>NC_133668.1:7007661-8467661 GCF_048934315.1 Petromyzon marinus
CCCACCCCCGCAGACACCCACCCCCACAGACACCCACCCCCACAGACACTCACCCCCACAGACACCCACCCCCACAGACACCCACTCCCACAGACAGACACCCACCCCCGCAGACACCCACCCCCACAGACACCCACCCCCACAGACACTCACCCCCACAGACACCCACCCCCACAGACACCCACTCCCACAGACAGACACCCACCCCCGCAGACACCCACCCCCACAGACACCCACCCCCACAGACACTCACCCCCACAGACACCCACCCCCACAGACACCCACCCCCACAGACAGACACCCACCCCCGCAGACACCCACCCCCACAGACACCCACCCCCACAGACACTCACCCCCACAGACACCCACCCCCACAGACACCCACCCCCACAGACAGACACCCACCCCCACAGACACCCACCCCCACAGACACTCACCCCCACAGACACCCACCCCCACAGACACCCACCCCCACAGACACTCACCCCCACAGACATCCACTCCCCCACAGTGACACCCACCCCCACAGATACACTCACCCCCACAGACACCCACCCCCACAGACACCCACTCCCACGGAGACACCTACACTCACAGAGACAAAGACACCCACACACACCCCCACAGAGACACCCAGTCTCTCACACACCATCTCTGTGAGTTCACGTCAGTGACATGGCCCAGCGGTAGTGCATTTACCGCTTGTTGCAGAGGGTTGCAGCCTGAATTCAGAAGGCCGCCCTAAGTATTACTGCGGTGTATTTTAACTCTGTAATACTAGGTGCCGCCTCTTCACCGTGGGCATTAAAGATCCAATTACTTAACTAAAATGAGTTGGCCATTGTGTTTCAGCGTCGTGGTACAAATTTGCGAAATAAAAAATGATAACGACAAGTTACTCAATGAGATGACACATTGCAACATCGTCCCCTACTGGCAGAAAATTGCGCAGGGACAGCTGCCACTGGGGGTGTACTAGTCTACACCATATAGAAACATTGCCCCTAACTGTAAAACTGCTGCAAACTATGTCTACGAAACATAGCGCCTTTCTTCTTGATAGCTTTGCGCTATGAGAAGAACAGCTCCGAGTACCAATAAGTTTCAAAGACAATGCATGTACCGTGAGAGGATGTTTTTTGTTTGTATTTTCACCACAAGTATCTGTGGTTGATGCAGACATGATTCCTTGCAAAAGGTTTCAGTTTGGTGTTTTAACATCTTAACATCTGTTTTGTTGCAAAAAAAGGGGAAAACCTATTATATTTTGACACTGGCAAATGAGGCCCCATGATACTCAACTGCAAATTACTATCTCCCCATCCCTCTCACCCTCCTTTCCTCCCCAATACCTCCCCCACAGAGAGCCCTCTAATGCTGCTTCTGGACCAGACACTGGTGGGCAGTACGGCTTACAACCCTGACAGCACGCTTGCCCTGGAAAGGTGCCACATGCACACACAGAGACACCAACACCCACTCACAGTCACACTCACTCACACACTCAGCCACACACACATCCACACACTCTCACACAGCGACACTCACTCGCACACCAGCACAACTCTTCTCTAGCCCGTGCCACTCACACACTCACTCACCCACACACTCAACTCACTCACCGACCCAAACACTCGCCCAACAACAATAGCTGCCGCTGTTCAGCACAAAGTGGTGATGACGTCACAGCAGGCTAGGTGCACTTTGAGGCCACGTGAAGTGTCAAAGACTCGCTGACAGGAGGTCACGGGACAGACCCAAGTGGCATGGGTTGACAGACTATCAGCACTTGCCCCAAAAATCTGTGCGGATCTTTGTGTGCGTGCAGGGAGCGGGCCCTGGGGCTGCCAGGACCATTGCTGGGAGCCATAATGTTGAGCCTGGCTGGGGCCCGTGCTGTGCTGACTCCACTGTGGCCTAGCAGAGCTGGAGGGATCGGTGCTCTTGAAAGAGTTTGTGAAGGTGTGTTTGAGTGTGGAAGTATGTCTGGGGAGCGGTAGTGTAGCGGTTAGCGCACTGCGCTACGAACCTGACGACCCGGGTTCGATTCTCGCTAATGGCCAACACCAGTGACGAATATCTGAACCAGTCCTGGACCTCCCCTAAGTCGACTCAGCCTCAAATGGAGTACTGGGTGTGGTGTGTAAACCGCCATTGAGGAGACAAAGGTGGCCGGGCATGGTGCTAGCCACCACCCCCTCATGTGCCATGCTGGCCTTCACAGGTGCTCGCTAACAGCACTTGCCCCAACAGTCTATTAAGGCTATACGGGGAAGCTTTGTCTTTGAGCGTTTATCTGAACCGGTCCTGGGTGGACTCAGCCTCACTTGAGTAGCTGGTCCAATGTGTAAACATCGTTACTTCACTTGGTTAGACAAAGGCAGTAGGGCGTGGTGCTGGCCACCCACCCCCTCGTGTAACATGCTGGCCATCATAGCTGTTCACTAACAGCATTTGCCCCAACTGGCCACCCACCCCCTCGTGTAACATGCTGGCCATCATAGCTGTTCACTAACAGCATTTGCCCCAACAGTCTGTTAAGGCTATACAGGGGGTCTTTGTCTTTTGTGATCGTGTATGTGTGAGTATGTGAAAATGTGTGGGTCTATGTGACGTGTGTGTGTTTGTCTTGAGTGTTCCGGGTCATTCTTGCAAATGAGACTATCATGATCTCTTGAGTTCTCACGTGGCTAAACAAAATAAACTTGTCTATTGGCTGTGTGGAAACTGCCTGGCCTATTGCTCTTCTTCGCCACAGTTATGCCCTCTCTTATCTTATGTTTGCCAGTTTGAACCATTCAGGTTTAACCAGACTGGATTGTGTAAGGAGCTCACAGATTCTTGGAAGATCTGGACACAATCCCATCAGTGAGCTCGTGTATTGTACCTGCCTTATTAATAGGTGCTCGTGAACAGGATTTTCCCCAAACGCTCTGTGTGGGCGATACAGGGGTCTTTGTCTTTATGTGTATGCAGCACTCGTGTGCCGTTACGGCGCATAGGTGTTCCCTTAACAGCACTTGCCCCAGCAATCTGTTCAAGGCTTCGTGGGGATCTTTGTCTTTGTGTGCAGCACTGTTGGTACGGGGGATGTGTTGTGGTCAAGTGGCTCAGCTCCAGGCTGGGTCTCCACTCAGCGGTGGCGCAGGGGGCCCCTCTCCTCCTTCCACGCCCAGCGTCATCTCGGGTAGCTCCTACCTCCTTCCCCCACAGGAGCCCTGTCCCCCCCCCCCCTCCCTATGTGGAGACCTATCAGGGATGGTCTTTTGAATAGCCTGTGTCAGACCACAGCGATAATGATGTGATAATTATTTGATTTTGAGAGAGCAATCTGTGCCGGGGGTGGCTCAGAGCACTATACACGGGATAAGTGACTTACATCACATCTGACCTCAAATAATTCAACCCTCTGTGCCAGAGGACCCACAGATGCAGATATCACGGAGCTACCTCTGAAATAGCTTCTTCAAAGTGACACTCTGGTCCACACACAGTAAAGGGCAGCACTTTCCCACCCCCTCTGCACATAACAGTCAAACAAATACGTTTAATTCTCAGAGCTGTAATTTCAAAAAAATAAGTGCAGAGTGAAATGTAATGGGTTTTTTGTCCGCGTGAGACAGAGAATTCAAGGCTCAGTATGCGTACTCCTATGCGTACCTGTGTGGACCGGTGTTTACCTGTGTGCGTGTATTGTGTGCATGCGACAGAGAGTTGCTGGTCTACAGAAGAGGGCCTGGTTCTCTATGGGCTGCCCAACGTCGTCATCAGATGAATTTCAATCATCTCAGCATCACTTTTTTCAATCTTAAGTGGCCAGATAAGATACAGCTTCAATGTCATAATCACCATATTACTAATACTATGTTTACCCAAAGAAGCCTCACTGAGTCTCACGACTCTTTTTTAGGACGGTCCTGACATGTGTGTGCAGTAGGGACCGATGTTGCTATGCTTAATCTCAATTGAGTAATTTCCAGACAACCCAGAGCAAACCCATGCAAAACAGGGGTAGAATGTACAGACTCCATACAGAAAGGCCTCCGAGTCTGGAATTGAACCCAAGTCTTTCCTGCTGTGAGGCATACGTGTTCCACTGTTCCACCCTGCCACCCCAATCATCCCAATTTTGCAGTAATAATAAAAACAGGTGTTGCAAGTAATTTCCGTCAATCAATGCCAGGTCACACCATCCACTTGCATTGCAAGACAAAGATTCCACTTATATCCTGTCACAGACTGTTGAGGCAGGTGCTGGGAGTGAGCACCTATAAAGGCCGGCACGGCACAAGAGGGATGGGTGGCCAACACCATGCCTGGCCACCTTTGCACCCCCCAGTGGTGAAGTTTACACACCGCACCATGTACTTGTTTGATGCTGAGTCGGCCTAGAGGAGGCCCATGACCGGTTCAGATAATCGTCACTGGTGTTGGCCGTGAGCGGGAATCGAACTCGGGTGGCCGGATTTGTAGTGCATCGCGCTAACCGCTACACTACCGCTCCCCACACTTACATTGCATACACACACACTCCTGTCACATCTGGGGTGAAACACCCAGATCCTACCTCACTGCACTGGATAGAATTCATCGCAAAGGAATTTGGGTGGTTGATGATTCAGCACTCACTAATTCACTCCAGGCACTCCCTCACCGATGATCAGTCACCTCTTTATCACACTTCTATCGATGCTGTATTCTGCTTTATTTTTCTTCTTGGTTATTTCGGTAAAGTCACGTGACTTTACCGAAAGAACCAAGAAGATGAATCCCTGCAGTCACGAAAGCTTTAAATCGAAATTTACTGGTTTATTTTATTTGTTTGATTTTGGTGACCCAACTCAATCTTGCAAATGAGACTCATCCTGATATCTAGAGTTTTCATCCGGTTAAACAAAATAAAACTTCAGTTACTCTTACTCAGGTTACTGTTCATGTGAACTTCAAGTATTGATTTCTCCACCCATGTTGAAGATTCTAATCCACATTATTCAACCACTACTACACTGTAGGTCAAAACATCACACTCACCCGCTCACTCATTCACTCACCCACCCACTCCCTAACCAACTCATCTCACTACAAGTTTAAACACTTCTCTTTTTGCTTTTTTGGAATTCCCTTCCATCGTCTCTTTTCTTCAGGTCTTATAATAACCTTGCTTATTTCAGGAAATGTGTTAATTGCCTATTACAGCAATGATTACCTATTACAACAATGAAGTGCTGTTTATTGCTTGTCACTTGATGTTTTGGCTTTGTGGCCTGTACTCTACAACTTGTGTTTAAAACAACACACAAACATGAATGCAGACGGTGCACACTAAAAATTGCATGCTGTGATACATGTTGCTAATCTTAAAAGTTGTGATTTTTTCGTATAATATTGAAATAAATAATGTAAAGAATACGTCTCGAAAATCTTTGGGTCTTTCGGTAAAGTCACGTAGATAGGTTCAAATAAAATAACAAAATACGACGTTTCGATCGCAACACAAGCGGTCGTCATCAGGAAAAGGGGTTAGCTTCTAAAGGCAAACTGTTTATAAAGGTTTGAAATGGGCGTAGCCCAAATGTCAGCAGCTAATATTAATGTAAATGGTGGAAAATTAGCATGTTAATATAAGATCGGTGAGCAGCTTACACGGCGCACACATTGAGGCGGCAAGGTGGCTATGTTAATGTGAGAGATTAGCAAGTTAATGGGAGATCGCAGAGCCGCAACCTCTAGGTCAGCGCGCGAAGTGGCTGTGTTAGTGTGAACCTGTTAATGAACAACTAACATCGGAAGGTGGTAGGATGGGAACACCATAGCCAGTTATGACTTAAACTGGTTGATAACGCCCTTCCAATGATCGCTCAGTTTGTACCCATCTTCTCGGTAGAAATTGTGTCTATATATGGATGGCTTTATGAACGAATCTTTGTTGATAGCACGTGGGTTTGCAAAGTACCTTCATCTTAGAGAAATCAATTTCATGTGAGGCCACCGCATTAAAACAATAATCAGCGACGGCCGAGGTATTGGTCCTACCGTGTTTCAGATCTGCCTTATGTTCACCAACACGGTCCGAGACATGTCGCTTAGTTTCCCCAATGTAACTACTGCCGCAGACACAGCTTAGTTTGTAGACACCGGGGTATTGCAAGTCAGGGATCGCATCCTTCACAGATGGGATCAGATCACAAATTTTATGTACTGTGTTAAATCGAACATGGAGCTTGTGCTTGCTCATGATTTTGGAAATATTTTTGGTGACCCCTGAAGTGCAAGGTGATGGTTTTGATTGAGTCCTCAGATGGTTCTTTCCCAACAGTTTGGGTGATAGCTATACGGATTGTGTCGTCTGAATATCCATTCATCTTGAGAGCTTGGTGTACATGTTCTAGTTCACTGGCTAGGTGATGATGGCCAGAAATACATCGAGCTTTATGGTGTAGAATTTTGATGAGGGAATTCTTCTGGGATGGATGGTGGTGGGAGTCAGGTTTTAGGTAGGCATCCATATGGGTGGCTTTCCTGTAGACAGTGTCCCATTGAGCCATCTAGTCTCTTTTAGATTAAAACATCCAAATATGGTAGCTTGCTATCCTTTTCCACCTCCATGGTGAATTTGATGGCTGGGTGTATGGAATTGATGTGCTTGAGGAATTGGTTCAGAGCTGGTCGGCCATGTGGCCAGATGACAATCATGTCATCTACATATCTCTTCCACAAGGACGGACGTAGAGTGGATGCCTGGATGGCATTTGTCTCAAATTAACAGGTTCACACTAACACAGCCACTTCGCGCGCTGACCTAGAGGTTGCGGCTCTGCGATCTCCCATTAACTTGCTAATCTCTCACATTAACATAGCCACCTTGCCGCCTCAATGTGCGCGCCGTGTAGGCCGCTCACCGATCTTATATTAACATGCTAATTTTCCACCATTTACATTAATATTAGCTGCTGACATTTGGGCTACACCCATTTCAAACCTTTATAAACAGTTTGCCTTTAGAAGCTAACCCCCCTTTTCCTGATGACGACCGCTTGTGTTGCGATCGAAACGTCGTAGTTTTTTGTTATTTTCTTTGAACCTATCTACGTGACTTTACCAAAAGACCCAAAGATTATGAATTCCTGCAGTCACGAAAGCTTTAAGTCAAGATTTAATACGTCTCCAATGAATGTGATTGAATGACTAACAATAAATCTATTTTTTTTCCTTAAAACTACTGGTCATGTGGCTTGGCTCACAATCCAAAGATTTCAATTTCAGACCCTGGTTGGACTCGGCACATCATCCCTTCCTCCGGGGTCAACAATTGCAGACTCAACCAAGAGAGGAATTATCAAAAATCTCAGTCAGCAGGTATCATTCCAGACGAGTGCTAAGCAACAGATCCAAAGGGTACCGCGGTGACGAGATGTTATCTCCATCGCCTGGTATACAGGAGGTCGTGGGTTTGATTCCGACCCTAATGCCTATATAGTTGGAGTTTGCATGCTCTCCCCGTGGTCGCGTGGATTTGATACTGGGTCTGGTTTTTCCCTCCACATTTAGAATCATGCTTTGAGCGTATATGGCTGCTATACATTTCCACGTGCTAAGCCACGCTATCATTTGTGGCCAGGTATCTTCTGAAAAAGAGCTACATAGCTCAGTGGGCCTAAGCTAGTTAAATATTTTTTTATCGTTCAGTTTAAATGTGTAGGGGACCAATGCATGTCATCGCTTTTAATAAAGACTTAACAAGCATAGTCACCAATATTGTAGTATCACTGGGAGAAATGTTAGAACTCAGAGATCACATAGTTCGAAAACAAAAAAATTGATGTTGAAGTGAAAAATATAAAAGGATATGGAGAGGATGAACTAAAGATAGAATACACAATTCTGCAAAAAGATTAGGGATGAAAGAAAAATCTCCAAATCACAGAAACATTTTAAGATGTCACATTAAGCAACGTAAGCAGGACAAAATGTGATTTGCAATTAACATTTTGTATCCTTTAAAAAGAAAGATTGAACCATCACGATGGAGAGCATTGGGATGTTTACTAATGTGTGTTAAACTTATTTCGCACCATATGTAGCCAACTGTGCTAATTGGAGGTGTGGGGGAAAAACAAACTAAACACAATTTTTTTTTAAAATAAATTACTTTTCAATCTAGATAATGTATAAGTAATATTTAAAAAATACTTTTTTTAAACACGCTTTAATGAAGTGTACCGTACGAGTAATGGCAGAACTCCCCGACTCCAGGAAGTGGCCCCGAAGCTTTCCGTAACGTAAGGGGACCGTGGTCAATTACAGCCAACGTCAGTTGAACGTGGACAATTGGACCCAAGCCGAAACAGATTGTTTAAAATAATGTATTTTTTTTATTTTAATGATAGAATATAGTATTGTCATCAGTATGACATAAGTATACCAAGTTTGCAGTCGATACCACATTCGAAAATGGGTAAAAATTGAGTTACAAGATTTGAGGATACGACATCAGACAGAGTTAAATAAAAGCGTGTAAATAAAAAGTAGATAGCTCCAGCGGCTTCCTAACATCGGAAGACTGTTCCAGACGGCCATAGAAACGCATCTGAAAGCATGCAATGCAGTGACCATCTTTGTTCGATGGTTAGCGAAATGCTGCTATGAGAATTACCGGAGTTGGCAGATTACTGCAGAGTGCTGCCTTTGGCTCCTTGTGGGAACGCGTCTACATGGGATAAAGTCTGGGGTTGTGGGCAGCGTAGGGTTGAAGGGTGTGGGGGGAGATGGGCAACCTGCAGTGAATGGATAGAGTGTTATTTCCTTGAATAGCAACCAAGATGAACACATTCCTGCGGAGAGAGCTGGTAGGAACGTTGGGTTGCTCGGTCAATGGCCAGGGTCAACGGCGGCACTTGGTGTATTCCGCAAATATGCTCGACTGTGAGGGAGGGCACAAGCCGGCGTGAGTAGGTTAAACGTTGAGTTTTATAAGGGCACCACGGGGTGACCAGCCCCTCCCCACCCAGCCCACACCCCTCCCACCCCCCACCCAGCCCCACCCTCCCCACCCAGCCCCTCCCCACCTTCCCCTCCCCACCCAGCCCCTCCCCACCCTCCCCTCTCCACCCAGCCCCACCCCTCCTATTTTTGGATGCACGACAGACGGACGGATACAATAATCCCCTGTGGGTTGGTGTAACCAGGAGGTTCCTACCAGCATAATGGGAGTCATCAGCCGGAGAGAAAGAACTGGATTGGACACATCGTATGAAAGGGATGGTTTGCTACCGTACATTATAGAGCGTAAAACATAATTTGAAAGGACGAGAGGAAGGCCAATAATTTGGATATCGGAGGAGCTGAAGGGTAAATTGTGGGAATGAAGAGGGCAGAGAAAAAAAGATGGAGAAGATGATAGCGAAGGACCTGCCGTTAAGGCAGAGCATCAAAGCCAAAACCCAATGGTTTTCATTAACATATCACTGATGTTTTAGGTCCTTACATGGCAAGCGAGCTACAATTCATTCCACGTAGCTCGTTTCTTGAGCTCTTTTGAACGAGCAATGGAGGAAGCCCATCTTCTGCACCGAAGTTTAGCAGCTTCCTACCGATGTTCTTGAGCTGATCTAGCCCCTGCTCTGCGATCACTCCAGCCCAAATGCTTGCGTCGTAACCCAACTCGGGCATCAAGTCACACAACTCGATTATTCCAAAGGGTTACGTTAGCCAGTACTTGGGACAGATCGTAGAGGGCATTTGAGTCATCATCTTACCTGCAACCCTGCACAGATGTTAATCTTGAGTGGTGGCAAAATCCACCACTCAAGATGTTGATGGGGAAGTGAACGCGAAATGTCACGGTTTCCACACCACACTCTCACGTCACCTTCACTTCTTGTATTTTATTCGCAAGTGACACGTATTGACAGCATATATCCATTGATGGAATTATTCATACATACAACACACACATACATTAATTCCTTCAATGATTAATTCACCCATTAATGTCTTCCTTGAGCTATACACTATTTTATTCATTAATGTATTAATTACTCTATTAACATGTTTATGGATTGAATGCGTCCTTTTTTGCTGTATTCATTCACTCATTCCTTAGTACATTATTTCATGAATTGGGTAATTCTATTAAAATTTTAATTAAAATTATTGACAGAAGAATATAGAGTGTGGCGCTGTTAGGCTTGAATAATAATTTTAACTTGTAATGTGCACAGTATTCGCTCTCAGAGAGAAAGACTCAGAGGCGTGATGAACCAGGGACAAGTGGGAAAGGCAGCCAGGGAGGTGAGCCGATGCCAAATCTCGCCCAAGCTCTGCGGTCCTCTATATATTAAGGTGTTATCGGCCAATGAATGTTTATACGTGAGGAAACAAGCACCTGGAGAAAACTCACGCGTGCGAGGGGGCAACAATATATCCCTTTCAAATGGAGCAGATTGTAGTGGAGAGTTCGCTGTTACAGCCTTCTCCTGGCAAGCCAGGGTATGGTGCCTCGACATCCATGGGGAGTTTTTTTGTATCCTCCACCAACCTCTCGCCTCCAGTGCTGAAGAAATAAGAGGCCGTGTGGATAGCCACCACCCGATCTCATGGTGCTCACGCAGCCATTCCCATTGGATTAAGGCAGTCGGTAACTTAGCGGTTTGGGTGGCTATTTATTTAGTTCTCTATTTTATGCATTAGTATTTCTCATAGCTGAAAGGAAAAAAACCGAGATATAACTGGTATTGGCCAAACATCCCAATGCTGAAAATGACTCAATTGTTAATTATACATCGCAACATTGCCCAAGACTGCAAGTGGGCAGGACCCTCCCGAATCTTGACTCAGCGAAGCTATCCTGGGTAATAAACAAGTGGAATAATTTGTCAAGAATAAACTGTGCTTACATGCGCTCCAGAACTTGCACAAGCTTTGTGCAGGCTCTGTAAGCGCTCATATCAGACCCACACTGCACCATCCAATGTAGGAAATATCTCGTGTCCTGCCAGCGCCAAGAAAGGGGGATCCATCTTGTATGTGCAAGTCCGATCACTTTGACTTCAATAGTATGCAATGTGATGGAACCTATATTCAAAAATAAGCTCCTCGGTGATTATTAATTTTTAGTGGAATGCGTTGATGTCTGCCGACCGAGTCGCCCTTTAAAAATCTTATTAGCTCAGTGGGGCTTTACTCGGGATATAAACGTCCAAATTCTGAGGTTCCATCAAACATGATCTGCAGGTAACCTGTTCGCTAATGTATCTCAGGTTTGGTGCTCAAGCCTTGAACATATTTGAAGAGTCTTATAATCATAGCCCGAGACATTTATAAAGCGTCGATCATGTCTGGCATCCCACATTAGTTAAACCCAAAATAACCTAAGGCGTCCATCTAACTGCCGTTTAAATATCCCAAGAACAAGAATTGGAATAGGTGACAAAACCTTTGCATTGCAGCACCAACGTTTAGAAACATTTTTTTCCTCCCTGAACAATATATCCTGAAGCAGATTAGTGCTGGATACAGCGGTCACATTTGCAAATGTAACTTTGATCTTTACCTGTGTATCGATAGTTCAATGTTTGTGTTATTTTATCTAGGGATTGTGGTGTTATCTTAGTGTGGTCTGGGACTGTTTTGTTGTTTTGCTGCCTTGCTCAATCTTAGTAAATCGGACTTATAATTAATGTATTTATATTTAGTGGCTTGCTTAATATTTTCTCTATTTTGCACTCTGATCGTTTTTTTGTTGTTTGCCCTTGTAATTTGCTGACCCCGTGCCCATACTGGATGTGAAAAAAGAGCTTCATAGCTCATCGGATTCCTCCTCCAGTCTAAATAAAGATTCTGATTAATTGCAACACTACCATCATTTGCATCAACGCTATTATGCAAGCCTGTTTTTTTTTAAGCTTTCTGACAGGCCAATATTTGTGGGAATTGATGGTAGCCAATCTGATCTTTATTCACTGTTCTGCAAGGATCTGTTTTATCTCCAACATTATTTATTTCCTTTATATATCACCGATAAAGTGCCTAGAGAGTATCTGTTACTGACTGGAGATTGTATGAAAGTGATTGGTGATCACCATCTGGTTGTGACTGGTAATAACGTTGGACGTTATGTTAAGAACTGGCCTTTTGCCCGTCCAAGTATGGGTGTATTTCAGTAAATCTGAAACTTGCAATCAAAAAGCAGACCGCGACGTGATATTCATTGCATCCATTCGTGTGCAATTTGTAAGGCCGCGGTGACACAGACTTATTTCATTTTCAGGTTATAATCCCTTGTTCATTATGACGTCCTTTTTACTTCGATGTCTCAACAACAGCGTTACGGAGATCACGTGACGTGAGGGTTCTGCTTTTGTAGTGAGGGTTGTCAGTTGACGCTGAGGGGGGAGGAGACGCCTCGCCCCCCCCATGTGGAGTGACGTCACCCGCTAATTAATATGCATGGCAGGGGGGGGGGTGTTCATTTGGAAGACGTCACCTCATGATTATTGAGGAAGGCTGTTCGATGTGGAGTGACGTCACCTGCTCATGATTATTAATGAGGGGAGGGTGGTGCTACATGTGTAGTGAAATCACCCACTAATGATTATTAATGAGGGGGGGGGGGTCCATGTGGAGGACGTCAGCTGTTCATGATTATAAATGTTGGTTGGGCTGGCCGACGTGGAGTGACGTCACGCGCGGGACACACAGACATTCTTGGCTCATTATAGCAGTCAATTACTGTGTCATGACAGCACGTACCTCAGTGACTCTGGAAAGTATAATCGTGCCTTGTGGTGACTAGTCATGTCTGTCAGTGTATGTTAGTACCTGATAGTGTCTAGTACTGGTAAGGGACCTCCTGGTTACACCAGCCCACAGGGGATTATTGTGTCCGTCCGTCGTGCATCCAAAAATGGGAGGGCTGGGGCGGGGTGGAGAGGGGAGGGGAGGGGCTTGGTGGGGAGGGAGGGGCTGGGTAGAGAGGGGAGGGTGGGGAGGGGCTGGGTGGGGAGGGTGGGGCTGGGTGGAGAGGGGAGGGTGGGGAGGGGCTGGGTGGGGAGGGGCTGGGTGGGGAGGGGATGGTGATGGGCTGAGTGGGGAGGGGTTGGGTGGGGAGGGTGGGGCTGGGTAGGGAGGGGAGGGTGGGGATGGGCTGTGTGGGGAGGGTGGGGAGGGGCTGGGTGGGGAGGGTGAGGCTGGGTGGGGGGTGGGAGGGGTGGGGCTGGGTGGGGAGGGGCTGGGTGGGGAGGGTGGGGAGGGGAGGGGCTGGGTGGGGAGGATGGGGCTGGGTGGAGAGGGGAGGGTGGGGAGGGGCTGGGTGGAGAGGGTGGGGAGGGGCTGGGGGAGAGGGTGGGGAGGTACTGGGTGGAGAGGGTGAGGCTGGGTGGGGGTTGGGAGGGGTGGGGCTGGGTGGGGAGGGGCTGGTCACCCCGTGGTGCCCTTATAAAACTCAACGTGTAACCTGCTCACGCCGGCTTGTGCCCACCCTCACAGTCGGGCATATTGTGCGGAATACACCACGCCGCTGTTGACCCTGGCCATTGACCAAGCAACCCAACGTTCCTACCAGCTCCCTCCACAGGAATGTGTTAATGTCTGTGTCTGATAGTGCCAAGTATTGTCTGGTAGTGTTTGTAGGCCGTGCCTTATAGTGTCTGGCACAAGCTAGCAGTATCTGGTAGGGTCTGGCAGAATCAAGCAGAGATTGGTCCTGTGACCTCTGACAATGCAGTCTTTAAATGTTTAACTAGGCCTCTAAGTACACTTATCTTGGCACAGCATCATGATATCACCACTTGGTGGCGAACAGGAGCGTCTGTTATTGTTACATATGTATTAGAGTGGTCTGCTACGAACCTAGTCACCTGAGTTAAATTCCTGTCCGCAGCTAATATCAGTCATGAATTATATCTAAGATTACTTTAAGGCTCCCCTAGGTAGACTAAGCCTTAAATGCGTACCTGATGTGGTGTAAACATTACTAATGGAAAGACCAAGGCTACTGGGCAAGGTTCTGACCACACCACGCCATTATAGGTGCACGATGGTCTCTTTCCTAGGTGCTAGCGAACAGCACTTGCCCCAACAGCCTGTGTACACTGCACGGGTTATCTTTGTGCGTGTCTGCGCGTTATGTAATCTTCAATAATTATTTTAGATTATTTCTGTGCGAGTGTTTGTGTCATCGGTTACAGACGCTGCATAAAAGAATCAATCACAAACAACGCTCAGTCAACTCAGTTATTTTAAATTATACAGAAACACAGCTCACACTTGCTCCAGTTTACACTATAAATACCAACAGATAAACAATGTATTATAGAACAAATAATGGCCCCTTGACAGAGCTCCGTGAGGAGGCCCAATTTGACAGTGCCCCATTATCAAGCTTCATGATGCGGCCCAGTCTCTGATAGAGGTCTGTCATGGAGTACTTTTAGGAAACTTGCCACTTATTACCGAGCTCCGCCTGGGGACCCAGTCTTCAATATTTATCATGGAACTCCATAATGAGGTCCAGCGTAATAGAGAACTTCGTGAGAAGACCTAGTGTAATAGAGCTCCATCATGGAGCTTAATAAGGAGGTCCAATATAACACAGAGCTCCATTCTGGAGCTACATGAGGAGGCACAGTGTAATACAGAGCTCTTTCAGGAAGCTCAGTGGAATGCAGAGCTCCATCAGTGAGCCCCACGAGGAGGCCTGGTCACAGTGCTCTGTTCATCCAGGTGAAACCTGTCAGAGAGCACGGATCCTCCCAGGGCTTCTCTCTCCTTCCCATGTCTCCTCTCACCTCCCCATGCCTCTCACCTCTCTCCGCATCTTGTTTCTCCTCAAGGCATCTCCTTTCCCTCCAGATGTCTACTCTACTCCCCGTGTCTTCCCCTACCCTCCCCGTGTCTTCTCTCTCCTCCCTGTATCTCCCTATATCCTCCCCGTGTCTCCTCTCCTATCCCCGTAACTACTCTCACCATATCTCCTCTCTCCTCCCCGTGTTCCCTGCCCCTCCCTGTGTCTCCTGTCTCCTCTCGCTTCCCAAAGTTACCCTCGTATCTCCTACACGTGTCTCCTCTCCTCTCCCAGTGTCTCCTCTCCTCTCCCAGTGTCTCCTCTATTCTTCCTCTCCCCTCCGCTCCCTGTATTTTATTTTCTTATCCCTGGGTCTCTCCTCCACATCTCTCCCATACCTATGTCTCCCTCTTCAATCTCTCTCCCCCCCCCTGCCGACATCTCCATCTCGACCTGTGTGTCTCTCTCCCTCTCTCATCGTGGCTTTCTCCTCTATCCCCTCCCTTCCCCGTGTCCCTCTCTTCCTACACGTCTACTCTCCCCTACACGGGGAGCGTCTCCTCCGCTGTGCCACCACAGTGAACCCGGTACGTCCCTTTCCTCCATGCGATGTTTGGGTGAAGGAGAGCCGAGACGAAGATGTGCAGCGTCAGCAGCTCGCGCACAACCCACGCGGCCGCAAACTCCCTCCGCGAGAACGGGGGTGCGCCCCCCTACAACACAAAGACAAAGATTCCCCATATAGCTAATGCACACACGCACTTTCACACACACCAATTGACTCCCGTATTCTTACTCACACAGACTGACACACACAATCTCACACGTACTAACTCACATGCTTTCTGACGCACACTCATTCTCACTCATTCACCACACTCAATCCCACATACACAAATACACTCACACTAATTATCACGCTCTATCATGCACGCTCACTCTTACTCGCTCATTCGCACTCATTCTCACCCACACTCTTACCCACTCATATACACAACAACGACCGCCATTCACCACGAAGTGGCGATGACATTACCACACGGTTTATGCCAGACTACATGCAATTTGAGGCCAAGTGAAATGTTGAAGCCTCGCTGACAGGTCACAGCACAGACCCAGGTGTTATAGGTTGATTGATTGAGATGACTGACAAATGCACCACCTGTGCTTCCCACTGTGCCAACTCACTGCTTTTTAGCCACCTGGTGCTCCGCTCGTTTTTGTGAGCGTCGCTCCTCTGCCCACCACTGTTTTTGGAGGGCAACTGCCTCCAACTGCCCAGTAGTGTCCTTCACAAGCCTCCTCCAAAGAGGCTGATCTTGACACCGCCGGTACCAGTTATTGGCAAGTCCAATCAGCTCCACATCCTCTTGTACTGCATCAGCCCATCTATTCTCAAGCCTGTGTCATGCCTGTTTAGGCCCTTCTCTAAATTCAAACAAAAGCTGCTTAGGCATGAGGGACCAAATCAATACAACCTTGCCTGCTGGAGGAGCTCACTGATGGAACTGTATCCAGATCATTGAAGTATAATAATAATTTCTATTTATAAAACGCTTTTAAACAATCTTTCTCAGGGCGCTATGCATGGAAATGTGGAAATAGTTAATATCAACTAAGGGAATAAGAAGTGAGAAAGACGTTTGAAAATAACTAAAGAGAGAAAGACAATTTGACCTCGAAGGGCAAGGAGTTCCAGAGTTTAGGTGCCGCAATTACAAAGGCACAATCACCCCAAGTGTGAAGCCTAGATTGTGGGCAGTGAGCAAGCACAATCTGAGGATATTAATGATCTTGATGGAATATATGGCTGAAGGAGGTCATGAATGTATGGAGGAGCAAGTCCATATAAGGCCTTGAATACCAGCAAGAGAATATTAAAATCAATAAGGATATGGACAGGAAGCCAGTGAAGGGACAGGAGCACAGGTGTGATGTGATCCTTAAAGGATGTACCAGTTAGCACCCTGGCAACCGCATTTTTAAGATACTGCGCAGCCTGTTTAGGAGCTTGCTCAGAGTTATAAACAGCAAGGCATTACAGTAGTCAATGCAGAAGAAAACAAATGCGTAGATCAGTCTTTCAGTGTCTGCAGTGTTAAGGATGTGGCGGAGCCGGGATATGTTTCTCAGGTGGAAAAAAGAGGTTCTCACAAATCTGTTGACAGGGGACTGAAAGGATAAAGTTTGATCTAGAAGGACAGCAAGATTGGTGACTTCATGTGTTTGATAGATGTTCCAACCAGTTAAGAGGGATTGCATTGGAAACCTGATGGGGTGTACCGATTAAAACAACGTGTGTTTTATCATCATTATTCCTTTTTTAAGGAAGATTTGAGACATCCAGGCTTTGACATGAGAAATTGACTATTCTAATAATGAAACTGTAGATAAACCATGCAATCCCAAATGTAGGTAGATCTGAGTATCATCTGCATAACAGTAATAGCTGAGCCCTTGTTGTCGTGATGAAGCTCCATGTGGGCCAAACAGACATAGAACAGGATGGGGCCTGATAAAGATCCCTGAGGGACACGGTAAGAAACAAAGTAAGTTGTGGATTTATAGGGCCCATCGTAACAAATTGCTTGCGGTTTGAGAGATACGAGTTGAACCATTTCAACATGATCCCCATCAAGAGTTCCAATCGGTTGAGTAAGATATGTGGTCGATTGTCTCGAAGGCTGCGCTTAGGACAAGGAGGAGAGCACTTGGAGAACCTTTATCAGCAGCAATTAGGGGATAATTCATTATCTTAAGGCTGTTTTGGTACTATAACCAGATCTAAAATCAGACTGAAATGGATCGAGTAGATTATTTGACAGCAGGTGTAAATTAAAACTGTGAAGCGACAGCCCCCTCAAGAATCTTAAATAGAAAAGGGAAATTTGAGATTGGGCAGAAGTGCTAAGGATGGTTGAATCTAGACCAGGATTCTTGTGAAGCGATGTTAATGAAACCATCTTAAGTATAGAAGGGACAATCCTAGATCTTGAACAAATGGAACCAGAGAAATTACCTCGAAGGACAGCGGTAGGAAAAGGATCAAGAGGACAAAAGGTCGGATGCGATTTATTAATTAAGTCAGACAGACATTGAAATTCCAGAGAACCCAACTAACACTGTGCCATTAAAAGATGGAAAAGGGAAGCCAGAAGGTAGAGAAATGATTGGGGAGAGGAGTAATTGAGACCGGATGGAGCAAATTTTTTCGAGGAACAAATGTTGGGGGTGAATTACAGCCATTCGCCACTAAATGGAGGTGATGCCACCACGACCAGACCACTCCACTCACGTGCACGCCGGTGAGCTGTGCGTAGTCTGCCAGAAACCAGGCCAGGATGTGTCCCAGAAACACAATGGCTGGGTCCCATCCAAGTAGTTTGTAAGATGCCCAGGATATGAGACACGAAGACACGAGACACTCGGACAATGGCTCGAGCAGCAGGGTCGCAGGGACCATCGTGAGACGCAGCTTAGTCCACCTAAGACACGGGGACACAGAGACATTGAGAGACGTGGAGACACAGAGATAGGGGGACACGGAGACACCGAGAGACATGGGGACACAACCACGGAGACACTGTGACACAGAAACACAGAGACACATATACTCGGACAAGCGTGCACGTATTAGTGAGCTTATGTTAGTGTGTGCATTAGTGTGTGTGCGTTAGTGTTTACGTTAGTGTGTGCATTAGCGTAAGTTATATGTGGGGAGCGGTAGTGCAACGGTTAGCTTGCTGCACTGCGGCCCGAGTTCCATTCCCACTCACGGCCATCGCCAGTGACGATTATCCTGAATCAGTCCTGGGCCTCCCCTTGGTCGACTCAGCCTTAAATGAGTACCTGGTGCGATGTGTAAACATCGCCATTGGGGAGACAAAGGCGGCCGGGCGTGGTGTTGGCCTACCTTGTGTGCCATGCCGGCCTTCATAGGTGCTCGCTAAAAGCACTTGCCCCAACAGTCCGTTCATGCTATACGGGGGATCTTTGTTTGTAAGTAATATGCGCGTTAGTGAGTGCACGTTAGTATGTGTGGGCATTAGTACGTGCGTTAGTACCTGATCATACGGTTCCTGAAGGAGGAGATTGAGTAGGAACCCGGATTCTGCAGTGCAACTTGGTGAGACATGGCGAGTTTCCATCCCCTATGTAGACAAACACAAATACACTCCTCTCCTTCCCCGTACATCCCATTCTTCACCATCTCTCTCTCCCATATCTCCCATCTCCTCCCCGCGTCTCCCCTCTCCCCCCCGTGTCTCCCCGTGCCTCCCCTCTCCTCTCTGTGCGTGGCCCCCTACCTGTCTGTGATGGCCTTGGCCATGAAGTAATCCTCCGCAAGGAACTTTCCGAACGCTTGGAGCCCCCCAGCGTCGTCCAAAACCGAGCGACGCAGCAGACAGGACATTCCCGTGACACAGCGCACCCCAACCACATGTGCCGAGACATAGCTACGTGGGTGAGCTGTGCCGAAATACACCTGCATACAGAGAGAGAAGCAGAGACAGAGAGAACAAAAGAGAGAGACACAGACAGAGAGTGAGACAGAACAGACAGAAAGAGATTCGAAGACACACACTGACACACTCGCACACACAGAGACAGTGACAGGACGAGAAAGAGAAGGGCACACTCATGCACATATACTCACACTTACACAGGGACAGACAGGGAGACGCACAGACGCAGTTACCTGCTCGAGTGTGGCTGCGAATCCACGCCTGTCGGCCACGTACGGGAGCCCGTGGACAAGACCCACATCCTTGGACAACTGCAAAACCATGTCTAACAGTGTGTCCGGTCTCACTATAGGGAGACAGAGAGATACACAGAGACAGAGAGAGACAGACACAGAGAGAGACACACACATATAGAAACAGGGTCAGAGTGAGACCATGTTTAACAGCCTGTCTGGTCTCACTACAGGAAGACAGACATACTAAGTCACTACGAACTCGCCAACTCAAATTACTTTACCGCTTACAGGAAAAATCAGTGGCAAAATATCAGATCCGGTCTTGGGCCTTCCCTATGTCGACTCAACCTTAAACAAGTACCTTGCAAAGTGTGTATGTAACATCAACACTGCGGAGGCAAAGGTGCTGGCCATACCACCAACTCATAGGTGCTCGGTAATAGCACTTGCCTCTACAGTCTGTGTGGGCTATGCAGGGGACATTTACCTTTGTATTTGTACTCACCGCGAATGCCACTGTCACAGATCCACAGTAGACTGTGTTTTGCAGACTCATACGCAGGCATAAGATTATTCACCTTGGGGTTGATACCCACTCGCTTGCCTCCTACACATACAGACGGACACAGAGAGAGATGCATAGACAGAGACACGTAGAGAGACATATACACATCCCCCCCCCCCATGTATCCATTCCCTCTCTCCCCATGTCTCCATCTCTCTCCGCTCTCCTTTCTCTCTCACTCTCTCTAAATATTTCCCTTATCTCTCTCCCAGTGTCTTTCTCCCCCTGTTTCTCTCTCTCCCTCCTCTCCCCATGTCTCACTCTCACTGTGTCGCTCTCCCCTCTCCCTGTGTTTCTCGCTCCCTCCCCCATGAGTGTTTCTCTCTCCATGTCTCTCTATGTTTCTCTAACTCCCTATCTCTCTTTCTCTCACTCACTACACCCATGTCTCTCTCCCTGTGTCTCTGACTCTCCCTCTCAGTGTTTCTCTCTCTCCACATGTCTATCAGTTTCCCAATATATCTCTTGTGTGTGTGTCTCTCTCTCCGCATCTCTCTCTCACCCACAAGGAGTTTTGCGTCCGCGTTCGGGTATTTGTCGAGGAGCTGCTGACAGATTTTCACCGCTGGGTCATCTCTGTCCTGCACACAGAGAAGAATCTCCACCTACACAGAGAGAAAGAGTGGGGAAGGAGGCAGATTGGCTATCTATTCATCACACAGAGAGAGGAGACATACTGCCTGCCTCTCCATCTTGTTATAAACATTCTCCATGTTGGCGCCTATGAAGATTTTGTATTACAAATTGTATAACTTTCCTCTCCCGTGTGACACTCTTTCTCTCCCCCCGTGTCTCTCACCCCCTCTCTGTCTCCCCATGTGCCCCTGTGTCTCCATCTCCACATGTCTCCCTGTGTATCTATCCGTGTCCCTATGTCTCCGGGTCCCTCTATCCCAGTGTCTCCCCGTGCCTCCCCATAGCCCCGTGTCTCTGTGTTCCCGTGCCTCTGGATAGTCCATGTTGAAGAATGTCTCAAGATTGTCTCCGAGGTTTGGGTCGACGCCTTTGAGCGGCTTGAGGAGGGAGACACCAGGAAGACATGAGACAGGAACTTTGTCCGGCACCTGTCTCCGCAGGTGGATGCGTCTGGAGAGACGAAGACACGTGTAGACACACACAGGGAGACACGGTGAGAAACGGGGAGAGTTGGAGAGACACGGGACACATGAGAGCACAGGAAGACACATGCCTACAGGGGATTATGAATGGATTATAAATGTAGTTCCTAAAATGCAGCAAGTTGGCACAGTGAAAAGCACAGGTGGAGCATGTCAGTCATCTCATTCAGTCAACCGATGGCACCTGGGTCTGTCCCGTGACCTCCTGCGAGTGAGCCTTCGACACTTCATGTCACCTCAAAGTGTATCTAACCTGGCACGAGCACTGTGGTGACGTCTCCACCACTTAATAGGGAATGGCGGCTGTTTATGTTGTGAGGGTGTATGTGTGACTCAGCCTCAAATGAGAACCTGGTGCGATGTGTAGGGAGACAAAGGCGGCCGGACGTGGTTCTGGTCACTAACAGCAGTTGTCCCAACATTCTGTTAAGGCTAAAACAGGTGATCTTTATCTCTGTGAGGATGTGTGAGTGCGTGCTTGCTTTTCTGGCTCGTGATAACACAGTGGTTAGCGATGGCGGAGCCAGGATTTTCAAGTAGGGGGGGTCAACCCCTCCAACAATGAAAAATGATAGTTGTAAGTAAGGACTTGTCCCTTGCTTTTTATTTAACGCGTGTGCGCCCATGGCGCAGCCATCGATCGAGGGTCGAATTCGAACCGCGTGGTGTGATCGGCATCGTGCTCGCTGAAGGTGAATGCCTTCAGGGAAGTCGTGTACTCTATACGCAACTGCGCACAATTCCGAGTCACTTACAACTGCTTTGCCGTTACTTATTGCCAATTATGGACTCAGACTATTGTCCTATCATCTCATAGAGTCCCTGGCACGTAATAATATGCTACACAGTGGCAGTCGCAAAATGCCGATTTATTACTAATAAACCCAAATGATCCGATCGAAATTAGGGATTTCGATCGTATCATTGGGGGGGCACGTGCCACCCCACCCCCCACTGGCTCCGCCAGTGGTGGTTAGCACATTGCGTGTGAACTAAGTTTAAGTTCCGCTGAGAGCCAAGATCAGCCACGAATATAGACGAATATGTGAACCGGTCCTGAACCTCCCCTAGGTCGACTCAGCCTTAAATGAGTACCAGATTGATGTGTAAGCATCATCATTGGAGAGACAACGGCGGCCGGGCATAGTTTAGGCCACATCAAACCAGCCTTGATAGGCGCTCGCTAACAGCCAATAATAATAGCCTGTTAAAGGCTATATCGGGGGATCTGTGTATTTGTGTGCGTTTGCCCCGTATCTGTTTGCAAAACAAAGAAGCCCTACGCGAGATGAGCTCACCAGCCACACGCAAACCCAACATCCATCTATCTCCCTGTCTCCATCCTCTCTCCTTCCGTATCTCCCTCCTCTCTCTCACACGTGTCTCCATCCACCGTCTCCCCATGCATCACCCCTCCCATTGTCTCACTCTTTTCCCTCCTCTCCCCCCGTGTCTACTTACTATATCTCCCTGTCTCCCTTCTCCCCCCGTGTCTCTCTCTGCCGCATATTAATTATTTAAGATTTTTTGTGAAAACACTATGAACCTTGTAAATTCACCTGCGAGTCAGATTTCACACTGAATTAAAGATTAATGCCCCATGCGCGCATGCATGTGTGTTTTGGAGGCTCGTGAAGAACGCTCCTGGGCAGGGCCAGGCGAAGGGCACTTTTATGCTAATGGAGAAGTTGGAGTGACGTTTTGAGTGAGTGATTTGGTATTGTGAGTGTATGGGTGAGCGGGTACGTGAATAGGTGGATGGTTGAGTGGGTGGGTAGGTAGGTCAATGGGTGGGTAAGGGGACAGTAAATATCCATGAGCTGTCACGTGGTTAAATAAAGGATGGCAAACGGTAGTCATTATTTAATTATATAATGCCTCTTCTGGTCGCGTCAAGTGACAGAATAAACAATAGCAGGTGAAGCAGCCTACCGGAACAATGAGGTGGTAGTACATGTAGCGCTGGTGATGATGCTGTCAAACATGAACACAGCCCAGCCAGCAGTGATGCGAATAACACATTCCTATGGCCAAGAGCCACTAGGCACATTTAACATTGATACAATTAGACAACAAGCGACCTGCAATTGTAACATGTTTACAGCGTGGAAGAGTAGACTAAATGACCCCTCTATAGGGGCTCTGAAGAGCTTCCTTTTTGTGTAAGCTCTTCCGCAAACAGTGACATTAACAAGTCATTTCAGCGCTGCACATTTGACCTTTTTACATAAAAAAAATAATGGGTTTACAGTAAACAAGAGTCAGGTAAGGCTAAACACAGCAACAAGGATAATACCGCAAAAGTTGTATAAATAAACATGTGTGTGTGTAAGTGTGTAAATAGCAGTTCATATTTTTACAATGTTTTAATGTAAAGGCAACCAAACGCAACATTAACGTATACCGCAAAAATCCTCCGGTATAAATAATTCTTATTTAAATGAACGTTTGAAATAATATTCGGTTGCTGCTAAACGACGTGGCTCTTCTAAATGATACAGTTAAGACTTATTATAGACATTGTGACTAAAACCAAACGAAGGTTTTAACGTGGAAACAGGAGCTGTGAGTATGCAGTGCCCCTGTTAGAGGTACAGTGTGCGTGCGTTATAAAGGAAAACGAGACAAAGCTACACAATTAAGCCTGTAACAACTTTACGTCACAACAACGCACACACACACTTGCACGACAGAGAGCCTCGCATTAAAATCAACAAAACTAAAAAGTCATTATTAGATCAACTCGCGCAGTGTGGCCGCACGTGCGGCTGATTGGGATGCGTGACAAAAACAATACAGTAAAACCTTGCGGATTGCGAGTAACTTGGTCTGCGAGTGTTTTGCAAGCCGAGCAAACATTTTAAAATAAATATTAATTTGATAAACGAGCGAGGGTCTTAGCAATACGAGTAGTAGTACGTATATACGCTTTGTACTGGCCGAGCGTCACGTACTCACAACTGATGTACACGAGTGCTTTGATATACGAGTTTTTTGGATTACAAACACGTTTCCGGAACGAATTATGCTCGCGAATCCAAGGTTTTAATGTAATGTACTCTCTTTTTTTTACGCGAAATGGACAGATATGAGAAGGCGTAAATTTTATTTTTAAATTCTACAAAGATTATCATGCTTATGTTGTGTCACGTACAGGAGGACACTGGGACTCCTATATTGTTGCCAGAGAGCCACGTCCCTTGCCTACATAAACAACGGCGTTTGGTTTAAACGCGACTGATGCTGCTGCTGCAGATGATGATGATGATGAAACACCGAACGTGGAAACCGAAGCAGTCCGCTCGCGTTAAAGCAATACCAAGCCTGGCTGCCGATGGGCCAGAGTTTTTGCTTGTTTCGTTTGCACTCTTGATTGAACTCATGGTTTAAAAAAAGCAAGCCCCGAATATATCCGATGCGACAGCGAATGATATCGTGTCAACCCGTAGGGTTTTTTTTTGTACCCCCGTATTCTTGCATAGGGAAATTGAGTAATTATTTTTTTAATGTCCATACGGCGGTACAAACGTTTCAACACGAATGTTTCGTCTTATTTGTTTTGTGTTTCGCCCTTGTGATGGGACTTTGTAGGATGAACGTGGAGATTTGTAAGGCGGCACGGGCGTGACCATTAAGGTCTGAAATAAGGCAAGGGGCACTTGATAAGGGGTTGTTGGTTGACAGGTATGATGAATGGAATGCAGAAACCGATCATGGGAGGGCTTTGTTGCGTTAAAATTAATGCCGCCGATGAAGATACACCTCCAAGAAGGGAGTGTGGGATGTGCAGAGACTGTCGGCCTATCTACTTTTTGTTCTCAAGTCTTGCTCGCATTGAATGAAGGTGGTGCTCATCTCCATAAACAAATCGGCAGCGGTGGAAACATTCCACATGCCGATGGCAGATGGGGGGTGTGCCGAGTGTTCTCTCTCTCTCTCCTCTCTCCACAACTGCACTGCCGATTTGTCTTTTGAGTTAAGCACCACCGCATCTCTTGTCAACGCAATCAATGCATCAGCGCCCGAACGTTATTACAGGCTAATTCAGAGCTTATTGGCCACGCCGTGCCCCTTATGCATTTCAACGTTCATCCTACAAAGTCCCATCACAAGGGAGAAGATGAAACACAAAATAGACAACATGTGTTGTATTGCCCGTATTGAAACGTCTGTACCGCCGTATGGACCTTAATAACTCAAGTTCCCCTTGTACAGGAATACGGCGTAGTAAACCCGTATGGGTTCACGCGGTTTTTGACATCGCTCGCTCTGTTTTTAAAAGCGGCACTGGCTGGCTTGCTTTGCCTGTTTGTTGTTGTTGTGTGGTGGTGTTGTTGTTCTTGTTGTAGCAGCGCTACGAAACCCCGGCTAGGACCCCGAGTTCGATTCCAGCATCGCACGGCCAACAACAACAACAGCAGTAGCAGCCAGTGACGATAACGTGAACGTCCTCAGCCGAGTAGCGGCGTGTAGTAAAAACACCGCCACTGACGGGGGAGACAAAGGCGGCCGGTGCGTGGTGCTTGACCACCACCGTGCCGGCCTTCATAGCTGCTGCTCGCTAAGAGCGCTCCACACCAGCAGCATCATGTCAAGGGTGGTGTGGATGGATGGGTGGATGGGTGGATCTGTTTTACTTGAATATCGCGGTCGCGAGCGCCAGCGACGCGGCACTGCGCAAACTGCGTGTTGCGTGTTGTGCGCCGTGCCGGGTGTAGCTGTTGCCATGGGGACTCACGTGAAGGCGATGGACACGAGATGCATGAGCCACAACACGAGGCCCAGCGCCAGCGCCAACGCGGCCACAGCCACGCCCGGCGCGAACGCCATCATCGCCCGTTACTTGTCACCACCACCACCGTCACCCCCCACTGGACTCGCAGCCGGCCGGCACCCCCGAACGAGCAAAGGGCGAGGGAGCGAAGGAGCGAGCGAGCGCGCGTACCCGCACCAAACAAGACGAAAATAATGAAGATGGTGGTGGTGGTGCGGTGGGCGCGCACAAGGGACGCCTCGACAAGCGAGTGAGCGAGCGCCGCGCGAGAGTGAAATGAGAGCGAACGCTTGAGAGAGAGACACACAGTGGGGGAGAGAGAGAGAGCGGCGCGAGACACGCACGCGCACGCACGAGCGCGGTCGTCGCGGGGGCCGCGCGCGTGCAAAGTCGCTCAGCTCAGCTGGGCGCTGTACCGCGGGGCGCCCGCACCGTTAGGTTTACGTCACCAACCCATCACCCACCCCCCCCACCCCGTCCACACACCGCGTTGCAAGCCTCGCGCGATGACGTCACTCACAACAAGAGCGCGGTGACGTCATACACGCAGCCACAAACTCCGGCGCGGGTGCGAACGTGCTCGGTGACGTCATAACTACTGTGCGCCGCTACCAACGACCCCGGCGCGGGTGTGAACGTGCGCGGTGACGTCATTGCCAGCGTGATGCAAGCGCCGTGACGTCGCGGGCCCTTCGGCGAGATGACGTCACCAATCGCTTATCTCACGTAGACATCTTCTCGGATGACGCCACGGTCCACTTTTTGTACTGAAGTTCAGCACCGGCGGAAAGCCTTGAGGATGATGCGATGTGTACAAAAAAATGCTAATTTACATGTGGAGGGTGTATGTATATTGTCTGCTTATTTATTTTGTCAGTCCCTTTGGTCAATTGTGTGTCCCCGTGTCCCCTTGTCTCCCCGTATCTGTCTCCACGTGTCTTAGGGGCCGCCCATAAATGACGTCACGCGATTTTGAACGATTTTTGACCCCCTCCCCCTCGTCACACAAAGTTACACCCCCTCAAATATGACGTCACAAAGCTCTCCCCCCCCCCCCAAAATAAAACATGCATCAAATCGCTTTTAACTATTGTCATTGTAGTGCGTATTTAATGTGGCGCTGCACTCTGATGTTGTAGGAGAGAACATTTATTAAAAAAGTATATTTAATTAAGTAGAACGTGTTGTCTATATGTATTTAAAGTTGCGCATTTTTATGTGACGTCACATTTCTCAAACCCCCCTCGTCACACATCGTCACAAATGTCTGACCCCCCCCCCCAGGTGCGTGACGTCATTTATGGACGGCCCCTTATGTGTCTCCCAGTATTCAATTATGTCTCTCCGTCTCCCTGTGTCTACGTGTCATCCCCGTGTTAGTATCTGTCTCCCTGTCTACGTGTCTCCCTCTATCTGTCTCCCTGCGTCTACGTGTCTCCATTTATACTGGTCGGTACCTCCTGGCTACACCAGCCCACAGGGGATTATTGTGTCCGTCCGTCCGTCGTGCATCCAAAATCGGAGGGGTGGGGCTGGGTGGGTAGGGGCTGGGTTGGGAGGGGTTGGGTGAGGAGGGGCTGGGTGGGGAGGGGCTGGGTGGGGAGGGGAGGGTGAGGAGGGGCTGGGTGGGGAGGGTGAGGGGGGGCTGGGTGGGGAAGGGAGGGTGGGGAGGGGCTGGGTGGGGAGGGTGAGGAGGGGCTGGGTGGGGAGGGGAGGGTGAGGAGGGGCTGGGTGGGGAGGGTGAGGAGGGGCTGGGTGGGGAAGGGCTGGGTGGGGAGTGGGGCTGGGTGGGGAGGGTGAGGCTGGGTGGGGAGGGGCTGGGTGGGGAGGGGAGCGTGGGGAGGGGCTGGGTGGGGAGGGTAGGGAGGGGCTGGGTGGGGAGGGGCTGGGTGGGGAGGGTGAGGAGGGGCTGGGTGGGGAGGGGAGGGTGGGGAGGGGCTGGGCGGGGAGGGTGAGGCTGGGTGGGGGGTGGGAGGGGTGGGGCTGGGTGGGGAGGGGCTGGGTTGGGAGGGGCTGGGTGGGCAGGGGCTGGGTGGGGAGGGGCTGGGTGGGGAGGGTGAGGAGGGGCTGGGTGGGGAGGGGAGGGTGGTGAGGGGCTGGGTGGGGAGGGTGAGGCTGGGTGGGGGGTGGGAGGGGTGGGGCTGGGTGGGGAGGGGCTGGTCACCCCGTGGTGCCCTTATAAAACTCAACGTTTAACCTACTCACGCCGGCTTGTGCCCGCCCTCACAGTCGGGCATATTGTGCGGAATACACCACGTGGTGCCGCCGTTGACCCTGGCCATTGACCGAGCAACCAACGTTCCTACCAGCCCCCTCCGCAGGAATGTGTTGTCTCCCTATGTATAAATGTATAGCAGCCAAATACTCTCCCTGTCGACACGTCTCGCTGTCTCCCTGTGTCTACCCGAATCTGTCTCCCTGTGCCTACGTGTCTCTCTATGTCTTGGTAGGAGGGGAAATCCATCAGCCGAGATGACATCATGGGGCAAGTTGTGGATGAACCAGGCTCGGGCTGCTGTGCCTCAGATTTTGGAGGACGTCGCCAACCCCCCCCCCCCCCCCACGTGTGAGTGGGCTAGCTGATGATGTGGTCACGTCCCCTCCACTTCGTGGCGAATGCGCGCTGATCTCTCAACATTCCAAGCAGAGGTCTTGAGGCTCGGCAAATCTGACATGGGTTAGAGAGTTTACATCGGCGTAATGTTATGAATGTATGCTGAACTTCTTTCGCACCGTAAGTAGCAAACCGTGCGAATCGGAGGTGCGGGAAAGACAACGGCTGGTATGTCCCTATGTCTATTTTTTACTCTTAATATTTGTCTCTCCATTTGACCAGGTAAGGCGCACTGAGCTGTACAGCTGTTTTACAGAAGCGATCTGGCCACAAATGATAGCTCATAGCAGTGGGCTATGTGTAAATGTATAGCAGCAAAATACTCTAAACGCATTATTCTAAATAGAGGGAAAAAATCGGAGGACCCGGAGAAAAATCCACGTGACCACGGGAAGAGAGAGACACGCAAACTCCAAATACGCAGCAGGCGTCAGGGTTGGGATCGAATCCACAACCTCCTGCATATCAGGCGAGGTAGTTAACATCTCCTAGCCACCGTGGCGCCCTCTCTGACTCCCTGCGTCTATCTCCGTCTTCTTGTCTCCGTGTGCGTATCCTTGTGTCGATCTGTGTATAGTACAACGCATCAACTCTTAAGGCATATTAATCAGAGACTTTCGAACAAGACGTGGGCTCCCCCTAGGGTTCCAACAGAGATAGAGGCGCACACAAAAGCGTATTGGAGTACTTCTTGTTGCAGGCTATGTCCACCAGACGGCGACACGTCACATCGCACATGACACAGGCATCAGAATTTAAGTTAAAGCAAAACTTGGCCAACAAAACGCCTTCACATATCTGTCCCTTCAAGCGAAAACCAAAAGTCGTTTGAACACATCCCATCTTCCTCTTCGATGTTCATTATCTCATCAGCAGGGTCTGATTCGAAGTGAAACCTCTGCTTCCAAACCAAAGCTGTTACATATATACAAAGACAAAGATCCCCCTGAACAGACTGTTGGGGCAAGTGCTGTTTGCAAGCACCTTTGAAGTCCGGCACGGCACACGAAGGGGGTGGGTGGCCAACACCACGCCCGGCCGCCTTTGTCTCCCTAGTGGCGATGTTTACACAAGACACCAGGTACTCATTTGAGGCCGAGTCGACCTAGGGGAAGCCCAGGACCCGTTCAGATAATCGTCACTGGTGTTGGCCGTGAGCGGGAATCGAACTCGGGCCGCCGGGTTCGTAGTGCAGCGCTAACCACTACACTACCGCTCCCCACTATACACCTACACACACAGCCGTACATACACACACAACTATGGCAAACACGCATACTGCAGGTGTGTTGTATATATTGAAAAATCACGTTTTTTTATATTTTAAAAGCTATTATTATACAGCCCCTATGTCGACTATCAGAGATAATTACTCCCATATCTCAAGCTCCGTATAATTTATATAATACGAGTAGTAGTACGTATATACGCTTTGTACTGGCCGAGCGTCACGTACTCACAACTGATGTACACGAGTGCTTTGATATACGAGTTTTTTGGATTACAAACACGTTTCCGGAACGAATTATGCTCGCGAATCCAAGGTTTTAATGTAATGTACTCTCTTTTTTTTACGCGAAATGGACAGATATGAGAAGGCGTAAATTTTATTTTTAAATTCTACAAAGATTATCATGCTTATGTTGTGTCACGTACAGGAGGACACTGGGACTCCTATATTGTTGCCAGAGAGCCACGTCCCTTGCCTACATAAACAACGGCGTTTGGTTTAAACGCGACTGATGCTGCTGCTGCAGATGATGATGATGAAACACCGAACGTGGAAACCGAAGCAGTCCGCTCGCGTTAAAGCAATACCAAGCCTGGCTGCCGATGGGCCAGAGTTTTTGCTTGTTTCGTTTGCACTCTTGATTGAACTCATGGTTTAAAAAAAGCAAGCCCCGAATATATCCGATGCGACAGCGAATGATATCGTGTCAACCCGTAGGGTTTTTTTTTGTACCCCCGTATTCTTGCATAGGGAAATTGAGTAATTATTTTTTTAATGTCCATACGGCGGTACAAACGTTTCAACACGAATGTTTCGTCTTATTTGTTTTGTGTTTCGCCCTTGTGATGGGACTTTGTAGGATGAACGTGGAGATTTGTAAGGCGGCACGGGCGTGACCATTAAGGTCTGAAATAAGGCAAGGGGCACTTGATAAGGGGTTGTTGGTTGACAGGTATGATGAATGGAATGCAGAAACCGATCATGGGAGGGCTTTGTTGCGTTAAAATTAATGCCGCCGATGAAGATACACCTCCAAGAAGGGAGTGTGGGATGTGCAGAGACTGTCGGCCTATCTACTTTTTGTTCTCAAGTCTTGCTCGCATTGAATGAAGGTGGTGCTCATCTCCATAAACAAATCGGCAGCGGTGGAAACATTCCACATGCCGATGGCAGATGGGGGGTGTGCCGAGTGTTCTCTCTCTCTCTCCTCTCTCCACAACTGCACTGCCGATTTGTCTTTTGAGTTAAGCACCACCGCATCTCTTGTCAACGCAATCAATGCATCAGCGCCCGAACGTTATTACAGGCTAATTCAGAGCTTATTGGCCACGCCGTGCCCCTTATGCATTTCAACGTTCATCCTACAAAGTCCCATCACAAGGGAGAAGATGAAACACAAAATAGACAACATGTGTTGTATTGCCCGTATTGAAACGTCTGTACCGCCGTATGGACCTTAATAACTCAAGTTCCCCTTGTACAGGAATACGGCGTAGTAAACCCGTATGGGTTCACGCGGTTTTTGACATCGCTCGCTCTGTTTTTAAAAGCGGCACTGGCTGGCTTGCTTTGCCTGTTTGTTGTTGTTGTGTGGTGGTGTTGTTGTTCTTGTTGTAGCAGCGCTACGAAACCCCGGCTAGGACCCCGAGTTCGATTCCAGCATCGCACGGCCAACAACAACAACAGCAGTAGCAGCCAGTGACGATAACGTGAACGTCCTCAGCCGAGTAGCGGCGTGTAGTAAAAACACCGCCACTGACGGGGGAGACAAAGGCGGCCGGTGCGTGGTGCTTGACCACCACCGTGCCGGCCTTCATAGCTGCTGCTCGCTAAGAGCGCTCCACACCAGCAGCATCATGTCAAGGGTGGTGTGGATGGATGGGTGGATGGGTGGATCTGTTTTACTTGAATATCGCGGTCGCGAGCGCCAGCGACGCGGCACTGCGCAAACTGCGTGTTGCGTGTTGTGCGCCGTGCCGGGTGTAGCTGTTGCCATGGGGACTCACGTGAAGGCGATGGACACGAGATGCATGAGCCACAACACGAGGCCCAGCGCCAGCGCCAACGCGGCCACAGCCACGCCCGGCGCGAACGCCATCATCGCCCGTTACTTGTCACCACCACCACCGTCACCCCCCACTGGACTCGCAGCCGGCCGGCACCCCCGAACGAGCAAAGGGCGAGGGAGCGAAGGAGCGAGCGAGCGCGCGTACCCGCACCAAACAAGACGAAAATAATGAAGATGGTGGTGGTGGTGCGGTGGGCGCGCACAAGGGACGCCTCGACAAGCGAGTGAGCGAGCGCCGCGCGAGAGTGAAATGAGAGCGAACGCTTGAGAGAGAGACACACAGTGGGGGAGAGAGAGAGCGGCGCGAGACACGCACGCGCACGCACGAGCGCGGTCGTCGCGGGGGCCGCGCGCGTGCAAAGTCGCTCAGCTCAGCTGGGCGCTGTACCGCGGGGCGCCCGCACCGTTAGGTTTACGTCACCAACCCATCACCCACCCCCCCCACCCCGTCCACACACCGCGTTGCAAGCCTCGCGCGATGACGTCACTCACAACAAGAGCGCGGTGACGTCATACACGCAGCCACAAACTCCGGCGCGGGTGCGAACGTGCTCGGTGACGTCATAACTACTGTGCGCCGCTACCAACGACCCCGGCGCGGGTGTGAACGTGCGCGGTGACGTCATTGCCAGCGTGATGCAAGCGCCGTGACGTCGCGGGCCCTTCGGCGAGATGACGTCACCAATCGCTTATCTCACGTAGACATCTTCTCGGATGACGCCACGGTCCACTTTTTGTACTGAAGTTCAGCACCGGCGGAAAGCCTTGAGGATGATGCGATGTGTACAAAAAAATGCTAATTTACATGTGGAGGGTGTATGTATATTGTCTGCTTATTTATTTTGTCAGTCCCTTTGGTCAATTGTGTGTCCCCGTGTCCCCTTGTCTCCCCGTATCTGTCTCCACGTGTCTTAGGGGCCGCCCATAAATGACGTCACGCGATTTTGAACGATTTTTGACCCCCTCCCCCTCGTCACACAAAGTTACACCCCCTCAAATATGACGTCACAAAGCTCTCCCCCCCCCCAAAATAAAACATGCATCAAATCGCTTTTAACTATTGTCATTGTAGTGCGTATTTAATGTGGCGCTGCACTCTGATGTTGTAGGAGAGAACATTTATTAAAAAAGTATATTTAATTAAGTAGAACGTGTTGTCTATATGTATTTAAAGTTGCGCATTTTTATGTGACGTCACATTTCTCAAACCCCCCTCGTCACACATCGTCACAAATGTCTGACCCCCCCCCCCCAGGTGCGTGACGTCATTTATGGACGGCCCCTTATGTGTCTCCCAGTATTCAATTATGTCTCTCCGTCTCCCTGTGTCTACGTGTCATCCCCGTGTTAGTATCTGTCTCCCTGTCTACGTGTCTCCCTCTATCTGTCTCCCTGCGTCTACGTGTCTCCATTTATACTGGTCGGTACCTCCTGGCTACACCAGCCCACAGGGGATTATTGTGTCCGTCCGTCCGTCGTGCATCCAAAATCGGAGGGGTGGGGCTGGGTGGGTAGGGGCTGGGTTGGGAGGGGTTGGGTGAGGAGGGGCTGGGTGGGGAGGGGCTGGGTGGGGAGGGGAGGGTGAGGAGGGGCTGGGTGGGGAGGGTGAGGGGGGGCTGGGTGGGGAAGGGAGGGTGGGGAGGGGCTGGGTGGGGAGGGTGAGGAGGGGCTGGGTGGGGAGGGGAGGGTGAGGAGGGGCTGGGTGGGGAGGGTGAGGAGGGGCTGGGTGGGGAAGGGCTGGGTGGGGAGTGGGGCTGGGTGGGGAGGGTGAGGCTGGGTGGGGAGGGGCTGGGTGGGGAGGGGAGCGTGGGGAGGGGCTGGGTGGGGAGGGTAGGGAGGGGCTGGGTGGGGAGGGGCTGGGTGGGGAGGGTGAGGAGGGGCTGGGTGGGGAGGGGAGGGTGGGGAGGGGCTGGGCGGGGAGGGTGAGGCTGGGTGGGGGGTGGGAGGGGTGGGGCTGGGTGGGGAGGGGCTGGGTTGGGAGGGGCTGGGTGGGCAGGGGCTGGGTGGGGAGGGGCTGGGTGGGGAGGGTGAGGAGGGGCTGGGTGGGGAGGGGAGGGTGGTGAGGGGCTGGGTGGGGAGGGTGAGGCTGGGTGGGGGGTGGGAGGGGTGGGGCTGGGTGGGGAGGGGCTGGTCACCCCGTGGTGCCCTTATAAAACTCAACGTTTAACCTACTCACGCCGGCTTGTGCCCGCCCTCACAGTCGGGCATATTGTGCGGAATACACCACGTGGTGCCGCCGTTGACCCTGGCCATTGACCGAGCAACCAACGTTCCTACCAGCCCCCTCCGCAGGAATGTGTTGTCTCCCTATGTATAAATGTATAGCAGCCAAATACTCTCCCTGTCGACACGTCTCGCTGTCTCCCTGTGTCTACCCGAATCTGTCTCCCTGTGCCTACGTGTCTCTCTATGTCTTGGTAGGAGGGGAAATCCATCAGCCGAGATGACATCATGGGGCAAGTTGTGGATGAACCAGGCTCGGGCTGCTGTGCCTCAGATTTTGGAGGACGTCGCCAACCCCCCCCCCCCCCCCACGTGTGAGTGGGCTAGCTGATGATGTGGTCACGTCCCCTCCACTTCGTGGCGAATGCGCGCTGATCTCTCAACATTCCAAGCAGAGGTCTTGAGGCTCGGCAAATCTGACATGGGTTAGAGAGTTTACATCGGCGTAATGTTATGAATGTATGCTGAACTTCTTTCGCACCGTAAGTAGCAAACCGTGCGAATCGGAGGTGCGGGAAAGACAACGGCTGGTATGTCCCTATGTCTATTTTTTACTCTTAATATTTGTCTCTCCATTTGACCAGGTAAGGCGCACTGAGCTGTACAGCTGTTTTACAGAAGCGATCTGGCCACAAATGATAGCTCATAGCAGTGGGCTATGTGTAAATGTATAGCAGCAAAATACTCTAAACGCATTATTCTAAATAGAGGGAAAAAATCGGAGGACCCGGAGAAAAATCCACGTGACCACGGGAAGAGAGAGACACGCAAACTCCAAATACGCAGCAGGCGTCAGGGTTGGGATCGAATCCACAACCTCCTGCATATCAGGCGAGGTAGTTAACATCTCCTAGCCACCGTGGCGCCCTCTCTGACTCCCTGCGTCTATCTCCGTCTTCTTGTCTCCGTGTGCGTATCCTTGTGTCGATCTGTGTATAGTACAACGCATCAACTCTTAAGGCATATTAATCAGAGACTTTCGAACAAGACGTGGGCTCCCCCTAGGGTTCCAACAGAGATAGAGGCGCACACAAAAGCGTATTGGAGTACTTCTTGTTGCAGGCTATGTCCACCAGACGGCGACACGTCACATCGCACATGACACAGGCATCAGAATTTAAGTTAAAGCAAAACTTGGCCAACAAAACGCCTTCACATATCTGTCCCTTCAAGCGAAAACCAAAAGTCGTTTGAACACATCCCATCTTCCTCTTCGATGTTCATTATCTCATCAGCAGGGTCTGATTCGAAGTGAAACCTCTGCTTCCAAACCAAAGCTGTTACATATATACAAAGACAAAGATCCCCCTGAACAGACTGTTGGGGCAAGTGCTGTTTGCAAGCACCTTTGAAGTCCGGCACGGCACACGAAGGGGGTGGGTGGCCAACACCACGCCCGGCCGCCTTTGTCTCCCTAGTGGCGATGTTTACACAAGACACCAGGTACTCATTTGAGGCCGAGTCGACCTAGGGGAAGCCCAGGACCCGTTCAGATAATCGTCACTGGTGTTGGCCGTGAGCGGGAATCGAACTCGGGCCGCCGGGTTCGTAGTGCAGCGCTAACCACTACACTACCGCTCCCCACTATACACCTACACACACAGCCGTACATACACACACAACTATGGCAAACACGCATACTGCAGGTGTGTTGTATATATTGAAAAATCACGTTTTTTTATATTTTAAAAGCTATTATTATACAGCCCCTATGTCGACTATCAGAGATAATTACTCCCATATCTCAAGCTCCGTATAATTTATATCAGGACAGCAAGTAGGATGGAGAAAGGTCATTCGTTATAGCGGGATTTGAGTTTTCTCCGTCGTATGTCTGGGGTTTCTTCGGACAGCCCCGTTTTTTCCTCAATCACAGAGAAAATATCCGAATACTCTTAAAAGTGGAGTGTGCTTGGCATGGGCCCTGGTACCAGAAATTCAAGGGGGCCCTCCCCTGTCCAATTCTCTCAGTCTTTGCAGCCCTGCGCCTTGATACTTGGTCCAAAGCCTGCGAGTGACTCTGTCTCCTCCAACATGGAACCTTTCTTGCCAGTATCAAAGTCTAAGAATAGGTTTTACCCTTTCTGACACAATAAAACAGCTGTGTTAAGATCTTCAAACACCAAACAAAAACCTTTTGCAAGGAATCATATCTGCATTAACCGCACATAATAATAGGGTTTTTCCCCTTTTTTCTGGCAACAAAACTGAAACCTTTTTTTACAAGGATTCATGTCTGCATTAACCACAATACCTGCAGTCAAAATGCAAAAAAAACATACTATGATAATATATGCATTGTCCTTGAAACTGATTGGTCCACACCAAGGGACGGCTTTCTTTTGAGCCTCGACCCAATTAGTGCTCGACCAGATGACGCCAAAAGGCGTCACTCTGTCTCCTCCAACATGGAAATACCAAACAGAAAGGTTTCTGTTTGGTGTTTGACGCCAAAAGGCGTCATCTGGTCGAGCACCAATTGGGTCGAGGCTCAAAAGAAAGCCGTCCCTTGGTGTGGACCAATCAGTTTCAAGGACAATGCATATATTATCATAGTATGGTTTTTTTTGCATTTTGACTGCAAACTGCAGACATGAATCCTTGTAAAAAAAGGTTTAAGTTTTTTTGCCAGAAAAAAGGGGAAAAACCCTATTATTGCATTTTGGTACTGGCAAAGGAGGTCTAACGACAACCACACATACTTGTGAACACTGACGGAGCCAGTGAGGGGGGGGGGGCGGGTGGCACGTGCCCTCCCAATGATCCGATCGAAATCCCTCATTTGGATCGGATCATTGGGGTTTATTCGTAATAAATCGGCATTTTGCGACCCCCACTGCCACTGTGTAGCATATTATTACGTGCCAGGGACTCTATGATGTGATAGGATAATAGTTTGAGTCCATAATTGGCAATAAGTAAGGGCAAAGCAGTTCTAAGTGACTCAGAATTGTGCGCAGTTGCGTACACAGTCCACGACTTCCCTGAATGCATTCACCTTTAGCGAGCGCGATGCCGATCACACAACGCGGTTCGAATTCGACCCTCGATCGATGGCTGCGCCATCGCTGCACAGGCGTTGAATAAAAAGCAAGGGACAAGTCCTTACTTACTAACAACTCCTCTACCATTTTCATTGCTACAGGGGTTGTCCCACTACCTGCAAATCCTGGTTCCGCCATTGCTTGTGAACATGCAAACAAAAACATGCTCTGGTAATAAATGCATTGTCTTTGAAACTGATTGGTTCACCCCAGAGAGAGCAGCATTCTTTCAGGCCTCGTCTCAATCAGTGTTAGACCAGAGGACGCAAAAAGGCGATGCATATATGCATTGTCTTTGTGGTTAATGCAGGCATGACTCGTTGCAAAAGGTTTCTGTTTGGTGTTTGAACATCTTAACACCTATTTTATTGCCAGAAAGGGTAAAACCTATTCTTACACTTTGATCCTGGAAAGAAAGGTCCCATGTTGTAGCTGCTCACTCCTGATGCACCTCCGGTACACTCAACAGCCGTGCCGCCGATCTCCGAACATTCCAAGCAGGACCCTCGCGAGAAGGGGGTCTCGAGACTCAGTAAATCTGACACGGGTATAAGGGGAGTTTACATAGACGTAAAATGCTGCGCTTTGCAATGCGCCACATGCGTGGATACGAAACAACGCACTGAGCCGTCACCGCTAAGATCGCGGATTTGAACACGGGTGCTTTCTCAAGCGTAGCGAGTTGATGGTCTCAGAATCGGTCACGACGATGACGGCAGGTTGAAATGTGGGGTTTCGCTTGATTTGAAACATCGATTGGACTGCAATGCCATGAACTTGTACATGGGGCATGGCCTCTGGTGTGTTGGATTTGAAAATAAATAAAAAAACCGTTACTTGCCAGAGCTCTCGAAAGTTGTTCTGCGGTATCTCATGCCGGGCGAGTTCCACAAAAGTTCCTGCCTACGTGTGTGCTATGGTCCCGTTTAAACCAGGTACAGGGTGGTTCAGATGTCTCGGGACCCCAAATTAATTGACCCGTACCATTTTCTTCCTTAGCATATTCATTTAAACTTTAAATAAACTTTACTTAAAAAATAGTTTTAGGGCATTAAATGGAAGTCACGGGACATCCGAACAATCCTTATATGGTGCTGTATGTGGTCTCAGCGAGATGCGTGTATGACGAACGCCACTGACGGTGGTGGTTGTGGTGGTGACAGTGTGCCTGTTGTTTCCAGGAGGTGTGCTCGCCCTTTGCTGCTCGTCCACCATCCCCCTCCGTATCCACCACCCGGCCCGCTTCCTTCACCCGCTGGGGGGGAGGTTACGATTGGCGTGGAGGTCCGGGCACACTTTGTGCGCCAGGCGGTAGTCCTCGCCCTGGAATGCGATGTAGATGCAGAAGGCGCTCATTGGCTTGGAGCAGATCCACGAGACGTGGCTCTGAACCTGCTCGCGGTAGCACGATCCGCCCGTGCCCGAACCCACACCTGGCGGACCGTGACCTGGACTACCACCGGGGCTGGGACTCGAACCGGCGGCGGGGGAGTCCGCGTCGCGCGGCTCGGCGCACGGCGCGCTTTTGAGCGCTCGATCCACTTTCTCGTACTCGACGCGACAACGGAAAGTTCCTGTGTCCCGGGACTCCTTCGACTCAGCCTGCTGCTGCTGCTGCTGCTGCGGGTGTTGGTGCCGATGCTGTTGCTGCTCCTGCTGCTCCTGTTGGTCGTGCTGCTCATCCTGATTCAGTTGCAACTGTTTCTCATTCCACTGCTGCTGCTGATAGTTTTGGTCGTGCTGATGCTGTTGCTGTCTCGGGTGCTGTTCATCTTCGTGACGTCGCTGGTGGTTCTCACTCCACTGCTGCTGGTGCCGCGGCTGCTGCTGGTGCTGGTACTGATGGTGCTGCTGCTGCTGCTGCCCGTGCTGGTGTTGACGATGCTGCTGCTGCTGTTGGTGGTGGTGGTGATGTTGTCGGTGCTGCTGCTGCTGATGGAACCGCGGCTGCTGCTGGTGCTGGTACTGATGGTGCTGCTGCTGCTGCTGCCCGTGCTGATGTTGACGATGCTGCTGCTGCTGGTAGTGATGGTGATGATGTTGTCGGTGCTGCTGCTGTTGCTGCTGATGGAACCGCGGCTTCTGGCTGGCGAGGGGTCCTCGCGTTGGGAAGCGCAGCGGGGTCGCGTGCGGCCCGAGGCTGATGGACAAGCTGCCTCCTCGGCCCGTTGCGTTGTGACGAAAGTGCACGCTCAACGAGCCGTTCCCTTGGTCCACCAGCTTCGCCGTGACGAGCAGCTGGAGGCGCGCCGTGCGAACGCTGGCGCTGAAGTCGCCCCAGCCGAAGGGCTTGCGGGGTCGCCCACCCGGGCCAGGAGCCGGCCCGTAAGCGGTCGCCTCGCCGTGCCCGTGCGCGTGCACCGCTCGCCGCCGTCGCCGCGTCGGGGATGGATCCACGATCGAGAAGAATTTGTGACCCCGTGATAACGGTGTCGGTGGCAGTGGTGATGTTGATTCGTCTCGTGTTGCTGATAGTGTTGTTGTTGTTGTTGATGAGGATGATGATGATAAATCATCATAAGATGCTACTGGTGGTGGTGGTCCATATTCTTCTACTGTTCGTACTGCTGATGTTGATGGTGATTCTGTTACTTCTGCTGCAGCTGATGATGATGATTCTGTAGCTCTTACTCCAACTGCTGACGATTCTGTAGCTATTTCTGCTGCTGATGATGATTCTGTTGCTGATGATGATTCTGTAGCTGTTACTGCTGCTGATGATGACGATTCTGGATCTGTTACTGCTGCTGACCATTCTGTAACTATTACTGCTGCTGATGATGATAATGATTCTGCTGTTGTTACTCCTGCTGATGCTGATTCTATAACTATTACTGCTGCTGATAACGATTTTGTATCTGTTACTGCTGCTGTTGATAATAAGTCTGTAGCTGTTGCTGCTTCTGATGATGATGAGAATGATTCTGTAGCTGTTGCTGCTTCTGATGATTCTGCAGCTGTTACTCCTGCTGATGATGACGATTCTGTAGCTGTTGCTGATGATGATTCTGCAGCTGTTACTCCTGTATATAATGACGATTCTGTAGTTGTTACAACTGCTGCTGATGATGATGATTCTGTAGCTGTTGCTGCTGCTGATAATGCTGATGCCAGTAACAAGGGCGCCCGACTCCCGCAGTAGCCGATAGAGTCCCCGTGTTCCCCTCGCAAGGCAGGACCCAGAGACTGGTCCCCGCTGTGCTGGGGGGCCCAGGGAGGGTCTCGGGAACCCAGGGACTCTGGACTCGAACTCACGAAGATTCTTGTCTGTGTGGATACAGCAACGCCATTACCATCATGACACAACTAATTCATATCAGTCATTCATCACCAATCATTGTCATCAAACAATAATAAACACCATTCATCATCACCAAATTACATAATAGACATGATCATGAATTCTCGGTATGACAAGATTATAAGAATAGGTTTTACCCTCTCTGGCAATAAAACAGGTGTTTAGATGTTAAAACACCCAAACTGAAACCTCTATGCTATGCTATTTTTATTTTGCCAGGTAAGGCCCAGTGAGCGATGTAGCTCTTTTTCAGAAGCGACCTGGCCACGAATGATAGCTCAATGAAGTGGCTTATTATTACGTGGACATTTACAGCAGCAAAATACTCTAAACCCATGTTTCTAAATGTGGAGGGAAAACCCGGACGACCCGGAGAAAAATCCACGCGACCACGGGGAGAACATGCAAACTCCAAATATAGAGCATGCGTCAGGATTGGGAGCGAGCCCACGACCTCTTGCATACCAGACGAGGTAGTTAACATCTCGCCACCGCGGTGCCCCATGCATGTCTATGCATGACATTGCGTATATATTATAGATATAGAACGATAGAGAAGACCTACTTAACAAGCTGAGAGACAATTAAGCCCAGCAATCTCTAATTCCGCGAGGGGGAGGGGGGGGCACCAAGCGCTTTGGGTAACATTGCGCGTTAACGCGAATCGACGTGAACGCGAGGTGCCACGCTCTCTGCGTGTCCGGCCTCGCCACTCGCCGCACTTCGTGCCGCGGGTCCACCACAAAAAACCCAGGGGTGATTCGCGTAGACCCTGACCTGCACTCCCATCCATCATCCCGAGGATGGCACCTGCTAGCAGCGCCTGACCCACCCTCTTCATCTCGACACGCGCAGAGCCAGATTCACGTAGAGGAGGGGGGGGGGGGCTCTGCAGCCTCGGCTTTTTCCTGGGCTCTCGCTATGAACCTCGCACGCACCGAACTCTCCCGGGCATCGGCGTTGGCTGTTCGCTCCCTCGAGCATTATGATCGCGAGCGACGGTATGGAGGGGTGTAGTTCGTGGTCTAGCACAGGGGGTCAGCGCCTCTCGGCCACTCACGGACAGCAGCAGTATAAAGAAGGGCAGCAGAAAGGGCAGCACGGTGAAACCCCAGAGACGTTGACTCCACGCGCCCATGGTCCTTGAGCTGCTTCCTCCGGACCAGCGTCACACGTGGCCGAGGCAGAGTTCGAGGTCACGAACCCCGGCAGCCAGCCGGGAGCTCGGGTGGGTGTATAGGGGTCCCTCCCTGTCTCCTCGTGCCGTCCCCGAACCACCACTCCACCCCACCCACTCCTCCTGCTCCTTCCCTATTCTCTATTCTACCTCTCTCCGGGGGCGATTGTCTCGCCCGTTCGCTGCGGTGAATAAGTCAGGAGGTCACGTTTACGCGGGGCGAGTTGGCGATCGAGGCAGCTCTGTCGCGCGACACGCGTATCCAGCACTGTGCTCCTCGCTTCCCTAGCATCGTCAAGTCCCGTGTCTCCTCCCCGCTCTCTCTCTGAAAGGATCTTACTCTCACACCTCCTCTTGCTGCTACTACACACGTGCGCCCCCCCCCCCACCCATCCATCGCTCTCCTTCCCTCCCACTGCTCCTCAGCGCGTCTTCACAATTAATTGCCCGCTCTCTCTCTGGGGCGCTGTGTGACAAATTGGAGAGGCTACCGTGGATTCCGGGCGGGCAGCCACGCTCGCGACGCCGGACCGGAGGGAGATGGGTTTTGTGTGTGAGAGCGTGAACGCGTGTATGCCTGAGAGCGTGTGTGTCTCGGCCACCCCACTCCCTCGTGTGCCGTGCCGGCCGTCATAGGTCTGTTAAGGTTATACGGGGGATCTTTGTCTTTGGAGCGGCAGTGTAGCGGTTAGCGCGCCGCGCTACGAACCCGGCGAACCGAGTTCGATTTCTGCTCATGGCCAAAACCAGTGACGATTATCTGAACCGGCCCTGGTCCTCTCCTCGGTCTACTCAGCTCATAAATGAGCACATGGTGGGGGTGTGTTAACATCGGGCATGTTTCTGGCCTCATCAATGTCTCGTGAGCTGTGCCGACCTTCCCAGATTCCTTGGCGCTCACTAACACAAGGCGCGTTGGTCCCAACATTCTGCGTAGGCTACACGGGCGATCTGTATCGTTGTGCGTGTGGGTACATGCGCGCGAGCGTGGTTTTTATACGTGTCTGAATGGAGAAGGGCAAAAGGAGTCTTGAGGGTTATTTATTTCAAATCTCCCGCAAGCAAGGTCACTATGGACTGATATACTGCCTGTGTCGCAGAGAAACTTCATGCGGTATATATATATCACTATATTATTGTTGGATTATTCAACACTGGAGCGCGCATTCCATGGGTTCTTTGTGTGTGTGCGCGCGTACGCGTCTCGAGTACGCGTCGCAGAACAGACGAATAGATTATTTGGCGATGCAGCTGCTGCTTTGGCCGTGGTGCACAAAGTAGAATTAGCAATAACAAAAGCTACTCAACACGGTGTCAATAACAGCACCGTAGCGTCTAACACATATGTCGTGACATCGAATGAGTCACTGGAGCGCGTGGCGCTGGGAAATTGGTAGACATTGGGAATGGGGGGTAGCAGCCCGCTCTACCAGTTGGACCCGTGGGTGGGGCAGCCTGGCCACGGTGGGGAGGATAAAAGGCGAGCTCCGACTCACAGTCGGGGCTGCTGCCATCTGGAGTGAAACTCGTCATGCTGTCGTCGTCGTGGTCTTCGCCTCTTCGAGCTGTGGGTCTGGAAGCATGTTGGCTGTCCTGAGTCGGTATGTAGTTATCCCCTATGGCTGTGAAGGCCGGAAATATGCTATAAATAAGGGCCATTTCCCAAAACATCGACTATTGATTCGTTTTTCTGTATAAGCCAAATAAGTGAGATTGGTATGCTACTGATGCCAATTATGGTTTAATTATGCATGCCAATAATAATGCACATTGGAAGGTAATTTAGTAATGTCAGTAATTATATCCCCCATATTAATCGTGCTGATTGTGCCAATTGTTTTCAATTGTATTCTACTTCCATTGATATAACAATGCTAAGTATAACACGATGATACCAATTACACAATTATGCCTATTATATAAAATAATGGAAATTATTTTTGCAGGAAAGCTTAGAGAACATTGCTGTGGGACGGTGGTGGCGACGCTGCACGTTGCTGATATGTAATTCAGCCACTGCGGAGGCAGCAAGGGTTTGTGGATCACCCCACAGATGGGCTGTGAAACTCCCTTCCTGTGGACGTCGAGGAGGTGCTCGCCACGAGAAGGCGGTGAACTATCGCCATCTCTTTCCATCCATGCGGGGATAGAGAGTTGCCCCCTCGCGTGCGTGGATTTCCTCCGGGTGCTCCAGTCCTATCCCACTTGTATAACAAACAACTCATCATTAATGCGCTGAAAACATCTTAAGATAAAAAAATAACCCTTTGCAGGATCCTTCCTGATAAAGAGTCTCACGGTGCATTTGTCTTTTAAAATATATTTATTTCCCCCATACGCATTTAAGAGCAATGCATGTACGTATGTTGAACTTTTTTCGCACCGTATATAGCCAACTGTGCGAATCGGAGGTGCGGGTGAAGGACAACAATCTAAACACAAATGAGTTTTAAATCGAGAAAAGTCGTGCCCTTTATTAACTCAGAAGACCCTCATGGAGTCTTCCACGAGGGGGGGTTGGCTTCGTTTGAGGGGGAGTGCGAGATCCGGAGAGAACAGTGGGGTTCATCTTCTTGGTTCTTTCGGTAAAGTCACGTAGAATGGAAATAAAATAATCAAAATAAAACATAATAAAATAAGAACAGTGGGTGTTGGACTTTATGCAGTGTCTGGTCATCTCAAAGATCCTGGGTTCGACTCTTGGTGATGGTTCCTGCCAGAGCAGCTATTGCCACGTGTGTTGCAGCTGTGGTGAGGTTTTTGTTAATAGTTCCTCATGGGCCTAGTACAGAGCACAGATCACAACCAAAGGAGGGAGCACAGAAAAACTCTGTCCCGAGGGGAAATATTTGGACTCGCTGCCCCACCTACGTGAGGGCCGCGGGCAGGAGCGTGGATTTTTGTTTAACGGGGGAGGAGAAGATAAGGACAGAAGAACTAAAATAAGAGGTTAGAAGGGACGGGAAGGACGGGATAGGGGGGGGGGGGGCGTGTGGTTCATTTCATACGGCTCGTTGATGATGGATGCTGGCTTCTCCGCACCTTGTCGGCCGTGGTTTGACCATAATTCATCACACTGGTCAGTGCAGGTTGATGAAGGCTGGGATGGTCCATACAGGATCGGTTCAAATATTATCCCTCGCCGTTGACGGCAGCCATGGGCGTGTTCGCAGTGCAGTCCGCTAACTCGCTGTGGTGGTCAATGTAATCAGCTGCGGGAAAAGAAAAAAAAACGTTGGTGCTATCAGAATCGGTGATCTCAGGATGTATGTATATTGAACTTATTTCGCACCGTGAGTAGCCAACCGTGCGAATCGGAGGTGCAGGGAAGAACAACAAACTAAACACAACAAGAAGCAGTTTTAAATAAACGAGTTAGAATCGTGGCACGCAGCGTGCAGCCACGAACGGAGCGCTCTTTAACCGTGAGCACAGCTTGTCTTCATGCCCCCTGCCCATCTCCAGAGCACAGCCATCATCGGGTACGGAAAGGGTATACGTATGTATGTCGAACTTCTTTCTTTTAGCCAACCGTGCTCACGGTCAGCCTTGTCCCACGGGGACAGTCACGATGCGCCCTGTCCCACGGGGACAGTCACGGTCAGCCTTGTCCCGCGGGGACAGTCACGATGCGCCCTGTCCTGCGGGGACAGTGACGATGCGCCTTGTCCCGTGGGGACAGTCACGATGCGCCCTGTCCCACGGGGACAGTCACGATGCGCCTTGTACCGTGGGGACAGTCACGATGCGCCCTGTCCCACGGGGACAGTCACGGTCAGCCTTGTCCCGCGGGGACAGTCACGATGCGCCCTGTCCCACGGAGACAGTCACGATGCGCCTTATCCCGCGGAGACAGTCACGATGTGCCCTGTCCCACGGGGACAGTCACGATGCGCCTTATCCCACGGGGACAGTCACGATGCGCCCTGTCCCGCGGGGACAGTGACGATGCGCCCTGTCCCACGGGACAGTCACAATGCGCCTTGTCCCGCGGGGACAGTCACGATGTGCCCTGTCCCGTGGGGACAGTCACGATGTGCCCTGTCATATTGACATGGGTAATGCTGCCCCCATTCGCCAGAATCCTTATCGCCTGAGTCCGGCTGAGAAGGACCATTTTCGTGTGGCGGTGGATGAAATGTTGGCTGTGGATATCATTTCGCCGTTCACCAGTCCATGTAGGGCTCTGATTGTCCTTTTTAAGAAACACAACGGCAGTCTGCGGTTTTGCGTCGATTTCAGGAAATTTAGCAAAGTGTCAGTCGAGGATGCTTACCCCCTGCCTCGCATGGATGATTCATTGGATGCTCTGGCAGGCGCGCGGTATTTTTTGACCCTCGACCTTTTGTCCGGGTTTTGGCAGTTGCCGCTTGACGAGGCCTCGAGGCCCAAGATGGCTTTTTGGACGCCCCAAGGGCTGTTCGAGTTCAACCGACTTCTGATAGGGCTCCATTCCGCGCCTGCCACTTTTTAGAGGCTGATGGAATTGGTTTTGGTGGGCCTTCAGTGGGTTTCGTGCCTGTAAAATATTTAGATGACGTCATCGTTTTCGGTCGCACGTTTGATGAGCATTTGGATCGCCTGCGGGCTGTTCTTGTTAAGATGCGCGCTGCCGACTTGAAGTTTAAGCCCCAAAAATGTTATCTGCTCCAAAAATCTGTCCGTTACTTGGGCCACATAGTCAGCGAATCGGGGTGCGCAGTTTTATTGGCTTTGCCTCTTATTACCGCCGGTTTGTTGCTGGGTTCGCGTCCATTGCTAAACCTCTCCAGGCCCTGACGGCCACGGGCCAGAAATTTAATTGGGGGAAGGCGGAAGATGCTACATGCCGCTCCATTCGCGATGGGCTTGTTAACGCTCCTCCCCTACGTTATCCTGACTTTTCGCTGCCGGTCATCTTGGACACGGATGCCAGTGATACCGGCATTAGTTTCGTGTTATCTCAGATCGTTAATGTCGTGGAGCACGTGGTTGCGTATGGCAGCAGGGTGCTGTCTCCGGCGGAGCAGCGGTACTGCGTTACGCGCCGGGAACTGTTGGCCATTGTCATATTCGTGCAGCAGTATCGGCCGTATTTGTACGGGCGGCACTTCAAAGTGCGCTCGGACTACGCGGCGCTCCAGTATGCGTTGCGTGTGGACCAGCCCTTGGGTCAATTGCCATGCTGGCTTGAAATTCTTCATTCAATGTCACATCGTAAGGTTACTCGTCATTTGAACGCCGATGCCCTCTCGCGATTGCTAGCGCCCGGGGAGTGCGCATATTTTTCCGGTTCGGGTCGCTGTCGGCCATGCGGCTCGACCTCCCTCTCCCCTCTCGTTGCGTCTGCCACGAACGCCGTTGAGGGGACGGGCGACGTGATGCTACTTTGGGTCTTGATTATGAGGTATGGGGACATCGACAGGCGGGAGGATTCGTCCCTCCTTAAGCTGCGCTGGCCTGTCAGGGTGACCACCGGTGGTGTGACACCGCGGGATGTGAACTCGTTTGTGCTGCAGGGAGGATTGCTCATGTATTGGGATGGAGAATTGCGCTGTTATGCTATTGTTGTCCCTACCGCCCTGCGGGGCGAGGTCGTGTGGGCTGTGCATAATCGGCTGTTGCACCTCGGAGTGCAGAAGACGCCGGTCGCGCTCAAATTGGATTTTTATTGGTCAGCCATGGCCTCCGACATTGAGGATCTATATTCTTAGTTTTTTCGGTAAAGTCACGTTGAAGGGAAACAACAAAATAATAAAATATATATAAAACAATAAAAAATTCTCATGACGTTTCGACCATAACACAAACGGTCGTCTTCAGGTGTGTTGGTTTGCATAAATTTATTTTTAAACGGTGCATTTATTTATTTATAAAAAAAAAAAGCGTTAGTGCCACGCGCAACGATTTGGCAGTTTATTTAGGACTAGTCCATCTATATTCTGAAAAGAGGAGGGGGGAGACAAAAATTTTTATAATGTATGCTGTCTGAAAGCCACTGTAAGCGTGAACAATCAATTAAGACCTGCAATGGTTTATCAAATCTTTCCAATGATTGCTAAGATAGAATCCATCTTCTGGGTTGAAATTGTCTCTGTGCTTGTATATGTGGATAGCCTCATGAACGAATCTCTCATGGTAGCCAGATGGCTTACAAAGAACCTCTGTCTTGGAAAAGTCAATGGCATGTGAGCCTACTGAATTATAACAATGATCTGCCACGGCCGAGGTGTTGGTCTTACCGTGTTTAAGGTCTGCTTTGTGTTCACGAATGCGGTCCGAGACATGGCGTTTGGTTTCTCCAATGTAACTACTACCACAGAGGCAACTTAGTTTGTAGACACCAGGGTATTGTATGTCCGGAATCACATCTTTTACAGACGGAACCAGATCACGGATTTTATGTAATGTGTTGAAACGGACCTGGATCTTGTGTTTATTTAAGATTTTGGAGATCTTTTTTGTGATCCCCGCAATGTAGGGTAAAGTGATGGTTTTGAAAGGCTCCTCAAGAGGGTTCTTCTTCATGGTTTGAGTGATAGCTTTGCGGATTGTATAGTCGGAGTAACCATTAGCCCTAAGAGCTTGGTGTACGTGCTTGAGTTCACTGCCTATGTGTTCCTGGTCGGATATGCATTGGGCTCTATGATACAGAGTCTTGATGAGAGAATTCTTCTGTGATGGATGGTGGTGGGAATCCGGTTTCAGATAAGCATCCGTATGGGTAGCTTTCCTGTAGACAGAGTGGCTCATTGAACCATCAGGTCTCTTTTTAATTAGGACATCCAAAAAAGGTATCTTGCCATCTATTTCGACTTCCATGGTAAATCTGATGGCTGGGTGTATGGAATTGATGTGAGCCCATTGGGGTGCCCTCCCCCCTTTCTCCAGTTATAGCTAACATTTTCATGGAGAAATTTGAGACTGATGCCATCCAGACTGCCACTCTGCGCCCAACCTTATGGAAGAGGTACGTGGATGACACTTTTGTCATCTGGCCACATGGCCGGCCTGCTCTAGACCAATTCTGCGACCACATCAATTCCATACACCCAGCCATCAGATTTACCATGGAAGTCGAAATAGATGGCAAGATACCTTTTTTGGATGTCCTAATTAAAAAGAGACCTGATGGTTCAATGAGCCACTCTGTCTACAGGAAAGCTACCCATACGGATGCTTATCTGAAACCGGATTCCCACCACCATCCATCACAGAAGAATTCTCTAATCAAGACTCTGTATCATAGAGCCCAATGCATATCCGACCAGGAACACATAGGCAGTGAACTCAAGCACGTACACCAAGCTCTTAGGGCTAATGGTTACTCCGACTATACAATCCGCAAAGCTATCACTCAAACCATGAAGAAGAATCCTCTTGAGGAGCCTTTCAAAACCATCACTTTACCCTACATTGCAGGGATCACAAAAAAGATCTCCAAAATCTTGAATAAACACAAGATCCAGGTCCGTTTCAACACATTACATAAAATCCGTGATCTGGTTCCGTCTGTAAAAGATGTGATTCCGGACATACAATACCCTGGTGTCTACAAACTAAGTTGCCTCTGTGGTAGTAGTTACATTGGAGAAACCAAACGCCATGTCTCGGACCACATTCGTGAACACAAAGCAGACCTTAAACACGGTAGAACCAACACCTCGGCCGTGGCAGATCATTGTTATAATTCAGTAGGCTCACATGCCATTGACTTTTCCAAGACAGAGGTTCTTTGTAAGCCATCTGGCTACCATGAGAGATTCGTTCATGAGGCTATCCACATATACAAGCACAGAGACAATTTCAACCGAGAAGATGGATTCTATCTTAGCAATCATTGGAAAGATTTAATAAACCATTTCAGGTCTTAATTGATTGTTCACGCTTACAGTGGCTTTCAGACAGCATACATTATAAAAAATTTCGTCTCCCCCCTCCTCTTTTCAGAATATAGATGGACTAGTCCTAAATAAACTGCCAAATCGTTGCGCGTGGCACTAACGTTTTTTTATAAATAAATAAATGCACCGTTTAAAAATAAATTTATGCAAACCAACACACCTGAAGACGACCGTTTGTGTTATGGTCGAAACGTCGTGAGAATTTTTTATTGTTTTATATATATTTTATTATTTTGTTGTTTCCCTTCAACGTGACTTTACCGAAAAAACTAAGAATATGAATTTACTGCAGTCACGAAAGCTTTAAATCAAAATTGAGGATCTACTTAACGGCTGCGTGCAATGTGCCCGGCGCAAGCCGCTGGTGAGATCCTGTTGTCCTCCGCTGCAATCAATCCAGGTGTCACGAGTGAATGAAATTGTTGCCCTCGATATTCTCGGGCCGTTTCCCATTTCGGCACGTGGAAATAAATATTTACTCGTGAGCGTCGAGTATTTCTCGCGCTGGCCTATGGCTTGGGTGCTCCCAAATCAGTCGGCTGTTGCTATCACCGACGTGTTCCTGAATGGCTATGTCCTGGATAAGGGGGCTCCTGAGCGCCTATTGACGGACCAAGGTAAAACAAAAGTATCCCACGCTGCTGCGTAAGGTTTGCAACCTGCTGGGACCGGACTCTGACCACCATGTTGAGTCACATGGCCAGCGAGTCGCAGGTCGATTGGGATTTGCATATCCCTGCAGTTCTTGCCGCTTACAGGATGACCCCGCACACGCCCACCGGCTACTCTCCCCACCCCGAAGGTATAAAGCATTTCCAACTCGATTTGATTCACAATGGGCAAACTTTCTGAGGCGCGGGAAGCCGCCAGCGTTAACTCCCGGTCCACGCAGCTGCCCAACGAGCTGCTCAAGGGTGGCCGGGTTTCCCTGCACGATTGGTCGCCGGGTGACAGGGCCTGGTTGCATTGTCTGCAGGTGCCAGTGGGCACGTCACCTAAATTGCTGCAACCTTGTACAGGGCCGGTTGATGTCATTCGAGTCGTGAGGCCCCAATGTGTCCAGGTTCGGTTTGGTAAGCGGAGCTGGTTTGTGCACCCCTCTCGCCCGTGTCGGCCTCACGTGCTCGGAGGGCCAAGGACCCGATGACCCGGCCTACTGCTCTGCGTGAGGAGCCGGCTTCGTCGGGTCGATTTCTTGCTCCCCCTGGCCCTCCCAAGGCGGTCGAACCCAACCCGTCTGGAGGACCGGCGTCACGGACTCGTTCAAAGACTCGATTTGCATGATCCTGCAGATTGCACACTCCCACACCGTCATGGGCTGCCGCACTCGCGTGAGTCATGGCCAGTATTTGGCTGATCCTGCTTGCCATCGAGCTCACGAGCGTTGTTACCACTTAAAGGTGGGAGATGTTGATTGTGGGGATTCCGTGCGCCGCGGTTGTCGGGTCTTGTTGTCATGTGTATATATTGTACAGTTGGGTTGGGTTGCCTTATGTTGTTGGAGCACACTTGTTGGTTGTTATGTTAGTTTACGTCGGTTGCTTGCTTTGGGAGAGTTAGCAACTGGGACGGCTGGAAGCTACATAGGGGGTCACGGCCGGTAATGTTGTCATTGCGGGCAGCCCGGGTTGCAGGCTGCAGTACCAACACTAGCAGTGTGTGGTTCCGGCTCCCAGTGAGGGAGCGACAGTGAGCGTCAGCCAGCCAGGGTTACCCTGGGGCATGACACTCTGGCTGACCTGTTGTCACGTGATCGGAGGATACTGGAGGCGGGCCACTGGTGGACAGGGGCGGAGGGGTGGTCACGTGGTCCCAAAGAGCTCTCGGGAACGTTTGAGAAGGGGCTCGAGAAGCCTGGAAGGTGGGCGGGGCTAAGGGCGGAGCCAGCCCCAGCCCGGGGGTATATAACGAGAGCTCAGTGAGGAGCTCGGGGTTCTTCTTCAAGTGTTGGTGTTGGAAGATCCACGTCGGGGAGAAGAAGCCTCAAGCCACGCGGTCCGGGACCCAGCTTGTGGTCCGGACCGGGATAGCGAACCGTGTCTAGTTCTGCCGTAGCGTGGCTAGATGGGCATTCGAGACCCGAGCGTAGGTTGTGTTATGTTACGTATGGTTACGTGAATAAATAGTGTTGCTCCCAAGATAACGTCTGCGACTCAGTTGGACTCACTACACAAGGAACGCTGTACCGCAAGCTGCTAAATCAACAAGTGGCAAAGAAGACACACACACATAACGCACATATCGGGACGAATAAGATTGTTCCAAAAAGTTATCTTCGTGTTTCAAGAAGGGTTGCCATTCCAAGGTGGTGCGTTAAATATCAGCTGATCGTGAAAAGCATTGCTGCCCTTCGAGTTACATGAATACGGTCATTTAGAAGTATTTTAGTCATTCGTTTTCGTTAATTGCATAATCTTACCAATGAATTCATTGATAACGACTTTTGCTTTAGGCACATGTTTCCTTATTACTGTTCGTATGAATATTGTCACATTAATTTTTAAGGACTTTTTCCCATCGCAGTGTATGCTCGCTTTACTCTGAGGAATTGTTCTGTTACCCAGTTTAACAAGCGTAACCATTGAGGGTTAAATGTACGGATCAATGACGAGGACATCCACAGGAGAACTGTGTTGACAATTCCAAGCACAAGTGTTTGCATGTTAGAGTGTTTTAGATATTAAAGTTGCTTAACACAGAAGTGTCTGAGTGGTGCCTTCCTAAGTTCATGCTTAATAATCTTAATTATAAGAACTGTTTCCTGCGTTGAGATCTGAATTTTGAGACCTGACATAAACACACTAAGACATAATCAGTAAAAGTTAAAGCGAGAATCATTGTATTATCCCAATTGATAATACAACCCTAGACAACGAAGCCGAGCCTAATTAGCATAATTACATCACACTTGCATAACTTCACACAATTACACCTTCATTGTATTATCTCGATTGGTAATACAACCCTAGACAATAAAACGAAGCCTAATTGCATACATTAGCATAATTACATACACTTGCATAACTGAATACAATTACACCTTCATAATTAGCATAAATAATTACGTAATTTAGCATAATTTCGGAAAATTACACAGTTCAATTTTCATTTAATTTTTATTATTTTTATATTTTTTGCAAGACCGAAGAAATACAACAATAGTGTTATTATATTAAAACACACGGCACATGCTGCCGATGCTGCCACCTCAGCCGTCCCTGTAATTTGTTGACGTTCCTGCGCCGCGAAAACTTTCGTGCACAAGGCGGACGGGATACACGCGTGGCATCCAAAAGGGGTCGCCGGAGGTGGCAGCATCCCGCGTCTCATCCGTATTTAACATCGCCCTGGCAACAATACGTATCGCAGTATCATTCGTGGTTTTACGTAGCTCCACGGTTGAGGCTACAAAACTCCACTCCACGTTTGCCCACTCTCAGGTGCCACGCGCTGGTGGATTCAATGATAATTGGAACCCAAAGGTTACGTGGGATGACGATGCACCGCCACCATCGCTGGATTCCCACCAGACCAGTTCTCCTGGGGAGCTGCGTGCGCTCGCCCGCGTGCTGGAGGAAGCGCTGATGATGACGCCACTGCCAGAGCATTCCAGTTTCTCAGTGGGTGTCTCTTAGTCTATGGGGCTCTGTATGAGTTTATTAGTCTCAACTGTGTAAATGTATGGGTCTCTGTGTGCATCTATGGGTCTCCGGGGTATGTGAGTTGTGCATGTCTGTGTTGAGTCTATGGCTTTCTGTGCGAGTCTATGCGTCTCTATGTGTATGTGACGATGGGTCTCTGTGAGTCTATGGGTGTGTATGTGACTATGGTTTTCTGTAAGAACGCGATGTTTATTAGCCAATGCACTCCAGTTGGTCAATGGGTCTATGTAAGTCTATGGGTCTGTTTGTGAGTACTGTATATGGGTGTCTGTGAATACGTAAGGTCGCACTCATTGCACACAAAGTGCTTGCCACAAATGAACCACAATACCTTGCTGAAGGAGCATAAACGATCATGCAAACTCCAATCATTCTCACAGCGGCGTTTAGCTGGCCATCGAACAAAGACAATCAATCCTTCCAGATGTGCTTATGCGGCCGTCTGGAACACTCTTCCTTCCAATATTAGGAAGCCACTGGGGGTATGCACTTTTAAATCTAAATTGAAAATAATTTCTTTACAACTGCTTTGTGTTTAGTTTGTTGTGCTCCTCCCACACCTCCGATTAGCACAGTTGGCTACGTGCGGTGCGAAAGAAGTTCTACATATGTAATGGGCTCAACTGAGTCGCAGGCATAGACTTGGAGGCAACACATTTTTCAGTTCCAACACACGGGGTAACTTTCCCCTTAACAGAATAACAACCTATGGTGGTGACCACCAGGCTCAGGCTAACCACACTAGTTACTACACTAATTACTACACTAGTTACTACACTAGTTACAACGTAACTGCTACCATGGACCAGGACCAACAGCTTCAGCCTGGGTCCACGTGTTGGAGACTCGTTGAACATAGAACGTAGAAGAAGGTTTTTTTCCAGGATGAACAACAACGCCGGTCCCTCTCGGGACCCGGCTTATATTCTCCGCGGCGTGGCTGGCTCCACCCTTGGCCACGTCCACCTTCTAGGATCCTCGGGTAAGATCTGGCTCCCAATCACGTGACCACCCCTTGCCCCCACTTGGGGCCCCTTTGTAGACTTAACTGGTCACGTGATTGGGACCCAGATCCTTCCTGAGGATTCCTGAAGGTGGACTTAACTGGTCAACCAGAGTGCCATGGCCTCGAGTAACCTCATCCCTCGGCCGGCACCAACACACCCTGTCCTGTAGGGGTTGGCACTGCACGCAAAGCGTGCTGCCATCTACCGCTATCAATCACCGCTCACCGGGCCCCTCTAGGGCCGGTACTACACCCACACCCCTGTGGTATCCGCGATGTTGCTACACCGCACGCCGTGCCCCTCTAGGGCCGGCACTGCAACCAGCATGTTGACATCCAGCGATGTCACGACACATACATAATGGATTTTTATTCGAGTCTGTGTGTGTGGGTCTCTGCATGACTTTATGGGTGTCTATGTGAGTCTATGGGTCTGTTGTACAAGTACATCCCTTTTTCAATCTATTGCAGGATGAGGGCCTCCGCATGCCGTGCGGATTGTGGGGATTGTCTAACCAAACTTGTAATTCTATGGGAGCATCTAAGTACAGTACAGAGTAACCATGTGTTTTGCTGTACTCCCCTCTGCTGTGCACAGTGGTCACCCATCCAAGCGTTACCCAGGCTCAAGCCTGCTTAACTTCTGAGATATGTCACAGTCCGGGTGATTTAGTCATAGGCGACTGACCAAATGCTGGACATGCTTGGAAAAAGAGCTTCATAGCTCATCGAATTCCTCCAGTCTAAATAAAAATGCTGATTCCGATTAAGCTTATGATTCTGATGTGTTGTATTTTAATTAAAGGGCCGTCACCATCTCTATCCCAATATCTTGATCCGTATGGAACTGTCCCAGGTCCTTCTCATCCTCCTTGTCATCCTCCTCGTCCTCCTCCTCCGCCCAGATTCCGCGGTCGAGGGCAGGGCGTCTGCGCCAGCAGGGAGCGGCGGCGAGGGCCATGCCGAGCAGGGTGCTGCAGGGAGCGAGCAGGGCGAGAAGGAAGACGGGCGGAGTGCACCACACGTAGGAGACCACGTCGAGCCAGCGACGCCAGCCGTACACGACCGTGTGTGCCACGCTCAGCAGCAGGGCGAGCGGTCCCAGCCGATCCTGCCGGGAGTGGGGTGCAGAGGTGGGGCGGGGGGGGCAGAGGGAGGTGCAGGGAGAGATGTGCGGTTGCAGACGGTGGCATTGCTATTAAGAGTGCAAGCTGTGCAACTGCACCCGGGGCACAAAGAGTTGGAGGGCGCGCAGGCGCCGGGCTGCGGAGAGGAGGGAAGGCAGAGAGAGGCAAGCGCTGGCAGTGCCGCCCTAAGGCATCGCCGCCGTTTTCTAGATTGAAAACGCATTTCTTTAGAACTGCTTTTGTTGTTGTTGTTTTCCCTCCCCCGCACCTCTGGTTATCACAAGTTGGCTACGTACGGTGCGACAGACGTTCAACGTACATACGTCCATGGAACACGGCGGGATGGGGAAGGGGGGAGATTTCATCCATTGCCTCAGGGCCCAGTTGTGTAAGCATGGCCAGGTGTACAGAGCCATACACCAGGTTTAACAAGGTGGGAGTGTGGATGGAAGCCCATTGAGATTTGGTGACAAGAAAGAATACGGTTGGGAAACTGAAACCACAGCTACGAGGCAAAGAGGCTTCGTTAATTAGTTAACGAGAGAATAAACAAAAACGTGGCTTTGGGGCGACAGGTCTGGTGCGCCGTTGACAAAAGTTGCGTGTGACAATGTCACAGGAGTTTTCTTCTTCGCAGACGTTCCGAGTCTCGCGTGTTCATCTCACGCCTCAGCCCTCCCCTCCTGAGCGTCTCAAACACCACCGCGACTCGATCCCTCGCACTCCCCATTGACCACTCCCGTTGTTCGCCCTGCGGCCACCGGCATGGCGCTCCTGGTGGCACAGCACTGTTGGCATCGGGGCCAATGGGTGGCACTGTCCAAATTTTCCACTCTTCTCGTTATTTGTCGCCTGGGTCTCTCTCCGGCCAGTGTGTTACCGGTGCGGTTGCACCGCCCGCACGCTCCATAGCCACACTGCTCGGCACAGTCATGCAATCCCAACCTGCAGCTACTGGGCATTAGCGGGGAAAATTGCTTCCAAGTGCACACTCCCATTCTCATCAACAGAACCAGCCATGCTCTATCCACCGCTGGATGAAGGCATCTCCAGGCCATCGCCACATCTTGAGCCCCTGCGATGTATCAATCCACAGAAAGCTACTCTGAGCCTCACACCCTAACGATCTCCCTCGCCCCAATGCTCTCTGTGCCACCCCCCCTCCCACCCTCTATCGCATGCTATTTTTATTTTACCAGGTAAGGTCCACTGAGCGATATAGCTCTTTTTAAGATGCGTCCTGGCTACTAATGATAGCTCAACGAAGTGGCTTATCATCATGTGGATATTTACAGCAGACAAATGCTTTAAAAGCACGTTTATAAATGTGGAGGGAAAGACCGGAGGACCCAGAGAAAAATCCATGTGACCACGGCGAGAGAGACACATTAAAAACTCCAAATATTCAACAGGCTTCAGGGTGGGGATTGAACCCACGACTTCCTGCATACAAGGCGAGAGTGTTAACATCTCACCACCGTGGCACCCTCTCTGACTCCCTGCGTCTGTCTCTCTCTTCTTGTCTCCATGTGCATCTCCTCGCATCTACCCGTGTACAGTACAATACATAAACTCGAAGCCCTATTTGTCAATGAGGCCCTCACCAACTCCCCCCCGCCCTGGCTAGACTCACGTGCAGGAAGGCGAGCTCGCGACCAGTGAGCGAGTCGCGCACGGAGGGGAGGTGTGCGATGGCGAGCAGGGAGAGCGCGCCCAGCGCCATCGCGCCCAGCGACACGTACAGCTCCATGCGCCACACGTCCTCCTCGTCCCACGAGCTCGCGCGCCCCTCCTGCACCTGCACGGCGCATGCGCACGCGTAAACGTGAGCCATCCGCGCCGGGTTCGACTCCCGCACCCGGTGCGGCACTCGTACTCCCGTTAGGGTTTAGGATGCACGGGGCTCCTCCTCACAAGCGCCCCCCGGCCAAATCGCGCGTCTCGGAGGCTAAAGCAGGACAGGGTGCAGCCATGCAAGATGGGACAGGTGGTATGAGATGGGGTGGTGCGGGGTGGTGCAGGGTGAAACAGGGTGAAACAGGGTGGCGCGGGGTGGTACAGGGCGGCGCATGCCTGCTTGTACGACCAGGCGAGCATCTTGTAGCGGAGAGCGAGGCGGCCCGGGTAGGAGAGGCTGTAGGCCACGTGTAGCGCTGCCCCTCCGGCCCCCAGCAGCCAAAGGCGTTTGCGCGCCGCCAGCCAGCGTGTCAGCCAGGGCGACGGAGGCGCACGGTGCCTGCTGCGACAAACATCGCTGCAGCCAATCGACAGCTGGCTCTGTGACCCGCGTGGAACGAGCGTTGGGTGTATAGTTAGGCACGTTAGTGATGCATTGACTCATCGATAAAATTAAATTATCATTATCACGATGCAGGCATCGGGATAGGGTTAATGGTGTAGGTTGGGGTTATGGATATGTTTATGGTGAATAGTTAATAATAAATAACAAACTATGATTTAATACATTTGTCATGTTTCAAGATGAGAAGACAAATTGTGATTTGGTCACTTACACAAATGTCACCTCGAAGCGTTCAAATTTAGCGGTGTCAACGTCATTCTCACAGCAATGAATAACCCTGCCTCACATTTTACTCGCATCTCCCTTCACGTATTGCCAGTAACCAATGCAACGAGCATTTGCAAACCACGCACACGGAGACTCGGCAGCCTAGGGGCAATGGGATATTGCGCACGGCTTGTGTGTTTGTGTGCGAGTCTACCGTCTAGTGGCGTAGCAGCTGTCGAGTGCTAGGCGGTGCTGCTGCACCGGGGCCCGTGAGCCTGAGGGGCCCGGGCGCCGAGGGGCCGGCTATGTACGGTGCGAAGGAAGTTCAGCGTACATGCGTACATGCACGCACGTTGCACTTCTTTCGCACCGTACGTAGCCAACCGTGGCAGATCGAGATTGTTGGGACTTCAGAGGTTCTGCTGCCGGTGGGCTGTGATTGGTGGACGTGTTGCCACATGAACTGCTCAAGCGACACCGAGACTCCCCCGGACTGCATCACGGGAGACCGAGTGCGAGAAGCGTCGCAGGCACGCGGAGGCGTAAGGCGACAGGGATCGGTGTCAGACCACAAGGGGAGGGGGGTGGGGGCACTTTGTGGCGAGATGTTAACTTCGTCGCCTGGTATGCGGGAGCTCGTAGGTTCAACCCTGACCCTGACACCTATATATTTGGAGTTTGCGTGCCTCTCTCCCCGTGGTCGTGTGGATTTGTCTCCGGGTCCCCTGGTGTTTCAGGACAGTGCGAGCCACCGACCTGTCATGGTCGCGCACCCCTAGGAGGCGGGCCAGGACGTCGGGCAGATGGGCAAACGCCAGCAGGGAGATGGCGGTGGCGGGCAGGGCACGGTTGACAATCAGTACGGGGAGGCGGTGAGCCTCCGAGCGGCCCGAAGTCACGTAGGGCTGCACCACGTCGCGGCACACCGAGTAGGCCAGCGTCACTGTGAAGAGGGCAGCCGCAGTGCGCAGAGGGCCCCGCCAAGGAGACGGCGAGGGGCCCAGCTCCCCGGGCCACTCGGGTCCCTTAGCATCGACGTCCGGCCAGGGTCGCTCCACGAGCAGTGTGGCTCCGAGCTGGTCTCCGTGAGTCTTTGTGAGACTGGGCTGGTCTCCGTGAGTCTTTGTGAGACTGGGCCGGTCTCCGTGAGTCTTTGTGAGACTGGGCCGGTCTCCGTGAGTCTTTGTGAGACTGGGCCGGTCTCCGTGAGTCTTTGTGAGACTGGGCCGGTCTCCGTGAGTCTTTGTGAGACTGGGCCGGTCTCCGTGAGTCTTTGTGAGACTGGGCCGGTCTCCGTGAGTCTTTGTGAGACTGGGCCGGTCTCCGTGAGTCTTTGTGAGACTGGGCTGGTCTCTGTGAGTCTTTGTGAGACTGGGCTGGTCTCCGTGAGTCTTTGTGAGACTGGGCCGGTCTCTGTGAGCCTTTGTGAGACTGGGCTGGTCTCCGTGAATCTTTGTGAGACTGGGCCGGTCTCCGTGAGTCTTTGTGAGACTGGGCCGGTCTCTGTGAGTCTTTGTGAGACTGGGCCGGTCTCCGTGAGTCTTTGTGAGACTGGGCTGGTCTCTGTGAGTCTTTGTGAGACTGGGCCGGTCTCCGTGAGTCTTTGTGAGACTGGGCTGGTCTCCGTCATGCTTTGTGAGACTGGGCTGGTCTCCGTGAGTCTTTGTGAGACTGGGCTGGTCTCCGTGCCATTCTGACAGACCTCCCTGTGGATCAGCTCGGTTGGGATCAGCTTCATCTTCCGGTGCCATCCGTGTGTCTCGGCCTCCCAGCCCGGTTGAGTGCCGTAGCTGTGGCTGTCGTCGCTCTCGCTGTGGGTCTCCGTGCTGCCATCGATTTTCTCGCCGTTGTGCTGCTCGTGGATTTTCTTCTCCATCCTCTTGTCGGGGTTGGTGTCCCCTGCCTTCCATTAGCACTCTCACCTGCTAACCTCACCTGCGTGAGCCGCGTCACTACGCACGGCGCAGAAGCACTGTGGTGGGGAAAAAACATCACAAAATATGTTTTACATTTTGATTTAAAGCTTTCGTGACTGCAGGGATTCATATTCTTGGTTCTTTCGGTAAAGTCACGTAGAAGGGAAACAATAAAATAATAAAAATAGAAAACAATAATATGTTTTGAGTATTTTTTTTTATCTCGCCTGAGCCATAAATAACAAAAACTCGTTTCCCTTCACGCCGACACTAGCTCGGTCAGCCTGCGCTGAGCCACAACATTCCACCACTGCAGGAGGCCGAGGGTACGCGCTGTGCCCTCTCGATTAAATATTCCTTCATGGGCCCCGTTGGCTACTCAACATGGGCCTCCGTGGCCACTTGCAGTGGCGGACTGCCAGGTGGTCCAGGTTACGCCACTACCCCGGTGCGATCATTCGCATTCCGGATATTCCCCAGGGGGTACTGATGAAGCCGTCTACTCGTCGCAAGCAACGGCCATGGACGTATAAACGTTTTGCCGATCAGCTGCGGACCACATACGGAAAGAATACTGCCACTCACACCTCCAAGTTATGGGCTATTGCTACGTTGCCGGCTATAACGCACAGCTAAAATGCGTGCATCTCGTGGTTGTGCGGAAGGTGGTAGGTTAGGGTAACGATTGTATTTTATTATTAAATGCTCATTCAATCATTCACTGCAACGTTGAGGAATTCGGCGTGACCGAAAACTGCAAATATAAAATACTAACCATCATAGTTTTTTTTGGGTTAGACTGCACAATTATAAATGTGTCGTTAAACCCACCACCACTTGACACAGCCAATTAGTAAGGTTTGTCACGTAAACAAAATGTGCCATTTACTTACTAGTTGTGCCAATTAGTTACTAGTTCAGCACACCGGTGTGTTGGAGAGTAAACCCACAACATTTACAATTCCATGCGACAGGTTTTTTCACCAGATAACCCAGAATTTGCCCAATATGGTCAGGTTTCGGAAGCTAAAGCAATAGTTGAGTCTGGATAACTTCGCAAAAATCTAAATAATTATTATCGTCTTCGGGGAGATTAGAAGTTGCGTGCTGTATTTTAGCATTTTGCGTTGAACTAGGCCCCATATCTCACAGAGAGGGTCCTTGCGTATAAACATCTGGCAGTTCACCAGCATTGGTCTATGCAAGCCGACTGCTGATCAGACACCGAATGTTGAAAACTGTCCAGATTTGCTTGTATTAAACCAATGCTTATGCCAAAAATAAAAAAGCACTCAGAGAGGACAGATGGGATGTGCAATAAATTTTGTTTATATTTTTTTAAGATAAAAAATGTTGATTTATTTGTTTATGTGCAGAGACAAACACGGGCAGGGAACACATTGTCCATGCAAATCAGGTCCTATCGGCTGCGCTGAAACTTACATGGGCAGCAGAGGGACAAGTGCAGAAACATCCATTGCTGTACTTTGTGTGTGCTGCCCTGCCTTTACCAACACAAACTGTGACCAGTGTGGTGAAGTATGGTCAAACAACACCGATGACCCTCGTCCACTAATAGCACAGTCGTGGATTAATGAAAGGGATGCAACTGATGCACAAGTACACGCGATGCACAAATATGATGGCAAGGCCGGTTCAGACGTCACTCGCCCACTCGTGTTGGCCACGACAGGGGAATTGAACTCGGGTGGATGGGTTTACTCGAAAGCGCAGTGTCCATCCACAGAGTGGATGGAGTGAAAGTCCAAAGCTAACGTTGGGATGGTTCAATCATGCAGCAGTTGCCAATGTTTTGGGACAGAGAGAGGGCTTCACGTCAGAGCGGCACATCTTCATTCACAGGAGCCGAGTTCAGGGCTCCTGGTGAAGTTTATAAACGTGGTGGCTGATGAGTCACTTCCATTGGGACCGCTCCAAAGCCAAACAGCAATAGAGGAAGGTGTGAGACAACAATAGCTTCCATGTATTTCTGTACACCGCTCTGCACTTGGTTCGGAGTGAGAGAGATGCAATCAAGGCGACAGAACTGTGTCCCCAAGCAATAAGTGAAGGTGGTGAAAAGATTTTATATCAATGTTTTGAATTTGCCTCGCTCGCGCAGATATATTTTCTTTTGTGAGCTAATTAATTTTGTTTTCTAAGAGTGGTGGGAATCCTGAATGAGCGACCGATGTAAATTCCAATAATGTTCGAGAAAAGCCGAGGATGACATTGGCGAAAACATAGCTTAGTGTAAGCGAAGAACTCAAGAAATCTAATCACGACAAAACAGAATTTTGTTGCCCAAAAAATGACTGCCCAATTGTTGATTGGTTTCACTCATGGGGCCGGGTCAGCTTAAAGTTCTACATTGCTTAAAACCTCGTGCTAAACAATTAAAGCAACACACGTACGATCAACATCATCAGTGAACTAATGCGCCTCCAGTGAAACATGACGCGAAAGCAATTAAAATCTGGACAAAGTCCACGACTGATTGAATCTACAGTCAGTGCCAGCTTTATTCAAAACGATAATTAACCATAAACTATTTAGATTTTTTTTATTTCACCAGGCAAGGCCCACTGAGCTATATAGCTATTTTTCAGAAGTGACCTGGCCACAAATGATAGCCCAGCGAAGTGGCTTATCACGTGGAAAGTTATAGCAGGCAAATGCTCGAACGCGTGATTCTAAAATGTGGAGAGAAAACCGGAGGACCCTGAGAAAAATTCACACGACCACGAGAAGAGACATATGCGAACTCGAAATATATAGGCGTCAGGATCGGGATTTAACACACGACCTCCTGTATACCAGGCGAGGTAGTTAACATCTCGCCACCGCAGCGATAATAGGGTTTATTTACTGAGATATCAACGTTTCGGCCGACTGCCCTTTTCATTAAATTAAGAACAAACGTTTAATGTATGGGAGATTTAAATATGAATATGCAGTCATTCCCACTTGTAATTTGCCAACATAGTACCGTTGTAGTTATTTGCTGTTTTGGAAACGGCTTAACTTGCTCTTATCCGCTTAAAGAATTAGAATGTATAATTTATCGAGATGCAGTGAGGAATTCATGCATAGCACAAATAAGAATTCCCTTCAGCATTTATGTTCGTGATTTAATTCAGTAATTTATAGGGGGTGGGGGGGGAATGAACTGGGATGTCTGGAGAAACCCCACACACACGCAAAGGGAGAACGCTCAAGCCACACTGCAAAGCCTCTCAGTAAACTACTTGCTGTACTGCCTCATGAGCTGACGACGTCTCGCTGCCCCATTTACTTCTCTCGTTGAAGACGTCCACGGTGGGAATCCAGCAGGCCGCCGTGGTCTATTACTGCCGGTGTCATTACCTGAGAAACAAGCGACGTCTATTTCACACGTGGACGTTAGAGATCCCGTGACGTCATTCGTAAGTGTAGGGTCCATAAGTTCGCAAATGTCTCAATTGGGATGATGCACCCAGAGGTAGCAATCGTCGTTCCCTACCGGCATTTGAATGCCCCAGGCCACGCTTGAAAACTGAGAGCCATCCTGAACCCTCGGGTGCTCACCGAGCTAAACTAAATGGACTTAAACCTAAACTTATTTTATGCTGAGTGGACCTAAGAGAGATTCAGGCCATGGTCTGACCAAATGACGACGTAGTTACGTTATCAGCACGCCCGGCCGCCGTTGTCGAAATAACACACAATGTTGACATAACACGCGTATCATCGTGTGCTGTTCACGTATGGCTGGGTATACCGAGACTCCATATACCGCTGATGCTACCCCTGTTCGGGAATTGAACTCGAGGTCGACGCACACGATCGTGAATTTAAAACACACACACACACACTCTCGCCCACACGCGCAGTACTCACACCGGATGCGCGTCCTTATATACACACACGAGGTCTCGCGTGTGTACGCGTGCGAGTTTGCGCGTAGCTGCGTGGTGCTGTCGTGTACCTGTGGGAGCCGTGTTGTAGCCGTGGGGTCGCGTACACTTTGTGCGTGCGGTGGCACCGCGCGTGTGGTCCACGTGGCCTCCTCCGCCTACGCGTGCTCGTTGGGGAGTGGTGGGAAGGTCGAACGTCGTGGCGGGGCGGCGTGTACCTAGCCAATGGAAGCCCACCCGTGTGGCCGCGTGCGTCACACTGCCACGGGGTCGCGCGTGCACGTGGAGCCGCGCGGCGTTCCCCGTGGCCTGATCTTGGGGTTGAGGCCAAAGAGGCCGCCCCGGCTGTCCGCCGCTCCTTTCCTGCGCCCCACCTCCTTCCCCCCCCCCCAACCCTCACCACCTAGGCGCGGACCTCTCGCCCTCCTCCCATTGCCCTGGAAATGGGCCATGAAGGGAACACATTGACCCATTGATTCATTCGTTCGTTCACGTGACCAGGTCTCAGTCGCCTACTGTAGAAGCGGTGGCTATAAAACAAGTTCATCGTCGTCATCAGCGGAAGCAACGATCAGAATCAGAAGCTGCATTTAGACTGCAGGAGGAATCCGATGAGCTATGAAGCTCTTTTTTTCACAGATGTCCATTATGGGTGGGGGGGGGGGTCAGCAAGATCAGCATCATTATCATCGCCACCAATGAATCACTGTAGTTGCATCAATAACGACAATGTCATCGTTATTAACAACTCAACGGCAGCAGCAAGTGCCATTATTATTGCCGACATCAATCAGCCACAACAGAGTTTAGATTGTTTAGATTATTTGGCCGCTATACATTTCCACATGGTAAGCCACTTCGGTGAGCGATCATTTGTGGCCAGGTCGCTTCTGAAAAAGAAGCTGATAAGCTCAGTGATACTTGGCAAAATAAAAAAAATAGTTTATTTTTAGTTTTGTGAGTTATTTGTTTAGCTTTCCTCTACTTTTTACTCCTATCGTGTATTCGTATTGTTTGTTGTAACTTTTCGACCTGTCCCTAATGAATAAAGCTCAGCGGATTCCTCCAGTAACAATACAAACTGAGTGTGTTTAGAATAATTATCACCATCATCACCAGCATCAGCTATTCTCAGCCCCAAAACGCGGTTCCACATCGCACCCCGAGTGTAGTCGGTCCGCTTCTGTTTTCGTTACCCACCCACCGTGCTTTTATTTAATTCCCTAATCACACCGGGGATTGCTCGTGCCGAGGGCGGTTAATGATTTGCTAATGAGGGGACTAGGAGTCATGAGGTCAGGGTTTTGGTCCGTCCTTATTTATTCATTTATTAATTGTGTATCTATCAGAGCTGCAACTCTGGCCATTGACGGCCACGCGCGCACGGTCAGTATTAAGTTCTTAAATCTTCATCAGCTATGACCGCCTCCTCCAGCCAATGGCACTGGGGCAGTATTTTTTTTGATGCCGCTGTATGTGTGTGTGATCGTCGTTGTGATGATGTGAGTGATCATATCGAGCAGTGATGGCTGATAATAATATTAAGTAGGTTTTCGTAGCCCCTCCGGCATGGTGGAGCGAAACGTCAGACATCATGTCGAATAATACGGGGTACAATGATTGAGGGTTGAATTAACTCCGAGAGAAAAGCCATCCCCCCCCCCCCGCTCTAAAATGCTATCGGGTCCGGCCCAGAGAGAATAGTTCGGATGAGATAATTAATTAACAGGGAATACTTCGAAATCAAGGACATGGAGGTCTCGGTCATTCATTAAAATGTCTAGGAGATTAAGAGTTTTGGTTGAGCCATTCATTAACAAAAAGGTTTAAAGATACCGAGATAGAACATTCATTCCGGAGTCCTCGGCGTATTGTACACAGTGTAACTTGTCCACGCCTTAGCTATTAGCTTTAGCTTATCTATACAGTATATATAAAAGGGGCATTTGTGAATGTGTGTCTGTTAGAAATGTTTAGCATACTTCCCAACATGCAACAAACTTGAAATGTGGCATGTGGTAGCTTCCAGACTGTACACAATGCAAACAAGTATAAAAATAGACTTTTGTATTTTTTTTGGGGGGGGGGGTTGCAATAATGGATATGTTTTGCACGGCAAGTGAGCGGTGACGTCACATCTGTGATGTCACCCGCATGCGGCTGCTGACGTCACGCAGTGTGCCTGCTGACGTCACGCATCCCCCCCCACCCTCCGCGTAGGCCGTGTATTAATCCAAGACAAAAATTCAAGTCTCGGGCGAAGCCGGGTAGTAAAGCAAGTTAATAATAAATGAAACAATTTACAATGCTTTGTCAATCCGCTGCTGGATGAAGGCCTCGACATCGCCGTGTGAGCCATGCCGGTTATCTGACCACACTCATCAGTACTGGGTGGTGAAGGTTATCGGGGTTGGAAATGTCCGGTTTCAAATATTACCTCGCCACTGGCTAACATTAGTTCGTGGAGCAGTGTGACCTTAAACGTGCGTATAAGCCCGATGCGAATCTTGTTAAACCAAACTGTTGAATATACTCCCCCACACATGACCTGCGGTTACACATGAATAGTAGATGTAAAAACGTCACCACATTTGTCAATAACGCTGTCTTATACAATTATTGAAGAATGTGTATTGAGTGACAAATGTGTTTTTTTTTGGGGGGGGGGAGGGGTTTCTTGGGTCACCACTGTCAACGCAACAGCATCATCATAATCACCACCACCATAATCTGTTTCATTTCAGGAGAGAGTTCATTAATAGCACGCGAATTTATTTCGCCCTACGAGAGAAAAAAATCAAACATCAAGGCGCGCGTCGCAGTCAACACAAAATTCATCTCGACGCATATCCCACCACCCCCTCCGCTGCCTTCCATTCGCCTCCCCTATAACCGACCTGGGCCCCCGATGTTGACCGACACATACCGCGGCCGATGAGACCCCGAGGAGGAACGCCAGCTGGCACCCAGGGGCCACGGAGCACACGACGCTTGTATTCTTCCCGCACTGCTCTCTTGCAGTTTGTTGACGTTGTTGAGCGGGGGGGGGGGGTCGGAGGAAAATGTCCCCATCCCCTCCCCTTGTTTCCCACTTCGGGAACCCAGAGATATTTGTGATCCAGACGTGGTATGTGAAATCTGTGCACGTGTTGATTGGTTTTGTGATAATTATCCCATTCCATAATGAACTACTTCCTGCCCTGTGCACAACAGCGTGCCCACGTCACGTGACAGATCAATAACAATGCTTCCACGGGATAAATGACTTAACAGACTGTTGGCAAGCACCTATGAAGGCAGGCACGGCACACGAAGGGGTGGGTGGCCAGCATCACGCCAGGCCGCCTTTGTCTCCCCAGTGGCGATGTTTTACGCACCGCACCAGGTACTTATTTGAGGCTGAGTCGACCTAGGGGAGGCCCAGGAGCGGTTCAGGTAATCGCCACCAGTGTTGGCCGTGAGCGGGAATCGAACCCGGGTGGCCAGGTTCGTAGCGCAGCGCGCTAACCACTGCATGACTGCTCCCCACCATATGGTACATACAGTGGCGTCACTAAGGGCGTGCGGGGGGGTGCGGACCGCACCGGGTGACACCAACAAAAAGGGGTGACACCAAAATTATTGTCTATTAAATATTTGTGCAGTGTTTCAGGATAAATTTATTTTTCATAAAAAAAATATTCCAGTAGTTAGTAATAACAACAAAAACATTTTTCGTAAGCCCAGCTTACATGTGCTGTACAAATATACCTACAGGGCTAAAACTCTATGCTAATTTACTTTTTAAACCTTCTAAAGCCCTCCGGTCAGAGCCGTCATTGTTACCCAACTCCAGTGACGCTTCAAGTCACGTGGTTTCGTCTGCACACGCTACGAGCACGTGCTGTTGTTTTCGTCCCTGCTCGTGTTTTTATAGTCGCTGATTTTGTCAAAATTTCTGGTGTTTTAGCTACAATATTGTGGTATTTAGTATTTGTGAACCTCTATCAATAACTTTTTTGAGAATTTAGTAATTAAAGGAAATATTGTAATTTAAAGGTGTAAAATGTAATTTTGCTAGTTGTTTATGTCACTAGTACAAAAAACATTATACTAAGGATTCTGTATGGTCTGGTACGAGCGGAGGTCCATGAGGGGTGATACCATGAGTTACCACACAGGGTGACACCAACCCTAGTGACGCCACTGGGTACATAACACAAACTCATCATACGCGTCGTTGTGGAGAATATAAGTGACACGACAGATACGCAGGCAATGTCTCCATCGTATATCTGAATCTCCACTTTAAAAAAATACAAGTATTTTGCACAATAATGCTATTGAAGTTATGCACTCCAAGAAGGCCGTGGGGATGATTGAGTTGCGTAATTACAACTAACTCTACCCTTGAGAGGACAACTAACCGGAACCTATGGGAGGATATGTGTTCCAAACTCTTAACCCAACATGTATGACAACGCCATCTCAAAGAGCCCTACTATCAGAGTTAATCGTTAGAAATATCTGGTGGGGGACATTTTTTTATTTGGCAAGGGGATAATCTTATCATGTGGCAGTTTATCCAGATCTCAGAATCAGATTATGTATTTTTACTGCAGGAATCAGATGAGCTATAAAGCTCTTTTTCACAGATCTGCCAATAAATAACACCTCCCGCTCGTCTACCGCGGATGCGCGTGATGCGGCGCACATCTCAGCGTGTTTGCTTCAAGAGAAACCCGCTTCTGTCCGTCATTTGTTGCCCGTCTTGCATCGCAGTGTTCTCCAGCCCCTGGCCGAGGATACATAAAATAGACACGTCGCCCCATTTAAAGAACTTCAGTCGAAGCGACAATTGAACAACTAGAATAAATGTCTGCAGACCGGTGGACCCTATACATTTGTATGCAACGTGTGTGCAGGGAAGAGGATGTCATTTTAACACGCACATGGTGATTCCTCCATAATAGAGGTTTTTTTTTGGGTTAGATCGCGTAAATATATCAATGTGTCTTTAAAACCCGCCACCACCCGGCACAGCCAACTAGTAAGGGTTGTCACGTAAACAGAACGTGGCTAATTCGTCACTAGTACAGCACACCGGTGTGTTGGAGAGCCAAGCAACAACATTTACAATCTGAGTACGACGTTTCGCCAGTAATTACAACTAGCTTCATCAGGCGACAGCCAGTCCACTTGTTTCATTCCTTATATAGAGGCGTAGATGTAGTAACCACACTTCTGCGCTCTTGTGCAAAGTGGGGGAGGGGGGGGGGATTAATGAGCCAACGTACATTATGCATGGGCATTATCCGAGCCCTTGATTCTTGTCCTTCCTGTCCATTATGTGCGTAGTGACATCACGGATGTCACTGTGTGGTGCCGGCCCTAGAGAGGCACGGCGTGCGATGTACTTACATGGCGGACATCACGTATGCAGCGGCATCTTGGATATCACTGGGTAATGCCGGCTCTAGCGAGGCACGGCATTGGATGTATTGCCATCGCGGACACCCCGTACGATGTGGGTGTAGTACCAGCCCTAGAGGGGCTCGGTGAGCACTGATAGAGAGTGCTGAGTGGCACCACGCTCGGCGTGCAGTGCTGTCCCCTATAGGAGGGGGTGTGAGGGTGCCGGCCATGAATAAGGTTAATGTAGGCCATGGCACTTTTGTTGACCCCAGAAGGCACGTGACGGGCAAAGTCTACACAGGGGCCCTAGGTGGGGGCTAGGGGTGGTCACGTGTCGGGGCAAGATCCTGCTCGAGGATTCGAGAAGGTGGTCGTGGCCAAGGGCGGAGCCAGCCACGGCCAGTGAGGATATAAACCGGGTCCCCAGAGGGACCGGGGTTCAGCGTTGCTGTTGTTATCCTGAAGATCTACGTTCTACGTCCGAGAAGAGTCACCAACACGTGGACCTGGACCCAAGCCGGGGTCCTATCCGTTGTCACTACTCCCAATGTATTTAGTGTAGTTAGCCTGGTGGTCCACCACCATAAGTTGTTGTCTGGTAAAGGGGCAGTTACCCCTTTTTTGGTGGTGTTAATAAATGTGTTGCCTCCAAAGAGTACGTTTGCGACTCAGTTGAATCCACTACATTGTGTATTAAAATAGCCGTACTAACGGTAATCCCTATTCAAGTATGGTGCCCTGTATAGGCATGCATTCAAACAATGTATTAGTTGATTCGCTTCCATGCAGCACTAAGTCGGTAGCTATGCGAACGGTTTAAATTATTTTTATTTTTTTCAATTGCGTGTCCTTGTTGGCACACGTGTTCTGCTACTGCTGACAGTTGTATTTGGGAAATATTTATCTGATGTTCTTTTAGTCTCGTGCTGATCATTGGCCCAACATAACATTTGCCGCAAGTGCAGTTAATCCTGTACACACCTTCTGTTGATAGCTTCGGTAATACATCTTTTGTACCAGATATTAATTTCTGTATTTTATGTACCATGCCAAATCTGACTCGGATGCTTTGTTTTTCCAAACATCTGGCTAGTTTAGCAGTTACTCCCGCAATGTATGGTATTTTGATTGTTTTAATTACTTAGGCAGTTTCAATGCTCATGTTATTTGATTTGGTTTTGGCACTCAATGCCCTGTTGCTTTGTGCATGATTGTAACCGTTCATTTGCAGCGCTTCTTTAACATGTTGAATTTCGCTTCTTTGGTTATTTCGGTAAAGTCACGTAGAATGAGAATAAAATAATAAATTGATAAAATAAAATAACACAATAATTTTCTCACGACGTTTCGGCCACAACACAAGCGGCCTTCATCAGGTGAAGGGGACGAGACTGTCTGGAGGACAGCACTGTCTGGAGGACAGCTGTCTGGTGGACAGCGCTGTCCTCCAGACAGCCTCGTCCTCTTCACCTGATGAAGGCCGCTTGTGTTGTGGCCGAAACGTCGTGAGAATATTATTGTGTTATTTTATTTTATCAATTTATTATTTTATTCTCATTCTACGTGACTTTACCGAAATAACCAAAGAAGATGAATCCTTGCAGTCATGAAAGCTTTAAATCGAAATGTTGAATTTCGCTTCTCAGACTGTCACCATCTGACACTTTCTTAGCTTGATGAATGAGCGTCTTGATAAGAGCAAATTTCTGTGCGGGGTGATGGTGTGACTCTGCATTCAGATAGGCGTCAGTATGCGTTTTCTCTCGGTAAACACTGTGTTATTTTACCATTTCGAACCCGTACGAGCTTCCACTTCCATGGTGAACTGGATGGATCGGTTTTGCAAGTTGAGATGATTGAAAAATTCGTTAAGTGTATCTTTGCCATGTGGCCAGACCACCAATGTGTCATCCACATGTCTAAACCAAGCCGAGGGTTTTAGTGTGCTTGAAGCTATTGCTTTTGTTTCAAAATCTTCCATATACAAATTCGCTATCACAGGAGACAAAGGAGAGCCAATTGCTGCTCCTTCCTTTTGTTTTTAGAAGTCACCTTGCCACAATAAATAGGTGTACTTTAGACAGTGTTCAGCTAGTCTTGGACTATCTTTGGCTAAACCTGTGTTCGTTACCAGAGTGTCGAGTAACTTAATTGACTCGTTGACCGGAACCCTCGTGAACAGAGAAGTCACATCAAATCTTTCGAGAATATCATTAGGGTTAAGTTTAATATCTTTAATTATATTTACGAGATGTTCAGAGTTTTTGATGAACGAAGAGGTCCAACTGATTTAGGGTTGTATTTTTTTGTTACATATTGTGCTCATTTGTATGTGGCAGATCCTATTGTACAAACTATGGGTCTTAATGGGACATCAGGTTTGTGAATTTTTGGAAGCCCATAAAATCTTGGTGCTTTTGATGCCCTTGGTTTGATCAGGTATTGCTCTTCCTTGGGAATTGATGACTTGGAAATGATTGCCGTTGTTTTACGTTCTAAGGTGCTGGTTGTGTCTCGTTTAATTTTAAGGTAGGTACCTTCATCGAGTAAATCTTTGATTTTATTATCGTAGTCCTCACGGGGCATCACAACAGTCGATTGGCCGTTATCAGTAGCAACAATTTGGATATCTTTATTTGCTCTCAATTCTTTTAAGGCTTTTGCTTCACCGAAGTTAATATTTGTTTTTGGCAACTTGCTATTCTCAAAAATGTTGGCAACCTCATGCCTCGTCATCTCAGCTTGATTATGGGGGAGATGTCTAACTGCTGATTCCACTTCAGCAATTATCTCATCAACAGGGATTGTACGTGAGGCAACAGCAAAGTTAAGACCTTTAGACAGGACTGAAACCATATCACTGGATAATTCAACGTTAGCCATGTTGATAACCGTTTTGTTGGTAAAATGTTCATTTTTAGTTGAGAATTATTTGTTAGTCAGTCTAGCAAATGTATTAATTTGGGGAGTGTTAGTTTTGGCAAATACATTATATTATCAGCTGATTGCTGTGTCATTGTGTCGACTATATTCCAGTGATCTGTAGATACTAATTTTAACGTGTGTACTGATATGGAATATGTTACTGCGGCATGCAGCGCTGGCTGCTGGCAAAAAGGAGCTCGGCTGCCATGTCAACCCTGTCCGCCAGAGGTGAGGGGGTAGGCGGGGGGAAGGGATGTGGGGAGAAGGGGACGGAGGGGGTACGGGAGAAGCCCGGGAACCTTCTAGGGAGTTCTAGAAGGGGGCGTAGCCAAGGGGGTGCAAGGCTGCGCTGGGGGGATATAAGGGGGGGCCCGGGGAGGACTCGAGGCCGTTTGTTGGAGTGGACCTCTGGAGCCCGTCAAGTCTCGTCATGTTTTCGTCATCGACAACATCGTCTTACCCTTGTCTCAGCGTTGTGGGTCAGGCAGCTGTTGCTGCCCTAATCTTGCTATAAGTATTCTCAGCGCCGGCGAAGGCTATCAATAAACAAAGCGCCTCCTAATATACTGAGGTGTCACTACACGTGTAAGGACATTCGTGATTTAGAAATGTGACTTAGTTCACTTCTATTGCGCCGTATTCTCTCTTTTAGCAACAATTCACTAGCTTTATGTAGTATTTGATTAGCAGCTTTAAGTGACTTAACGTGATGCGTTACTTTAACTGCGTGTGGTATTTCCTTTGAATCTCTGCATCTTTTGAGAAACGCCAGTGAAGATTTCAGCTTCATCCGCTTGATTCGGAGTTTCTCCAATTTTCTGGTTTGAAGAAAAGTATCCTCCCAGGTTAGTCAGTTTAACACGTAGGCTTTCGCGACCAATATCATCCATAATAGAGGGCTTTTTTTGGGTTAGATCGTGTAAATATATGTCATTAATCTCCCCCATCCCCCCACTTTGCGCAAGAGCGCAGAACTGTGGTCAACACATCTACGCCTCTAAATAAAGAACGAAACAGGTGGACTTCTCCACAAATCTTGCTGTCGCCTGATGAAGCTAGTTGTAATTACTGGCGAAACGTCGTACTCAGATTGTAAATGTTGTGGCTTGGTTCTCCAACACACCGGTGTGCTGTACTAGTGACGAATTGGCCACGTTCTCTTTACATGACAACCCTTACTAGTTGGCTGTGTCGGGTGGTGGCGGGTTTTAACGACACATTTACATATTTACGTGATCTAACCCCCCAAAAAAACCTCTATTATGGATGATATTGGTCGCGAAAGCCTACCACGTGTTATGGTGATTCCTGTTTTGCTGTATAGAACACCTTTTTATGAAAAGGTAAATATGTTCTGTACTTTGTACCCGTGCATTGCAGACTGCTGGGGCAAGTCCTATAAGTCCAGAACGTATGAATGTGTGTTCAACTTCTTTAGCACCATACGTAGCCAATTGTGCTAATCGGAGGTGCGGGGGGGGGGGATGCAGAGGGGAAAGAGAACGACGCACGCGAGGCCAACGTAATTTATTTTAAAGCCGAGTCAAAACCTAGGGGAGCTATTGGCAGTTTCTGATATCACTTGCCATTGATGTTATCCAATCCCAGGTCGCCGGGTACGTAACGCAGTCGGTTGATGCAGCCCCCCACATCACAGACGCACACACGGTGCCTCCTGGCTCTGCGTGAGATTGACAAACATCGAAACACGAGCGGTGCAATTATTAATCTCTCCCTAGAGTAGAATCGTTTCGTAAAGTCTACGGTACACGCATCACATCGTCGGGCGTGTTCGAGATACATTTTTAGACGTATTCTAAAAATGACAGGAGGTCATACGCGGATGTCACGAGCAGGTTGAAAGAAACGAATAACGATCAGCAATGCAGACGAGACGCTAAAAGGCGACCACAGCGGCAAATCAATGCATCGGCGGAGGGCTTTAAAATAATTCCGCAGAAGGGGGGAATTCAAACGTCCATTCATTGATGAGACGCAGAGATTGTGCGACGCCACGACGCGTGATTCCTAAACACTTCCACCACAATTATGGGGGCTCTTCTGAAAGATGCATCGACACGGCGATGAAATGCACTGTTAGAGTACAGCAGGGCGTTTTAGGCGTGCACTCGGTCTCACGCAATTATCTCGACGTTCAAACATGCGGTGCAAACTTCCGTCCAATTATAATTATTCAATAATGGGCGCGGTTTCCTTTTTGATATTCTGTTTAGTTAATCAAACGCTCACGATACATGCAGCGACTCGTCCGCCCGGGGATCTATTATTTACTGCTTATGCAAATTGTATGCTAATGCTATGCTCAGTGCGAACATAACTGCACGAACGAAGCTGAAAAAAAGTATTTGATTCTGAAATTGCAATCGTAACAATTCATGGAATCGTTTCTGAGTGAGTTATTGCATGCCTAATCATTATAATTTTTTTAATTTTATTTTAAAAAGTACCGTATTCTCCAGATGATGAGACCCTTTGAAAAGCGAGACGCACCTGAAACGTGAGCCCGTTTGTCAATGATACAAATATCGCAGCACGCACACCGGACTATAAGACGCACACCTTAAATGTTCCTTTAGAACATGTGGAGGCGAAGAGGGAGAGTGCATTTTATAATCCGGATAATACGGTATCACTAATAAAATATAACAGATGTAAAAATTTGATTTAAAGCTTTCGTGACTGCAGTAATTCATATTCTTAGCTCTTTCGGTAAAGTCACGTTGAAGGGAAACAATAAAATAATAAAATATATATAAAACAATAAAAATTCTCACGACGTTTCGACCATAACGAAAAAACGGTCATCATCACACCGAAAGTCACGTTGAAGGGAAGCAATAAAATAATAAAATATATATAAAACAATAAAAATTCTCACGACGTTTCGACCATAACGCAAACGGTCATCATCAGGTGTGCCGTTGGTTTTTTCACACCTGATGACGACCGTTTGCGTTACGGTCGAAACGTCGTGATAATTTTTTTATTGTTTTATATATATTATTCTTTTATTGTTTCCCTTCAACGTGACTTTACCGAAAGAGCTAAGAATATAACAGATGTATTTATCGACTCAGAGAAGCCTCACTGAGCCATGGCACTCCCACGGGCGACGGAAATCTTTGCCAGCTTAAGCAGCCGGTGTCAGCGGAGAGGTGCAACGTGGGGGCGCTCCAGGCACTCCGGGGTCCTCGTGGAAGTCACTCTGCTGTGCTGGCAGCTCTGAAGGGTAAAACTCGGTGCTGTCGCAGATTTCTTAAAACGTGCGGGATCGGCGTGCTGTTGGCACGAGGAACAGCAATACAAATCGTTAACAGTTTAAAGCGCAACACGGCGGCTTGCAGAGGAGATATTCTTTGTTGCCTGGGCTCTGGCGGTAATGTAATTTATCACTGACTCTCAAGAATTGTCAGGAAGGTGAGATGTTTGACCGATTCCATCAGATATTTTGGCCGATTTCCTTAATGCATAACGTTGTGTGTGGGAGCAAACCGGTTTGCCCAGGGAAAACCCAAACAGCCGCACAACCCATTAGCTGGACTGGCGTCACCTTCACAAATGTATGCGATTGACCATCCCTAGTCTTCAAAAAGCTGGATTATATGCATGCACCACCACGCCCAGCTAATTGGGAGTTGGCATCATAAGTGCTGCTTTGTGCAGATGTAGTGACTGTGATTGTCACTGTGTGGTGCCGGGCTTACGAAGCCACGGCGGAGAATGTGTTGGCATTATGTGTAGCCCGCTTGCTGGGCGTAGTGCCAGCCCTAGCAGGACTTGGGTGAGCGCTGGTTAGCGTAGAAGCACCACGTGCAGTGTGCGGTGCGGGCTCCCGGTGAGGGAGCGAGAGTGTCAGCCAGCCAGGGTTACGTTGGGGCATGATACGCCGGTTGACCTGCCGACACGTGACCGGATGATATTGGAGGGGGGCCACCGGTGGACGGGGGCCACTGGGCGGTCACGTGGTCTAAAAGAGCTCTCGGGGAGCCTTCGGGAAAGAGCTCGAAAGATCTAGAAGGTGGGCGGGGCGAGGGGCGGAGCCATCCCCAGCCACAGGCCGATATAACGGGGGCCCCCGTGAGGGGCTCGGGGTGTTTCGTGTTGCTGGTGATGAAGATCCACGTCGGGTAAAAGAAGCCTCTTGTCACGCGGTCAGGGACCCAGCTTGTGGTCCGGGCCGGGATAGCGAACCGTGTCTTGTTTTGCCGTAGCGTGGCTAGATGAGCATGCAACACCCAAGTGTAGGTTGTGTTATGTTATGTTGATTTATTTAATAAATACTGTTGCTTCCAATACAACGTCTGCAACTCAGTTGGACTCACTACACATTGAATATTCAAATTTGGGTGGTGGCCAATGTATTCCTGTAAATCTAACAGCTTGTTGGAAGGATTGGTGGATCATGTAGAGTAAGCCTCCTTGTGACAGCCAGAAATGTAATTAAGTCCGCACCTCTGATTTGCACGGTTGGCTACGTATGGTGCAAAATAAGTTCAATATACATATAGGACGCAGTAGTGCAAGTATATAATATTTATTCCATCGTATACATTTTTACAATCAAATGGGCCACGATGCATCACTGCATGTATTAGTCGTGCTGTCATTCTTCCAGTGTGTATGTATGAGTGTATTGCTGTGAGTTTATGGTAGTGTGCTGTTATGGTCATAATGCAGCATCCAAGTACATACAACATAACATTAATGACAACATAATTTTAGGCAATAGTTTTATTACAACACACATCAAAAGTTAGAATCAACAAAAATGAAGTTTTCCAACAGAATTATAGCAGCAGCAATGCAACAGCAATATAGTGACAACAAACATAATTAGCAGGCAAATTCAAGATGCGTAGCTGGCATATGGTCCCTTAACACACGAGAAAACGAAAATCTCACACAGCTGCATCACCTGCCAGAACATTCGATGCGGGTTTTAAAGACTTGCAGAATTCCGGTGTAAAGTGATTACATTTTGGCATGCTGCAGAACAGGATTATGGGGTCATGACTTCTGACAGGGGTCCACATGTCTCAGATGGGAACCCAAATTGACCTTCATGGGAGTCGGCCTTCTCCGACACCTGAATCACACATCAACACAACAATCGCAACAACAAAAACAAAGGTCTACTGTCAGAATTATATTTTTTATTCAGACTTCAAAATCTGTGTTAATGGCTTTAACGATTAACAATCCACATCGACAATTTTTTAAAAGCCCATGTGAAACTCAATACCTATTAATGAAATAGATTTTCTAAAGTAACTTGATGTTAGGGGTGCACCCAAAGAAGCTAGAAAATCATCACAATGATAATTTTATTCACAAACTTGAATTCATTTTTTTGCTTCCTCGTTGGATTTTCTCACTGCAACTTGTGTACGTTTCACGGGCCAGCATGACGTACAGTGAGGGAAAAAAGTAATTGATCCCCTGCTGATTTTGTACGTTTGCCCACTGACAAAGAAATGATCAGTCTATAATTTTAATGGTAGGTTTATTTGAACAGTGAGAGAATAACAACAACAAAATCCAGAAAAACGCATGTCAAAAATGTTATCAATTGATTTGCATTTTAATGAGGGAAATAAGTATTTGACCCCTCTGCAAAACATGACTTAGTACTTGGTGGCAAAACCCTTGTTGGCAATCACAGAGGTCAGACGTTTCTTGTAGTTGGCCACCAGGTTTGCACACATCTCAGGAGGGAATTTGTCCCACTCCTCTTTGCAGATCTTCTCCAAGTCATTAAGGTTTTGAGGCTGACGTTTGGCAACTCGAACCTTCAGCTCCCTCCACAGATTTTCTATGGGATTTAGGTCTGGAGACTGGCTAGGCCACTCCAGGACCTTAATGTGCTTCTTCTTGAGCCACTCCTTTGTTGCCTTGGCCGTGTGTTTTGGGTCATTGTCATGCTGGAATACCCATCCACGACCCATTTTCAATGCCCTGGCTGAGGGAAGGAGGTTCTCACCCAAGATTTGACGGTCCATCGTCCCTTTGATGCGGTGAAGTTGTCCTGTCCCCTGAGCAGAAAAACACGCCCAAAGCATAATGTTTCCACCTCCATGTTTGACGGTGGGGATGGTGTTCTTGGGGTCATAGGCAGCATTCCTCCTTCAAACACGGCGAGTTGAATTGATGCCAAAGAGCTCCATTTTGGTATCATCTGACTACAACACTTTCACCCAGTTGTCCTCTGAATCATTCATATGTTCATTGGCAAACTTCAGACGGGCATGTATATGTGCTTTCTTGAGCAGGGGGACCTTGCGGGCGCTGCAGGATTTCAGTCCTTCACGGCGTAGTGTGTTACCAATTGTATTCTTGGTGACTATGGTCACCAAGAAAACAATTGGTAATCTGACTATGGTCACCAAGAAAACACCGTTCTCATGATCATTGTAATTCCATGAGGTGAGATCTTGCATGGAGGCCCAGGCCGAGGGAGATTGACAGTTCTTTTGTGATTCTTCCATTTGCGAATAATCGCACCAACTGTTGTCACCTTCTCACCAAGCTGCTTGGCAATGGTCTTGTAGCCCATTCCAGCCTTGTGTAGGTCTACAATCTTGTCCCTGACATCCTTGGAGAGCTCTTTGGTCTTGGCCATGGTGGAAAGTTTGTAATCTGATTGATTGCTTCTGTGGACAGGTGTCTTTTATATAGGTAACGAGCTGACATTAGGAGCACACTCTTAAAGGGAGTGCTCCTAATCTCAGCGTGTTACCTGTATAACAGACACCTGGGAGTCAGAAATCTTTCTGATTGAGAGGGGGTCATATACTTATTTCCCTCATTAAAATGCAAATCAATTTATAACATTTTTGACATGCGTTTTTCTGGATTTTGTTGTTATTCTGTCTCTCACTGTTCAAATAAACCTACCATTAAAATTATAGACTGATCATTTCTTTGTCAGTGGGCAAACGTACAAAATCAGCAGGGGATCAAATACTTTTTTCCCTCACTGTAAGCACATATTAATATGCGTCTAAGGTTTCTGCGTGTATTTGTGCATGCAAGCTTGCATAAATTCCACCACTGCTTCAGGCCTGATAATTTGTGCATGACATCAACCGGCCAGGTGGCACTGTCGCAGCACCCATCTGTCAGAGAATGGTTCTGAATTCAACTCCCAGGTTGACTCAGTCCATCACTTATCGGGGGTTGAGTGCAACAGTACCACTTACTTGCAGCCTAGATGGATCCTGCGATAGAAGAGACGCATGGTTGGCATTTGTAAATATAGCCTCAATTTCCTGTAAGGGAAGTTTTTTTATCATGTATTACAACTTGAGAATGACAGCATCAAAAACGTATATATATTTGTTTTATTGTAGCACATTCTGTGGGAACAGTTCACTATGATAAAACATCACCCTGCCTGCAGATGTAAACAATCGCATGCATTATTTGCCTCTGTGCGAACTGCTTGGACTCTGACCTCCTGCAGCTCAGCAGCAATGGCGTGGATCCGACTCCGCTCCGCGTCCGTCAAGGAGAGGTCACTCACCACCGACCAGTCACCCCCCTCGAACCTCACAGGAAGCGAGAATACCAGACCTTGCAGCAAGCCGTATTCTCCTGGGTCGGGTCACACGGCACACAGTACAGTAACCACGTAAGTCATGTAATTATAATAACGTGTGATTGTTATATATGGGTGTTTATTACTACTATAATGAGCCAAGAATGTCTGTTTGTGTCCCGCGTGTGACGTCACTCCACATGTCGCACCGCCCCCCCCCCGTCGTTAATATTCATGAGCGGGTGGATTTTTACACTCATGCAGAAGGTCGAGCGGAAAGACATTTTTTCGCAAATTCGCTTTAAGTTTGACGTTTCTTTATTGAAAGTGAATCTAATAAATAATTCTATGCAGCAACAAAGCGGATTTGGTGTCTTTATTTATTTCTTCAGCACTTGAGACAAAAGGTAAGTCTAATTTATGCTTCTACATTATGGTAAAATAGAAATTTCTCAGTGATTTTCCAGATATTGTATCGACTTCCAATTTATTTCAATCCCAGCGACCGAAAACAGAAGAGAATAAAGTATCAGAGCAGTGACTTTGAACAAATTGAAGGTAAGTTATATACAGTGCTACAGTGACATGAAGTGAGGTGTTTTATGACATAGTTTCGTGGCAGATTCACTCCCATTAATACAGTGCTACAGTGAAGTGCAGTAAAGTGTTTGATGACGTACTTTCGTGCAAAATTCACTGCCATTACATTTACACAAGATACAATTATAACTCTGCTCAATTTTTTCGTAAATATTACAGCTTCCGTCCTAGGACGGGCAAAGCAGCTAGGATATCAATAAAGTGCCTCTGTGTGAGTTGCCTGAACAGTCTCTGCGATATAGTAGTGCTGTTCAACTTGGATTTTGCACGATCCAAGCTGAGACTGCACTCTTTTGGTTATAAACTTGAGGTCCTGATGGAAGGTGCTGTGGAAAAGTGTTTGTGGTCGAGATTGTGGTGGGTTTTTATTCTGCAGGTTGTAACAGTGATGCTGATGATGTTGGTCATGTTGTACTGGAGGTGATCTATCACAGCAGGAGTGCGGGCGTCCACCTGCACCTGGATTTGTCAGCGATAGTGTTGCTTCATATATTTTGCACAGTGTGTATCAGATCAAATGCTGATGCACAACATTATACTGGTAGGAACGAAGTTGTAAACTGAGTGTACCAGCCTGCAATAGATTAATGTGTCCGTCCGTCCGTCCCCTTTCAATACTTTAACGAAGTGAAAAATTCCAATGTTCCTACCAACCCACCCTGCAGGGACCTGTTTTGTTGTGTTTATGACAGGGTGATCTAAGGTATCAAGCCAGGGTCATGTCAGTCCATTTGGCTACGCTCAACTCCCTCTAGTTTGAAGCGGTGGTGTTTTGGAGTTGGTAGGAGGGCCCTCAGTACACTCACCGCACTCACCAACTTCTCCCTTTCTGTGTAAGGATAATCTCTTTATATTACTGGACAAACACCTCTAGATAAACATGCACCTCAATAATCATTACCTTTGCATGTTTCCACATTATCTTGTTTTCCACTATGTTTATCTTTGCAAGCCTTTTGAATGTCATCCATAGATCCCCTGGAGTGCTGCACCTCTTTGTGCTCTGAGCTTCTGACGGTTGCATAAATGGAACTGTTTTGATGCACAAGCGGTTGACTCAACATCTCTGCTTCTTGAGTTGTGCTAGGATTCAAATCCGCGATGCTCTTACTGAAGTGTGCTATGAGGTTTTGTATATTCACAGTATATATCGGACCTCAGTTTAATCATCCATAAAGTTCGAGCCCAGGATTAACACGGAGCCAGCTTGTGCCTCTACCGTCCTCCTGGATGGATAAGCGTTGCCACCCCTGGGATTATTCATATCTCGTATCCCCCGCCCCTACTGGCACACCACAGACCTTGCGCAATTGTTGGTGCTGGTTTTTGCCTGCCTTTCAGCTTGTTTGTGGTATCCTGCCCCAATCAGGAAGATAGACCGAATGTCCTCCCCCCCCCTCTTTCTAACGTGTTGGTGTGCTGATGAACTACTGTACATGGAAATGCACTGTCTTGAGGAGCGTATTATTACACAAATTGGACTTGTGCTGGAAAGGCTTACATATTCCCCCCAGATGGCCACCCTAAAAAGAGGACAATCATGAGAAAACTAGGACAGGTGGCAAGCCGAGGGCGGACAGAGCCTGACTTACCATTGGAAGGGACGGCGAGCGAGTGAATCTGTTGATCGTCTGAGCCATGGAACCAAAGGCGCAGGGTGGAGGCAATGGCGGCGTTCAGGGCTGTGGTAGCTGGATAGCCCTGGGCCTTTGCCTGGAGGGAGCCGCGTGCTTGCAGGGCGGCCGGGAACTCATTCTCCAGCCATTCGCTGCAAGGCAAACGGCGAAAATCAAACACAAGCCTATGTTTAAACCAGTAGAGTAGCTTCTGTGTGTAGAGGCGGTGGAACTGTCCTGGAGCCCATGGGATGGAGGGGACCACAGCTGGATTACCGAGAGTAGAGAATTTGAACAGGAGGATCCATTTCATCACTTGCACCAGGGCACATGCCAACCACACTACTCCACTGTTATGAACTAAAATTATAAGCATGGCCTTAGCACATGCATTTGCAAAACACTAAATATAGGCTGTGTAAGAAAACTACCCACCCTGCGGTTATGATATGATAAATTAATATCCACCTTTTTATACCTATGTCAATATTTTAAACCCGGCTATGAGTTTTCTCTCAAATGCCTGACTACAATCTCTTACATTTCACAAGATGTCATTCACAGTGCACTAATGCTGGCTGAAATCTGCAGTGATCCAATGAAGCCTACGTGCCTTCTTAGAATTTTAATTTGACGGTTTTTAGATTTTCATGTTGGATGTAGTGAACATACACAATTAAATGTATGAAAAAAAACGTGACATTCTTTTGGGGAATTATAATTTAGGGAGGCCAGCTCATAACAATATCAAGTTCTGTTTCTCCTTATAGTATTGATATTTTTCACCTGATTGGTTGGTGAATGCTGAAGCAATAACAATTTAATGCCCGTCCCATACAAATGTCTATGTAAATAAATGTCTGTATTTGCAGTCATAAACATATATTGTAACCATCACACAATTATGCATGTCCATGATTTAAACGTTCCCTCTGCTGGTTAGTTTCTCCAGTACATTTGAAAGTTAGTTCGTTGTTTGCAGAGATGATTGGTCCCTACAGAGGACCAATCTGAGTCGACATAGGGAAAGTCAGGCCAGGACACAGGCACTCCATGCGTAGATTGAGACACAGTGAGTAACTGAGCAGCGTGATGGTATTTATGAGGTCTGCTGTGAATTTACTTGAGGAGTCATGTGCAAAAAAATATTGTAAAAAATGACAAAAGGTATTAAACAGGATTATCATGAAAAGAGAAACGATATTTTCTTGAGTAAATAAATAATTGCTCAAATATATTGGTTAACATCTCGAAAAGCACTTGTACCAAAGGAACCACGGAACCACCTAGTATCTGAAAATGTACGTTTCAGGAAAACAAGTTTCAGGTGATTGTTATAGGCACAGCAAGGAGACTTGCGACTATAGCTTTCTGAAACTAAGTTTTGCGCCACTAAACCTAAAATAATGGCCTCGTGATCCAACAGTAGCAGAGAAAGAGTACTCACAGGATTTAGAGACTGGGAAGTGCGAGTGTCGGGTGTGTGCGATGGCAGAGCAGCTTTGTGCAGATCCGCAGCATGGGGTGTGACACAGTACCGGTCGTTTAGAACCTCCAGGAGTGGGTACGTGAGTCCAGGACCCCACACAGCGCCATCATAGCCCCGGAGTCGAGCCGCAGAAAGCTGCGTGTACGTGCTCCCTCCAGCGTCACCCCACACCACCACATCCTCCACACCTACTCAACCCAACACCTTACGTGAGACTCGCGTGCACATGCAGCACGAGCAGTGGCATCGCGTGTGCAGTCGGTGCAACTGTACCAGGGACCATGGGGCCATGCTATGAACAGGGGGGAAGTTGTACAATAAAAGGCATCCTATTTAATTCCTTGCACCAGTCCCATGCCAACCTCGCTACCCTATTGAGCACCAGCCATCTCCCACAGCTCCTCTGAACAATGCACGTCTCCGCGTGTGTGTGGTGCTTGTGCTTTTTCACACTCATTGACCTGCAGAGTTAACTTTGAGCTTCGCTGCCAGCAGGCCCTTGGCCCGCCTTTCCAGGTGAGTGGACAGGGCCACGAAGTTGCGCCTGGGAACATGCGGAGCGGCAGCTGTAGCCAGCAACTGGGCCCTTAGGTTGGCTCCCTTCGCTGCCGCCACGAGCACCCGCACGTCAGGCCCGGCGCGCCGACCCAGTGCGGAGCCGTACGCGGCGCAAAGAGGCGCTCCAGCATCCGACCACTCCTGCCCTAAACCGGGGGCAACGTTGTCGAGGACGATCACCAGCCCAGCGCCGTCGAAAGCCAGCTCGGGGTCGGAGTGGATGGTGACATCACGCAGCGCGGCACAGGCCATGTCAAGGGTGTCCTGCCGCACGCACCGCAGGGCCTCCTGCTCGCCAACTTTGCCCAGCAGGCACACGGACAGACCTGTTGACCCCCCGCACAGCTCGCCGGTACCCAGCAGCCACAGCAGCCCAGGCACGCACGCGCTGTTTGCCCTGCATGGAAGAGACAGACTTAAGCAAATTGGCAGGTAAGGTGCACAGTTCTTGTCACATATGGTAGTGCTAGAAAGGCGAGGCTGCTATAGACGTTTCCTCATTGCTGATTTTATTGTGAATGATAAATGCGTTAATATATCACTTTTTTCTTCGTCAATATTTGAAACAAATATTTGTGTTATAAATTATATGTTTTGTAAATCTACAAGTTATTGCACAAATGTTTAAATTAACAAGTTGTGCACATCAACTGCGGCAAATGGCATCTGAGCATGAGCTGGAACATGAGTTGACTCAACCTGAAATGAGTACCCAGTTCCTGGTATGATCGGTCAATATCAGCACTGCAGACATAAAGGCTGCGGAATATAGTGCATGGTTTTACCCACATCACCTCCTCGTGCGCTGCACCAGCCTTATCATGTGCTCGCTCGCGTGTACTTGCTCCAACAGTTTACTCAAGCTAAGGAGAAGATCTTTGCCTTCGTGTGGTGCGGGTACCCAGTGATGCAGACGTGGAAGGGCCTGCTGAGCTCTCTGTGCTGTGCCTGCTCATCTGTAAGCTTCACCTGCGTGTGCAGATTCTCCTGCGCGAGGGTGAGCATCAGCTCTGAAAGCATGGGTGACACCATGCCGTAGTAGCCCTGAAATACAACATGTGCCACGCAGGATTGTCATATTACACTCACACTACACGAGAGATACTGGTAACACCTTGGGCTATTATTGGTCCTTTAAATCTGTACGTTCACTTTGCCAATAACTGCATTGTATGGCTTTGTGCTCTGTGGTGTTGTCTAGCCTTGAAAATATGTCAATGTTCTGAAGCAGTCTATCATTATTCTGGCAAACATATGATGTATATGTTTGCATTATCGAACATTCAGATTGTATTCACTATCATAATACATGTTTAAAGATGTCGAAGTCTTCCAGAACTCTCAAAATCCTTTCTTAAGTTTATCACTGGAATTCACGTACACACCATTTTGTTATATCACAGTCACATAGCCAATCAGGTTAATTGACGTCAAGGTAATGCATAATTGCATTCCTTGAATACATAAATAATCATACACCTCATAACTGCAACGTTTGGTTTTTGTATGCGTATGCATGGATTTATTAAATTTTATGTTCTGAATAGTAATCTGCAAAAGAAAGCTTGTTGTGTAATCGTCTTTTAACACTAAATTAAACTGAATACAATTCTAACAATGGACCACTCTGCCTTTTCACGGAACACTGGTTCACGCTTTTTTTTCTTCCCAAAATATTGTTACACAAAGCGCATGACTTTTGTAAACAGTAAAGTGCCCCTAATAGCGGCTCCCCAGGACCTGTTTATAAGTGGCGCAGCTATCGAGCACGCAGGCAGTGCAACTGCATCGGGGCCCATGGGCCATAGGGGCCCCAGGCGCCGGGCTACGCAGAGAGGGAAATTAGCCATGCGGTCCCATTTCGTGCCTTGCACCAGGGCCCAATCAAACCACGCTCTGCCACTGACCTGCACATACTCCATGAAGTCGTTGTATCCGCCCAGCAGAGCCCCCCGGCCGCCCCGCTCCACCAGTTCTCGCCACACCAGCGGGGATGTAGTGTGGCGCCAGCCATGCTGCCGACATGTGGCGCTCAACCAGGCCTGCCCAATACATGAACACTTTCTCCATGACGACATAATGACATGTCTGGCTTTGCAGATGTGTACCAAGTTTACCACCTACTAAATATGCTTGATTCAGAGTGCAGTCTTGTAGATGTAGGAATAAAAAAACTCTGAAGGACACTGCAATGTCACAATTATTTATCACTTTGCTGAAGCATTGCTGAGCAATGCAATTGCATGACAGTAAATTGAGCATTGTCCTTTATGAGTAGCAGATTGACCTTACATGGCTCAAAGGATTGTTCTATGGCTTATAGAAAAGAACTGATTTATTGACAAGACGGGGTCATTCATTTGTGTGTGCGACAGGAATGTACAATGGTCAAAGGCTGACAATACGGTTGTGGTGTGAAAGAGTTCCCGATTCACAAGTTGGATAGAGCTGTGGGCTTATCATCATTCACTAGAACACGACTCCATGCATCACCTGGGGACGGGTATCAGTGTAATAAAAAAATCCCAGAGAACTAAGACCAACGAAAATACCTCCCACTCCTCTGGGAGCACGGGAATCTTGTGGACTCTGAAGCTGGGCAAATTGAGTTGCAAGTAGTCGGTGAGGAGCTCTGCTTTAGCGTAATACGGGCAGTCGGCACGTCCTGATGGAAAGAGAAACGTCACAAGGCACTGGGTGGTCTGTGGTTCATTATATATCATGTGCTGTCATGGTAAATGGTGGCATACACAACAAATGTCATGTTTTTGTGAAGGCGACAATGAATAAACCTAAGTTATTAACAAGAGCATCAGAACACACATGACTAGATATGCCACCAAGCAAATTTATTTTAAAAAACAATGACAGCCCAGAGTATGCATTTGTTCATTCAGAACGGAACCTGTTTTTGATGAGATATGCAGTCATTTAAAATATTGTGCAGTGTGTAATTAAATGCTTGAATACACAAGTGATGCACAGCTTTGGTTCAGTACAGTAATTCTTTTTTTCCGTTGAAATATTTTAATGAAAAAGATCTATGATTTATGTGGCGATGCTCGCTATTCTGTGCTCATCTAGTGTGAAACACCTGCTTACGCTCCTGGCTTCTACTCAATAATTAACAATGTCTCTTCCAATAAGCAGACTCCTTTCTCTCGGATTAACGTGAGCTCCACCCCAATCACTCCACAGTGATCATGAGTGTGATGTGTCTAATGCTTCTAGAAATTGACAGATGGGCATCCATTCCCAGTGCAACTCACCTACATTCACAAACTGTAAAGGTGTAGGCTCCAAGAATTTTGATTGGATTAAAGATCAAGTTATCATACAGATATATCCTTTGTGTGGGATGTCCTACAGTATGATGTATGTTGAACTTTTTTCGCAGCGTACATAGCCAATTGGAGGTGCGGGGGAAGAACAACAAACTAAACACAAAGAGCAGTTCTAAAGAAATTACTTTTCAATCTCGATTTAAAAGTGCATAGCTCCAGTGGCTTCGTAACATCGTAAGGAAGAGCGTTCCAGACGGCCGCAGACGCGCATCTGAAAGCGCGTGATGCAGTGACCGTCTAAAGGTCGATGGTTCGCCAAAAGCCGCTACTGTGAGGATGATGACCGGAGTTCGCGTGATGCTTTATGCTCCTTGACGAGATATACATACATGTGCACTAGGAAGTTTGATGTGTTATATGTATTGTATACGTTTACTTTAGAATATACGTACTATCATCACCCAGGAATGTCATTAACGCTCGTGACGTCACTCCACGTCGACCAGCCCCCCTCATTAATATTCATGAGCAGGTGACGTCCTCCAAATGGACACCCCCCCCACCCCTCATTAATATTCATGAGCAGGTGACGTCACTCAATATGGAGTACTCCCCCCTCTCACTAATAATCATGAGTAAGTGACGTCACGCCACATCGAACAGCCCCCCTCATTAATAATCATGAACAGGTTACGTCCTCCACATGGACCCTCATTAATAATCATGAGGTGACGTCACTCCACATCGAACAGCCCCCCTCATTAAGAATCATGAACAGGTGACGTCCTCCACATGGACCCCCTCATTAATATTAATTAGCGGGTGACGTCACTCCACATGGGGGGGGGGGGCGTCAACTGACAACCCTCACTACAAAGACAGAACCCTCACGTCACGTGATCTCCGTGACGTTGTTGTTGAGACATCGAAGTAAAAAGGACGTCATGATGAACAAGGGATTATAACCTTAAAATGAAATAGGTCTGTGTCACCGCGGCCTTACAAATTGCACACGAATTGATGCAATGAATATATCACGTCGCGGTCTGTGCTTTTCGCTTGCAAGTTTCAAATTTACTGCAATACACCCGTCCTTGGACGGGCAAAAGGCTAGTTGTAAATGTTTATCTTGAAAGGAGTATTTGTATTCTTAGTTTTTTCGGTAAAGTCACGTGTCCTCGAGACAGTCTCGTCCCTTCACCTGATGAAGGCCACTTGTGTTGTGGCCGAAACGTCGTGAGAATTTTTTATTGTTTTATATATATTTTGTTATTTTGTTGTTTCTCTTCAACGTGACTTTACCGAAAAAACTAAGAATATGAATTACTGCAGTCACGAAAGCTTTAAATCAAAATTTAGGAGTATTTGTGTTACGATAAATAGGTGAACTTAAGAAATAATTCTGACACATTGTTACACACCCATAATTACTCATGCCATTGATTAAAACAGTAATATACTGTATCTGTAAGAATTATACAAATACTGTAATATAACAGAAATAATAAATGGTTGTGTGATTACCGTATTCAACTCATTATGACAGTAGTGTAAATACCACACTTGACAATTATGTTCCTGGAAGCAGAGGCCAGTGCAGCATGCTACATTGTTGTATTGTACTATGCTCCCACATCTATGCTCCCTACATTCGCCAACCCACACCGACCAGCGTGGTGAAATGTTGTGAGTTAACTTTCCATAATCCGCCAGTGTAGGGTGGCTCTGATCCAGCTATAAATTAACACAATGGCTGGATTAGTCTACTGTAATAGGTGACGTTTCGGGCAATACCCCTTATTCATAGCGTAATACATAGCGGCTAGAAAGGCAAAGTGGATAATACAATTTTGATCCTCCACTTGTTTACACCGTGAGGGCCTGATGATAGTTACTTTTAAAAAAAATTATTAATATTTGCCCATTTTATAGATATAGCACAAGGTTTAAGCTTCATCGATGACAAAAAAAACCCCACAACTTTAAAAGTGACCTCCCTCGCTGCAAACGACGTTTAGTGAAATCACTAAACGACTTCGTTCCAGAAAGTCACTTTTAGAAGTCGCTTTTGTTTCGTCATTAAGTATCAAACTCATCCATAATATCGTTTTACTTTGACGGTTAAATTCGCGTAAATCTGAACGTGTCGTTAAACCCCCACAGCCAATTAGTAAGGTTAGTCACGTAAACAGAACACGCCAATTCGTTACTCGTACATCTGCTCTCCAACACGCCGGTGTGCTGTACTAGACACGAATTGCCGAGTTCTGTTCACGTGACAAACCTTACTCATTGGCTGTGTTGGGTGGTGGCGGGTTTCACGACACATTTATATTTACGCGATCTAACCCAAAAAAAAACCCCATCTACTATGGATGATATCGGTGGCGAAAGCCTCCTACTACGTCTGTTTAAACTCCTGTCGGCCAAATCGCCTACAACGTGTCCCGCAAGGCGATGTTGAGAGAGAAGGCCTCGTACTGGTAGGAACGAAGTTGTAAACTGAGTGTACCAGCCTGCAATAGATTAATGTCCGTCCGTCCGTCCCCTTTCAATACTTTAACGAAGTGAAATATCGTGCTGTTGGGTGTAAAATCGGCAATAGACAGCGCAGAGACTTGATATGTCTTATTGCACCCAACATTTGGAAGTCACATTATCTCATTTGCGAACTTCTACCAGCCCACCCTGCAGGGACCTGTCTTTGGTTTCAAGATTGAGTTGCGTCTTCATCTTTTTATCCCCTTCTATAACCTGAATACAAACGAAACCCGCGCCGCTAATTCGGTAACCCTCTGGCGTCGGTAACCGGTAACCGCCACGTTGGTAACCGGTTAACGGTGGGGGGGGGGGTGGTTGGTGGTGGTGCCCGGCTCTCACCCGCCAGAACGAACGCGGCCATGTCTAGCGCCCGCAGCCGTCTCTATGGCAACGGCACGCCGTCTCCCTTGGCAACCGCCCTGCGTCACACCCCCTCCCCCAGGACTTCTCTCTCCCCCCCACTCCTCCTCACACCAAATAAAAAGACCCGAGCAATTGTTCGACCGATCGCATCGATGAGCCAATCCCACACACGTGCAAGCAGCCTTGGACTCGCCGCGACACTCGATTGCTCGGGTCTGTTCACATGCCCCCTCACGACTCCGCTCGCCTCATTGCAAAGATGGCAGCCCCCTTGGTGAGGCGCGTGGTGGGAATTCGCTCTGCGCAAGTCGGGTCTCTCGCTGTTACGGTGTGATGTTGTTCGTGCTGCGAACAAACATATCTTGCTGCGATAATGCCCACCCCCCCCCTCCTCTTCCCCGTGTAACTGACGGCGCGCGATTGCGGCCTATCAACACGACCTGCTCATACCCTGAAGGCAAGTTACTGTACACTGTGTAATGACTTGCGGTTTGAAGGAAATACGGGTACGTACTTTGGTTTGCTGGCAGGGAAGCAAGATGATGTCGACGTATTGGCCGACTGAACTCGGTGACAAACGTTATTTTAAATTAATCGGATTGCGTGATTGTATCAAAGCAGGATTTTATACCATGCAATGCATTTCCGCATGCAAAATAAATTCGTGCACAGTATCGCCAAGGGATGGAACTGGCGCAGTGGTTAGGACATTGCTCTACGAACCCGTTCGTCTTCAGTTCGATTCCCGGCCACGGCTAATCGAGCATGTGCTGTGCCCTCTCTTGACCAGCCCACACTGATCAGGGTGGTGAAGTATGGTCAAACAGCCCCAATCACCGACACGGCGTGGAAAGGCTTATTCACATTTTTACTATGTGTCTTATTACAGCAGCAGGTGTCACATTCCCTGCCTTGTTGTGGTGTCTTTGACTTTGGGAGCACTAACTCACCACATGCATCGTACATTGCCCCACAGATATCCACATTTGGCATCCTGCTGTCGGTTCAGAGGTGATGACATAGCAGGGCCTGAACCTCGGTGGCTGAGGCTGTGGCCCAGACGGACAACGCTCATCGTCATGTACGGCCGTGTCGTCAGCCGCCTGTTCGCTGGAGGTGGTGCCGTCCCGTCACGGGCACGATCCTTGAACTCCTTTCCTGCGTGCGGGAGCTCTTCCTGGCGGTGCCGAACCCTTCCGTTTCAGACGTCCTCCCGCTTTAGCATCCATGATGTTGAGCAATGCAAACGGACGTTTTCAACGTGTCTGACACCCGAAACTGGGGTACGAGACACAGGCCATGCTGAGAGCAGATTGCTTGCCCCCGCCGACGAGCGTAATTTTACTTCTTCGAGCAAGCCTGCTGGTTGCCTGAGCAACACCGAGCACGATACTTCCATAGATGACCCACAAGCGGATGTCATCGCTTATGGTAGAAATGCAAGTTCTAATAGAAACCAAGGGAACAGCCGACGAAACCCCAAGAGGGCGGTACCGATCGCAACGGAACTTGTTGGAACAGCTACCGAAAAAGGTGACTTATTGGAACCCAAAATTGAGATGGCCAAACTTCTGGCCACGTGCGAAACCCCAAGCGATGTCTTGGAGCTCGCATTGGACGGGCTTGCGCCTAAAGTGCTGAACTTGGATGTTACTGCTGCCGCCGGCGAGCCATCGGCCGTGGGTGCCGGCGACTTTGCGGTGCACCCGCCGGATGTGCTGGACACAAGGCCCTGCTCCCTGCTCATTGCCTGCTGGAGGACGCTGAGGGCGCTACCGCCGGATCGTGCCGCGTACGAGCAGCGTCGGATGCTGCAGCACCCGCGCTTCCCGGGGCTGTGTCAGCAGGTTCTGCGCACGAGCCGCTACCTGACACCTGGGCTCCTGGGCTACACGCTCGCCGCTGCCGTCAGGCTCGGCATCCCGCTGCGGAGCCGCCTCGTCCAGATGCTGATGCGCACCGCGCAGGCAAGTCGAGCACGGAGCGCTGAAAGATCAACAGCCGTGTCGTGTATGGGTGGTGGTGGCGCGGTGGTGCAACAGTTAGGGCTACACTGTGCTACGAACCCGGCGACCCGAGTTCGATTCACGCTCACGGCCAAAACCGGTGTCGATTATCTGAACCGGTCCTGGGCCTCCCCTAGGTTGACTCAGCCTCAAACGAGTAGCTGGTGCGGTGTGTAAACATCTCCACTCGGGAAACAAAGGCGGCCGGGCGTGATGCTGGTCACCTACCCCCTCGTGTGCCGTGCTGGCCTTCATAGGTGCTCACTAACAGCACGTGCCCCAATTAGTCTGTTAAGACTATACGGGGGGTCTTTGGTGGCCTGTTTTCAGAATCTATAATAGTTGCAATGTTTTCATATACAAATCACAATCCCTTCCACAGACACTATCAATCCATGTATTCTGAGTATAAGAATCCATTTGAAATGAATTATAACACCGTGAGAGATTTGTTAGTCATGACCATTGTGAGCAATGGGCGTAGTAATGCAACTGTCTGTGAAATGTGCAGCTCTACCGTTTAGCATGGGTTCTCCCTTTGCTGCCCCCTTCACTCCCTCCCTGTCAACAGGTAAGCATCAATGAGTTTAACGGGCGAGCCCTGGGTGTGGTGGCGAGCTGCCTGCCCTTCCTGCTGCAGGACAGGAACACACAGGCGCTGCGAGCTGCCCTCACGATGCGAGCGCAGCTGGCACTGCCCGAGGTGGACAGAGTGCCCGTGCTACTGATGCTAATGTATCACTTGGGCCCCACCGTGCCAACCGCCCTCAAGGACAAGCTCGTGGTAAGGGTGTCTGCCAGCACCTCGCCCCTGTGTTGGTTCATCGCGGACCCTGATTCGTTACCGCCGGCACAGCACATGCACGCGCTTGAACGTGCGTTTGTGCGTGGGTACAGACGCAGGCGTGGGCGCTCTTCGTCCTGGATCAGTTCACAACAGCCAACGTTATCAGGTTGTTCTTCAGCCTCGCTCGGATGCAACACAACGCCCCCGAGCTGCTGTCCGCGGCCAGCCCGATCATCACTGGTAGGCATGCACGCACACGAAGGAAGCCACGCTTAACTCCCCATGTAATGCCCCTCCTGCCCCCTCCTCCGTCAGTCACAATTAGAGCCAAGTCGATTAATAAATTCAAGTTATATTGCGATCGATTTTAAAAATGGCAGCCGCCCTGATATCCTGCCTCCTGAAGGTGGGAAACCCACTACAAGCCATGCCCAGCACGACGTGGCTGATGATGCCACCTAAGTTTGTGTTACCCAATTAGTTGATTAACAAAACCCATAATCAGTGGCATATCTATTACTTGAAGCATTGGAAAGTCCAGATCCAGTCACCTTATCAGCGTTATGTTGCCCCACCCTCTGCTGCTTCCCAGGGAATCTGCAGGAGCTGAAGTTCTCTGAGCTGCTGCAGCTGTTGAAAGCGTGTAACCAGCTGGGCTACCACAACACGCGGCTCTTCTCTTCCATCGCAGAACACGCCGTCACCAGCCTGCAACTCTACAGCTTGAACGAGGCACGTGCGCATGTGTGTGTTTTTTTTTGTTTAGTTTATTCTGTTTAACCAGGTGAGAACTCGAGAGGCCCAAATAGTCTAGACACTATTTGTTAGAAACTATTTTATTTTACCAAGTAAGGCCCACTGAGCTATGTAGCTCTTTTTTCAGAAGCAACCTGGCCACAAATGATAGCTCAACAAAGTGGCTTATTATGTGGAAATCTATAACAGCCAAATACTCTAAATGCATATTTCTAAATGTGGAGAGAAAATCGGAGGACCTGGAGAAAATCCACGTGACCACGGGGAGAACATGCAAAGTCCAGACATACAGGCGTCAGGGTCTTGATCAAACCCACAACCTTCTGCATACCAGGCAAGGGAGTTAACATCTTGCCACCACAGCAAGTCCCATTTGCTGGAGTGACCTCGAGCATAAGTCTTCCAATACTGGGATGATGATTTGCTATATTTGATCCCAACTGAGTAATTTGTGTGTAATTTTCGAATTTTGACAAATTTTGGACCCTCACGCTGGCACACAATGCAAATTACATCAAGGGATCTTTAACATCCACCATGGAGCAGATGGTGCGTAGTATTACCGCGGTTATTACACACTGCAGTAATAACCAGGGCCGCTGGATTACAACCATCCACCACTGCGAACGCGCTACCGCTAGGCCGTGTCACCACCATTTCACGGGACGTGCTGGCCGCCACTGGGGTGTGCTGTTTGTTCGCGCTTCCGTATGTACGTGTGATCGGCTATAGAGCACGGTTACAAGCCCATCGTCTATATTTTTCCCTGCTTAGCTTTGACATTTCAAATGTAAATTATTATATTAATTTGTCATATATATGAACACAACTTCTAGCTAGAATCATTCAGTTATGGAGAATATTATATTGGTAGGCAGTACTTAGCCTCTGAGCCAATCTATTTATGATCTGTTTTTCATGTGGCAAAAAGTCAAAAACAGGTAAGATTTAAAAAAAACCCACCTTCATGAAATGATCACTAAAATAGGATGGATGCCAATTCAAACATGCACAATTTCAGTCAAGTGCATTTGATTAAAGAGGTTGCCATTTGGATTATTGGTGGTATGACCGACAGAATAAATACATAGTAGGCAGCCAACATTGCAGGTGGTGTCCACCCCCTGCCACTGTCCTACCTATGTGTGTGTATTACTGCCTGCACACCTCTCTCTCCCGGTGTGTGTGTGTGTGACTTCATGCACATCTGTCTGTCTCGCACTCCAGGTATGTACCCTACTGCTGCTGCTGAGCAGGTTGAAGTTCCGACACCCGGGCCTGCTGGATGCAGTCGCTCTCCTCCTGCTGCAGGAGCAGCAGCAGGAGCAGCAGCAGGAGCAGCAGCAGGAGCAACCAAAGCCGTGTCACCTCGATAAGAAGAACCTCATGGTCCTCCTGCACGTCTACTCCTTGCTCAACCACCAGCCGCACGGGGCTGCCGAAACGTGAGTCGTACGTGGGCTGTGATGACACTGGTACACGACGAACTGCAATTGCAAGTAATGACTTCGCAAGGCGTTGGTTGGTTGGCCACTGTGACGGCAATATAAAGGACACGACGTCTCATGTCAGTGGCTCGTCCCCATACCACACAACGGTACACATACGGCTCACAAGGCGCTGGTCTCCGTGTGCCGGCATTTACTTTGTACTCGCCCTCTCGTACCTGTGCCCCCCCGGGCCTCCCCGCTTGCAGGTTCCTGGGGGTGTTGAGCTCGGCGTTGGAGCATCATCTCCCGGAGTTGTCTGCACACGAGCTGTTTGTGGGTGTGCGGGCGCTGTGCATCCTGGGCCATCGCCCGCCCAGCGCCGTCGCTAGTGCCCTGCTTGCAGACCACTCCTGCACGCAGCTGCTGAGCGTATCAGGTCAGCAGCCGGATCCCCGGAGTCCTGAAGTCCTTTATTTAATCACATAATAACGGACTCCGCACCTTAAGTCCTTTTAGTTGACCACGCACACGCACATCGACTATCACGAACTCAGCGAAAGCGAAGGCCTGTGTAAGTATGATAGCAATTTTTTATTACAGTTGTATTTGTGAGGAATGTGCAGCATTGGGAAGCAGTGACCAGTTGCATCAAACCCCTTAGATGAACATCTGACTTAATTTGTACTGATTTTAGTTCGGAAGCTCAAGGCATTTTCTTGCTCGTATTATGTAACCAACTCTAGCGACTTTACTACATTATGTAGCAGCCATTGTGGGGGAAAAAAATTCTCCCCCTTCTTGAGTGATTCTCAAACCTTTATTATACGCGACCCACCCCCACGATGCCACTTTCTAAGATTACAAACCACCGTGCATACGTACATTGATCTTCTTTCGCACCGTACGTAGCCAACTGTGCTAATCGGAAGTGCGGGGGAAGGACAACACACTAAATACAAAAAAACGAGTTCTAAAGAAATGAGATTTAAATCTTAAGATTTAAAAGTGCATAGCCTCCATTGGCTTCCTCGACCGCAGAAGCGCATCTGAAAGCGCACGATGCAGTGAGTGGCTCGACGTGCATATGAATGACTGCGATCAGTCATCATGGAAAGCTGCACGTGGAGAAAGGCAGGTTGGGTCATGAGCCCCGGAGTTTTGAGAAACACTGCCGTGTATCAACTGAACTTAGGAGACAAAAGACACCCGGTTGATGTTGTGTTGAGACTGGTGCTGGCTAACAGCACTTGCCCTCAAATTATGTTAAGGCTATAATAAGAGTGGAATCTATGTCTTGTGAGTGGCTGCAGACTCTCTGAAGTGCCTGCAGAATGAGTTGGAGCTTCAGGCCATCAGGCTGAGCTTGCATCTGCAGAAGAAACTCCCTGGTGTCCCTGCTGCGGAAGCTGCCCCCTCCTCCCCAGACCCGAACCCATCATCCTTGAACCGCTGCCCTGAGTTGCCCTCTGTGCTGATTGAGGCCCTCCGAGGGAGCGGCCAAGTCAGGGTCGGGGTCACCGTGGGTGGGCTCTACAGTATAGGTGAGCTGTCCACAAGCCAAGCAAGTAGTCGCACCAAATTTAGAATGTGGTCTTTATTATCATCATCATCGTTCACATCAGTGACACTGTCATTTCAACTGTCATCATTACCATCATCGTCGTCACGATCATTGTCAGCAACGTCGTATTCGTGACCGTTGACGCCACCATGATCATCATCATCTTCGTCGTCACCGCCATTGTCATAATGGACAAGGTGACTTTCACCGTCACATGTTACCTTGCCACATCCTGACCCCAAGGGATTCATGCCGACTCGGCGCAATTCAAATGGTAAATGCCAAGACTCGGAGCACTGTTGCTGTTGTGGCAGGTTTATCACAGTGCAGTGCTACGAGATGCCCATCTCACATCTCTAATGTTCAATTACATGTTTGACCAAAGAATGGCTTTGTCGGTTTGGCAAATGGTCTTTTCCACCAAGGAAGGAAAGTGCAGATGTTATCAGCGTTCAATTATATACTAACTAGCTTGTTTTCCCCATCCTAGGACAGAAGCTGTAATATTTAGGAAAAAAATTACCAGAGTATAATTTTATCTTGTGTAAATTTAATGGCAGTGACTCTTGTACAAAAGTATATCACGAAACACTTAACTGCATTTCACTGTAGCACTGTATTAATGGCAGTGATTATTGCACAAAACTGCGTCATAAAACACCTCACTTCATGTCACTGTAGCACTGTATTTAACTGACCTTCAATTTGTTCAAATTCTTTGCTCAGACATTATTTTCTTCTACTTTCACTCGCTGGGGTTGAAACAAATCTGGAAAATCGCCGAGAAATGTCTATTTTACCATAATTTAGAAGCGTAAATTAGACTTACCTTTTGTCTCAAGTGCTGAAGAAATAAATGACACCAAATCCACTTTGTTGCTGTGTAGAATTATTTATTAGATCCACTTTCAATAAAGAAACGTCAAACATAAAGCGAATTTGCGAAAAAATGATTTCCGCTCGACCTTCTGCATGAGTGTAAAAATCCACCCGCTCATGGATATTAATGATGGGGGGGGGGGGCTCATGTGGAGTGACGTCACGCACAGGACACACACATTCTTGGCTTATATTAGTAATGGGACGTGATAGTTCAGACTGAAAAAATACGAGGTTTTGTGCTGTAGCCTTTTGGCCTGTTGTGAGGAATATTACATAAAAATCGTGCACTTTAACAATTACTTGCATGTATACAGGTGGGCAACTAGCCAGTAAATCCTTGCAGTCTCATCAGTAGCTGACTGTTGATGTGGTGAATGATTATTCCTGAAGGGCTTTGTAAAATATCTTCTTGTGAGACAATGTCAATATCCCACTGTTTTTACACAACACTAATTATGTCTTTCATGCAGGAAAGCCTAGCGTGAACCTAATTTGCGGCACATGGGACCACTGGGATTGCAATCAACAGCTTGAAAATTGTAATAAAAATGCGCCCGTTAATATTAGTGTCTTGTCAGTATCCATAATTTGTTTCATAATTCTCCACCGGTTTGTGCAAAAAAATCCGTAATGTAACCGCCCACTCTTCCCCCACCAACCACCCCCAAGGACTTGCATCTTCTGGATATGTGTCAAAAAGTGACATGTAAAAAAAACGAGCATCGTAAAATACATTCATGGGGAGTCATGGTATTATTTTTTTCGTGCACACAAATGATGCTAAGTCCGGTCATCCTCGCAGCAGCAACTTTTGGCTAACCATCGAACAAAGATGGTCACTGCATCGCGCGCTTTCTGATGCACTTCTACAGCCGTCTGGAATTCTCTTCTGATATTAGGAAATCACTGGAGCTATGCACTTTTCAATCTAGATTGAAAACTAATTTCTTTACAACTTATTTTTGTTGTATAGTTTGTTGTCCTTCCCTCGCATCTCTGATTAGTATGGTTGGCTCCGTACGGTGCGAAGAAGTTCCACCATACATACACACATACACCTAACATCCTGATGAAAGTTTGACTGCGAAGCCTGTCTTTGTGCAGATGCCGAGGTGACCCTGCAGGAGACAGAAGTCCTTCAGTTCCTCCAGGGAAATGAGTGCCTTGCTCTGCCGGATCACCTACATGACCCAGGAGACAACCCACACAACCAGGGAGATTGCCTCCATGTTCCTGGAGATGGTGTTTGTATCCTCAGAGAGGATCCACTCCCAAAGCCTCTGCGGTGAGTCCATTGGACTCTTATGTCCTCAACCACCGGTGATATCGGCTACACCTGGGCTCAATTACAGTTACTTCTTTCGTAATTAATTGAATCAAAATGTAATTTTTATTAAGATTTCAACCATGTATGTATTCACTTCTTTCACACCATACATAACCAACCATGTTAATTGCAGGTGCGGGGGAATGACAACAAACTAAACACAAAAAGCAGTCCTGAAGAAATTAGTTTTCAACCGAGATTTAAGAGTGCTGCTGCAATTGTAACTGGCTTGGGATGCGATGTGGGCACTGCTCGTGGCGGTCGTGCTATACGCCCGGCGCCCCTGCCCTTTTATCCGTGTACCCTGCTGCAGGGTTGCCATGCTGTGTTGCCACCCCGCTGAGTTCTGCCTCGGGTCCCAGCACCCGTGTGGAAAGCTAGCGCTGAAGGTGCGGAACCTGCACGCTCTGGGCTACCGCGTAACGCTGGTGAGTCAGCATTGTCGGCGGCGGAGGCGGTGCTGTCGACATTGCCACCAACATTGCCACCAAGCGTGCGACAATACGTTCGGTTCATCAATTATAATCGATGTATTACGTTCAAAATATACGTGTCGAATTTGTGTGTGCCAGGAATGGACGGATTTTCGATTTGTACATTATGATTTGTTCACGTGACCTCTGCAGCCACACTCGAGGTGCTACATTCGCCACAATGTAAAAAAAAAATATTTGATTGGCGACCCACAAATTGTGAATCAAATTGCGAAGAGGGACACATTTTTGTAAACCTAATAATCACCATGATGCATGCTTAACGTGGTAATGGCTTTTATATTCCTATATCCTAAACATGCCAATTATCCAGGAAGGTCTTATTGGGTCTGAATTGGGATTTTCCCCCAGTTCCATTCACGAGTATTTGCTATCTGGGAGGATATTGGAGTATCTTGAGAAAACCCATGCTTGTGATGAGGCAACACTCAGCACTGCACAGATACATTTATTGCTATACTGGTATTTCCTGGCCAACTTATAGCCAAAGCTTGATATTCCCGACCAACCAAGCCCAACTGCAAGCAGTGTTGAGCCTGGATAGTCCCTGGTTAGGTGACCACCATGCACACTTCAAACTGGCGAACAACACACAGGTGTGCTGTACTCGTAACGAATTGGCATATTGTTTGCATTACAAGCCTTACTAGTTGGGTGTGTCGGTTGGTGGTGGGTTTCGCGACACATTTATATTTACGCGATCTAACCTAAAAAAAAACCTGTTATGGATATTGGTCGCAAAAGCCTACATGGTTAAACACACTTCAAACTGGTTGTTATAGGCGTCTGTGGGACTGTTACATTGTGGACAGCGCAGCAAAATCCATCATGTAACTTTAAAATCTCCTGTATCTTTTGCTCCCCAATTACATCAACCCGCACTGATGAGCGTGCTGAAGCATGGTCAAATAATCCTCATGGCCAACAAAGGTGTGTGGAGAGAGGGTAGGGGGGCTTTCATCCAACGGTGGATCGACAATAGGGATGTACATGTATTTGACCGACGCGAGGGACTTGTTTGCCGTGTGATTGCATCACAGGTGTCGAGCAGCCAGTGGAAGAGGCTGCAACCCGAACGCAGGGTGCCTTTCCTGCGGCAGAAACTGCAGCTTGCAAGTGGCATGGCAGCGAAGTGTGGCAGCTAGAAGTCCTGTGGTGGATGTTTGCCGTGCGTAAGGAACTGGTGCACCATAGGTGTCTCCCTTTGTCAATCTCATCCCAACATACAGCAGTCCTCGTGCTGCAAACTGGCATTTGTTCCTTGGAAATGTATTAAAATATATATATATACCCGAGTAGAATGTATTTATCGTGGTGAAATGTGTTTTGGTATGATTGGTAACTATTTTTTACGGTGATGGCACTTGTCCAATTAAAATGTACGTAAATCCGACCAGGCATTGATTCGAGTGCTGTGACATTGCCGAGTGCCAAAACCCAGAGTATCTGTGGTCCCAGGCATTTTGCAATCATGCACACGCGTCAGTGATCACGAGGGATTATCGTCATACCAGCCAAGCAGCTGCCAGGAAAGCATTCCCGATGCAACATGGCTGCTGTTGTTACATCAGCTGCTGTTACATCAATCAGCTCTGTGTGCAACATGGTCACAGTGATTCTCAGTGCCCTTGGTTGTGACAAGTTGTACATTAAATTTTGATTTAAAGCTTTCGTGACTGCAGTAATTCATATTCTTAGTTTTTTCGGTAAAGTCACGTTGAAGGGAAACAACAAAATAATAAAATATATATAAAACAATAAAAAATTCTCACGTTTCGACCATAACACAAACGGTCGTCTTCAGGTGTGTTGGTTTGCATAAATTTATTTTTAAACGGCGCATTTATTTATAAAAAACGTTAGCGCCACGCGCAACGATTTGGCAGTTTATTTAGGACTAGTCCATCTATATTCTGAAAAGAGGAGGGGGGAGACGAATTTTTTATAATGTATGCTGTCTGAAAGCCACTGTAAGCGTGAACAATCAATTAAGACCTGAAATGGTTTATCAAATCTTTCCAATGATTGCTAAATAAATGCGCCGTTTAAAAATAAATGTATGCAAACCAACACACCTGAAGACGACCGTTTGAGTTATGGTCGAAATGTCGTGAGAATTTTTTTATTGTTATATATATTTTATTATTTTGTTGTTTCCCTTCAACGTGACTTTACCGAAAAAACTAAGAATATGAAGTTGTACATTGTACGTCATGAATGTTTTTTTAAGCATTGTGAGTATGTGTGCATTTATATCTGCGAGTGAGAATGCGTGTTCCTAATTGTTTGTGTTACTTTGCGCGGGAATGTCTTAAGCCTGGTCTCACCCGCCTCTTACCATCTCTCGGAAAGTTACGCATTCCCCTTGTGTAAATCCCATAGGGAATCAGAAATGGAGCAAATCTTCGCCTATGCAATTTATAGAATTGCGCAAGCCGTTCAGAACTCTAGCCTCTGGCGTTTATTTCTATATACACCACATGGTTTTCACGCCATGGTTTCGAGTGATAAGCAACAAAATGTTTGAAACAAATCCACAAAAAATAAATAACTTTAATTACAACTGTACACGTAGAAATAGCAAGAAAATATATTTACAGACATTCAATAAGACTCAAAAGCTCAATTTTTCAGGGAACATTTCAATTAATCAGCTTGGGCTGCACGCTTTGTCAGCAGCAAGTGAACCTTATGGCGTTGCCCCGGGGTACCATACTCTCGCATGATGTCCGTGATGCAGTCATTTTTAGTCTGTTGATGGTCGGCGATGCGGCAATCGACTCATCTCGACGAGCTGTACACGATGCACCACCATGGTGCGTACGAGCATTCAGGGTTTCAGCGCAATCGTCCTCGCTGTGTAGCACTGATTTCGGATTGATTGGTACCCCAGTCGCGGAGTTAAGTACACCCCTGGAAAAAAGTGTCCAAGAAATAAAATATGTAATTGCCTCGGCCATTTTGTATTATTTGGTACCCCAGGGTACCGCCATAAGGATCACGTGTTGAATGAAGGCGAGGGGAAACCACACCGATGTCAATGTGGCCAACAGGCGACCAATTATCCCTCACTATAGATCATGTTTTGTCTACGCATGTTCTCCCCCCACCTCGTGACACCGTTGATCTAAAGCCTCTGCTACATGAAACCATGCATCAGCTATTTTACAGCAGATGGCTCTCATTGCACTCGATTAGAATGGACGTCGCAATTGTCCCCAACCTACAACTTCGCAGGTACCTCCTGAAAGTCAGACTCGGTGAGGCTTTTCTGGATAAATTATCACTCAAACGGAGACGATGCTAAACTAAGGGACTACAGTAATTCTTTTGAGTTATAAAATTACAGGGACTCCTCTACTTACAAACAATTTAGGTTCCAGAGGTCTGTTCGGAAGTGGATTTGTTCGCAAGTCAAATGTTACTCCTGTCGATTTCAAACATGAACGGCATGTACAGTAAACACGGAGAACGACTTTAAAAGTTGTATAATCTCCTGTAGATGCCGCCACCACCATCTATTTCGCGGCGGTTTAACTTAAGATTCTCGGCCCGAACAGGCAACTGGACATATGGACAGGTTTGTTCGTATCTCTGAAAGTTCATAAGTCGAATGTTCGTAAATAGTCTCTGTACATTTAAGGACTGAGGCTGCACAAGGCACCAACATGTGGCAGAGCTGAACTAATTACATTTAAAAAGTAGGCAACCAATTCTGATGTCATTTAATTTGCACATTGGATAAGCAGAAAATATGCCTCTTTCCCATGTCTACACATTGCGTCAGCCACATTGCTTTATGGGAGTTATTCATTTCAGCATCATTGGGTCAACATGAGCAAGCAACTGGTTTTGACATAACGTGTCTCATCAGCAGTTATGCTTGAACCAATGCTGGTGAAATGCCAGAAGTTTAAAGTGAGGGGTGGCATGCAGAACGCACGAACCCACCTCAACACTGGGAGTTAGGCGACGTCACTACCGCACACTTGAGCGGCAGACAGGAATCCAGATAGGAAATGTGTTATACAGTATGTTCGCCACAAAACTACCAATTATCATTTTGGGTCACAATAGTAAAAACAATGAAATAATACAAACTTTCATATAAAATACAATTTAAACTTGTACATACTTTTTATTTGGTCATTTTTTTGTATCGACCGATGTGATTGTTGCAGCAGCTGAGTTTCCTGTGGGCAGCCTCTAGCCCTCAACGAGATTTGTTTCACTGCTCTGCCAATTGAGGCTGCAAGCAGTGCTGGTACAGCCTCATCATGAGCCCAGACATTTCACTTGCCAAGTACCCCTTGGGGTGGCATAAATGTAGTGGTTCCAATTTCCGAATGTGGATAATGGTAAATTTTCTGATAACCATTTGAAACGGAGTAGGTTATGTAATTCACTCACTGGCCACATAAATCGGTGCTTCTAAACTTTTACTACTTTAGGTGGTTGAGTTTCTGCTCTGGCCTCGGGGCTGAGACTGGTTCTGGTTAGTGGCTCTTTGTTTAACTCTTATCCCATTCCAGAATTGCTGTGGGTGCACAGGTATAAATGCACCTATGCTAGTTAAAGGAAGGCACAAATGAAAAACGATTTGCTAGCATGGATCGGCTTGAAACTTAGAAAGAAAAATACATTTAAATTTAGTCAGGAGCAATGTAGTGACATCACTAGATGACGGTATGGAATGGTGACAACTGATTGGCATCAAAATAACTTTCCCTGACCATCACTGTAAGTCTTGAAAATATATTGACAATCTCAGTAATTTACACACTTCCTTAATCCTAATCTTTCATCACCGTCTGCCATTAAATATGCTTCACATGTGTGTAAGACAGCCTGGGACACAACTCTTGGTGTATGTACCTTACAAAATAAAGTCGTTTATTCGGTTGTGGGCTCAAAACTGGGGGAACTGCAGCAGCCTAACAAGTGTAACTACCAAACCCGAAAGTAAACTGCACATCACTGGTTTCACGAATGGTGGTTGTGGTAGCCAGCAGAGGTAGAGAGGTTTTGTAGTTAATATATTACCTGAGATTCACAGGACGACACTGTCGTGAGTTTCGGCACTTAAGAAACTTAGAAAATCACGAAGACCAAAATGCAAATAATCCCAAGTCATATATATCAACTCCAGGCACTGTGACGTGACATGTATATGTTAAGTGCTTCTCATTACGATAAATGACGGACATTCACATTTTGACGAATGTGATTTATCCAAGCCGCCAAAGTTTTGAGAATGTCATCAATACTGGAAAATGGCTATTTTTTTGCTTGCAACACGACGTGCCAGTAATAATGTTATTGCCGAGTGAGCGGCAGGTCTAGGTTAATTAATGAGCACAACTTGAGTGCCTCCAGCGCGGACGTGGATTCAATTAGGCACAATTCTCGCACAACTAGGCATTTGTGGACGCCACGTTGAGATGAACCCTCACTCCTGCGGAGATGCTCTTTATTATTTCGTCACATTGCAGCAATGGGGTAAAGCCTTGGCAGAAGCCACTGCCTTCTGGCATTGACCCATGAGCTGTTAAAACTAAAAGGATGACCAATGACGATAGGACACTGGTGATCTGCGATCGTATGTATGCATGCTAACTCAAACAACATGTAAGTTAAACGTGTTTTAATTCACTGCTAAAAACCTACATGGTGATATGAATGGGCTAAGTCTGCCATCAGGAGGTACTTGTGAGAAGAAAATGTCAATGACTTGTCACTTCATTAAAATAAATTCCTCCTGAAAGTCCCATTGTGTACTTTTAGATTACAATTGAAGCATGTGTCTGTTACATCCATTCAAATATATTGATGCATGTTGCCAAAAGCAGCTGTGCTTGGCAGCCGCTAAACTACACCACACTTCATTAAAGTAAACACGGTTTGGCTCTGGTGGACACACGTCCACAGGAATCTGTCCCTCGCCCAACATCACGCGTATATAATGTAAACCAATCAGCAGAAGGTAAAGGCACTCATCATTCAGGACGATAAGCACAAACAAATAGCACCGACATTTCCACCGTCTGCGGAAAATGCAACAGCAAACTCGGCACGCTTCACATCACACAATTGGCAACATCAAACCTCTGAGGTACTGCTTCTGACTGCATAAACGCCGCTAGAATTTAATGCTGGTTTGTGCCATCGCTCATTAAAGACAACCCAAAATAAATATCCCTTGTAGATACATTCCTGTGTTGTTTCCTGGACTGTCCAACACGAGTTTTAAAACTTTGTTAGGAAAAATAATTATGCTATAACAAAAGCGATGCCAAAGTGTGTCACTAGAGCACACCTGTGATTTATATTTTTTATTTCATCAACGACAATGTATCAGACGGCGTGGGAAACTGCCCAAGTGCATCTACCAAGGGCTATTCATTTTATGGGTTGCATCTTTAAGGCATAAGACCGCTCCTCTGAGGATCCCCTGTCACAAAACACCCCTCCATTGTAACGTGACAGTGAATTTAAGGGGGCGAAAGGGTGCGGAATCTACGACCTGTAGGTCGGATACGGCTCGCAACTTTATTTCATACAGCACACGGCCACGTTGAAGCCTACCAGTTTGAAACTGGCCACGGACGATATTTTATCCATCGCTACCATAGCCAAATTAATAGGGTACTAGATTAAAATATTTTTCACCACTGGTTATTTGAATGCACTCAAGTTATTTCTGTAACTGCAAGTGCCTCTTTCAGTGAGAGAAGTGACTGAGGTGTGTGTTAATGTGGCCCGCCAAACATATCTAAAACGTCCTATTCGGCCCTCAGGTTACCCACCCGATGCTCTACTGCATCCAGGCAGCACTGTAGAGTATGGTGAGCCTCTCTGGCCAAGGTTGCGCGAGTATGCGGGTACAGACGTCACTTGGGGTTGAGGTTGGCCCCTAGCACGGCCTCCAGGTGTGCCTGATAGTCCATGTCGGTCACGTCCACGCACACGTTGCGCAGGTTATCATACGCGCCGTTCACCACCTTTCGCTGCTTCCCTTGTGAAGGGAGCAGCGGGTCCCATTCAGAGCTGCTCTTCGAAGAGACTGCGATGCCCTGGAGTTGATTTACATCTCCACGTGAAGTCATCTGTACTGTGGGGGCTGAACATCTGAAACCAGATTGGCCACTGCTGGGTTGCTCGGGCAACCCAGCAGTTTTGCTGCTGGCTTCCGTCGGAGTTCTGTTTCGTGTGCTCGTCCTTGCTGTGCTATCAGCTGCGCTGTTGTGTTCAGCTGCATCTCCTGGGAGGCCACTGCCCATGTAGCGAGTACCGTCTTGCTCATCCCTGCTGTCCTGGGCGATGTGCAGCGTCAGTCCTCCTTGCTTGTCCTCGTGGGAGCCTGTGCTCTCCGCAACCTGCTTCTCCTGCTGCTCCTGTACCTCGTCACCATCCAAATGGAATCCCTCAAAGGAGTCCATCTCACTCGTCCGGAAAATCTGGAGCAGCTGGAGGTAAAGTGGTATTGCGCCCTCATCTGTCGCCTCCAATGCCGAATTCCTCTCCCACCAGGGGGCCTCCGCTTGTACCTCAGTGCTGTTGAGCCAAGTTCGATCTACTGTTCCATCAGTAACTTGCAAAACATTAACATCGTCTGCCTGCCGTATGGGAGCAGCACCTGCGGTGGGCATGGAGTGGCCAAGTGCTTCCCCACCATCTGCACAGCCCCTGATCCCGTGTGAGTAGTCAGCATCCGCTGCTGTGCATTCCATGTCGCCGGCTGCGGAGTTCCAGGTCGACATCACAATCCCTCCTTCCCCTCTCTCAGAGTGATCAAGCCTGGCAACTTTGGATGGCGGAAGTTCCGCAGTTAATTTCGCTTTGCGCTTCTTGGCTTTTGACAAACACTTGGCCACTGGTGACTGGCGTGACGTGGCCGCATTGGCGAAAGCTGAAACCCTCTCTGCTCGGAGCCGAGGTGGTTCCAGATTATTATGGGACAGCATAGAGAAGCTCTCTGCCGCAGTGCATGGGGACAACAATGGCATGACATCGTTTGGCAGCTTCGTGGCAAAGGAGGCACGGCTGAAACTCCCGGTCCTTCCTACACAGGCAGTGTTAGTGGCCTCTATGCTGGTAGCACAAGGTCGCGTTTGGGAGAGGCCAGAATCACCACCACATTTGCTTCCATCGCCACTGATGCCACCTTCACCTCTACCACCTATATCACATTTTCTTTCACTGCTTCCGATGCCAGCAGCTCTATTGCCCTTACTTCCACCACCACCACCACTGCCATGCAAGGTGGCCATCAAGGCCGCCCCAGTGTCTGCACGATGAGAAGGTCGACTTCTTTCCTGCTGATACACCTGCCTTGGCCTTGAAGACTCGGGATGAATGCTGGCAGAGGACAGAAGCAGGAAGGTGACGCATACGTGAGTATCAGTGCACCAAGGTCTGTCCCATAGCATGAGGGATTTTTTTTTTATAATCCCACAGCTGCATTCCCACTTGATAATTACTCTACAACCCATTTCAACTCTTTGGTTCAATCGGTAAAGTAACGTAGAACGAAAATAAATTAAATAATAGAGTACGACGTTTCGATTGCAACACGAGCAACCGTCATCAGGTAGAACTAAATTTGAGAAACAAAACACAGACAGGGAGACACACAGAGAGACAACACAGAGTGAGACACAACATAGGCACACAGAGACCCAATGCCTCCGTGTCGAGGCCTTAAATAGAGACGGGGGGGGGGGGGGGGCAGAGAGAGAGGTGGGTCTGCTGTAGCAGCTGCTGGAGCAGAGAAATTAGCATGTCAATGAAAGACCCAACAAGACTGGTACATTTTAGAGAGAGTTGTGTGGAAATCCACCCGAAGCGACCGAGGGAGATAAAGAGTGATTGGACCTATGAGAGCCTGGTAAATTTTAGAGAGAGAAATAGGCAGTTTGAGAAAACAAAATTTAGCAAAAATGTTTTTTGGAAAGTAATGCAATGCAACACAGAGTCAGCTAACACACAGTTAACGCAAAGCCTGGTTGATTACGATCTCCAAAGATTGCTAAAATTAGAAGTTAAGTGGTTTTCTCAAACTGCCTATTTCTCTAAAATTTACCAGGCTCTCAAAGGTCCATTTGCTCTTTCTCTCCCCCGGCCGTTTCGAGGTGGATTTCCACACATCTCTCTGTGTCTCTGTCAAATTTCACACAACTTCAAAATTTAGCAATCTTTGGAGATCGTAATCAACCAGACTATGTGTTAACTGTGTGTTAGCTGTGTTGCATTGCATTACATTGCCAAAAACATTTTTGCTAAATTTTGTTTTCTCAAACTGCCCATTTCTCTCTCTAAAATTTACCAGGCTCTCATAGGTCCAATTGCTCTTTCTCTCCCTTGATCGCTTTGGATGGATTTCCACACAACTCTCTCTAAAATGTACCAGTGTTGTTGGGTCTTTTATTGACATGCTAATTTCTCAGCTCGAGCAGACCCACCTCTCTCTCTGCCCCACCCCCCCCCTCTCTCGATTTAAGTCCTCGACACAGAGGCATCGGGTCTCTGTGTGTCTATGTTGTGTGTCTCTCTGTGTCTCTGCGTTGCCGCTCTCTGCTTGTGTGTCGGTCTGTGTGTCTCCCTGTCTGTGTTTTGTCTCTCTCTCAAATTTAGTTCTACCTTATGACGGTTGCTCGTGTTGCAGTCGAAACGTCGTATTCTATTATTTAATTTATTTTCTTTCTACGTGACTTTACCGAAAGACCCAGAGATTAATTCCTGCAGTCACGAAAGCTTCAAATCAAGTTTGAACTCATTTCAACTTGCACAAAAGGAAAGCATCAGAGTTAAACACTCAAACTGCCCATTTCGGGTTCTATGTGTGGAGATGAACGGCTGTCAGGTGAAGGGAAATGAAGACAATATGGTCCAAAGTGAATCTCATACAAACATCAAAATGATTCACAAATGGAATCATCGAATGGAATATGTAATGAGTATGTGCAAACGTACAAAAATGTTATACTATTAATTCACAAATGTAGCATAAATAGTAAGTTATTTCAATGAAGTGTCAATGTTAAGGATTAAAATTAGACTTAGGCAGCGTATGGGTTTATGGATAAATGTGGGTTCAAGGTTAGGTGATGTTGAGGTAGGTTAGTATTTGGTATTGAGTTAGTGGTATGGAAAGGTTAGGGTTTAATATTAGTACTAGGTTAGGTTAAGGTTACAGCTACAGTTAAGACTTTGGTCGGGGTTAAGGTGAGTGTTTATTAATATAGGGTTACATCTCAGACTTGTGTTCGGGTTAAGTTACATTTAACGTTAATTATAGGGTAATGGTTAATAAGTTAGTCTAAAGCTTGGATGAGAGATTAAGGGATAAGGGGTTCTATTAAAGTTACGGTTAAGTTAGGATTCAGGATGAGTTTAGAGTTTCGTTATGATGGAGCTAAAACTAAACTAGGTAATGTTTAGAATTAAGTTAGGTTTAGGTTAGAATTAAGTTAAGCCCCGGGTTAGTGCTAAGATTAGATCTAGGTTAGTTTTGGGTTACACTAGGGTTAAGTTGAGTTTGGATTATAGTTTATTCTGCAACAATTTAGCAGTCGGTTTTCATTAGAACAGCTGCATCACAGCCGTCATGCCAGAATCGCAGTTGGACGTGAGATTGATTTTTTTTTTCACCTGCCGAGCGTTGCTGTGGGACTGGCAGAGCTCCTCATCTCCAGCTGGCGGATTATAGCGTCGAGCTCCACGTAGTTTGTATCGTCCAAGGCAAAGGACCGATGGCCTTCGTTTTGCATATGCTACGGTGGACACGGAAGACAAAAAGCACCTGATGTGAGTCACATTGTGTTTGTTCTCAGCATGCCTCGTGGACCGACAAAATATGCAGCTTGCAAATGCAGACCGGATAACTTTATTCCCTTGGCCTTGATAGAGGAAATAAAATAATTGTGACTCCTAATATTAATTGTTAAGTTCAGATGGGAGCATATATAAGTTGTAGGTCAGTTGAGGAATGTTACAGTCACACTTAACGTAAATGCATTTATTTTTTTATAAGATTCTTATATAAGAACAAATCTTTACGATAATCCCAATGTGATGTGACAATCTTTCTTCCCAAACCTGTCAATTACCCCTTGTTTACCCTGAAGGTGTCATAAGTTTTGCTGTTCTCATTTCTCTGCTGCCTCTGGACAGATGTATCTGCTGTCGCTGGACAGCAGATACATCTGTGAAAACGAGCTTTATAGCTCCAGTATAAATACATATTCTGATTCTGAAGTATACAAGCAATGCTCGAGCAGGACAGTAAGATGACCGATTTGTAGGGCAACAGCCAAGCAGGTGAGCATGCAGGTAAGCCAGCGGGCAGGTTCGGCAAGCAGGCTGCTGGCCCACCCGTGTGCTTACCTGCGGGTGGGCCATTAGGAAGGTTAGCAAGCGGGCTATCTGGCCAAAAGGTGAGTGGGTGGGTGAGTGAGGAGTCCTCACCGACTGCATTTGCTGGAAGGTGAGGCAGCAGCACTCGCAGTAGCCATGCTTGGGCCGGCAGGGCGGACCCTGAGCGGGGCCTCCCGTTCTCTTGCAGCCTCCGTCACGCGCACTCGGCTTGTCTGCCGCCTTCGTGTGAGCATTAGTCTCGGCTCTGCAGGGTCAAGTCGCAACACAAATGAGTGCAAGTTGGCACCTGGAGCAAAACTGACCTGGACACCTCATGTGTTTCACATGCCCGCTTCAATCATGTACATGCACAGAAGGGCGCCTGTCACAGGAATGTCTAATTTATACATTCGGCTCAACGCTGTCAACAGAGATGAGCACTGCTGATAGGTCACTTATTTAGGAAGATATTTTGACTGGACGTATTAAAGTGTGGCCATTGCATTTAATTTAAGAGAAAACTTTCAATCAATCACACCTGGTGCCCATGGGTAGAGGTAATAGTTAATTACAGATGCTTCCGATGCCTGTCTGAAAATCACAAAATCAGTCCATTTTTATTTACCCAAATGATTTAGACTCGTTTCTCCACAAAGTGAACCAATAAATAAATGTACTCCTATCGCCACCTGAAACTCTTTAAATAAATAAAAACTTACGTTTATGAAATATCCATTGTCTTTAATAACAATTGGATTTTACAATCAAATCTCAAAAAAAGAATATATTTTTTTATCCGTAATTTTAAAAAATTACCTCAATTCATTATAATTCAACAAATCATGGAAGCAGGGAAATTTTTGCAGCCCTACTAAATTGTGCCAAATCTAGAATTATTACCTTTTGTTTTCCATGACGAGCAGCTGCTGTTGGTCCTGCTGTTGCTGCTTCTGCTGCTTAATTTTCAGTTCCTGCTGCTGTTTCTGCTCCTGCAGTTGCTGCTGGGAGGGCCCAGCTGGGAGGATCTCAAGCTCGAAGGGGCAGTTGCCACGCGGCGATGCAGTGTTTATCCACGGGAAGCAGCCCAGCTGCACGAACATTGGGCGATAGTGCCTGGTCACGCACACGCACGTCACTGTCAGCTCACCGTGGCTACCTGTGTGTTCAAAGTTGTGGAGCAGGCGTGAAGAACCAACAGCCCCGTAGGCCCACTTCATTTCAAGTTACCCGCAACCACATGTGGCTTACCACTTTGCAATGGCCTAAGAACAATATTTTTCCATCGCTACATCTTAGCGACACTAATTGGGAACGAGAGTTTTATATTTTGGTCCTGGCAAAAATGTTATAATTTAGATTAACCAAGCAGTGACATAAGTGACTCAGATGTATGTTCGTGTGTGGCCCACCAAAGGTAAATTAAAGTCCTATTAGAGCCTCGGTAGGGTACAAATTCTCTACCCCTGGCATATGTAAACGTGCGTGAAATAATCTGGATGCTTTTTACCGAGGATAATTCTCAGAATTTAAATAGACATACACTGCACCAGGGGTAGGCAAATTTTTTGACTCGCGGGCCACAATGGGTTTTAAAATTTGACAGAGGGGCCGGGCCAGGAACAGATGGATGGAGTGTTTGTGTGAACTAATATAAATGACGTGTAAAAATCATTACATGAAAGGATTTGGCCTTTAACAGGTGGCAAGGCATTTATTTGCAAGGCAATTTAACAAATTGCACGAACATGAACAATACAAAAACATGTCGAAACTCCCGGTCAAAGTGCGCCATCTAATGGGGAAATGGGGGCATTACAGGAGAAAGGTAAATTTTAATTTAATAATATTTGGACAAGTTCGGCGGGCCGGATTAAAAAGCCCAACGGGCCGTATACAGCCCGGTGGCCGTACTTTGCCCATGTCTGCACTGCACACTGCTGTCAAACTGAGTAAAGGGGGTACCCAGGACCGGTTCAGTTTTCACTTGCTAATAATCTTATCCATGACCAACAATAGGCTCGAGTCGTCAGATTAAAAGCACAGTGCACCAAGCACTGTGACACTGTTTCACCAACATTTCTGGAATAAATGCAATTAAAGATGTTCTTTCTAAAAGTGTGAATAAATTAATGCGATGCCCCAAGTGAACAACTCACTGACTACAGTCTTCCACCTTGATGAATGGCTTTTGCAGTTTAATACCTGTTTGGCATACACACACAAACCTCGAATGAAGCTTAACAAACACATATACGAACAGACACCAGGTAAACGTAAGAACTGCTGCAGCTGTACATGAATGGGTAGGTAGTAGCGGACAGATTGTGTTGGTAGTGACCAGCACTTATTTTCTTCTCTGACTTGAGAGCCAACTAAATTACTCCACATTCACTTTGCCTGAGTCAGGTTATATTTTTACTGGTAGGAACGAAGTTGTAAACTGAGTGTATCAGCCTGCAATAGATTAATGTGTCCGTCCGTCTGTCCCCTTTCAATACTTTAACGAAGTGAAATCTCGTGCTGTTGGGTGTAAAATCAGCAATAGACAGCGCAGAGACTTGATATGTCTTATTGCACCCAACATTTGGAAGTCACATTATCTCATTTGCGAACTTCTACCAGCCCACCCTGCAGGGACCCGTTATATTTTGTTAAAAGTATACCCACCAGGCACTTTTTCAAAGCGTGCTGGCTGGCATCACTGATCACAAGGATTGTGGTTAACTCCATGGCTAAGTATAGTGCACAAGTCAGCAACGGCTATGTGAAGCACACCGATAAGTTTATGCGGGAGACATGAAGGCATGTGAGTGGTTTGACTGCGTGCGTGCGATATGGGTGTGTTCCACTCACTGCTAATGTGCTTGTGTGTGGCACTGCCAGGCTGAGGTGCAGGCTGTGTGAAAACAATATACGGACACCAGAGTTAAGATAGGCGACTGCACAAGTGAAATAATTATTTATGTTAGAATTGCAGAATTAAATATTTTAGGATAAAAATCTTACAATGACCTAAGTTTTTTTTTAAATATAAATGTTTTAAATTATGAATGATAAAATAACTCAACTTTTATGAGAACATGTACTAACTGTAGTTTAAACTGCTATTGTGTTAAATGACTAGTGGTAATCATGGTTACATGTCATGTACTAAATATGTACAATGGAATCATTTCTGTCCATGGCAAGGCCCATCATCTATTTCAAATGATTTTATTTCCTAAAAAGTGCACATCTGAAGAGCCAGACATATGAAGGAGACAATTTTCCCCTTCATACAGTGAGGGAAAAAAGTATTTGATCCCCTGCTGATTTTGTACGTTTGCCCACTGACAAAGAAATGATCAGTCTATAATTTTAATGGTAGGTTTATTTGAACAGTGAGAGACAGAATAACAATACAATCCAGAAAAACGCATGTCAAAAATGTTATAAATTGATTTGCATTTTAATGAGGGAAATAAGTATTTGACCCCTTTGCAAAACATTACTTAGTACTTGGTGGCAAAACCCTTGTTGGCAATCACAGAGGTCAGACGTTTCTTGTAGTTGGCCACCAGGTTTGCACACATCTCAGGAGGGATTTTGTCCCACTCCTCTTTGCAGATCTTCTCCAAGTCATTAAGGTTTCGAGGCTGACGTTTGGCAACTCGAACCTTCAGCTCCCTCCGCAGATTTTCTATCGGATTAAGGTCTGGAGACTGGCTAGGCCACTCCAGGACCTTAATGTGCTTCTTCTTGAGCCACTCCTTTGTTGCCTTGGCCGTGTGTTTTGGGCCATTGTCATGCTGGAATACCCATCCACGACCCATTTTCAATGCCCTGGCTGGTAACCCTATTTACAGGGTTACCTCTGTGCCTTATAGACTTCAGACACCCTATACGGAGATAGAGAAACCCTGCAGGTAGACACCTACATCCAGGATTATGAACCGATAAGCCCGCAGCTTGAAACTGCTCACAAACAATATCTGTCCCTTCCTGCAAGCATTTTACCGAAATTCATTGGCATATTTTTAACGTGGCAACCCTTTCTCATTTTAGTACGATGAGTCACAAGTCACTTCTGTCACTGCAAGGGCTCCGTTCAGTGACAGAGGTATGTCAATGTATGCCCCCCCAAAAGGTATTTTAAAAGAAAAGGTACCCCACCTCTGTCCTAAATGGAAATAGAGGAACCGTATTTGTAGACATGGTAATGTTTTACATGCCGGAGAAACAGCTCACCTGGACATGGGGCCCTGGCGGTGGGGGGTTCCCAGCCTCGCATCTCTTCTTCTCCAGGTACTTGAGGGCAGCTGGGTGCGATGCATTAAGGACTCACAAGTGTCACAAAGTGGACACCACGTGTACACCGACACTAGGGATGAAAACCCATCATCTTACCCCAGCAAGAAAAGTTTGCCTGCTTTTGCATCTAGTTGTTTTATTTAATCATTTCTGTTCATCGTTTCTTTCATGCTTTTTGTTGAACATTTGATGTTAAAACTTTCTATTTCAAACAAAATTAAATAAACATTATTCGTGAATATTGCCTATCATATTAAATTGTCATTTTTTTACTTCCAAATATTACACTCTTGGCAAAACTGTGCAATTTTTTGGAAAATATTTGTCCCATCACAATTCTCTTGAACACTTTCCCCAAGATGCTGGTAATTCACCTGATATTGTGGTTGGTTTAGTTTTTCAATGGCACAGGGCAGCAAAAGGGATACCATCCATGTGTATGATCTTCACGCCCCAGGAGCGAGCATTGGCAAGCAGGTCGGCGCCTACATTTTCCTGAGCATGCGCACAAGCAGAGCGTGCCACACAGACATGCAGGGGAAAGCGCATCGCCACAGCAATCACAAAGGCTTAGGAGCCACCACGGTCATGGCTTACACCTACGTGTAAGTGTTCTAAAACAAAATCTCGTCTTGATGATTCAGAAAGTTCATCCAGTTTAAGTTAGAGGTTTATTTCATACTATGTATTATTCTTACAACATATTTCTTAAGCAGCAAGAAACCTCAACTACTGGGACCAGACCGTACATGGATATCTACTTCTGCCATAATATCAGAGTACCCAGAGGCACTGGCTAATGAGGTAAGACCTTGCCAAGTAAACTAGGTTGAGGCAAAACCAATTCAATGTTGTGATGCTTAAACAATGTATATCTTCAAGCATTAAGACACACCGCCCAATGAATTAAATATGTATTTGAATCATTTACACTAGTTCTTAGGAAATGAAAAATAACTATTTAGTGGTGCTTAATTTCACGTAGCCACGAATTAGATGCAAGCACAGGAGGATTCATTGAAATCAAATGTGTGCATTCACAAGGCAGCACAAACCTGTGTCTTCATGGCTTTCTGTACCAACTTCTTTCCACGGCTCACCTGCAAGGGACAAGCAGGATACATCAAATACATACATTTTTTCAAATTGTCCATGTAGTTGGAGATATCCAGCTGTTTAACTAAAACCAAAACCTCTATTGGTAATTTTCTTATAACAAACATATAAACGCCAGACAAAAATATATATTAAGAGGTTATGCATTTATTGTCTTAAAAGTAAACTTTTGTTTAGATTGTAGTTGATGTGCTAAGGAATTTTGTGCTATTTTTGACAACCAATTAAACCCTCCCAGAGACCCATCTCAAACATTCACCGTCCTCACTAATTATGAACTTGTGGATGTGCACTGCACTCACGAGTAGTGCCGGTAGATGAAGCTTTTTCTGCTGTTGCAGCACCAGCTGCTGTTTGTGTTGTTGCTGCTGCTGCTGCTGTGAGGCCGTGACAGATGGTTTCGCATCACTGCCCTCGACACCTGCCCGACACCCGTTCCTGAGCTGCGGTGCGGGCTGAGACCTCCCTCCCAACTTCACGGCTGCGACAAAGCGATTCAGCACTCCGGCGCACTGCCGCTGCTTGCTTCCCGCAGCGGCGCCGGTTTCAGGCGCTTCCTTCGTGGGCCGCGCGATGAAAGCGCAATGTTTAGTGGTCCGGGCCTGCGCCGTTTGAGTCCTCTGCATCGTAGAGCTGGAGGTAGGCCTCTCGTCATTGGGCGCGCCGATTATAGCTGTCGGGCCACCAGACGTGACCGGCGTTGTCACAGTGACTGCCAAGCTCGCGGCAGCACTGCCGGTCTTTCCCAGGCCAAGCGTGGAGCTTGTGCTGGAGGGAGTCAGTGGCCCTCCGAGCGGCGCAGCAGCAGTAACAGCAGCAACAGCAGCAGGCCGACCACTGCTGTCTGTCACAACCTCCCTGCGGCTGGTGATCAAGTAGTTGACGTCCCGACTCAGAAACCTCTCCACAATCTGCAGAAGTTATAAGTGTTATGAGACACAGGCACTATTAAGTCAAATCCATCACGGTCATCTGTGACCTCAGGCAACCATCAGCGAGGGCAGTACAATTTGGATTTATAAATCATCGAAATATGTCTACATTTTAAGGTGTCACATTAACATGCATTCTCACACTTGTTTATCCTACTGAGTCATATCTCAAACTGCACATTTTTTAAACCATTGGGTTTGCAGCTTCAGCAGTTTGTCCATCACATAATGTGGAGGACAAATAAAGTGCAACATCTCTACAGAGCAAACTGTCATTGTGTGCTCATCTGTTCTCCCCTTGGCTACATGAACACCTATCAAGATTTAATGCAAAAGCACATAATTAAATATAACTCTATAAACTGCACAGTTTAGCCACGTTCACCTTGCAAAAGATGCTTCGAGTTTCCATGGAACATTACCTGGATGAACAAGGAAATAAAACAACGAATGCATCGTTACATGCTCACGCCTCTAAGTCCCGTGCAGCGAGTCACGAACACAACTAATTCAGAGGCCGCTGCTAACCAAATCACTCAAAATGTACCCGATCTCCCACCTTCACCAACCCACACTGACCAGCGGCATAACACGTGGTCAAAAATACCCCAGGACCTACATGGCGTGCGAAGGCCCTTACTTATCCAGCTGGATATTGACAAAGGGGATGGCGTATGTAAATATGTTGAACTTCTTTCGCAACGTACGTAGCCAACCGAGGTGATCGAAGTTGCGGGGACGGATAATAAACATCCCTACATTCAACTAGGTAATACCGAATAAAGCCTTCGCTTCGCCTACATACTTTAGAACTGCTTTTTGCGTTTAGTATGTTGTCCTTCCCCCGCACCTCCGATTAGCACGCTTGGCTACGTACGGTGCGAAAGACGTTCAATACACACACACATACATACTGAGCGTGTATCCTCACCCCTCCAAGCTGCTGCAGTTCTCTCTCCAGGTGAGTAGCCTGCCGCTGGTTCTGCACGTCCAGGTAAAACCGCTTGCCCTGCAGGGGAGCGTACCTCTTCGGCTTCGCCATGCCGCTTCTTCCGGCGCACAAGCATCTATAGAGCACGGACACGCCGGCGATGCGATCACACCCATTACAACTAAAGCAACAAACACAACACGGTTATCAACCAGCGTCCTGGATGCTCAATCACTAGACGTGCAACAATGTGCTCCCCCCTCCTCTGACCAAGATGCGATTGCAGATCGTGATTCCAAAAATAAATTGGGTTTTATTTTGTTTTCACATGGTGGTGAATGAAGATTACCAGCTCGCTCTTATCAGATCTCAGAATATATAAGTACGGGTTTAACCTGGCAGGTGTTTGGATGGGGTGACCGCCATGCACGCAAGGTTGTCATAGGCCTCTTACAGAGCTGTGCTGCTACGCTGTGGGCAATAGTCAACAGTCCAGCAATCTGCCGCCTGTTGTACTGTCCTTCAAAATTCCCACGTCAATGTTCCCCGCTCTAACTGACCGGCGTGTTAAGAGACACGGGTTCTAAAGTCTTTATGTACAAAGCGTGAGGTAGACTCGGGGAGATTAGCCTGGGAGATTCGCATGGGGACTTCGCGTTACCCAGGAAGAAAGAGAATCGGTAAACTCACGGTGACTTAAGGACGCCCGTGCTACTCAGGGGAGACACAAGTGAACTGCCATTGAATTCGGGGAAAGAGATTCACGGGAAAACTCGCGGTGCTCGGGGAGACATCGATGAATTCATGGACTCGGGCAGGTTATTCAAAGGGACACTTCGTGCTATTCGTGGGGGGGGGGGGGGGCTCACGATCTCAGGGAAACTCGTAGGGGACACTCGGGGAACTCTGAGGAATCACTCAGGCTCACGGGACTCACTCACTGAGACTCATACCAAAGGGACTCACTCACTGGGACTCACTCAGTCTCAAGGGACTCGCTGGGACTCACTCACTGGGACTCACTCAGTCTCAAGGGACTCACTCACTGGGACTCACTCACTAGGACTCAGTCTCAAGGAAATCAAGGGACTCACTCAGTCTCAAGGGACTCACTCACTGGGACTCACTCACTAGGACTGTCTCAAGGAACTCAAGGGACTCACTCACTGGGACTCACTCACTAGGACTGTCTCAAGGAACTCAAGGGACTCACTCACTGGGACTCAGTCTCAAGGGACTCACTAGGACTCAGTCTCAAGGAACTCAAGGGACTCACTCACTGGGACTCACTCACTAGGACTCAGTCTCAAGGGACTCACTCACTGGGACTCAGTCAGTCTCAAGGGACTCACTCACTGGGACTCACTCACTGGGACTCGCCGCCTTCACCGCAGCTCGACGCCCGCCTCCATTTTCCCGCCAAAGCTCAGGTGGTCCCAGCATGCACCGCGCAGCTACGGGTGCCGAGAAATACGAAACGCGATTCGCTATTTCGATTTGCATTCGATTCGTACTGTACGCGCGTGTGAACTTCTTTCGCACCGTACGTGGCCGACCTCGGTAATGGGAGGTGCGGGGGAAGGACAACAAATTAAACACACAAACAGTTCAAAAGTCATGGGCTTTCAGCATAGCTCCAGTGGTCTCTTGTACAGTACGGTAGTGCAACGTGCCGAAATAACCATAAAACACATTTGTACACGCTTTTTATTTGTTACAGCATGGTGGTAGGATTATTGTGTTGTTGATGGTTGACCAGCGATCCGCAGGTCCAGGAAGGTTTGGGAATCAACAGACCTGTCAACCCCTAATCAATTGCGCTACCTTATTACGGACCAATTCAGGACCTGTCACCCCGTGCCCTTATAAATCTCAACGTTCAGCCTACAAGGACCCATCGCAAGGGTGAAACACAAACAAATACGGGCAAAAACATGTTTTTGCCCGTATTTCCCGGAATGTTGCTTGGACAAAACATTCTTGTTGGTAGGGGAAAAAAAAAGTCGTGAGATCTCTCGTGGACTGAGTAGTTTTAAGTTCCCATCAGCAGCAGCAGCGAGGAGCGGACACGCCGGTGCGTCAGTATTCACGACCAATATCCATAACACAGGGGTTTTTTGGGGGGGGTTAAATCGCGTAAATATAAAAGTGTCGTTAAACCCGCCAACACCCGACACAGCCAATTAGTAAGGTTTGTCACGTAAGCAGAACGTGCCAATTCGTTACTAGTGTAGTGAGTCCAACTGAGTCGCAGACCGTTAACTTGGGAGCAACACTTTAACACAACAGCACCAACATAACACAACCTACGCTCGGGTCTCGAATGCCCATCTAGCCACGCTACGGCAGAACTAGACACGGTTCGCTATCCCGGTCTGGACCGCAAGCTGGGTCCCGGACCGCGTGGCTAGAGGCTTCTTCTCCCCGACGTGGATCTTCCAACACCAACACTTGAAGAAGAACCCCGAGCTCCTCATGGAGCTCTCGTTATATACCCCCGGGCAGGGGCTGGTTCCACCCTCAGCCCCGCCCTTAGCCCCGCCCACCTTCCAGGCTCCTCGGACCCCTTCTCAAACGTTCCCGAGAGCTCTCCGGGACCACGTGACCGCCCCTCGGCCCCCGTCCACCGGTGGCCCGCCTCCAGTATCCTCCGATCACGTGACAACAGGTCAGCCAGAGTATCATGCCCCAGGGTAACCCTGGCTGGCTGGCGCTCGCTCTCGCTCCCTCACTGGGAGCCGGCACCGCACGCTGCTCGCGGTGCCTCCACGCTAACCAGCGCTCACCCAACTGCAGCCTGCACCCGGGTTGCCCGCAATGACAATATTAGCGGCCGTGATTTCGCAAGTCCCGGCACCATACAGTGACAAGTACAGTCACTACAGTAGTGTAGTGTCGTGCGTCTCCTCTTCGTTCTTTTGCACACTCAGACACGAGGTGGTCACAGGAGGCACCGTCCTCTCCTTTTATTGTTGTTGAGTTCACGCCACCAACTCGGGCCCCCTCTCTCTCACGACCACGCTGTTGCATGACCCGTCCCAGACACGACCCTGTCCGTGTTGCACCGACGGCATTGACCGGGACAGCCAACTACTGTCCGGCCGCGCAATGATCGGGCGTAGGTGGCAGCAACGAGGGCGGCGACGACGACAGCGACGAAGAGACGAGTCCACTTCCTGAACCGGCAGCCCAGAGCTCTCGCTCTCTGCTGCTTATATTCCCCTCGGCGCGCCTTGGCTCCGCCATAGCCGCGCCTCCCTTCTGGAACCCACCAGAGGGTTCCAGGGGCTTTCCCACGAGGTCTACCGTGACCCTTGCCCCAGTTTCTCTGCCCTGCCGGCACACCCATGTGTGTGCTCAGCGGCGTGTGCACTAAGTGTCCACCTGCAGTTGCTGTACAGCAGCGCTATGCCACTACCCCCCTCCCCCCCCGTAAAAAACACAGCCGTCCCGGCTGTTAATATAGCAGCAGCAACTGGCAGGGAGGCAGGGCAACCCCCTTAACTCGAGAAACAGAAACGAGAAAAGAAAAAAACCTCCCTCACAATCTCGCTACAACCGCGACATCCTCCGCAATCAACAATACATTCCACTGCTACCTGGTACCCCCCGATAATAAACCAACACTCCCTTTCCGACGTCCCCGAACTAACAAATCGGCAACTCTCTCACCGCCCCCCATCCGTGAATCGGCGACCCCCCCACACACAATGCGGCGTCCCTGAACTCACGAATCGGCACATCACCTCCATCTCCCTTTAACCCAGGCCCTTAACCCCAACCCCCCCTTCACCCCCGGATCTCCTCTCAGTGCAAGGGAGAGTCCCCCCATTCGGGGACATAGCTCACGTGATCCGGTCCATGGCGCCGGTCACCCCCGTCCCAGCAGGGTCTGCACCTCCGGAACCCGGAGGGCCAAGAGATGATGGAGACAGAGTCCTTGGCTCAACGGGCGTGGCCCCTCACCGCTCGGCATCGCCCACTCGGATCCGGTCCCTTTGACCTCGCACTTGGCGGTCTCGGTAGGCTTCAGAGACTGAGTCCAACGAGGCTTGAGTTGACTGTGCCGGCGGCCCAACAAGCACGGGTGACTCTACCGATGTCTACTCGTCACCCCGACATTCCGCAGCAGTGTGGCCCGACCACACATTAAACACTTGGGCGTGGGTCTCCAAGGCAGAGGGAGCTGTCCCCGCCGCGGGTCCTCCCACGGGGTTGTTGATTCTTGAGCCCCCCTGCCCTCCACCACCGCCACGATATGTTGTAGGCTCCATGCTGCGGCCTCCCACCTTGCCTGCTGCTGTTGCTCCTCGAAGACCTGCATGGTTCTGGCCACCATTGAGGATGAAATCTCTTCGCCAAGGGTAGAGGGCAGGGCAACCCTCAATCTTCTCGTCAGCCCCCGCAGCCTCTCCGCCACTCAAAGGTCGAGCGCCCCCTCACTCACGAGGGGGTATGCCTCACGTCCCAGTGCAAGCAGCGCTGCCTGGAAGGCATAGGGCCTCTCGTCCTCCATCCGCTCCCTCTGAAGGAATCTTTTGTGCGAACCTCCTGTGCCAGATTAGGAGCGGCCTCCTGCAGCTCCGTCAATCGCCGTGCCTCCTCCGCGCACTCCCACCCTTGCCTCAAAATGGCGTCCCTCAGCCACGGAAGGTCCTCCGGTGACAAAATGGCACCCACCATGTGCATGCTCCCCTGTCCGGAGCCCCCTGCTCCTGCTCCGACGGAAGCTCCCTCTCTGTTTTCCCGCTCTCCTCCGCACCGTCCCCTGGGGTCCGCGCCTCATGCCGGCCCGCGCCCCTCTCCACATGGCGGTCTTCCGCTATGCTGCTTGGTCGGCACTTGGCCACGGGAAAATCTCGGCCGCTCTCCCCGTCGACGTGCAGCTCCCACTCTCTCTCCGTCGACGTGCAGCCCCCGTTCTCTTTCTCCGTCGATGTGCAACTACTCTCTCTCCATCAACATGCAGCCTCTCTCTCCATCGACGCTCACCCACTCCCACCACATGGAGTAGCTACTCTTGCCGTCAAAGCTCGACCGCTCTCTCTTCATCGACGTGCAGCTTCTCTCTCCATCGATATCCAGCAGCTCTCTCTCGGTCGACGCGTAGCCGCTCCCGCCATCGACACCCAGCCGCTCTCTCTCCATCGACGTGCAGCTTCTCTCTCCGTCGATGCCCGGCAGCTCTCTCCCTCTGTTGACGCGTAGCCGCTCCCGCCATCAACACCCAGCCGCTCTCTCTCCGTCGACGCGCAGCTTCTCTGTCGACGGCTGGCAGCTCTCTCTCTGTTGACACGTAGCCGCTTCCACTTCCTGGCATAGCCGCTCCCCCTGTCGATGCCCTGCCGCCCTCTCTCCGTCTATGCGTAGCTGCTCCTGCCTCCTTGCTTAGGCGCTCCCGCCGTCGACGCCCAGCCGCGCTCTCCTCGGTGGATGTGTAGCTGCTCACCTCGCAAATTATGCATAGCAGCTGTCCCACCAATCCGCGGCAGCTCCTCCGCTGCCCAGCAGCCACGGGCTTCGTAACTGGGTTCCCGGGTCCTGGGGCTGTCGGAGGGATGACCGTCTCACCGTCCTCGTCCCGATGACACTACAGGTGGGTTTTTAATACCCCACTTCTTACACCAAATATAGTGTCGTGTGTCTCCTCTTCGTTCTCTTGCTTGAGGCTTGTGTGTGCGTGCAGATGGCGTGCGTCGCACACACACTCAGTCGGAGACTAGGTGGTCGCAGGAGGCACCGTCCTCCCTTTTTATTGTTGTTGAGTTCATGCCACCACTCAGGCCCCCTCTCTCTCACGACCACGCTACTGCACGACCCATCCCAGACACGACTCTGTCCGCGTTGCACTGACAGCGTCGACCAGGACAGCTAACTACTGTTCGGCCGTGCAATGATCGGGCGAAGGTGGCAGCGACGAGGGCGGCGACGACAACAGCGACAACGAGACGAGTCCAATCCCAGAACCGGCAGCCCGAAGCTCTCGCTCTACGCTGCTTATATTCCCCTGGGCACGGCTTGGCTCCGCCATAACCGCGCCTCCCTTCCAGAACCCACCAGAGAGTTCCAGGGGCTTCCCCACAAGGTTTACCGTGACCCTTGCCCCAGTTCCTCTGCCCTGCCAGCACACTCGTGTATATGCTCAACTGGCATGTGCGCTAAGTGCCCACCTGCAGTTGTAGCTGCTGTACAAGTCAGTGCTATGTCACTACACTAGTACAGCACACGGTGTATTGGAGAGCAAATCCACAACATTTACGCCAGTGCATGTTGAATGTTGGGCAAGTTCCGGGATTTTGACTCACTCCGATTTCGAATAACCGCTGCTGGTCGTGATTGCTAAGAGTAAAAGGGACACATTCAACACACATGGCACGTCATAATTTTCCATTGTAAAAACATGAATTGCCTAGCTAAGGCGAGTAGGGTGGGGTGGAGGGTGAATTGATAAAAAAAAATAGATGTACGACTTAATTATTATTCTTGAAGCTGTCTGTGCAGACTTTTGCATGGCAATCCTTTCATATGTTGGGGGGGTTTTCCCCCGGATGGGTACTCTTAGTTCACACACACACCACTAATTTATGGAATGAGTCATTAATGGATAAGGAATGACTCATTAATGAACCATTCATGACTCATGAATGGAATGAGGCAATATCCTTGATGCAAGACCAGCCTGGAAACCAAAAAAGCTGAGACAGTGCGGTTTTTCATGATTAAAGGACACCATTAGTACGTGTATCGTCATTTAAACGTTTATCTTATTTTTTATTTCCCTTGTAACATGACATTAATTTGACTGTACAGTATTTAAGCCACTCAGATATTCACATGGTGCCAGTCATTTCTTGGCAAAACATTTTTCGTAGCTTCAAAAGGTCTTATTTTCATTTTCACTCGTTAATTTATGAAGCATAAAAAAACGTTTCTGCAGAGATTGGAACCGACGAACATTTTATCTGCAAATATTTTAACCGACATTGTGGAAGGTGGCAGTGAAGTGTGGAATGTAATACAGTACTCTATGACACAAAGCGTTACATTTAGAGAATGTGACCGGCAGTTGTGACATTTCAATGAAAACAAAACATTACAATAAGTTGGCTTGAAGAAGTATGGACTACAGCATGATTTTGTTTAATACCCAGAACCTATGGAGTGAACATTCATCGTTATGTAGCTCTTAACACTGGTCATGATGTGCCAAACCATCTGCCGTGGGATGTATGTATGTATGTTGAACTAGCCAACCATGCTAATCGGAGGTGCGGGGGAAGGAAAACAAACTAAACACAAAGATTAGTTCTAAAGAAATGATTGTTCAATCTACATGTAGTAGTGCATAGCTCCAGTGGCTTCCTAATTTCGGAAGGAAGAGCGTTCCAGACGGCCATAAAAGGGCATCTAAAAGCGCGCGATGCAGTGACCGTCTCTGTTCGATGGTCAGCCAAAAGCCTCTGTTGTGAGGATGACCGGACTTAACGTCATTTGTGGCAAGTACTTTGCGTGTATCGAGTGCGACCATGTGTGTTTGTTTGGCAACCTGAAGCCTATGCGGCAAACTGTGGTTTGTCGATAATTGTTCAGTGTCCCAGGACCCTATGGAGCATTGTATCCAATGCTCTTCTGTCTCGCCGAAAAGCAGCGCTGCCTGCACGTAGCGTGCCCCCTCTGTGGTCGAGAAGTGGTAGGGAGAAAACAGGGGTGAAAAGTGGAGAGCCCTGTATAAGGCTTGCTCACACCACTGCTGTCAGAAGGGCATCCACGAGAGAGGGAGCTATAGAGAGCACGAGGCACGTGGCCTCCTCTGCCACGTTGGCCAAACGCCTCGGAAGGTGTAGGAGTACCCCACCACCACGAGCAACTTGCCCATCGACTGTGTTGTGCACCATTCATACTGCTCGGTGCACGGAGGCGGGGGTGGTGGTGGAGGGGGGGCATTTAATAAAGCTCCCTCTTGTTTCAACTGTTGCGCCGCAAAATCGAATACAACTGGTAACTCTGGATTGGCCCGCACCTCCGTTTAGCACAGTGCGAAACAAACATACAAAGACAAATATTCCCTGTATAGCCTTAACAAATTGTAGGGGCAAGCGCTGTTAGCGAGCACATATGAAGGCCGGAACAGTACACAAGGGGGTGGGTGGCCAGCACCACTCCCGACCGCCTTTTTCTCCCCAGTGTGCGATGTTTACACACCGCACCAGGTACTCATTTGAGGCTGAGTCGACCTAGGAGAGGCCCAGGACCGGTTCAGATAATCGTCACTGGTGTTGGCCGTGAGCGGGAATCGAACCCGGGTCGCCAGGTTCATAGCGCAGCGTGGCGCTAACCGCTACACCACCGCTCCCCACACACATAACACCACACGTACATACACACATGCAAGTCAAGTTTATACTTACCTTTTACACGACGGCATCATCTCTTGAAAGAGAAGGGAGCAGTGGAAAATGGTATTTGCTTCAAAAGACTGGAGGTCAAAAAGATGTGTCCTCGTTTTTTTCCAGTCAAAGATGTACGTGAACTGAATCAATCTTTACACAATACCGCCTTAGGAATCCACTTAATACCAACAGATCTCCATATATATAAAAGGCAAAGTTGTGAATGTGTCTGTTCAAAATGTTTAGCGTACTTCCCGACATGCAACAAACTAGAAATTTGCCATGTGGATACTTTCCAGACTGTACACCATGCAAAAATTCTAAAAAAATAAAAAAAAATTGGGGGGGGGGGGGAGTTCAATAATGCATTTATTTATTGCACGGCAAGTGAGCTGTGACGTCAAATCTGTCATGTGACCCGCGCATGTGAAAGCGTAACGCATTGTAGTGTAGTGGTTAGCGCGCTGTGTATGTCTGTCTGTGTGTGTGTCTGTGTGTGTGTTTGTGTGGAAGCGTAACGCATTGTAGTGTAGCGGTTAGCGCGCTGTGTTTGTGTCTGTGTGTGTGTTTGTGTGTGTGTCTGTTGTTTGGCAGACTGCCAAACAACAGGGTGTGGCTCTTCTTTTGAACAAAAGAATGAAGGGGGCGTGGGAGTGTGGCGGTGAGGTGTGGGAAGCTGTAAGCCCCAGGCTACTTTGGGCTCGCCTTTCCATCAACCGGAGGCGAGGAATGGTGGTCGTGGTTACTTATGCCCCCACCGAAGATGAACATCCGTGGAGGGATGCAGGCAAAGCCGATGAGTCAGATGCCTTCTATGACCTCCTGTCACAGGTGCTAGCTAAAGTGGCCCCTCGGGATAGAGTCATCATGTTGGGTGACTTCAATGCCCGAGTTGGTCATGATACTGGCACCTGGTCTGGAGTGATTTGAGGGCATGGGCCAGATCAGCTCAATAACAACGGTAGGAGGCTGCTAGATTTTTGTGCAGCCCATGGGCTTGTAATTACCAACACGCTGTTCTGGCATCGGCGCATCCACACAACATCATGGATGCATGCCGGGTCCAAGCAAGAACAGCTGCTGAACTACATAGTGACGGACCAGCGGATGCGAGCCCATGTCCTTGACACCAGGACCTACCGTGGAGCTGATCTGCCCTCTGACCATCGACTAGTCATCTGTAAGATGCGCCTGCCATTCTTCCACTCCGGTGGTGGGTGTACACCCAGGACCCCATTCCGACCTAAAGTGGCCTGGTCTCAGTTATCTGATGAAAGTTGCAAGCGAGAATTTCATCATCGCTTGCGGCTGGGATTGGCATCGTCCCCGACTCCTCCTGATGTCGAGGGTAAATGGGCGAGGTTTAGGACTGTGACTCATGCAGCTGCAATGGCTGCTTTGGGTACGTGGTCCAGACCTCCCCAGAGACCCTGGCTGACAGAGGAGGTGTTCAGGATGGTTGAGGAAAAGCGACAGGCCCACTGTCATCGGCTACAGAATCCCACGTCAGAGAATGAGGAGGCTTACCGCAGCCTTCGCTCGGAGGTTCAGAGAGCCGTGAGGCGCTGCAAGGATGGGTGGTCGTCGCGGGTTGCTGAGGAGATGGAGTCTGCCTCAGTGGCCCGTGATCACAAATCTCTTTTTAACTCCATCAAAAAAGTAACCTGCAGCGCCACACCTATTACCATCATTAGGGGAAAAAACGGTGATCCAATCTCCGACCCCCAGAAACAGGTTTGCAGATTTGCTGAGCATTTCTGTGAGGTCCTGGGGGAGGGAAAATCCCTCAGCCAGGAAAACATCGTGGCACAAAGTGAGGATGACCCTGCTGAGGCTGCGATGCCTCAAATATTGGAAGAAGTCACCCCCTGTGAGTGGCTGGCTGAGGTGCCATCTGTTGAGGAAGTACTGAAGGCGATCCGGAGTCTGAGACCAGGAAAGGCAGCGGGCAGAGATGATCTCCCAAGCGAAATACTGAGGGAGGGTGGCGTTTGTGCACAGACTGCCCTATATGACATCATAACAACAGTCTGGACCACTGGACGGGTTCCGCAGGATTGGAAGGATGCCATGGTGGTCCCCCTTTTTAAGAAGGGGGACCGCACAGACTGTAACAACTATAGGGGCATCTCACTCCTCAGTGTGCCGGGAAAGGTTCTGGCAAGGATTATTCAGCATCGCCTTGCCAGGCACGCTGAGGAGAGGCTTGCGGAGCCCCAATGCGGTTTCAGGAAAGGGCGGTCCTGCACAGATGCCATATTTTCTGTCCGTCTGCTACAGCAGAGGTGTAGGGAATTCCAACAAGACCTACATCTCTGCTTTATTGACCTGGTCAAGGCCTATGATACCATCAGTAGGCCTGGGCTCTGGGTCGTTCTTCGTGCTTTTGGAGTACCTGACCCTCTGCTCACGATCATTAAGGACCTTCATGATGGTGAGCGGGCCCGGGTAAAACTACGTGGCCGGGAGTCAGATCCATTCCCTGTACACCTTGGGGTGCGACAGGGATGTCCTCTGACCACGTAGTCCGTGAAACCTTCAATAGCTGTACCGGGGGAATCTCCATATGGTACAGATATAATGGGAGGCTGATCGATGCCCGGGTGCGGTCAAGGGATGGCTCCCTATTACTCAACCACGTTATGTATGCTGATGATTTGGTAATAGCTGCTCAGTCAGAGGAGGAGTTGGAGACGCTGCTGCTGAGACTGGAGCGTGCCACTAAGAGGTGGGGCCTTACCATCAGCCCCACCAAAACTAAGCACCTGCCTGGGTATTTTGTACCATCGAACACTCCACCCCCACAACTCCCAATCGGTGATGGGGCAGTTGTGGAGAGAGTGGAGAGTTTCCCATACCTGGGCAGTGTGCTTATGACTGGCTCCAGTTTAACAGCAGAGGTCTCACTCCGAATCAGTCGAGCGGCAATATCTTTTCATCGGTTGCGTAACGCTGTGTGGAAGCTACCTGGTCTGTCGCTCTGCACTAAGCCTCAGGTCTTCTCGGCCACGGTCATTCCCTCCCTTCTCTACACTTGCGAAACGTGGACACCCCTAATGGAACATCTTCGCCGGTTAGAAACATTTAGGCTGGCCTGCCTACGATCCATCCTGGGTTTAACCAGACTGGATTGTATGAGGAGCTCACAAATCCTTGAAGGATCTGGGCAAGGTCCCATCGGTGAGCTCCTCCGGCGGGCAAGACTGCGATGGCTGGGTCATGAAGCCCGCATGCCCAGCCACCGCATGCCGAAACAGCTTTTGTTCGGCCGGATCGAGGGGGCTAAGCGGGCGCGGCACAGGCTAGAGAAGAGATGGAGTGATGTGGTACAGGAGGACGTGGAGCTGAGTGGACTTGCCGATGACTGGTACCAGCGGTGTCAAGATCGGCCTCTGTGGAGGAGGCTCGTGAAGGATGCTACTGGGCAGTTGAAGGCAGTCGCCCTCCAACAACAACGGAGGGCGGAGGAGCGACGCTCACTACAACGAGCGGAGCGCCGGGTGGCTAAAGCACTACGGGTTGGCACAGTGGGGGGCACAGGTGGTGCATCAGCCAGTCATCTCAGTCAGTCGACCCGTGGCACCTGGGTCTGCCCCGTGACCTCCTGCCAGCAGGCGTTCGACACTTCACGTAGCCTCAGGGTGCACATAGCCTGGCACAAGCGTCGTGGTGACGTCACCGCCACTTAGTGGCAAATGGCGGTTGTTGTTGTGTGTGTGTGTAAGCGTAACGCATTGTAGTGTAGTGGTTAGCGCGCTGTGCTACGAACCCGCGACCCGAGTTCGATTCCCGCTCACGGCCACTACCGGTGACGATTATTTGAACCGGTCCTGGGCCTCCGCTAGGTCGACTCAGCCTCAAACGAGTAACTGCTGTGGTGTGTGAACATCGCCACTGGGGAGACAAAGGCGGCCGGGCATCGTGAATCCAAGTCCCGGGCAGAGCTGGGTAGTAAAGCGAGTATTATATAAACAGCACTGTATTTCAAAGGTTTTACTGTTTATAATGTTTAAGAAACATTGAGTGTAGGGCTTGCCATCCTTTATTTGAACTTAGCATAGACTGATCAAATTTATCTTCGAATACGCGTATCTATTCTTATCTGTATTGCAGTTATACATGGTATAAGAATCAGAAGCTGTATTTATCCGAGAGAAATCCGATTAGCTATTAAGCTCTTTTTCACAGATATCCAGTAGGGGCGAGTTGATCGGCGTGATATGAAGGTATGATAAATAATAAAAAAAACAAAGAATAAAGGATATAAGTTGAAGGTTCTACAGTTAAAAATAATATTTATTCAGAGTGAAAATCATAACGACGGCTTTACTGTATTCAACGAAATACAATTTAATTTTGAAGGATAAAATAATATGACTCTAAGTTAAACCGAGGCAGCAGCGAAGAATGAGAAAGCCCCCTGCTGAAGAAAAAGTCTCGGTCACTGGAGCAGGGCGTGTGGAGAGGAGTGGAGCGAGGGGAGAGGTGCGAGTTCATGGAGCAGCGAACATTTAAAGTATCAAGTTCTTACTATGAGCCTTCCTATTCCCACGCAGCTCCCGAACAATAAAATACACTTTAACAACTAATTACTAATCTACAACTCATTACTAATCATAACCATTAACTGATTACCAATCGATTATATAATTACAATACCCCCCCTCCGCCTCTAATCACTGCACTTGATATGAGTTAAATGATGACGTCACCCTGCTGCTGCTCTATTTAAGACCGGGAGCAAGTGGAGGGCTTTACCATTCTGGCGAATTGCCCGATGATGCTGGATGTAATTACCAGCGAAACGTCGTACTCAAACTGTAAATGTTGTGGATTCACTCTTCAACACACCGGTGGGCTAAAGTAGTGAACTATTTGTCTTTTTAACACGTAGGCTTTCGCGACCAATATTATTCATAATAAAGGTTTTTTGGGTTAGATCGCGTTTATTTATAAATGTGTCGTAACCCTCCACCACCCGACACGGCCAATCAGCAAAAAAGTGTCACGTTGACAAAAAGACAAATAGTTCACTACTTTAGCCCACCGGTGTGTTGAAGAGTGAATCCACATTTACAGTTTGAGTACGACGTTTTGCTGGTAAATACATCCAGCATCATCGGGCAATTCGCCAGAATGGTAAAGCCCTCGCTTGCTAAACGGTAAAATAACACACAGCGTTTACAGAAAGCAAACGCACACTGATGCCTATCTGAATGCAGAATCACATCATCATCCAGCTCAGAAATCCTCTCTTATCAATACGCTCATACATCGGGCTAAAACAGTGTCAGATAGTGAGAGTCTAGTGAGAGAGATTAAACACGTTAAAGACGCACTACGACAGAATGGCTACAATAATGCTCAAATTAACAGCACTGAATGCCAAATCACGATCGCAAAGCAATACTGCTGAAAGCGACCAGATTGTTAAAACAATAAAAATTCCATATATCTCAGGAGTAACTGACAAATTAGCCCGTGTTTTTCAAAAGCAAAACATTACAGTAAGATTTGGTACAGTACACAAAATTCAAAAACTAGTATCTTGCACTAAAGACGCATTACCTAAATTATCAACAGAAGGTGTATATCGGATTAATTGTTTATGTGGCAGCTGCTACATTGGACAGACAGGACGTAACATCAGCGTAAGACTAAAAGAACATCAGAGAAATATTAAATTATCTCAAACACAACTGTCGGCAGTGGCAGAACATGCTTGTCAACAAGGACACTCAATTGATTTTGACAATGTTGCAGTGGTGTGTAAAACTAATTATTACTGGCAAAGACTAATTAGAGAATCCATTGAAATTGAGAGGAACAAAAATAACTTTAATCGCTCTGACAGCTACAGGTTTAGTGCGGCCTGGAAGCGTATTATTAAATAATATGCATTACATTTTGATTTAAAGAATTACTAATCTACAACTCATTACTAATCATAACCAATAACTGATTACTAATCGATTATATAATTACAATACCCCCCCCCTCCGCCTCTAATCACTGCACTTAATATGAGTTAAGTGATGACGTCACCCTGCTGCTCTATATAAAACCGGGAGCAAGCGAGGGCTTTACCATTCTGGCGAATTGCCCGATGATGCTGGATGTATTTACCAGCGAAACGTCGTACTCAAACTGTAAATGTGGATTCACTCTTCAACACACCGGTGGGCTAAAGTAGTGAACTATCTGTCTTTTTGTCAACGTGACAGTTTTTTTGCTGATTGGCGGTGTCGGGTGGCGGAGGGTTACGACACATTTATAAATAACGCGATCTAACCCAAAAACCTTTATTATGAATCAAATACACTGTCACCAAAAAAATCCCTCCTTTTCCTGCAGTCAAAAGTTAAATTGTCCCCGTATTCAAAAAAATCTTTGGGTGATGCTGGTCTTCTTCGGTGGTCTTGAGAGATTATTGGAAATTCCACAAGTCTATGACATGGACCAGTCTATTTATACTCCAACAATTGATGACTTCCTGCTAAGTGGTACCTATTTTACCTACCCCAAAGATTAAGATAATGTGGCTGAGTTAATCCTCAGATTGACGAATTCGAAGCCTACTGATCTACCGACTGCACTGGGTTATAATCCAGGATTTTTGGAGAAAGACTGCATCTTTAGTCATGACCAGTTAAGAGCCCAACAAGTCTAAAAGTATATTTTTCAAGGAAGACTTAGTTCATGAAAGTAAAACAAAAAGAAAACCTCAGCAACAAATGCAAAATACTAAAATGTGAAAGGTCATGAACACTAAAATAAACCTCGTGTAGTTCGTCTTTTATTGTCTAGTTTTGGATCGCTTGCAAAATCGCCCATTTCAGATTGACTGAGCAATAAAGATAACGCGTGGTTCCACAAACACATTAATCACGGCCAAAGTCTCGAAATGCGCAATATGCAAAGTATAACTATTTTAGAGCGGAATACCCTCACCCACCCACCCCAGTACTCCTGTGCACCGCACAGTTAGAGGTGCTGTGCCACATTGGGGCACACTTAAGCTGTAGCTATCCCATTCAAAGCATAACGCGCAGCGGAGAGAGCATGGAGGAGGTGAAGGGGAAGCGATCGTCGAGGTGGACCAGCTTCGAGGTCACGCTGATAGTCTTCTGTGCCCTGGGCACGGCGGTGTGCGCCGGTCTCATCGCAGTGGCCTGGCTGGCCATCGATGGCAACTCCCAGCTGTCCCCCAAGGACGGTGAGTTGAAAGGATTTGGTACAAAAACAGGGTTTGGGGGGAAGCTATGTTCGCGATGTGTTTTCGGGTCTGTACGGATCGTTCGCCAAGATATTCGATTGTTTTCCTACACATGCTTCGTGGATGTAAATAAAGTTAGTCCTCTTTGTGAATATCGTGTTAAATTTAGACACTGCGTTGGTCAGTGGTGCACAAATAAATACTCAACTCGCTCCTCGATGACGCTGCATAAAGAGGAAACATGTCTGTTAAGAAACAAAGCAAATTACACTATTAAATGATTTATGGTGCAACGATGGAAAGCTCATTTGCGCACAAGGAAGTAGGCTGGCAGGTCGGGGCTGTAACTGATTAAGCTACGCACAAGACAAGCATTGTTCCTATCTTTTTTTACATGTTCTACCAAACAATGCTGTATCATTTGTGAATACAATAAGATACATAACTCGCTACTTTTGTTTACATTTTTACATCTCTCATTTTTTTTTTATATTTATGTACAGTGGAACAAATTGTGCATAGGGGAGAGTGTGAATAGTTGGTGTAAGACTATACATTACGTTTTGCCTGTAAAACGTCTTGAGTGTCTTAATATTTCGATTTACCGAAAGAACCAAAGAAGATGTGTCCTAATATTTTAAAGACAAACTGATGTTACTGTAGTTGTATCTTCTAGACTCCCTACACGGCAGTTTAATAGCCAGTGTACGGTTCCGAACGATAATCCATTTACATTTTACACTTTATTGTAAGTGTGTACCTGACCACAACTTCAACGTGTGTGATTTCCCCCTCAAGTCCAACGACGTGTGTATCGTATTGTTGGCACCCTTGTTTCCACTAGTTGTTTAGATAAACATTAAAAAGCCACAGCCCGTTGCAGAAGTCATGCTCTCTCTCTCTCTGATGCACTGCCAGCAGCCAGGATCTAACCACTGTTTCGATCAAGAGCTTCTCTTCCCACGTTTGTTGCAATCCCTCGTGGTCTCGCGACCCCACAGTCGATCTGCCTCCTGCACGTGAGCTAATAATACCATCGCTCCACCACGCCGGTGGTAGCTGTACTCTCGGGCACGTTTCTCTCCTTTGCCTCCAACATTGCCATCACATTTTGCCACTTGACTTTGACGAAGGTCGGCCACTCATCAATTTTAAAGTAAATGTTGTCGGTCTGCAACCATTTTCTTTGAAAATCAAATACCATCAAGTAAATACTATACTGTTCGCAGGGTTGTACGAGTAAGTAAATGTATGCGTGGCATCCGAGACCAGTGAGCCCTCATGTAATTTGGCAGACCTAAGCTTAACCTAAGCTGTACATCGCATGCGCTTCTGCGGCCGTCTGGAACGCTCTTCCGATATGAGCTGTGTACTTTTAGGGATTTTTGCACACAGCGTTGTAATGCGGTGTTTTTTTATTTTCTGGAAGATTTGCTGGTTTATCCAGGATATATATGTTGCGCGTCGTCGCTTTAAGATGTTTCTCTGTTCATATTTAGCTTGTTGTGGTTGCACCCGACTCAAGAGCCGCATGGCTCACAGGGCTATATCAATAAATGATAACTTGAAATCTTGAAACTAGATTGAAAACTAATTTCTTTAGAACTGCTTTTTATGCTTAGATTGTTATCCTTCCCACGCGCACCTCCGATTAGCGCGGTTAGCTATGCACGGTGCGAAAGGAATTCAACATACATACATACATTGTCAAATCTGTAAATTACAAGAAAATTCCATCATAACAGGAAAATAATGCGGGAAGGAAAACCATAGGTATCAAACTACGCACAGACACATGTAAAAAGCTCTCAGCCTCCGAGCATTATGCAATAAACCATCAGCAGTTTCTCAACATTGTGCTGCGCTTGTACGTGCATTGATTGTGTTATGGTTATATCTAATTCCATGTCAATAATAGCCAGCCTTCTTGTAAACAAGTCGCATGCAGTGCAATAAAGTCACTGTGTAAATATGTCCTTGAAGACATGACACTGTTTGGGGGGGTGTGATGTTGTTCGCAGTGTTGTATCACACACGCCAGGCGTTTTCATCCAGGCTAAATTTGTAACAATTTATACGTGACCCAAATAAAGATCAGGCAGCACTTGTATCCTTATGCTCGACTGCTCAAGTTTGGTGCTTATGAGAATTGTGTCTTGGTCAACTTAGAAACAAATGAAATTTCCGGAAAGATGAAGATCGTGGGAGGAGCCTTGTACAGCCCACGGTTGCATGACCCGACCTCGACAGAATTCAAAATCCTGGCTTTTGATGTTGAACACACGGTAAGATCAACGTTCAACGTCTCCTGCACCAGAATGTATGGTCCCTACGTGATGTGTAGCTTAACCAACAGGAATATATTCACCAAATATGTTTTACTATGTGTTAACTTTTTCTAGTTAGATCATGTCAAGAGATAAAGTGTCCATTCGGAATTCTCAGAACAGTACATCACGACATGTTCGCGAATGGTCCACTGAAGCAGATATCACAGATCTGAGATCACTTCAAGTGAACTCTCATTGACATCAGGGGGAACCGCACTTTTCCACGTGATAAACTTCAGAGATAAGGTATAATAATCGAATGAAAGTCAATTATATTATATTATTCTCATGCCTAGAATATTTTCCAAATTAAGTGAAACACCAGATTTGCCATTTTTTCCAGTCATGGTTGACCAGACTGAAACCATGAACATTACCACTCGAGAACCTCATTTAATTTTCTTGTTTAGTTTGTTGTCCTCCCCCCGCACCTCTGATTAGCACGGTTGACTTCGTACGGTGCGAAACAAGTTCAACATACATGCATACGTAATCATCGGTGGCCAAAACCTCGATTTGAACAGAGTTCAAACTTGATTTGAAGCTTTCGTGACTGCAGGAATTACTCTTTGGTTATTTCGGTAAAGTCAAGTAGAAAGAAAATAAATTGAACAGAGCTGCTTAGTGCTCTGACCTCTTAGCCATCCAGCCATATGATCGTTTACCAATTATTTTCCACAAAGTATAATGCGGAAGCAGCAACGGATTGACAGTAAGGAAGGGTCCAGATATTCCCAGTCCCCGTTTACCATTTTTATTGTGTGCCAAATGGACCAACTGACACAATGACTCACAATTGACTCACTGATAAAATGCTGAATAAACAATCTTTTGCTGGTCTGGCCCACTTATTGCACATGTAGAAACATGCATTGAAATTATTTAGATTATTTTGGTGATATAAATGTCCAAATGATGGACCACTTTGTTAAACTATAATTTATGGCCAGGTCGCTTTTGAAAAATAAGTTAATATTTAGTGGGCTTTGGCTGGTGGGATGGGGATGGTTTAGTTTTATTTGTATGTGTTTGGGTGATTTGTTCACCTTTTTTGTACTTTGCACTCCTATCATGTTTTTGTACAGTTTATTGTTGGGACGTTCTTACCCGCCCCTACTGGACATCTATGACAAAGAGCTTTATAGCTAATCGGATTCCTCCAGTATAAATAAATATCTGATTCTCCCATCATGGAAATCGTCTTGAAAGTTTATCCTCCGAGTACAGTTAAAGAAATATAGACCAATGTATTTTTAGACATTCTTTAAAAGAAAAATATCTCGTAATGATATAGTTTGAGTTTATTTAATGAGACAAAACGACAGTTACATTTTGAGCTCTATTTTGTTCATAATTTAGATTTTAATCAATTTGTGTTTGACTACCGCGAGCTCTGTGGAAAAATCTCACACTGGTTTATCTCAAACGTCATTGTGGGCTCAAGTTGTACTTTGATTTCAGTCGGGTGCTAGGAATGTTACATCAGAGCGAGATGCAGCCATTGCTGTTGGCTATAATAATAATATAACTGATGTATTCTTGGGGCTCAGATTCTCACTGAATATTTTACCTGGTCGGTGGCAGACTGGCGAAGAGGCACGTGATGAGTAGCCACAGCGATTAGCCAGGGGTAGCCTAAATGTGTTATGCCCGGTGTAGAAACATTTTCCAGATCGGTGACCTGGACAGAGCTTACATTATTATATCCGTACCACACACATATAACCCCAACCTCGCCGCACGTTACGGAATTACAGCAAATTATCAACGTCATAAAGCGTACAGAAACATATAAACCAATGAAACCAAACTAAATGCTATTTACGATAAAATAATAACCATAACTCTTTCGGTAAAGTCACGTAGGTAGACAAAATAATAGATCACGACGTTTCGATCGCAACAACAAGCGACCGTCTTCAGGTGAGAGAGAAAACGGCCTGCGAGACACGGTGTTATTTAGACCCGGGAGGGGGGTGGGGGTCAGAGACCCGCATAAAAGGGCGCAAGCGAGAGAAGTGCACTGATACTCTTTGGTTCTATTCGGTAAAGTCACGTAAAAAAAAAAATTCACGACGTGTCGGCCACAACACAAGTGGCCTTCATCAGGTGAAGGGACCGTGCTGTCATGAGGACAGCGTTGGAGTGAAAACAGCCAAGCCCAAGTCGCGTCCTTTAAGCTGTGTGGGAGGAAGCAAAACGCTTGGCAAAGGAATTAGCATAAAAATGAGCACGATGTACGTAGGAGGTGCATGGGCCATGATGGACCAGGAGCGGGTGGGGACCATAACGGACCAGCAGCGGTGGGGTGGGGGAGTAGAGTGAGTGAGTGGAGTGAGTGAGTGAGTGGAGTGAGTGAGTGGAGTGAGTGAGTGAGTGGAGTGAGTGAGTGGAGTGAGTGAGTAGAGTGAGTGAGTGGAGTGAGTGAGTGGAGTGAGTGAGTGGAGTGAGTGAGTGGAGTAGAGTGAGTGAGTGGAGTGAGTGAGTGAGTGGAGTGAGTGAGTGAGTGGAATGAGTGAGTGGAGTGAGTGAGTGGAGTGAGTGAGTGAGTGGAGTGAGTGAGTGGAGTGAGTGAGTGGAGTGAGTGAGTGAGTGGAGTGAGTGAGTGAGTGGAGTGAGTGAGTGGAGTGAGTGAGTGGAGTGAGTGAGTGAGTGGAGTGAGTGGAGTGAGTGAGTGGAGTGAGTGAGTGGAGTGAGTGGAGTGAGTGGAGTGAGTGAGTGGAGTGAGTGGAGTGAGTGAGTGGAGTGAGTGAGTGAGTGGAGTGAGTGAGTGAGTGGAGTGAGTGGAGTGAGTGAGTGGAGTGAGTGAGTGGAGTGAGTGAGTGGAGTGAGTGGGTGGAGTGAGTGAGTGAGTGGAGTGAGTGAGTGGAGTGAATGGGTGGAGTGAGTGAGTGAGTGGAGTGAATGGGTGGAGTGAGTGAGTGAGTGGAGTGAGTGAGTGAAGTGAGTGAGTGAGTGGAGTGAGTGGAGTGAGTGAAGGGACCAGACTGTCCAGAGGACAGCGCTGGAGTGAACACAGTCAAGCTCAGACCGCGACATCTAAGCTGTGTGAGAGGAAGCAGAGCGCCCTGACAAAGGAATTAGCATTAAAAAATAGCATTTCATTGGCGGACTTAGAATGAAGGACGATGTACTGGGGGGGAGCATGTGCAGACAGGCGAGGGGGAGAGGGGGGAGCCCACATATTGATGGTGTGAAAAAGGGAATTTAAGCAGCTGCGAAAGTTTGGGATACCACTACTTAAAAAATATACTGTACCATTGAAAATTAGTTTAATGTTTGGTTTGATTCAGAACATCTTTCCAATGGTTGCTTAATTGATGGACCAGGAGCGGGTGGGGACCATGACGGACCAGCAGCGGGGGGGGGGGGGGAGTAAGTGAGTGGAGTGAGTGAGTGGAGTGAGTGAGTGGAGTGAGTGAGTGGAGTGAGTGGAGTGAGTGAGTGGAGTGAGTGAGTGGAGTGAGTGGAGTGAGTGGAGTGAGTGAGTGGAGTGAGTGAGTGGAGTGAGTGGAGTGAGTGGAGTGAGTGAGTGAGGTGAGTGAGGTGAGTGAGTGGAGTGAGTGGAGTGAGTCGAGTGAGTGAGTGGAGTGAGTGAGTGAGTGGCGTGAGTGAGTGGAGTGAGTGAGTGGAGTGAGTGGAGTGAGTGAGTGGAGTAAGTGAGTGGAGTGAGTGAGTGGAGTGAGTGAGTGGAGTGAGTGGAGTGAATGAGTGGAGTGAGTGAGTGAGTGAGTGAAGGGACCAGACTGTCCAGAGGACAACGCTGGATAGAACCAAAGAGTATGGATCCTTGCAGTCACGAAAGCTTTAAATCTAGAAGTGCACCGATCACAACACAAGTGATCGTGAGAGACACGCGTGTGATCATGAGAGACACGCGCGTGATCGTGAGAGACACACACAGAGACAGAAACACCGCAGCAAGTCACAGTCCGTCACAACACGAGCGTCACCGCCGCATCGAGGGAAAGGAGCAGCGGCGGCAGTGCCGGTGAGGCATCCAGCACGCCAATGTAAAGACATACAACCTGGCAATGCAACTCAGATAAGTGGGAAATAACTGCTAAAACTCGGCAGGTCGGAAGGAAACATCGCAGCCAGTTAAGACTTTACCTGGTTAATAACGTCCTTCGACCAAGCAGCTCTCTCTAAAACATTCGGCTGATAGACCACCCAGATTTTATGGCCTTCCAAAAATCCATAAAGAAGGTACTCCACTCCGTCCTATCGTATCTACCATTAACTCACCCACCTACAAACTGGCCCGATTTCTGTCTGAGACCCTGCTTCCATTCACGGGCAAGACCACCTCAGCTGTACTTAACTCAGCTCACTTGGTTTCTCTAATCAAGGACATCTCACTATCTCCAGATGATTTGCTTGTCAGTTTCGATGTAATCTCTCTGTTCACCAAGGTACCTGTGCCTGACACCATTGCAATCATTGAAGAATTGGTCCAACACTTACTTAACCTGTAATGGTACATTCTACAAACAGAATGAAGGTACCCCTATGGGTTCTCCCTTGTCGCCAGTAGTAGCGAATGTTTTCATGGAGAAATTTAAAACTGATGCCATCCTGACATCCACCCTACGTCCTTCCTTGTGGAAGAGATACGTAGATCACACGTTCGTCATCTGGCCACATGGCCAGACAGCACTGGACCAATTTTTCAACCACATCAATTCCATACACCGATCCATCAAATTCACCATGGAAGTGGAAAATGATGGCAAACTACCATTCCTGGATGTTTTGATCGAGAAGAGACCTGATGGCTCGTTGGGACACTGTCTACAGGAAAGCCACCCACACTGATTCCTATCTAAAGCCTGATTCCCACCACCATCCAGCCCAGAAGAATTTCCTCATCAAAACACTGTATCTCCGACCAGCACCACCTAGCCAGTGAGCTTGAGCACGTACACCAAGCCCTCAAGATGAATGAATACTCAGACCGCACAATCCGCAAAGCTGTATCCCAACCATGGGGAGAGAACCATCTGAGGACCCAATCAAAACCATCACCTTGCCATACATAGCAGGGGCCACCAAAAATATTTCCAAAATCTTGAGCAGGCACAAGATCCGGGTTCGGTTCAACACAGTATGCAAACTCTGTGATTTGATCCTACCTTGGAATCTTGCCCAGGGTTCGACCAGTGTTCTTCATTGCAAGGCCCACGGGCCACTGGCGACCCGTGGTGGCCTTTAGTGCGGCCCCTTATTTGCCTTTATTTAACCAGGTAAAAAAACACATGTCAAAACACCCTCCATCATCATCGTGCTGTCAAACCCCACAATGGGTTCAAACGTGTGGCGAGACCTCACGACCCGTGAGGTCTTATCGGCAAAAGTGCCCCCCCCTCTGAAAATTAGTGAAGAACACTGGATTACAGTAAGGAATAAGGTATTTATATTCTTGGTTCTTTCGGTAAAGTCACGTAGAAGGGAAACAATAAAATAATAAAAATATAAAGCAAGATAATTTTATTGTTTTATATTTTTATTATTTTATTGTTTTATATTTTTAGTATTTTATTGTTTACCCTCTAAGTGACTTTACCAAAAGAACCAAGAATACGAATCCCTGCAGTCACGAAAGCTTTAAATAAAAAAAGGTACTTGTGCAGTTACTTTGTCATGTGAGGTCCGATGTCTACGTGTCCTGCAGATTAACAAAGTTTATTCAGAAAGCTCCATGAAGAACGACTACGCCGGCTGTCGCGTGGTGGCGTTTGAGTGAGTGATTGCCATCTGTCCTCCTTTTCCCGTGATTACCCTTCCGCACCTCCGGTTAACACAGGTGGCTATGTAAGATGCGACAGAAGTTCAACACACACACATACGTACATTTGAGGTAGCTGTCCTGGAAAATATTTTAGCCTTTCCGGGGAAAAAAAAAATCTTGATTATTGTTTTGTCAATTTTCATAAATTATACACCACTCAAGACAATTTATTTCCATGTAGTTCTCCCCTCTTCTGGTATACTGCGGTGAGATATTCTTATTATCGTGACACGTCCCGGTTTTTTTTTTGTTTTGCACCTCGGAGGTGGCAACGCCGATTGAGCAAGAATGCGTGCGTTCAGGCAGGGCAGCGTGTGGGTATTGCTGGGGCTCAAGTTCACGCTGGCCATGTCCGAGGGGCTCGTGGGGACCGCCCAGGAGACCCTGCTGGCAGCCATCAGCCCCAGCACGCCGGTGTCCAACGTGGGCTTCCTGCCGCCCTTCGAAGTGGACATCGCTAGCGTGCAAGTGTACGGTGCGTTCGACGGCTCACCGTGGGTCCGCGTGCATGATGTCACGCACGGAAAACAGCTTCTCAAGCTCCGATGTGTTACCTCTAACCACGCTCACAAGAGCAGTGTAAAGTCGAGCTGACATCGTGACCGACGGGGTTCATGTCACCGCACCTGGCCACCCGGCTCTTTATATGCGTCATAAATTCGACACCGGGCCTTCAAGGAATATTCTTTGGATTGCAGGACCCCCCCCCCCTTCCATTGAGCAAAACTGTGAAAGTGACAGTGATACCACAACTAACAGTCGTGGGACCCTGGGTAATCAAAGCATCACCAAAGGCAGGAACATTTTCAGTAGGCCAAAGAAGCACAGCCACTGCAAGAGGCAGCATATTTTTTACCAGGAGATGAACTACACCTGAGAGGCAAACGCCACCATCCACTAAAACCACCGCACTGTGATATAAATCACCGGGCAGATTTATATTCAGCAGTATGCCCTACCGACAGCCGAATTACATTTGCTGAGAGGAAGTAGCTTTTAAATCAGATGCCATTTGGTCTACTGTGATGTCACCTTCGATGGGGTCCTCTGACTTTGAGCTACATCATGTATCTTTGGTGGTTTCACACTGTCTGTGGTGTGAATGTTGTACCGTTCAATGACCTCTTGTAGTTGGCATCGGCCCTGGTCCAACGAACGAAAAGTGGCCCCTGTCCAATTTCCCCCATCTTTGTGGCCTATTGCCGAGGCCCCTTAGGCCTGTGGGCCCCGGTGCAGTTGCACTGCCTGCACACTCAAGAGCTACGCCACTGCTTAGAGTGGCTAGCAATTTAAGATGTGTATTTTTGTGTGCTAAACAATACAGGGAACTTAGTAGTTGAGGAGTTTCCATCTGTCCAGATGTTAACGTGTCCTGCTCTTGCTAAAATTTCCTCCCCTTTACCAAAACAAACAATAACAAAAACCTAATCTTTCCCCATGATCTAATAATGCTCGAGTCTTTCCTTTTCTATTTTATGGCACCTTCAGATGGCATACGTATCGGGACAGTGGTGGTACACGCCTGTAATCCAGCACCATGTAGTCACGGGGTTGGTGGATCACACAAATGTTGTGAAAACTCCCTTGCCGTGGGTGCCGAGGTGTCTCACACCCTGGCTCGCCAGGAGAAGGCAGTACAGCAAAGTATGGAGTGAGGACTAATCGTCATCTGTGTCCATCTTACGGGAGGAGTGTGTTGCCCCTTCGTGTGTGTGGGTTTTCTCCGGGTGCTCCGGTTTCCTCGCACGTGCATTGAGACTCACTAATTGTCTGAAAAAAAATCTCAATTGAATGTAAGAAACAATGTAGAATCCTCCTGAATGAAAGTCATATGACTCAGTGTGGCTCTCCTGGATACAACAAAAATGGTGCACTCATTTTTAATTAAAAAAAAAATGCATTTTATTTTGAACATGTACTCTTCCCTGATATAGACATTCACTCAGTAAGCCAAGCTACTATACCCCTGTAATCATTATATCAAATATCTGATATAATAAAATTTGACCTTTAAAACTGTACATATTGGACGCAATTCATACCTTATTCTTTTGAACCCTAGTAATATCCATCACAAAAGTATTGATTGACAGCTCAAGGAATAAATCTGACAGTAACCTTCGTAAACACACAGGTGACAAGCCGAGCATACCAACCTTCAAACCCACTCCAGCTCCAAACAAGACCAGCCCACCAACCTTCAAACCCACTCCAGCTCCAAACAAGACCAGCGCACCAACCTTCAAACCCACTCCAGCTCCAAACAATACCAGCACACCGAGCTACAAACCCACTCCAGCTCCAAACAAGACCAGCACACCGAGCTACAAACCCACTCCAGCTCCAAACAATACCAGCGCACCGACCTTAACGTCTACTTTGGTCCCCGTCACATCAAAAGGTACGACCACATTATATTGTATGCACTGCACGATCTTGTTGTTCGGTTATCGACTGCCATGTTAGGTAGTTGTAGGCACTGCCATTTTCAACTACGTCATCTTTGGTTTAAACAGTAGCAGTGCCGGATTAAGGCCTGTATCATACGTTATAATGGGGCCCTAAATAAATAAAACAAGTTAATATTAAAACACAGATTTTTTACTTGCATAGTAAATTGTATTTTTTTATTTGCTATTACAGCCAGATAATACGACAAATCGCTAACCTTAAACACCCAGTCGTTCATAAAAGTTGAAGGCAGTATAGCACTATAGTAATAAAGCAAGTGCAGAATCACTGAACCGGAATTGATAGCTTGAAAGCATTTAGCGCTGGGCCCTTGAAAGTGCGGGGCCCGTAGCTACTACTACATATGTAGCTACTTTTGCTACTAGGATAATCCGGCACTGAACAGCATCAGTATAAGAGTATTCACGCAAATCCACATTTCATTGCTACCAATCGTCAAATCCATGCGATGTGCAGTGACATTTAAATCTAAATTGAAAACGAATTTCTTTAGAACTGCTTTTTGTGTTTAGTTTTGTTCTCCTTCGTCCGCACTTCCAATTAGCGCGGTTGGTTACTTACGGTGCGAAAGAAGTTGAACATACATAAAAATCTTAATTTTACCGAAATTGACTGACAAATGTGGACAAACGAGCAGCGATGGTCGACAGCCATGAGGACAGGAGTGTAGGAATCCCATCGTTTATAGTCTTACACTGAGAGGCCCCGTATTCACCCCTGAGCTGTTGGTTACACTCCACGATGTTGACACGGCCAAGTGGTAACACGTTTGCTGCTTTTTGCCGAGGTTCGCTGTTCTAATTCAGCAGCCGCCCAAGTTAACCAAAATTACGCACCGTCTGCTTATGTTGTTGTCCCCGCACCTCCGATTAGCACGGTTGGCTACGTACGGTGGGAAAGAAGTTCAATATAGATACAGATCCCGTCACATTTGCGAAAGAGTAGGCCATGCTTGCCAGTATCAGGGTCCAAATTTTAGCAAATTTTAAAATGACTCACAAACCACCTAAATGGGTACAGCCACATGTCAATATCCCCCTCGACTGTGCAAGTACTGCAGACTAGAGGCCGACCGAAATTCGGTTTCGGCTTCGGCGCTGAAAGTTGGCAAATGGCCACTTTCAGCATAGTTTCGGTTTCGTCCGAAAGTATTTTTTTTACTTTCGGTCTGGTTTCGGTTTTGGCCGAAACCAAAAATTCAGTTTCGGTCGGCCTCTACTGCAGACAGTACTCGTCTGTGAAGCAGAACGCCCGAGTGACAATTCTTGTGCCACAGCACGAACATGGAGAATAGCGAACGTTCCAATTTTTGTATTTGATTTGCAGAGTCCTGCGGCTCTGTCGAGCTCTGGGAACCCAACACGACGTTCTCGTCTCCCAACTACCCCAACAACTACAGCGTCAACACCCTTTGTGAGCGCACTGTATGAGTGTCGTGTACGAGTGACCTGTACGAGTGAGTGCCCCATGTGAGCTGCGGAGTGCTCTGCGTGAGTGCTTGTGTAGAGGAGTAGTTTGGGGACGTGACGTAACGGGGTCGTTGTGGGAGCCCGGGATGGAGAGCAGTTGAAGAGACAGTCAGAGGGGTAGAGCTCAGGGAGTCTGGAGAGAAGCCGGCGGTAGTCGTGGAAGGTGCTGCTCTCCTCGGTCGGTCGGGGTTGGCTGAACCCCCGATCCGACTCGAGGGAGAGAGAGCCCAAGAGATAGCCGAGCTAGGGACAGACAGAGCCGGGGGTCCGCGTGAAGGACCAAGTGTAGGGCACCTTCCTCTGGTGACAGTTGTCACCAACCCTTGTTAATGAACCGGCGCAAACCCCTACATGAAGACCTGCCTCCGCGTCGTCATTTAGCACACAACACTTGTATGAGTGCCTGGCATGAGGCCACGTCTCTGCCCCATAAAGACAGGGAACAGATTATGACAGGAAACACGTATAGACAAGAGACAGATATAAAAACTAAAACTATAAAAAAACTAAAACTATAAAAAAACTATAAACTATTTTTTATTTTACCAGGTAAGGCCCATTGAGCTCTATAGCTCTTTTTCAGAAGCGACCTGGCCACCAAATGATAACTCAACGAAGTGGCTTATCACGTGGAAATGTATTGCAGCCAAATACTCTAAAAGCATGTTTCTAAATGTGGAGGGAAAAAAACGGAGGACCCGGAGAAAAATCCATGCAACTACAGGGATATTGTGAAAACTCCAAATATACAGGCGTCAGGGTTGGGATCGAACCCACAAACCTTCTGTATACCAGGCGAGGTAGTTAACATCTCGGCACCGTGGTGCGCTAAAGATTGGAGACAAAATATAGGCAGCAGACAGGAGACAGACGTGAAGACGGGAGAGATGATAAACCTGTCCACAAGATGGTCACTGCATCGCGCGTGTTCAGATGTGCTTCTGCGGCCGTCTGGAACACTCTTCCTTCCAATATGAGAAAGGCACTGGAGCGGTGTACTTTTAAATAATCTATATTCAAAACTCTTTTCTTTAGAACTGCTTTTTGTGTTTAGTCTTTTTTCCCTGCACCTCCGATTAGCACGGTTGGCTACGTACAGTTCAACATACATGTTTATGTGTCCCGCAGGCTTCTGGTTCCTGCGGGCACAGGAGGGCGACAATGTGCAGCTGCACTTCCAGGACTTCGACACGGAGACTCACAATGACATGGTGATGGTCTATGACGGCAACAGCACCAGCGCGATGCTCATCGGTAAACTCCGGGAGGACGTGGTGGGGTGGGCCGAGGGTAGGGTCCCGTAGTATTCAGTAAAGGGTCGGCTGGAAGAGAGTCTCTCTCCTCGTCGCGGAGCGGTGTTGGCTGAACCCCCACTTCGGGCAGACGAGTGAGAGAGCCAAAGGATAGCCGAGGGTAGGACCCAAATAGTATTCTGTGTCCGGGGTAAATGACCGAGATAGAGTGCATCTACACTGGTGTGAGCGTAGGATGTCGAGTGTGACAGTGTTTTAATAAATGGCAACAGCCCTTAAAGTATTCGTCTCCGCGTGGTTCTACTGCACTACACTTGTATGGGGAGCAGTAGTGCTGCGGTGCTACGAACCCTGCGGCCCGAGTTCGATTCCCACTTACAGCCAACACCAGTGACGATTATCTGAACCGGTCGTGGACCTGCCCTAGGACGACTCAGTCTCAAATAAGTCCCTGGTGCGGTGTGTAAATATCACCACTGGGGGAGACAAAGGTGACCGTGCGTGGTGCTTGTCACCCGCCCCCTCGTGTGCCGTGTCGGCCTTCATAGGTGGTCGCGAACAGCACTTGCCTCAACAGTCTGTCAAGGCTTTACGGGGGATATTTGTCTTTGTATGTGTGCGCGCATCTGTCCGTGCAGGGATCTTTTCAGGCAGTGGACCTGGGCGCGATCTGTTCTCGACGGGCAGCGTGATGACGGTGCGCTTCAGAAGTGACTTCGTCACTAACTCCAAGGGCTTCCTTGCAAACTTCACCACCGGCTTCCGACTCGGCATGCCCCGTACGCACCTCCACCACCCCCTGCACCAAACGACACTTGAGTGTTTTTGCTTCCCCGCCGCCAAGCTCCGCTGTGAACACTCGAGGTGAAAGTAACCACAACCTCAGATCACACTTCGTGAAGGTGAGCGGAGGATGCGGGGGATGGGGATGAGGGCAAAGAGTTTTGAGGACAGGGTATAATAACCAACCCTAACTAACTAGTCACCCCACCAGTGGTGCTACCCTCTCACTCACCCTATCCTTCCCCCGCACCTTCGATGAGCACGGTTGGCTACGTACGGTGTGAAAAATGTTAAAACATACCTTTTCTAACATTGGTGGTGGTGGTGCTAACAGTGGTTGATGGTGGTGGTACTAATAGTGGTGATGCTGCTAACAGTGGTGGTGGTCGTGGTGCTAAAAGTGGTGGTGGTGTAAACATTGGTGATGGTGCTAACAGTGGGGTGGTGCTAATAGTGGTGGTTGTTGCTAACAGTGGTGATGGTGGTGCTAACAGTGGTGATGCTGCTAACAGTGGTGGTTGTCGCTAACAGTGGTGGTGATGGTGGTGCTAACAGTGGTGGTGGTGCTAACAGTGGTGGTTGTTGATAACAGTGGTGGTGATGGTGGTGCTAACAGTAGTGGTGGTGCTAATAGTGGTGGTTGTTGCTAATAATGGTGATGCTGCTAACAGTGGTGGTGGTGCTAACAGTGGTGGTGATGGTGGTGCTAACAGCGGTGGTGATGATGTTGCTAACAGTGGTGGTGGTGCTAACAGTGGTGGTTGTCGCTAACAGCGGTGGTGATGGTGGTGCTAACAGCGGTGGAGATGGTGGTGCTAACAGTGGTGATGCTAACAGTGGTGGCTTGTCGCTAACAGCGGTGGTGATGGTGGTGCTAACAGTGGTGATGCTGCTAACAGTGGTGGTTGTCGCTAACAGCGGTGGTGATGGTGGTGCTAACAGTGGTGATGCTGCTAACAGTGGTGGCTGTCGCTAACAGCAGTGGTCATGGTGGTGCTAAAAGCGGTGGTGATGGTGGTGCTAACAGCGGTGTTGATGGTGGTGCTAACAGTGGTGATGCTACTAACAGTGGTGGCTGTCGCTAACAGCGGTGGTCATGGTGGTGCTAACAGCGGTGGTGATGGTGGTGCTAACAGCGGTGGTGATGGTGGTGCTAACAGTGCTGGTTGTCGCTAACAGCGGTGGTGATGGTGGTGCTAACAGTGGTGATGCTGCTAACAGTGGCTGCCCCGGCTATGACCGTGTTTTTTTCCAGCGCTCTGCGGGAACGACGAGTCGCAGTGCGACAACTACCAGTGCGTGCCGAGCTCGGCGGTGTGCGACGGACGTCCCGACTGCACGGACACGTCCGACGAGAAGCACTGTGGTAAAGCGCCGCTATCCCACCTGCTGTGTGGCCACCATGCCCCTGGGGGAATCTGCAACAAACGCTGGGAGCGAGGGCCAACACATTTCTGACATCTGCTGCCAGTCTACGTGCGTCAAGAGGTCCCAGCCCCTCGGAGCAAGCCATAGGCTTGAGCTGGTGCTGCCCTGGCTGCGCTGGCTGTCCGTGGTGCCGCTTGTTGTTGGTGTTGGCACTGGGCCACAGTTTTCTTTGTCCATGGTTGTGCTGCGGTGTTGCTCCCTCTTCACTCTCCCGTGTTTCCCTGCCCTCACCACCCCTCTTTCTACCCTAACTTAGTTTTTGTTTCCCCATTTTGCAAAAGCGTCTTGAGATGCGACGATTGCGTTTAGACCCGATATGGATTTAAAGGGTTGCCGATGCTTTGTTTGGGTTGATGGTGGTGTGTGACGAGCTTCGTGCCAATTTGGTTAAACAACTCAGCCGACTCTTTGCCGTGACCAGGCTAGGGACGCGTGTTAACAAATACACGAATTACAACGTGACCGGCACTCTCGTTAATGCGACGTCACGTTCGCTAGGTTTCCACGTGACCCTCAATGTGGCCTGTGCTCGAAAAAGCCAACACACCCCTCGCCCGAGTGAAGTGTTCTTCATTGCAAGGCCCATGGGCCACTGACGGCCCCCTGGTGGCCTTTAGTGCGGCCCCTGACATGCGCCCCCCCCCCCCCCGACAATACGCAAATATAAAAATACCCCCCATCATCATCGTGCTGCTGTCAAACCCTCAATGGCTTCAAGTGTAACCTCACACTGATGATGTCTTATCGGCGAAAGTGCTCCACCCACCCCCCACCTCTGAAAATCAGTGAAGAACACTGCCAGAGTGCCAGCATGCCCCCTGCTGGCAGCGGCGGCACGTGCCAGCCGCGACCCTCCACGCGTCGTCCCCGTCGAGTGACGGCGAGAGCCCTAACGCGCGGGCGTCTCCTTGCAGCGCGGCTGGTGAACAGCACGGTGGTGGCGAGCGGCGTGGTGCAGCTCTACGTGCACGGCCGGTGGCGTGGCCTGTGCGCCAACGACAGCTTGGAGGAGCTGGCCAGAAACACCTGTCTCTCCACGGGATACCCGTGAGCGCTTACATTTCACAAGTCAAATATTTAAAAAAAACTAAATTTTATCCGCTCTGCATCTCCACATATTTAAAAAAAAAATCCGTTTTAGTCGTCGGACCGTTAGATTTCTAGACGGATAACCGCTAGCAACACGGCAACATTTGTTTAACAAGCGTGACTCGGCTGCAGGTCAGAACTGGTCTGTAGGTTTGCTCTACGAAACACGCCGCTGGATAGTATTGGTCTACAATTGCAATAGGCCAATGACTACGAAATATTGTATTTATACGCGGAGACAGAGCGAAGGTCTCTTTATATCCATTGCCACCCAGAGTTGCTGAGCGTGCTCGATGTGTTTCCATTGCCGCAGGGGATTGAACGGCAGTGCGTTGGTGGCCGCCGCGGGCTATGGCCCCTACGTCTCCCTCTTCAACAGCAGCAGCAGCAGCGTGGGTGCAGTGATCAGGTCTGCCGTGCCGAGCCCGCTTCCTCCCACATGGCAGGGGGTGGGGCATAGAGCTCATCACCAGTCTCATCATACGTGGTGACACACACACAAAATCTGTGTGAGCATGTGCGAGCTGGCAGTACCGTACACATTTCATCATCATCAGCCATGGTCGATTCACTGCTGGATGAAGGAAGTCCCGAAGCGCCGCCATCTCTCACGATCCTCTCGGACGCGTTCCATCCTTGGCTGCTACTCCGTTATTACTCTTGACCCAAAGGCTAGCGTCCCTTCTCGCGGTGTCTTGCCCAAGCGCGCTGTATATATTATCACTGTATATATTATCACTGAACGTGTGGGCTGAGTTCATCATTACGCTCACAAAACTCTGAATAATCATCGTCGTCATCATGCAGAGCCACAGCAAAAAATAAACAGCATTCCTGACGAGATATTCCTGGAACATTCTGCCCCCATATCCTTACCGCCCACGAGCCATCCCCGCAGGCTCTGGGCAGGGGGCCCAAGTCTGGTGGAGCGGCCAAGACTCTTTGGCGGTCACTGAAAAATGATACGTTGACCAAACACCCTCGTTTTCCCTTCTGCCGACAGTGAGAGCTGTGACGCCGGCCGCGTGCTGTACGTGAACTGCATCCCTAAAGGTCAGCTGAGGTTGCCGTGTTGCTCGCGAATGCACGCGTGTGCCACTGTGCCACCTTCTCCCCCACGTTCGTGAGTGCGAGTCAACCGCACGTTTCGCACTCACGCACCATTAAATACGACCACCTATCAAGGTGCAGTACGGAACACGGTGGCGGCATCATGGGGATATGGAGGTGTATTTTATTTACTTAATGAAGAGTAAAAGATAGTGATACGCAGAGGAGGAGGTCTTGAGGCTGGACTTGAACAGGTGCAGGGAAGTCGACAGCACGGGTGGCTGGGGGAAGGGAGTTCCAGACCGTGTTGGCAGCAGAGGAGAAACAGTGACCTCCCGCTTAGCAAAGGTTGACTGGAGGCTTCGAGGGAAAGCCTCGGTCGCTTTAGCGGAGAGTGCGTGCAGGGGAGCAGAGTGAGATGCGACGGGAGAGCCAGGCAGGGGCGAGTCATTAGCGGATCTTGGGAGTTGGTGAGGATGATCTTGAAATTGATCTGGGATTGGATTGTGAGCCAGTGGAATGGAGCACGCACGCGTGTAGTACACTTTCACGCGGCTGTGCGTTGGTCTACGAGCGATCACATTCTCGTGTCACAGCGCTGCCACCCATGAGCTCGTGTAAAGGGTTCCACATCACTCACGTAACGGTGCGACCCTCACTGTGCTGGCGTGACAATGATGTAAGTGTCGCACTCTCCACGAGCGTACGCATGTGCGTTCCTTAGTCTCCCGTGTGGGGAGGCGGTAGTGCAGTGGTTGTAGCAGTGCACTGCGCTACGAATCCGGCAGTCCACGTTCGATTTTCGCCCTCGGCTAAGATCATTGGCGATGACCTGAACCGGTCCCAGGCCTCCGCTAAGTCGACTGCGGTGTGTAAATGACGGCAGCCGGGGCATGGTGCTGGCCGCGCCACCACCCTCGTGTGCCGTGTCGGCCTCGAAAGGTTGCTCGCGAACAGCATTTGCTCCAATCGCAGCCCGTGTCGGCTACGCGGGGGATCTTTGTCTGTGTGTGTCGAGTTCGCACTGCGCTATTAACCAGGTTACCCGAGTTGGAATCCCGCTCACGGCCAATACCAGTGACGGTTATCTGAACCGGTCCTAGGGCCTCCCCTTGTGCGCCGTGTCGGCCTTAATGGGTTGCTCCTCGCTAACGGCACTTGCCCCAACAGTCTGTTGAAGGGCTACACGGAGGAGGATTTTTGTCTTCGTCCCCGTGGTTTTAGCGTGCGGGAGGCGGCGGCTCGTGCCGGAGAGCCGCGTGGTGCACGGGAGCGACGCGGCGCCTGGCGCGTGGCCGTGGATGGTGGATCTGCGCTCCAAGGAGCGGCACCTGTGCGGGGCGTCGCTGCTGTCCAGAGACTGGCTCCTCACCGCCGCGCACTGCGTCAGGGGGTGCGTCTCAGGGGGGGGGGGGGGTTTGGATGGGGCGACAGCTGGCCACGCTGCCCAGAGAGCCCCCGGCTGTCCACGCTGCCCTCTGAACGTCTCGCGTATCTTCCCTCGCTGTTCCTGCTGCACCAGCCAACCATTGGTTGGGGCTCTGTAAAGAGACTTTGATTAATTCTGTATCCTACTGGTGAGGTTACAACCCTTGCTGGATGAAGGCCTCCTGTGTGTGTGTGTGTGTTTTATATGTAGGGTGTTGTGTGCTGCTCATTATACTTTGTGAGTTATGTGCCGTGTTGTATTTTTGTGCGTTGTGTTCTATGTGTTGTATGCTGTGTAGCGATTGTATTGTGTCATGTTCTGTGGTGTATACTGTGTTGTATAGTGGGGAGCGGTAATGGAGTGATTAGCACACTGCGCTACAAAAAAACACAGTGCCCTAAGTTCGATTCCCGCTCACTACCAATAATGGTGCATAAGTGAACTGGTCCTGGGTCTCCCCTAGGTCGATTCAGCCTTAAATAAGTACCTGGTACGGTGTATAAAACAACACCACTGGGGAGACAAAGGCGGCCCGTCGTGGTGTTGGCCACCCATCGTGGCCAACCCAGTGTGTGCCGTGCCGGCCTTCATAGGTGCTCGCTAACAGCACTTGCCCGAACAATCTATTAAGGCTATATGGGGGACCCTTGTCTGTGTGTTGTGTGCTGCGCTGTGTAGGGAGCGGTAGGCGACCCAGGTTCGATTCCCGCTCACAGCCAACACCAGTGACAACGATTATCTGAACAGGTCCTGGGCCTCCCCTAGTTCGACTCAGCCTCAAATGAGAACCTGGTGCGGTGTGTAGTAAACATCGCCACTGGGGAGACAAAGGCGGTCGGGCGCGGTGCTGGCAACCCATCCCTTCGTGTACCGTGCCGGCCTTCATAGGTGCTGCTCAATAACAGCACTTGCCCCAACAGTCTATCAAGGCTATACGGGGGGAATCTTTGTCTTTGCTGTGTGCTCGTGGCAGGCACGAGGCGGTGGACTTGACGGCTGCGTTCGGCCTGCGCTCCCAGCTCAACTTCTCGTCCAGTGCGGTGGAGCAGCGGCTCGTGGCCCAGGTCCACATGCACCGCGACTACAACCACTACAGCAAAGACAACGACATCGCCCTCCTGCGCCTCGCCTCGCCGGTCAACTACACTGGTCAGTTGCCCCAGCAAACGTAGAACGTCGACAATTCCCAACTTTGGTCCAAGGGTTACCCATACCGTGTCAACCAATACGGTTTTACCCCGCATTATTGTACAGGGAAATTGAGTTTTCAGGTCCATACTGCATACAGCCGTTTTAATAGGGCAAAATAAAAAAAATGTTTCTATTTGTTTGTGATTCTTCCTTGTGATGGGACTTTGTAGGATCAACATTAAGATTTATAAGGTCACGGGGTGGCCAACAAGGTCTGAATTGGTCTCTAACAAGGTAGGCACTGATAAGGGGTTGACAGGTATTGGTTCCTGACCACATGCCAACGTTATGTATTTATGTTCCTTTTAGTTGAATTTTCTCGCACCGTACGTAGCCAACCTTGTCAATTGGAGGTGCGGGGAAAGAAACGTTTTTGTTAACTGCGCTCGTCCTGTAACAGGCTGGCTCGGGCGGCCCGTAATGCTCGTATTATAGCAATGCACTCGCTAAGGAGGATGCATCTTGTGTGGGCCAAAGGGGCATTTGTTGGTGTTGGGCCTAACCCCAGCGATAGCATGGTTGGCTATGTATGATGCAAAATAAGTTCAACACACATACCCTTGCGCCGGCCTTGTCCGAAAAGCTCGAGGATGCCGTTGTTTCCGTGTCCCCAGATGAAATCCAGCCGGTGTGCTTGCCCGAAGGAAGAGAGCAGTTTTTTCCAGGGACGTTCTGCTACGTCGCTGGGTGGGGACTCATCAATAACGCAGGTGCGTCGCGTGAAACAGCAGGACCGGAGGCTGTTGGCCCGTGGAACGTGGCTTTGTAGAGGAGGAAAGTTATAAAGAAATTGACAGTGATGGCTAGGAATGTGCATCACGATACACTGATTACAATCCATTCGCTCACGATACATTATTAGTTTCATAGAATGGATTACTACTGCCCGTAGCACTGGGTACAATAGAATAAGGAAATATGGGTGTAGCAGCCAGCACAGCATGTAATACCACGCGTGGGTCCCTAGGGGGCGTGGTACTGGCTGCTGGCGGAAAAGGGCATGTGGGGACACGTCACGTGATGGGGGTGAAGGATGTAGGGCAAAGCTGACCAAGGGGACACGGGGAGCATGGTCCAGGACCTTCTGGAGGGTTCCAGGAGGGGGCTTGATTAAGGGAGGAGCCGGGCAGGTGGCACGTGGTGGTCGGCCCAGGACCTCCTGGAAGGTTCTAGAAGGGGGTGTGGCCGAGGGCGGAGCCAGGCCACGCTGAAGGGCATAAAAGGGAAGCCCTGAGGCTAAATCAGGGCTGTCTACAGGTGGAATGGAACCCGAGGTGCTACATCTTCGTCTCCGTCTCCGGCGTCGTGGGTCAGACAGCATGTTGGCTGCTCTGACCCGTAATTAGTTATCCCGCGTGTGAACAGTGTGTAAGATATATAGTGTAGAATAAACGTTGCTGCCTCCTGAATGACTCACTACACATACTGTACATTGAGCTGTGCACGTAAGAATCTATTATTTTCAATGTATGCAACCTATACATTTATGTATGTATCTATGTTCAAACTTCTTTCATACCGTAAATAGCGAACCATGTTAATCGGTGGTTCGGGGGGAAGGAAAATAAACTAAACACAAAAAGCAGTTGTAAAGAAATGAGTTTTCAATCTACAATGAAACATGAGACAATGCAAATTGGATTGTTTTTAAATATACATTTTAATCTTACCAAGGCCCCCAATTTGTGACAGTTAATAGAAATGTCAGAGTGGGTTTGGGAGTGGGGGGACGGAGTGAATATTGAATTGCTACATGCCGAGTGATGCGTGAGGATTGCCACCTGTCCTGGTTTTCCCAGGATTGTCCTCTTTTCGAGGTAGCTGTCCTGGGGGAATCTGTAAGTCTAAAAAGTCCCAATTTTTGTTAGTGGTACAATAATAATAACGCACCACTCAAGGCAATGCATGAATGTGTTGTTCTCCCCTCTTCTGGCATTGTGAGATATTCTTCTTTCCATTATCTAATATGATTTTTTATATATGTAGAGGAGTAGTAGGGGGACGTGACGTCATACGCGCTGTGCGGTATGATGTCATGTCCCCTCGGGGTACTTAAGGGGGGCCCCGTGACGAAAGCGGGGTCGTTGTGGGAGCCCGGGATGGAGAGAGCGGTTGAAGAGACAGCCAGAGGGGTAGAGCTCAGGGAGTCTGGAGAGAAGCCGGCGGTAGTCGTGGAAGGTGCTGCTCCCCTCGGTCGGTCGGTGTTGGCTGAACCCCCGATCCGACTCGAGGGAGAGAGAGCCCAAGAGCTAGCGGAGCTAGGGACAGACAGAGCCGGGGGTCCACGTGAAGGACCAAGTGTAGGGCACCTTCCTCTGGTGACAGTTGTCACCAACCCTTGTTAATGAACCGGCGCAAGCCCTTACATGAAGACCTGCCTCCGCGTCGTCATTAAGCACACAACATATATATATAGATTGCCTTCACTCAAGGCGCTTGACACAGCTTACAAAACGCTGACAGAACAGAATAATTTAGATGGCAGAGACGTACAAGGATTGAGGAATGAGTGACCGCAATAGAGGTTACTTATGAATCACGAAAGGCTAGGGGAGGGATGGGAAGGAGTGGAGGGGCGAGGGGAGGGAAGAGGAAGTGAATGGTCAATTAGAAAGAGGTGAAGATAGGAACGGAAGGTTAAGAAGGAGGACTGCTAAGTGTACAAGGGAAGTTAATTCCAGTGGAGGGGTCCAAGGAGGATAGAAGGACTGAACATGGGATTGGGCCCAGGGGGGAGGAGGGACAGAGAGAGACAGAGAATGAAGAGGACTAGAGGAGGGGACATGGAAGGAGACAAGAGAGGAAAGATCTGTCCAGGATCATTTTGCACCTCGTGAGGTGGCAACCTTAGATTGGTGGCACGTGTCTTGTGATGACGTGTGTCTCTTGATGACGTGTCTCGTGATGACGTGTCTTGTGATGACGTGTCTCGTGATGACGTGTCTTGTGACGACGTGTCTCGTGACGGTGTGTCTTGTGATGACGTGTGTCTCGTGATGACGTGTCTCGTGATGACGTGTCTTGTGATGACGTGTCTCGTGATGACGTGTCTCGTGATGACGTGTCTCGTGATGACGTGTGTCGTGACGGTGTGTCTCGTGATGACGTGTCTTGTGATGACGTGTCTCGTGATGACGTGTCTCCTTTAGTGCATGTCGTGATGACGTGTCTCGTGATGACGTGTCTCGTGATGACGTGTCTCGTGATGACGTTTCTCGTGATGACGTGTCTCGTGACGACGTGTCTCGTGATGACGTGTCTCGTGATGACGTGTCTCGTGATGACGTGTGTCGTGACGGTGTGTCTCGTGATGACGTGTCTCGTGATGACGGTGTGTCTCGTGACGGTGTCTCGTGATGACGTGTTTCGTGATGACGTGTCTCGTGATGACGTGTCTCGTGATGACGGTGTGTCTCGTGACGGTGTCTCGTGATGACGTGTCTCGTGATGACGTGTCTCGTGATGACGTGTCTCGTGATGACGTGTCTCGTGACGATGTGTCTCGTGATGACGTGTCTCGTGATGACGTGTCTCGTGATGACGTGTCTCGTGACGATGTGTCTCGTGATGACGTGTCTCGTGATGACGTGTCTCGTGATGACGTGTCTCGTGATGACGGTGTGTCTCTTGATGACGTGTCTCGTGATGACGGTGTGTCTCATGATGACGTGTCTCGTGATGACGTGTCTCGTGATGACGTGTCTCGTGACGGTGTGTCTCGTGATGACGTGTCTCGTGATGACGTGTCTCGTGATGACGTGTCTCGTGATGATGTGTCTCGTGATGACGTGTCTCGTGACGATGTGTCTCGTGATGACGTGTCTCGTGATGACGTGTCTCGTGATGACGTGTCTCGTGACGGTGTGTCTTGTGATGACGTGTCTCGTGATGACGTGTCTCGTGATGACGTGTCTCGTGATGACATGTGTCTTGTGACGGTGTGTCTCGTGATGACGTGTCTCGTGATGACGTGTCTCGTGATGACGTGTCTCGTGACGACGTGTCTCATGACGGTGTGTCTCGTGATGACGTGTCTGGTGATGACGTGTCTCGTGATGACGTGTCTCGTGATGACGTGTCTCGTGATGATGTGTCTCTTAACGGTGTGTCTCGTGACGGTGTGTCTCGTGATGACGTGTCTCGTGATGACGTGTCTCGTGATGACGTGTCTCGTGATGACGTGTCTCGTGATGACGTGTCTCGTGACGGTGTGTCTCGTGATGACGTGTCTGGTGATGACGTGTCTCGTGATGACGTGTCTCGTGACGGTGTGTCTCGTGATGACGTGTCTCGTGATGACGTGTCTCGTGATGACGTGTCTCGTGATGACGCGTCTCGTGATGACGTGTCTCGTGATGGCAGGAGAGCTAGCAGACGTGCTGCAGGAGGCAGGGGTGCCGCTCGTGTCCCACACCAAGTGCCAGGATGACTGGCGCGACCGCTTCGACATCTCGGACAACATGGTGTGCGCCGGCTTTGCCGAGGGCGGCCCCGACACGTGTGGCGTACGTCGCACTCCTGACCCCCTCGCATGCGCGTCTCTCCCTGGCACGTCGCAATCCCACAATGTTGTTATCGTAATCTCATGACATTATAGTAATCACGTGACATTATAGTAATCTCGCGACGTTATAGTAATCACGTGACGTTATAATAATCACGTGACGTTATCGTAATCTCATGACATTATAGTAATCACGTGACATTATAGTAATCTTGCGACGTTATAGTAATCACGTGACGTTATAGTAATCACGTGATGTTATAGTAATCCTGTGACGTTATAGTAATCACGTGACGTTATAGTAATCTCGTGACGTTATAGTAATCCTGTGACGTTATAGTAATCTTGCGACGTTATAGTAATCACGTGACGTTATAGTAATCTCGCGACATAATAATCACGTGACGTTATAGTAATCACGTGACGTTATAGTCATCACGTGACGTTATAGTAATCACGTGACATTATAGTAATCACGTGACGTTATAGTGATCACGTGACGTTATAGTGATCACGTGATGTTATAGTAATCACGTGATGTTATAGTAATCACGTGACGTTATAGTAATCTCGCGACGTTATAATAATCACGTGACGTTATAGTAATCACGTGACGTTATAGTAATCACGTGACGTTATAGTAATCACGTGACGTTATAGTAATCACGCGATGTTATAGTAATCACGTGATGTTATAGTAATCACGTGACATTATAGTAATCACGCGACATTATAATAATCACGTGACGTTATAGTAATCACGTGACGTTATAGTAATCACGTGACGTTATGGTAATCACGTGATGTTATAGTAATCACGTGACGTTATAGTAATCACGCGATGTTATAGTTCACTGTATATTTATAATGAGACGTTATAGTAATCTCGTGACGTTATAGTGATCATCATCACATCGGGGCCGATTACTACTTCGAAAGGTCAACAATTATCACAACCTCCGATTGGCACTGTTGGCTATGTACGGTGCGAAAGAAGTTCAACATACATACATACATACCCTCGTGCGTGTGCCTTTTTTTCCCTTCCGGGTCATCTCGTCGTCTACCAGGGAGACTCGGGCGGCCCGCTCATGTGCGAGGAGCAGGGCCACTGGCACCTCGTCGGCATCAGCTCATTCGGCGACTACCAGTGTGGCCTGCCCAACCGTCCTGGCGTGTACACCGACGTCCTGCGGTACCAGCACTGGATCGGCGGCATCGTGGAGGGGGCACAAGGCAGCAGCGGCGGCTCGTGGGAATGAAGAGTCGGCGAACCCGGGGGCAGTGTCTCTGTTCTTGCAAGCACAGAGACAATTTCAAGCACAGAGACAATTTCAACCGAGAAGATGGATTCTGGCTTAGCAATCATTGGAAAGATTTGATAAACCATTTCAGGTCTTAATTGATTGTTCACGCTTACAGTGGCTTTCAGACAGCATACATTAATTTTTCGTCTCCCCCCTCCTCTTTGCAGAACATAGATGGACTAGTCCTTCTAAATAAACTGCCAAATCGCTGCGCGTGGCGCTAACGTTTTTTTTTATTATAAATAAATAAATACACCGTTTAAAAATAAATAAATGTATGCAAACCGACACACCTGATGACGACCATTTGTGTTATGGTCGAAACGTCGTGAGAATTTTTATTGTTTTATATATATTTTATTATTTTGTTTCCCTTCAACATGACTTTACCGAAAGAACTAAGAATATAAAAAACTATGTTTCGATCGCAACACAAGCGTTCGTCGCAACACAAGCGATCGAAACGTCGATCGCTCGTGTTGCGACAATCAATCAAAATTCCCTTTGCTTGTTTGAGCCACCCTGTAATTGTACAACTTGTCTCAAGTACATTTTTGACCTACCATTTGAGGTTCGGTTCTGTGAGTAGTGGCTTCCATTTGACGATAACCATTTTGAGCATAACTTCTCGTTGGCTTCCTGGAATGTGATTCGCCAGCAATGGAAAAGTCTCTCTCTCTCTCCTTGACTCGCCTTCCCTTCAGCCACATCCCAATCACGAGGTCCACCACTTGCTCACCCCGTGTGCCGCTCTCCTCTTCCTCCTCCTCCTCAAGCGTGCCGCCACCCTCCCACCGCGCATGACTCGCGGTGAAAGCCGCCCTGCCCACCAACGCCTCAGCCCAAGTTCTCACCGCTGGTGTTTTCACTCGGTTCAGTTCCCGTAAAAAAATCCACCCACGCTGCGTAAAGCAATCCGTCGTCGTCGTTGTCGTCAAAGCGCGGTGCGCGTGCTCGAACGCTCGTCTTAGGCGAAGCCATGCCGTGCAGGTAAAGCCACTGTTGTTTTTAAACGCTTCGTCGCCAACCTCCTTGGCTGACAATCGTGCTCGCGTTTGTGATGTTATTTTTCGAAAAACGTTGCAATGAGCGATGCCATATTTTGACTTTTTTGGGAAAATAAAACTTAGGTGATTTGGTAGGTGCATTTTTAAACCGATTTTTAAGCCTTTACACGTGTCCATGTTGTCATAACCGCTGATTGAATGTTTGATTAAATGTGCGCTCGGTGAATGAAAATCATATCTGTTTAAAAGAGTAATGTGGTAGTGGTCTGTAAATGTCAATAGCTACAAAGTCAGGGGTGTTCAATAATTGGCAATGAATATCTAGAATCAATCCGGCTGGCCTGGAATGTGATACAAAGTTTAAGAATAATAACGAGGTTACACAATGCTCCTTTACCAAAGAAAGCCTTGACGTAAGATGAAGTCTCTCTTAACGATGGCTTCGCGAGTGATGTATGGAGAACATTTTCCCTCTTAACTTTATTAGGAGATCTTTCAATAAACAACGTTTTCTATTGCAGTGAAGCAACACATAATTGACTGCTGTGTTTGTGGGTTGAAATGAGTATATGTTGACACCAATGAAGCAAATTACGTGACTTAAAAATATAATTGTGTTACAATTGTATAATTCATCCACTTGTGTAAATGTCAATAATTTTCGTCAAGAGAGACGTCTCCGTGAATTGCATATCACAGAATAGAATTTGTATTTGCAGTACTTCCATTGGATGGCAGTAACTAAAGACGGAAGTGAAAGCAGTTAATATTTGACCTTGCAAAACATGACAAACAGTATCTTGAGATACGGTTACATCTCAACGCTTTATTAATCCCATTTTTTTTATCTGCTTATGAGGCCGAGAGCAACGATGGAATTTCTTACATGGGGAAGGTGTATTTTGCTCATGAAATTCACAGTGTGAACAAGAGGAGGCTTGGATAATTCGAGTAAATCCTATCTTCATTATTTCTAAAAGCAGTCGTTAAAAGCGGACGACCAGACCTAGAGAGGGCATTTGCGACAGTTGAATTTTTAAATGGATAGACTTGCGTAAAATTAGAGCAAAAGGCACGAAAAACAATACACATTTGGCGGGTTTAAAATAAATTGCGCTCCTGTAATCGTACGCAAGACACTGTGAATGTTGCAGATAAAGGCGTACCACACAATTTGGATCTGCACCACATCTGAAGCAAGGACGAAACAGCGCAAACTCAAAACTCGCAAAGTTAATAAACGGGAGTTGTTTTTGTCAAATTTCATACCACCACTGCGCTTTCCCTCGGATGCCATCTGTTGCGGCCGGGGGGAACCGCCGCCCATTATACTCCCGCGTGGAAAATTCTGCCCAATTTTCCCCGCCCATGGCTTCAAACGGTACACCATCGGCAGGAAGCACCGGGAGGGCATCTGACGCCTTCTTTGCTCGCCCTGCCGAGCCGCCCCGGAGAAACCCGGGACGCACCCAGTGGCACGAACACTTTGAGTGCAGCCAGTTGGCTACCTGCGCCATCTGAGACAGCGAGGATAAAGGTTTGCGTGGAACTTAAACCTTACGTCTATAACAGGGGTCGCCAACCAAATAATAAACAAGAAGAGACATTTTTTTTTTCAAATTCGGTAGTAAAAAAACCGCAATGGTTCAAGAGCCGCAATGCAATGTGGTGAATCCGAGACGGTGGTGGTCCTTAATAAGTAATGTCAAGAAGCAGAACTTAAAGAGACGCATGCCACTCCAAAACTGCAGGATGCCGACCCCTGGGTCTGGAAGAAACATGCCGTGACTGAGATAATATGAACACGCTGGTAACTCTCTCTGGGCTATCGGTGCACGGTTTAAATAGATAACTTTTTTTAAAAGTATTCGAACGAGTACTTTTCTCAAACACCTTGAGTTTGATCGTGCCTCACGTTCACACGACGTACACAATTTCAACAGGGATCAATAAGACTCCAGTAATTGAAATACGAACATGTAGGCCTTTTGCGACCAGTGTTATTAATTATAATTACGTTTTGGGTTACGTCGCACGAGTACAATGCCAATGTGGGGTTAACTGGTTTTATAGTTCACTTGCCTTTGCTCCAACGCTGAAATGCGTCATAAATGTACATGTAACTGCATCAACATACTGATTACAAACTCTTCACATTGTGATAATAGACGCTGCCTGGTATGCATGAGATCGTGGGTTTGATCCCGACCCTGATGCCTGCTGTATATTGGAGTTTGCGTGTCTCTCCCCATGGTCATGTGGATGTTTTTGCGGGTCTCCGATTTTTCCTCCCACATTTAGAACCATGCGTTTAGATTATTTGGCTGCTATACATTTCCACGTGAAAAAGCAACTTCGTTGAACTATCATTTGTGGCCAGCTCGCTTCTAAAAAAAACTTCTTTAAACATTTATTTTCAACAACGGTTTTATTCACAACTTCGTTTAACTCGCCCTCGAGAAGTACGTCAATGATGCGGCGCCTGCTCCCACATCAACGCTTACTTGAAATAATTGGTTATTTTATAAATGAATCTTCAGTACTTTAATGGCGCCTGAGACACGTGGCGCGTGCTTTTTGTGCGAGGCGAGTCCACAGTTTAGGGACCGCGGCGTTTTCGACCTACACAAAAAATATAGCATTAATAAGCCGTCCATACAAAATTGTAATTGCTTGAAAGGAGGCAATTAAGTGATTAATCGATGCGGATTTTCATACAGGCATGTATTGTCACCGGATCTGAGTACGTGTGCACATTTTTTATTGATTGGACAACGGGAAGTGGACTAACTTTTGATTACAAGATTTGACCACGACACAGGAGTCAAGTGAAGTAAAACCGTTGAAAAATAGTTACATCGCTCAGTGTGCCTTACCTGGTAAAATAAAAAAAATAGTTCTAACTTGATTTGAAGCTTTCGTGACTGCAGGAATTACCCTTGAGTTATTTCGGTAAAGCCACGTAGAAAGAAAGTAAATTAAATAATAGAATGCGACCTTTCGATTGCAACACAAGCAGTCGTCATCAGGTAGAGCTAAATTTGAGACAGAGACAAAACACAGACACGGAGACACACAGACAGACACACAAGCAGAGAGAGACAACACAGACACACAGAGAGAGACACACAACATAGACACAGTGTGTGTGTGTTTTGTCTCTCTCTCAAATTTAGTTCTACCTGATGACGATTGCTTGTGTTGCAATCGAAACGTTGTATGCTATTGTTAAATATATTTTCTTTCTACGTGACTTTACGGAGTTTTTTTTTCAATGTGTGTCGTACACCCCTCTTCCACCTGGCACAGTCAAATAAAGTTGCCACGTGAATAAACGCGCGATCCGACCCATCCCATATTAATTATGTAAAATAGTTTATTTTTGCAATACTGTGTGATTATTGAAGGGTTTGTTACTCAATAGCGACTGTTGGATAACTATTCGTATGCCGATTTAATAACTGATCATCAGAAAACATTTTGTCAATGCAATTCTCACCAGGCCCCATGCTGTAAGGTTTGTTCTGCAACTCTTCTTCTGCACTTTGTCTCTCTTGCCTCTCTATGTGCTATGAAGAAGGGCCATTGCCCGAAACGTTGCCTATTATATATTTCATATTCTTAGCTCTTTCGGTAAAGTCACGTTGTTTATTGTTTCCCTTCAACGTGACTTTACCGAAAGAGCTAAGAATATTAATTACTGCAGTCACGAAAGCTTTAAATCAAAATTTATTATATATTTCTTTATCAATCCACGCAGTCTTATTTGTGGAATGTGTTGAGTTTTGTTGTTTGTGTTTTTGCACCACTGCCAATGCAATGTCATTGGATAATTTGTTTCATTGCATGACAGGGTCACACCAATTGGCTCCACAGACTCTGGGAGGATGGGGACCCTGGCCTCCGTTGTCGTGCTTCTTGGTGCCCTGTCCACAGGTGAGAGTCAATTTGCATGTTCACATTAAGTTTGTGACGTTTTACTTTTGCCATTTGGTACAACTGCAGCAAAGTTGAGTTCCAATTCCAATCCAGCGGAAAGGAACTCATCCAGCTCACCTTGGGGGCTGAAAAAAGGCTCTGTGTCCTCACACTTAACCCTGTATAACAGGGGAAGGGAAACGTTTTCCCAGTGTTGCAAGCTTAGTGAGTTTTTTTTGGTACAGGACTTAGTGACTTTTCTGAGTTTGACGACCAACAAAATATTGTCAAAAGCAACTCGGTGACGAATGCGATGTGGCTTTCTGCGGTTCATTTGGAGAGGGCCCGCTTTTGAGGCGTCGACACCATTGTTGGACCCTTTCCATACGAAAGACCAAATGGGATTTTCAAATACCTTTTGAGCAGGCCACACATTGACACACACCTCAGCCACTCGTGCTACCGCAGTGATACAATTGACTGATCGCGATAAAATTAGAAACAGTATCGTTGCCGTGTTAAAGATCGTCCCCTCGAGTACACGTTTAGAGCGCCTTTGATGCTCACAGTGATGGGTTAATTTTGCCTGCGGGTTATTTTGAAGTGACAGGGCTCATGTGGGTCAGGCAGTAATGAAATTCAGTCGTGCACTACGACTCATGCATTCATGGGCAATATTATACTGCAGCGTCTATTATCACAATGTGGAGAGTTTGTAATCAGTATATTGATGCATTCACATGCACATTTGACGCATATCAGCGTTGGAGCAAAGGCAAGTGAACTATAAAACCAGTCACCTAACTTCGATTCCCGGCCAAGGCTAACATCAGTGGCGAGTGATATCTGAACCTGTTCTGGGCACCTTCCTCAACCTGCACTGACCAGCGTAGTGAAGTATGGTCAAACAACCCCCGTGACTGACAGTGTGGGGAAGGCCTTCATCCACCAGTAAATTCAGAAAAGGATGTAAATTAACATCATAATTATTACGAATAAAATGTGTTTTTATCATAAGCTACTCCCTGGCTATATTATTTTGGGTGTGGATATGGGATTTTCTGTCAGTAAACCACAACGATGGTATAAGAATACGTGCACACGCACTGTAGACACTGTACACACATACACAATGGTCATACCCCACATACATTATCACGAGCTGTGGTCTATCCACTGCTGGATGAAGGCCCAATGGCATTGTCATTCCTCAGATCTGCGATGCCGCAAATTCCATCTCACTCCTCGCACACCGTCTCACATGCAGCACCCGTAACGAGTTTGTGTTTTTTAACGGCTTAATTACATCGATGCATGCCCACCTTTAATAACACACTGGGTTAAAAAAAATGTTTAACCCCCCAACATTAACGCTGATCGCATAATTTGCATCATTGCTGAGTTTTGTTTTGTGTAAATAACGTACAATACTGCTTGATTGTAAATTCAAGATATTTGAGGCGTTATTTTTTTATATTTAAGTAAAGAATACCAAAGTGTTCGTTAGACTGACGATGGCTGAAATTCCCTTGCCTAGTCAATAAGTCACAAGCCAAAACATGTTGGCTGCAGCTCACACTTTCATGGACGGGAACAGACAATGTCGCGAGTAGTGCGGATGCGTCCACGAATGCAGTAAACGCAGTGAAACAGGGCATATTAAATACTACACGGTCAGTAAAATGTTAATATTGAACGAAACGATTTGCTAGACATAACCGTGGAAATTTCGCTCTCTGCTCTATGTTCTGTTTTGATTTTAAATATCAAACACGCACCCACACGCACACAGACGTACATTCCCAGATACCACCCAGTAAATTATTCAGTGTAAAATTTTAATTATATTATTTAATAACGCACACAGTAAAAAAACACAGTACGGTATACGACAATGATGCAGACAATTAAAAGAGTGCGATTTCGCCTACATTATACACAGACCAACTAAACCTGACTAATGAGTAAAAACTAATTTTCCGAAAGTATGTATTGCCAATTTTGAATACTTAAGAGATTACCATTATTATTAAACACCCATATATAAACGCAACATGTAGACAAAAGTGTAAAGCTAAAACAGCTTCTGGCTCGCTCCACTTCTGGCGGAAGGGGCCTCCACTGCTTGAGGGAGCTCTAGTGAGCCCCTCTTGAGGGTATTCGGCCAACTCTTTCACGCTAATGTTGTATTTTGACATACAGTATCTTAAAAATGTCGCCACGTTATAGATACGTGTATGTGCACGTACATAATAACAACACGTTGATCGATATTTGTAAGCATGATACAAAAACACACACGTACTGCATATATAACTACAACACATGCATCATGTTAAATATCAGACAAAGGTAGTGCATGTAAATCGTGTGCTATAAACACGTATCGCGATGCTCGGGTGTAACCAAAGCTGCCACTGGGCACGAGACCACGCCTCACCCTTTCGGGCCCCACGATGTGACCGCAGAAGTGAGCCTCGTCCCACCCACCCTCCCATTTTTCCACCCACCCATTGACCATCCACCCCCCCACCACCACCAAACCATCTACCCAGCCACCATCCACCCCCCGCACCTAACCACCCACCCAGCTACCAAACCATCCACCCACCCATTCACTATCCACCCCCACGTAACCATCCACCCACCCAGCTACCATCCACCCACTCATTCACCATCCACCCGCCCATTCACCATCCACCCACCCATTCACTATCCACCCCCACGTAACCATCCACCCACCCAGCTGTATAGCAAATGGAAAAATACAATTACTTTACTATGCAAGTAAAATTTTTAATGTTTTAATATTTACGTGTTTTTTTTATTTAGGGCCCTTTTATAACATCCTATAGGCCCCGCACTAGCTTAATCCGGCACTGCACCCCACCACCACAGCTAATGTGCAACCACAACCCTCACCTTCTCCCCCCCACCCACCCCGTTCCAGGGAAAGGCATCGAGTCGGAAATCATCGCCACCACCGTGGGCTCCTCCGTCATGATGCCCTGTGGCTCCACCGCTGAGCGGCGGCGCAGCATCTCAACGGGGGCCCTCCCACACCAAACCCACCGAAGGGACACCCGGGCGGGCAGTCGCTTACCTCCCCAAATTGAGACGCACTGTGCGACGTGGGGAAAAAAAGAAGGGAGGGAAGGAGGAGGGGGGCTGACAATTTGGTTCGCGAATGCGAGACGGTGTCAAATTTGGGCGAAACGAAACGACGATCTGGCAAATGTTTAACGTCCGCACGGCCCAAAACCTTCTCTCTGCTGATAACGCGGCTGACCATGGAGGACTCCGGGACGTTCTTCTGCACCCTGTCGCTGAACACCTCGAACACGGAGCACAGCAAGGACTACATCATCAGGGTTTACGAAGGTGTGGCGGAAAACCGGCGGCAGTTGACTCACATCCACCAACGTAACCCTTCACGTTGGCTCCACTCGCGCAGGAGGCACTCAGTAGCTAGAACCAAGCCGCGCGTGGCTCACGCCGAGTGCTGCTGCTCGTAAAGACGCGAGGTCAACTCTCGCTCATCCGAGTTCACGGCGTGACTGGGGCCCGTAGGGGTGGGGGACCGAAAGTGAGGGTGGCACGGAATAAATAAATAAAAGCTACAGATTGTGCAAAACATGTGAAATAAGCTCTAAAAAAATATGCATTGTACGCCGACGTAGAGTGTAGGCGAAGACTTAAAATGCGTACAAGGCATCTTACTTAAAGCACAGCAACGATAAAGGAAAAGTGGATAATAACTCTCATTATAAGGAAATAATAATAATAATGCCACTACAATAGAATTGCGTCTTAGTTAGCACCGCCGCTTTGTTTCGTTCCGTCTCCAGATCTGGCGGCGCTCATGGGGAGCGAGGACGGGCGAAGCGATCGGCGAAACTCCATGGCAGAGGTGACCGTGGCGGTCGACGAAAGCCGCCGGATCGCCGGGCAAAGCTTCGCCGTCCACTTCTTGTGCACGGCGGCCGTGACCGGCGTGCTCCTTCTCGCCTTCGCCGTTCACTGCTTCCTCCACAGGCGGAGGGAACAACTATGGAGTGAGTCGTGAAGGGCGCCGACACATTCCACAAATAAGACTGCATGGGCCTGATGAAGGAAAAAAAATATATATGTAATGGGTTACGTTTTGGGCAATGGCCCTTCTTGATAGCACGTCGAGAGGCCAGAGAGACAGAGTGCAGAAGAAGAGTTCGAGGCCGCACCTTGCAGCATGCGGCCTGATGAGAATTACATTTACAATATGTTTCTAATGACCAGTTATTAAATTGGCATACGAATAGCTACCTAACAGTTGCTATTGGGACACCACGGTGGCGAGATGTTAACTACGTCGCCTGGTATTAAGGATGGTTATGGGTTCGATCCCAACGCTGACGCCTGCTGTATATGTGGAGTCTGCGAGTCTCTCTCTCCCTGTGGTCACGTGGATTTTTCTCTGGGTCCTCCGGTTTTTCCCTCCACATTTAGAAACACGCGTTTAGATTATTTGGCTGGTGCTATACTTTTCCACGTGATAAGCCACTTCGTTGGGCTATCATTTGTGGCCAGGTCGCTTCTGAAAAAGAGAGCTATATAGCCCAGTGGGCCTCACCTGGTAAAATAAAAACATAATTTAGTTTTAGTTTTAAGACTTTGCTTTCCGAGCAAGCGGGCGAGTGCTCTTCGACCACAGCCTCCTACGCGAGCGTTTATCGCATGTTGGTTATCGGCACAAACTTGTGAATGCCGATAGCTCGTAAAATATTTACCACACCTTCTCCTTACCCCCCCCCCCTTTCCTCGGAGAAATATTTGTCGAAGCTCGGGTACTTAGGCAGCCGTGGCTAAAATACTAAAATATGTATTATTTAATGGGGCTCTCCATCGATTGTCATTGTGGAGGGGACGTGCGTTTGCTGGAAAGCAATTATCAATTCTACCAACCTGTTTTTTATATGATGTATTAAATAATACCGGATTTGAACCCCTCACATTCTATGGCGCCATTAACTGCATTTTTCTAAGTGTACTTTGAAAATATCGCGTTCTTAAATGTTTTTTTTTACAAAACCCAGGTCGCCTTTCCAAATAAGGCAATGCTGTTTCACGCGTCTCAACGGGGTATAGTTCATCTCATGGTTGTTTAAAGGATATGACGACCACAATAACTCTTTTACGTACGCATGCTTAACTTCTTTTGCACCGTACGTAGCCAACCGTACTAATCGGAGGTGCGGGGGGGGGATAACAAACTTAATTCCTATGTCACGTGTTGAGAATGAATACTGTACTCGATTCATAGAATGCATCTTCATCCACGATGCTTCATTGACTTGGAATAATGTAGCATCTCATTTCATTCATCAACCGTTCAGACTCAGGAGGATTTTTTTTTCTATGATAGGTTTGATTCACTGCATGGACAACATCTGAATGTGAAGTCTTGCTATAATATCGTCTTGTGCCTGTTTTAATGACTTGTGTTAAGAGTTCCCATGATAGTTTGTTGTACTGTACTCTTTTTTGCTGTGCCTTATCGCTGTCGTGTTTGTTTGGTTTTGTCACTCGAATCTCCCTTGCAAAAGAGACTTGTGTTATTGGGCCCTCGCCTTGTGATCAATAAAGATGTATCTGTCTGTATTTAGAGCCTCATACACAAGACATCTGACAAAAGTCTCCCACCATAAATGTATTCCTCTCATACGGTGCTCGTGATTAGATTACAAATATTTTTGGATCGTTTTTACAGTCTCATTTGCATTGTTTCCAATCCTTTCCCATCCCATTTCTACAATCATTTGCTCCATGAACCGAAACTTAACATTCCAATATCATTTCCACGCAATTGCCATAAATTCTTACACACGCATGATTCCATGCACGTTATCCTAAGCCTTAAACATCGATATGAATCGATACATCGATTCGTCGGTACACCCATAGTGTTTTATATCAATTGGCCGCCACGAGTCTACGCTGCAAGACGACTGTCTGTGCGGTATTTTCTCAAATAAAATCAAGATAAAATGTGGTATTCACGACATTCCTCTTGCGTGAGGATAACACGACAGGGCTAAGTTTCGCAGATGCAGTCTGCAGGCAGCTTCACAGTAGGGGCGGGGCTGATTATTGAGATGTGTTTTTTTTTCCAATTGAGTAGTTTACAAGTCGAATTTTTTTTTTTACATTTGCCAAATTTGGACCGTCATGCTCGCGAACTTGGTCTGCTCTCGAATTTAGAATTACGTTGCGCGGTCGTTGACGTCCGCTGTTTAGCCGACGGGCGTGTGGGGGGTTTTTGTTGTTGTTGCGCAATGCAGTACATCCGCGGCATTAATCAGGGCGGCCCCTGGGGGTTGAACCGTAGACCTCTGCAACAAGCGGCGAATCTCGCTATCCGCGCGTGCCACATCACCGCTCCGCGTTGTTGACTTTGGTGAATGCGTCGTACGAGCAGCTTCACGTCGAATGGTCACGCTCAGCGGGGTAGATTCAATGTGCATGTCATGTGCCGGGTGGTCCAGATAACTTGCCAATTAATTTACCCCTAACATTGTTTTTTCCTTTGCATGTTAGTTTCTGTTTTAAATAAACATTACTTTTTCAAAATATTAAGTTTTAGAGAATGAAATGGGGGTTACAAGGCATATTGACCGGGCCTCTGTACGGTACACGACTGCAGGAAAAAAAATTGACCTTTAAAAAAAAAAATGTGCTTTTGTTTTTGCCTTACTCAACTCGTAACCACTAAATGGTGATCCAAGCAATATACTACAATTTCCTCCTTTGTTAACGTCTGTTTCTAACATTACTCTCTTTTTTTATTTATTTATTTTTAGGTTCTACTCCAACAGAGCCAAGCGAAAATAAATGTCTCAAACATGAGAGCAGTGGAGTGCCATGTCTCAAGCACCCCTCGGTATGGCATAGTGAGTTCATCATTAAGTGTCTATGTTCATGCTTATCATCTCTAAATAGTGTGTTAGTACGTTTGTGGCTGCCCGGTCAACGGATTTTTTGCATGAAATCTGACTCGGACATCTCCAAACTCGGTCTCTGCACGAAACACAATCCAGTCTGCATCTGCTGTGGCTCCCACACTTCAACTGCCACGTGCCGTGTGGCTGCCCTTCCCGTGACAACTGTGCAATTGAATCTGGCCTGCCCCTTTGATTGCGCCGTCACCGATGCGACGTCGTGCAATTTGAGCTGCGGGCCATTACGGGTCCAGTGGATCGCGACGACCATAGGCGGCAACCCCAAGATAATCAATGGCTTGCGTTGAGAACAAGCGTCACGTGCATTACCGTACCACGTGTCAGGAACGATCACCCGGAGAATTGAGTGAAGTCACCCGAGTCACGTCGGTCCTGCGAAGGCAAGGGCAAGTCAGGTACCACCACAAAGCAGCACAAGAGTTTGCCAATCGAGAGAACATTACAGATGTAAAATGTGAAAGCTGTAAATGTGACTCATTCCAGGCTGTGCCGCGATGTTGTTCTCTGTCCTTGTTCACCTGCCCACCTCCCCCCCAATCATTCTACCCTAAACAAGCATGGGTACGGATAGATCTCACCGAGAAGATGCTTCTCCGTAATATTAATGTGTGTAATTTTTACCCCCAACGGAGTTATTTTCTATGTTTGGGAAGCATCTTGAGATGCGACCGCGTTGACACACGATGTAAATGTAAGTTGCTGTGGCTGTTGATGACAATTGGATCACGTTCACGTTTTGGACACGTTTTTGACCTTCAGTTATGTCTATCGTGACTCTGATCGGTTGTTTTGTCCATTATGATATTTTCCTTTTCATTGTTCTATTGTCATCTTACTCCACTCACGTGTCCACCTGTTGACATTAATTGGATCAGACTCACACCTGGCCTTCTCCAAGTGCCATGTCAAAATAGTTTTGTCCATAAAAATAAACAATTCCTTGTATTTCTGAGTCCTTGCTGCTTCTAACTGGTAGGATCCTGGAGTCTGGGAGGCGATTTTTTATTTTAAAAAAAATTGATTGAATATATTTACCAATATTAAAACTAATGGAGACAGTTTTCACTCCAGATGTTTTATGTAATTTTCCAAAGGGCTTTATCAAAATTGATACGTTCCATCTCAACCCACGCCAACACACTTGCCAATTCCCCCGGGGACCAAGAGGCAGCAGACCACCGAATCAACCCCGAGTGTTCCCAATCTCTTCATACCCCAGACGCTAAGCAGCCTCCGAGCCTGATTAGTATTTGTATTGGGGGTGGGGGTGCCTGGGAAGACCGAGTGGTATAGACTTGAGATGTGACGTTGCCAGGAGGTGGCGGTATAGCAGTGGATTCTTGAATCTATGTGTGTGGAGCTTTGTTTGTTACCCCATGGGTGTGACATGTGGATTTCCAAAGAGTCATTATTGGTACAAACACCACAATGTAGGACGCTCTTGAAAAATAGTCTTATTATTGTTATACTCCCAGAAGCTGTGTAGAAGTGCCTTAACAGGGGAGGACTTTGCTCATTAGCATGCACCTCAGGTGCAGACCGGTGCGTGTGCCTCCTCATCAAAGCACCTGTGCTACTCCCGTTCCAGAAACACGAGGAGGACAAGGAGGAGGAAGAGGAACACTTTGACGACTACTCCAACCTGCACATGGCTCATAGGGATTCGATCTACGAGAACATTAACAGAACCTAGAACACCTGGAGGAGATCCACAACACTGAGTGTCTCTTTAGGACACCCTAAACTCCCACTATCCCTGTAGGACACCCTCAACTCCCGCCCTGTCTGTAGGACATCCTCAACTCTCACCCTGTCTGTAGGGCATCCTCAACTCCCACTATCCCTGTAGACAATCCTCAACTCCCACCCTCCCTGTAGGACATCTTCAACTCCCACTATCCCTGTAGGACATCCTCAACTCCCACTATCCCTGTAGGACATCCTCAACTCCCACTATTCCTGTAAGACATCCTCAACTCCCAACCTCCCTGTAGGACATCCTCAACTCCCACTATCCCTGTAGGACATCCTCAACTCCCAACCTCCCTGGAGGACATCCTCTACTTCCATCTTGGCATCATCCAATCATATCGTTCATGTTGTACGAGCACAAAGAGGCCCTTCACGTGACAGAAGTGACCGAGCACACTGAAATGAAACAAAAAACGCAGTATTACCGAGATCAATATTATTCCCCTCCAGGACCCGATCAGTGTGGCTAAGATGCAGTAACTGAGAAATATCGGTTTGCAGGGCCCCTTCGAAGTGGCAGGCCTCATGCGGTCGTGGGCCGTGTACGATGAAGGTGCGGACTGTATATTGTCTGCTTTCTGCAGGCCATTGGATTTCCCGCTTGCCGTAGGATACCCACAACACCCAGCCGCTAACAGCAAGTCACTGGCTACGTTAGGTTAAGACTGCGACAGAACAATATTTGACGCGTGGTCGACGCCCCGCGAGCCCTTACTAGGATTAAACCCAAACGCGGCGGGAGCTTACGGCGAAAATAATAATTTGCAATTCAGTGACACTTTTCTGCGATTAGTGGATGACGACGTTTGGTGTTTCCGCAGCACGTTCCATAGCTAAGTGAGTAACGTACTGGATGCTCAGCTTCTCGTATACTGTAGTGATATGCCTCGTGTTACAGTAATCATTCACGACATACGTGTTACGTACTATATAGCGATTACGAATAACTGCACTTTCTAAATGAATAACCGCTTTTTTCTAAACTCACGTAAGACAAAACGCAGCTCCCACGTCCGTGCAAAAAAAATTGCCTTTGTCTGCCACGTCGGCGAACGGTCAGAAAGGTGTCGCGCGCGTGCGTGACGCGCGCTTCTTGTCCTCATGTTCACCCTTTCGGGTCACGGTTCGTGCTCCTGTTCGCAGCAATATTAAAATCACGTACCGCGGCAACATGCGCATGTTACAGTCGCTGATTTTGTGACTTGGCGACTCATGATGATGATATTGGTCATAACGAGCGTACATTGAACCGTTCACCTTCTTGCGTGTTATTTTGTATCAAATAAAACCGAGCGTGCTTAACTGCATTTTTTATTTATTTATTTACGATTGATTTGGTGATCATGCTGCTGCTTTGGGCAGTCGTGCACAAGCAGTTTACGAATATGAGAAAAACAAGTTATAGCTGACTCGCTGTCTGGCGGGCTTGTCTAGTTGGCCACACGCCGCCCAGCGCGCAGAAGAGAGGGGGGGGGGCACGCGGTTGGGGGCGTTTGAGGAGGGTGCGGATTGCGGGGGGCTGGGAGCTGTCACGCTCGAGAGGGGGGCATCCAGGGGTGGGGAGATGGGGACGTTGCAGGTGGGGGGAGGACCGTCGTTCAATGACGGGTACTTTTGTGTACGTTAAACTTCTTTCGCACCGTACGTAGCCAATCGTAGCTCATCGGCGGTGCGGGGGAGGACAACAAACTAAACACACAAAAAGTTTTGCTGGCTGATTGGCTGGAGGGACGGACGGACGAACAGACAGATGTGCGGTCACGGTCAAACAACGAGTGGGCTTCCAAAGCAGATAACACAACCTCATCACATTCGTCAATAAAACAACTCAGTTTATTTCTGGATAATACCCGTTGCGAGCTTAAGGATCACTCGTTTTTCCCGCGTGGCGTCGGTGCGCTGGAGGAAATCCCAACGCACCTGCGTCCCGTCACGCGCCGAGCCGCCCTTATCAGCAGAGAGAAGTTCTGCCGACCCACGAACAGCGCCGTCCGATCGTCGCGCGCCAGCTCGCTTTGCGGGTGCACGCACACGTTCCCTCCGTGCCACGTGGCCGTGAGCACCTCCGCGTGCGAGCTGCTCGCTGGGTCGCGCTGGTACCACCAGCCCTCGTGGATGCGCAGCCAGAGGTTGGGTGGGGCACAGGGCATCAGCGGGGCTCACGAGGTGAAGCAGAGTGGGTTGTCGGTTAGGCGCGAGGTCAGCGCAGTGGACCAATCTCAGCCCGCGTGGGTAGCGTCGTCGGGTCAGCTGCAGCTCAGCTGCTTGTCACAGAGCACATAGCCTGTGATTTTATTTCTCCGTGCAGAATTTGGGCGTGAGGCTTTGCAGATTCAAGATGTCAACGATGTACCTATTGAGATGCTGTATTCCCCTGTGCGCTTGAAACATGCACCTCTGTACCTATGCACCTGTGTACCAATACCACATTCACCTGTGTGTACCCGTGTACCTATGTACTTATAGGGTTACTCACCTGTGTACCCATGACGCATGCACCTGTGTATCCAAGACGCGCACCTGTATCGTGCAGAGTATGTAAATTCCATTTAATTAAATGTAATTGGTATCTGAATTACACACCGCAAATTCGTCATTTGCATATAAATTACACGAGACATGGTAATTTGGTCATTTATATCCTAACACTTCTTCCAGTCATTTGAATGCATTTTCCCGTTTCTGCCGGGCTATAAGGGTTCCAGAACTTGCACCTCCAAGGCAAATCTCCAGAAGGATCCTGAAGTAAACTGAAATATTTATTTATTGTACCAAATAAGATCCACTTAGCTTTATTGCAATATTTCAGAAGGGACCTGGCCACATATGATAGCTCACGTGGAAGTGGCTTATCACGTGGACATTTATAGCAGCCAAATACTTTCAACGCGTTTTTCTAAATATGGAGGGCAAAACCCGAAGGACCCGGAGAAAATCCACGCCACCACGGAGGGAGAGAGACACGCAAAACTCCCAATATACAGCAGGCGTCAGGGCCGGGATCGAACCCACGACCTCCTTCCATACCAGGCGAGAGAGTTAACATCTCCTCGCCACCGCGGTACAGCCAGGCCCTCACCGTGGCTGCTGTTCATCCAGGGCTCGAGTCGAGGGAGGCGGCTGGGATCTCGGCGACAGGGACCCCGACCTGTGGTGGTAAGCGGTCGCCTGGCAGAGGGAGGACCCACAGGGCCGTGATTGGTCTTCTCGTGGGGGTGTGCGTGGGGGGTGTGAGCAGCGACAGGCAGTACCACCCGCGTGTGCGTGTGTGCACGCGAGGGGAGCGGTGGCGCAGTGGTTAGCGCACTTGTGATAAGAACCCGGCGACCCGAATTCAATTCCCGCTAATTCCCAACATCAGTGACGAATATTTGAATGGGTCCTGGGCCTCCCCGAGGTCGATTCAGCCTTAAATGAGTTCATTTTTTGTGGTGTGTAAACATCTGCACTGGGGAGAAAAAAAACCCATTCTCGCGCGGTGATGTCCACACCACTCCCTTATGTCCCGTTCTGGGCCTTCATATGTGCTCGCGAACAGCATTTGCCCGCAACAGTCTATACAGGCATCCCTCGGTTTACGAACGTTCGGTTAACGAACGTTCGGTTTACGAAATTTCGCGCAAAACGCGATTGACAAATGAACCTTATGGCGGGACCCCGGGGTCCCATAAGCCCCCGGCTCTCGCATAAACTGCGTTGCGATGTCATTTTATGTCTGTTGAAGGCGAACGACACGGCAAATATTCCTCTAGACAAGCTCTACACGATGCGCTTCATCAAAGTTTTGTTTCTTCTGCGCATTCGTCCTCGCTGCGCTTGGATGACACGACAACAGAATGATCCGCGCCTGATGTGCGCGGTGGGACGGAGTCGCCAAAAGTTAATTAACTAATTACGATTTGACTTCCGTTTATTCGGGACCCCGGGGTCTCGCCATAAGGTTAAAATAATGGTCAATTTTCGACGTGACAAAATGGAATTTCCAGGTCAGCGACATTTCACGACGACCACGTGCCGTGCGATCATCCAAACGAGAAGCGACAGTGTGCAACAGTGCCTCCACCACTTCGCCTTTACAAACATTCCAACATGCAGCAGATCTTTTGGTGAGTTCCCTGAAATAGGTACATTTTTTTAAATTCACGTATTATTCAATCGTTTGTGTTGTATTATTTTTGTCTTGCGAAAAGTGATAAAAGTGTATATTTTTAAGTTCGGAGTAGAGTTGGAATGACGGCCCGAAACACATCCTTAATTTTGAATATTACATTAATGGGAAAAGTCATTCCGATTGACAAAATGTTGTTTCACGCTTATTTTGACGAAGAACGCATCCCTTTTGTAAATAGAGAGATGCCTGTACGGGGAGACCTTTGTCTTTGCTCTTGCCACGTCGGCGTTCGGCTAAACGGGGTATCTTTGTCTTTGCCTTGTTTGTGCATGTGGTCATTTGGTGCCCTCCCACTCCCGGGTATTTATTGGGCACAGATTCATGAACCACGTGGAGTTTGTACGCCGTGGGCCGGGCGCGTTTCCATCATCAGCAGCAGCAGCTTCGCCCCCTCGAGTCGTCCCACTGACAGAACCGGCCGGAGCGATGGACAAGCTGGTGGAGTGCGTGCCCAACTTCTCGGAGGGCAGAGACCAGGAGGTGAGCGAGGTTTCCGGAGGGGTGGAGGGGGATAATGTTGAACTTCTTTCGCACCGTATGCAGCCAACCGCGCTAATCGGAGGTGTGGAGCACGGCTGCCTTGTCGATTCTCGCGATGCTGCTGGTTAGACTGTTGGGGTTGAACCTCAATCGAGAATTTACACACAAAGACTTGCTACTTACAATCACGTTCTTCATTATTATTATGAGCCATGATCAATCCACTGCTGGATAAAGGACTCCCTTGATGCCGTAGCTATATCTCACGAATCTGCGATGCAACAATCCATCCAGCACCGGCACGCGAGCTGATTTCGTTGCTCCATCTCTCCCCGGACGGTGTCCTGTCAGTGCCGGATTAAGCTAGTGCGGGGCCTGTAGCATACGTTATAAAGGGGCCCTAAATAAAAAAAAACCAATTTTCACTTGCATAGTAATTAGTTTTTTCATTTGCTATACAGCCAGATAATACGACAAATCGCTAACATTAAACACCCAGTCGTTCATAAAAGTTGAAGGCAGTATAGTACTATAGTAATGGAGCAAGTGCAGAATCACTGAACCAGAATTGATAGCTTGAAAGCATTTAGCGTGGGGCCCTTGAAAGTGCGGGGCCCGTAGCTACTACATATTTGCTACTTTTGCTACTGGGATAATCCGGCACTGCGTCCTGTTAATTCACAACGTGAAGGCGAATTCCCAGCAGATTTGAGACGCTGGGGAAACGCCTAAACATGAACGGCACAAAACCATTAAGCTTGTAAAATGCCTTCAACACATTGGTCAAATTGATCTATCCGTTATTATTGTCATACACTTCTAATTTAATGAAAAGTAATTGGTATATTGTGAGCAGGTCAGTATTTACAAATAATGCGAATTATTGTTATGGCGTATTTTTATTTATTAACGTTTTTTTCCCGACAAGGAAACGATCTATTCGTGTGCCATGACGCCTTGCCTCATTCAACTTGCCCAGACCTCCCCTGCTAATCTGTTGTAAAAATCCCAACTCCCAACCCGGACAAATGTCACTGCAACGATAAACACAACGAAACACCCCCAGCGAACGGAGATTAAATTGCCCGGTCGATTCGGGGTTACTGCAATTCGACCTCGACACTGGATTAAGGCTTCTATTCTTATTCCTCTTCGGCAACCCCTCGGAGCCGATGATTGTCTTCCATTATCAATGTCTTATCTGTGGCACCGCAGGTGGCTGATGAGGGAGGGCCAACCATCTACAGACTCTGGAGCCGTAGCCCGTGCCGCCCGCGTGTCTCCGATGGGGATGGGTGGCGCCTGGGTTATTGATTCGGTCTGGAACCACGCTGTTGTTGTTTCTGCCACTTACGCGGTTTACTCCCCCTTCCCACCCTATTGTCGTGGTCGTGTGATCTCTTTACTGGACTCTGTGAAAAAGTAGCTGCATAACTCATCTGATTCCTCCAGTATAAATCGATATTCTTATTCTGAATTGTTGAGATATTTGCATCAGCAGCAAACTTTCAACTAAACTTTTTTATTTGACCAGGTAAGGCCCACAGTAGTGACCTGGCCACAAATCACAGCTCAACGAAGAGGTTCATCACGTAGAAATGTATAGCAGCCACCTACTCTATACGCATGTTTCAAAATGTGGAGGGAAAAACCAAACGACTCGGATAAAAATCCACACGAGCACGGGGAAAAAGAATGCGCAAACTTCGAATATACAGCAGCAGGCGTCAGGGTTGGGATCGAACCCACGACCTCCTGCATACCAGGCGAGGTAGTTAACATCTCCTAGCCACGGCGCCCCTTCCTCGATGTGGGACGAGCCTGGGCAGTAGTCTCTCACGAGTTGGTGTCGGTGTTGCACTTCTTCATGTCGGCCTTGAAGGACGTCTGTTCAGTTTGTCTTTTGAATAGTATGCCATGGAGGTTACTCAAACACACCTATTATCTCTCTCTCCCGTGTGCCTGTGAAAAAAGGCCATTGCCTGAAACGTCACCTGTCATTTACTTTTTTTTTTAATCCCACAGTGTCATTGACAAATGAGTTTAGTTTATGAGAGAGGGTAGTTGCGAAATGTCTCAGTGAAAATGAAGGGCACTCGCTTTGGAATAGCTGTACGACAGTGCTATTGGGTTACTTTAGGCTGTTTTAAGTACTACATGAAAGTTAAATGTTAGCGATGTAGGTTTCTGTAATTTAATTCTACGACAAATAATGCAATGTTGGTAATAAAGGAAACATTAACAGAGTTCCATAGAAATAAACTTGGGGTAAACTCGCAGTGGATTGCAGATTCTCTTGATCTGGCACTGTCTGGCCTGGCTGGTGATTACACGCAAACGCCACGCTCTGCTTATCATTGACATGGGGCACACACACAGACCTGCCTGCCGATTTTCCAATGTTCAAATGATTGCAGACCGCCAATCAGCAACATTGGTTGGCCTACACCCACATTAAACAGACAATTAATGTGTAATCCGGGCGTAAATATACGTTTTGACCCCAGCTCAGCATAGAACTGCATTGTTGTTGGTGGAGAATAGTTTTCTTGTTTTCGTAGGCAAGAAACAAATGCAAAAAAATATCAGTGGCTCTTGTCTGCTCAGCATGTCCATGCAGGTTCACCTTTGATCAACGCTCTGGCATCACATTCATGCCAACGTTGATGATGATGTTGAGCATGGTTCATGCCACACTCTCTGAGTGGCACGCAACACGCCCTTCCTTGTTGTGTAGCTATTGTCCAGAACATTTACACCACACTGCCCTTTCTGGACAAGCAGGCAGGAGCACGTGGAGGGTTATCTGAGAGTGGCAATCACAGCCCAGCCAGTAGCGAATGGCTTGGGTGGCATGGACCCAGGTAGAAGTAATAAAATGGGGCACCACCAGATTCATAACGAGATCTGGTGGTTGTTGTGTTCAATTTTATTGTCTACTTCACAGGTGTGATCGATCAAGGCTGACATAAACATGTATGGGTGTGGAGTAGGCATAACCCAGGACGTTACGTGTACTCAGAGCACCCGCACCAAGACATCTGGACATCTGTGAAAAAGAGCTTCATAGCTCATCGCTTTTTTCCAGTCTAAATAAAGATTCTGAGAAAATAAAGATTTTGATTCTTAGCCGGGCACATGGGCTTCTGCGGCCCATGGGGCCTGATGCAACTGCACGGCGTGGACCCTCGGTAGCTAGGCCACTGCCTGAAAAACCTCCAGCCAAGCATCCCCGTGGCTGTCCATGCAACATCCGTGCATGTGCGCCGGCTGCCCGTGCATAGGTGATCGAGGCGATCGCCGAGGCCATCCGGCGCACGCCGGGATGCCGGCTGTTGGACGTGGACCCCGGGGAGTCGTCGCACCGCACCGTCTATACCTTCGTGGCACCACCCAGCGCCGCCGTGGAAGGGGCCCTCAATGCCGCCCGCGTGGCGTTCCAGAAGATCGACATGCGGAGGCACCGCGGTGAGCACGGGAGGAGGTGGGAGGGGGGTGGCGATGCTCCGGGAACGCTGGTCCAAGTACCGGCCAATGTGTTCCGAGATTTTATTTTAAAATCTTGCCACAAGCTTTCGAGATGTTCCCGTGCTTAGCTCGGTCCGCTCGTTGATGTCATCATCCCATCGCCACGTCTATCCTCGTCTTCCCCTTGCCCTTCTGCCTTTGATTATCCCAAGGAGTTGGCATGGCAGTCGGGCTGCCTGCGAGCCTCGTGCTACACATCCACAAATTGCCATTCTCCGCTGTCCAGCTGAATTCAGCATTGTTTTCTGGCATCCCGTTGTTATTGGTACCTGTTCTTTATTCGTATTTTTACTTTTTGCCTCGGCAGAAAAGTAATCGACAGTTGCCACTCTAACTGCCCGCAACCCTGCCCGCTAACATTGCCCACTAACCCTGCCCCAAATTACTGCCTGCTAAGAGTGCTCAACCCCGTGACCCTGTGCCCGCATCGTGACCCGCCTCTTCTCGCCTGGCAGGCGAGCACCCCCGGCTGGGCGCGCTGGACGTGTGCCCCTTTGTGCCGGTGCGCGGTGTCACTGTGCCGGAGTGCGTGCGCTGCGCCGAGGAGTTCTCGGAGCGGCTCGCCGAGGAGCTGCATGTGCCCGGTCTGTCCATTCGTCCGCCCATCCGCCCGTCCGCTCGCTCACTCGCTTGCGCGTGATCGGTGTTTGTGCCACGCACCACGCTTCTTCTCGCGGATCTCATCTTATTTGCATGGTTGCTACATATGGTGGGAAAGAAGTTAAACATACATATTTATAGTTCAAAAGTGGTAACAAACATAGAGTGATTTAGATGGCAGGGAGCGTGCAAGGGCCAAGGAATGGGTGACCTTAACAGAGGACATGTAGGGGTCACGAATAGGCAGGAAAGAGGAAGGGATTGGACATTTGAAAATAACGAGTTTTTACCTGTGTGGGTTGAGTTTGGAGAGCAATCCGATAGCGTCTGGGGGTCGCCAGTTTGATTCTGTTCGCACCTCCTGAAAAATCGTTTACCGTATAAGGCAATAACCGGTGATGTGAGTGCGGGATTGCGTGTCCCCCATGTGATAGAACAGATCTTGGGGGGGGGGGGGGGGGTGGTGAAGGTGGATGGATATAAAGTAGAATGCCATGACGTTGCAACAACGATAACGATGATGATGGTGATGTTGATGCCACAGTGGTGTATTTTCGTCACGTTGGGCAGTGTACTTGTATGGAGAGGCAGCCAGAAAGGACGATCGGAAGGCCCTTCCCAGCATCCGGGCTGGAGAGTACGAGAAGCTAGGAGACAAGGTGAGGAGAACGTCCCCGCATGGCGATGCCCCACTCTTGACGACCCGGCCCTCAACCCCAGCACCGCAGCAGCTCGTATACCTGTTGGGTTTTTTACTCGTAGTTTAGATTTTTTGTTTGGTAACGGCACCAAATTGCATAGTGAAATTTAGACATTTTTTTTGTTGGTTTGTAAAATTCCTCTCAAACAGTAACTCAAACAGCAGGTGGTAAAGCACAATTTAGAAAATATACATGCGTGTATGTTCACGTCTTTGTGCGTGTGTGTGTGTGGTCGTGCTGGCCACCGACCCCCACGTGTGCCATGCCAGCTTTCATTAGGTGGTCGCTAACAGCGCATGCTCTAACAGTCCGTTAAAGGCTATACGGGGGATCTTTGTCTTTTGTGGTGACGGTGGTGGTGGTGGCGGCGGCCATCACGGCAGCTGAAGGACCCGGCCTGGGCCCCGGACTACGGCCCCGCGACGCTGGTGCCATCGTGGGGGGCGACCGTCGCCGGCACCAGAAAGTTCCTCGTTGCATTCAACATCAACGTTCTGGGCACCAAGGAGCAGGCGCACCGCATCGCGCTCAACCTGCGAGAGCAGGGCCGGGGGCCCAGCCAGGTGGGAGGGCGGCAGTGGCGGAGTCATGGGGAGTGGCCACCAAACTCAAAAAAGCCCTGCTTACCCAGCCAGCTCTGAGACTTTAAACTTTGGTCACGGGGAAAAACATTACTCTCATAAAAACATTTTTTTTATTTTTTACCAGGTAAGGCCCACTAAGCTATGTAGCTCTTTTTCAGAAGTATTCTGGCCACAGACGATAGCTCAACCAAGTGGCTTATGGTGTGTAAATGTATAGCAGCCAAATACTCTAAATGCATGTTGATTCTAAATGCTGAGGGAAGAACCAAAGAACCAGGAGAAAAATCCACTTGACCACGAGGAGAACATGCAAACGTAAAATATACGAGTTAGGGTCGGGATCGCACCCATGACCTCCTGTATACCAGCCGAGGTAGTTAAGTCACGCCATAGTGGCGCCCCTATATGGGCGGTCAGCTCTGAGAATTACAACTTTGGTTTGAACTGTCACGCAACGAATGTCACCCTCGTGTGGCGGAGTGAGTGTGGAAGAAAATGCTTGTTCCATCCTGTGTGGATCAGGTCACTTTAAGGGATCTCGGAAGGCGTATCGGTGATATTCGCTTCCGTGGGGGCGTTCTCTCGATACATGTGCTGCTCTGCGAGAGAGATATGAAGGGATTATTCGTCACATGACACCAATTGCACTCAGCGAGATAAACCACGAGGAAAAAAAAGACCAGTAAATTGCCTCCTTAGCCAAAACACCAGGAAGTGTCCCACAATCACTTTGTCAGTGAGCCACTGCCAATGCGATATGACAAATGTTTTGACATTCATCGAGTTTTTTTTAAATATTGCATCAGAGTGCTCCTAGCCTGGCACAAATGCCGAGTCAAGGTCGACCACCCCAACCACCTCGTGGTGACCGGCGGTTGTTGATGTGTGTCTGTTGGCCCACGTGGATGCCCAGCCCGGGCGTCTGCGCTGCGTACAGGCCATCGGGTGGTACCTGGAGGAGCAAGACCTGGCCCAGGTGTCCACCAACATCCTGGACCACGAAGTGACACCCATGCACGAGGTCTACGAGGAGGTGTGCAAAGACGCCAAGGTGAGCGAAGAAACAAATAGATTTTTAACGACACGCAAAGACGAGCTGATGGTTGAGGCAAGGCTGAGAGCAGCATTGTACATGCAATGTGGCGGTCGCATGACGAGCGTGCAAGGCGTGATGGGAGTCCTGCTGTGTGTGAGCACACCTTTGTGTATTGTTATATCTATTAAAACCATGACCACCACTATCATCCACATCATGACAACCGCCAGTACCATCACCACCATCACTACAATTTTGCCAAATGGATGATGCTATTATCGTGGTCCTAGTATCGTATGATATATCGTCGTATCGCCATAACACCGATGATGGTGATACTACGACACTACCTATGAGTAGTTGGCAAGATCAGCGTCAGAAGGAACGGGACCGCTCACTATCGGCAGATCTATGTGAAAGTGGTCGGGGCTGACGGACCACCATGTGTCCTGGATAAGCCTCCAAGAAATGTAGCAGCCTTAACCCTTTCCCGTTTAGAGACGTCTGCGAGTTGCATGACGGGTGTCCCGTTCACCGCTGAATCTCGGAACGCGCGAGTGGTTCAGCGTTAATTTTATTTAGAGAGGCAGAGCGTCGCTGTTTCTAAAGACATTGTTGTCACCACAGAGACCTGCAGCGACACGGCCACACTCTACAAGAGCTGGCGCCAAACTGTGCCACGCACACCCTCCCGCATGGCCTTGTGGGGAGCCTCGCTACCAATAAAGTGATGCTCACTTTCGCTTTTCTTTTCTCCGATTCCGTTCCCACGATGGAATTGGAGAAGAGAAAAACCGAAGACGTGCGCATATGTACACATACGTCATCGTAATGGGAAAGGGTTAACGAACCGTGACGGCCGGTGTGGAATGCAGGAGCTGTGCGTGGCGGCCGTGGGCTCCCAGGTGGTGGGTCTCGTGCCCCTGCAGGCCCTGCTCACCAGCGCCGCCTTCTACATAAAGCGCGACCACCTCTTCGTCCTCGAAGAGGAGAACAAGATCCGTCTGGTGAGACACGTGACGGGGATGGCCACGCCACAGGGTGTTTTGTTTACCCCTAGAGTCAGGGGGTCGGCAGCCTGCGGCTCCGGAGCCGTATGAGGCCCTTTACGGACTGCTTCGTGACGTTATGTACGTACCTATGTATTTGCGTTCATTGCGGTTCTTGAAATGTTGAGTTTTGTACCAAATTCGACAAAAAAAGTGCCTCTTGTTATTTAGGTTGCCGACCCCTGGCCTAGAGGGGCCCATGTTGTGAGGTCAGAGGTCCTAACTCGATCCGAGATCTCACTTCTAGATCGGTTTTGTTGAGTTTAAAGATTTTCCCTTAGATTTGAGGCAGGAAAAATGTTGCCACACAACCTACGTAAGTCGCTAATGTCACGTGATAGACCTTCTAAAGTCATAAAATATATCATTAGACAAGTCACCAGGTTAAACAGTGAACTGATAAGAGGAATGTCGCTGGACAGTTTGCCATGGATTAAACCGAGTAAACACATTGTGTGCTTTTACTGATTGCGTGATCGTTTTACTGATTTCTTGATCGATTGATTGCTGTACTTGATTGACTGCTAATTTAATGATCAATGGGGGCACAGGTCGTGAACCGACTGGGGCTGGACTCAATCTCCCCATTCAACGCCAAGGAGAGGATCATAGAGTTGGTACCGCAGAAATCGCTTCCACCACCACCACCACCGCAGACATTCTCACGCGTGAGCTAGTGTGCACACACACTCACACACTTGTGTACACGTGTGTGTGTGTGTGCGTGGCCCAGGTACATGACGGGCGCGCTGGAGGGCGGTCCCCTGTCCTCGCTGCCTCTGCACCGGTTCATCAGCAGCGTCGGGTCGCGCTCCCCCGCGCCAGGCGGCGGCTCCGTGGCGGCAGCCGTGGCTTCCATGGTGTGGGGTGGTGTCTGGTGGTGGTCACTGTGTGGTGCTGTATGGTTTGTAGTGTGCCGTGGAGTTGGATAGTGTGTGGTGGTGTGTGTATCTTGAACTTATTTCGCGCCGTACGTAGCCAACTTTGCTAAGCGGAGGTGCGGGGGAAGGACGGCAAACTAAACACAAAGAAGTAGTTTCGATTTAAAGCTTTCGTGACTGCAAGGATTCATCTTCTTTGGTTCTTTCGGTAAAGTCACAAGGAACAGACCTGTCGGGACGACAGAGCTGTTCCTTTCACCTGAAGGCCACTTGTGTTGTGGCCGAAACGTCGTGAGAATTTTATTGTTATTTTATTAATTTATTATTTTATTCTCATTCTACGTGACTTTACTGAAAGAACCAAAGAAGAACAAGAAGTAGTTTAAAAAAAATCGTTTTTCAGTTTAGATGTAAAAGTCAAAACCTCCAGCGGTAAAGTAGAGGTTAGCGAGCTGTTCAATTGCTGCTTCACGGCCAACACCAGTGGCGATTATCTGAACCGGTCATGAGCCACCCTGAGGTCGACTCAGCCTCAACTGAGTACCTGATGCGGTGTGTAAAGATCGCCACGAGGGAGACAAAGGCGGCCGGACGTGGTGTTGGCCACCCACGCACCCTCTCGTGTGCCGTGCCGGCAATCAAAGGTGCTCGCTAACGGGACTTGCCCCAACAGTCTGTTAAAAGGCTGTTCGGGGGGGGGGGGGTCTTGTGGCGTATGCTGGTGGTGTGTGGTGATGTGCTATGTGGTGGCGAGTGTGTGGGGTGTGGTGTTTGGTGGTGTAGTCGAAGGAATGGTTAAGCCTCGTCTTAGGTTGCACAGGTGGTCTTCGACTTTGCTAAATTTACATAACAGAAAATAATAGTTGTAGAGAATATAACAAAACTAGCTGTACTACCCGGCTTCACCCGGGACTTGGATTCACCACACCCGGCCGCCTTTGTCTCCCCAGTGGCGATGTTCACACCACAACAGTTGCTCGTTTGAGGCTGAGTCGACCTAGGGGAGGCACAGGACCGGTTAAAATAATCGTCACCGGTGGTGGCCGTGAGCAGGAATCGAACTCGGGTCGCCGGGTTCGTAGCGCAGCGCGCTAACCGCTACACTACAATGCGTTACGCTTCCACGTGTGTGGGTCACGTGACAGATTTGACGTCACAGCTCACTTTGCCGTACAAAAAATAGATGCATTATTGAGCTCCCCCCCCCCCTAAAAAAAAGTGTATTTTTTATAATTTTTGCATGGTGTACAGTCTGGAACGTACCCACATTTTTTTCAGTTTATTTATTTTGGTATAGCCCTGTGAGCCATTCGGCTCTTGAATCGGGTGCAACCACAACAAACAAAAACATGAACAAGAAAACATCTTAAAGTGACTACGTGACTGTGCAAACAGAAAATCCATGGGAAAAAAAACAGCAAAATATTACTGAAAAAAGCACCGTACACCAACGCTGCATGCAAAAAATCCCAGTGGCAAATTTCAAGTTTGTTGCATGTCGGGAAGTACGCTAAACATTTTGAACAGACACATTCACAACTTTGCCTTTTATATATATACGTCGACAGCCTCTTTCCCATATCTGTCCCTCCAGACATTTTAGACACCCCATCAGGCCTACGGCCCTAATTTTCAGCAGCATTGAATTCATCAGCAAACTCTGGTCCGGTTTCAACATTCGACGTCGAATCAATCACCGCTGGTGTGCAGGGCGCGGCGCTGGGCTCCATGGTGGGGCTCATGACGTACGGAAAGCGGCAGTTCGAGGAGGTGGACGAGGTGGTGAGACGAGCCACGGCTCCTCTGCACGAGGCCATGGGACTCCTCTCCCTCGCCGTGGACGCCGACGCCTGCGCCTTTAACCGCTACATGGTGACGTCATCCTCCACCCCCCCCACCCGTCTACCTCCCACACCACCCCACCCGTCTCACCCCCCCCACCCGTCTCACCCCCCCACCCGTCTACCCACCTCACCCCCCCCACCCGTCTCCCTCCCTCACCACCCCCCACCTCCATCACCCACCCCGCTCCCACCTCCCTCACCCCACCTCCCTCACCTGCTTATCTACTGAATTCCAATCCAGGCTTCAGCTGGCCATTATTAAACCGGGTTCTAAATCTAACCAATGACTGAATTCACTCAAACACAAAATAGCATTTCGGTTTTCACTGAGCTTGGATTAGTGTCTGCTCGCTTGGAGAGGCTTTCATACAGCAGTGGATTGATCTTGGCTGACGACGTTGATGATGTGTGCGTGTTCGACCATGGCGTTTAGGCGGCTCTAAAGTTACCCCGGGGCACGGAGAAGGAGCGTAAACGGTGAGACGGCCTAACTCTCCCCTCCCTCCTCTCACCCCTCCACACCTGCCCTCTCAAGAGTCGTCTTGTTTGCCTCTTCTCTGTGCTCTGTAATCCACGAGCCCAGACCAGATATTTCATTGATCGGTACCACATGGTGGTGGTATACCGTATTTTCCCGCATATAACCCGCGGGGGTATACCACTTTTTACAAACAAAACAAGACCCTGTGGGGTATATGGAGGTGCGGGCTATCCCAAAAATATTTTACACGTGTGACATAGCCAACCATGACTCGTTTAAATTTTTTCATGGTAACGACGTTAAAGATATGAATGCATGCGGGGTATATGGAGGTGCGGGCTATCTAAAATTTGTTTGACACAAAACGCTATTTTTGCGGTGTATATGCGTCTGCGGGTTATATGCGGGGAAATTCGGTAATCACCTCATGTGGTACCACACCTCTGATTTAGCACGGCTGGCTACGTACGGTGCTCAAGAAGTTCAACATACACAACTTGTGGTTACAATTACTTTACGTTGCCAATAAGCGATTTGTAATAACCATTAAAACTTACTGGGTTCTCACATAACTCAGTTATTTGCTAAATAAATATATATCTGTGCCAATAAAGTTCTCACTTTAGCTGGCACCAATTTCTGCTCTGGCCCTTGGACTACGCGCACAAGTTTGAGCAGCACATTTCTTGACTGCATTAAATATCGTTGTACAGCAGGGGTATGGGGAAGAGGTTTTGTAATTGCAAGTTGTGAATTTATTTTAACATTTCCAATTTCATAATAATTTCCAGTGATTATTCAAGCCATGCCGGTGCAATCCTAGTTTCAGCAAGGCTGGTCTTGTGCTCCAAAGGTTTTGAATATCGCGATTTTCCTCAACTTAACATTCTCTGGCCTCCTGGATACAACCAGCTTCGGTTTTTGCCCCCAACAGTTTGGGAATTGGCATCTGCGTTGAGGTAGTAAGAATTTGAATTATTTCGTACATAGCCAACCATGCAAATCGGAGGTCACCTAGGCTGATGGGGAAACATGTCCAGGTTTGGTCTGTGGAGGTGGCAGCCCGATGCGAGACTCATGATACGGGCAGACGGGTTATCCGAATAGTGGGTGGGGTCTCTGCAGTGAGTGGAGCATGTGAGTGAGCAAGCAAACAGGGCCAATGCCAGAGGCCACCTGCTGTGGGCAGGACTGCAGGCCACTCTTGTACATGAGACTACCCTGGACACCCGAGTTCTCGCCTGGTTAAACAAACAAATCTTGACTTTCGCTAGCGGCCAAATGGTTACGTCCGTCAACCTTGACATGACGAGTGCAAAAGCGAGCGAGGCTGCCGTACGGGAGGGGCTGCCAGTTCCACGAGTCCCCCCTGTTGAGTCTCCCAGAAACGCGATGGCCTGAGCCGAGCGACAGCAGCGACGCGATTGCTCAGAGCGGCCCGCGCGTGCCGGGCAGCGTGCAGGCGGAACGAGGAGGTGCAGGCGGCGCTGGCCGAGGCGGTGGCGGTGCCGCTGTCCGTGGCGGAGCGCGTCGACGACGCGTGGCCTTTCATGCTGGAGCTGGCGGCGCACGGCAACTACGCCTGCAGATCCGACGTGCAGGCACGCACCTCTTGACGGCACGATGCAGACCATGATCAGATGGATAATAATTCATACCAATGTACAGCTCTTTGTTTGGCCATATTTCACGATAACCTCTGAACTAGTCCTGGGAAATCCCTGCCCCTACTTCTTCACCATACCGCACTGATGGGGGGGGGGGGAGCACCCAAACTCAGTTGAGGTATCACGATGCAGGTCTCTCAATTCATAAGTGTATTATGCAACCCGTCGCCCCAGTGGAAGACGAGTGACACGATAGTGGTGTCATAACAAAAAATGAACGATTTACGCAACTTGGCAAGTTAAGCCAGTGACTGAATTCTACCTCATCATAAAGTTTGTTGAACATGCATTTTACGAATCATGATCAATAGACTACACAACTTCAGGGCAGTCATTGATACCTCCTGTAGTGTGATCTAATTGAAAGTTTCCCTCCCAGTTGCTGACATTTTGGATACTAAATCATTTACTGTAGAAAACAGTGCAACAATTATTGCCGTGAATGACTACCCCAAACCTGTCCCAGTGAATCGGTCTTGAGGGTGTTGTGCTTGTAAAAAAAAGACGAGCGAGAAATCCTGGTTTTAAAAAGAGGGTGCTGCAGAGTAACAATTACCAGAGGGACGAGTTGAGGGGTACTGATATATCGTGTCGGTGGTCCCCTCTAGGTGTATCTATATTGAACTTATTTTGCACTGTATGTAGCCAACCGTGCTAATCTGAGGTGCGGGGGAAGGACAAACTGAACACAAAAAAGCACTTCAAAAGAAATTAGTTTCGATTTAAAGCTTTCGTGACTGCAATGATTCATCTTCTTTGGTTCTTTCGGTAAAGTCACGTAGAATGATAATAAAATAATAAATTGATTGTGGCCGAAACGTCGTGAGAATATTATTGTGTTATTTTATCAATTTATTATTTTATTATCATTCTACGTGACTTTACCGAAAGAACCAAAGAAGAAGAAATTAGTTTTCAATCTAGATGTAAAAGTGCATAGCTCCAGTGGTTTCCTAATATCGGAAGGGTGTGTTCAAGACGGCCGCAGAAGAGCATCTGAAAATGGCACGATGCGGTGACCGTCTTTGTTCAATGGCCAGCGAGAAGCCACTACTGCGAGGATGACCGAAGTTTGACTGGAGTTTGACTGGAGTCTGCGTGACACAGGTGGGGGTCAAGGCGCTGGAGCTGGGCGTGGAGGGTGCCTACTACAACGTGCTCATCAACCTCCCCGACATCCACAGCGAGTCCTTTAAGACAAAGGTTGTGGCTCAGGCGCTAGGGTCAAACCCCCCCCCCTCCAACTCGCGGCCGTGCTATGGTTTTATTGAAGGGTTCGTTAAGTTCAGTGGAAACACAACCCCGGCGTGCTCTCCGGGCACGCAATTTGAAGTGTCTGGAGGCAAAAAGTAAGCAGCTTTGAAGATCAAGCAAAAAACACCTGGATTCAGGAAGGAAATACATATTTGTAGTTAATTGGAAACAGGTTCATTAAAAAAATGAAACGTTTTGTACAAGACGCAAGATATAACAAAATCTGTATACATTAGTCCTACCACACGAGCAGTCTGAAGTCTGCAAGATACAAATATTTCGAAAATGTAAGTTAGATCGTCCACTCCTTGAACTATCATCCAAAACTGTTGAGTTGCCTTTCAACTGAAGTTGCGTAAATGCGATCTTTACTGCTGAGGGTTAACTTAATGCAATTATTTAATATATATGTAAAATATTTACTCGGATAAAAAATTTACACTAAAGTGCTGCCGTTTTATTTGGACACAATCTGGACGAGCAAAGCAAAAGCATTTCTAACTTGTATACTCCTTTTACTGATTAAAACAGGGAACGTGATGAAACATTAAATCGCTAACAGCAACATAACTTCAATCTACAGGTTCATGTTTTGACACATCATAGTGCCCCCCCCCCATTATGGATGGATGGACAGACAGCTCGTGCAAACAACGCTTCAAGCTTAGCCGGAAAAAATAAAAAAATATAACTGTGGGAGGAATATTTTCTTGTAATTTTCCGCTGAGGCAACAGTAACAGAGGTTCACGACGTCAGAAATGTAACACCAACGCACGCCGCAAACGTTCGTGTCCGCTGAGCAAGCGTGATCCCGTGCACGCACGTGTGCGTCTCTTCCCTCCCTACAGGTGAGAGAGAAGATGGAGCGGCTGCTCGCCCGCGCTCGTGAAAATTCCGCCCATATCCTGGACGTGGTGTCAAGCCGAGAGCCATCCTCACTCGCGTGAGCGACTTGGGACGGCCGTGGTGCTCGGGCAGTGGGGGGTGGGGGGGGGAGTCGAACTCGGTGGTGTCAAGCAGGCAGGCTTGCACGCCGCACCTTCTTCCCTCCAGAACACATGAGGCTTGTCAACTTCATCACAGAAGCTCCTAGGAAGGGTTCATTTGTTGAAAGGGTTAAAAGTCAAATACAGTACAATGTCACCTATCTGACCATCATGTATCCGCCCTGACCAATTAACAGCCCACACCCAGTGCAATATTTGTGCGTGGTGTGACTGCCATTTCCTATTGATGTTCACAAATCTGATCTTATAATATAATTAAGTGTTCTTACTCTTGTGTACGAGGCATTTTCATATCCGATCTGACTGTAGCTTCATACCTAGCAAGTCGGATAAGCAAAGTTGTACCATACATCAATTAACACAGTGTTGGCGATACGTGGGGAAAGGGGCGGTGAATATCGTGGGGTAGAAATGGAAGCTTACACAAAATAACAAGGTCCCGTAATTACGCCGATACACATCACATTTCTATACGTACTGTCAGCTACATGCCTGAATACATATGAGATACGAGTGAAAAATTGTTACTGCTTCAGCAACTTAACAGGTTGAGAATGTTTTCTGTGGAATGTGAAGACGTCTACGCATCCAAAATTGTGAGTGGAGGCTAATTGCCTTTAATGTAGCTTTAGATTTTATTTTCCATTTTCTGTGGAACTTCATTTAGTATGTGATTTGGTGGCACCAGCTATGCTGCTACAAGTAGCCACCGTGCGCACATAGCTCAAGTGTCTTGTTGTTAATAAAATACCGACGGATAAGTGTCAATGTGGCGGGGTGTGTTTGGAAACAGATATAAATTGGTTTCCACATACGTACGGAAAATAAAATATTTGACATTAGTTCATGTGTCAATAAATGATTTATGTCCAATTGAAACTACAGTGTATTTCGGCAGCAGTGTGAGCAAAGTGTGATAATACACAACTGGCATGTCAAGGACAGTACATTTCAAAAGCTTTGTGCAAATATAGCAAGCGGCTTGTAAAAACAACAGTGAACCTATTTTACACACGTGTTAAGACCGATACATGTATTAAGACCGATACATGTAATACAGTGAAGTATTGTGTGCAGCTCAAAGTCTAGTGGTCTTGATTTGGTGCAATATTGCCGCCGTGGTGTAATGGTTAGCACACGGGACTTGCAATCCATCTCGCCAGTTCAATCTCCCGGAGCGGCATTTGAAACAATGGTGCGTGTTTCTTAAAATTTGACCCCCCCCCCCACCACCTCGGATTAACACGGTTCAACATACATGTGTAGTGACACAGCGCCGACTGCTGTACAGCAGCAGCAACTAGAGGTGGACATTTAGCGCACACGCCCTTGAGCATATACACGAGTGTGTGTGTGCTGGCAAGGCGGAGGAACTGGGGCAAGGGTCACGGCAGACCTCGTGGGGAGGCCCCTGGAACCCTCTGGTGGGTTCGAGAAGGGAGGCGCGGCTAGGGCGGAGCCAAGCCGCGCCGAGGGGAATATAAGCAGTGGAGAGCGAGAGCCCCGGGCTGTCGGTTCTGGGAGTGGACTCGTCTCTTCGTCTCTGTCGTCGTCGCCGCCTTCGCCCGATCAATGCGCGGCCGGACAGTCGTTGGCTGTCTCGGTCGACGCCGTCGGTGCAACGCAGACAGGGCGGTGTCTGGGCCGGGCCGTACGGCAGCGTGGTCGTGAAAAAGAAGGCCGGAGTTGGTGGTGTGAACATAATAAAAGAGAGACGGTGCCTCCTGCGACGACCTCGTCTCCGACTGAGTGTGTGCGCCGCATGCCACCCGCACGCCTCGGGGGAGAGAAGAAGAGACCTACGACACTACACATGCATGCACATGCACGTCCACATAACAGAATAATTAAATGGGTACATCACGTATAAGCGATAGACAGCTCGCGTGTGATGGGGTAAAGTGTGGGGGTACTCCCACCTCTTTCAATATGTCTAGCCAGCGTGGAAGAGTAGGCCAATTACCGACTAGGGGAGGCTCTAGAGCTCAATCTAGCGGAGGCCCTTCCACCAGCAGTTGCTTGAATACGTAATTGCAGGGCTGTACATTTACCTATTGCCAACTTTAAACAGAGATGGCAATTGGATGTTGCAAGACAGGAGGTCCAAACCATCTGCACAGTGACCGCAAATTTCCACTTTCACAGGCAAGCGAGCAGCTCTCACCAGCTCTTGGTCGGCAGCGAGGTCATCACAATCATCAATCCGTGGATCCAAGAGCGCTGCGATCGGACCAGTTTCTGGCGGAAGTACACATGCACATGCAGTATAAGTAATGTTTCACCATCTGCGCAGTTTAAGTGATCATGGCGGAGTGAACAATAGACACCTACGTCACAATGCAAATAACCTGGAGGTAATTTCATAGGCATTCTCCCATCTTTAAGGGTCTATCCATATCAAAAGTTACAAGACAGCCTTCGTCCATTCATATTACTTCGTTAACAATTAAATATATTTGAAATTATGTACTCTTTTCCTAAATTGGTGATCGCATTTTAATACATGACCACTATTACTGGTCTATCGACAGGTCGCACGTGTTGGGTAAAATGAGGGTACATCGCCGTGTCCTGCCAGCGTCAAAATTTTTTCTGTTGGCACTTTCTCCTTCGCGGCGTTATTCGAATCACAGTGCACGGAACAACGCGAGCTGCATAACGGCAGCATGGCAACCTTCCTGTGCTACAATCACGGACTTCCGGGTTAAGTTGATTTCCAACCACCCCCGGAAATCTCCAGCGATTGACAAATAACGGTAAGAATTTGTGGACTCTCCAAATCATCTGCATGTATGTACGTATGTACATGTACAGTATTCATAAATAAACGCGATCTAACCCAAAAACCTTTATTATGAATAATATTGGTCGCGAAAGCCTACGTGTTAAACTATGTACAGTATGTTGGAACTTCTTTCACACCGTACATAGCCAACCATGCTTTTCAGAGGTGCGTGGCTTTAAATTAAAGATCCGATCTTGTGGTCAGTACCTGGCAGCAGAATGATGATCTTGCTGAAGGCGTTAGAGAGGGCTTTGTCCATTGCCATCTTCATTATTTTTGCTAACTTTGTCCGCTCCATCGCTGAAGAAAAATCACGCATTAACACATGTACCCAATTAACCCTTTCATGTTTCGAGATGGCTGCAAGTTGCTGGGGTGGGTCCCATTGACCGTTGAATCTCAGAACACGCAAGCGGTTATCGTTAATTTTATTTAGAGTGGCATAGCGCCGCTGTTTTTAAAGACAGCGGTGCAATGTGAAAGAGCTTCACAGCTCATCGGATTCCTCCAGTATCAATAAATATTCTGAATCTGTAGTGGCATGACTACAATCTATGATAGCTAGCGCCAAACTGTGCCACACCCTTTTGCATGGCCTTTTACTTCCAATTCCGTTCCAATGACATACGTGTACCTCAACAGAATGGAATCTAAAGTAAAACTTATGATGTACACGTTCGTCATAGGAACGTAAAAGGGTTAAAAACCTCCCTCACCAAATCAGCTGCTACTCAATGCACATAGTGCTGTGTAAAATACACCACCAAATCGGGAAGTGGAAGTTGTGCCCTAATAGCATATACATTCCTGCTAAATAAAAACGTACGGTCGATGGTCAAGGATAATGGGAGAAGCAACCATAGGTGGGAATTGGCACCACAGCATGTATATCGTGGAGATGGAGCAATGAAATCAGCTTGTGTGCAGGTGGCTAGGTGTTACATCGCAGGACTATGAGAAGCGGTTTGGGGAAGCCTTCAGGAATGGATTATGGCTTATGATTAAATGTTTTTCTCAAATGGATACACTTCCACATGATAAGCCACTTTGTTGAGCGATCACCTGTGGCCAGGTCACTTCTGAAAAGGCCCGAATAGCTATTTGGGCTTTACCTGGTAAGATAAAAAATAAATAGTTGTATTTGTATATATATTTTTAAGTGATTTGTTTACCTTTCCTCTACTTCGCACTCCTATCCTGTTCTTGTATTGTTTGTTGTTGTAACGTTCTGACCTGCCCCTACTCAAAATCTGTGAAAAAGAGCTTTAGAGCTCAACGGATTCTTCGGGTATAAATAAAGATTCCGATTCTGATAGTGTCCATGCTTTGCCTCTTGAAATTTGTTCAGACGAGACGGTGCGAGCGCCTTACGGGCCTTAACGCCAAGTGGGACACACCTTGGTTCTGCACCTTCTCCTCGTCCTCCCCAAACCCGCGCGCAGCAATCTCGAACGCGGGCACAAGCACCTCCACGGCACACACGGCCCTCACGGTGAGGACAGGCTCCGTGGCATCACCTTTCACTACTGTGTTCCCAGCTGTTCCTCTGCTCACCGAGTTCTGCAAGAATGGCACTGTCAAATTCCTTTAGAGGGGCACCCAAACATTAACAAAAAATCCCCTGTATAGCCTGAACAGACTGTAAGGACAAGTGCTGTCAGCGAGCACCTATGAAGGCAGGCACGGCACACGAGGGGGTGAGTGGCCAGCACCACACCTGGCCGCTTTTGTCTCCCTAGTGATGCTGTGTGCACATCACACCAGGTACTCATTTGAGGCCGAGTTGACCTAGGAGATGGCCAGAACTGGTTCAGATGATCATCACTAGTTTTGGCCGTGAGCGGGAATACAACTTGGATCACCAGCTTCGTAGTGCAGCACGCTAACCATGACACCACCGCTCCCCAAATATTAACACACCACACACACCTCGTGGGGGCAAAAGAGGCTTTTTGTACTTTTTACATGGTTGCATTTCAGTCCATTTTTTGAGATTGTTCACAAATGACATTGTAAATAATCATTCTTGCTATATATGTAATGTCGTATACATTTAATCATAGAATTAAAGCATGATTTACATGCAATCAATTTAGTTTTCTGGAATAAGCTACTTTTTTTGAAAATGTGCCACTTCCGAAATATTTTCTTCGAGTCTCATTTCTGCCACTGAAAGAGGTCCTTGCAGTTGCAAAAGTGAATGCCCATGCTAACATTGGACACAAAGTGTTGCCAGGTCGAAAATATTCCACTCCATTAGGGGCCAACCATTTAGTACGTACGCATGGAGGGGGAGGTAACCCAATTGTGTACGCTTGTGTATGGGGGGTCCACTGACAATGTACGTACACACAGCACAGGAAACGGGGGGGGCGCGGGTGAAGGCTCGATAATAATTTGTGTACATTGGCCTTCAAATGAGCCACAGTTCAGTTTCTTCAGTTGTCAGACAAGTACTACCAGGAGAAGTAGGACTGTGGGAAAGGTGTCACTTGTATGCCACCGTACCCCTGACTGCTAGCTATTGCGCAGCTCAGAAAAATAAGTGGCCAAGGTACGCAACTTAACGATTTAATGCAACCAGCTGTGGACTGTTTCTTTAAAGACGTTAATATTATTAATCCTTGATCGTTTCTGCGTGGATTAAATATCGGCCGTTCTATAGGATTCGGGGGGAGGGGGGGGTACGTCAAGCGTATGTACGCAGGTGGGGGGGGGGGGGGTGTAAAAAATACACGTGCGTACAGGGAGGGGGGGAGGAGTCAAGTTGACAGATTATTGCGTACCTACTAAATGGATGGCCTATTACTCAACGAGTGTGGCCAATCATGCAATCATGCTGGAGGTTTTCTCAAACAGAACACTACTTGACTCAGATACTGCTAAATGGCTCAAGACAACTTGAGTTTATTTTTGTGCCCACATGCAATCGCTGCATGCATAGCATGGTTAACATGCTTGCATTGTAAAGTGCCCTGGAAAGGGGGCTATATAAAGCTGAAATAGAATAAAATAGAATGCTTGCAGTGATTGATAAATATCCTTTGCAGGCAATTTCAAAGTAGTAGGCCTCATGGGGCCTACTACTGAGGCGTGGGCTATATCTGTCCCGTGCATCGTAGGGAGCCGTGTGCACAGGGAGGAGAAGTGTGCCAACCCCAAGGATTCTGTTGGACCAGCCGTTGAAGCCAAAGTAGTAGTTGGCGAGGTTGCAGCAGTACTGGCGACTGAGTGGCAGCTCCCGCAGCACATCCCTGGCGTGGTCGACACACTGCTGCACCTGTGGAGCACAGAAGACCAGCGTTGGGCAACAAGCAACACAGAATATTTACTTTTATACTGGAGGAATCCGATGAGCTATAAAGTTATTTTTCACGGAAGTCCAGTAACAACCCGTGGCCACGCTCTTAAAAAAAAGATGCGAGAGAGATGCCCGCGTGTCTTTTACGGAACTATTTTTTTGGGAACTTAAGGTTTACACATCGTGGATAAACCATGCTAACTTTAATGGGACACTTTACAATCCACTCTTGATAGTTTTTACTGTATCATCTCTCCACAGATGGCCACATAATAAAGGTCATATTTTTCCATCTACTTAATAAGTCTATTTGTTAAGAGAAGCGTACTTTGTGGATAATGAAATTTGTATGGTTATAAAGTTTTTCAAGGACACTCATTAAACACAAGTTGGACCGGAGCTAAGTGGCAGTTTTTGGAGATATCATCAGCATCATCGTCCGAATCACGCTGGGTATGGTTAGTAGATTAGGGGGTTTTCTGCCTTGGGAAGGATGTCTGCCAATTTTAAACGCATGCAAGAAATCAACTACAAAAAAGCAACCGATTACAATTATCAGTCAGTTAATTGCAAGTCTCCCAGCTATAATTTCCTCTTCTTAAATGCAAAATTTTACATAAACCATTCACGTAAAAAAATGTGGCTTAAACATGTCATCTCTCAAACTTATAACCCACTGCAAACACGTAGTTTGTTACATGTGAAAAAAACTATTTCAGCAAAAAAAGGAATAATCCGGTAGATTTATTTTCACGGACAAAGGGGCTAACAATTGGAGAGTGGCATCGGTCCCAACCCGCACCCGCAGGATGCTGCCAGCGAAGGGTCTGCGGTGGAGCACGCGGGCTGCGCGGGCGGCATCACGGAACGAGTAGAACCGCACAAACGCCTGCTGGCACCCGTCCCGCTCACCCGAATCCGTCAGGCGCAACGAGAAGATGGGCCCCACCATCGAAAACAGGTCATGGAGCTCCGTCTGTAGTACGCAGGCATGGTCAGTGGCAGGCAAGACACACATGCAATCAGTTTTTATTTTCCACCAAGTGGCAGTGGTGGCATGATCACGTTGCTTGGGCTGCAGTGCACTTTGAGGTCACGTGAAGTTTTAAAGGCTCGTTTGTAGGGGGAGGTTCACGGGACAGACCCTGGTGACCGAATTGACTGGCAGATGCACCATCTGCACCATCTTCACTCTCCTGTGCTGTGTTTTAGCCGCACCGCTCTGCTCGTTATTGTGAGCGTTGCTCCTCGCCCTTTACCCACACGCATGCTCGCAAGCAAATGCAATCGCAAGCATTCATAACGGAGGACCACGGGTTGGTGCGCTTCCTATCAGGTCAATAAACATGGCGTTGATGGTGAGATTCCCGCTGCTGCCCAAAGGTTTCTGCAGGGATTTACCAAAGTTTGCCATCTACAGGAAAAATAATGTTAAAGACTCTCGGACATAAATATACCACTTAACATTCAATGGCAGAGCCAGGATTTTCAGGTAGGAGGGGCAACCCCTCCAGCAATGAAAAATGATAGTTGTTCGTAAGTAAGGACCTTGTCCCTTGCTTTTTATTGGACGCGTGTGCGGCGATGGCGCAGCCATCGATCGAGGGTCGAACTCTAACCGTGTTGTGTGATCGGCATCGCACTCGCTAAAGGTGTCGATGCCTTCAGGGAAGTCGTGTACTGTATACGCAACTGCGCACAATTCTAAGTCACTTAGAGCCGCTTTGCCGTTACTTATTGCCAATTATGGACTCAGACTATCGTCCTATCATCTCATAGAGTCCCTGGCACATAATAATATGCTACACAGTGGCCGTGGGGGTCGCAAAATGCCGATTTATTACTAATAAACCCCAATGATCCGATCGAAATCCCTCATTTCGATCGGATCATTGGGGGGGGGCACGTGCCACCCCACCCCCCACTGGCTCTGCCAGTGTTAACATTCATGACTACCATGTGTAAAATGTGTACATGCGTGGGTGATGAGAGGATGTGAAATTACCTGTGATGTTTGAATGGGACGGAGCAGTGGTGCAGTGGATAGTGCACTGATATTTGAACCTGGTGACCAGAATTCAATTCCTAAGTCACAGCTAAGATCATTGGCGAGTGATATCTGAATCGGTCCTGGGGGTCACCCCCTACCCACCACCTCAACTTCAGCAACTAGACCAGCAAGCAGTATGGTCAAATCTCAAAGGTAAAACCTACTTGGAAATTAAGTTGTAAAATTTGCAACTTTCCCATGCAACTAAAAAGGTCTTTGGGATTGATTGTTGAATTTCCAAGAGAAACCTAAGGGTTCTAACTTGATCAAGCATAGGACATTAGTTAATCTAGACCCAGAGGCGTGCACAGAGCTCGCCGAATTGCAGCTCGCGCAGTGAGGGAAAAGATTGTATCTGATCGCAATGGAAACAAAAATGTAATGCGGCTTGGCAATTGAGCTGTGTAAACTTTACAATCCCAAAATCAAAACCACAGGCCCTGTCACGCGCAACTTTTCATGGTCAATACCGCCAATACTGCCAAGTTGCGCAACGCCACACGACGAATCACGCACACCACATCTGAAACCCAGAATGTTCAACCCCAACACGGCCAGATTATCAGCAGCCCCCTTGCTTTAAAGAAGCAACTCCCAGAGGTCTTCGTCGAGAGCCGTTGTAACGAGGCGAATCGTGAAGAGGTGAGCGATGCTGAGGCTAGGATGTAAAAAAACTGTGAAGAGGCGCGGCTGGGTGACAAGCGAGGAGGTCAAGTTGTAAAGGCGATGAGTTTGAAGATTGTGGAGTCTAACTGGGTCAGGGTAAGAGGGATTAACCAAGCGAGTGGTGATGAGGCGAGTTGTGAACGAGTGTAGTCGTGATGCGACTCTTGACGAGGTGAGTTGTAAGCGAGTTTAATTGTAATCCTGTGACGAGGTGAGTTTAATTGTAACGGTGTGACGAGGCGAGTTGAACTATAATCGTGTGACGAGGTGAGTTTAATTGTAACGGTGTGACGAGGCGAGTTGAACTATAATCGTGTGACGAGGCGAGTTGAACTATAATCGTGTGACGAGGTGAGTTGAACTATAATCGTGTGACGAGGTGAGTTTAATTGTAACGGTGTGACGAGGCGAGTTGAACTATAATCGTGTGACGAGGTGAGTTGAACTAGAATCCTGTGACGAGGTGAGTTTAATTGTAACGGTGTGACGAGGCGAGTTGAACTATAATCGTGTGACGAGGCGAGTTGAACTATAATTGTGTGACGAGGTGAGTTGAACTATAATCGCGTGACGAGGTGAGTTTAATTGTAACGGTGTGACGAGGCGAGTTGAACTAAAATCGCGCGACGAGGAAGAGTTGAACAGCAACGCTGCGGCGAGGTGACTTAATTCTAATCGCGTGACGAGGTGAGTTCAACCGCGGTGTTGTTGACGAGGTGAGCCGTGCGGCCCCCTCACCGTGACGGGCGGCTCGCCGGCGGCCCTCGGGACCCCGCGCACCCGCACAGATTTGCTGCGCTCCGCGGGCACAGCGAACCGCAGCAGCTCCAGACGCGACTCCTCCATCCAGATGCCTTGCTCCAAGAGACCCCCCCACGCCCCCCCGGGAAGCCCGACGATTCCCCCGTGGTCGAAGCCCAACAGAACCGCGAGCCCTCGGCGAGCGACGGGGATTGCAGCTGCGGCGGCGGCGGCGACGACGACAAAATAAAATCTCCCGCCAACGCCCGCGCACCGATTCCGATTCGCGTAAGTCGATTCGCGTAATTCTAAACTCGTCGATTCCTGGACTCGCTACCGAATCACGAAGAGCTCAATTCCGGAAGAGAAGTCGATCCGATAATTATTAACCGAAGCGATTCCTTCGTCAGAATAGACAGACTCGACGCATATTTCATATTCTTAGCTCTTTCGGTAAAGTCACGTTGAAGGGAAACAATAAAATAATAAAATGTATATAAAACAATAAAAATTCTCACGACGTTTCGACCATAACACAAACGGTCGCATATTCTTGGTTCTTTCGGCAAAGTCACGTAGAAGGGTAACAATAAAATAATAAAAATATAAAACAATAAAATTATCACGACGTTTCGACTGCAGCACAAGCAATCGTCATCAGGTGTGAAAACCACAGGTGTGAAAACCACAGAAAATTTGAAAATTGGAAATTTTCTTGCTGTGGTTTTCACACCTGATGATGATTGCTTGTGTTGCAGTGGAAACGTCGTGAGACTTTTATTGGTTTATATTTTTATTATTTTATTGTTTCCCTTCTACGTGACTTTACCGAAAGAACCAAGAATATGAATCCCTGCAGACACGAAAGCTTTAAATCGAAATTTAGACTCGACACAGTTGGGTCAAGGTCGGTTGCTTTAAGATAGGAATAATAGGCAACGTTTCGGGCAATGGCCCTTCATTACAGCACCAAATAGATTACCGGATGCATACCGTCCTGGGTTAATGTACTAGAACGGCATCGTGAGTGGGAACGATTCGACTCATCGAAGTCAGTTGCCATAATTGTGTAATGAGAGAGCACCACCTGGGGGGTTACAGGGGACATCTGCATGTCCACCGCTGGGTAACCGGTATCCAATCTGGAGTAAGGACTCAATCTAGGCTAAAGGTAACCGGCGGAGCTACGGGGAATATTCGGGAACCATCTAGAGGGTTTCACGAGGGGGCGTGGCCGTAGGCGGAGCATAGCTCCGCCGGGGGGCATATAAGCGGAGGCAGGAGAGGACTCGGGGTCGGTGTGGGAAGCCTTGGGTCCGGACTGCATCGCCGCTCTACCTCTCCTCGCCAACGACCACGTGGCGAACCCCCAGCGAAGTCGTCTCTCCTCCGGGCACGCCGCCAGCCAGCGGCGTGGACGGAGAGAGAGAGGGAGACGTACCGCAGCAGCGGACGACGGAGCGAGAGAACTACCCCGAGAGAGAGCGCGGAGCTGTGCAGACATTCTGTTAAATAAAAGACACCAGTCCAGAGTCGTCGTGGAAGTTGTTTATTACATTGGAGTCAGAAGTGGTTCTTCTGGAGACGGAAACATACAACAGAAAGAGGAATGTCCAAGCATCTCAAGAAGAAGAAGAACCCACCTGTTGCGTCTTCTGACGACGAGGCGGTGACCCAGAACCTGCCGACCCCGGGATCTGTGGTCTCGGTTACAGGAACTGGTTAAGTCGCCGCACTAAAAGCGGGCGGTGCGGCTGCGGCTTCTTCGCCACGGCAGGTGAAAGACGGCTGGAGGAGGATGGAGGAGCAGCTGGAGTCGCTGCGGATGGTGCTTCTCCAGCTGGTATCGCTCATCGCCTCGTCCATGTCGTCGGGGCGCCTGCAGGAGGTACTGCCGAGGGGTGACGTGCAGAGGCTTCAGACTGGAGCCTCGGAGGGTCCGCCATTACGCGCACTGCGGTGACCACGCGGCAGGATGCTGCCATCTTGGGCGATGTGCCTAAGACGAGGTCGGAGCCTGCCATATTCCAGTGAGCCGCGTGGCGCGCTGGCTGCGGGGGCCGCTGCTCCTGCTGGGCGACACGGGGCGGAGCGCACCCGACGGCTTCCGCACGTAAAATAATTCCTCGCTGCCGGCGGCGATTGGAGTGCCTTCACTTGGAGGTTTGAGGCAGCGTTCCGGTCAGTGCAATGGTCAGAGGAGGAGGCGTTGGTCGCTTTGCCGACCGTCCTAGACGACGACGCTCTAGCGGTCTTTAGATCGATCCCCCCTGAGAAAAAGAAGACGCTTCAAAGTGTTTATGCCGAAATGGCGGAAGTCTATGAACCACCTTCCGACACCCGACGAAAGTTTATGCAGCGGAGAAGGGGAAGCTCAGAGTCTCCGCTCGCCTACCGGAGTGCCCTTATGGCGTTGGCTGTGGCCGCCTACCCCGATGTTAAGCAGGAGGTCCTTGACTCGCTGGTCATGGACCGCATATTGGCTTTGGAAAGAGACATTGGGGTGGTCTTGCCCTCTTGCGGGCATGATGTGCAAATGTCCCGGTGGGCTGCTAGGTGTCTTCACGCACACGAGAGCCTGCAGCACTGGTCCCAAATGGCTGCATGGGCGGGCGACCCGGCTCGGGACGGTGAGCCCAAGGGGTGGTCGCCGACTAAAGTCATGGACATCCCGCCGGAGCACGCGACTGCTGAGGGCGATCTGGCCGCTGCTGTGCCTCGTTGGGGTCGGGGTCGAGACGACCCTTCGCAACGCTGGAGGGTCGGCGGTCCGCGTCCGCGTGAGGTTGGGAGTGGCTGGCGGGCGGCCGTCACCTGCTTCAGGTGTGGCCGCTTGGGCCACTTCGCGAGGGAGTGCAGGCGCCGCCCTCGATCGCCGATTCCGCCTGCTGCTCCGGCTCCTGCTGCTTTTCCGACAGATTACCATCATCCCTCACAGGCAAGTCAGTACACGTCTGACACCCGGCCAAATTCGCCACCTCATGCATCTCGTACCATGGGGCACGGTTGTTCGTATCGCGATTCGGGGGCTGACGGGTTGCGTTCGAGGCCACGTTGGCCTGTTTCGTTGACCCAATGGAAAAAATTGACACGTCGCGTAGTCACGGCGGTTGCGGGATCCTCGACGGTACCTGGTTCCATTCAGGGTGTGGATGTCCACGTCTTAGTTGACACGGGGGCTTCCTATATGATCATTTCGGACATGATCTTTCAATTGTTGTCGATTCCCGTCTCGCGTGTTCGTCCGGCCTATGCCGCTTGTGTAGCTGCTAACGGGGGTAGCATGGGCATCGTGGGTCAGGTGAACGGTCATATCGCGATCGGGGAGGTCGCCGCTTCGGGGCCGGTTCTGATCTCCAGGTCCTTGGCCGTGCCGTGTTTGTTGGGTACTGATTTCCTTGCGAAAATGCCAATAAAGATCTTGGGTGACCAGGGCTGCTTGTAAATGCCGTCTGGTCGCAATGTGTTCTTTCTGCCCTCGTCGCTGGGTTGCTCACCTCGGGGTGCTGACGTGCAGGTGCGGGTCGATGTCACGGTTGAGATCCCGCCGTGGTCCCAAATGTTGGTGCCGCTACGCTATCGAAAAGGGGGTGCCTGCAATAACTCGGCGGCTGGGGTGCTCCTGACCCCATCTAATGCTGCGACTCGGGGTCTGACGCTGGTCGGCGCTCAGACGATTGTTCGCTCCGAACACGCACCATTTCTGCAGGTTCTCAATGGTGGTCCGGATGAGATTGTCATTCCTGCCGGCACTGTTTTGGCCTATGACACCACTGCCTTTACGGAACCCACCGAGGTGTTCTGCACCAATTGGTGGGGGTGACTCATACTTCTCCTGTTTCGGACGATAGATGGATTGCAGAGTGAAAATTCGGCATTGTCGCCCGAACAACGGAATGGGTTGTGCGCGCTTTTGCGTGATTTCTTTGACGTTTTTAGTAAGGACGAGTTGACTTTTGTCTCACCACATTGACACGAGCGGGGCCAGCCCTATTCGTCAAAACTCGCACCGGTTCAGCCCAGGGGAGAAGGAGCGCGTCCAGAGCGCTGTCAGTAACATGCTAGCCACGGATATAATTTCACCATCTAATAGTCCTTGGGGTGCGCCATTTGTGTTGATAAAGAAGGACGGCAACCTCAGGTTTTGTGTGGATTTTCGTAAATTAAATAAGGTTTCGGTGGCCGATGCATATCCACTGTCGCGCAGGTATTTTTCCACTCTCGATTTGTCTCGTTGGCTCGAGATATTACAGGAGTTCACGTTCGACGTCATCTATCGTAAGGGTTCCCGTCATTGTAACGCCGATGCGCTGTCTCAACTGCCGTCGGTGTCTCGTTGTGCGTGTTCCTCCGGGACAAGTCGTTGCTCGCTCGTCGCTTCGCTGCCGCGAACTGTCATGTCCGCGGTGAACGAGTCTCCCTTGCATAGGGCGGATGTGCCGGCCGATGAGGTGTTGCAGTTGCCCCGCTCCGTATGGATGTGCGAGCAGCTGGTGGATGACTCCTTAAGGGCTCTGCGGCATCAGGCGAAACAGACGCGTGAGGGTTCTGTGTCAGAAGGTGGTCGATTGGCTTTTCTGGAGGGCCTTTTGATGTGGAGGGATGATATAGTGGACCGTTGGCGCATTGTGGTTCCAGTTGCTCTCCGTGACGGATTGGTTCGCGTATTGCACGGTGAAAAGTTGGTGCACCTTGGGGTCCAAAAGTCCTTGCTAACTTTGCAACGGGATTATTATTAATGGCCCGGTATGACAGCCGACGTCTCTAAACTTATTCGCTCCTAAATTTTGATTTAAAGCTTTCGTGACTGCAGTAATTCATATTCTTAGTTTTTTCGGTAAAGTCACGTTGAAGAGAAACAACAAAATAATAAAATATATATAAAACAATAAAAAATTCTCACGACGTTTCGACCATAACTCAAACGGTCATCTTCAGGTGTGTCGGTTTGCATAAATTTATTTTTAAACGGCGCATCTATTTATTTATTTATTTATAAAAAATGCTACTGTCATCATGGATAAAATAGAATACAACAACAAAATTAAAGAATTACTCGACGATGGTAGTTATACAAAAATAAAAAGAGATCCCACCAACAGCCTCGTCACACAAACCAACAAAATAATTTCTGATTCAACCGCATTAATTGATCAATCTAAACAGTTTTCGTTGAAACCTTCTGCTGCCAGGCCACCAAGATTATACGGCTTACCAAAAATACATAAAGTTGATACACCTCTTCGTCCCATAGTCTCTACTATCAGCTCCCCCACCTACAAACTAGCTCGTTTTTTGTCTGAAATCCTGCGTCCTTTCACTGGAAAGACCACCTCTGCGGTACAAAATTCTACTCACCTGGTATCAACAATCAAGGGTATTTCCCTGTCCCCAGACGACCTGCTTGTCAGTTTTGATGTAGTTTCCTTATTCACCAAGGTTCCTGTACCTGACACCATTGCAATCATTGAAGACTTGGTTCATCAAGGACTAAACACTGAGGTACCCCCCCTGGTGAGACACTGTTTAACCAATACATACTTCACTTGGAATGGAACTTTCTACAAACAAACTGAGGGCACCCCAATGGGCTCCCCCCTTTCTCCAGTTATAGCTAACATTTTCATGGAGAAATTTGAGACTGACGCCATCCAGACTGCCACTCTGCGCCCAACCTTATGGAAGAGGTACGTGGATGACACTTTTGTCATCTGGCCACATGGCCGGCCTGCTCTAGACCAATTCTTCGACCACATCAATTCCATACACCCAGCCATCAGATTTACCATGGAAGTCGAAATAGATGGCAAGATACCTTTTTTGGATGTCCTAATTAAAAAGAGACCTGATGGTTCAATGAGCCACTCTGTCTACAGGAAAGCTACCCATACGGATGCTTATCTGAAACCGGATTCCCACCACCATCCATCACAGAAGAATTCTCTCATCAAGACTCTGTATCATAGAGCCCAATGCATATCCGACCAGGAACACATAAGCAGTGAACTCAAGCACGTACACCAAGCTCTTAGGGCTAATGGTTACTCCGACTATACAATCCGCAAAGCTATCACTCAAACCATGAAGAAGAACCCTCTTGAGGAGCCTTTCAAAACCATCACTTTACCCTACATTGCTGGGATCACAAAAAAGATCTCCAAAATCTTGAATAAACACAAGATCCAGGTCCGTTTCAACACATTACATAAAATCCGTGATCTGGTTCCGTCTGTAAAAGATGTGATTCCGGACATACAATACCCTGGTGTCTACAAACTAAGTTGCCTCTGTGGTAGTAGTTACATTGGAGAAACCAAATGCCATGTCTCGGACCGCATTCGTGAACACAAAGCAGACCTTAAACACGGTAGGACCAACACCTCGGCCGTAGCAGATCATTGTTCTAATTCAGTAGGCTCACATGCCATTGACTTTTCCAAGACAGAGGTTCTTTGTAAGCCATCTGGCTTCCATGAGAGATTCGTTCATGAGGCTATCCACATATACAAGCACAGAGACAATTTCAACCGAGAAGGTGGATTCTATCTTAGCAATCATTGGAAAGATTTGATAAACCATTTCAGTTCTTAATTGATTGTTCACGCTTACATTGGCTTTCAGACAGCATACATTTTAAAATTTCGTCTCCCCCCTCCTCTTTTCAAAATATAGATGGACTAGTCCTGGGTAAACTGCCAAATCGCTGCGCGTGACGCTAACGTCCTTTTTTTTAAATAAATAAATAAATAGATGCGCCGTTTTAAAATACATTTATGCAAACCGACACACCTGAAGATGACCGTTTGAGTTATGGTCGAAACGTCGTGAGAATTTTTTATTGTTTTATATATATTTTATTATTCGCTCCTGTCATCAGTGCGCCCAGCGGAAGCCGCCGTGCCTGAAGTGCCATCTGCCGCTGCAATCTATTTCCGTTACGCGCATCAATGAGTTGGTGGCTCTCGATGTCCTGGGGCCCTTCCCGATCAATCCCAAAAATAACAAATACCTTTTGGTGGGTGTGGAATATTTTTCCTGGTGGCCGATGGCTTGGCCCTTACCTGACCAATCTGCATCCTCCATCACTGATGCATTGTTGAATGGCTATTTCATGAACAAAGGCACCCCGGAGCAATTGCTCAATTGAAATCGCCTGTTGGGGGCACTAAATTTACCCTGCCTGACCATGTGCGGGACTCCCTGCGCCGGATTTCTGAAGCGCGGGAGGTGGCTCGGATTAACACCACTAAAACGCAGGCACGCAATGAGCGCTGTGCGCGCAGGTCCGGCCACGACTTGTCATGGTCTGTCGGCGACCGGGCCTGGCTGCATTGCCCTCAGGACCCGTTCTAAAACGCCTGTTGGCACCTCTCCCAAACTGCACAAGCTATGGCATGGGCCGGTTGAAGTGGTTGAGGTTAAACGCCCACAGTGTGTACATATTCGGGCAGGTCGGCGTCGTTGGTTCGTCCACCCGTCACAGTTGAAACCCTTCGTTCCGCCACGGGTTGCTTTGTCATCTCCACATATTGGGTTGCCGGGGTCTGGCATATCCGATGAGCCGGAGGGGGTGTGCGGTTGCACGTTGATCCTCCGAAGATTTCTGTTTTGCCGTCCACAGCATCCCAACCCGACTGCTGTCGCGAACGATGGCCTTGCCGGGTCCAGCCGTTACATTGGACTCCTCTGCCGACCGCTACACTTCCAGCCGCGCCGATCGACACGAAGCAGGATACGACTACTGCAGAGGGTCCAGCGTCGCAGACCCGTTCTAAAACGCCTCGATTTTGCCGATCATCCCATTTGTCTTCGCTTTGTTATTCGCCTTTTAATGCCGGCTCATACAGTTCATGTTGCTGTGTTTTTACAGATCCTTGTCGTTGCCGCGGGGTCTTTTATTGCGTCTCTCCATTACGCGTCCAAATTCATTCTTAGCCGGGACGGCTAGGTTTTTTCATCACGGGGGTGGGGGGAACCATCTAGAGCAGGGGTGGGGAACCTTTTTTCTGCCAAGGGCCATTTGGATATGTTACATCATTCGCGGGCCATACAAAATTATTAACTTAAAAATTTTCCTGTTATATTTGGTCAAACATTTAATTAACTCGCCACTAATGTGATGGCTGGAACTGCTTCTCTTTGGCGAGGCGTGTGATGTTAGCTGGTATTGATGATGTTGCTACTCGCAACTGCTTTTCCAGGTTTGCTCCTAGATTTATTTAATTTCGAGTGCCACCTGCGGTTGCCTTGGCAGGGCTCGACCAAATGATTTCGCGGGCCTTATACAGCCCGCGGGCCAGACGTTCCCCACCCCTGATCTAGAGGGTTCCACGAGGGGGCGTGGCCGTAGGCAGCGCATAGCTCCGCCGGGGGCATAAAAGCGGAGGCAGGAGAGGACTCTGCGTCGGTGTGGGAAGCCTCGGGTCCAGACTGCATTGCCGCTCTATCTCTCCTCGCCAACGACCACGTGGCGAACCTCCAGCGAAGTCGTCTCTCCTCCGGGCACGCCGCCAGCCAGCGGCGTGGACGGAAAGAGAGAAAGAGGGCGACGTACCGCAGCAGCGGACAAGGGAGCGAGAGATCTACCCAGAGAGAGCGTGGAGCTGTGCGGACACTTAAATAAAAGACACCAGTCCAGAGTCGTCGTGGAAGTCGTTTATTACAATTGTAATGTCTCAGATGTTGAATTAAGTCGCACGTTTTAAGAGACATTTCATCTCAAGTCCCGCCATGTGCCCAGCTAAGTTGCCACATTTTAGTGGGTTTAGCCTCTAAAACATACCAATTGTACGATGGGTTAGTTTATATTTTTAATGCAAAGTTTATTTAGTAATGCTACATTTTTGACAATTGAAGGGTTCGTTACACAATACTAATAGGTAACTATTCTTAGGATGAAAACTGTTCACAAAGGAAACATTTTAAACATCTTTGCAGGTCCCATGGTTGAAAAGCCTCCGACTATTATCCACTCTGGCCTATTTATATTCAATGTAGACACGGCATTGCCCGTACCGTCGCTAATTTTAACATTCATTTTATAAAGCAGTGTTTTTGACACCGAGTTTATTTTACTATCGGTAGAATGAATATATTTAGTGAACTAATTTTACACGATGTAATGATGTATCCACTGCTGGATTATAGACTCCACACCGTATATATCGTGGAGGATATTTCATCACGCCTGCAGCGAAGGCGGGGGAGCATTGGTGTTGCAGCATAGAAGTTCAGTACAACAACGTATTTTGCTGCACTACCATTGACTGCCCACCGCATAGCTCTGAAGCCTGTGTAATGAGTACACCGACGGTCGCCGACCGGCTGGATAGACTCCGCTGCATCAGCCTTTAGCCAATCAGGATTGAGTGGGATCATCTGTGCCAAAGTTCAAAGGCGGAGCTCAGGGGTGCTCGCGGGGAACCATCGTGAAGGTTCTAGAAGGGGCGTGGCTAGAGGCGGGGCTGGGCTCCGCATCAGGGGGTTGTAAGGGGAAGGAGTTAGGGGCTCGAGGTCAGTGTGGAAAGTCTTGAAGCGGGACCACGTCTCGCGTCTCCGGAACTCCAGCGGCCACGTGGCAGTCCGGGGTTTTCTCCTTGCGCACCGTCGGCCAGCGGTGCGCAGGAGCGGGAAGCGTGAGCGAGCCGTGCGCGGGACAACACCAACTTACGCCGCGCAACGAAGAACGTGCAGTAATTTAAAGGGGAATGGAACGTGCTGTCCAGCCATTAAAGAAATAAATAAAGACAAGTCAGACGTCGTCGCTGTGATTTATTACACCTGTATCACCTTTAATGAATAGGACGAGACTTTTTTTTTTACAAATGTGGAGCGTAAGAGTGGTCACGTACGTATTAAGAACGTGTCACCTTTGCAACAAGACATCCTAAACGAGGGGGCTACGTCTGGCTCAGCCTGTCATTAACCAGGAACCCTTATTAGTCTAAAGCAGTTTTATTCTAGCTCTCCATCTGCAATGTTATTTTCAACCCATTTGTCTAATCTTTGAGTACTTTTCAATGAAGCGAAGAATCCTAATGTAACCTTAATCTGGCTCTGTTGAACTTCTTTCGTACCGTATATATTCAACTGTTAATCGGATATGCGGGGGAAGGACAACCAACAAAACACAAAAAGCAGTTCAAGAAATGAGTTTTCAATGTAGATGTAAAAGCTCCAGTGGCTTCCGAATATCAGAAGCGTTCCAGACTGAGAACTCGGGCGTTAACACCGAACCATACATTACACAGGATAACAGAAAAATGAGGGAAAAAATGGAGGGGTGTGGATAAGATAACGTTAAGAACGAGGTGGAAGAGACCGATAGGTGAAAGGAAGAGTGAGGGATGGAGAATGGAAAGACGTATGAGGTAAAGAAAATAGAAAACCGAAAATACAAAAAGTCGAAAAATGCATGCACTAATTATACGGAGACAAGTGGAACGCACGGATCAAAAGAAAAACATCAAATTAGGGTTATATCAACAACCAAAAATAATGGGCTTGGCCAGGATAGCATGTGGACGAGAGTCATGGTATGGCAGACAAACGAGGGAACGTGCACGAGCGGATGTCCAAAGCTGAAGCAATGAGATTTACTCATCCAACGGTGAAACCGTGAGGGACGGTGATGTGGGAGACCTTCATCCAGCAGTGGATTGATCTTGGCTTTTGAAACTGAATTTGAACTTTTTCCTACGTGAAAATAAGCAAGTACTATGATGGACACCATTGCCATGAACGGCACGTGTAAATGGCAGGCTTATTTGAGGCAAATCACACCAATGTACAATTTGCACTGAGCAATGTGGTTTACGGTCACGCTAACGTGACACTGTCGAGTGCCTCTATGCTCAACGTATGTTGACGGTTAATTTTGCTCACTCGTCACAGCTCTTGTTCTGAGATGTGCTTGATGAAGAATTTCACTAGAGTTGTGAACGTGGGTGGAAATTACACCAAGCTGGACACGTGTCGATAATGCCACTGGGAAATGGCAGCAGACATCACACCGTACTTGCGAGCAATCCATGTATTGGTACACCGACGTCCTTACAAACACCGTTTATTGCTTCAACAGTATCAAGCCGCTATACCACACAAGTCTGACATGGAAAGCTGTTAAAATACATACGATATAAACAAAAGTTAAAGAACCAGGGACAGGACTATATCGAGCAACAGCTGGGGTCAGACACCAGACGGGGTTGGGTTTCAACCCGACATACATTATACTTATTCTGCTGTTACCTTATGGCCTACCAAGTGTTTGTGTGTGTGCATTACATAAATACGCACGTGTCTGTACTAAATATGTAGACACACACACACTGTATATACATATACACACAATCACATATACATTACAACTATGTGTACTGTGTGTACGATACCTCGGGATTTAGGTTTGCATGTAAATAGTATTTGCGGTGAAGTTGCACAGCTGTGTACACAAGGCAGAGCGGGAGCGTTTGGGTTGTAGGCCACAGACACCACACAGAAGCTCTAAGCACCACGCACCGTTACACTACATACTTCCAAGGGTCACCGCTGTGTCAGTGCCTGTCACGACAATAAATTCCGTAAAAATTTACAAAAAAATCAACCCAATGGCGCCATTCTCAAAGCGCTAACAAGCCGAACGATAATTAATCATTTTTTTTCTTATAATTCTTATTTTTTATTATGATAGTATATGACACTTAAAGCTTAAACACATATGTATAAATATATGTACACACAAAAAACTGTAAGTTTAATATATACACATAAGGATGTTTTATATATCTAGTAAAACCGTTTGTGATTGGTCAAAATCTATTTTACAGTAAAACCATGGTCTCATTGAAATATGAAAATTAACAAAAAAATAAATAGGAACTTACATGCAATTTATTAATTGTATATTCATTATATTGCATTAAGCGTTAAAAACTGAAGAGAAAATTTACAAAAGGGATTTGGGCTGTAAGACTCTGATGGCGCTTCCTACGTCGCCAAGGTTCATCTCAAATGGCACAGAACCCAGTCGCCTTACAGCTGCTAAAATGTAAACATTTTCATGCCCATCTACAGTAATTTGTGATTTAATGATCTTATAAGAAGTATTAAACTATTAAGCCTCATTTTTCCATTACATCCCAATATTTTAGAGTCGATGCCGCCTTCCTAACCAATCATAAACGGTTTTACTGTAAAAAGGTTAAGTGCTGACCAATAAGATACGTTTTTACTGGCGGTAAGTACAAAGCAAAGTGCCTATAGTGTTTTATGCAAATTAAGCAATTAAGGCAGTAATTGTTGCTTTAATTTGCACGATAATTAACACATCACGCCACAAACACACAGCAATCTTTCAGCCAATCAACGAGGAAAATAGCCAGCTCATTAGCATACAATGCAAAGCATTGTGGGGCAACGTACGTAAAAATGACCGTTAAAAAAATGCAAAAAGGTTTACATAATTGACAATGCGTTACGCTACCGCATGGCTAGCATCATCACGTCATGACCACACAGACCACTTACATCAGTAATACAAAAGCACAGACTCATTATCGTGAGCTCGCACTGTCACGCGAACTGCGTCGCCAGCAGCACATAGCTGGGCGGGCAGCTGCTGGCCCGAGGGAGAGCCATAGGGCCCATGGCACCGTGGGGCTCCTTGGTGTGTCCACCACGCCACGCCGCCCCTGGGGTGGACAAGGTAGACGGGCTCACAGGGCCGGCAAAGGGAAGGCGGCATCAAAGTACTGCACTCCCTCATGGACCGCCCGTCCCTTCCCCGATTACAGCTACACCTCTACTCCCCACCCATTCCAAACTGTAAAAACTCCATCACACACAACATTCCAGCCCTGCCATCGCGCCACCCGTGAGCTGACATGCCACCACCACCACGGATGTGAGATATCTCATTCCTGCGCTCCGCACTATATCGATACGATATCAAGCGATGTACCACAATATCGATGCGATATCAATAATTTCACTGTACGTTAAACAAAGCATTCACCCCAGCAACGAAATCTGCTAAGACTGAGGTCTATCGCTGGCATGTTTTAATAAAAAAAAACTTAAATCATTCACAATAATTTTAAAAATCTAAGGGGGAAAAAAAACTACAAAAGCCTCAAAGCAGATGTTACCAGGGGGTTAAAAGTTCACATTAGGCTTTTAAGCATTATATTTTTGGGTATGTACATGATCAAATTGACAATCCGAATTTGGCCAAATGGGTAAAAAAATATCGATTCCAATAATGTGGAAATAATTCAATTGATAGTACATCAATATCAAGTCTTGTATCAAAACGGTATGAAACGTTCGATAGTCACACATGCCGTGAGGCCGCGCGGCCCTTGTAGCACCGTGCGGGGTACAACGATGCCCCCAGCTCGCTCCCAACCCACGCCAAAGCCACACATCTTTTCAACCCTCTAAATATATATTTTTTTGACCATTTAAAATATGTATTTGCACAAGTTTTCTGCTCCCAAGAAGAAGCATGGCAGTTTGTTTTGAAAAATAATGTTGAGCCCCAAGCTCGTTTTCCAAAAAACAAAAAAAATAAATTGACGAGTGTGGCAGCAGCACCTGGAAGGAGCGGAGGGACAAGCTTTGTGCATCATCTACAAAAAACAGGGCCCACTTTGAACTGTATCCTTGATTTTCTCTTCAAACCAATCTACTACACTTTGTGCACATTTAACCTCGCGTCTATAAAACATTTAAAATGATTGTCTGTGGACAAAAACCCTCCAGAACGCAATTATGGGTTTGTCTGGTGGCGGTGGCAGCGGAGGAGGAGGTGGCTAAGTGCCGAAACTGTGGTGTCGACGTGCCGCTCACATTGCCCCACCTCTCGTTGCCCAACGCTTTATTTTTATGCATCCACATATATATTCAACTATGTTCATATATAGAAATTAATAGATTTTATATTACTATAACATATTTCGTTTATATTACTGTATCTTTCTTATTGGCACGCTCAGGGGACGTAATTTTGAACTTTATTACAGACATCCCTTTGGACCAGGTGTTTGTAATACTTGTTTTTTAAGATACGTTTATAAACGTATCTTTAAAGAATAAAAACATTTTCATTTCCACAGTTTCCCATATTTAATGTGCAAAAAGAACCCATCCCAAATGTGTTTCTTTTCCCACCACCTTAATGTCATTGTGCCCCAGTGTGTAAAACTTACTTCCATATTTAAGACATTTCTGTTTTTTTTTTAGTTGGTACATTTACCATGTGCCAACTGCATGAAGGTAGGATGTTCAACTAAAATTCCTATCCACCTTCTCAGAAAAGTGTTTTGTAGAGTTTACAGTTTTCAAGTTTGCTTGTGTGGGGCGGCGCTCATCCACTCAGGCCATCCCGCTCGCCACGCAGGCCTCACACAATGGAATCCCAGTCAAAGTCGTTCTCTATCTCCTCTTGGCTGATGCGTCGCTGTGGCAGTGGTAGGTGGTACAAGGGCGGGGGTTGGCCTACATGGCAGACACACACACAAACAGTACTGTATAAACGTTACGTAACGTGTGTGCTTATAAACAGCACACAACACCGTACATACAATTGTATGCATACATTATCAACCAATTATGTTTCTTTCCAACATAAGAGCATCCTCATTCACTGTAAAACGTGAACTAAACATCTAAACGCTTTTGGTTGTGTACATAATCAGTTTGCATGCGGAAACAGGTTCCATTGGTACTGTACGAAAGAGCTCAAAATTATATAGGGCATAAAATAATTTCACAATCACGTTTATATAGCATACGCATGTACATGTGCATTTGTAATGACATTATTAGACTACTTTGACGACTGTATATTTGTTGCCATGTACAATCCACCACTGTTAAATTGTTACACGTTAAAGTATAGCAGTGCAAGCCAGCAGGCTTGAATGGCCATATTTCCTGGTCAACTCCAAGAGTTCCACTTCATTAAAATTACTTTCATTTTTTATAATGCGTAAAAGAGGGTAATTTGCAAGGAATGACTGCAGGCGTTCACAATTATGAATACTAAATAAAGATTATTATACAGGCTTTCTGAATAGAGAACGTGGAGGTGTCACTGCTGATACTAACTTGCGTGAAAACATTCAAATTAGTCAACAACACTGCCTTAAAAAGGAATTGTATACGAGAATTCTTGGCCGTCTGCGGATTGCCAACCGCGATTTCAAGTATACATGGTTCATTATTTGTATACCAATTTACCAACCAAAGCCTGGTGTTAAGGAAGCCATATGGCATAGGTATTACATCATTGCAATACAGCATGACATCATTGAATTGTGACGTCATTCTTAAAAATGTATTGGGGCCATGGTTTTCCTCTACACTACAGCGCCACCCGTGATGGTGCGTAGCCGATCAGCTGCCCCGTCTGTTTTGTTGAACATACTGAACTGTCATTTTCGGAGCGCATAGATCGCGACGCATCGCAACCACATTCACGTAAATTTTTCCCTGAAGCATGGACCCGAAGCATGCGGCGAATGGTCAAGGTGAGTGTTGTTTATGTGGCCTAGGGGAAGAGGGTGGGGGCTAGATCCCTCCTTCTAACCACCTCTTCTTCCCCCATCATCTTATTGTCATCACCATCGTTAACATGAAAGGTATGTCATGTTTATTTATACCATGAGACCTCCTTTGCCAGTATCAAAATATGAGAATAGGTTTTCCCCTTACTTTCTGGCAACAAAACAGGTGTTAAGATGTTAAAACACCAAACTGAAACCTTTTACAAGGAATCATGTCTGCATTAACCACAATGCTTGTGGTCAGAATGCAAACAAAAAACTCGATAATATATGCATTGTCCTTGAAACTGATTGGTCCACACCAGAGACAAATTTCTTCAGAGCCTAGTCTCAAACAGTGTTAGACCAGAGGACGCCAAAAGGCGAACAGCACAAAGACAATGCACTATCAGGACAATGAGAGCTGCTCATCCCGATAATTGCAAGATAGCAGGTGGACAAGATAACAGTTTCGGTGGTGGTGGACAAGAAAACAGTTTCAATTTGTGTTTTCTTGTCCACCTCCACCGTCAGCAGTGTGGGTGTGTGGAGCGAGGTGCAATGCTTTGATTGGTGTAGACCTACTGCCGGTGTCAGAGCCCTCTCCTACATTAACATTAGCTGCCCCGCCCATCTCTATACCTTTATAAACAGCTCTTTGATTTGTGTAGACCTACCACATTAACATTAGCTGGCCCGCCAATCTCTAAACCTTTATAAACAGCTCTTTGATTGGTGTAGACCTACTGTCGGTGTCGGAGCCCTCTCCTACATTAACATTAGCTGGCCCGCCAATCTCTAAACCTTTATAAACAGCTTGCCCTCAGAGGCCAACCTCCCTGTTCCTGATGACGACCGCTTGTGTTGCGATATTTTTTATTCACTTTATTTTCATTATTATTTTATTAATGTTATTATTTTATTGTTATTTTTTCTATCTACATGACTTTACCGAAAGAACCATAGAATATGAATTCCTGCAGTCACGAAAGTTAAGTCAAAACATAAATACAACCACCTCACAAACATTTTGATACTCACAATGCATGGGGAATAAGGCAACCGTGTAACAATCGTGGCTCCGTTTATAATTTACGCTTCCAACTAAAGCAGTAGCTTTAATTGTGCGGAGCTCGCTGGCCAAATGATTACAAGTGTGTGGTGCAAGGCACTGGGCACCTGGGTGAGCGTTTGCGTTGCTCGGCGCAGTGAGGTGTGGATAGCCCGAGGCCCCCACCATGTTTCCAGGTGTTCCATACATTGCACCTGAGAGGGTGAAAGGCGCAACATATTCAGTACATCAAAGTAAAAAAAAAGGGGAAAAAGCTAGAATTAAAATTAAAGTGTGTGCATTGAAAAACTAAAGTACAAAATACATTTTGGGACCTCCTTTGTCATTACCAAAATATGCGAATAGGTTTTCCCCCTTTTTTCTGGCAACAAAACAGATGTTCAGATGTTAAAACACCAAACTGAAACCTTTGACAAGGAATCATGTCTGCATTAACCACAATGCTTGTGGTCAGAATGCAAACAAACCAAAAAACTCTCTGATAATATATGTAGAGTATATATTGTTTTGCATTCTGACCACAAGTATTGTGGTTAATGCAGACATGATTCCTTGTAAAAGGTTTTAAAAGGTTTCAGTTTGGTGTTTTAACATCTGAACACCTGTTCTGTTGCCATAAAAAAGGGGAAAACCTATTCTCATATTTTGGTACTGGCAAAGGAGGTCCCATGATGTAGCTGCTCACCCCGAGCTCTCATTACTCTGATAGTGCATTGTCTTTGTGCTGTACGCCTTTTGGCGTCTTCTGGACTAACACCGTTTTGAGACGAGGCTCAAAAGAAAGCTGTCTCTGGTGTGTACCAATCATATATTAGAGTATTTTTTTTTTAGAATTCTGACCACAAGTGTTGTGGTTAATGCAGACATGATTCCTTGTAAAAGGTTTCAGTTTGGTGTTTTAACATCCGAACACCTGTTTTGTTGCCAGAAAAAAGGGGAAAACCTATTCTCACAAAATAAGTTATTTTGACTCCAGAATGAATCAAATTTTATGTGCTGAATAAAAGTGAGTGGCATCCTTTCTATATATTTTAACTTTTATTTTTGCAAGCCACCCACTTTTATTCAACACATCAAATGCGATTATTTAGTGCAAATAAAAGTGTGCATTGAAAAACTTGTTATACCAAATTTTTGTATGACCCTGTAGAGATAATGATGGCTTGCCTATGTCAACCCTTGTCGATACAATAAATGGAAAGCATGCGCATTGCTACACAACAGGCGATGTAATGAAAGGTTGATAACACGCATCACCGTTATTACAATTTGAATAACGATCATGCCAATTGCAAAGTCGTGAAATTACATTTAGAACAACACGATGCACAACGCGTTTGTCGTATTTGCGATCCTTAAGTACTGTACTGTATGAAAGAAGACAGACTGCAATACTTTAACAATGCGCGCATATGGACAACAGTGCATATCGCGAAGACCGTATTCAAAGTGCACAGATTTAGCACTAATTTAAAGCGTTTATATCAATCATAATTAGAAGATTGACAACCAAAATGAGGATAACATTACGGCATTTAATTGTAAAACATGATCACGGTTCTCACCTGCTCGCTCAACTTGAGCATAACCATGTTGCCCTCAGCCCATCGTAACGGGCGTGGCAAAGCGAATGATACAACTATTAGGATTATAACTATATAAATATTTTAGCAATAGTAGTAATTATTATAATTGTTGGTCTCGTGCTAAGAGGAAACCACAGAGGCCGCTACGGCACCATGACGAGCGGCGATGTAGGCGCTCTCCTTTCATTGGTCAGAGGCTCCCCAACAGCCACTGATTGGACGAGACGTTTGCGCTCGTAGCTCGACGCGACCATTCGAGGTTCAAAAAGAGGGGAGGGGTAAAATTTACGAGGATTCATCATTAAATTAAGTAAAAAAACACGAATAGATCAGGATTGGCGGGAGATGTAGCGGTTTTTATTGATTTATAAAAACTAGAATTTTCACGGCGAGACGGGTCTGTGTATAAAATGTTAGCTCGTTAGGATTCGTATATCCGGAGATATTAATTGGATCTACGAAGCCTAACAAGTTCAATAAAAGTGTGTAACAAACCAAACACTTCACCCTGAAAATATGGGAGAGGAAACATTAAATGATGATGACGGTGTTCAGGTCATGTTTCAGCGAACTGCCTTGTAAGGATTTTGCAACTGCAATTTAGACTTTTGACCTATCACTTACTGCTACCATAAGTGTGGTCTTGGATTTACAACCAATCTCTATACAATAATGCACTTGTCTGTCTGTAAATTGGGGGGGACCAATTTAGCCAAGTGTGGAGGGGGGTTAGCCACACTGCCGAGGTGGAGCGGAGGAGTCGATTGGCCTGAGGTGTAAGTGGAGGGGCTGTTGACATCAAGAGACACTGGGCTGTTGGAGGAGTACCGACGTCATACAAGATTGGGGTGATGTTGTGACAGAGGAGGGGGGGTGATGACGTCACGGGAGAGAAGGCAGTGAGGAGAGGGCGATGACGTTAGACAACACAGACAAGTTGGCGCAGAGGGGCGATTACGTTACTAGATTGAGGTCCGTTGATGAGGGAGGTTGACGTGAAGCTGGGGTGGTGAGGAAAGTGGTTGATGACGTCACGGGTGAGGTGGACGACAGGGAGTGATGACACAAAGTACATATTTGACATCCTTTTCCCCGCCGACGTTCCGGGGACTCCTGCTAGTAAGAGAATGCTCATTTTCTTTGTTACATGCAGATGCTGTTGTTCAAATTCCCCATCTGTAGCAAACGAATTGCTGAGTGCAACCGATGCTGTTTGTTTGTGGGCATCTTTAAAAAGGGCTGGGTACACAACCCAACCAAAATAATGCGAAGAGCCACTCAGCCCTGGTCAGGGTGCTCGTGAGCTGAACTCTTTTCTGAACAGAAAAAGAGTCTGGAATGGCTGTTATATATGGGGCAAAGGCTCTATGAAATGTTGTATTAAAAATAAGTTGTGATATGAAGAATGATCATTGCTCAAAACGTCACCTATTACAAAATGTTGCGAATGCCGAGTTTAGCTATTATGGCAGACTGTCAAAGGTAAGCAATTAATATATTCGTTTCAGCAATATTCCTCCGTACAAAAGCAGCGCAAGTACTATCAACCAGGTTTTTAATTCACATAATCGTCATATCGCTTCTCAGCGGTTGCCACAATCCTGTGTCAATGTGCTCCATTGCATTCCAATATCCCATGATGTAATCAGTCGCCTCCACCTTCTCTTTGTTAATCAACTGCAAAGGCATCCTGTTTCTTGGCGGTTAGTCTTTGAAGTAATCCGTTGATATTTTTCAGAGAGTCAAACGAATGACAGAAATACATTACACTGTTGCATAAAATAAGGACAAGAAAGAAAGCGGCATACGTGAAGGGGCACTTGGCAGCTGGTCTCGGCCAACTGGCTGGAAGAGCCCAGTCTGTGAGAAGAAGTGTCCCAGGGAGGAGCACAGGTCGGCCAGTTGGCTTGTGTCCAGGCACCAGTTGTTCATGTCTGCCCGCCGCATGCTCTCCAGCAACTCTGCGGGTGGTTGGACACATGAGCACGACCCATCCAAGCAGAGATGTCCGAGCTAAAAACAAGTTGGCTCGAGAGAACGCAATGGTGGAAAGATAAAGTGACTGCCGATTTGGACGGCCTGTTGTACCTTGGACACGAACAAGATATTAGAGGCTGATAGAACGGGTACTGCTCACGCGTTCATCAAAATAGTCATGCTGCTATATGTCAGGTCACAAATACTAATTATTTTAAAACATACTATCCCGCACGAAGTTTAGTAAGCAGTACTGGACGTTAAAATGCCTCTTCAGTTACATACCATCTGTAGTCCTTAAGAAGGGAATATAAAAGCATCCTTGAAGACAAGAGGCACAAACATCCTTGTTTTTAATATGAGCACGCCACGTGTTACCATAACCTTTACATGCATACATGCGGTGGGATGCATTAGTACAACTTCAAAAAGGCTGCCTTAACCCCTCTATACTTACTAGCCCATCATTCATGCCGAGCCAGTGAGAAATAATACTAATTACAGGGGGCGGGCCCCATAAAATCCTAAATAGTGCACGTTCACCGGTCTTTGTGATACCGACGCCTGTGGGTGGGTGTTGCGCTGCCCCAACACTTTAGGTACAAAGATAGCCCCGAAAGAAAAAAAGGGCATCTGTGTATGTACATTACCATTTAGATGTATAAAGCACGTAGAATAATTTGCATATGAAGATGCATAATTAGGGAGGATGGCAAATTGGAAGTGGTAGCCTAATTATAGTGGAGAAGATATAGCAGGATCACAGGTATGCGATAAGATTTTACAATCTAGATTTGAAGTTTTCGTGACTGCAGGGATCCATACTCTTTGGTTCTTTCTGTAAAAAGTAAAGTAGGTATAAAATAAAGTAAATTAAATCACGACGTTTCGGGCGCAACACAAGCGTCCGTCGTTAGGTGGGACAACCACAGCAAGATACAATTGTTGAATTGTCGTTAGGTGGGACAACCACAGCAGGAAACAATTGCTGAAGTGTTGTTTCTTGCTGTGGTTTCCCACCTGATGACGGACGCTTGTGTTGCACCCGAAACGTCGCGATTTAATTTATTTTATACCTACGTGACTTTACCAAAAGAACCAAAGAGTAAAGATTTTACACATTTATAATAAGCTTCATTTTTAGTTAAGACAAAATATTTTTCACGTGCGATAAAACTGTGGACATATGTGAACAACAAAAACAATAAAACTAATAATACTTTGATTTTCAGCTTTCGTGACTGCAGGGATTCATATTCTTGGTTCTTTCGGTAAAATCACGTAGAAGGGAAACAATCAAATAATAAAAATATAAAACAATAAAATTATCACGACGTTTCAACTGCAACACAAGCAATCATCATCAGGTGTGAAAACCACAGCAAGATAAACCACAGCAAGATCATTTTCTTGCCGTGGTTTTCACACCTGATGATGATTGCTTGTGTTACAGTCGAAACGTCGTGAGAATTTTATTGTTTTATATTTTTATTATTTTATTGTTTCCCTTCTACGTGCCTTTATCATCCATAACAGGTTATTTTTTAGTTAGGTCGCATAAATATAAATGTGTCGTTAAGCCTGCCACCACCCGACATAGCCAATTAGTAAGGTTTGTCACGAAAAAACAGAACATTAGAGAATCTATCGAAATTGAGAGAAGTAAAAATAATTTTAACCGTTCGGATAGCTACAGGCTTAGTGCTGCTTGGAAGCAAATCATCAAATAATACATTGTTTAAATGCATGCCTATACAGGTCACCACCATAAGTCAATGGGGATTACCTGTAGGCAGACAGTAACAGGTACTGCTATTTATTGCAAGCAAACGACAGGAGGTACAAGAACAATGTGCATGCATAACGTATGTTGATTACCGTATGAATAACCCAACTGGAAATGGATACCCATTGTAATTCATATGCATTTATTAATCTCCCCCCTTATCACGTGAAGGGCTCACAAGTGACGTCAATAAATCTATCCCTCTATTTACGGAACAAAAACAAGAGGATTTCTCCACAAATCTTGCTGTGCGACAGATGATGCTAGTTGTAATCACTGGCGAAACGTCGTACTCAGATTGTAAATGTTGTGGATTTGCTCTCCAACACACCGGTGTGCTGTACGAGTAACGAATTGGCATGTTCAGTTTACGTGACAAACTAATTGGCTTGTGTCGGGTGGTGGCGGGTTTAACGACACATTTATATTTACACGATCTAACCCAGAAAAACCTATATTATGGATAATAACTCTGTTCACATTAAAACAAAAATATAAAAGCATATTAAGGTCTTGAGTTTATAAGGTGTCAGCAAGAGGATGACCATAGGGTGGGGGAGCTCCAGAGAACATGGGAAAATGAGTGACCTCACATTAAGTGGAAACCGACTGGTGCAACGGGCAGGGGGGACTAAGGGTTTGTGCCCTCCTACGAGCAAGCCATACCACTAACCTGATTAAGTCAGAGCTGCACTAATAAAAACGAAGCCACGTACATGAATGGTTTATGAACACGTATGCACACAACCTTGTGTGTAAGGTAAAGGGGTGGTGCTGCAGAGTTACTGCGTACAACTCACCTTGATACTGGGACATGTCCACTTCGGCCCAATTGAAACTGGATGCTCGTCGACAGCTCTCCTTCAGCAGGTCCAGGTTAGACCAGAGCCCGGGACTCGGTACTATCAACCAAAGAACAGCAACATTCACAGATCCGAGAACATCATAAACACACACAGCGTTCACGTCATAATTTACTGCATTTATGTTGCCTATGAAAATATAACCTGGAATATGCCCAATCTCATCAGATCTCAGAAGCTAAGCAGGGTTGAAGCTGGATATTATGATGGGCAACCATTACGCATAACACAGGTGTAGGCTGCTGCAGGGCTCTCCCACGATTGTAGGCTTATTATGCTTTTTATATTCTTAGTTCATTACGTTACATCTTTTTTTATGTATCATTGTTATTGTTGTTTAAATTGTGTCAGTTGCTTTTAATTTGTCTTCTAAAACACTTTGGATTGTATTTTATGCACAAATCGTGCTATATAAGTCAAGTTTGATTTGATTTGTTTGAGTGTTATATTAACAGAGGGGGGGTATAGAAAACTCTACAGTTGCATTGTAAACGCTCGCAACGTCTATGCTCCCTGCTCCCCGCCTTCATCCACTTGCACTGATCAGTGTCCAAGTATGGTCACTAATCCCCACAATGTGGCATGGAGAGACCCTCATCCAGCAGTGGAATGACAAAAAAAATGGTAAAGTGTACACACATATTCAAATGTATGATCTCCCATAGCATGTGCAGCCAGACAGCTACTCACGTGGGCCTCCGTTGCCAACACCCTGTGCGGCGTGACCCGCGTTGGTCCCATACGGGCAGCCGGTGGGTCCCTGGTGGGAGAGGCGTGGCGTGGGGTGCGTCACGGCCTGGTGGGTGGCGTGGCCCAAGTGCTCGGCCGATGGCGCGCTGCCTGCTCCATCGCCAACGCCGCCTTGTGCCGCTGGGTTTATCATCCCTGTGCGACACGCCCCGGAAGTGAGTGAAACAGCCACAGGAATTCAACCTTTATAAGTTGTGGTAACATATTGTAACACCTTGAACAGATTGCAATTTCTTGGGTTTTCAAGTTTACATAAATGTCTAGCCCAAAGGGTTCACACCAATCAGTGAGACACCTGACTGAAAAACCTTTGGAAAACCCGAAAAAAATGGAGGTAGGAACCCAAACAACAGAAAAACCTGAGACTTTGATGCACAAAAACATTTAACTATCACACAGGCAATGGCGAGTCTACTTTTCGGAGAAAAGCGAGGGGGTTCTGAGCTTGCACAGCAGCTATGTATGTTTAACTTCTTTCGCATCGTACGTAGCCAATCGTGCCAATCGGAGGTGCAATAATAGGCTAATGTACACCATACCCATATTAGTTGAAGTCACCTTACAAGTTCTTACAGTAATACCCTGGTTTATGCCGGCGTTGCGGTCTTGAAAGGTGCGACCAATTTCAAAACGACGTAAATCAAATCAATTTACGGGGTAGGTGGAGGCGAAAGATACGAGACGATGCTGTCAGCAACGTAAGTGTGCGTTGAGGCGACGCAAATCAGGTAGTGGTAAAAGGGGGAGACGTAAATCGGGGTATTACGGTATTCGTTTCCCACTATTTATTATAGAAGGGCTGTGAGCAAAGACGAGGTTTCTGTAACAGAGCCTACAAAAGACCCGAAGCACTGGCAGCTGCCGGTGCACTACATAAATAGGACTGAGTGAATTATTTTCTGGTAAAGAACAAAAAGACTTCACATTACACGGTAATGTAAGCCATCTAGCTGCCAAAAAAAAAGGTTCTTAGATGCAACCAAAAATCCTTACTTTCGCATCACAATTGCATTATAATTAACTAATGAATCTCCTGCACATAACAAAATTCAACAATGTATTATTTGAGCAATATCACTCGCTGTTACATTTAGACATGCCCCACAAGTAAATGAGTTTTGGATTTGTTGGCAACGTTTACACTCCTAAACTTTTTCCCACATTATTCCACCTCCTGTTTAAGCTCCATCTCTCCATCATCCATCTTTTAAATGACAATGCCAAGCACATACGCGTACATCTCGCACAACGCCCGGCTCGCGCTAAACACAGGTACGCGATGCCGGCAGGCTCCCCCCGTGCACGCACCCTGAAAAACATTGCGGTAGAGGCTACGGAAGGACTGGCTGAGATCGTCGGCGTTGCCCTGCATGTTAAAGTGCAGCTTGTCGTCGGGCCCGCCGTCACGCCCCACCGGCTCCGATGGCTCCCGGCTGCCATCGGCACCGCCAAGCTGCGAGTCGAAGGGCTCCGCCGGCGTCGGGGTGGTGTGCGTGGGCGTGCCGGGGTTGTGCGCGTGTCCCGGTGCGCTTGGCGCGTGCGTGCCAAATGCCTACTCACAGCCCCCACACACAAGCAAAGGGTGAGCAAACCACGCGCTTTGAGCACTTGTCCAGCCAAGGTGTCTATTACATGGGGTTCACGGCAACGCTCTCACATGTCATGGAGGAAAAAAAAAAGTATAAAAACCGAGCATGGAATGATTCATCGATTAAAATAGATATGTCCACGATGCAAGCGTCGGACCGTGCGTGAGATTTGATTACATCTCATCCATGCATGTTCTACGTGTTTGGTTTACGAGAGCTCTGCTGCCAATTAATTCCACGTAATAAAATGCCAAAAAATGATCAGTTCCTAAAATAAATCATGAAGCCGAATAATAACAATTCCTTGAGTCGTGGCACGATGAATCATTATATATAAATGGTTCACAGCAAGAATTACACAGGTATTCCTTCTGTTGCATCGTTAGCCGTAAAAGAACAGAGCAAAGAGCTGCATGAATATTAAAAACCACAGCACTCCTGGTGACCGTTAATTAGCAGAGTACTGCAGCTATGCACTCATGAGCACTCATGAGCACTTAGAACCCCGTCATCTCACAATCAATTCTCACAAGTGTTAAAACAAAACAAATCCAACAGTCAGACATCTGGAAAAAAAGCGGACAATGCGTGGACAGGGGATGTGACAACACAATGCAATACGTAAATGGCACATAGCAGGAGCCTGCATGCTATTTGCGTCACTCAGCACCACCACACTGGCATACCCAAACCCTCTGGCCATATTCACTCATAACGGCAACATATGGGGACAGCCAACCAAGCTTCAGACAGCTGCTTTTATGGTCAGATTTGCTCATCAAGAGCGCCTGTGAAATCACAGGGCGAGGTGTATAAAGCAGTTTCTAGGCACAATCTCACAGGATTTTGATTTATTTTCAAATTACAAAAGGTAACAGAAGAGGTGGTGATTCGGGCCAGCTTCCCCATTCAATGACAAAGCACATCATCGCATTCTGCGCAACTCGTATGCCGTCGCTTGCGCCTACGGCGCCGTTTCACGTGCCCGCGGCATACCGTGGTCGGGTACTGCCCGTAGGAGCCGCCAGGCTGCTCTCCGTAGCCCATTTTGGTGCCCGAGGATTGGTACATCTGTATTTAAAATATATATAAAAACATTTTTTTTTATTAAAGTTAAACCACAAGCTATTGGCACATCAGAAAATGTACATTGTAAAGAATGAAAATTACTAGACTGTGACGAACACTTAGCATGGAACAACAAAATACTGGGCTCGTCTTGTGCAGAGACAGGAGATGTGATAACAATATAAAATTTCCACCACTGGCTCAGGACAGACAGTGGTGATAAGCAACGCCACCTCGTTGCTCATGTGAGCACGGAGATACCTCAAGGCTTTCATTGCGGAGGAGCTCTGAGATAGGCAGCTCGTGAATCCGTTGGGGTTCTTGGTCAGCATGACCAAAATATTTAAAATAGTAGTTAAAAAGAAACTGAATATTCAGTGTGCTTTGAATGTGGAAATCTGAAGCCCATTGTAAAACTAAGGTGCAATGTGTAAGTTATTTGAAGAGTTCTCTCCATTGGCACATTTTGTAAGTACATTTCAAAATAACACCGACTTTATTACACTTGCTAATTCAGGTTTAATATTATTATTATAGGTTAACACCTTTGTAATCTATATTACAATGTAAGACGTGACTATCCATTTTCATTTTTCTTCTCTTCTAGCGAGGCTGAATATATACACTCTTAAATGCGCTTACACACAAAACACCAGACTGTGAAGCATGGTAACACCGCAAATAAGACAGTCTAAACCTCATCTTTTAGAAAATGGTTATCAGGCACTCTGAATGTGTAAATTGCAACAAATTACTAATTTTTAAAAAAGTTTTAGAAATATGAGGTGGCTTATCTGACAGTTTCAGGTGGTAAACACTCAGTCCGAAGAACATTAACACTCAACGTGAACCAACAAACATCAATTGTGCAGGAGGTTCCAAGAAGGGGCACAATAATATGCAGGAAACAGGGCTAGGCCTGGCAAGTGATACCGAGTTTCAACTTCAGATGTTGAACCAACATTTTTGAAGTGGATCTAAGCTTGTTAAGTAGGAATAAGCTCAAGAATTAAAATACTACGTATATATCGATATCTCACATACAACAGAGTAGACATCACTGGATTTTCACCAAATTCTGAAATGAAAATTGCCAGGAATTCACTTGAGTAACTTAATTCCCAAAACTATGGATTACTTGTTATTACAAGAGCATAAAGAGTTAAGAAATGTCAACTACAACCTTAGGTTAAATGGGTTCTTGGCAAACTGGATTCTGTGTTGCATCAAGGTTAAATATAAATCAATTTAATTGTGCATCAATTTCAAAGAACGCTTAATCATTCACTTTATTACACTGCCTAAACCTGACCTTGACACGCCATAAAATCCTCAATGGAAAAAAATATCTAAATGAAATATTAAACTATAATTGACGCATAAGCAAATGCCCTCCCACCCCCCAGGCTGTTAATGGTAACAAATCTACGATGCTGCAGAAAGGAGCCTAGTCAGATGTGGCTGGTTCTTACCCGTGTGCTGCCACCGGGCTGGGATGGCCCCAAGCCATAGGCTTGATTGCCGTGTCCACCAGCTTGCGCTCCACCAACTCCAAATTGGTTCTGCGGCGTGGCCTGCGAGTGCGGGATAGCGTAAGGCTGCACCGCGCTGGCGTGCGCCGTGTGCGTCCTGCCCATCCCGTAGCGGCCGCGTGCGCCTGGCATGTCGTACATGCCCCGCGCGGCCGTCTGCCCGTGCGAGTTGGGCATGCCGTAGGGCGCCGCCTCTGCCATCTTGTAAGGCTGCGCGCTCAGCGCGTCCGACTGCACGCTCGGGACGCTGTACGTGCCCTCGGCCGCCGCCTGTGTGTTCGGGATGCTGTAGCCGCTCTGGCTGCTGGTCGGCGAGTCGGCCACCGAAAACTGTCCCTGTGCTCCGCTCGCCGGCACGTACATCTTGGGCTTCTTGGTGCTGCGTGGTGGCGAATCCGGCAGCACGTACGGCGGCGTGCTCTGCGCATGCGCCTGCTGTGCACTGGCCATGCCGTAGTGGGGAGGGGTGCTCGACTGCGAGTCCTGCCCCTGGGGGCTCTTCTGAGTACCAGACACAGTAAACTGGTGCTGCTGCTGCTGCTGCTGTGAGTTGCCCTGGGCCTTGCCCACACTGAAGGGACTGGAGGATGCACTGGCCTGTGTGCTCTGCATGCTGTACGGCATCTGCGAGTTCGGCTGTGCGCTCGTGATGGTGAACTGGCTCTGTGTGCTGGTCTGCGTCTTGGCGATCTTGAACTGTCCATGCGTGCCGCCGCTGCTACTGCTGCTGCTGCCACCGGCCGTTGTGTTGGGGCTGCTGTAGGGCATCTGCGCCTGGGGGCTAGGCATGGTGTAAAGCTGCGGGTTGGTCTGCGCACCGCCCGCCTGCTGCGCATCTGCCTCCTGGTTGGGGGATGTCAGCGGAACCTATGGGAGAGAGTAGAAGAGGGGCAACGTGGATTTCTGCTGCAAAGGAACTTTAAAGTATATCAAGCAAGTACCACAATTGCAGCAGAAGCATTGTAATGCATTTATTGGCACACCTGGAGTGAAATTGCTATCTCTATGGCTTATTTCATGATGCAATGTGTATTTCACATCAGTGCAGTTGAATGCAATTGAAAGGGAAAAACTACGAGATGGATCTATGATAGCGGTTATAGCCTTCTGACTGTAGCCAAAAAGATATAATCCTTCACGAGGGGGAAATATATATTTTACTGCACTTCACCCTGAAGATTAAACTCACAGCCATGATCCAGTGTTGGGTAATAACTTCCAGACTCACTGTACATTTCCAGGTATCTGAGAGAGTAATGTAGCTGCAGATATGCTGCATTTTGCATACTGCAGCCAAACCACAATGATGTCAGAGCACTGCATTTGAAAGTTAAATCACTTCTTTTTTCTCACCAACAAAGCTCCAAACTTATCTTGAACAGCCTGGAACACACAATCTGTGTATATCTACAATATAAGAGCGAGTTGTTCTTTGAATAAAATTTGGCTGAAGTAAACACAAAAACAAGCAGGTACGTCTGAACACTTGTTATCGTAATAATATCGTGCACTCTTCTGAGTCCAGTGCATCACGTATGCACGCTGATCACAGGTAGCCAGTATGACCCTATAAGGGAAACCTTTAAGGGTGTGTGTGTGTGTACGTAGAACTTATTTCGCACCGTACATAGCCAAACATGTTAATCAGAGATGCGGGGGAAGGACAAACTAAACACAAAAAGCAGTTCGAGAAATTCGTTTTCAATTTAGATTTAAAAGTGCATAGCTCCAGTGGCTTCCTAACATCAGAAGAGGGGTTCCAGACGGCTGAAAAAGCGCATCTGAAAGCGCGCGATGCAGTGACCGTCTTTGTTCAATGGTTAGCCAAAAGCTGCTCCAAGGATGACCGGAGTTTGCGTGATGGTTTATGCTCCTTGATGATATCAGCAAGGTGTGTCCTCGCATCATACGGGTTTCTCTGGGAAAATCAACTCGGGTGTCAACAGAACGAAAACCTCTCCTGGCTGAAATGGTTTCCATTCACCTAATCATAGCTATAGTCGTGTGAGCACAGCGGTTTTACTTTTTACAGATCCAAGCCAGCATGCCCCTACATATCAAAATAGCAGAACCTTAGATGAAAATACCTTTATGTATGTTGAACTTCTGTCGCACCATAAGTAGCCAACCATGCTAAATCGGAGGCACTTTATATTACTGTAAAATGTACAAACATTTCACATCATTCAATGTAACGAAATCCGTTATGTGTAAGGCGCCCTTTAGTATGCTTAACTGGCGAGACGATGTGCGCGCATGCACGCACAGATCCTTTACCCTGTCATTTGACCGTGGCCGCTTTTTGGGTCTGGTCGATGAATTTTCATCCGAAGGATTCTGGTCGATCGCCCAGTAGGATCCCTGCGACACACACACACACAAAAAAGTGACTTGATACATTGTGTACATTCTCATATCCACAAGCGTTTTGGCTATGATGAATTAATCATGATCAACTGTTTAAACGAACAACAATTTCACACATTTCCTTCTCAGCATAACTCGAAAATCTGCTCGTCTTGTACATTCACAAGGCTATGCCCATTAAAATGACAACAAGTGTTGGGAAAGAGCCAAGAAATATGGCTTAACTACAACCGAAGTATGACACCTATCGTACATTGCTTCGTTTGGGGCATGTGTTTATTACTGTAACAATGGCAGAAACAGGTTATATATCCAGTTTGGTCGTAACAACTTTTTGGGACAATGTTGTCTAATTGCACATGATAATAAAGCACATTGACAAGTAATGCCTAACAGAGCTCATCGCTGGCCAATACCAGATGACACCACACCTGACCACCACTTCCTTCCCTTCTGCTGAAATCCACAGTTGGCGAGTACTCAACACCTCCTCTGCAGCAGCTTTTTGCTTGCAATCAGTGGAGCGAGATGCAGAAGGAGACACACTTGAGTGTGTACCACCTGAACCAGTGTAGGTTTGCACTTCAGGAATTGTTATAAATCTTGTACCTATCGATTGCACTGTCTGAACTCATGTCACCCAAGTCATCCGTGCAAGTGACCAGGTACCGCAAGTGCCGAGAAGCAAGTTTACATGCCATGACTCTCCCTGGGAGGTGTCAATGCATCATTCTATGCTCACAGCTATGACAGTCATTACGAACACTGTGATTAGAAATGACTAAACTTTTACAGAGAACCACCATGTTGTATGGAGCACATCAAGGTCTGCTGATAATTCCTAGACCAGAAGTCCCGGCTGAGCGGTGTTTGTCTGTGGCTGCTCCTGTCATCTGCAACTCTTTCCAGCTTCACGTACAAAGCATTCAAACGCCCTCTTGCTTCAGGAGTCAGCTGAAGGCGCCACACACTTGGCACAAAAAAAACCGTGAGCTTATGCTCCACACCTCCGAGTGCACGATATGTGCTATATAACGGGGGCCTCCGTGAGGGGCTCGGGGTGCTTCGTGTTGCTGGTGATGAAGATCCACGTCGGGTAAAAGAAGCCTCTAGCTACGCGGTCCGAGACCCAGCTCGTGGTCCGGGCCGGGATAGCGAACCGTGTCTAGTTCTGCCATAGCATGGCTAGATGGGCATTCAACACCCAAGTGTAGGTTGTGTTATGTTGAGTTACTGAAATAAAGTGTTACTCAGTTGGACTCACTACACAAGTCATCATACTTCAATGGAGATTACCTGTACGCAGACAGTAACAGGTACTGCTATTTTAATGCAAGCATAATGTACGTTACCATATGAATAACCCAACCGGAAATGGATACGCATTGTAATTTATATGCATCCATTAATCCCCCCCCCCTCCTTCGCACGTGAAGGGCTCACTTAGTGATGTTACCACATCTATCCCTCTATTTAAGGAACGAAAACAGGATTTCTCCACAAATCTTGTGCGCCTCATGCTAGTTGTAATTACTAGCGAAACGTCGTACTCAGATTGTAAATGTTGTGGATTTGCTCTCTGACACAACAGTATGCTGTACTAGTTTAATGACAGAAGAGTCGACCTGCGGTGTGAGTGGACTAGTGGCCATGGGAGGTAATGACAGGGGTGTCAGTTGTGAGTACGAAGGGACTGGTGGCTATGGGAATAATTGAGAAGGGGAGCATGGCCAGGTGACGGAAGAGGACGGTAGAATCTGCTGGTGGAGCAAGTGTCTAGAGCCAGCGAGAAGGTTCGGGAAGGGGGGCGTGGCCTCTGACCGTATATAAGGGAGATGCATGGGAGACTCGGGGCTGCTGCAGTGGGGGTCTCCGCCTGTGTCAAGTGAACGTGTCTTCAATAAAGTTCCATCTCAAGAGAAGTGTGTCAAGTCGTCGTTACACTAGTAACGAATATGTTCTGTTTACGTGACAAACCTTACCAATTGGCTGTGTTCGGTGGTAGAGGGTTTCACGACACATTTATATATTTACACCATCCAATCCAAAAAAACATCAATTATGGATGATATTGGTCGTGAAAGCCTAAGTGTTAAAGCAATACTGGAAATCTTAAACAGTTTGAGTGTTTTTTTTGTTTGTTGCGGTTGCACCCGATTCAAGAGCCGAATGGCTCACAGGGCTATACCAAATAAATGAACTATGAACTATACTATTACTCAAGCTCATGGAATTTGATCGGAAAAAAACTGCAATAAGCATAGTACTGTTTGAAGTCGTTATTTATACATTAGTATTGTTATCTATAAAAGGACTTTTTTTGTCTGTCTGTGCATCCGCCTTCCTTGTAAACGCATTTAACGGACAAAAGATTGGGTTTATATTTTAACAAAATACACAAATACAATACACTAAGCCTCCGGATGAATACTTAGTATTTATTATTGCCCTTAGTTCAATATAAACTAAGAAAATAAAACTTTGTACAATGTATAAAAGAAAATAAATCACGATGTTTCGATCGCAACACAAGCGGTCGGAACAAATATAATCCAGCAGTGGAACTGCTGAACCAGCGTGAGAGCAGTTACAAAGTTATATATGTGGCGATGGGCAAGCAAACCTTCAGAGATTTGTTCATGAAGCCATCCAGATACATAAACAGACAACTTCAACATAGAAGATGGGTACAAACTGAGCAATCATTGGAAGTACATTATTAACCAGGTAAAGTCTTAACCGACTGTGATGTTTCCATCTTACCTGCCTATGTCAGCTGTTATTTCCGACTCTCTCTATGCCTCTCTCTTAGATCTTTCGCATGTCCTTTGGATTGCACTCTCATGCTCACGTCCTTTGGATTGCACCTCTCATGCTGACATCCTTTGGATTGCACCTCTCATGCTCATGTCCTTTGGATTGCACCTCTCATGGCGCTAATCTCTCATTAATGCCCGCATATGCGCACAACCGCAGTGTTATACTCTTATGCGGCGACGGAAGCTCACTTCATGCTAATCTCTCTGTCCCGAAGCTCCCCCATTAACACAACTGACGTACTTGCGTCCGGGGATGGAATTGCTTTCCAGCTCAGACCCCGCTTGCTTGCCCATCGCCACATATATAACCTTGTTGTAACAGCCCTGTCGCTGTTACAACAAGGTGGAGCGCAAAACAAACAGTGGAGGAGCAGCGGCAGTCTCAACAGCAAACAAAAAACGAATGCACCTCAGCAGCACAGGTTGAGGAAACTCCAGAGCAGCGTGCATGGAGACAATCCAGAGAATGCACAGTTGCTGCTGCTACTGCAGCAGCAGCACAGGTTGAGGAAAATCCTGAACAGCGTGCATGGAGAGAAGCCAAAGACTGCACAGTTTCTGCTGCTGCAGCACACGCCGAAGAAAATCCTGAACAGCGTGCATCAAGACAAACCAGAAACTGCAGTTACTGCTGCAGCACAGGCGGAGGAAACGTCAGAGCAGCGTGCATGGAGACAACCTAGAGACTGTACATTTACTGCTGCAGCATGGGCTAAGGAAATGCTATTTTTTGCAGCCTGCGGACGCTATATATTTTAGCTCCTTCGGAGGGCTTCTCGGCACCTCGCCCATCACCCCCACCTGATGTCCCTGTCTCCCCTCCCCCCCACACTGCAGATACCACTGACCCTACTGTATGTAGCGTGTGTAGGTATATATGCTTACAAAATACACTTCTTTTTTTGGGGGAGGTGAATTTTTTGGGGGGGAGGTGGGGTTGACAATTTTTGTAAACCTTGTGTCAACTTTTTTACCCCGCATCTGAGCGGGGGGGGGGGGAGGGGTCCACTTTCTATAAAAAAAAAATTGGGGGGGGTGAAACATTTTGGGAGGGTTGACGATTTTTGGAAACCTATTGGTTCAACTTTTTGATTCAGGCCTTCTGAAAGGCTCCTGTAATTTAGTTGATGGATAAATGGACAAACAGAACACCGGGCTTTTATAACAGATGAGTATGTGTATGTTTTTTTAAGAGAAGACAAGTTTTAAAGTATATTTATATGTGTTTCCCCTTGGCAAAGCCAAGCTCTTCCTGCTAGTATTGTAAATCTAAAGCATACCACAAGCTTACTTTGGACACTGTGAAGCAAATCTTAAACAAAACATTCATATTTCCAACTATTTACCAAAGCTCCCACAGCACTGCACTCAGCTGAAGCAAGAGCTGCTGGTGCTGGATCGCGAGTGCACTTCGGGCAGTTCTGGATTTGTTTTTAACGGGGAGTGGTGGCAGTGGTTAGTGCACTGTGTTACAAACTCGGCAATCTGGGTTAGATTCCGGGCTGCGGCTAACACAATTAGCAGTGCTATTTTGTCTGTTGCTGCTCCTCCTCTAGGTCAACTTAGCCTTATGAGTACCCCATGCAGTGTTTAAACAACATAAAATGGAGAGCAAAGGCAGCGGGGTGTCGTGGTGGCCACACTATCCCCTTGGGTGCCATGCTGACCTTCACAGATGCTCGCTCACAGCACTTTCCTCGACAAACTATGCAGGCTACTCTCAGGAGGTCTTTGTATTTTGTTTTCGCTTTTACGCACGAGCTGCCACCATTTCGGGTAGGAGTCGGGAGCTGGGCTATGTCCACCATGCAAAACACCGCAGTGGTGGAGAGCGGCGACCGTCATTACAAACGAGTTGAGCGGCGACTGTCATTACAGACGATTAGCGCAGCTCCGTGACGGACGTGGCAGTGCTACTGCAGGCACGGGATGTACGGTCCGGCGACGGCGCATGGCGCATGCCAACTGGGAACGTCACCGTATCAAAGTGCCCATGCAGGGCTAAAAGCTAGGCCCCCGTATCTGCTGTTGCAGCAGCTGCAACATTTAATGAAAGATAAGTATTGCGGGTTCTCTGCTTGCATACATCTGCATACGATCAGTCACTACACAATCTGGCAGCAATAACTGTTTTGTATCACCTGCAAACACGTGTCGTTTTTTTATGCACGTGTATCTAAAACTAGTTCAAAAAGCCCGTCTTCACCAGGCAAACGTTTTCTATACGTACAACTTATTACCTGTATGATTTTTTACAATTTTTATTTACGATTAACGATGACTCCAAAAATGTGTATTTATCCACAAAAATAATTGACGGCTTAATTCAACATTTTATATTTAAAGGCGTACCTATCAGAAACTGCTCAATTTAAAGATTCCGTTTTTTTTATTAGAAAGAACAAAAATCAACTAACTTAATACTATTCTTGGTTCTTTCGGTAAAGTCACATAGAAGGGAAACAATAAAATAATAAAAATATAAAACAATAAAATTATCACGACGTTTTGACTGCAACACAAAAAATCATCATCAGGTGTTGCAGTCGAAAAGTCGTGAGAATTTTATTGATTTATTATTTTGTTTCCCTTCTAGGTGACTTTACCGAAAGAACCAAGAATATGAATTCCCTGCAGTCACGAACGCTTTAAATCAAAATTTTACTTAATACTCTAAAAGGGTATGCTATCTTTTACCGTTTTCGAATAATTCTGATTTGAACATCATAAAATGCGTATTTTTTCGTTCAAAACTGCTCGAATCCGAAATATCTCAAGAACAATAAAATATAAAACAATGGCTCTTGCTTTAATTTGCTGTTTATCGCTCTATCAAAGGAAAAACTAAATCTTATATTTTGAACGGTTTCTGAATGACACGCACAAACATGTTCATCGGGCACTTAAAATTGAGATTTGGGGACCTAAACATTTAAAAAAAATCTCAGATTTTCAGATTGTTCCTGTTGTGTGTGTCCTAAAAGCTACCTCTGTACCAAATTTCTGCTTTATACCTTGTCAGGAAGTACCCTAGAGGTTTTTGAGACAGATTAAGGTTTTAATTTATATAGATCATTCTCCAGCAGATGGCAATCAAGTGCAGTCGTGTTTAAATAAACACAAGTGGTATGTATTAGCCGCATTGAATATTAGGCTGCGCAACTGTGTGAGTAAGTGAACACATTTGTAGTGGAGTCACATGCGATACACTATTACAAAATGGAATCCAATAATGTGCCGAGATATTTTTCAGTGCCAACACATCCCAGTTTGAATTTCATCGGCTGTACAAAAGTGGCTTTTACCATTTAAACGTGTTCACAGACATAAATAGGACCACCGGCAGTTGATACTTCACGTATATATTATTTGGCGCGAAATCTTTCACAAAGACGATTTGAAACTATGTAAATATTCTTCTGTTTGCATTCTACTGTACACCCATCGCTGAAACTTCAATTAAAGCAATATGTAGCTTATTTTTTGTAATTCATCAGCGTGACTTGTGATCATAGTCCAAATGACAAACCTAAATGTTTCCTATAAATAGGAAAACAACTTGACTGTACAAATTTAACTATGGTTATAGCTCTTGCATTCAGCACACTCCTTGTTAAAGCACAATATAAATCACAGTTTGGATGATGCACATCCTGATTCAATATCAATCTTTCGGGAAAAAAAAAAGTTTTGCAATTTTGAGAAATAATTTTTAAAACAGAGCAAGAAGAACAAAAATATAGAGTGCAGAAGAAATATACACCTGCATAGACATTGTTTTCTGTGTCCGAAAAAACATTTAGATTAATCATTGCGACTTACTACAAATGCCTAGTACAACACCGGTGTGTCATTAGTGTAAAGATGAATCCCGCTAACAATTCATGTAATGAGCTCATACCATCTCCAATAGCGAACTATTGTTGGCAATCACGAGTGCATAAATGCTATTCAAAACGAGTGACACTAATCGATGGAGCCAGAGAGCCGACAGCCCTTCCCTTTCACAGCGCATTACAAAGGACGGTGCCGAGCACCTTTCTACTGTGCAACGTATCGCACAGCTCCAGTCCTGGTTACAAATCTGCCTTGACAAACAGACAAGCAGAATTTCCGGGTCATTCGCCAATATAATAATTTAAGGGGACAGTTACAACACTTAAAAAACACTAAACAAAACACAGGAACGCGGCAAAGAACGCGCACACATGTGGTATACGCACACGTGTACGTACGAGGAACGAAACAGTTTCAGACGAAGGCCATTGCAAATATGTACTAATAGCATCAATATGAATATCCTCATACAATCAACGTGAAGGGTACAATTTAACACGGAGAGACTTGCATCATAATTACAATGTGGTGAAAGCATTTAAGGTTCACCTTTCCAGGGTCATCTCTTGAGCGAGGCACTTTGATGAAGCACTTGTTCAGAGATAGGTTATGACGGATTGAGTTCTAGAACGCAGCACACACATACAACAACGGCACAATTGTGACTTCACATGCACACCAACGGCTGCCCACTCTGCTTTTATCAATCTCAGTGGTTTACAGAAATGTAACGGCTCGTTGAATAACTGCTTTTTTATTTTACAACTATGGAGGGTAATATTTTTATTTTACTCAAGATCAGCTCTGCCTTACAAATGTATAAAGTTTCAAAGCTTTAATTCAAATGATTGACTTCACATTAACTTCCATGTATTCGGGTGGTAGTGGATAGATAAAACTATATATTTAATTTTGACCCCTCCCTCATTATCAGATGCAAACGTGTTAGGTGTAGCTACCGTATTTACCCGCATATAACCCGCGGGGTATACCACTTTTTAAAAGCAAAACAAGACCCTGCGGGGTATATGGAGGTGCGGGCTATCCCAAAAATATTTTACACGTGTGATATGGTAGGACTATCCACTGTGCAACACTTACCTTTGACTAAAGCACTTCTGAATAAACCACTAACACTAAAATTGCACGTTATCACGTTTTAAATTATTCGAATTGTTTGTGCAATGTTTACATTGCGCAATAGGAAGGGCCTTAACAAGCGTCTAGCAGACGCGGAATCATAATTGCCGAGTCCCTTAGGCCGCTGCCATTGGCTGAGCACTATACAGTCGCGACCATGAGCTTTGTTTCAAACTTCCAATGGCTTTGTTGCCAGGAGGCAATGGTGTAACCGTAGTGCCGCTATTGTCTGCGCAGCGCGCAATATACCAGTGCAGGGGTAACTACTGGTCCAGTAGCTGTAATATGATGAGGTCGAATGCTGGTAAGCCTAACAGTATGCTTACTTACTTATCTACCAGTTATGTGTTACTTATTTATTGGATATCTATTTTTGTTACTTATTTACTGTTTTAAGTTCACTCGTTTCTGGTTAGTTTGTTTTCTTTGTGCACGTTATGATCTTAATGTTAACACTTGATAGTGGAATGTATTACAAATGTAAACTTTGTATTAATATGATGGAATTAAGCTGCGGTAACGACGTTAAAGATATGAATGCATGCGGGGTATATGACGATGCGGACTATCTGAAATTTGTTTTACACAAAACGCTATTCTTGCGGGGTATATGCATCTGCGGGTTATATGCGTATGCGGGCTATATGCGGGAAAATACAGTACTTGCAGGATGCGCTCTGTTCCACGGTTATAAGAACAGGGTCTGCATCCGCTCTGCATGCAATACGGCTTCACTCCATGGGAAATGAGAAATAATAAAGTGGATAACGAGCCTCATCAATGTACTCTGGTACGTGCAAGATTTGAGATTTTGGCATAGCAGAATAGTGGTTGCCCTTGATCCCGGATAGCTCAGGAGTATGGATTTTCACTTTCATAGTAACAGTGCAACCTTTAAAAATACATCACAAAAAATGTATTCGCTCTATAAAGAATACCAATGAGGTTATACTGCCCATTCGGGAAAAGTTAAATAAACCACTCATCTCAACAGTAAAATCAGTATTCCTTTACAATACTGGGTGGCATCTACAGGAATTATCAGTAATTTTTGCAAGAATAAATCATTACTCAACAATGATTGTGGGGCACTTGGCTCGCTCATTGGTATTTGTATTGACAAATGTGCCACCCCTCCCAAACAATCTAGTGTCATTCAGTTTATTCGAATGTATGTTGAACTTCTTTCGCACCGCACATAGCCAACTGTGCTAATCGGAGGTGCGGGAAACTAGTTCAGATATTTTGCCATGTTACAGGCTTCTAATGAAAGCTTGCACAAGGGCCGAGGGATTTTAGGCAAAACATGTTATGCAAGTTCATCCAGAACACGCGTACTTTCCCCACCGGTGAGACATGCACCATTGATATTATTACACATAACTAAAATAACCCACACAAGTCAACATGATATGGAGGGGATTGAGGGCCACGGCGAATGGCCTTTGTTAGCTATGGCTGGTTGTACCGACTGTATAAAGTCCGAGGGCCATCTTTCAAGTAAGGGACACCATGAGCTACCAGTGCTCCTGGACCTCATTGACATGCCAGTTCTGCATACTATGGCCAGATTCTCCATTACTCTACTAAAAACGCACACACGCGCGCACAATTAAAACACGCATGTCACCCTCACGCGACTCAAAACACACACACACCTTCCAGCCGATGCCAGCCTCCTTGTAGTAGGGGAAGTTGTCGCAGATCCACTGGTAGATCTCGCTGAGCGTCATCCGCTTGCGAGCGGAGCTGTTGATGGCAAAGGTGATGAGGTTGGCGTAACTGTAGGGCGGCTTGCCGTCCTTGCTGCCGGTGCTGCAAGCCTGCGGGCTCTCGTCGGGCTCGGACGAGGAGCGAGCCGCGCCTGCCGGGGAGCCGGGCGTTCTCCGAAGCGTACCCGAGCTCGAATCCGAGCCAGAGCCGGCGCCGGAGGCCGAAGCGGAATGCTTGGACGCGGCGGCGGCTGCAGCAGCTGTAGTGGAGCGAGAAGAGACAGCGGTGTCACAGGCACACATACGCGGAATCTACGCTCCCAAGAGGATACTGGAGACGTATTATTTGGCTGTCAAACAATAAGCTAATGCTGTCAGGGTAAAGGAATTGTCCCAGCCTCAGTGTCTACTGCAACATGTATGCGTGCAAACAAACGTGCTACATTCAGCATGTGAAAGTCACGCCTTTTTTTATTTGTAAATTCACTTGCACGCAATCCAATACTTAAATGACAAATTGATTATTTATTTTACACATGCTTACGAATGAGCAGTCTGTTAGTCCACTGTATAAAATTACAGCAACAGACATTCTGGAATCCAAGGCATAGCCCAGAACCCATATTTCAGATTTTTTTTTACATTCCAAACTGATGTCTACTGCACTGAATTTGTTTTACACCTCCCACAGCACAGCAAGTACAAGGCTACTTGAAAATTAAATTAGCTGAAGGTGTGAGAAAGCCATGCTGTAGGCTAAATAAGCTAGTTTGTAATTTTAACTGTATGACATGCGTTAATCAGAATCGGAAGTTTACATCCTGAATAATACAATACGTTGCATAGCCATTAGTTGTGCATAAATATAATCGCAAAATTAATTTGTAAATAAAATTGAATTGTATACTGGCCTGATGATTTATGTATGGAACAAAACATATTAAGGTTAGCAAAGCTTGCAAGGTGAATTTCATTTAGTGCTGGGGTGCTCAAGGGGGCACCAGTGGACACAGTGGCCAAGGTGATCTAAAGAAGAATGTTGAATTAAGGTGTTGAGAGCTAAACTGGGCTAATTGTGGTGCATGTGGCGATACGCAAAATACCGCCGCCCACCACTTCCTGCTGCTTGGGTGGCAAATTATGATACAACCATCGTCATAGTAGAAGAGGACTCCTTTAAAATATATAAACTGGAACGCCAGCCAATTAACAGATACTCCCATATATTAGGGGATTCGTCGGCTGTATCCTTATAATGGAGGAACTCCAGATTTAAGGATAACAAGACTTTCCCAATTATATATATATCAATGAATTGATGTGTACCAAGAAATGCAAGAGCAAAAACGCATACACACGGATGCACAGGGACTCGCACACAGAAAATTCATTTTCATAGAAAAGTGGTGCAAGTTACCAATGTATGCTTTCTGTAACTGTAAAGCTCAAATACAAAGGTGAAAGTATATACGTGCACTTGCACGTGAAAGTGGTTTTGCTTTTATTCGTGAGAATGTGAACCTCAGGAAGGACAGACAGAATAATTCCAGGGCAAAGAAATAAGCAGCTTATCATCTCACTTCAAACAAGACTGTTCACTTTGGGGGTCTACAGCATAGCATCCACAGACCCCTAAAAGGGTTCATTGTAACCCGAAGGTTGATCTCTGATTTGAAAAAAACTGATTAACAGATGTTCAAACTATGCAAAATACCAAATGACACGATGACAATTAAAGTCCATATCCAGTGTACAGTGAGGGAAAAAGTATTTGATCCCCTGCTGATTTTTGGACGTTTGCCCACTGACTAAGAAATGATCAGTCTATAATTTTAATGGTAGGTTTATTTTTGAACAGTGAGAGACAGAATAACAACAAAATTCAGAAAAACGCATATCAAAAATGTTATAAATTGATTTGCATTTTAATGAGGGAAATAAGTATTTGACCCGCTCTCAATCAGAAAGATTTCTGGCTCCCAGGTGTCTTTTATACAGGTAACGAGCTGAGATTAGGAGCACACTCTTAAAGGGAGTGCTCCTAATCTCAGCTTGTTACCTGTATAAAAGACACCTATCCACAGAAGCAATCAATCAATCAGATTCCAAACTCTCCACCATGGCCAAGACCAAAAAGCTCTCCAAGGATGTCAGGGACAAGATTGTAGACCTACACAAGGCTGGAATTGGCTACAAGGCCATTGCTAAGCAGCTTGGTGAGAAGGTGACAACAGTTGGTGCGATTATTCGCAAATGGTAGAACTACGCATGTTACAAATGTTATAAATTGATTTGCATTTTAATGAGGGAAATAAGTATTTGACCCCTCTGCAAAACATGACTTAGTAATTGGTGGCAAAACCCTTGTTGGCAATCACAGAGGTCAGACGTTTCTTGTAGTTGGCCACCAGGTTTGCACACATCTCAGGAGGGATTGTCCCACTCCTCTTTGCAGATCTTCTCCAAGTCATTAAGGTTTCGAGGCTGACGTTTGGCAACTCGAACCTTCAGCTCTCTCCACAGATTTTCTATGATATTAAAGTCTGGAGACTGGCTAGGCCACTCCAGGACCTTAATGTGCTTCTTCTTGAGCCACTCCTTTGTTGCCTTGGCCGTGTGTTTTGGGTCATTGTCATGCTGGAATACCAATCCACGACCCATTTTCAATGCCCTGGCTGAGGGAAGGAGGTTCTCACCCAAGATTTGATGGAACATGGCCCCGTCCATCGTCCCTTTGATGCGGTGAAGTTGTCCCGTCCCCTTAGCAGAAAAACACCCCCAAAGCATGTTTCCACCTCCATGTTTGACGGTGGGGATGGTGTTCTTGGGGTCATAGGCAGCATTCCTTCTCCAAACACGGCGAGTTCAGTTGATGCCAAAGAGCTCCATTTTAGTCTCATCTGACCACAACACTTTCACCCAGTTGTCCTCTGAATCATTCAGATGTTCATTGGCAAACTTCAGACGGGCATGTATATGTGCTTCCTTGAGCAGGGGGACCTTGCGGGCGCTGCAGGATTGCAGTTCTTCACGGTGTAGTGTTACCAATTGTTTTCTTGGTGACTATGGTCCCAGCTGCCTTGAGATCATTGACAAGATCCTCCCGTGTAGTTCTGGGCCGATTCCTCACCGTTCTCATGATCATTGCAACGCCACGAGGTGAGATCTTGCATGGAGCCCCAGGCCGAGGGAGATTGACAGTTCTTTTGTGTTTCTTCCATTTGCGAATAATCGCATCAACTGTTGTCACCTTCTCACCAAGCTGCTTGGCAATGGTCTTGTAGCCAATTCCAGCCTTGTGTAGGTCTACAATCTTGTCCCTGACATCCTTGGAGAGCTCTTTGGTCTTGGCTATGGTGGAGAGTTTGGAATCTGAATGATTGATTGCTTCTGTGGACAGTTGTCTTTTATATAGGTAATAAGCTGAGATTAGGAGCACTCCCTTTAAGACTGTGCTCCTAATCTCAGCTCGTTACCTGTATAAAAGACACCTGGGAGCCAGAAATCTCTGATTGAGGAGGGGTCAAATACTTAGTTCCCTCATTAAAATTCAAATCAATTTATAACATTTTGACATGCGTTTTTCTGGATTGTTTTGTTGTTATTCTGTCCCTCACTGTTCAAATAAACCTACCATTAAAATTATAGACTGATCATTTCTTTGTCAGTGGGCAAACGTACAAAATCAGCAGGGGATCAAATACTTTTTTCCCTCACTGTACACAAATCACCACACGCTATTGAGCCTTGTACTGTAATGTGAACATTCGAATGTTGCTACTGTACATGCATAACCTGCAAATACATTGCAAATATGTATAATTGGTACTACACGAGTTATCCTGGTGATAATAAAAACAAATGATGCATGTCAACGGCCTCTCACAGGCCTGATTCATCATCATTAGGCATTGTCTAGCCACTGTAGGACAAAGGCCCCCCCCCCCCATGCCGTCGCCATCCCTCAGTCCTACAATGCCATAGCCCATCTCACTCCCGTGCATTAAGCGATCTAATTGCTCTATTTCTGCACAATCCACCCCCTCGCGGCTGTTCTCTTTTGGCTGCTATTCCAACAACGCTCATCCATTCGTCATCATTCCTTCTATAGTCTTGCCCAAGCCCACTTTACTTTTCTTCATAGTTAATGTGTAATGGTCATTCATAACAGACACGGCAGACATCAGCCAGCTGTGAAGGCACTTGGCCTTCTTCTTGGACTGAGTTACCACCACTTCTGCATCCTGTGCCACTGATGCAAGTCATTTCTACCCCAGCCAAACAACAGCTGTTTTGGGCATTCAGTTGCTGAGCAAGCAGGCTGCATGATCTTGCCATCTCAAGCTTCGTATCCGCCTAAGATAACTTGTGTCAATTTGTCCATATCTATCCGAGATGTGGGCTGCTTATGTACTTCATGCTTATTAAACCAAAGACAAGCGAAAGAGCAGTGGCTAGTCTAAACGTCTATAACTGGCTTGTGTGGTTTTGCAACACAGCCTGCGTCTTCGCAATAACATTAAACATTTTACTTGAATAACTGTCCAATTTGGAGACAGCCAAGCCCAGAATGCACCATTTCGCACATTGATGAGATATGGGATTTCCTTCACCTCTCGCAATAACCACCCAAACCATTCGTGAAGGGGTGGTGTGAGATAAGTCTTTCATTGCATCTTGACATGTGCCATGCTTTTTTTTATTGAGTTGGCAGCAAAGACTTGTCCATGGCCAACCAATGTAACAAGAAAAGCATGGGATGTGTTAAGACTGCCCAGAGAGATCAGGGGAAACTGTTCAAGAGGAGCGGACCACTACCACAATTTAAATCAAAACAAATACAATGATTACCTAGAAATACTGTTGATCATCGATTATCCGGGCGCACCATTATCTGGCTTCCAACATTACCTGGCGGTCCCTGACCGATCTGGCGAAACTGGCATAACCGGTCCAAATCTGTACCAGTCCGGCGATCGTCAAACTCATGTAGTTGAAACAAGAGCGTAATACATACATCACCCCATGGAGAGTCTTCGAGATTGGAGTGATAAGTATGGTACAGTAACTTTTTACAGTATATTTGTCTACTTGTATGTTTATTTATGCAAATTTCAAAGAGTACACTCATTTAAAAACACAAAAAACAAACAAACACTTCAAACATGTTATGCAAGAATGTGCAAAAATAAGCTATTTTTAAAAATGTGATTCTCCTGCGTTTTTGAAAATCCAGCACCCACTTCCCCCCCCCCCCAAAGCCACCGGACCATCGATTATTTTTTACTTTACCTTGCAACACAGCCAGTGGATGTTGGCACACATTCTTTGAAGTGGCATGCAATGGTACAGTACTCGTGTTTGATGTAGACATTTAGTAGTTTATGTTGTTAAATTGCTTAATGCTGTCGACCAGTTGACAAAGACTCCAGTCACTCTCTTTTCCCCTCATATGTTGCCTTGTTTTAATATTAAGCAAAATAATAAATCGACAGACACTCTGACATGTAAACTGCACAGACCTTATAAAAATGGCCAACATTCACATTTGCAAGCCTCTTAATTGATTTTATACTTACGAATCGTATTATAATAAGAATTACTTTTTGACACTCGTCATCTGTCGCTTAAAAGTGCACAAACCACTTGTTTTGAGGAGCGAACAGATTTGATTAATTGCCCGTCCACCGCTGTGCCTGGGGCATGCCGTCTAGAGACGTGCATGTGTTCTATGCAGAGGTGGGAAACCAAAACCGCTTTGGAGGGGTAGCCAGTGAATGAAATCGGTGGAGGGGGAGGAGCTGTCATCAACACCGAGGATTCACACTGCACACCACTCGTCTTCACATTGGCATTGCACTCGAGGCGGCACATTTTTTTTTTCTTTGGGTCTTTCGGTAAAGTCAACGTCGATGGGTTCAAAGAAAATAACAAAAAAACTACGGCGTTTCGATCGCAACACACGCGGTCGTCATCAGGAAAAGGGGGGTTTAGCTTCTAAAAGGCAAACTGTTTATAAAGGCTTGAAATGGGTGTAGCCCAAATGTCAGGAATGTGAGCGACTCGATCAGAAGAGCCTTCTTGTCTCAAAGTTTGTTAAAAGATCTAATAGTTGTGTGGAAATCCTCCCCATAGGAGGCGGTTAAATCTTGACTTAAAGCTTTCGTGACTGTAAGAATTCATATTCTTTTCCTGATGACGACCGCTTGTGTTGCGATCGAAACATCGTAGTTTTTTAGTTATTTTCTTTGAACCTATCTACGTGACTTTACCAAAAGACCCAAAGAATATGCAATCCTGCAGTCACGAAAGCTTTAAGTCAAGAGAGGCCACATTCCTCATGCTGAAGATGACGACTATGCTGCACATGTTGATTAATTTACTACGATTTTATCGGGAGCAGTGCCCATGCAAATATAAAACAGTGATCACCTATGCAAGCGGAACTATATAATCTGCGGCGGTGACACGCTTCCAAAACTCAAACATTACAACGTTCTGAAAAAAATACAAAATATTATAAAGTTTGACATCGCAAAAAGGACTCGACAAATATAGCTGAACGTCATCATTTAATAATTTCTGGTCAGCCAATAACCTGACAGATTGTCAATATCACCCTGCATGTGCTATCTCGTCAGATCTCAGAACCTAAGCAAGGGTGCCACGGTGGCGAGATGTTAACAATCTATCTCGTCGAATACACAAGAGGTTTGTGGGCTCGATCCCCACCCTGACGCCTGTATATTTGGAGTGTGCATGTTCACCACACGGTCACGTGGATTTTTCTCTGGGTCGTCCGGTTTAACCCTCGACATTTAGAAACATGTGTTTAGAGTATTTTGCTGCAATTAATTTCAACATAAGCTACTTCGTTAAGCTATCATTTGTGGCCAGGTCGCTTGTGAAAAAGAGCTATATCGCTCAGTGGGCATTACCCGGTAAAATAACAAATAGTTTAGTTTTACAAATAGTTTTAGTTTAAATGGAACTGTCTAGGAATACCAGGTCTTATAGTCTTGCACATGAAGGTATCCAGGGAGGTGGCAGTATGGCAATTGAATCAATCTGTGTGGGACTTTAAGCATGGGTTTTCTTCTGGAACTCAAGTCGCTTCACACACATGGCATATACTCATTCAAGGAATCGACAAACATATCCATGCAGGACCTTCCTGAAAGTCTTGCCTCTGCTACAATTTGTTGGGTAAAGGGCAATATTATATCTGTGTAGCACGATTATTAATGTTATACGAGAGTTTTGCCTGTTTTGTCAATAATTAGTATCATTGTTAACTTACTTCATATTGAAATGTTAATACTTTGATTTTATTTCAGTGCCATAATACTAACTGAAATACTTTAAAAACAGTTAAATAGAGTTCAATTAAGTTTCTATAATAGTTCTATATAGTGAATGAATCTTGAACCAGTCCTGTAACCAAGAGCATTCCCGAAGCATGGTGAAACTAAAACCACATTACAAAACGAGCCCCATAACTACCGATTTGTTTCCTGGTTAATTCATATTTTTTCTCCGGCTCTTGTCCCAAGTCTCCCTTGCTAAAATGAACGCTGTGGTTTTGGTTAATATTACTCTTTGGTTCTTTCGGTAAAGTCACGTAGAAATAGAAAATAATAAATTAAATAATAGCATACGACGTTTCGATTGCAACACAAGCAATCATCAGGTACAAATGAAAGAGAAAATACAAACCTAGTAAACTTAGAAATATAATGCAATACAACACAGAGTCGGCGAACATAACAGTCAACACCCTAACCTGGTTGTGATTACATTCTTCCAAAGATTGCTAAATTTAAGAGAGAGATAAAACACAGAACCGGAGACACATAGGCAGACACATAAGCAGAGAGAGATAACAGAGAGAGACACACATAAGCACACAGAGAAACAACGCCTCTGTGTCGAGGCCTTAAATAGAGAGAGGGTGGGGGGGTAGAGAAATTAGCATGTCAATGAGAGACCTGGCGCAACTGCAGGAAGCAAGAGCAACAAAACGAGGGGAGCCAGAGAGAGAAAACACACTAAATCAAACAAACTTAATAAAATTTTGAAATATAATGCAATGCAACACAGAGAGTCGGTCAACACAATTAACGCATGGCCTGGTTGATTACGTTCTTCCAAAGATTGCTAAATTAGAAGTTAAGTGTGAAATGTGAGAGAGAGACAAGATACAGACACGGAGACACAAAGACAGACAGTCACGAAAGCACCAAATCAAGTTTGGTTAATAGTCTCACATGAACTGCTTTTCACATGCATTTTTTGGTGTAAAACTATTCTAACGCAAAAAAATAGCAACAACTTGGTTGTTACTTCATTTAATATCTGTGGAAATTACACTGCCAACACATGAATTTGGACCTCTATACGACTGCAGTATAATAATTATTTTACATGTTAATGTATGGTTATACCAAACAGCCTTTATACAGTTTTTGCACTTACAAAATCTGAAAGCACTATATTATGCACATGCGTATGTGAATAGGCTACATAAAGCACTGTACATGTATAGATATTTTGGTAATAAACAGATTTCCATGCTCTCAGGTGGCGACACCACTTCTCAGCATCAGGACTGACCCTGCTTATCCACGGCGACAGGGCCTAAAGGCACACGAGCGAGAAGGCACAGTGTACCCATGAGATCAGAGCCCAGTCTGTGAAGCCAGGCTGCAAATACAAGCAATGAAAGCTGATATTATTCATCCACGTTAAAAAATCAATAAACGCACCGCCATGTACAATAACGAAGAAATTACATTTTTATACCGATGCCTGTTCATTTGGACACAAGACATTCGCAGGCCTCTTTAAACTGGCCCAAATTGTAGCCTTCACGCATGAAAATAAAAATATTCTTAAACAAACGACATGCACGGATTAAGTGCACACCCTCCACCGACATGTAACGTCCATGTGGTGCCACTGCTCCATTACTGGTGTGATATTTATATACTCATTGGAACTTTAACCAAAAAGGGCCATCCTCCTGGTTCACCACAGTGGACACCTATGCAGTGTACAACACGTGTCTGTATATACAGTGAGGGAAAAAAGTATTTGATCCCCTGCTGATTTTGTATGTTTTCCCACTGACAAAGCAATGATCAGTTTATCATTTTAATGGTAGGTTTATTTGAACAGTGAGAGACAGAATAACAACAACAAAATCCAGAAAAACGCATGTTACAAATGTTATAAATTGATTTGCATTTTAATGAGGGAAATAAGTATTTGACCCCTCTGCAAAACATGACTTAGTACTTGGTGGCAAAACCCTTGTTGGCGTTGGCCACCAGGTTTGCACACATCTCAGGAGGGATTGTCCCACTCCTCGTTGCAGATCTTCTCCAAGTCATTAAGGTTTCGAGGCTGACGTTTGGCAACTTGAACCTTCAGCTCCCTCCACAGATGTTCTATGGAATTAAGGTCTGGAGACTGGCTACGCCACCCCCCGGACCTTAATGTGCTTCTTCTTGAGCCACTCCTTTGTTGCCTTGGCCGTGTTTTGGGTCATTGTCATGCTGGAATACCCATCCACGACCCACGTTCAATGCCCTGGCTGAGGGAAGGAGGTTCTCACCCAATATTTGATGGTACATGGCCCCGTCCATCGTCCCTTTGATGCGGTGAAGTTGTCCTGTCCCCTTAGCAGAAAAACACCCCCAAAGCATAATGTTTCCACCTCCATGTTTGACGGTGGGGATATGTTCTTGGAGTCATATGCAGCATTCCTCCTCCTCCAGACACGGCGAGTTGAGTTGATGCCAAAGAGCTCCATTTTGGTCTCATCTGACCACAACACTTTCACCCAGTTGTCCTCTGAATCATTCAGATGTTCATTGGCAAACCTCAGACGGGCATGTATATGTGCTGTCTTGAGCAGGGGGACCTTACGGGCGCTGCAGGATTTCAGTCCTTCGCGGCGTAGTGTGTTACCAATCGTTTTCTTGGTGACTATGGTCCCAGCTGCCTTGAGATCATTGACAAGATCCTCCCGTGTAGTTCTGGGCTGATTCCTCACCGTTCTCATGATCATTGCAACTCCACGAGGTGAGATCTTGCATGGAGCCCCAGGCCGAGGGAGATGGACAGTTCTTTTGTGTTTCTTCCATTTGCGAATAATCGCACCAACTGTTGTCACCTTCTCACCACGCAGCTTGGCAATGGTCTTGTAGCCCATTCCAGCCTTGTGTAGGTCTACAATCTTGTCCCTGGCATCCTTGGAGAGCCCTTTGGTCTTGGCCATGGTGGAGAGTTTGGAATCTGATTGATTGCTTATGTGGACAGGTGTCTTTTATAAAGGTAACAAGCTGAAATTAGGAGCACTCCCTTTAAGAGTGTGCTCCTAATCTCAGCTCGTTACCTGTATAAAATAGACCTGGGAGCCAGAAATCTTTCTGATTGAGAGGGGGTCAAATACTTATTTCCCCCATTAAAATGCAAATCAATTTCTAAAATTTTTGACATGCCGTTTCTCTGGATTTTGTTGTTGTTATTCTGTCTCTCACTGTTCAAATAAACCTACCATTAAAATTACAGTCAGTGGGCAAACGTACAAAATCAGCAGGGGATCAAATACTTTTTTCCCCTCACTGTAACTGGTTACACAGGTGTACTAGAGAATGCCGACATCAAGTGAAATAGCTGCAGCATACAAAAGTACTCTTAGTACGTGATTATATTTCAAGTAAAAAAACAATAGTTAAGTAGAGTGCTGGTGGTCACTTTCAATGTAATATTTAACATTTTTTAAAAACCCTGGAAAAATAATCCACCGACTTGTTTTGCTGCAACAATACTAGCTGGTTATTCACGGCTGTACCACTCTACAAACTAGCTCCAAGCCGCAGGCATTAATAATGTATGCTAAGAATCTTAGGCATGTCAGCTTGACTGAGTCTAGGGCATTGACACTAAACCCGAAGAATCTTTAACGTGTCCAAAAACCATTCTCTCAGTATATCAGCAACTGTCTCATAGTTTTCGATACGTGCAGCCCTGAGCTTACCTTATTTAATACTGTGTGTGCGCGCACGCTTCAAGGAAGTTTTGCTCAGCGTGCTATTACAGCATTTCATTTATGCATACAGTAAAACCTCGTTATTTTGGTATCTGATCATTCGTAATTGGAGATAATTCGGCACGGCTGCAATTTCGGCATATATACAGTATCAGTAATTCACCAGGAGCCGAATTTCCGTACCAAATTGTAAAATTTCAGCACACACGTGGAGCGACGCCGCACACCACGACCAAAACAATAACTCCGTCAAGTGGCGGCGTGCGTGATGAGCGTTGGTGCAAAACCTGTTGCTTTGGACTTCACCTTGTTTATGCATTCTGTGCAAGCCAACCCTCTAAGAAATGTCATCTACACCTACATCAAGACGTAATGGAAAGGGACTGAAGTAAAATCCCTTAGTCTGCGAGATAAATCCAAAGTTTTAGATACAATTCATGCAGGGTGTGTTTATGCGTATGGTCTGTTTAGAGTTTGGAAAACAAATTTGGGAAAAAAATATTGGGGCAGGAGGCACTGGAAAGCACCATTGTACATAATTCGGAATATTCGATAATTTGGCAAGGCTAGAGCCCCATGTGTCGAATTAATAAGGGTTTACTTTACAAGACTATTGCACGAGTGTCTTCTTACTGATAAAGATAATGCCAGTCTTAAAGGTGATGACTAAAGGATGTTCAGGTCCGCTTGTTTTGTGATGAAAGTCGTATTTGTAAAACATATACTATGGAAACACGCACCTCCACAGGGTTAAAGCAAACAAAAAAGACGTCTTGTACCTCCAACCCTCTCACAACCAAAATCACAAGGTTGCAGTGCAGCATAAGAACCGGCTGCTGGTACACACCAAGTAAGCGTTTTCTACATTTAAACGTAAAGCTTAAAGTGAACAGAAAGTGTTTTATTGCCATCAACAATAAAGATGGACATTTCAGTTGGGATGCTGTCCTTCAGGATTTGTAACCGTTTACAGTGAGAAAGTGTTAAATGGACTGTAAATGACAATCGGGTTGAGATGATGCTGTTAATGCAGCACCTATCAAGAGAAAAACGGTGAGGCGCTATCAGATTGGGAGAAGATGACATCAGCTGGCAAAGGACTGCACCGAGTCATAAGAGTGTGAAGATTTAAATTGAAATCATCCTTGTATTCACTGTTAAGCAGAGTTAAGACTGTGACCAAACCACCCGGTATTGTGCCCAATCTCATCAGATCTTCGCAGCTATACAGTATTGCTCCTGGACAGGGCATGGATGGGTGACCACCATGGATAAAATAAGTGTTGTAGGCTTCTGTGGGGTTACATTGTTGGCAGGGAGCTGTGCAACGAAATTCATTGTTGTACTGTATTATATTTCAGCAACTATGCTCACCCACCTTCACCAACCTGCGTTGACCAGAATAGTGAAGTATGGCGAAATAACCAGTACGACCCACATGGTGTAGGGAGGCCCGCAACCAGTAGCGGATTTACAAAACGGGTTGTATATGTCAAAGGATGTGCATCATCCTGTTTTACGAGTGAACGAGGCCACCTGATGCCCGGTTCTCTCCCAAAACTGCCTACCGGACTTGATCTGCTGGCAGGCGAAATTAATCGGTGCCACGTCCTATCGCACCCGCACTCGGGTGTAAACATTAAAAAACCCAACTGTCCTCTCTGTAAGTGTCCCTACGTAAAGGATCTACCCCTAAAGTTCGTGGCTCTTTGTAATTAAACAAAAAGCAGCCATCATGGAAGGAGACAAACTGTCGTTGACATGAAACGTTACAGAATCACAAGCCTGCCGCTGCAGGTTGGTACGATAGGGGGCAAAGATAAAGGGAACAATGCTGGGGAGTAAAATTTAAATAATTGACAAATCAAATTTTAGAGAAAGAGACTAATTAAATCTTGACTTAAAGCCTTCATGACTGCAGGGATTCATATTCTTGGGTCTTTCGTTAAAGTCACGTAGATAGGTTCAAAGAAAATAACAAAAAACTACGACGTTTCGATCGCAACACAAGCGGACGTCTTCAGGAAAAGTGGGGTTAGCTTCCAAGGCAAACTGTTTATAAAGGTTTGAAATGGGCATAGCCAAAATGTCAGCAGCCAATGATAATGCAAGTGGTGGGCAGCCAACCCACCGGTGGTTGGTTTTCCAACAAATGGCTGCCAGGTATAAATTAGCATGTTAATGCGAGATCGGCGAGCGGCCTCCACGGCGAAGTGACTGAAAGTGCAAGGTTTGAAATGGGCGTAAAGCACAACTAACATCGGAAGGTGGTAGGATGGGAACATCATAGCCAGTTATGACTTAAACTGGTTGATAACGTCCTTCCAATTATTGCTCAGTGTGTACCCATCTTCTCGGTTGAAATTGTCTGTCTATATATATGGATGGCTTCATGAACGAATCTGTTTATAGCCAGTGGGCTTGCAAAGTACCTTCGTCTTAGAGAAATCAATTTCGTGTGAGCCCACCACATTAACCCAATGATCAGCCACAGCCGAATTATTGGTCCTACCGTGTTCCAGATCTGCCTTATGTACACGAACACGGTCCGAGACGTGTCGCTTAGTTTCCCCAATGTAACTAATGCCGCTGACACAGCTTAGTTTGTAGACGCCGGGGTATTTCATGTCAGGGATCACATCCTTCACAGATGGAATCAGATCACGAATTTTGTGTACTGTGTTAAATCGAACCTGGATCTTGTATTTGCTCATGATTTTGGAAATCTTTTTCGTGACCCCTGTTCTGTATGGCAAGGTGATGGTTTTGATTGAGTCCTCAGATGGTTCTTTCCCAACGGTTGGGGTGATAGCTTTACGGATTGTGCAGTCTGAATATCCATTCATCTTGAGAGCTTGGTGTACATGTTCCAGTTCACTCGCTAGGCGATGACAGTTGGAAATACATGGAGCTCTATGGTGTAGAGTTTTGATGAGGGAACTCTCAATCTAGATTTGAAGTTTGTGACTGCAGGGATCACATGGTCTAAAATCGGTTCTAGCCACTTAACACATCCCAGTTGATATAATTGCCCAGGTCGACGTAGCCCTTCAGGGTTTTGGACACATTACTGCAGACGTGGCATGATCGGAAATCGCTGCAATCCTCAAAAACGCTAAGACACCTATTAGCAACATCAGTAAAGACGAGCGCTTTGAGCTTTCTCAATTAAAAAAAAAAGAGAGAGATGACATCATCATTCTCTCAGCCGACAAGGGCAATGCCAGTTATAATGGACAAAACCACATACAATAACAAAATTCAGGACCTACTTAATGATGGTAGCTATACCAAAATTAAAAGAAATCACAACAACCGCCTCGTTACGAAAACCAGCAATATCATCACAGAATCGACATCTTTAATCGAACCAACCAAGCGGTTTTCCTTAAAACCCTCTGCTGATAGACCACCCAGATTGTATGGCTTACCCAAAATCCATAAAGGTACACCCCTTCGTCCTATCGTCTCCACCATTGACTCACCCACCTACAAACTGGCCCGATTTCTGTCCGAGACCTTACAACCATTAACTGGTAAGATCACGTCACCTGTACTCAACTCAGCTCACTTGGTATCATTAATTAAGGACATCTGACTATCTCCAGGTGATTTGCTCGTTAGTTACGATGTATCTTTGTTTACCGAAGTTCCTGTGCCTGACACACCATGGCAATCATTGAAGATTTGGTCCAACAAGGACTGAATGCTGATGTACCAGCCCTGGTGAGATACTGCCTCAGGAACACTTACTTCACCTGGAATGGAACATTCTCAAAACAAGTTGAAGGTACCCAATGGTTTCTCCCGTATCTCCAGTGGTAGCCAATGTTTTCATGGAAAAAAATTGAGACAGATGCCATCCAGGCATCCATCCTCCGTCCTTCCTTGTGGAAGAGATACGTAGATGACACATTCATCATCTGGCCACATGGCCAAACCAGCTCTGAACCAATTCCTCAAGCACATCAATTCCATACACCCAGCCATCAAATTCACCATGGAGGTGGAAAAGAATGGCAAGTTACCATTCTTGGATATTTTAATGGAAAAGAGACCAGATGGCTCAATGGGACACTGTCTACAGGAAAGCCACCCATACGGATGCCTACCTAAAAAAACCTGACTCCCACCACCATCCATCCCAGAAAAATTCCCTCATCAAAACTACACCATAGAGCTCAATGTATTTGGGACTGTCATCACCTAGCCAGTGAACTGGAACACGTACACCAAGCTCTCAAGATGAATGGATATTCAGACAACACAATCAGTAAAGCTATCACCCCAACCGTTGGGAAAGAACCATCTGAGGACCCAATCAAAACCATCACCTTGCCATACATAGCAAGGGTCACTAAAAAGATTTCCAAAATCATGAGCAAACACAAGATCTAGGTTCGATTTAACACAGTACACAAAATTCACGATTTGATCCCATCTGTGAAGGATGTGATCCCTGACATGCAATACCCCGACATCTACAAACTAAGCTGTGTCTGCGGCAGTTGTTACATTGGGGAAACTAAGCGACACGTCTCGGACCGTGTTCGTGAACATAAGGCAGATCAGAAACACGGTAGGACCAATACTTCGGCCGTGGCTGATCATCGTTTTAATGCGGTGGGCTCACACGAAATTGATTTCTCTAAGACGAAGGTACTTTGCAAGCCCACTGGCTATCAACAACATTCGTTCATGAAGCCATCCATATATATAGACAGACAACTTCAACCGATAAGATGGGTACACACTGAGCAATCATTGGAAGGACGTTATCAACCAGTTTAAGTCATAACTTGCTATGATGTTCCCATCCAACCACTTTCCGATGTTAGTTGTGCTTTACGCCCATTTCAAATTTGCACTCTCAGTCACTTCGCCGTGGAGGCCCGCTCACAGAACTTAAATTAACATGCTAATTTATACCTGGCAGCCCTTTGATTGGTAGAAAACCAACCAACGTCGTGGTTGCTGCCCACTACTTACATTATCATTGGCTGCTGACATTTGGGCTACGCCCATTTCCAACCTTTATAAACAGTTTGCCTTGGAAGCTAACCCCACTTTTCCTGAAGACGACCGCTTGTGTTGCGATCGAAACGTTGTAGTTTTTGTTATTTTCTTTGAACCTATGTGACTTTACCGAGAGATCCAAGAATAGAGAATAATTAATTTTGTTTGCCGGCACGATCAGTACAAGAGCACAACCTGTCGATATATGCTCAGACAGTAGTTTTAAATGTGTTTTTTTTCCTTGGCAGAAGGATACTAGGGGGATCAGACAAGCAGCACATGCACTATTTAAGCCAGGGCTTGAGGAGTACTGTAATATGATTCCACTTATATAACCCCATCTAGAGACCATCCTAGTCTGTTGGTGTGGGTCAGAATTTCTTAGCACATATCGGATAAACAATTTACCCTTGTGCCACTGAACTTGGCATCATTGCAAAAGATAAACAGAATGGATTTTGGGTTAATCATGAGTTGCTGGTTTAAGAAAATAAGGTTAATGAATTATACCGACTGTTCATGACTAATATCCATATAACATTGCAACATTTAAGCATGTGTCTCTGTGCAGATAAACTGCTCAAACTGCATTTATTAGAATGTAAAACACAACTTCGTAGCCACATTTATGATTTTACCAGAATTGTCCATAAGTTTGTAGGACGATTTTGTGTCAATTCGATAACGTATTGCTGGACCACAGAGAAAGTTCTATTAATCAACAATGGACGTATAACCGTTGATCACATAAGGGACGATTTCTGTCCTGTTTCATTGCACAGCAGGGTCAACCAATCACGACGAGTGAGAGGCCAAGTGAAGTACCGACTCGGAGAAACGAGCAGAGCTACACAACAACTCACACGTGTCCGAGAACGTTGGCGTACAACACCACCACTTGGCAAACACCAGTTTCAGCGCGCGCACTTGTTGCAGAGGAGGTGCTTTCAACGCAGCACGGTGCCGTTTAGGTGACGACGTCCACCTCGCCTGCCCGTCGCACGCAGCTCAGACCATGGCTGCCGTCGGCACGAAAGGCCCATCACCACTGCAGGGGTAAATGCTGTGGATCGGGCGGCACTTAGCGGTCTTCCACGGTGCTCTTCGGATACGGATCTAGGTTTCTAGTTTTTGCCAACCAACAAATGGATGCATTCCTAAAATTCCACCTTGTTCATTTACTAGTGGACTAAAATCAATTGTATAAACTATGAAAACAAAAATTCTTAACGCTAAATGAATGCTAATTTTATATGTGTGTGGATTGAATCAATAGCCATTTAGAAAATACTAAGCCATTCAATGTCATTCACAAATTTAAAAAATAAGGGTATAAGGAACTTGTTTCCAGGATAAACAACTATGAAACAAGGAATTGAAGCTGAAATTCTTAACATATACTTTCCACTACCATTACAAATATTTTACATTTTCATACTGTATTGGTTGGGATGACTCATGGGTATCACTGTAATACATAGAGATGTATGGTTTGCAAAATAAAAAGCTGATTTATAAAACTCCAGGCATTTTCTACACTAACTCTACATTAACATCAAAAGTAATGAAAGCCACAATGTCTAACTCCTGAAAAGCCTTACATTTTGCAAGCCGTTCTTATACTCAATGGCATCAGTGCTTCGAGTCAACTCTGATTAAATAACCAGCTGGCAGGGTGGCGTATCTGTGAGCTGCTGTGGCTGAGAAAGCTGGATGCCTTGGGCGAAATCTGTGGCCAGCTGGTCACCCAGCAGGGTCAAATGGCGCAGGGCATAAGGGCAAATGGTCCAAGAGGAACCCAAGGCCATGTGGATCCTCCATCGCGTATGCAACTAGTGTACTGTACGTGAATTATGCATGTCCCAGTATCAATACAACACAAACATTATGCAGGAATATAATGTACATGTACTAATAATGAATGATATTAAGCGTCTCAGCTGAAAACTTTGCCATTCTAATTCCCCAGTTATTTTTGTTATATAACCACTGAAAAAGGATGCCGATCTAAATAATTAAGTGCCTATGACCACAGAAATACCTCTTAGAGTGGACTAAGATAATCTGACAAAAGCAAGCATTCATCATGAGCAATTTATGTATTTATGAATTGGCAGCAGTTATGAAATGTAAAAATTGTTTGGGTACCCAATGACCTACTCTTGCAAGTATTCCCCATGGATGTTTTCATTTTATAATACACAGCAATTGGTAGAGACCAATTGGTAAAGTTTATAAAATGTAACTTTATGCAAATTTTCTACTCAGAAAAATGCAGCAATTTCGGTATCTTTCTAAGAAATGCCTCTCACTTGCTGGTTCCCAGTAATTAAAGTATGCTGTACACTGTGCTTTTAGAGACTGTTGTTGAATGAATCTCAACACCACTGCGAATTGCACGCACGTCTCACGATTCCACACCACGTGTAAACAGATGACTGACACAGGAAGGCGGAAGGCATATACGTTAGAGCAAAGTAGAATCCAATACATGGCTTTTGCTGTGGAAAACCTTGCCCCCACTGAGCACATTTTTTTTTCATCACGAATTTGTAAAGACTAAAATAAATGCCTCAACTCTCCTCAATGTGGTTAGTCGAGTTAACTTTTTGTAAATGCAGTACAGAACACCCATATATTAGTCACACAATCGACCGTTAACCTGGCGAATATGCATTTACAGAGACTGCAATGATGGCTGAAACCCCTAGAGTAAATGTAATTATCCCTGCAGGATATTAGTGGGGGTTACCTTTAGCAAGAACACATAGTAATTGTCAGGTAAATTAGCCAACCTTGCATTGATTATACATGCCAATCATCAACCCCCACCCCTCCCTACTGGCATTCTAATAGCCGTTTGAAAGCCAGATGTTGAGTCACCTTGTGCAAAAGAACAACTGCCGCTGGGGGTGCTCCTTTGAAATGTTTAAATGAGAAGTGATGTATGGTGCCAAGATGCATCGAACCATTATTCTCACAATTTACAGTTCATTCCTTTCCATATATTTTCAGTTTTATCACAAATAGTAATTGTGTAGGAAAGTGGCCTCTTTTGTTACTAAAGCATTCCAGGTACGACTCTACCTTAGCAACCGAATAGTGTGGTCCTAAACAATATTTACTGTCTCGGCACCTTGAGGCAAGGTGGATCATTGCCCTGCAGACAACAGCTAATTACGAAGTTGAATCTGCATCCTCGCTAATTGGAGACTTTAGAGAACACCACTGCAGGAAATACCTACCCGTCGTGAGTAATTTCAACCAATGTATGTTTCTGCCTCCATTCACAACGTGACTTACTCACGCTCACGAGTATTCACTCGGAAGGACGTCTCACCTGTAATACAATGGGAGTAGGACTACACTGTATAATGATATTTGCCACACTTCAGCAACACGTCATATAATGGCGTTCAAATTGTGTGCAAGCACCAGCAATAATGAAAAGTGCATTACTGGAGGTGATGGCAGTGTGAAAATTGGCTGTACACAACAACTCAGCTATGCAACGAAGTTTGGTGTCACAATGCATCTGTTACTAAAAAAAAAATCAAATCACGACTGCAGTTAAACAATACAATGTTTGAAGCATTACACCGCTTGAATTTAATAATACACTGTTTCAAGTTAATGCTTTCAACAACTCTTGAATTATTGAAAACTAAATCTGCAACAAGGGCAGTGACAGCCATGGAAAAGGGGGTCTCTGAATGAACTTCAGAGTATGCAGAATATCCCTTTTATACTGCATGAAATCTGTCTGTCAAAAATATTTTCAGCACCCCAACTTTACATTCTTATTACTAATATATACATTCCTTCATCTGTAAAGAATACAATGTTAAAAGACCGAAGTTCATAAAAATAGGCACATAATAGCCTTTAAAATGACTAATGTGCCAGATGCCAAATCATTTCGCTGTGGCCTTTTAAATGTTATTATCTTGCAAAATATTAACTTGATGTTATAGCATCTCATAACATTTTCAGGAACGAAGTAGAAAACTTACTACAATATATTGGCAGCTGCAGGGAGGCTATGTCATTGTTCTTGATGTGAGCTGGAGGGGATCCCCCTAACCATATATAATGCAATATGATGTTGATGTAAATAAGGACACCCATCAAAGCTACTGCTTCAGCATACCACTGTCAAAAGGAAAATGTACATAACAAAATGCTCATTCTCATGTAGCTAATTAATTTATGTCTTACACTAAAACGTGAAACGAATGATAAAACACAAGTCATTACAGCACAATTAATATTTTACGGCTTTGCTAGTTATTGTCGAGGTCAAATGTTGCTTTCATCAAATAGCAATACACCTCATGTGTTATGTTCTGACTGACCTAAAAGTCAAGCAAGAAATACTTTCCAAATGCGTTCCTAAGCAAGGCAAGTAGAATAACCTTATTCTTGGTTCTTTTGGTAAAGTCACGTTTAAGGGAAACAATAAAATATATATAAAATACAATTCAATTCTCACGACGTTTCGACTGCAACACAAGCAGTCATCATCAGGTGTGAAAACACAAGCAGTCACCTGATGATGACTGCTTGTGTTGCAGTCAAAATGTCGTGAGAATTTTATTGTTATATATTTTATTGTTTCCCTTCAACGTGACTTTACCGAAAGAACCAAGAATATGAATCACTGCAGTCACGAAAGCTTTAAATCAAAATAGAATAACCTTTTAATGGCTATTTGCAAAGTTAGACACAACTTAATCAAAACATGTTTTAAAACCATAAGAGAGACGTGAACACCGATTAAATGACGAACCTATATTCAGTTGACAAGCACACCCCATGTTGAATCGGTTGGCAGGTGTCACAAAGACTTAAAAAAAATACTGGCTATGAAGTTTCAATTTTAGAAATGTCATGTCACTACCACACGTGCCCATAGCCTGCCACATGCCTACAGTCACTATACATGCTCATGGATGCACTGAAACACATGTCCAAAGCCAGTGGTGTTCAACATCAGACCTGATCATTTTACTTTAAAATATTCCTGATTGGAAAAACAGAATTATGTTACACCTGTGAACTTTACCACATGGTATAAATAACAATGCTTAAAACACGTTTTTAAGTATTGACCATCTTCATAGATCTCAATTTTAATGCACACAATAAAACATCATAGATTTTAAAATTATGATATAGAACATTAAGTTAAAAGCATTTCTACCATCACACTGCGATTAACTTTTGTACGCCAGCTAACATGAAAGCCACAAAATGATGTGTCATGCAAATGTTTTTTATACGTTGGAGGCAAACTCAAAATATAACACGCACACAGGCTACAGAGCACAGTGCAGTAGATCACCACAATATTATTAACGCGGCTCTTTACTCACCTGTTTGTAATGCTATCTGTGGAAGCCAGTCCATAGATGTCAAACTGCTTTCAAGTTCTGACGCCATTTCTCCGCTTTAATGGAGAAAAAAAATCCTTTAAAAAAACGACAGCACGCAACACACGATGAGGATTAATGATATATATTTTTTAAAACTAGGAATAACTTAACACACAAACACACACGTCACCAACACCGTCACTGCCGCTGTTCACATACGCGTGGGTGCAAAACCTGTGGGTGAATTTCAAGGAGCTCGGCGTGCAAAAGCTCACTTCTTATTCCGAACGCATGTGCGCGCGCCGCCTCTGCTGTACATTCCGCACAATGCGCGCACACACACACACCATGTTGTCGGCACAATTAGCCAGGCGGCATGGCCAGCGAGATTCTCCCTGTCTCCGCCGCAACCGGAGCCGGCTTTCGACCGCCGACCACGCTGTCGACGCCGCGTGTTCTCAAACCACCACCACCACCCCCCTTCCTCCTCCTCCTCCACCGGAGGGGCAGCGGCAGGGGTGGGTGACAAGAGCTCTCGCCCAGAGCAATTAAGAGCGATATCCACCAACCAAAAGCATCGATTCTGAATTTCGGTATCGCAGTGACAACTCAGGTACTTCCAATCGTCACCATAATCATGGCTTCACAGATTGGCGCGCCACGCGATTTAAAGAAAAAAAAATCCCAAGTACATTGATTGACCTAACGGCGTGCGGCGCGCGTGCGTGTGTGTTGTGTATAGGGAGGGAAAACGGTATTTATAATGTTAAAGCACGGTACACACACACACACAGCCCCGTCCACCACGTCCTCGTTTACCGATCCTTTTTGTTTTCCCTCCTCACCTAAAATTTTCACCGCGCGTGGATATGCAAACGCACCGACGGATTCCGCGCGTGACGTCGGGACGCCCTTTAAGCGGCGCAAGCAAGCGGCCCGGGCTCGCCTCTCTCATTAAATCTTAACAAGAGAATATGATTAAATGTTAACAAGAGAACATGAACGCGCCTGCCGTCAGCAACAGCGGCGGCGTGCAACGCAACGCGCCGCGTGAACACGCGTGCCGCCCCATGTGCGCGTGCGACGCCGTCCCCCGCACATTCCTGCAAAACACGGAATCAAAATAAAACGGCAAGAACAACCACTACCACCACGACGACGACGATGACAGCAGCGACAGTGACAGCAGCAGTGACAGCCCCGATCTCCCAGCGCGGCACACGCCCAGCCGAGGCGACGCTTCTTACCGCCAACCATCGCAATGTCACCACACATCGAGAAACGCCCGAGAGAGAGAGAATGACGATTCGAGTTCGGCACGAGCGCCGCCGCCGGTGGTGTTGGGTGTGAAGAGAGCGATTTAACCCACGGCCCCGCACCCACCGCTTCCCGAGACAAGAGCCTCCCGTCTCGCCTGAGCTCGCATGGGCAGCGAGAGGGCAGCGAGAGGGGGGGGGAGGGAGGGGGGGCGCCTTTGCCCGTGGGCCCAGCGACGCGGCGCGGCGCGGCCTACCTCGGGGCACTTTGTCCCGCCTCGCGCGGCGCACTCGCACGGCCGAACCGAGACGGGGTAGGCGTCCGGCGAAGGCGGCAGCGGGGAGGCAGCGCGGAGCTCGGCTCGGTGGAGGAGGCCGCGGGGAAGCTCGGCGGGGGAGCGCGGAGAGGCGGAGAGGCGGAGCGCGGCGGCGGCGGCCTAGGCGAGGCGACTCGCCGCCATGTTGATTCCTCGCGCCTCCTCACCGCCGTCGCGTCTCCCTCCGCCAGCGCTCTCTCTCTCACTCACACCCACTCACTCACTCGACATTCTTTTTTTACTTTATTCCCTTTCAAATTGTTGGGGGAGGTATTTTCTTTCTCTCTCTTCTTCAATCTGCGTGCCGCACACGCGGCCTCGTTGACGTCTTGGGTTTGCGATGATTGTGTCCGTGTTTTGTTACCTTGGCGGGGGCTTAGCCGAGTGTATTGCATAATGTGATGTGGGCAGGGGGATGCCGGTACTACTTTAGTGCGAATCCTTGCGCGGTGTGAGGCTCTCTCCGCCCCGCGCACAGCCAACAGCAGCAGCAGCAAGCAACAGCTCCTCATCATTAATCTCCTCAGCATCATCATTAGCGCATCATCATTATCATCATCATCAAGCTCCTCCGCATCATCAGCACTGCCAATATAATTCTGATGATCACCTCCACCATTAGCATCATCATCAAATACATCAGCAGTAACAGCATCACCTCCACACCACCGACAATCATAATCACCACTTGCAGCACCCTCATTATAATCAGCAGCAGCAGCAGTACCAACAGCTGCAGTGAAATCGTTACAAGGAGCACCCATCATCACGATCGTCATCAGCAGCACGATATTCATTAGCAACATAACCTCCTCCTCCACCACAATCAACACCGCCACCATCATAATAATCACTCGCAGGAGCATCGTCATTAGTAGCAGCAGCAGCACCCTGCGCATAACCTCCATCATCATCATACCACCATTATAATACTACCGTCGTAATTATCAATACCATGGTCACCAGCAGTGTCATCACCATAATTGACCACAATCATCAAGCAACATCGCCGCCACGTCAAATAAATATGCGGCGTTCGCAAGACAATTGTCCTCCCCCCTCCTCTCAAGTAACCGGCACTCGCCCCCCGCCCCTTCTGCGTGTCTGAAGCGGCCAGCGGTGCCAATTAACAAATTACAGCGGCCATAGGAAGACACGAGGCATGAAATCCCACGCGTTCCATCACCACTGCCACCACTGCCACCACCACCACTGCCGCCACCACCATCACCACCGCCACCACCACCGCCACTGCCACCACCATCACCGCCACCACCATCACCACTGCCACCACCGCCACCACCGCCGAACGATAAATTCCACCACCCCACCCCCGAGCCTCATAACCCAGCTCGCGACAGCAAATTATACGGAAGGTAATGTCACTTAAAGATGACAACGTAGATGGCACTTGCAGGATATATTTACATAGTTTATCATGAATAAGGATTTTACTTAAAGCATTCGTGACGGCAGGAATTGACACCCTTTGTTTTTATTTTTCCGGTAAAGTCACGTAGATGAAAGAAAAATACGTTTAAAAAATCACGACGTTTCCATCGTAACGCAAGCAATCGTCTTCAGGTGACAAAAATACAGCAGGCGGACTGCTGAGGCAGGAAGAAATATAGCGAGAGAGCTGCTGCAGGCCAGAGGTTATATAGGTTTGATGATGGGTACAACCCAAGGGTAAGTGGGCAGGGCTGGAGATGGAATTTGCAAGTAAATGTAAGATCGCATAGCCAGATATACCTCGGCCACTGTATTGCTGGAGGTTAGCATGTTAATCTGTTAATGTAACCCCACGAATACGGTGCTGGAGAAGCCTTTGTATTGCTCGAGATTCGAGATTAGCGTGTCAATGTGAGACGGCTCCCGCAGCAGCGGCTGTGTTAATGAAAGAGACATTCAGCCTATTAAACAACGAGCGTCACCGCCGCATCGAGGAAAACGGAGCAGCAGCTTTGTTAGTGAGACATTTAGCCTGTTAATGTAAAGACATTTAACAAGGTAATGTAATATTCTTGGTTCTTTCGAAAGAACCAAGAATATGAATCCCTGCAGTCACGAAAGCTTTAAATAAAAAAAGGTAATTAACTCAGTCGGAAATAAAAGCTAACATTGGCAGGTAGGATGGAAGCATCAGAGCAAGTTATGACTTTACCTGGTTAATAACGTCCTTCCAATGATTGCTCAGTTTGTACCCATCTTCTCGGTTGAATTTGTATCCGTGTTTATATATCTGGATGGCTTCATGAGCAAATCTTTGTTGATAGCCAGTGAGTTTGCATAGTACCTTCGTCTTGGAGAAATAAATTTAGTGTGTGCCCACAGCGTTAAAACAATGATTAGCCACGGCAGAGGTATTGGTCCTACCGTGTTTCAGATCCGCCTTGTGTTCGCGAACATGGTCCGAGACATGTTGCTTAGATTCCCCAATGTAGCCACAGGTACAACTCATTTTGTAGATGCCGGGGTATTGCATGTCAGGGATCACATCCTTCACAGACGGGATCAGATCACGAATTGGTGACCCCTGCTGTGTATGGCAAGGTTATGGTTTTGATTGGGTCCTCAGGTGGTTCTCTCCCAACGGTTGGGGTGACAGCTTTACGGATTGTGCAATCCAAATATCCATTCATCTTGAGGGCTTGGTGTACATGTTCCAGTTCACTGGCTAGGTGATGACAGTCAGAAATACATTTAGCTCTATGGTGTAGTTTTGATGAGGGAATTTTTCTGGGATGGATGGTGGTGGGAGTCAGGTTTTTTTTAGGTAGGCATCCGTATGGGTGGCTTTCCTGTAGACGGTGTCCCATTGAGCCATCTGGTCTCTTTTCCATTAAAACATCCAAGAATGGTAACTTGCCATCCCTTTCCACCTCCATGGTGAATTTGATGGCTGGGTGTATGGAATTGATGTGGTGGTTGAAGAATTGGTTCAGAGCTGGCAGGCCATGTGGCCAGATGACGAACATGTCATCTACGTAGCTCTTCCACTTGAAAGAACGTAGGATGGTTGCCTGGATGGCATCTCAATTTTTTTCCATGAAAACATTGGCTACCACTGGAGATGAGGGAGAACCCATAGGGGTACCTTCCACTTGTTTGTAGAATGTTCCATTCCAGGTGAAATAAGTGTTGGTGAGGCAGTGTCTCACCAGGGCAGGTACATCAGCATTCAGTCTTTGTTGGACCAAATCGTCAATTATTGCAATTTTGTGTCAGGCACAGGAACTTTGGTAAACAAAGATACATCGTAACTAACGAGCAAATCACCTGGAGATAGATGTCTTTAATTAGAGATACCAAGTGAGCTGAATTAATTAGCTGAGATGGTCTTGCCAGTGAATGGCAACAAGGTCTGACAGAAATCGGGCCAGTTTGTAGGTGGGTGAGTCAATAGGACAGAGTGGTGTTCCTTCTATTGTTTGTTGGTAAGCCATACAATCTGGGTGGTCTTGCAGCAGATGGTTTGAGATAACCGCTTGGTTGGTTCGATTAAAGATGTCGAATCAGTGAAGATTGTTGGTTTTCGTAACAAGGTGGTTGGTAAGATCTCTTGATTTTAGTATAGCTGCCATCATTAAGTAGGTCCTGAATTGTGTTACTATATGTGGTTTTATCCATGATGACAGTGGCATTGCTCTTGTCAGCTGAGAGGATGACTATGTCATCTCTCTTTTTCAGTTGAGAAAGCTCAAAGCGCTCATCCTTGCTGATGTTGCTAATGGGTTTCTTAGCGTGTTTAGGATTCCAGTGATTTCCGATCTCGCCACGTCTGCAGGAATGTGTCCCAAACCTTTAAAGGCTACGTCGACCTGGGTAATGATATCAACTGGGACATGTTTAGGGGTGACTGTGAAATTAAAATCTTGAGCTAGTACCGATTTTAGGCTGTCAGAAATTGGGCTGTTACTCCAATTGATAACAATCTTATCAACGTCTAACTTTTTAATGTGTGGCTCTGGCTTCTTCTTAGACAGGAGGCTGAATTTGGAAATCAGTTTCTCTTTGCATTTAGCCGACATCAAGGCGGCTAAAGAGGCTGTCATGTTATCTACAGTGAGGGAAAAAAGTATTTGATCCCCTGCTGATTTTGTACGTTTGCCCACTGACAAGGAAATGATCAGTCTATAATTTTAATGGTAGGTTTATTTGAACAGTGAGAGACAGAATAACAACAATAAAATCCAGAAAAACGCATGTCAAAAATGTTATAAATTGATTTGCATTTAATGAGGAAAATAAGTATTTGACCCCCTCTCAATCAGAAAGATTTCTGGCTCCCAGGTCTTTTATACAGGTAACGAGCTGAGATTAGGAGCACTCTTAAAGGGAGTGCTCATAATCTCAGCTTGTTACCTGTATAAAAGACACCTGTCCACAGAAGCAATCAATTAATTTTCAAAACTCTCCACCATGGCCAAGACCAAAGAGCTCTCCAAGGATGTCTGGGACAAGATTGTAGACCTACAAAAGGCTGGAATGGGCTACAAGACCATTGCCAAACAGCTTGGTGAGAAGTTGGTGCGATTATTCGCAAATGGAAGAAACACAAAAGAACTGTCAATCTCCCTCGGCCTGGGGCTCCATGCAAGATCTCACCTCGTGGAGTTGGAATGATCATGAGAACGGTGAGGAATCAGCCCAGAACTACACGGGAGGATCTTGTCAATGATCAAGGCAGCTGGAACCATAGTCACCAAGAAAACAATTGGTAACACACTACGCCATGAAGGACTGAAATCCTGCAGCACCCACAAGGTCCCCCTGCTCAAGAAAGCACATACATGCCCGTCTGAAGTTTGCCAATGACCATCGGAAATATTCAGAGGATAACTGGGCTGAAGTGTTGTGGTCAGATGAGACCATAATGGAGCTCTTTGGCATCAACTCAACTCACCGTGTTTGGAGGAGGAGGAATGCTGCATATGACTCCAAGAACATATCCCCACCGTCAAACATGGAGGTGGAAACATTATGCTTTGGGGGTGTTTTCTGCTAAGGGGACAGGACAACTTCACCGCATCAAAGGGACGATGGACAGGGTCATGTACTATCAAATCTTGGGTGAGAACCTCCTTCCCTCAGCCAGGGCATTAAAAATTGGTCGTGGATGGGTATTCCAGCATGACAATGACCCAAAACACACGGCCAAGGCAACAAAGGAGTGGCTCAAGAAGAAGCACACCAAGATCCTGGAGTGGCCTAGCCAGTCTCCAGACCTTAATCCCATAGAAAATCTGTGGAGGGAGCTGAAGGTTCGAGTTGCCAAACGTCAGCCTCGAAACCTTAATGACTTGGAGAAGATCTGCAAAGAGGAGTGGGACAAAATCCCTCCTGAGATGTGTGCAAACCTGGTGGCCAACTACAATAAACGTCTGACCTCTGATTGCCAACAAGGGTTTTGCAGAGGGATCAAATACTTATTTCCCTCATAATGCAAATCAATTATAACATTTTTGACATGCGTTTTTCTGGATTTTTGCTGTTATTCTTTCTCACTGTTCAAATAAACCTACCATTAAAATTATAGACCGATCGTTTTTTTGTCAGTGGGCAAACGTACAAAATCAGCAGGGGATCAAATACTTTTTTTCCCCTCACTGTACATGGTCCCAATCAGATGTAGACACTTTTTGATCATTGATTTACTGCTGTGGGCACACATGAAATTGTTTTTTCCAAGACGAAAGTACCATGCAAACCCATTAGCTATCAATAAAGAATTGTTCATGAAGCCATCCAGATATATCAACAAACACAATTTAAACCGAGAGGATGGGTGCAAACTGAGCAATCATTGAAAGGATGTTATTAACCAGGTAAAGTCATAACTCGCTGTGATGCTTCCATCCTACCTGCCAATGTTAGCAGTTATTTCTGACCGAGTTACATTACCTTGTTTAATGTATTTACAGTAACAAGCTAAATGTCTAACATAGCTGCTGCTCCCTTTTCCTCGATGCGACGGTGACGCTCGTTGTTTAATAGGCCGAATGTCTCTCTCATTAACACAGCCACTGCTGCGGGAGCCGTCTCACATTGACACGTTAATCTCTGATCTCGAGCAATACAAAGGCTTCTTCAGCACCGTAACCGTGGGGTTACATTAACAGATTAACATGCTAATCTCTAGCAATACAATGGCCGAGGTATATCTAGCTATGCGATCTTACATTTACTTGCAAATTCCATCTCTAACCCCACTCACTTGCCCTTGGGTTGTACCCATCTCAAACCTATATAACCTCTGGCTACAGTAGCTCTCGCTACATTTCTTCCTGCCTCAGCAGTCCGCTTGCTGTATTTTTTCACCTGAAGACGATTGCTTGTTTTGCAATGGAAACGTGATTTTTATTTTTCTATCTACATGACTTTACCGAAAAACCCAAAAACTATTGATAAGGATGTTGTTGGAAGGATTTACTTCAGCCAGTGTTGTGCAGACAATACAATTGTACTCATCAACCATGGTATATCTACAGCTGGATGAAGACCTTTCCCAAGCCGTTGTCAACTCACTGTTTCGCGATGCAGCAATGCACCTCACTTATTCGCCGATTGAATTGCTACATCTCCGCGTCGGTCGTGCTCTGTCTTGGTTGTCTTGCAATTATTTTCAACTACCGTACCAGCCATTATCGCTCTGTAGTACTAGTGCATTTTCCAGAAATATAACTAAAAACATGCAGTCGTTTACTACAGTATACTTGAGTATTCGATGTGAACGTTTGGAATTCTCAGCCCTATGTAATCTCAATTGTTTACAGTGAACCACTTTACGACTATCTTTTACCATTAGAACACGCGTTCTGTCAAAACGAGGGAAAGAGAGGATCTGTGAGAATTATAATTAAGATATCACCAGACGCCTCAATATTAGGAGGTGTGAGTGAATATTGATGACTAACGCCAGCCAATGTCTCCTTCACATATATATGTCTCTTCACATGAAAAATAAATTATCTTAACCCATTAGCCGCACAAGAAAACTTGTCTTGAATCAATGTTACTGAATTATGCTCTCCCTCAAATGGTCGTGTGGCTGTTGCGTATTAAAGATATAATACTGTATTATGTAAGAATCTAACGGTTTGTTTAAAATCTAGGAGTTTAGAGTGGCCTCATGGCCATCAAACTCCCATTCTAAGAACGAAATTCTTCAGTGATGTTGGTCTTTTGGCAGTGACGCACGAGCACAATTAACAAAACTCAACGCATTCGTCAATAAATGTGGCCTTAAAGGAAACAATGTAACAAAGTTTTGGGCAACGGTCATTCGAAGCACATTCGTTCTAATAACCATATACATTTGAACGACAGAGGTGAGAGACTGTCTGAGAGTTTGTAGCCAGAAAGGACATGGAAATCAAAACGATACGGTATTTGCAACATAGCAGTTATATAATTTTTTTCTCATTAGAGCACCATCTAGTTCAGGACTTTTCAAAATTATAGCGCTTTGTCGTTAAATATTACACTTAAAGCAATGTTGGAAATGTTACGGTTTTACTTTAAATGCCACCTCCAAAATGAGTCATTTAAAATATCTATATTTAGTTGATATACAACTTATTCACGTGGCACACCAAGGGAAGGGGAGGTCAAGACAGACATACAGGGCACGGGCTCAAGGTGAGCAGCTGGAATAAAGAATGAGTGGCGGTGCAGGAAGGGAAGGTGGGGGAGAAGTAATGACCAGGTCAAGATATCGGGGATGAGAGAGGAGGGAAGACGGGGAGAGAGAAGGAGCAAACGAGGGGCAGGGAGCAGCGTCTGTTTCGACAGGGGGCAGCATGGCGAATGGAGGGATTCAGTGGATGTGGCCACACGGAAGTCGGGTGATTTAAAAGAGGGTTGAGCTGATTTAGAGATAGATTTTAATCGTTCTACCACGAAAGGAGTCGAGTTAACGTGCAGAACTGGCCGACGGTGACATAGACAATGAATGCCAGTTAGGTCTTGTTTTAATTTGAAATTGCTTACTGCAGATTAATGGTTGTGAAGCAGAACTTGTCAGTGCAGGCAGCTGTGGTGCCGTGTATTCTCACCACATGCATGGGTTCCTACGCTTCATTAAGTCAAAATAAATGTCTTAATCTAGATTCGAAGCTTTCGTGACTGCAGGAATCCATAATCTGCTTTCGGTAGTCACGTAGGTATTAAATAAAACATAAATCAACGTTTCGATTGCAACACAAGCAAGCATCATCGGGTGGGAAAACCACAGCAATATATTTTTTTGCCGAAATGGGAGAGAGATGCCGTGGTAAGAGGTTATATAGGTAAGAGGGGGGGGAGGAGCTAGGGAGGGGGGGTAGGGGGAGGGGAGCGTTTCGTGGACGCTAGGAGAGGGACGTGAAGCTGGACGGGGGGGAGTGGGCGGGGCTGGAAGTGGGCGGGGCTGAGAGCTGGGGATGCGCGGGGGGGAGATGCAACAATGCCAATGCAGCACCAATGCCAATGCAGCAACAATGCCATTGCAGCAACAATGCCAAACGCTGGGGATGCAATTAACGCGGCAAAATAGACTAGTGCCCGGCAAATGATGGAACAACCATGCACAGCTAAGGTTTTACCTGGTTAATAACATCCTTCCAATGATTGTTCAATTTGTATCCATCTTCTCGGTTGAAGTTATGTCTATGTTTATATATCTAGATGGCTTCATGGACAAACCTTTGATAGTAGCCCGAAAGTTTGCAGAGTACCTTGGTCTCGGAAAAAAAATCATGTATCTTGCCTACAGGGCACTTTCCAATAATACAAGCCACAGTTGACAGGCCGCATGTTGCTAATGATAATCAGAAAGTAGAAACTTAAACATGCTGCTGAAAATCGTTGGTCCACAATGTCCATAGGCTGATAGACCAATCTGGCATTTAACATTTTGTTGTTGAAAGTGAACAGAGTGAACAGAAACACGCACGAGATGTAGCTCAGATGGAGCAAAGACATTCGCTTGTGTGCAGGTGCTAGGTGACTTGTTAGATCGCAGAACCGTGAGAAAATGCAACAGTTTGAGGCCTTCATCTGGCAGTGGGTTGATCAGAGCCGATGATCGAGAAAAATGATCGTCTTGCGTAGCCGCGTTACATTGAACGCAGTCTTTACGTGCAGTCGGTGCTGGAAAACTTGAGAAAGCAGCGAGGTTTTACAAGGTTTCCTTCCTATACCTAATACGTTCAGATTGTACAATACTGTATTGTATTATCCAAGAGGACAGCACATTTCATTATCTTGTACCCCACATGGAATTCAGAAGCGCCACCTGCAGCCTAAAACGCAGGAGGTTGTGGGTTGTCACAGAATTGCAGACAATTTAGAAAAAAAGTTGGGACAGCGACTCAATTTAGTCATCTACCTGAGGATACCAATCTTTTAGTGAAATGTATTCCATGCGTCACACCTTCAACAGTAACCACCGCTTTCCATAGGAAAGCGGTTTGCAACAGTGCACCCATTTGGGACATACTTTAGAGTGTTTTGGTCTATACCCAAAACCCTAGCAAGCATCACTGTGGTTTAAGATGGTGGAGCCCCCGTTTCACACGACGCCCCAAACGACCGCGTGTGGAATATAACAAAGACGACTGCCGGTATACTGCAGATTTAGTGTTTACTTCGAATTTAAATTTTATAGACGTTTTAAATTGTCAAATGGTAACAGGCCTGCTACTTCTCCGGAGGAATGCACACACACACACAATTATATAAACCCAAATAGCCCTTGCAACAGCACAGTCGCACAACAACCCGACGACCACAGCTTCAGATTTCCTTCACCACAAACGCTGGTGGGAGAGAAAGCTGTTGCGCAACCCCTGAAAGGCACACACGAAACAATCACCCGGCTCTGGAACGGACCAAACAAAAACACGTTCCAAGCACCACCTCAGAGGATCACCTCCCTTCCTCCCCGCAAATGTCCCAGCTGTCAACCGCCCCGCAGTCCTCACGAGGAGTTCCCTTCACGGCAGCAGCGTGTGGTTCCCCGTGTGACCCCCACCCTTGGCTCCAGAAACGATAGTTGCAGAGACGACCCACTGGTAAATGGGGACCAGCCATCCAACTGCAGAACCTCAGTTAAATCACGCCCACTGGCCAGCAAGTGGTGATCACTCCCAGGCTGGACTCCAAGGCGATGGTAGCAGTGCTGACCCACCAACACGGCTGGCTCCCGGGCCGTGGACGAGTAGGTGTCTCCCCGTGGCCGGCACAGCCCCATGCCTACCAGCCACAGCTGCCGCACCGAGCAGAATAAAATGCCCGACCCCTTCCCCGGGGTTTCCCGGCGGCGGCGGCGGCGGGGTCTTTTATTGAGTCACACCCTTGTTTTTTTCCCAAATTAATTAGCACGGCGTGCTCATGAGTCCAATCCCTCGTGCTCCTGAGCTGATCTAATCCCACACACACCTGCAACCACTTTCGCACAAAGCCCCCCCCCCTCGCCCCGCGTCCCTCGCTCCTCCTCAATCAAGAGACACCCTGCCACCAAAATTATCGCTCTGACTGCCACACGGTTCTTAGCTAAATGGGCCATACCCAAAACATTTGACTGGTATGAGAAAAGGGAAAGCGCCCGCTCCAGATGGAATAACTGTGGACACCATCAAATTAGTGGGACCAGCTGTTGGATGATAGTTTGCCTGAATGATTCTTAGATGCAATATGAGACAGGAAAATTATATGAATAACTAGCTTTACGACCCGGCTTCACCCGGGACTTGGCTTCACTTGGCTTCACCACACCCGGCCGCCTTTGTCTCCCCAGTGGCGATGTTCACACACCACACCAGTTACTCGTTTGAGGCTGAGTCGACCTAGAGGAGGCCCAGGACCGGTTCAAATAATCGTCACCGGTGGTGGCCGTGAGCGGAAATTGAACTCGGGTCTGTCGGGTTTGTAGCTCAACGCGCTAACCACTACACTACCGCTCCCCACACACACACGCGCACGCGTCCATAGGTACACATACACGCGCTTGCTGCAAACACAACTTTCAGGGTGCGTACGGCAGTAAACGACTCAAATAATAAACCAATGCTGCGCAAAGAACGCCTTAGACCTGCAACACATTTGTATGGCACTTAACTCGCGGAGGGTTGGGGGTGGGGTGCGTGACGTCAGCAGGCACACTTCGTGACGCTTCCGCATGCGGGTGAAATCACAAATGTGACGTCACAGCTCACTTGCCGTGCAAAATATATCCATAATTGCGCCCCCCTCCCCCCCAAAACATTCAAAAGTCTATTTTTATACTTTTTGCATGGTGTACCGTCTGGAAACTACCCACATGCCAAATTTCAAGTTTGTTGCATGTCGGAAAGTATGCTTAACATTTCGAACAAACACACATTCGCAAATTTCTCTTTTATATATTAGTGACCCGTCAACATATATACTGTATATCCAGTATATCATTGTTGACGACGTTTCATCCAGAACTGAATTGAGAGCAAGCAGCTACATGAACAAGCTGGTTTGATCAAATGTTTGACTTCCTTTGACCACATCCTGTCCATCAGCAGCCAAAGGCAGGAACAGCCCCAAGAGGGAAACCACTAGGGAGATGGAGCGATGAGATCAACTCATCAAGTTTTTCTTTATTTCTTTTACACTATTTCGTGCAAAGATGAAATTTCAAGTGCTGTACAGGTAAAATAAAACATTGTTAAAAGACGAAATCGTAAGAACAATAAAAGCAGTTTCCAGACAATTTTATTTAACTTAAAATTGGTTAATGATTGCGAAGCTCTATCTGGCCCTATCTGGCATTTTACTCACGTGCAGGAACGAGATGAATTGTGTAATTTAATGTTCAAGGAGCATAAACCATCACGCAAACTCCGGTCATCTTTACAACGGCTTGTGGCTGACCATCGAACGAAGGCGGTGGTCACTGCATCGCGTGCTTTCAGATGCGCTTCTGCGGCCGTCTGGAACGCTCTTCCTTCCGACATTAAGAATCCACTGGAGTTATGCACTTTTAAATATATATCAAAAACTACATTTCTTTAGAACTTATTTTCGTGTTGAGTTTGTTGTCTTTCCCCCGCACTCTCCGATTAGCACGGTTGGCTACGTACAGTGCAAAATAAGTTTAACACACATAGGTCCATCGCAGGACCGTGAGGGATGGCAGCAACTTTGGGAGGCCTTTCAGCAGTGGATAGATAATGGTTGAACAATTATTGATTATGCAGGGTATGCATAAAGTCCCTATACCCCTATCTTAATATCGATTACACTCCTAGAGGTAAAGGGGTATTGTGAGTTATACACGTCCTATATATTCAATCTAGTCGACAGCAACATCTGTGTAAACTGGTAAAAAAAAAACCCCATAAAAGAATGCATGTCTCACCACCCCCCATAATATTTTAACTTGTGCAGTTAAATCATCCACGTGGAATCCCTCCTTATAAATATTTGGCCATAGATCAGCACACTCGAAGTTGGTAGCATCTAATTGTGCATAATATCTTCAATTGTGTATTTATTACTATGACCATAACATCTGAAATTCGGCCGATATCATCAGACCTCAGAAGCTAAGCAAGTGTGAGCCTCGACATTGCTTGGATGGGTGATGATAATGCATAAGACAGGCTGTCATTGGTGGCTGCTAGGTTTTCCTACGTGTTGGCCAGCAGAGGACAGTGCAGCAAAATTCCCGTCATCACCAGCCCATACTGACCAGCGTGGAATAGCCTGGTCAAATAACCCCTGCAAAAGGACTTTACTTGTACACTCGTGATACTCAGAACTGTGGAATGAGACTTTGAGTTGACCATGTTGAGGGCCACTTACCCCATCTCAACCAATTTCCCACAGCAAATATGGAAAATGCAGCTGCTTTTGCGCTGGCAGATTACCATTATATTTATGTACGGAATTATTTTTACGTTCATTAAAAATAATATCGTCTCTACGTTGCAACAGCCTATATTTACAACCCCATTTTTGTGTCCCCAGATAACAGTTGCAACGTTGATGTTTAGAAATGCTTCGTTGTATCGTTTAATATACTGTACAGTATCTTGATTTTGCAGACACGTTATTCTCTGTTTTCTTATGATTGACTACAGAGCATTGTTCACTTTAGTTTTTCCCTGCAATGTTTAAGTCGAGAATGTGTAACCCACACTCACAACGATGCTCCTTTTGGGTCGCGACAGACCAAATTGGAAGAGGTAAATCTTGAAAAGTATTGGTGCCAGTTAGTTCCCAATTAAAAGTAATTAATGTTGAGCCCTTTGTCAATCCATTGCGGGATAAAAGCCTCTCCATGTCGCGTTGGTCATGGGCAGGAATCGGCAACGTGCGATTCCGGAGCAGCATGCCTCTCTTTAAAGACTTCCTCATGACATTATTCAGTTAGGACCGTCTCGTATTCCCATGTATGACGGCTCTTGAAATATATATATATTTTTACCGAATTCGATTTCTTTATTTGGGTTACTGATCCCTGACCACGGGGGTTGTTTGGCAATACTGCAGCACGATGATCAGTGTGGGTTAAACCCCGTTAAAATGTATCTTGCCCATGTCTGATACTGTAAGCAACGATGACATAAAACCGGAAGCCAATATTTTTCTGAGTTTTTGTGCATCCATTTCCCTTTAAGTTCATCAACAATGGGCTTCTATATTACAACACATGTAAAATGTTCCAGCACAAGATATAGTGGCTGAAATTTATTAAATGTCATAAAAGATGCACGATGCCAAATAACCCGTATTTTTCAACGATTTTGCTTAACTTGATTCCTCTGTTTGTCGTGGTCAAATCTTGTATTCAAATTTTCGCCCACTTCCCGTTGTCCAATCAATTCCACATTTTGCACACGTACTCAGATCCGGTGACAATGCATGCCTGTATCAAAATCGGCATGAATTAATCAATTAATGCGCTACTTTAAAGCAACTTACATTTTGTATGGACACATTATTTATATATTTGTGTTGGTAAAAAACGCCGCGGTCCCTAAACTGTGGAATCGGCTCGCACAAAAAGCAGGCGCCACGTGTCTCTTGTAATCAGGATGTCGTCCACTACCCGTTATCCAATCGTGTTACCGTAAATGTCGATTTAAAGCTTTCGTGACTGCAGGGATTCATCTTCTTGGTTATTTCGGTAAAGTCACGTAGAAGGGAAACAATAAAGTAATACAAATAAAACATAGTAAAATAAAAGAAAATCTTTTCATTTATTATTTCCCTTCTACGTGACTTTACCGAAAGAACCAAGAAGACGAGTTACAGTATTTACTTTTTAGTGCACTTTAAAATAAAACCGTTGTTTTAAAAAATAAGTTTTTAAAGGAGTTTATTTCACACATTCTTTACATTGGTGTCACGCAAAATAGACTCCCTTCCACATATCCAAATTACCACTAATTGAACATTACATTCGTGAAAATTGGGAGTTGGTTAATCACATTCTCAATTTACTTTCTTTAATTTGTTTCCAGAGTAATTGGTTCATTTCGCTTGACGTGTACAATGTTCTGTAGGTGTTAATACGTTTCTAAATTGCCTTTGTCCACCCAGTTATATAAATAGTTGCACGACAGCAAGTGATAAAATGTGGATCTCCAATAACCACTTTTTATAACCCCCCTTGACCAGCATGAACATTGGTTTAATTGTTAATTTACATATATGGGCCTCCACCTGCTGAGATGGACACTGTATATAGGGATTAACTTTAAAATAAAAAGCACGGTAAATTGGAAATGTTGAAACGTAAATAAATAACCCTAAGTGGTCCCACGGTCTCTAAAGTGGGGTTTACTTCGTACATTTGAGGTTTATATGGTATTCCTGAAGATTACGGACGTCCTTCATGAATAATTTGAGATAAAAATACACAATTCATTCCAAAACGTAATTAATATTAAATCAGAGATGACTAATAATTACATCTAAACTTTCATTATTAAGGAACGAAAATAATTCATTATTGGCTAATAGAAGCTCACTGAATATTTGAATATTGTAAATAAACCTCGATTTTCTTGATTCTTGGGTAGTCAGCCAATAATTTTTACAAAATAAGCTGCAATTGTACCAAGGGGTTTACGTATTCAGCCATGTCTTTGTTTAAAAGCTGAAATACTGAAAATGCTGTGGAGCATTGCTATGGATGAACTAGGCCAGAACCAGGCCTAGCTTACTATATGTAGGCCCAGCACACTTATAAAGATTCATGCCAGCTGTGCTATTCTAATTTGTGGAAATCACAGCCTCGTGCTTTAGCACAGGAATACTCCTGGCCACTTACAAGTATCTATGGAGAAGTAACCAGGTTGCACATAAGTTACTGTAGCTACCTTCACCGAGATACTGGGTTAAAATCTGGGAAGCCATCTGTCATTAAATCAGGTTCTCAAGTGTGGTGAGTTGATGGTCTTAGCTCAAAACAAGAATAATAAAAATTGAGGCTTCACTTCCCGCTACTTGACAAATGCCAGTCCTGAGGTATAAAAGGGAAATAAAAAGCAGCGCCCTCTAGTGTGGATAATATACGTCACTTGAGATATCAGAAGCAATGTAGTTTAGTAATACATGTGTAAAGACAGTACGGAGCGATAGATTGACAGTATGATTCCCCGGGACCATGGTTACTAATGGACGTGCTAATGATGATTGATGGGACGAGCGTTGACAGGGTCACGTGACGGGGAGCACGGGATCCAATGGCAGGAAAGTGTAATAAGGGCGGAGATTGACAGAGCCAGGTGAGGCGAGGAGAGTTCGAGAATAGGGGCGTGGCCGGATCGGGCGAGGCATAAGAGCTGACGCGAACCGGACCTGGGGGCTGTCGGTGTGGGGATTCGCCGTCGTCTTTGTCGCCTTGGAACGGATCGTCTCCATTATCTTCGAGTTGTCTTGAGACTAGAAGTTATGGTGTCTCAGAATAGAGTTTGTCTAACTACCCAAGTGTATATAGTCACTCGCGGGTTGTCAGTGGACTTTATTCGTTGAGTTGTCAGTGGACTTTATTCATAATAAATATACGGAAAGACAAGACGGTGTCTCTGAGAGCTACATTACACGTGTGTAATGACACGAGTACCAGTGGCCACGGGAGGTAATGCTATCTTTGGCAAGCAGGACGAATGATCAGCACGAGACTAAAAGAACACCGAATAAATATTAAATACTCCCAATTACAACTGTCAGCAGTAGCAGAACACGCGTGCCAACAAGGACACTCAATTAATTTTTGAGAGTGTTGAAGTTCTGTGAAAAAAACAAGTGACTACTGGCCAAGACTAATTAGAGAATCTATCAAAATTTAAAGAAAGAAACATTTTTTTAACCGTTTGGATAGCTACCGACTTAGTGCTGCTTGGAAGCGAATCATCAAATAATACATTGTTTAAATGCATGCCTATACAGGCCACCATACTTCAATAGGGATTACCGTTTGTACAGCTATTTTAGTACACACAATGGACAGTAGGTACAAGATCAATGGGCTCGCATAATGTGCATGCATAATGTATGTTGATTCATTAACCCCCCCCCCCCCACTTTGCGCAAGGAGAGCGCACAAGTGTTGTTATCGCATCTACGCCTCTATATAAGGAACGAAACAGGTGGACTTCTCCACAAATCTGGCTGTCGCCTGATGAAGTTAGTTGTAATTACTGACGAAACGTTATACTCGGATTGCTGTACTAATGACGAATTAGTATGTTCTGTTTATGTGAAAACCCTTACTAATTGTCTGTGTCGGGTGGTGGCGGATTAAACGACACATGTTTACGTGATTTAACCCAAAAAAACCTGTATTATGGATTATTGCATATTATCAACCCGATTTCAGATCATGCAGACTGCACGCAGATGGTTGCAACTGACGTAGTTGCACACTAATTTTCACATCTGGCAGGCAGATATTTGTAGGTGAATAATAGGTGGCTACCGAACCGACTGGCCAGAGCACCTAAAAACAACTGTAGAGACTCACGAAGAGATTGGCTGTAAATATTTTTTTCCAGATTTTACACGGCTCAAGAGATCCTCGCGTGATTGCACACTTAGGTGCCTCTTTCCATCGCTTTTGTTGGAAAGGTCCTCCCTTTGCTGGGACGTCATGTGACAGCTGTTTATCGTATTAGTGTTCATATTAGTCACATTCAATATATAGTATAAAGTAATTCCTGCGTTGTTAGGCTTGCGAAAGGGAAATCCACACGAGTTGTCTCTTGGGTAAGGCTCTTTTTTATTTTTGCCCAGACCACACACACGCACTCATACGAAGCTTCACTGCCAAAGACCCCGTGCTCTTACAACGCTCCTAATGTCTATCATCTCTCCATCCGTTTCTTATCGAACCTTCCAGAAGGTCATCTGTCGATTCCTCCTTCTCGTCTCCGCGAATCTACTTACAGTATTTTCTTCCTTAACCGCCCCTAACCGTTTTCCAGCCTTCTTTCGCCACTTGAACACTTGGTCATTCCCATGTTCCACTTCCCAGCATTTGTGGCATTCTACTCCTCTTAGTTTATCTATTTAAGGCGTCCTCCTGTGGTTCTTACACTTGTAACAAAAACAAATCAATTGTACAGCGTGGTCCATATGTCTTGTGACCCAAATTAATTTAAACTGTAACATTTTATTTTATATTGCTTACATTAAACATCCATTGTTCTACAAAAATATGACGTTTTAAAGAATTAAATTGGAGTCACAAGACATCTGGACCACCGTGTACAGTAAGAGATAATTCCCCCTTGTGAATATTCGTTATGCCTTGTATTTTAAGCACATATTAAAAATATATACGTTTAAATAAAGTACAGTAATTACTTTGTTGTTACACTAGTGACTCAAAGAGTTCCTTATAATTGATCATTAACCTGTGTGAACATTTTTATATTTATAACCATATTTATAAACCAATATATTTATGAAAAGTACATTAATTCATGTTACGTTACATTAGTGACTCAAACTTCTCTTATAATAATTTATTCACCCTCATAGACATACATTTACGTCTTGTATTTTTAATAGCATTAATTAAACTATATACGTATCTGAACAGCTACATTTCCATGCGTGTGTATACATGTTAGAGTTGACACAACGCAGTAGTTCTAAAACAGCACAATTGCTTTTATGACAGAATCGTGTCTTTTAAGACGTGGATGCTGTAAATTCAAGAGCGCATGACATTAATAGTGTATCATTATTCGAATCCATTCTCATGTTATGCTTTGCTCGTTTCTCCTGCCACGGAATTTGATGTCACATTATTTGCATTTGACACACAGGTAATCTTCTTATATATAAAAGGGAAATGTGTGAATATGTGTGTCTGTTCAAAATGTTTAGCGTACTTCCCGACATGCAACAAACTTGAAATTTGCCATGTGGGTACTTTGCAGACTGTACACCATGCAAAAAGTATAAAAATAGACTTTTGTATATTTTTTTTTGGTATGGGGGGGGCGCGCAATTATGCATATAGTTTGCACGGCAAGTGAGCTGTGACGTCACATCTGTCATGTGACCCGTGTGCGGAAGCGTAACGGAGTGTGCCTGATGTCACCCCCCCCACAACCCTCCGCGGGTAAAGTGCCATACAAATGTGTTGCAGGTCCAAGGCGTTCTTCGCGCAGCATTGGTTTATTATTTATTATTTGAGTCGTTTACCACCGTACGCACCCTGAACGTTGCGTGCGCGTCCATAGGTACAGATATAATGGGAGGCTGATCGATGCCCGGGTGCGGTCAAGGGATGGCTCCCTATTGCTCAACCACGTTATGTATGACGATGATCTGGTAATAGCTGCTCATTCAGAGGAGGAGTTGGAGACGCTGCTGCTGAGACTGGAGCGTGCCACTAAGAGATGGGACCTTACCATCAGCCCCACCAAAACTAAGCACCTGCCTGGGTATTTTGTACCATCGGACACTCCACCCCCACAACTCCCAATCGGTGATGGGGCAGTTGTGGAGAGAGTGGAGAGTTTCCCATACCTGGGCAGTGTGCTTATGACCGGCTCCAGTTTAACAGCAGAGGTCTCACTCCGAATCAGTCGAGCGGCAATATCTTTTCATCGGTTGCGTAACGCTGTGTGGAAGCTACCTGGTCTGTCGCTCCGCACTAAGCTTCAGGTCTTCTCGGCCACGGTCATTCCCTCCCTTTTCTAAGCTTGCGAAACGTGGACCCCCCTAATGGAACATCTTCGCCGGTTAGAAACATTTAGGCTAGCCTGCCTACGATCCATCCTGGGTTTAACCAGACTGGATTGTGTGAGGAGCCCACTAATCCTTGAAAGATCTGGGCAAGGTCCCATCGGTGAGCTCCTCCGGCAGGCAAGGCTGCGTTGGCTGGGTCATGTAGCCCGCATGGCCAGCCACCGCATGCCGAAACAGCTTTTGTTCGGGCTGATCGAGGGGGTTAAACGGGCGCGGCACGGGCTAGAGAAGAGATGGAGTGATGTGGTACAGGAGGACGTGGAGCTGAGTGGACTTGCCGATGACTGGTGCCAGCGGTGTCAAGATCGGCCTCTGTGGAGGAGGCTCGTGAAGGACGCTACTGGGCAGTTGGAGGCAGTCGCCCTCCAACAACAACGGAGGGCGGAGGAGCGACGCTCACAACAACGAGCGGAGCGCCGGGTGGCTAAACCACAGCAGGTTGGCACAGTGGGGGGCACAGGTGGTGCATCAGCAAGTTATCTCAGTCAGTCAACCCGTGGCACCTGGGTCTGCCCCGTGACCTCCTTCCCGCGGGCGTTCGACACTTCACGTGGCCTCAAGGTGCACATGGCCTGGCACAAGCGTGGTGATGTCACCGCCACTTAGTGGCGAATGGCAGTTGTTGCGTGCGCGTATTTGTGTGGGGAGCGGTGGTGTAGTGGTGAGTGCGCTGCGCAACGAAGCCGGCGACCCGAGTTTCATTCCTACTCACGGCCACCACCGGTGACGATTATTTGAACCGGTCCTGGGCCTCCCCTAGGTCGACTCAATCTCAAACGAGTAACTGGTGTGGTGTGTGAACATCGCTACTGGGGAGACAAAGGCGGACGGGCGTGGTGCATCCCAGTCCCGGGCAAAGCCGGGTAGTAAAGCTGGTAAACCATAATTAGTATAGGTCCAGCGATTCGATGGACTGTTGCTATTCGCAAGGAAAAAAAGAAAATCGATAATTTTCATCTTGTTTTTTCACGTGTTGCATGACCAATCTCATATATTCGGCCTCGTTGATTCCTTGAGCTTTAAGGTAACGTTTGCATTAAAAAAATTTGCATCTCATTTGCGTACAACTTCAATGAGGGTTCTCGCCTGCACGATACGATAACGTGTTTCGTGCGAGCAGCAAATCCAACCGGGATGTGTCCATACCAATGGCGTTGGTAAGCCGTCGTCCAGCTGTGGATTGCAATACGTTTATCAATTGCTTAACGGGCCGTGCATTCACCTCGCGTGAGCAATAATTAATTTTTTGTCTCTGTTCAACCGTGCATGGGGTGAGTGCTGCTCATTTTACCGTGGACCTGCAGGAGTGCAAACTCTCCATTGCTATGTCAATCACACGACCACCAATCACACGACCACTTAATCTTATATTCCCGGCTACCCGAGTTTTTGGCGTCATCTGGTCGAGCACCAATTGGGTCGAGGCTCAAAAGAAAGCCGTCCCTTGGTGTGGACCAATCAGTTTCAAGGACAATGCCACATATATTATCATAGAATGTTTTTTTTGTTTGCATTTTGACTGCAGGTATTGTGGTTAATGCAGACATGAATCCTTGTAAAAAAAAGGTTTCAGTTTTGTTGCCAGAAAAAAGGGGAAAACCCTATTATTACATTTTGGTACTGGCAAAGGAGGTCTAATGATGATGATGATATTTCGGTAAAGTCACGTAGATAGAAAACAAAAATCTAAATTGAAGCGCTTTTAATTTCGATTTTTATTTTCTATCTACGTGACTTTACCGAAAGAACCAAGAATATGAATTCCTGCAGTCACGAAAGTTTTAAGTCTAAATTTGACCACTTAATCTCTCAAAAATAGTACTCCTGGCAGTACGGGTATTTTCTTTCAACAAGGTTTACATGTACTGTGCTTAAACAATTATATTTAGATATTCACTGCAGTATTTTAATGTATTTTCTCATTTTCTTCCAGCAGTGATGATTGATGTTTATTTCACGGTAAATGTAGCATCACGAGTCCCCCAGGGCATGATTAGGGGGTTACAATACCCGCCTGACTTCACTCAATACATTCATTTACTGTATATCCTCAGCCATGTTCAATCCACTGCTGGATGAAGGCCTCCCCAAGCCACTAGTACCTTTCAAAATCCTGTGATGTAATAATAATCACATGTATCTCAAATACAGCAAAATAGTTATTGGCATCTCATTTCACTGCAATAGTACTGCATTCAAACGTTGGTGTAAAAGGCGTTCCTCTGAAAAATATAGTGCTGCAGCGACATTTATCCATTATCCAATTCGTTCCGTTGCCAAATACGTATTGTTATGCCATGGCCATCAACACGCCATCATATATATGTGTATGTACAGCTTATTATATTCTTAGCTCTTTCGGTAAAGTCACGTTGAAGGGAAACAATAAAATAATAGAATATATATAAAACAATAAAAATTCTCACGACGTTTCGACCATAACACCTGATGATGACCGTTTGCGTTATGGTCGAAACGTCGTGAGAATTTTTATTGTTTTATATATTTTGTATTATTTGTTTCCCTTCAACGTGACTTTACCGAAAGAGCTAAGAATATGAATTACTGCAGTCACGAAAGCTTTAAATCATGTACAGCCTATTATGTCAATCCACTGCTGGATGAGGGCCTCCCCGTGCAGGCTACATTGACCATACTTCACCACGCTTGTCAGTGCGGGTTGGTGGTCAACCCAGAGCAAATTACGTGGGAGCATGAGTATTCGCTAATTCGTGCGCTGCCCTCTGCTGTCGAAATAACGTCGCATCGCAGCTAATAACGAATTCATGAAGATCACCCATCCCAGAATGAGATCTGATACATTACGAATGATGTGGTCAAAGCCACCAACGTTCCATTCTGACAATGATTTATCGACTTTAGTCGATTATTACGTTCTCGACATGTACAGTATATTGAATGATGCTTTTAAGAATCAAGTGAAAATTTTCTCAGTTATGACTCAATAGATATTTTGGATTAGGCAATGTTCTGACCTATTACGTGGCCTAACCCAAAAAATACCTGAGTCGCAAACGTAATTTTCCTGTCAAGTTATCATTAGGGCGGTACTGATCTCCAACCAGTGGTGAAAATACATTCCACGTTCCCATGACGGGTGCGAGTCCGAACACATCTCCATTCTATATTTACGATGTCTCCAGTACTATGCGTGTTTGTATTTAGGGGACATTGTGATGGGTGTCTTATGTGGTGTTTGAACATCTTAACACTTTTACTCTTCTAGATTTGAAGCTTTCGTGACTGCAAGGATCCATATTCTTTGGTTCTATTCGGTAAGGTCACGTAGGGTAAGCCCCATTCTTTGTTTTCCAATATGTTGAACATTTTTCGCACCTTACGTAGCTAACCGTGCTCATCTGAGGTTGTGGTCGTATAGAACGCATACGTGGGTTTACTTGTTTGCAGCAAGCCTTCAGGGTTTATGGGAAACTAGCTTTACTACCAGACTTCGCCGAGACATGGATTCTTGTCTTGGATTAATACACGGCCTACGCGGAGGGCTTGGGGGAGGGGATGCGTGACGTCAGTAGGCACACTGCGTGACGTCAGCAGGCACACAACTTGACGCTGGCGCATGCGGGTGACATCACAGATGTGACGTCACCGCTCACTTGCCGTGCAATATATATTGATTATTCCCCCCCCCCAAAAAAAATACAAAAGTCTATTTTTATACTGTTTGCATTGTGTACAGTCTGGAAGCGACCCACATGGCACAATTTCAAGTTTGTTGCATGTTGGGAAGTATGCTAAACATTTCGAACAGACACACATAATAACAAATTTCCCTTTCATATATATAGATGGACGTGGAACGTTCACCCTCGACGCTGACTCCTGTGAATTTTCACAAATCGAACACGATTCCATTGCATAACATGTTTGTCTTTCAATTACCGTGGCATCCGCACTCTCACATGGATTGTCCTGCGCCATACCGTATCATGAGTGCACTGCACGTGCCGTCTTGATTTTAGTCTCGTTTATACTTGCATGCCCTGTCTAAGTTTGCATTGTGTGTATTTGTGCTTTATGCTGTCTTTTTGCTGTGTTTTTTTCATGGATTTTCTGTTTGCACAGTCACACGTAGTCACTTTAAGATGTTTTTCTTGTTCGTGTTTTTGGTTTTTTTTTGTTGCGGTTGCACCCGATTCAAGAGCCGAATGGCTCACAGGGCTATACCAAAATAAAGAAACTGAAAACCGTCTTTGTTACTGCGTATAATCTCGCGTCCACTGCCACGGTTGTACCTCGCTGCCTGTGACGTCTCCTCTGCACGTGCTCGTGTGTGCTGCCCGTAACTGCGTCGCACGTGCTAATCAATCAACGCGCGCGACTATCCAGCACGACAGAGGTTCTTTGTAAGCCATCTGGCTACCGTGAGAGATTCGTTCATGAGGCTATCCACATATACAAGCGCAGAGACAATTTCAACCGAGAAGATGGATTCTGGCTTAGCAATCATTGGAAAGATTTGATAAACCATTTCAGGTCTTAATTGATTGTTCACGCTTACGGTGGCTTTCAGACAGCATACATTAATTTTTCGTCTCCCCCCTCCTCTTTTCAGAACATAGATGGACTAGTCCTTCTAAATAAACTGCCAAATCGCTGCGCGTGCCGCTGACGTTTTTTTATAGATAAATAAATACACCGTTAAAAATAAATAAATTAATGCAAACCGATACACCTGATGACGACCTTGGTCGAAACGTCGTGAGAATTTTTATTGTTTTATATATTTTATTATTTTATTGTTTCCCTTCAACTTGACTTTACCGAAAGAGCTAAGAATATCCAGCACGTGTTCCCCCGCACCGTGTCCACTGTATTTCCAGTTCCCTTTACACCAACGCTACAGCACAGAGGAACTTTATTTGCATATAATTTGCATGAATCGTCAAGTTAGAATCTTACGTGTAAGCGCGTCGATCCCGTGCACTTATGCCGTTGCAATTTGACGTTTCGGCACAAAGCCTTCGCGCCTTTCAAACGCTCACGCATCGAAGAAATCGCGTTTTGTAAAAAATCGCGTATTCGCTAATTCGTGAAAAAAGTTATACCGATGAAACGTTACGCTTGGGCAGGACGGCGTTGTGCCTTGAAGGAATGATGGACGATGGTCGTGAATAAATAAATACAGAAGAGTGACAGCCAAGGAATAAGATCAGAATGTTTGTTTATACTTGGAGGAATCCGATGAGCTTTAAAGCTTTTTTTTCTTTCACATATGTCCACGAGAATGGAACGCATTCGAAAGGACGGACACCTGGGAGATAGAGCGATTAAATAGGTTCGTTGTGCAGTTGCTTTGTGGATTGTTGCATCGCAGGATCGTGAAGAGGGTGGCGGTAGCTTGGGGGAGGCCTTCATCCGGCAGTGGATTGATCATGGCTGATGATACCAATTCGTTTTACATGTTGACAATACAAAACTATAAACAAAAGGGACAAATTCTGCACCAGTTTCGTACTTTTGTTTTCTACATTGTCCAGCGACATTTAGCTTTCCAGTTTAGTTTGTTTAACCAGGTGTTAACTTAAGAGAAGTCAAATAAAAAAACAACCAATCTTGATTTGAAGCTTTCGTGATTGCAGGAATCCATACTCTTTGGTTCTTTCGGTAAAGTAATCGCGTTTGGTAGAAAATACCAACCTCAGCAATTGTCCTGCTGTGGGTGTTCCACCTCATGAGGATCGCTTGCGTTGCGATCGAAACGTCGTGATTTGATTTATTTTAGTTCTACCTACGTGACTTTACCGAAAGAACCAAAGAGTACAAAAACAACCAAAGAGAAATTTGAGAAAAAAACAACCGAGATTACAAAAGACGTCCAGACAATTGCACAAAACATCATTGGTAAATAGATGTATTGTGACAAGAGTTGTCGGGGATAAATTGCTTTTCAGTGGCTGCACTTTTATCTTTAAACACTGCACAGATGGGGGATGTCTGTAGCCCCCTCGAACGGAGACCCTTCTGTCAGCAGTGGCGTGATCAGGGAAATTGCAGGGGCTGCACCTTTATCGTCCATAGAGGGGGCTGTATATAGCCCCTCTAGTGGGGACCCTTCCACCAGCAGTGGCATGATCAGGCGATGGCAAGGGGCTGCACCCTTGAACTCTATTACCTTCTAATCTGGACAAGACGGTAAACTACGGGAAGGAATCGAAAACATTCCGAAGCACTTAACCAACGTTGACGATTCGATTCTGTTTTTTTGTTATAATACTCGTCGCGTAGGAATCGAATCGTTAAATTTGTCGAGTCGAGGATTCGATTCGAGGTGGGGTGTTCGCGTGGGTTGGTGTGGGGGGGGTTGGTGGGGGGGAGGTTAGTGGGAGGGGAGTTGGTGGGGGGTTGGGTGGGGGTTGGTGTGGGGGAAGTTTGTAGGAGGGGAGTTAGTGGGGGGGTTGGTGTGGGGGGGTTGGTGTGGGGGGGGGGTGGTGGGGGGCTTGGTGGGGGGAGGGTTGGTGGGGGAATGGTGTGGGGGGAGTTGGTGGGGGGGGGGGTGTGGGTTGGTAGGGGAGGTTAGTGGGGGGAGTTGGTGGGGGGTTGGGTGGGGGTTGGTGTGGGGGAAGTTGGTGGGAGGGGAGTTAGTGGGGGGGGGGGGTTGGTGGGGGCGTTGATGGGGGGGAGTTGGTGTGGGGGGTTGGTGGGAGGGGAGTTGGTGGGGGGGGGTTGGGGGGGTTGGTGAGGGTTGGTGGTGGGGGTTGATGTGGGGGGTTGGTGGGGGGAAGGTTAGTGGGGGGGGGGGGAGTTGATGGAGGGGTTGGGTGGGGGTTGGTGTGGGGTTGGTGGGGGGAGGTTAGTGGGGGAGTTGGTGGGGGGGGGAGTTAGTAGGGGGGGGGTTAGTGGGGGAGTTGGTAGGGGGGGGGTTTGGGGGGGTTGGTGAGGGTTGGTGGTGGGGGTTGATGTGGGGGGTTGGTGGGGGGAAGGTTAGTGGGGGGGAAGTTGATGGGGGGGTTGGGTGGGGGTTGGTGTGGAGTTGGTGTAGGGTTGGTGGGGGGGAGGTTAGTGGGGGTGGGGGAGTTGGTGGGGGGGGGGTTAGTGGGGGTGGGGGAGTTGGTGGGGGGTTAGTGGGGGTGGGGGAGTTGGTGGGGGGGGGAGGTTCGTGGGGTGGGGGAGTTGGTGGGGGGGGGGGTTAGTGGGGGTGGGGGAGTTGGTAGGGGGGGAGGTTCGTGGGGTGGGGGAGTTGGTGGGGGGGGGGTTAGTGGGGGTGGGGGAGTTGGTGGGGGGGGGGTTAGTGGGGGTGGGGGAGTTGGTGGGGGGTTAGTGGGGGTGGGGGAGTTGGTGGGGGTTAGTGGGGGAGTTGGTGGGGGTGGGGGAGTTGGTGGGGGGTTAGTGGGGGTGGCGGAGTTGGTGGGGGGGGAGGTTCGTGGGGTGGGGGAGTTGGTGGGGGGGGGTTAGTGGGGGTGGGGGAGTTGGTAGGGGGGGTTAGTGGGGGTGGGGGAGTTGGTGGGGGGGAGGTTAGTGGGGGTGGGGGAGTTGGTGGGGGGGGTTAGTGGGGGTGGGGGAGTTGGTGGGGGGGAGGTTAGTGGGGGTGGGGGAGTTGGTGGGGGGGGTTAGTGGGGGTGGAGAAGTTGGTGGGGGGGGGGGTGATCGGCGGCGTGATGGCAGCCTCGCTGCGTGGGGGGCGCGCGCGCGGTGCATTGTTGGAGCGCGATTGATATTCAAAATGGCGGACGGGGCGGCCGCACGCGCCACTCCAGGTACGAGTCTCCTGCTGCATATTCATCAACATCTCTCGTCGGCTCTCCCGCCTCCAATTACTATTAACTACTAATACAACAACAACCACTCGCTCTCTCCACACCAACTAACATGTGCTCCACGCTATGAGCAGCAGCATTATCATCATCATCGCGATTGTGTTGAGTGCTTGTTTGGTTTGTGTGTTCTAGCCCGTTCTTTCTATCGGCGTGAAACTGTTTACTGCCGTTGCGTACGTGTTGTGTGTGTGTGTTGTGTGTGTCTTTGATGCTTATTTTGTATTGTTACCATCGTGTGAGCGTTACGTTCCCAGCGATGTAAGGTTATCTATCTAGTTTCTTAAGCAAAGTAAGGCGAGTCGGGTTGGGTGTCGCCTGATCTTTGCGTTAAACTGTTGCTGCCGAGGTTATGATACGCGGTGGTTGCTGTGGTGGTGTTTTGAGCGAACTGCTTATTTGTTATAATTTGTTCCGCCATGAGTTTGTAATTTTTTTTTTTTTAAAAGGGGATGATGTGTTTTTGCTTGGGTCGGATCTTGAGCGTTTGCTGCAAAAGCTGTTGTGCTTGTGTTTGTCGCCGGGCGCGACCCGTGGTGGGAAATTAAAAAAAGGTGGAGCGGAATCATTGAGAAATGCATTAATTGTTGGTGGTCGGTAAGCTACTCTGTTGACTACGTTTGTTTCCCCCCCCACCGGGTGTCGTTTCATCGCCTGAGTTTTGAAGCTTTGTTGATTTTTTTTTTAAAAAAAAGTGAGTGGAAAAAGCCCGCGAGAGAAGTCGCGGCCGGGAACCATCTAGTCGCGTCAACTGCGAGCGTTTGCCTTTGCACTTTCTTGTAATAACTTAACTGTAATGCTTAAGACTAAAATCTTAAAAGGTTGCGTCTCACCTTGAGCTTGTACTGACTGTATGAGCGACGCGTGATGGGGCAGATCGCGACCGAACCGGATTTAATAATGTCAGTGGCGCGTGTCGGAAGAACATTGGCGTACACTTCTTAATGGAATCGATCAAGCATTCCATTTGCACCACTGACTTGGGAAGGTTATTTTGCTTGTTTTTAGAAGTTGTCCCGATAATACATCTCTTGTTGGTGTTAATTGTGGTTGTAAAAACAGTGGCGGGATGTGCGGGCCTGGGTCCTCAGTGCGGTTCGAGTTGGAAGGTGGAATGGGTTTGTCTGCGTCCACGAGGGAAAGTTGGGTGGCAACGAATTGCGTTTTTTGTTTATTTAGGTAAAGTCGCGTAGAAGGGAAACAATAAAATGTTATTGTTTTTATCTTTTTTTTTATTATTTTATTGTTTCCCTTCTACGTTACTTTACCGAAAGAACCAAAGAAGATGAATCCTTGCAGTCACGAAATCTTTTAAAAAAATCTAAATTTATGCCGCTCTTTTTCTTTGGTTCTTTCGGTAAAGTCACGTAAAATGAGAATAAAATGATAAAATAAAACAATAAAATTCTCACGACGTTTCGGCCCCAACACAAGCGGCCTTTTTCAGGTGAAGAAGACCGCTTATGTTGTGAAGAAGGCTGCTTGTGTTGTGGCCGAAACGTCGTGAGAATTTTATTGTTTTATTTTATTATTTTATTCTCATTCTACGTGGTGACTTTACTGAAAGAACCAAAGAAGATGAATCCCTGCAGTCACGAAAGCTTTAAATCGAAATTTATGCCGCTCTTGTTGCCGATATCACTGCTGCTGCTACCCAACGTTGGCGTTGCTTGCTGCTCTTTGTGCCCCCCAAGTGTCTGGTCCTGAGCCATTCGTGTAAACTCCCGATGTATATGACGTTGGCATATCGCAACGTGTTGGAGGTGCTGTAGTTATAGCATGGTAAATGACATCTGGCTACAAGTTGAATTCCTTCTCGGGATGTGTTACGCAGTTCTGATCGTTATCCTTTCTGGGGCCACGCAAAAGTGTACCACTTTATCGTGTCTTGCGTCTGATTTAGGCTGCAAACGCCGTATTTGAACTGCCGTACTGATTCTAATGTAACCTTGACTTTCAATTATGTAACGGAATTAAAAAAATATACCCTGTGCAGTGGCCTTTTAAAGCACTGCAGCCCGCTAAATAAAGCAGTTGGATCCGTCTCGGATTTAAATAAAAAAAAATCCGTATGCATGATCGATTATCGATAATTGTTTGGAAAAATGGCGAAGGAAATCTCACAAAAATACAAATACACGCATTAAATGCTGGTATTGCTACAGCAATTGAAGGCGGTAAGCTTACTGTATTGCGTGTGATACCATGGGCATCTATCTGTAAGCAGTACGATCCACGTGCGTTTGTAACATTGTTTTTTTGCGAGGCAGAATGGAAAAAAAGCTTCACTGTCTTGCAGTGAAAATGTTTGCATTTAGCCGTGCTCTCGTGTGAAGTTACAGTACAGTGCATGGTATGCCCCATACAGGGAATTTATAGTCCATGATTTAATTATTTAAGTGGCATGTGTTGGCACTGTCTTATTTGTGAGACGTCTTCATCAACATTAAACGTTTAAAATGTGTACTGCATAGATGCAGCACTATTTCATTTGAATAATTTTGACCAACAAATTAGAGACCGATTGGGTTGGCATTGGTTTTTAATTTACTTTACTCACGATAATGTCTGTAACAACAATGTATAAAACGCCGTAGAATTCCAAGCCATTACAAGGGCACCGAATAACTGAATAAAACATTAAACATGTCGTGTCACTTGTGGATCTTTAGCAGGTGGGCAGTTTTTAATGATGTCAGCGACGCCGCAGCTCAAACATGCAGTGGCAGACTGCTCCAGGCATATGGGCCGGCAAAGGTGTGGTTACCCAAGCATTTATTTTATACTGGGGAATAAGTCAGGTTCACCGTGCTCCGCAGACCTCCGGCGTCGTTGGGACTCGTTGGTGGACACTGGTACGCAGAAGTCGGCTCGGTACTGTTGCAGACGTCCGGCGCATCTGGGTTCACTTGGCGATGTCACGGTTTTTATGAAGGAGGCTGTTCCGTTTTATTGACGTGCTGAAAACAGTGGCATAGCCAAGCGTGTTTTTTTTCCCACCAACGTAAAACATGACATTCTGAAGTGGGTCAGTGTGGCGGGCAGTGTGAATTTTGCAATTATATTTGTTTTAGCGGCATTAAGAACAATTTATAACTTGTTGGTTTTAGACAAAGTGCAGATTCGCCTCGTAATACAGTAATTAATCTAATTATTAATAAGTGATACAGACTCGTGTGTTCTAACGTCTAATGCTACGCGTTTGCCACTCCCATTGTCATATCACCTGATGCAATGAATGGGGCCATGGCTGAGTTAATCTGCTTTGTGGTTTCACTACTGAATCCAAAACACATCGGTTATGAATACTTTTTTTTTTAAACCCAATGTACTTTAGTGTTTACTGTAACTATTTTTCTTATGGTTTTGGTAAGCATACTTTTGGTAATTAGACTTTTGGGTAATACAAAGCATATTTTTTTCAAAGATAACTTTTTCTTCTCAAACTGTGTTTTTAGAATTGTCATCTTTGCTGTAATGTGGTCTTTAAAGGTACCGTAACAAAAAAAACACAGTTCATTTACTTGAAGCCTGTAAATGTAACCTTACATGTGCATTAATGCCTGAGTGAGAGTACTGTAGTGTCTGGCAATCTTCCCACATTTACAAAGCACACCTGTAGGGGTGCCGCGGTGGTGAAATGTTAACTGCCTCGCCTGGTATACAGAAGATAGTGGGTTCCATCCTGACCTTGAAGCCTGTATATTTACAGTTTGCATGTTCTCCCCGGTTTCCCCTCCACATTTAAAAACATGCTATAAGTTTGCACGTGATGAGCCACTTCGTTGAGCTATCATTTGTGGCCAGGTCGCTTCTGAAAAAGCTATATTGCTCGGTAAGACTTACCTGGTAAAATAAAAAAATAGCTGAAAATAAATGTAGTAGAGCCTGTTTAATATTACCTTAACATATAACTATTTAAAAAAAAAATCCAAATGAGAGGTGTGACTGCAAGGCACCTGTGTTGCTTGAGGCAACCGTTCTAGTCAACTGATCACTGTTTATTTTGGATGCCCAAATAGCATTACATTTACTTTCAAAGAATTACTCGGACCATTCCAGTGGTATATGCATTTACATTTATAATTGAGAGAGCTCTATATATGCATCTCTCTCAACACTGCCAATCCTACAAAAAAACAAAAGTATACATTGAGCAGGAGGTACTGATTGTATCACAAGTGAGGTCATCGTGGAATTTCCATTTAGCGTGAAGTACAGAGTAGGCATTGTCGACTGCACGTGCTGCTCCAGTTGGCAAAACGCGGCCCACGCCGCACGAGTAAGTCATTCCAGCTGTGGCGGTGGTAGTAACAGAGCCTGCGATCACGCATTTGGTTTTTCCTTTTTACCACAGTGCAAGTGTTTTTCGTTGCTGCCACCACTGTCTCGCATTATAATCTGGCCTTTCCTACTGTTATCGGTGTACCGCAACACGCTGATTTGGTTTATCGAGGGCTCGAATTAGCATACTTTATACAACATATGTACTTTTTTTTGGTAAACGCATTGAAATATTTTAGAAAATTAGTGTTAGTGATGGAACATTTGAATATCTCGCTTAATTTAATAAGCGTGTGCCAGCTACGTTGCACTTGTCATCGTCGATTGGATGTATACATAAATGTAAAGGTGGCCTTACTGTAGTGTGTTTTCATGAGTTTGTAAGGCAAAAGAGACCCGTTAAAAGTTTTCTTTTTTATGACCATGACCAGTCTGCCAAAGAGCATAGGACCATTTTGTGAATATTAATTTATACTCAACTGACATCTAAACATGAATGGTTAATTTTGATCGCAGTGTGAATAGTAAACTCGCTTATACAATGTGGACAGTGATAACACTATGTAACACAATTTTTGTTCCTGGGTAGTCGGCGTTATTTCGTAATTGCTTATGCCTAAAAAGTATAGAAAATGGATATTATTCCCCACAAACTTTGCTTTTGTGACCAGGACAGTGATATTTTGAAATTTACCTATTTGCAATGAGAAAACGGGTGTATTTGTGTCTTTTCGTTCACATCAAGTCAGAAAAAAACTACATGAATCAAAATTAACATGTATTATTTTCTAAAGTAATACAATGACTACAAAAGATTTAGACGTGAGTAGTTTTTTGAGATTTACGATTATACTGTTAATCACTTTAAAGAATCAGCCCCCAAATGTAGTCTCCCATCATGTTCTCGTTATACTGTCCTTGGTAGCGGCGTTCAAAGTCCAGTATATCCTGGTGGAAGCACTCGCCTTGCTCCTCCGAGTACGCTCCCATGTTCTCCTTGAATTTATCAAGATAAGCATCAAGGATATGGATTTTGAGGGACATCCTACAGGCCATTGTGCCATAGCTTTTCACCAGTCTCAACCAGCTCCACATAGTTTTCGACTTTGTGATTGCCCAGGAAGCTACGGACCACTGCGACAAAGCTGTTCCAAGCCACTTTCTCCTTACTAGTGAGCTTCTTGGGGAATTCTTTGCACTCCAGGATCTTTATCTGTGGTCCGACAATGAAACCGGCTTTGACCTTTGCCTCAGACAGCTTCGGGAAGAAGTCTTCAAGGTACTTGAAGGCTGCCGACTTTATCTACAGCTCTGACAAATTGTTTCATGAGGCCCAATTTGATGTGGAGTGGTGGCATCGGCACCATCCGGGGGTCTACCAGTGGCTCCCACTTGTACTTTTGAGGCATGAGCAAATAACAGCAACAGAAAAATGTTAGTGTAATTGATCATTCTTAATGTGAGAGAAACACTGAAAAGTTGTATCAATGTGTCTAGTTGTTAATTGTTATCCTGGGTCATCTTGAATTGTGTGGGGTTTTGTTTAATGCTCTTGAAATGTGTGCTTGATAAATATCAGTTCAAAGAGCAGGAACAAAACTACTCAGAATTTGAGGCTATTGGGACGCTTTTCTGAATAATGTACTGTGCGATATTTTACATCTGACAATTTGGAACGCGTTCATTACGGCACTTTACTCATGTAGGCAATGTCTAGTCGATGCCTATCACCTGCGATCCATACAAGTGCAAAGCATCATCATCATCACGATCCATGGGCAGATAGCCTGTAAGTGTCCATTGCACATTTCGTTAGTTGTTTCCGCTTTCTGTCTTGTGCCAATATGTTCAAGTAGTGCTGCATCTTTCTGACCCCAATCTCTTGTCATCTTCAAGCCATTCTCTGTTAGGTTTTCCCTCTCTTTCCGGTTCCTTCCATTTTTCAGAACGACACATTTTTAATTTTCCTGTTGTCCATTTTACATGTGTCCAAATAGTGCCAGTTTCCTTCTTATCAGTGCCTGCATCATCAGGTGTGCAACCTTTTTCTTACTTCTACGTTGGTCACTCCTTGGGTCCAGTTTAGATGCAGTATCCTGTAGTAATACATTTCGAGTGCAAAGTAGCTATTTAAAAAGAGTAGATGAATAACCAGGAAGATTAAATGTGCCTTTTTGTAAGGTACACCCAAGTTCAGCCAGTTAACTCATTCAAATCTGCAAGTGACGAGTTAACACATCAGCAAACATTCGTGCAGGCTGGAAAATAAATAGATGCACGTCTTTGTGTGTTGTTAAATCTAGCCAGTTCTTTGTTGGCACAGTTTGTATCACTGCATAAAATATGATTGGGCTTCGAGCATAATATTTTCACGTGTATTTACATATTTTTTTAAAACTTTTGAATGTTCATTCACTTGTCTTGTATTAAGTAGAACTTAAATGATGAGGTGCAGTTTTTGTTATTTCTAATGGGTACCAGTTTCCTTGGATATTCTTTGGCACAAGCTTCCAAAATTGGTTCACTACATGGCAATGTAAAAGTGTCATTAGGCCTCCTTTGCCAGTACCACAATATAATAATAGGGGTTTTCCCCTTTTTTCTGGCAACAAAACTTAAACATTTTTACAAGGATTCATGTCTGCATTCACCACTACCTGCAGTCAAAATGCAAACAAAAAACTGATTGGTCCACACCAAGGGACGGCTTAAGCCGTATCTTGGTGTGGACGACCAATCAGTTTCAGGGACAATGCATATATTATCATAGTGTTTTTTGTTTGCATTTTGACTGCAGGTATTGTGGTTAATGCAGGCATGAATCCTTGTAAAAAGGTTTCAGTTTTGTTGCCAGAAAAAAGGGGAAAAGCCCTATTCATGTGAAAGTGGTGAAATGCTAAGACTTGTGTATTGTGACGCCACATGTTCTCAACCTCTTAAGCATGGAGGGACAAATGATGGCTGCAAGTTAAACGATGTGGGCTCCTATACCTACTATAATCACCCAGGATTGTCTGTCCTTAATGCTCGTGACGTCACTCATTAATATTCATGAGCAGGTGCCGTCCTCCAAATGGACACCCCCCCCCCCCCCCCCATTATTATTACCTAATAAAATAAGCCAAGAATGAAGAATGTCTGTGCAATGCTCATGACGTCACTCCACGTTGACCAGCCCCTCTCATTAATAATAATGATCAGGTTACGTCCTCCACATGGACCCCCCCCCCCCTCATTAATAATCATGAGCAGGTGACGTAACTCTACATCGAACAGCCTCCCTCATTAATAATCATTAACAGGTGACATCTTCCAAATGGACCCCCCCATTAATAATAATTAGCGGTTTCACTCCACATGGGGGCCGAGGCGCCTCCTCCCCCCTCAGAGTCAACTTACAACCCTCACTACAAAGGCAGAACCCTCACGTCACGTGATCTCCCTAACGCTGTTGAGACATCGAAGTAAAAAGGACGTCATAATGAACAAGGAATTATAACCTTAAAATGAAATAGGTCTGTGTCACCGCGGCCTTACAAATTGCACACAAATTGATGCAATGATTATCACGTCGCGGTCTGTGCTTTTCGCTTGCAAGTTTCAAATTTACTGCAATACACCCGTCCTTGGACGGGCAAAAGGCTAGTAATATATTATAGTTCAAATAATGACCAAAACAGAGAAGTTATCAAACTAATTTAAGACTACATTGTACTTCAGACAAGTTAATTATGATGAGTGGAATTAAAGTGCAGATAATCGGGTACAGTCCAGACTTTTTTAGGTTAATTCCTAACAATCGGTAACTTAACATTCTGACTTAGTATTTTTTTACTATTTATTTTAAGTGATCTCTATTAATGTGCCGGGCAATCAAAATGGAATGGCTCGGCACGCTTGTGAATTATTCATGAATGCACGCCTGCCTTTCTCGCCTTGTGGGCAGTGGTGACCAGGCCAGCAAGGGACAGACGTCACGCGCGAGGCGAAGGGGGGTGGAGGAAGACCGTTAGTGCGCACGCATACCATAAATATTAAAGTTGTATCCGCACAAATCGGATGAATATTAACGAGACCGCTACATATAAACTTTTCCTTAATATACAATAGTTAGCACTGCCCGTGCATTTGTACGGGATACAAGGCTAGGGTGGAAGGTGGGTGGGGGGTGAGGTGTGACGTCAACATGTATGAACGCAGCTCAACGCTGTACCATGCGGTTGACGACATAACGCACATGTGCATTGTGACGTCACCACTGCGCCATTGTCCACTTGGGGGAAAAAACTTTAAAAAAATTGAAAATATACACGAGTCAAGTATGATACTACTACTGTGTAGGTGGACATGCACAACCATTTCGACAATCCACTGCTGCATGAGGGCTTCTCCACACTGTGGATTAAGATGGATTATTGACCATAATTAAATATTGCTAGTCAGTACAAGTTAAAGGATAGCATTTACAGTGTTGGAGCAGTGCCCCCTCCTGGCAACATAGATGGGGTTCTCGGTGCAATACAATGTATCTATAATAATTTACCTAGCCTTATATAATAAATTATTAGGATTACTTAAATGATAATTTTTATTTTGCTGCACATTGTATGGGCTTCTTGGATTCACTGAATAATATACAATGTGTATAATTCATTTCATAGCCAGGGAGTCGATGAGCCACATTGCACGTTCGTGAGCCTTAAGATTGAGTGAAAACTCGGATACTGCCAAATCAAGGCTTATTTAGGGTATGTATGTTAAATGCAAGAATTGCCAATTGAAGTTTCAAGCTTCTCACCTTCATCATGGGACCTCCTTTGCCAGTACCAACATATGATAGGTTTTTCCCATTTTTTCCGGCAACTAAACAGGTGTTAAGATGTTAAAACAACAAACTGAAACCTTTTACAGGGAATCGTGTCTGCATTAACCACTGCGTGTGGTCAGAATGCAAACAAAAAACACTCTGATAATATATGCATTGTCCTTAACTCATTGGTCCACACCAGACAGCTTTCTTTTGAGCCTCGTCTCAAATGGTGTTAGACCATGCATATATTATCAGTGTTTTTTTGTAATAAAATAATAAAAATATAATAAATATTTTATTGTTTCCCTTCTACGTGACTTTACTGAAAGAACCAAGAATAGGTGTAAAGATGTTAAAACACCAAATTGAAACCTTTTACATTTAATAAACATATTTTTAATGAAAATATTATTTTATTGTTTTCCTTCTACGTGACTTTACCGAAAGAACCAAGAATATGAATCCCTGCAGTCACGAAAGCTTTAAATCTTTACACCTGTTTTGTTGCCAGAAAAAGGGGAAAAACCTATTGTCACAGTCCTTCAAAACATTTACAATGTTTATGTTGAGCCTATTCATCAATTCGTTGAAACTGCACTAGGGTTTGGATTTAAATAATACACAATTGAGAGAACATGTTCTGTGAAATCATTGTTTAGTGTTAGCATTGGATGGCTTCTGCTATTTTGTACTTTTTTCAGGTTATAATCAGTTAGAATATTCCTAAAGGGACAATACTATCATGAAATAAATGCCGTCTGCTGTTCGACCATTAACTTAACTTTGTGAGAAAGGAATGCGAGATCTTAGCATTTATTTAATACTTTATTATTTGTTTATTTGGAAATGCGGATATAATGTCTGTTTATTGGTAATGACATCAAGTATTTGCTGTCCTTTGTGTTACGTGGTAAAATCTCAGCAGGGGGCATCACTCTTTTGTGAGTAGCCACTGCCACTCAATTTGTATTGTCACCAGTTTCTCATCTACAGTGCTTTTCATATAGTTGGGAAAATAGTCTTCTAAAATCACTGAATCAAGAGACAATATTTAGTCATGGTTCACCTCGCAAAGTTATTTATACATGGACTTGGTAGCATGGTATTTAATTTATTGGCATGATTCTAGACATACATTCCAGGTAAAGTATTTTAAAGGTGTAAAATCATTGTATAATCATTGAGTGACTTTTTACTTGTCATGCCAACCAATAATTTAGCAAACATGATATAAATAATGTGCCCACCTTTTATGGAAAAATGCGCATAAAATAAATAGCTTGTCAGACATAGACAACCTGACCTTTTTAAGCACTTAAAAGCTTCACTTTTCAAACGTAGGCTGCAAAAAATGTTTTGTATGTTACGAGGCTTTTGTTGTACAAGCATTGTGAAAATTGTGTGCAAGTAATGATACCTCACAATTTACTTGAGGGAAACTTTAACTTGTGTTCATAGTACTCTTGATTGGGCCATGTGCTGTACACTTTTAAAGCGAAAAGCCATCCTCTTCATCCAGATATATAAGTAATGCACGTTTGCACTGGAAAGCAAGGGGCATATGATTATTCCCATTCCCCTCATCCCCCTCGATTATATGGATACATTACCATAATTCAGGGTCTGTTTCATTTGTGGCAGTCACATTTGTTCCATTTAGCCAAGAGGTAACGTTTTTGCAGAATTCGTACTTGAAAAAAAATGACACGCGGTTTGACATGTATCATCAATGCACAGTTTAAAAAAAAAGATAAATAGTTACATTTCTGCACAGCAATGTGCTCATTTTCAGGAAAGTCCTAAGGGACTGATGTTTTCATTCGCCACGTAAAATACCCTAGCCACAGGCTCCGATCATATATACACTGGCTGTGCTGTCTCTTTTAAAGGCAATTGCTTGAAATGTTAGCTTACTCGTGTCGTTTTTGGTTTTAAACCAACATTAATGACAAGGATGAGATATATTTTGTCTTGTATCCTTCAGGATGATCCTCAATGATTTAGCCAATGCCAAGTCAGAGTAATTTAGCATAATACAAGGTATTGCTTGTGAACGCATTTGTTTAAAATATAGCAATGCTTTGAAAAATAATTTCCCTTTTTGAATCATAATCTATTCAAACAATAATTTATTTTAGAAATTAAAATGAACAAATATATTTAACAAATGAAACTTGGCACATTTTTTTTAAACCACAGTACATTCACCCGTGGTAACAGCCGTGCTCTTTTGTGAAGGCCGAGTTTGCTTTACAGTCAATGCTGCAGAAGTGGTTTGAACTGTGGTTCACCAGCGCTTGTTCTTTGAGTGTAAATATAAAGTTTTGCCTTTGTTTTGTTGCTGTGCGACTAAGTTGCTTAAACAGTGTGTGGAAATGAAAATGCTGCTGAACTACCGTACTTGCATGTCATGCGTCTTTGCAGGCTGTGCAGCTGCTACGGGCAATTAATGTGCGTATTTTGAACTTCTTTCGTTCTGTACACTTCCAACTGCTAATCACAGGTGTGGGGAAAGGACAACAAACTAAACACAAAGCAGTTCTAAAGAAATGAGTTTTACAATTTAGATTTAAAGCTGCATAGGTCCAGTGGCTTCCTAATATGGGAAGGAAGAGCGTTCCAGATGGTCGCAGACGTGCATCTGAAATTAACTCGGCTGAGGCTTTCACATCACAGACTTTATGGAGGATGGTAGTGGGGGCATTGACATTGTTAACGTCGGTTTAACACGTAGGCTTTTGCTCCCAATATCCATAACATAAAGGTTTTTTGGGTTAGACCGCGTAAATATGAATGTGACGTTAAACTCACCACTACCCAACACAGCCAATTAGTAAGGTTTGTCACATATACAGAACATGCTAAATTGTTACTAGTGTAGTGACTGAACTCGGAGACAGTAGGACTTGGAGGCACTACTTTTATTTAACGAACACCATTAGTATAATGCACACACTACAGTCGCTCGCCTATACACAACTCTACGTGGGTACACACTATTACTGTTGCTAGCCGTTGCACAACACTAACCGTCTAACACTGACGGCGCTGAACCGAGACAGCCAACAACTATCTAGCAGCGCAATATCGAGTGAAGACGATGGCGACGAGATGGTAACGACGATCTTGAATAGCACGACGGGGATCCCACTTTCAGCAACAGCCACGAGGTCCCTCACAGGAGCCTCTCTTATACTCTCAGTGTGGTCTTGCTCCGCCCCGGCCACGCCCCCTCTCGAACCTACTAGCGGATTCCCGAGGCTTCCTGATGGGCCCCCCTCTGTGACCTTTCCCCTAGATGTTCCCCTCTCGTCTGTCATGGCCTGCTGTACACCGCAGATTTCCTTTTTCGGCAGCAGCCAGCGCTATGGCAGTACATTAGTACAGCACACCGGTGTGTTGGAGAGCAAAGCCACTACATTTACAATCTGAGTACGACGTTTCGCCAGTAGTTACAACTATCATCATCAGACGGACAACCAGATTTGTAGAGAAATCCTCTTTAAAAAGAGGGATAGATGTGATGACGTTACTTGTGAGCTCTTCACGTGCGAAGGGGGGGGGGATTAATGAATGCATATAAATTACAATGGGTATCAATTGTCGTTTGGGTTATTAATATGGTAATCATCGTACATTATGCATGCACATTGTTTTGTACCTCCTGTCGTTGGTGCAATAAAATAGCAGTACCTGTTATTTTACACGTGCATGTAATCCCCATTGATGTATGATGACCTGTACAGGCAGGATGTATACTTCTTTGGTTCTTTCGGTAAAGTCACGTAGAATGAGAATAAAATAATAAATTGATAAAATAAAATAACACAGTAATATTCTCACGACGTTTCGGCTACAACACAAACGGCCTTCAGGTGAAGGGACGAGACTGTCTGGAGGACAGCGCTGGAGTGAAAAAGCCACGCTCAGATCGCGAACTTTAAGCTGTGTGAGAAGAAACAAAGCGCCTTGACAAAGGAATTAGCATAGAATTTAGCATTGAAATGGCTGAGTGATTAGCCTGTGACTGGTCACAGAAATGGCTATGTTAAAGTTAAAGCATACACATCCACAGAGGTACCCCTTGACAAAGGAATTAGCATAGAATTTAGCATTGAAATAGCTAAGTTAAAGCATACACATCTGCAGAGGCACCCCTTGACAAAGGAATTAGCATAGAATTTAGCATTGAAATAGCTGAGTGATTAGCTTGTAACTGGTCACAGAAATAGCTATGTTAAAGTCAGAGCATACACATTCCCAGAGGCACCTAGTACAAATCAAACAGGAGAATTTAGCATTGAAATAACTAGGCGAATTTAGCATTGAAATAACTGAGTGATTAGCTAGTGACTGGTCACAGAAATGGCTATGTTGAAGTCAAGGCCTACACATCTGAGCTATTCACAGTAACTGGGTATACACTACAATATATAATGAATACTATATAGTGAACCAATAAAAAACTAAAATATAAATGACCTCAATGTTATCAATAAACTCTATATATTCTCCAATCAGCTAAGCTACCAACAATAAGTCGTTATATATCACAATGCTATATGGCGAAAAAATGGGTGGATTCTTACCCTCAACTTTAGCAACACGGATATCTACGGGCCCCGTTCAGACGGACGAGTTCATCCATGGTCGGAATAGAGGAGGGGGAGAGAGACAGCTGCGAGGCGCTGTTATACTCCATGTTGTAAACCATAACATTAACCGTGGTGTGAGAGGTATTAAGAGTCAATGCCAGCGAAAGAGCTGCGGTCTGAAGGTCATCGTAAAATACAATTAATTAAGAACGGAAATGGTTTAAAACATCTTTCCAATGGTTACTAAGCCAGAATCCATCTTCTCGGTTGAAATTGTCTCTGTGCTTGTATATGTGAATGGCCTCATGAACGAATCTCCCATGGTAGCCGGTTGGTTTTCAAAGATCCTCCGTCTTGGAGAAGTCAATGTCATGTGAGCCCACTGAATTATAACAGTGATCTGCCATGGCAGAGGAGTTCGTTCTACCGTGTTTCAAGTCTGCTTTATGTTCGCGGATGCGGTCTGAAATATGTCGTTTGGTTTCTCCAATGTAGCTACTACCACAGAGGCACTTTAGTTTGTAAACGCCCGGGTACTGTATGTCTGGAACAGCATCTTTTACATATGGAACTAGATCACGGATTTTATGTACTGTGTTGAATCGGACCTGGATCTTGTGTTTATTCAGGATTTTGGAGATCTTTTTAGTGACCCCTGCAATATAGGGTAAGGTGATGGTTTTGAGTGACTCCACAAGAGGATCCTTCTTCATGACTGGAGTGATGGCTTTGCGGATTGTGTAGTCGGAGTAACCATTAGCCCTGAGAGCCTGGTGTACGTACTTGAGTTTACTGGTAATGTGTTCCTGGTCGGAAATGCATTGGGCTCTATGGTATAGAGTCTTGATGAGGGAGTTCTTCTGGGATGGATGGTGGTGGGAATCCGGTTTCAAGTAAGCATCTGTGTGGGTAGGCCTTGACTTCAACATAGCCATTTCTGTGACCAGTCACAAGCTAATCACTCAGTTATTTCAATGCTAAATTCGCCTAGTTATTTCAATGCTAAATTCTCCTGTTTGATTTGTACTAGGTGCCTCTGTGAATGTGTATGCTCTGACTTTAACATAGCTATTTCTGTGACCAGTTACAAGCTAATCACTCAGCTATTTAAATGCTAAATTCTATGCTAATTCCTTTGTCAAAGGGTGCCTCTGCGGATGTGTATGCTTTAACTTAGCTATTTCAATGCTAAATTCTATGCTAATTCCTTTGTCAAGGGGTGCCTCTGCGGATGTGTATGCTTTAACTTAGCTATTTCAATGCTAAATTCTATGCTAATTCCTTTGTCAAGGCGCTTTGTTTCTTCTCACACAGCTTAAAGGTCGCGATCTGAGCGTGGCTTTTTCACTCCAATGCTGTCCTCCAGACAGTCTCGTCCCTTCACCTATTGAAGGCCGCTTGTGTTGTGGCCGAAACGTCGTGAGAATATTATTGTGTTATTTTATTTTATCAATTTATTATTTTATTCTCATTCTACGTGACTTTACCGAAAGAACCAAAGAAGATGAATCCTTGCAGTCACGAAAGCTTTAAAAAGGATGTATACTGTTGTGTGTACACCCCGGATACGGGGTGTAGTACCAGCCCTAGTGGGGGCTTGGGTGAGCCCTGGTTAAGCGCGGTGGCACCACGCACAGCATGCGGTGCGGGCTCCCGTTGAGAGCGAGAGAGTGTCAGCCAGCTGGGGTTACGTTGGGGGCATGATACTCTGGCTTACCTGGGGACATGTGACCGGATGATACTGGAGGGGGGCCACCGGTGGAGGGGCCAGTGGGTGGTCACATGGTCCGGGAGGAACTCTCGAGAGCCTTCGGGCAAGGGCGAGAGAGATCGAGAAGGTGGGCGGGGCGAGAGGCGGAGCCAGCCCCAGCCCGACCCGATATAAGGGGGGGCCCTGTGAGGGGCTCGGGGTTCTTACTGTTGGAGAGGCAGGAGATCCACGTCAAGCTTGAAGAAGCCTCCAGTCACGCGGTCCGGGACCCAGCTTGTGGTCCGGACCGGGATAGCGGAACCGTGTCTAGTTCCGCCGTAGCGTGTTTAGTTGGGTGGTCACCACCCGATGGTATGTTGTGTTAATGCAGTTGGAGTTTTCACATAATACATACAAGTTAATTTCCTTAACTGAACATCATGACTATTCAGAGCAGTAATTAATAGTGACTGTCAGAATACATTTTCCCCTTTTAAACATGAAAAAATTTAAATATAAGCAGTGATATACGCTCTCACGAACCTAAATGAACACATTTAGAAATATAAAATGGTGATATTGAGATTGCATGGAAACAGTGACAACATGCATATGAGTGAAACAAGAAGGGTTAGCGCCAACATTATTTACAGCAACATGAGAAGTTGTCATAAAATTGGATTCAAGGATCAAAGGTGTAATATTATTAGGGAAAACATTACTCTGATAGCTATCGTAGCATTCCTACTAATTGTTATGACTTGTCATAATAATTAGTAGTCATTCTATTGTTATGACTATAGTCATAACAATGAATAGGAAAGCACTACAAGGAAATTCTATACAAACTTAATATAGAAGGATGCAAAGTGGGGCTCAACATAAATATAAGCAAAACAAAAGCCATGTATAACAAGTTTGCGATGCAAATGAAGATGTGTCAGGAGATCCAACTGGAAAAAACATCAGATTACCTAGGGTAGTTATTTGAATATATGTTGAATTTCTTTCACACCATAAGTAGCCAACTATCAAAAAATGATTAAATATATAACGGTTGTGAGTCCTTTGGTAAATCAGATCTTAATAATGGAAAGCTATCCATAATACAGGTTTTTGGGCAAGATCGCATAAATATAAATGTGTCGTTAAAGCTGCCACCGATACTGCCACTACCGACATCTTTAGTACCAGATGGTAGCTGCAGTACTCATGCTGAATAGGCATACCTTTGTGATGTGTTCCCTGAATGTTTGAAAAATTGTCAATTCTGTCTGAATTGACAATTGGGGTCATGTGTTTTTATTGAGTTTGTCAAATTGTATTTTTAATGAAATGCTGTGGAACACATTCCTGCGGAGGGAGCTGGTAGGAACGTTGGGTTGCTCGTTCAATGGCCAGGGTCAATGGCGGCACGTGGTGTATTCCGCAAATATGCCCAACTGTGTGGGCGGGCACAAGCCAGGGTGAGTAGGTTAAACGTTGAGTTTTATAAGGGCACCACGGGGTGACCAGTCCCTCCCCACCCAGCCCCACCCTCCCCACCTAGCCCCTCCCCACCCAGCCCCTCCCCACCCTCCTCACCCAGCCCTTCCCCACCCTCCCCTCCCTGCCCAGCCCCTCCCTGCCCAGCCCCTCCCTCCCCACCCAGCCCCACCCCTCCCATTTTTGGATGCACGACGGACGAATACAATAATCCCCTGTAGGCTGGTGCAACCAGAGGTTCCGATCAGTAAAACCCCCAATCAGCATATCAACGTGACCACAGCTGGAATATCTATTATGAAAGTTTGTACCACTTCACTTTAGCCAAACACACGGACGTGCTTGGTCCAGTTAGATATTGTTCTCCCTTTCACTCCCGTAAGTTTTTTGTTGTTGTAAAATCTCTTCACCAAACCTTGCAAGAGAACGCTTTTATGTAGGTTTAAAAGTCACTTTCAACAATGAAGTTTGGTGACCCTCACTGTGCTTGTCTGGAGTGATGTCATGCTCAACATACAAAGCTTCAAACTCTTGTCTACCTTCAGGAGTCTGCTAAAGGCACCACACTTGTTCAGACTGACACAGGGGGAACCATATGCCTGTGCTCCATGCCCTCGAGTTTGCGATCGAACAGCGATTTGTCCGTTTTCACGAAATTTGCGCTCCTTCCATATTGTAGTATTAATGTCACTTGTGACATTGGGCCTTGGGTGTGTCTGCATGGAACATCTTTTAATGAGACATGCATGGACCTAAAACTCTTCCAGAGTTTTAACCCACAGCTAATTTCTTCATGCACCTCTGGTGCCTGCTTCTGTAAATTTGTTTTCATTTTGCACAGCTTGCTTGTGACGTCTGCGGGAGCACCAATCTTTGTAGCAGTTCACGTAGAATGTCTTCTGTATTCATCTCAATAATTCCCCAGTAGTTTTACCCTTGAACATCAGCTGAATCAGTCTGAAGATTAAAATATGTTTGCAACAATCACAGAATGATGGTTATATGTATTGTCTGTTTTTTGGCGAGTGATCTTATCAGGTCTTGATTGAGAACAACTAGGCTCCAAGTGTTGTCCTCAGACAGCCAGAGCGCTATAATGAGCTGCTCATAATACTCTTATATAAGCGCGCAACTTTATTTATCTGTGATGAACGCTGCACTTTCCGTTGTTTTCATGCAGTGGGCACTGCAAACCTTACGCGCCCCGTGCATGAACGACGGAGGCGCAGGGACAGACGTTCGATTACGTTGGAATCGATCTGCAGACGGCGGTCTTCTCGCACGGCCAGCTCTATGTCGCCTTATTTTGATCCCGCAATCCCAAACAGGTGAAAGTCCGCATCGAACCGAACCCCCAGCAAGGCTATCGACTTAACAACGAGCGAAAATTCACACGAAATGTCGTTTTCAATGAAATCTTCCAGATGTAAAATTATATAAGATTTTAATGAAGAATTAAAATAATCTAATTCAAAACAATACAATTCAAAGATGTTTCATTTTAAAACTTCAAACCGGAGCATCGGGTGCTTGCGTGAATGCATCGTTCGTGTGCAATTTTTTTGTGAATTTCCTGGCCCAAGGCTGTAAATGGTTGTGAGGAGCGCCGCAGGTGCCCCCGAACAACCCGAGTGGTATAATAAGGACCTATGCTTATCCAGTATCAGTCGGGCAGACTCAGGTGAGAGTCTAATAAGAAAAGCCGGTTTTACTCTTACTTGCCTGGGGTGACGGTGTTTTGGTGTATCCGAATTTTGACGTTAGCTATTCCTGTGCTGCTTAAAAGCAGTATTCCTGCCCGTCACGAAGACCATTGTCATTGCTGCTGTGTGTTTTGGATAACCATGATTGCTAAATTCAGCTATTCTCTTGAACTAACATTGCCCGTATTTATATAGGAAATGTAGATTGGGTGCTTTAATGTATTTGTCATGGAAAATTATTCCTATATCCTGTAATATTTTTAATTTAATTGGTATCCTAATGAGGTATCATTTCAACATTTGTATGACATTCTATTGATGTCATACAAATGTTGAAATGAGCAATTTGCATAAATGTGGCTTACATAAATAATTTTTTAATAAGATTAATCTATTGACTGTTTTTGTGGGTTTTTTTAATGTGTGTGTTCGTTAGTCATTGATGTGTTTTTATTCGGTGTTGTATGGGGAGAATGTTGAAACAAATGGCGTATTATTGTAGAGTTAATCTCGCAAACGCAAAGACTTGCATTGAGTATTATGAAGTTTCAGGCAATGCCAACACCATTATTATGCTCTTGGTGGATTGTGGAAAATTTATTAATGAATGGACATGCAATAATCCACCAAAAAATAGTACGATTTTGGCCTATCAGCCAAACGTTCATTCTGCATTGCAAATTTAGACAACAGGTGCATTAAAATAATGAAAACACAGTGTATGCTGATTCTTAAGAACATCTGCTCACATTCCAATTACTTTAAAGCACAACAGATAATGCAGGCACACCCTCGCTTTGCGCGACCCCGTAGAAGGCTAATTAGCTATCGCCCTTTTCGTTCTGGAGAACATTTTTGCTACGAAAGAAAGTTAATTTATACTTACAGTTCAGAACACGCAGCAGCTGCTGGCCGTACAAACGTACCCACTTCCATTATTCACTCGACCAATGAGAGCGACGCACGCTGAGCCAACCAGCCTTCCCCCCCCGCGATTAAATGAACACATTTACTAATATGAGCCAAGAATGTCTGTGTAACGCGCGTGACGTCACTCCACGTCGACCAGCCCCCCGCATTAATAATCATGAGTAGGTGGGGTCCTCCACTAGGACCCCCCCCCCAATAAAGAATCATGAACGGGTGACATCACTCCGCATGGAGCACCCCCCCTCATTAATAATCATGAGCAGGTGACGTCACTCCACATGGGGGGGGGGGGGAGGCGCCTCCTCCCCCCTCAGGGTCAACTTATAACCCTCACTACAAAGGCAGAACCCTCACGTCATGCGATCTCCGTAACGCTATTGAGACATAGAATTCAAAAGGACGTCTTGATGAACAAGGGATTCGAACTTTTAAATCATGTAAGTCCGTGTAACCGCGGCCTTACAAATTGCATAGGAATGGATGCAATGAATATGATGTTGCGGTCTGCTTTTCGCTTGAATATTTCAGATTTACTGCAATACGCCCGTCCTTGGATGGGCTTTCGGCTAGTCACTAATATAATGAGCCAAGATTTACTTAACTTTCGTGACTGCCGGAACTCATATTCTTTGGTTCTTTCGGTAAAGTCACATATAAAAAATAAAAAATATCATGACGTTTCGATTGCAACACAAGCCGTCGTTATCAGGAAAAGGGGTTAGCCTCGAAAGGCAAACTGTTTATAGGTTTGGAGATGGGCGTAGCCCAAGTGTATCAGCAGCACCAGCAGCATGGGCAGGAGAGCAATGCAGCAGCAATGCCAATGCAGCAGCAATGGCGATGCAGCAGCAATGGCGATGCAGCAGCAATGGCGATGCAGCAGCAATGCCAATGCAGCAAAGGGCCGCCAAGAAATCACTGCACCTGGCTCCACACACCACACTGCTGACGGTGGAGGTTGATTGCCAAGAAAACACAAGTCAAGTCATGACCCAAAGTGGTTGATGATATCTTTCCAATGATTGTTGAGTCTATAACCTTCCTCTCGGTTGAAATTGTCTGTGTCTGTATATATGGATGGCTTCATGAACAAATATTTGTTGATAGCCAGTAGGCTTGCAAAGTACCATCGTCTTAGAGAAATCAATTTTGTGTGAGCCAGCTGCGTTAAAATAATGATCAGCCACGGCAGAAGTATTGGTCCTACCGTGTTTCAAATCTGCCTTATGTTCATGAACACGGTCTGAGACATGTCACTTAGTTTCCCCAATGTAACTGCTGCTGCAGATACAGCTTAGTTTGTAGACGCCGGGATATTGCATGTCAGGAATCTTGTCATTCACAGATGGGATCAGATCACAAATTTTATGGACTGTGTTAAATCGGACCTGGATCTTGTGTTTATTCATGATTTTGGAAATGTTTGTTTACCCCTGCTATGTATGGCAAGGTGATGGTTTTGATTGGATCCTCAAATGGCTCTTTCCTCACGGTTGTGGTGATGGCTATGCGGATTGTGTGGCCAGAATATCCATTCGCCTTGAAAGCTTGGTGTTCATGGCCGGAGATAGGTGTTCATGGTTGGAGATACATTGAGCTCTTTGGTGTAGCGTTTTGATGAGATAATTCTTCTGGGATGGATGGTGGTGGGAATCAGGTTTTAGGTAGGCGTCAGTATGGGTTACTTTCCTGTCGACAGAATGGCTCAATGAGCCATCTGGTCTCTTTTTGATTAGGATATCCAAGAAAGGTAGCTTGCCATCCGTTTCTACCTCCATGGTGAATTTGATGGCTGGGTGTATGGAATTAATGTGGTTGAGGAATTGGTTCAGAGCTGGTTGGCCATGTGGCCAGATGACAAATGTGTCATCCACATACCTCTTCCACAAGGACAGGCATAGAGTGGATGCCTGGATGGCGTCCGTCTCATGCCACGCAAACTCTGTAACCCTATTGAGACGTAGAAGGAAAAAGGGTGTCATGATGAACATGGGATATAACCGTGAAATAAAAAAAGTCTGTTACCGGCCTTACACATGGCACACCAATGGATGCACTGAATATGATTTTACTGTCTGCTTTTCGCTGAATGTCAGATTTACTGCAATACACCCGTCCTTGGACGGGCTATAGGTTAGTTATTGGTAAGCACAATTACATAACAAACAATTTTTTTTTTAGCCAGGTGAGAACTCGCCAGACCAGGCTCGTCTCAGGCTCTACCTAAAAGAAACCTCGCCACAGAAATTAAGACTGAGGGCATCGCTAAGATCACAGAGGTCCTGGAGCTCTTTGAGAATGACCCGCATTGGATGCGCAGCAGCTGCCCCTACCGCGCTACCTTGTAGGAGGAGTAGAGTAGAATGCACTAATGAGTCTACAGTACATAATGCTTACTGATGTTATAATAAATAAATGTTATTTCTTAAATATTTAGTATTTTCTATCTTTTTTCTTACCTATAAAGGGCATTTTTTGTCTGTGCGGCCCAAACTTTTGCGAAGGATTTGGCTCCCAAACCGTGGTGTTTACGTTTAAAAAAAGTAGCCAGGTACTACGCCGTAAGCCCCGTGGTGAGCCAGCGCTATTTCGCTTTCCCGTCCGTCAACTTTAAAATCCATAAAGAAGGTACTCCACTTCGGCCCATCGTTTCCACTTTCAACTCACCCACCTACAAACTGGCCCGTTTTCTGTCTGACACCTTGCTTCCATTCACGGGCAAGTCTACCTCAGCAGTACGAAACTCAGCTCACTTGGTCTCTCTAATCAAGGGTATTTCACTGTCCCCAGATGATTTGCTCGTCAGTTTTGATGTAAATTTTGATTTAAAGTTTTTGTGACTGCAGTAATTCATATTCTTAGCTCTTGCGGTAAAGTCACGTTGAAGGGAAACAATAAAATAATAAAATATATATAAAACAATAAAAATTCTCACGACGTTTCGACCATAACACAAACGGTCGTCATCAGGTGTGTCGGTTCGCATTAATTAATTTATTTTTAAACGGTGTATTTATTTATTAAAAAAACGTCAGCGCCACGCGCAGCGATTTGGCAGTTTACTTAGAAGGACTAGTCCATCTATGTTCTGAAAAGAGGAGGGGGGCGACGAAAAATTAATGTATCCTGTCTGAAAGCCACTGTAAGCGTGAACAATCAATTAAGACCTGAAATGGTTAATCAAATCTTTCCAATGATTGCTAAGCCAGAATCCATCTTCTCGGTTGAAATTGTCTCTGTGCTTGTATATGTGGATAGCCTCATGAACGAATCTCTCATGGTAGCCAGATGGCTTGCAAAGAACCTCTGTCTTGGAAAAGTCAATGTCATGTGAGCCTACTGAATTATAACAATTATCTGCCACGGCCGAGGTGTTGGTCCTACCGTGTTTTAGGTCTGCTTTGTGTTCACGAATGCGGTCCGAGACATGGCATTTGGTTTCTCCAATGTAACTACTACCACAGAGGCAACTTAGTTTGTAGACACCAGGGTACTGTATGTCCTGTCCGGAATCACATCTTTTACAGACGGAACCAGATCACGGATTTTATGTAATGTGTTGAAACGGACCTGGATCTTGTGTTTATTCAAGATTTTGGAGATCTTTTTTGTGATCCCCGCAATGTAGGGTAAAGTGATGGTTTTGAAAGGCTCCTCAAGAGGGTCCTTCTTCATGGTTTGAGTGATAGCTTTGCGGATTGTATAGTCGGAGTAACCATTAGCCTTAAGAGCTTGGTGTATGTGCTTGAGTTCACTGCCTATGTGTTCCTGGTCAGATATGCATTGGGCTCTATGGTACAGAGTCTTGATGAGAGAATTCTTCTGTGATGGATGGTGGTGGGAATCCGGTTTCAGATAAGCATCCGTATGGGTAGCTTTCCTGTAGACAGAGTGGCTCATTGAACCATCAGGTTTCTTTTTTATTAGGACATCCAAAAAAGGTAGCTTGCCATCTTTTTCGACTTCCATGGTAAATCTGATGGCTGGGTGTATGGAATTGATGTGGTCGAAGAATTGGTCTAGAGCAGGCCGGCTATGTGGCCAGATGACAAAAGTGTCATCCACGTACCTCTTCCATAAGGTTGGGCGCAGAGTGGCAGTCTGGATGGCGTCAGTCTCAAATTTCTCCATGAAAATGTTAGCTATAACCGGAGATAGGGGGGAGCCCATTGGGGTGCTCTCAGTTTGTTTGTAGAAAGTTCCATTCCAAGTGAAGTATGTATTGGTTAAACAGTGTCTCACCAGGGGGGGTACCTCAGTGTTTAGTCCTTGATGAACCAAGTCTTCAATGATTGCGATGGTGTCAGGTACAGGAACCTTGGTGAATAAGGAAACTACATAAAAACTGACAAGCAGGTCGTCTGGGGACAGGGAAATACCCTTGATTGTCGATACCAGGTGAGTAGAATTTTGTACCGCAGAGGTGGTTTTTCTAGTGAAAGGACACAGGATTTCAGACAAAAAACGAGCCAGTTTGTAGGTGGGGGAGTTGACAGTAGAGACGATGGGACAAAGGGGTGTATCTACCTTATGTATTTTTGGTAATCCGTATAAGCTTGGTGGCCTGGCAGCAGAAGGTTTCAACGAAAACTGTTTAGATTGATCAATTAATGCGATTGAATCAGAAATTATTTTGTTGGTTTGTGTGACGAGGCTGTTGGTGGGATCTCTTTTTATTTTTGTATAACTACCATCGTCGAGTAATTCTTTAATTTTGTTGTTGTATTCTATTTTATCCATGATAGTAGCATTGCCCTTGTCAGCTGAGAGGACTACAATGTCATCCCTCTTTTTTAATTTATATAATTCAAAACGCTCATCTTTGCTGAGGTTGCTAGCTGGCATCTTAGCGTTTTTGAGGGTTGCAGCGATTTCAGATCTTGCTACGTCTGCAGCGATGTGACCCAGGCCCCTGAGAGCAACGTCTACTTGGGCAATTATATCATTAACTGGTATGTGTTTAGGTGTGACTGCAAAGTTTAGACCTTTAGCTAAAACGGATTTCAGACCATCGGAAATAGAACTGTTACTGCGATTAATTACGACTTTGTTAACGTCTAACTTTTTGGTGTGTGGGTCCAGTCTTTTGTTGAAGAGGAGGTTAAATTTGGAAATCAGGTTGTCCTTACATTTGGTCGACATAGCAGCTGAAGAGGCAGTCATATTGTCTACATGTTCCCAATCCGATGTGGACATTGTTGCCGTCAATGATAAGTGTGATTTGTAGAGTGTCTTGTCTAACTGGTCTAGTTCGGTGCGTATAAGTCTGATTTTTTCTAAGATAAGAGCTAAGCTAGTTTTGAAAATAATTCGTTTCGCATTAGAAGAAGTTACAGCAGCGGAGGTCAGTGTAAATGCGATTGGTATTACCCCAGAGTCGCGGCATCTCTTCAGAAAGGTGAGAGACTTGATCAGCTGAGCCTTCTTATCCCGGAGTTTGTTGAAGGATCTAAAAGTTATGTGGAAACCCTCCCCGTAGAGGCGGTTAAATTTTGATTTAAAGTTTTCGTGACTGCAGTAATTCATATTCTTAGCTCTTTCGGTAAAGTCACGTTGAAGGGAAACAATAAAATGATAAAATATATATAAAACAATAAAAATTCTCACGACGTTTCGACCATAACACAAACGGTCGTCATCAGGTGTGTCGGCCCGCATTAATTAATTAATTTTTTGACGGTGTATTTTTATATAAAAAAACGTCAGCGCCACGCGCAGCGATTTGGCAGTTTATTTAGAAGGACTAGTCCATCTATGTTCTGAAAAGAGGAGGGGGGGGGACGAAAAATTAATGTATGCTGTCTGAAAGCCACTGTAAGTGTTAACAATCAATTAAGACCTGATATGGTTAATCAAATCTTTCCAATGATTGCTAAGCCAGAATCCATCTTCTCGGTTGAAATTGTCTCTGTGCTTGTATATGTGGATAGCCACATGAACGAATCTCTCATGGTAGCCAGATGGCTTACAAAGAACCTCTGTCTTGGAAAAGTCAATGTCATGTGAGCCTATTGAATTATGACAATGATCTGTCACGGCCGAGGTGTTGGTCCTACCGTGTTTTAGGTCTGCTCTGTGTTCACGAATGCGGTCCGAGACATGGCGTTTGGTTTCTCCAATGTAACTACTACCACAGAGGCAACTTAGTTTGTAGACACCAGGGTGCTGTATGTCCGGAATCACATCTTTTACAGACAGAACTGGATCACGGATTTTATGTAATGTGTTGAAACGGACCTGGATCTTGTGTTTATTCAAGATTTTGGAAATCTTTTTTGTGATCCCCGCAATGTAGGGTAAAGTGATGGTTTTGAAAGGCTCCTCAAGAGGGTCCTTCTTCATGGTTTGAGTGATAGCTTTGCGGATTGTATAGTCGGAGTAACCATTTGCCTTAAGACCTTGGTGTACGTGCTTGAGTTCACTGCCTATGTGTTCCTGGTCGGGTATGCATTGGGCTCTATGGTACAGAGTCTTGATGAGAGAATTCTTCTGTGATGGATGGTGGTGGGAATCCGGTTTCAGATAAGCATCCGTATGGGTAGCTTTCCTGTAGACAAAGTGGCTCATTGAACCGACTATACAATCCACAAAGCTATCACTCAAACCATGAAGAAGGACCCTCTTGAGGAGCCTTTCAAAACCATCACTTTACCCTACATTGCGGGGATCACAAAAAAGATCTCCAAAATCTTGAATAAACACAAGATCCAGGTCCGTTTCAACACATTACATAAAATCCGTGATCTGGTTCCATCTGTAAAAGATGTGGTTCCGGACATACAATACCCTGGTGTCTACAAACTAAGTTGCCTCTGTGGTAGTAGTTACATTGGAGAAACCAAACGCCATGTCTCGGACCGCATTCGTGAACACAAAGCAGACTTGAAACACGGTAGAACGAACTCCTCTGCCCAATTCCCCCCGTCCAGCTTCACGTCCCTCTCCTAGCGTCCACGCAGCGCTCCCCGCCTCTCTCTCCCCACTTGCCCCTCCCCCCTCTCTTACCTATATAACCTCTTACCACGGCATCTCTCTCCCACTAGAGCTAAAAAAAAATCCTCACCTGATGATGATTGCTTGTGTTGCAATTGAAACGTGATTTATTTATTTTATACCTACGTGACTTTACCGAAAGAACCAAGGAGTATAACTTTAAAGTAGGTTAATTAGCGATTTAGTGCTGTTTTCGTTTAATTATTTATTACTGAGCGCGTGCTTGACCATACCAACTCACGTGCCTTCGGTGGGGGGGGGGGACTGCCCCTACCAAGTCGCACGCGTTCTGTGGGGGTGAAGGGCCATTTCTCTTTCGTGCTGACACTGAGCGAGGTAATACACGCGAATTTAGAGCTCCCTTCAAACATACAGCTATCTTATTTCTCTCATTTCTATTACTGTTTTTTTCATAATACTGCGTACACATTAACCAATGTTTTATGACGGTAAATCTACACGATGCGACACGCTTTTTCCCCTGGCAACTTGCAGTTACATTTAATTTTCTTAAGACAACAAAGTCCAGCCAATGTGTCTTTTTGCCCACAAATTTTCCTGTTGTGAGCACGACTTTAAGTCACACTATTATTGCTTTGTTTACATTTATTTTTCGCTTTTGCTCGCTGCTAATTGTTCAAGCAAGACGTTTCATTACAGCAAATATACACTAGTACAGCCATTGTCTCTTTTGCCTCGCAAACTTTTCATTATCTGAACGGTCGTGAGCCTCGCATAGGTCGACTCAGCTTCAAATGAGAACCTGCTGCGATGTGCAGTAAACATCGGCACCGGGGACTCTAATTTATTTATTATTTACACTGTTTATTAACGCTTCTGCAAATTATATTGCAATGCATCACCATTAATTAAATTACTATCTCCATTTTGCATTCGCTGTACAAATTACAAACCAACATGCCAGCAACAACGTCGTCAACGTACTTTTGTACTTTTTTTAACGCATTCATTTAACTTATTTCCAACTTTCCCCAACGTCACGCACATTGCTTCTTTCGTTACTGTCACGTACATAGACCAATTGCCATGCCATCTTTAACGTTACTACGGAATATATTAATACAAATACTATTACACTTTTAAAGTACAACACTTACCTACACTGCAGCCTGCTTCTTGATCGCACTCGGTGTACTGGCAGTCTTTACTGTCCACTGTTGCCTCGTCACTGTACTGGCAGTCTCTTATGTAGACTGTGCACATTTTTACGAAGCCGAGCCAGTGTACTGGCAGTCTGTAATGTGGCCTGTTGCCTGCTTATTAATTAAAAGTCGGTGCACTGCCAGTCTATTATCTACACGCTAAATATTGATATAAGGCACGGTGAGTGTATGCCAGTCGATAACGTCGACTGTTGCCTGCCTATTCTTAGTTCTTTCGGTAAAGTCACGTTGAAGGGAAACAACAAAATAATAAAAAATATATAAAACAATAAAAATTCTCACGACGTTTCGACCATAACACAAACGGTCGTCTTCAGGTGTGTTGGTTTGCATAAAATTTTTTTAAACGGTGCATTTATTTATTTATAAAAACGTTAGCGCCACGCGCAGCGATTTGGCAGTTTATTTAGGACTAGTCCATCTATATTCTGAAAAGAGGAGGGGGGAGACGAATGTTTTTTATAATGTATGCTGTCTGAAAGCCACTGTAAGCGTGAACAATCAGTGGCTTTCAGACAGCATACATTATAAAAAAATTCGTCTCCCCCCTCTTTTCAGAATATAGATGGACTAGTCCTAAATAAACTGCCAAATCGCTGCGCGTGGCGCTAACGTTTTTTGATAAATCAATAAATGCACCGTTTAAAAAATAAATTTATGCAAACCAACACACCTGAAGACGACCGTTTGTGTTATGGTCGAAACGTCGTGAGAATTTTTATTGTTATATATATTTTATTATTTTGTTGTTTCCCTTCAACGTGACTTTACCGAAAGAACTAAGAATATGAATTACTGCAGTCACGAAAGCTTTAAATCAAAATTTGTTGCCTGCCTCTTTACCTCGGTCAGTGTCATGCCAGTCTTTCATGTAGACTGGAGCCTGCTTTTTAAGGTGCTGACCCTTATGCCAGCATATGATGTCGACTGCAGCAATGCTTATGTTATTGAGTCGGCGTACTGCCAGTCTATAATCTAGAATGTAGCCTGCTTCTTAACTAAAGTGTGCGTACTGCTGCTCTATAATGTAGACTTATTCTAGCTTATATCTTCAATGCATTTCTATTGGTTCGTTTGCTCACCTCACGCTCTTCACTGATATGTGGTACTGCGATGTTGATTTCTTTGTTATACTGCTGAATACGTTGGACTTTCGTTGCTACAGCTCATTACATTTCGTCTATCATTTTGTTACATTGTTGGGAAAATCACCCTTTTTACATTTGGCACACTGCAGCTTTTGTTTCAACATTCACCTGACGGAGCGAGCACATTTACTCTTTTTTTCAATTTTTTAAGCATTCACCTAATTAAACTGCATTCCTTACATATTTATGACACTGACATTTATTTGACAACTTTATTTCAAAATCATACAATTTTATTTATCAAACAAGCTTTTCTTTACTCTGGCGTATTATCACAGTGCCTGCCGACAATGCAGTTTTTCGGTAAGAGAGACATATTGTGCCTTGATACCAAGACAACACCATCAAACGAATTCCTGAGACAAACAGAGCATATGATGCCCTACATTACCCCATGATACTGTGGCAAGTCCAAGATGGGTACCACGTCCAGATTCCTCAAATTATTAAAGCTACAGGACAAATACATCCTCACAAAACTGTCTCCTCTAAAGACTTCTATTCCTTCATGATCATGGACAGAGAAGGAGAAAACCCCATATTTGCAGTGCGCCAACCTCTTCCACCAGTAAATTGTTGATGAGTATGCCAAAATTGAGAGTGAGCGCCTTCTCTACATTCAACTCCATCAAAAACGCCTGCATGTAGAACAGTATGCTCATCTCAGGGATGCTATCAATGCCGACGTAGATGCAAACGCTCAGAATGTGGACAGATTAGTTATTTTGCCTTCATTCTTCACAGCTGGACCAAGATACATGCATGATAAGACTCAGGATGCCATGACGTACATCAGCCAATACGGCAGGCCCCATATCTTTATCACCTTCACTTGCAATCCTAAATGGAAAGAGATCCAGGTTGAGCTTTATCCAAACCAATAGCCAACAGACAGACATGACATCATTAAAAGTTGATTAACTCATGAGGTTTATTACGACTTAGGAAGGTGGCGTCTTTGGAAAGACAACATGTGACTTGCACACCATTGAGTGGCAAAAAACGTGCTCTTCCTCATGCTCACATTTTGCTATGAATGAGGGAAAAAATTCATGCAAGTGACATTGACACATTTGTCAGTGCTGAGCTTCCTGATCCCCATCAAGACCCTGCCCTATTTGATGTGGTCTGCAAGCAAATGGTCCATGGCCCATGTGGGCAGTTCAAACCTAATTCGCCATGTGTGCAAGACCGCAGGTGTACCAAGAAGTATCCACGAAATTTCTTGGAAGACACTCAGTCGGGCCATGATGGCTATCCTCTATATCGTCGCAGAAATACTGAGCATGGTGGATTTGAAACAACGCTCAGACCTGGCACTAACTCTGAAATGAAGGTTTACAACTGGTGAATTGTTCCGTCTGCCCTCTTCTGTGCAAGATCTTCGAGGCACACATTAATGTGGAAATCTGCAATTCTGTGAAAAGTGTGGGTCGATGTGTGTGTGTGTCTTTTTCGCCTGGGCAACGCCGGGTACTTCCCGCTAGTTTGTTATATATTTAAATATTTACCACCTGTATTATGATTCTTTTACTATTAGTAGTAGTATTATTCCACAGTTGATGCTGTTGGCGGAGGACAGGGCAGGATTCAGTTTGGAAAGGCTGGCCGATATTGATTTATTATTATTGTTATGAACACAATACCGCAAGGAAGGTCTTGTATATCGCTCAAACAAGATAAATAACGCTGTCAAGAACGCATTGATGAGTGCTCACTTCACCAGGAACGCATCTTGAGCGCCAAGCGAGGTCTGCGTGTAATGATGTTATTTTTTTTACAAGCAAACCTCACCGAGTCCTAAGACACTTTCAGGGGGGTCCTGCTTGGGATGGAACCAATTCCTTAGTAATACGTTGTCTGCTTTTACATTGGATGTTAAAGTTTATTTGATGTCTTTTACAAGAGTAGATAATTGTGTCGGCGTTGTGGTCCAAAGTTGCAAAATTCCTCAAGTTACCCACAAATTACTCAATTTGGATTACACATAGCAACCATGCCCCCCTACTGGCAGACTAATGCCCCAGGTCACTTGCAAATAAGATGATCCTGGTCTCTTTGAGCTCTATCATTGGGGTAACACTGCAATCTGCACAAATGCATCACGATCCCGCTTGGTGCACAGTGATCTCCTGGCCACTGTGCTACCCTTGCAGGTTGTGAGTTTAACTCCCATAACAGAACCTCTTCCACCACAACCCTGCCTTCAAAGTGGCAAATTTCACATATGCGTCACCATACCTTTCGGTGATTTGTGGCCAAGTACAGTGGTGCAGTTTAATTAAGTAAAAGTGGCATTTCTCGCATCCTAACGTAGTGCATTTGTGAACAGAGATTTTTCCTCGTCTTTCTTTATTTGCTCTGCTATCATGCTAATTATGCAATGAGCTGGTTAAGCAGTGTAGAGGTCTACTTTGAACTGCCAGATTGGGCTCTTTTAATAAGACATTGTGGCCTCGAGCAAATTATGACAAACCACAGGTTTAACCAAAAGTGTTCGAGTTGTGTTTTGTATTCCACCATTTTAGCTTCATTCTTATTGTTTGTCAATGGTGCAACTTGGCATTGGATGGTGTTATTTTCTTAAGGTAAATGGATCATTATGCACCATCACTATTTTAAGACACCTCCGCCAGCTTTGAACATCATCCTTACCATTGATTTGCCGTGATAACAGAAATATGTCACGGTTCGAATGTGAAAGTTGTTTGAGTGTCTGTACGAATGTGCCATCCTGTAGTCATGTGACATTTACCAGCCTTTAACATGCACACGTGAAATGTGTTTAATTGCCATTATTTGCTTTAGTTTATGTTTAGAAATGGTAATTTTCATGATATGAAAATCATCCAGGACGGATGCATACAGACGAATATTCCAAACGTCAGAGCTATCCTTCCGCCAGTGACTGGAGGTGCTGTGCTGTCCGTGCAACCGACTGTGCATGTCGTACAACTCCTGAAATGCATTAAAAATTGAGATGAAGGAATGTAGGCCATTTTTTAAATTAAAAGTGTGGCGTATTTGAGTGTAACATGGCTAGCTATAAATGGTGCAAAATAAATTAAACATACACACCTATGTAAATGCATTAAAAACAATATTTCACTTTTTCACCATTGCTTAGTACCATGTGCTGTGCATGCTGTGACCATGTAATTGTGCGTTTAACAACTCTGGTTTGACTTAATTTTAGACAAATGCGCGCAAACAAAGTATGTCTTCACGGTAACACCACACACCCAGATTGCAATTGTATGGCCCCAGTTTTCGAACACTGCAGTCTGTATCCTTGCCAGAATGCAACCACTATGTATTCATGAATCTTCCGTCAGGAAAAAAAATAATTTATATTGCTGTGCTCCAGCAAGCATAATGTCCAGCTCTGTTGTTTGTCTTGAGAAATTCTACATGTCCATAGCAAGGTTATATCGGACGATTGAACTAGACATATTTTTACAGCTTTGTGAAGTTGTACTTATCTAGCTCACCCCAATAGAACGATGGGCTGAATCCGTAATGGTTGGGATTGAAGCTTGTGACAATGAACTACGAGCCCAACCGTGCCTTACATTTGATGCATATACATGTACACGCAGGTCTTGGGGGTTATTTAGCCATGCTTAACCATGCCGGTCAATCGGGGGGTGGTGATATATTATCCATGTAAAACTGGGCATTGTACATTTTGTGAATCCTTCGGTGATTTCGACACGAAGTGCCAGGTTACGGTGTTTACAGTGAGTGGTGGCGTGCTCGTGTCTTGCTAACGTGCAGGGTTTAGTAAATGTAACTTAAAGCTTTTTTGTTTAAATACTCCGTTCCATGTAGCTTCACACACACAGTATGCAAGGGTGGGGAATAAAATGTTTTTTTTTCACTCTTTGCCACTCTGTGCCTCACGGCCACTACCGTAGCCGCTCTTGTTAGTCAACCAAAACACCCCTGAGCACTTGTGCCTCATCATTGTGGGCCCATGCCTTAAGCATACATTTGCACGCCAGTGAGCCGGTGGTTTTATTGTAATAACTGCACTGCATCTATATGTACATAAATTAGCGATACAAAACTGCACGTGTACGTTTTTAAACTCCCCACTTTGTCCCGTTGCAAGGACCTTCGTGAAGTCAGCCTCTCTCCTAGGGTTTGATTAGCATAAACATAATTTACATATTCAAAGCATGTAATTAAGGGGAGTTGGTTTTCGTATCGTTGCAAGTAATTAAGTGCTCCGAAGATAAATCACCCTCATTCCTCCCTTGCCTAATTAATATTCATGAGTTATGTTTGATTTACATATTCAAGTAGGTTCCTAATTTTGTCCCTGCTTAATATGCATCACAATTTGCATATGAATGAGTCGGTATATGGTAATTACTTGCAGAATGCCCTGTCTAATCAGCAGCAGATGTACTGACATTTGCATATCTGCTAATGAAGCGAGCTGAGAATACTCCGGGAGGGAGTGGACATGGAGGAAATGGGGAATAGGAAGTGATTTAAAAGAAAACATTTTCGCGTGGTTTTTTGTGTGCAATTACGACATTGCCGTTCTTTGAGTTGAGCATGAGAAAAATTGTTGATGGAAACGTTTGGCAAAGAAAATTTAGAACAGACACTGAAAGCAATGCTCATCCAAATGTATGCAGATTAAAGCCGAGCATTGATGAAACACATTGGTCAAACACTGGCTGTGGCTTTCATATTTTCCTTGTGATTTGCTGCTTCACTTGGTTATTTTTTTATGTTATGAAATGTTAATAATGGCAAAGCACACAAGACTTCATTTATACGTTTGTATCGCAAAATAATTTTTTCGTTGATAAAATATGCATTGCTATACATGCATAAGCAATAAACGTTGCTGAAAACTTCACCTTGAAATAAAATAACGAGTAATGTTGAAAGTTAGTTTTTTTTATGCCACAAAGCAGCAGATGGGCTAATTTGCATATATGCAAATGCTCACTTTGACTAACGACCTTCAGGGAGTGAATTCGGTGGTTGGATTATGCAAATGACCTGGTTAATATTCAGGTCGTTAGGGAGGCGCTTATGCAATTATGTAAAAGTACCCAGCCAGTGCCGGAGGTTAACCCCTTGGTCATCCCGTGGAGTTGCTTTGTAGGCCAGTCTCAACCCACACGTGTGTGCTTCCAGTCAAAGCTTCACGTTAGTCCCTGCCCTAACGCACAAGGCCCCCGCCACCTTTTGCTACGTCCCCTAGCTTTTCACGGGTTTCTTTTTTTCTACGTGAACATTGCAACATGAAATGACAGAGTGGAATTTTTTATGACTTTTTTTTCTCCGAAAGGTTCGTAACATCCCGTCTCATCGTATCAATTTCGTGATTATTTTTCTAAAACCGACTCGTATTCTGACGAGGAATTGCATGCTTAATATTGAGATTGGAGGCGGCTGCGTGGCTCCGAGGGTAAATCACTACTGTGATCCTGAAGTTCAATCCAGGCAAGCCAACTGATTAAATGAAGTTCTCAAGTGTAGCGAGCTGATGGTCGCAGGCTGGATCACCAAGGGCTAACCAAAGAAACGTCACATTGAATTTGGTTCTGCATGTAATGTTTCAAATTTATAGCTTTGAGATGTTGAAATATCGGTTTGACTGTCATGTGACAAGCATTACTCAGTGGCAGCTGCCTCGTACTCTGTGTGGACCCAATGGTTACTTGTCGAGATCGAAGACTGAGTGGTAACTTTGTGATACGGTTTGCATGGGCTGTTCTTTAGAAGAAAGTGTTTCTGCCAATAAATCCAAATGTATATTTAGGAACGTGATATGGCACTGATGGCATAATTGTGTGAAATTGAGCAAAAGATAACATTTACAATGGAGATTTAATTTACTTTACTGTAAATATAGTTTTTTAACATCTCTTGAAACGATTGATAAACTATACCCATTAAGTTCGCCATGACTATATCCATTGACAGTGAGTGAGCAGTACACATGGTGAGTGTTTTTGTTTTACGTTGCAAATGTCAGCTTGCTGCAAAATATGTTGCCTGCTTCTGACAGACTGTCTCGGCAACACATTCCATTTCCTTCTGCAGTAAAAACCGAGGCGAGATGCATTCTCATTGTTGCGTTAGAGTGTGGCTGATACTTCTGATGTGACTGTTTTTTTCAGAAACCTTATTTGGCTCAAGTGTCGGAAAAACTGAACACTTAAGTCAGGGTCACAGTTAAAATGGCTTGACTTATCTGCTTTAGTGAGATGCAACGAGCAGCTCTTTTGTCAGGACATTTGATCTTGGTGTATCGCCCCATCAGTATATGCAAAACAATGAAATTGCATTACATAAAACGGATATCTCTTGTAGGTTTATACCAAGACTGCCCAATGCTAGCGAACATGATTTTAAAGTTTTGTGGTTTTGTTAGTGATATATTGCTTTCATTAAAACGATTGCTACATTGATATCACTGCAGTGTCCTTGTATTTCACATCATGAGTGACACTACGTGGACGTCACTAGATTTTTTTAAGTTATTGTTTCTCAATCTTGATTTGAAGCTTTCGTGAGTGCAGGTTCTTTCGGTGAAGTCACATAGGTAGAAAAATAATAGATCACGACGTTTCGATTGCAACACAAGCAATCGTCATCAGGTGGGACAACCACAGCAAGAAAAAACTGCTGAAGTAGGCGAGAGATCTGCCGTGGCACAAGGTTATATAGGCCTCGGAAGTAGGGGGGAGAGAAGGGGGGGGGCGGGGAAAGGCGGGGCAGAAAGTGGACCCCTCGGCAGCACCCGGGTCACTGGAGAGAGATCGGAGAGAGATGCACAAAGAGAGAGAGAGAGAAAGACACACAGAGAATCGGAAATAACAGCTGACATAGGCAGGTAGGACGGAAACATCACAGTCAGTTAAGACTTTACCTGGTTAATAACGTCCTTCCAATGATTGCTCAGTTTGAGAAAAGACCTGATGGCTCGTTGGGACACTCTTGTCTACAGGAAAGCCACCCACACGGATGTCTATCTAAAGCCTGACGCACACCACCACCCATCCCAGAAGAATTCCCTCATCAAAAAACTACACCATAGGGCCCATTGCATCTCCGACCAGCATCACCTAGCTCGTGAGCTGGAGCACGTACACCAAGCCCTCAGGATGAACGGATATTCTGACCGTACAATCCGCAAAGCTGTCTCCACAGCTATGGGGACACAAACACCTGAGGATCCAACCAAAACCATCACTTTTCCATACATAGCAGGGGTTACCAAAAAGATTTCCAAAATATTAAACAAACACACGATCCAGGTTTGTTTCTACACAGTACACAAACTCCGTGATTTGATCCCATTTGTAAAGGATGTGATTCCTGATATGCAATACCCGGGTGTCTACAAACTGAGTTGTGGCTGCGGCAGCAGTTACATTGGGGAAACGAAACGACATGTCTCGGACCGCGTTTGCGAACACAAGGCAGATCTGAAACACGGTAGGATCAATACCTCTGACGTTGCTGATCATTGTTTTAACGCAGTGGGCTCGCATAAAATTTACTTTTCTGCAAACCCACCGGCTATTATCAGAGATTTGTTCACGAAGCCATCTAGATATATAAACACAGACACAACTTCAACCGAGAAGATGGGTACAAACTGAGCAATCATTGGAAGGACGTTATTAACCAGGTAAAGTCTTAACTGACTGTGATGTTTCCATCCTACCTGCCTATGTCAGCTGTTATTTCCGACTCTCTTTGCATCTCTCTCCGATCTATACTCCAGTGACCTAGGTGCTGCCGCAGGGTCCACTTTCTGCCCCACCTCCCCCCCCCCTTCTCTCTCCCCCCCTGCAACCAATCTCTCCAGTGCTGCCGCGATGGTCCACTTTACAGCAATGACCCATGTGCTGCCGCGGGGTCCACTTTCTGCCCGCCTCCCCCCCCCTTCTCTCTCCCCCTCTACTGCCGAGGCTTATAGTTTCTCATTAAAGTAGCTTCAATATTATGTGTGACAGCTTGGAATACACAGCCTGAGTGTCTGCAAGATGATAGATGTTAGTTTGGCTGTCGTGATTTAAAATGTACTCCATTGCATTGTACCGTCTCCTCTTCTGTTAGTGGTCCCATAACAGCTGACGATGAGGCTGGATGAACTTAATAGGCTACTTCCTTTCTCTGGTCATGGCAATCGCTTCCTGTAGACCCATGTTTCAGTGTCCTTTGTGCTGTCAATCCACCCCTTGCATGGACGGTCGGTCCTGCTTGCTCCCTTACACATGGCAAGGCAATACCATATAGCACACGAGGCATCAATTTCAATGAAGTCCTCTGGAAATGGCCTTCTTTAAAGAAAATAACAAAGAAACGATTTATGTATTTAAAGTTGCTCATTGAACCAGAGGTCTGTTAAAGACCACTGAAATGTATTTCTTTGAAGTAGTTTGAAATAATGAACATTAAAAGTAACCAGGCCCAAATTACAAAGAAATGACATGCTTTGGCAGATACTCAAGCACAGATTCACATTAGGTGGCTCGCTCGGTTTCAGAGTTCATTACCTGATGAAGCTCAAAGCAGTTGGAGCGAAGCATGGCATATGTTGATGTTTAATTCAGTAATGAATAGTATTAAGCTTCCAGCGAGAAATTGTATTGGTCAGAAGTTGATCAGTAAATTAATGACAAGAATGTTGGCGTAAAACTACCACGTTGCCTAACCCTACAATAAATATGGATCGGCATTGTTTGAATGCGTTTCAGTGGTGGCGCCCTCCTCGAACCCAGGACTGTGGAGGCAGCGAGAGTTGGTGGATCACTGCACAAATGTTGCAAAACTCCCTTCCCGTGGGCATCGAGGTGCCACACGCCCTGGCTTTCGAGAAGAAGGCAGTACAGCAATGTGCGGACAAACATAATCTGCCCCTTCTCTTTAGGATAGTGTTTTTCCTTCATATGCATGGGTTTTTACTGGGTGCTCTGGATTCCTCCCGCATGTATAAAAACATTAATTGGCTAAAAACATCTAAATACATAGAGGACTGCAGATCTTGGGTAATTGTTGACACCGGCTCACTACCTGGTTGCCGTTTAGCTTGTCTGAGATGGAAATTACTACGACGACAATATGCTAAATTCCTCTGTTGATGTGTCAACTCATTTGTCAAGGTGCTCGCCTCCTCCCACCCAGCTTAAAATACGCTGCCAAGCTTAGCAGTGTTCATTAGGACGCTGTCTTTCCGACAGCTCTGTTTCTTCACCTGAGGATGGCTGCTTGCATTGTGACCGAAACGTCGTGAGAATTTTATTTTATTATGTTTTATTTTTATTATTGTATAATTTCCCTTCTACGTGACTTTACCGAAAGAACCAAGAATATAATACATGGACGACGCTATATTATATTCTTGGTTCTTCGGTAAAGTCACGTAGAAGGGAAACAATAAAATAATAAAAATATAAAACAATAACATTCTCACGACGTTTCGACTGCAACACAAGCAATCATCATCAGGTATGAAAACCGAAAGAACCAAGAATATGAATCCCTGCAGTCACGAAAGCTTTAAATCAAAATTTGACGCTGTATTAATTAAACAATATTTAATTAACAAGTCTAACCATTTCATTACATGAAACACAGACTCCAGGTAAGGGAACGGGAACATGGAATGCACAAATAGCTGTTTCATGTTGCTAGTGCACTTTTTGAGTACACATAAGAGGAGACCGTCAACGAAAATTTGAGTATTGGGAAAAGGCTGCGCTGTTGCTCTATTGTGGCACCGTTGGCAAGCATTTATCGCATCATCCAGCAGAAAGCTTGACTTGCATCCAGGATATGTAAATTAACTTAACCCTTTCACAGGTTATCAACTCATGATTTGCAGGCTTTGGTTTGGTTAGTACAGTAGGAAGGTACTAACAACATAAATACATAGTATTAAAATAAATATGGTTAATCAATGCATTAATTTATATTTACTGGAACTACAACAGCCCATCGTTAACAGGGGAATGGTTGGTAAGCGAACACATTGGGCCTGTCGTTAACAGGGGTTCTACTTTATTTGTTGCATTTTACTTTTATATTTTCAGAGAACAAATTCAACCAATCTGATTTTGCGAATGAAAGTAGTCTCATATTCTTGGTTCTTTCGGTAAAGTCACGTAGAAGGGAAACATTTTCTTGCTGTGGTTTTCACACCTGATGATGATTGCTTGTGTTGCAGTCGAAACGTCGTGAGAATTTTATTGTTTTATATTTTTATTATTTTATTGTTTCCCTTCTTGTGACTTTACCGAAAGAACCAAGAATATGAGTCCCTGCAGTCACGAAAGCTTTAAATCCTAAAATGAAAGTAGTCTCCTTGGGCAACAGGCAGCCATACTCACATTACCCCAAATTACCAGCAACCAAAAGTGTAATCTTGTAATCCACTTAAAGCTCAGTTTTAGAATATAATAAATTGATAAGTGATTACTTTCAATGATCGTATATACGTATGCTATTTCCCAATGTTTCAGTAAAAATTAGCATTCTGTGACCCAAACTGAATCGTCCTCTCTTCACAAGAGTTTTGTTAAAGAATAGGGTTCTTTTGCAGTTGCTTTCACTTGCAACTGTAATTTCAAAGTACATAAATCAATGTTGATTTTATTTATTTTGCTATTACATTCAGCTTATCAAGGAGCCAGTTCCATATTGATTGGGTTTTAAAAAAATGTTGCAAAGGTCTCAGTATTATATTGTTTTAAAAAAATGTAATCAACACCACTCTGTGAGTCTCTTGTCTGAACATTCCCCCAGAGTCAAGTCTCTTCTGTGAATCTATTGTCAGTCATCCAATCTGAGGCTTGCCTGTCTTGTTATCCAATGGTTTCCAGAAATAGCATTTAAACTTAAACACATTTCAGGTGGTTAATACATAACTTTTGAAGTTATAGCAGGTTAGAAGTTTAACGTTAAGCATATACAAGGCAAGAGTTCCATAGATTCAGTGTAATGAACAGAGCGAATGAATCATATGCAGAGTATTTGAGCTTGCATTAGGAGCCAGGCAAACGGGTCGGATGTTGAAGTTGAGGTTGTTGAAATGGCTTTTGTGCACAAATATGTAAAAAGCAACAAAACCTTTTTGCATCCTACTTAGTGATGGCAGCTAAACCAAAATCAAGAGACATCCTACCAACCGCCTGGTTACGAAAACCAACAACATCATCACTGATTCGACATCTTTGATCGAACCAACCAAGCGGCTTTCCTTAAAACCCTCTGCTGCTAGACCACCCAGATTTGATGGCTTACCAAAAATCCATTAGGAAGGTACACCACTTCGTCCTATCGTCTCCACCATTGACTCACCCACCTATAAACTGGCCCGATTTCTGTCTGAGACCTTGCAACCATTCACTGGTAAGACCACCTCAGCTGTACTTAACTCAGCTCACTTGATATCTTCAATTAAGGACATCTCACTATCTCCAGATGATTTGCTTTTTAGTTTCGATGTGGTATCTTTGTTTACCAAAGTTCTTGTGCCTGACACCATTGCAATCATTGAAGATTTGGTCCAACAAGGACTGAATGCTGATGTACCGGCCCTAGTCAGACACTGCCTCACCAACACTTACTTCACCTCGAATTGAACATTCTACAAAGAAGTTGAAGGTACCCCAATGGGTTTTCCCCCTTATCTCCAGTTGTAGCCAATGTTTTCATGAAGAAATTTGAGACAGATGCCATCCAGGCATACACCCTACATCCTTCCTTGTGGAAGAGATACGAAGATGATACGTCCGTCATCTGGCCACATGGTCTACCAGCTCTGGACCATTTCTTCAACCACATCAATTCCATACACCCGTCCATCAAATTCACCATGGAAGTGGAAAAGGATGGCAAGTTACCATTCTTGGATGTTTTAATCGAAAAGAGACCTGATGGCTCAATGGAAAGCCACCCATACGGATGCCTACCTAAAACCTGACTCCCACCACCATCCATCCCAGAAGAATTCCTTCATCAAAACTCTACACCATAGAGCTCAATGTATTTCTGACCATCACCACCTAGTCAGTGAACTGGAGCATGTACACCAAGCCTTCAAGATGAATGGATATTCAGACCACACAATCCGTAAAGCTATCACCCCAACCGTTGGGAAAGAACCATCTTAGGACCCAATCAAAACCATCACCTTGCCATACATAGCAGGGGTCTCCAAAAATATTTCCCAAATCATGAGCAAACACAAGATCCAGGTACGATTCAACACAGGACATAAAATTCGTGATTTGATCCCATCTGTGATCCCTGACGTGCAATACCTCGGAGTCTACAAACTCTGCTGTGTCTGCGGCAGCAGTTACATTGAGGAAACTCGGCGACGTGTCTCGGACCGGGTTCATGAACATAAGGCAGATCTGAAACACTGTACGACCAATACCTCAGCCGTGGCTGATCATGATTTTAACGCTGTGGGCACACACGAAATTTATTTTGCCAAGACGAAGGTACTCTGCAAACCCACTGGCTATCAGCCAACATTCGTTCATGAAGGCATCCAGATATATAAACACATACAATTTCAACCGAGAAGATGGGTACAAACTGAGCGATCATTGGAATGATGTTATTAACCAGCTTAGGTCATAACTGGCTGTGTTGTTCTCTTCCCACCTACCTATGTGAGCAGTTATTTTCGACTCTGAGTCACATTTACTAACACAGCCACCGTTAGCTGTGTTAGTAAATGGCGGCTTGCCATCCTTTTCCACCTCCATGTGGTGATGGCTCTTTCCGAGCTCTCTCCGAGCTTACATTGACAAGCAAATTTCTTACATTGATATGCTAATCTCTTACATTGACAAGCAAATTTCTTACATTGACATGCTAATCTCTCACAATACAATGGCCACCCCCACAGCTTCGTTTGTCAAGATTTACCCGATCTTACATTTACATGCAAATTTCATCTCTAGCCCTGCCCACTGACCCTTGGGCTACACCCATCTCAAATCTTTATAACTCCCTGCCTTAGCAGCACTCCCGACATATATTTTTTTCCTGCCTCAGCAGCTCTCCCGCTATATTTTTTACCTGATGAGGATTGCTTGTGTTGCGATCGAAACGTCGTGATATTGTTATTATTTTTATTTTTTATTTTTCTATCTACGTGGCTTTACCGAAAGACCCAAAGAATATGAATTTCTGCTGTCATGAAAGCTTAAAGTCAAGATTTAAAGGCAGTTTATAACAATAATTGGTAGAAATACAACATTATTACTGATTTATCTCCCCACAATTTGGATATTTTCCTTTAAAAAAAAATAGCAGAAGCCTTGTTTTTCACCATCGCATGAATTGGCTCTCAGATATGGAGCTATTGGGACGAGTTTTTATTTTGTCGATTTAATTTAAAACATTATTTGTTTTTCCCTTCCATGATTATCAATCATGCATAACCCAGCTTCACAATTAGCCTTGGAAGGGTTAAGCGAGTTTTTGTCGGTGGGCAGCTCGCGGGCCCGCTTTCTGCTCGGGCATCTGCCGTGCCTCGCTGATGATGGTGGCGGTGGCGCCGGGGGTGGGCGTTGCTTTTGCATACATTAAACACGTCTAAAAGAGTGGTTAATTTAATTCGGCGTGATTTGCATGCTTGCGCGGCCATGCTGACCCTTGAGACAGAGCCGGGAGACGTGCGCTGCCCTCGCAGCAGCAGCAGCAGCGGCGTCTGCAGCCAAGGCGCGCGCTGCTACGCCGTGGCTCTGTTGTGTGCTCTCTCACTTTCGACTCGCTCGCGGGCTGAAATATTTCTCACCGCGGCGTCCCTTTCCCAGTCCCTTTGGACATGGAAGCAGGTTAGCAGAGAATTTAGGTTTTTTTTTTAAATGAGTCTTTCTTTTCCTTTTCTCCTTGTTAAAATTAACTTGTTTTTGTTGAGGTTCCTGAGGTATGAAGTCGGTTTCATTTGAGATCTTACGGGAATCTTGTCATTTTGCAGAAAACGGCATGGCTGGAAAAGAAGGCATGAGTGAGAATGGGCAGGGTGATCCTTCAGGTGAGTTGATTGTGTCATCATTCACACGGTTTGTCTTTTTTACATGGATTATTTTATTCCACTAATAACTGATTTGCAATCTCATCCTGATCACATTACAGAAATGTTGTGGGACCTCCAATGTCTTCTGCACCTTGTTGGCTTACAAAAAGTAAATCTGAAGAAAGCTTAAAAGGTGTTTTATCCAAAATAAAAAAAATGCATTGTAAATAACACCATTTAAAAGTATCCCTCGATGACAATCTGCATGCTCTAGTGTAGGCAAAAGTTGATCTTTTTTACAAGAAAATTGGCACGTTGGCCTTTCCTAGAATGTGCATTGGCAAAGTGCACCCTGGTGTCACCATGGATTGTATCCGTATAAAGCTTTGTAGACAGTTTGCTTTCGAAGCCAAACACATGAGTGGGAGTGCCACGAGCACACAAGCGCTTGGCAGGCCTGTATGTACCAGTTCCTGAAGCCATGGATTCAATGGAACCACGCCGATGCAAAGGCATTATCGATTCTGTCCACACACCACATGCATTATACTCAGAGCAGCATTAATGGCGCATTGTGTGGTGTATTGTACGGCGAAATGTGCAGGATGGTAAGAAAGTATTTTGAAAGTGTTGAATGGAAATCGGTGCATTTAATGTCAATCTCGTCTGGAGGTGGACGTTAATGGGGAAATTGAGTGACTTCCATCAAACGTGCTGATTATTTTTTACTGAGCATTGTGCAACCCTTAATTTAAATTATTTTCCGTCTCATTCTTGTTGAAAGTGGTGAATTTGTGGCTCTTGGGTGTCTCTGAGGTTGCATCAGTGCCCCTGCGAACATGTACAGGTTAACATGCCACCTCATGGCGCTGTAAAAAAAAGAAAGAGGTGGCTGGTTAACTCAGAGGTGAGAGCACCAAAAGTTGCCACCACTGAAATTCTGGGTTCGAATCGGCGGCCGTTTTTGATTCTGATAGTCTCAGGCCGGTCATTAATGACTACACAGAAAAATGATCATGTTAAATAAACTCCAGCTCTACCGAGAGATCCGGATGGATACCTCGCCTCATGACACGATGCTTTTAGTATAAGTTGGGATGCCGTTGGGGAAAAATGGCCAAAATATGTCAAACGTAATAATACATGCATTGATTTGAAGTTTTCGTGACTGCAGGAATCCATACTGTTTGGTTCTTTTGGTAAAGTCACGTAGGTAGAAAAATAATAGATCAGGTTGGACAACCACAGCAAGAAAAACTGCTGTTTTTCTTGCAGTTTTTCTTGCTGTGGTTGTCCCACCTGATGGCGATTGCGTGTGTTGCGATCAAAACGTCGTGATCTATTATTTTTCTACCTACGTGACTTTACCAAAGAGAATACATGCATTCATAAATCTTTAATTTCTCCAGGAAATTTAAATAAAATTACTTTGTTTACCTTATTGTCTAACCACTGACAATCTCTCAACACATCTAAATTGTCTTAGATCTTGATGTGAGAGCACTAGATTTGTAGTGCTCTATGTAGACTTGCACAGACTTAACATCCATGCCTGACCGCCAATGTAGACCAAGAAAAACTCTTGACAATAAAGGTCAGCCACAGTTTCACAAGTTTCAACTTTCATGCGTTGGTGCACAATTTTAAACCTTTTCTACATGAATCCTTCTGTCCTGGCTATTTAATCACCTGGACTGTGTTTAAAATGCTACAGGATTAGAGTGTGCGGCTGCCGACATTGATTAAGAACACATGGTTTTGGATAAAATTATGTTCATGATCCAACTTGTTATGCCCCATTTAATTATAAGCAGGGTTTTTTTGGAGTACTGTAAAACTCCTATTTGGTGCAATAATGTGTTGGGTGAATGTTGATGCCTTCGAAGTAAAAATAATTTAAACAAGGTCCAGATGACATACAATACATGTTTGTCACGTGAAAATGCAGAGTTTTTTTTCAATGCAGGGGTTTTGTGGCATTAGACACACTTGGGCACACATGTCACTTGGCTCACATGCTGTGGCAAGACATCTATTCCTTTTTCAGGAAAAGTGGTCGGCTTAACAAGTTCTGCTATGGCCAGAATTCCATATTTTCATTTCCTAATCTTAGTCCCTCTTGACTGTACAAGTACAAATCTGCACGTTGGGCAGGGGAGTTGAATTGTTGCTTTTCATACATCATACAAGGGGTCTTGCATAAAATATGGGAATCGACCATTGTGTCTTATGGCAATGTGTGCTATGGAAGTGTGGGTCATACTACATCCTTGAGAATCCTTTGAGTCGGCATGTATAGCTGCAGCAGGTGGATTAGGTTGGCTGAGTATTTCCTACCTCACCACAGCCTTCATTCCCATTCTAAAATATAGTGAGGGAAAAAAGCATTTGATCCCCTGCTGATTTTGTGCGTTTGCCCACTGACAAAGAAATGATCAGTCTATAATTTTAATGGTAGGTTTATTTGAACAGTGAGAGACAGAATAACAACAAAAAATCCAGAAAAACGCATGTCAAAAATGTTATGAATGATTTGCATATTAATGAGGGAAATAAGTATTTGACCCCCTCTCAATCAGAATGTTTCTGGCTCCCAGGTGTCTTTTATACAGGTAACGAGCTGGGATTAGGAGCACACTCTTAAAGGGAGTGCTCATAATCTCAGCTTGTTACCTGTATAAAAGACACCTGTCCACATAAGCAATCAATCAATATTCCAAACTCTCCACCATGGCCAAGACCAAAGAGCTCTCCAAGGATGTCAGGGACAAGATTGTAGACCTACACACGGCTGGAATGGGCTACAAGTCCATTGCCAAGCAGCTTGGTGAGAAGGTGACAACAGTTGGTGCGATTATTCGCAAATGGAAGAATCACAAAAGAACTGTCAATCTCCCTCGGCCTGGGGCTCCATGCAAGATCTCACCTCGTGGAGTTGCAATGATCATGAGAATGGTGAGGAATCAGCCCAGAACTACACGGGAGGATCTTGTCAATGATCTCAAGGCAGCTGGGACCATAGTCACCAAGAAAACAATTGGTAACACACTACGCCGTGAAAGACTGAAATCCTGCAGCGCCCGCAAGGTCCCCCTGCTCAAGAAGCACATTTACATGCCCGTCTGAAGTTTTGCCAATGAACATCTGAATGATTCAGAGGACAACTGGGTGAAAGTGTTGTGGTCAGATGAGACCAAAATGGAGCTCTTTGGCATCAACTGAACTCGCCGTGTTTGGAGGAGGAGGAATGCTGCCTATGACCCCAAGAACACCATCCCCACCGTCAAACATGGAGGTGGAAACATTATGCTTTGGGGGTGTTTTTCTGCTAAGGGGACAGGACAACTTCACCGCATCAAAGGGACGATGGACGGGGCCATGTACCGTCAAATCTTGGGTGAGAACCTCCTTCCCTCAGCCAGGGCATTGAAAATGGGTCGTGGATGGGTATTCCAGCATGACAATGACCCAAAATACACGCCCAAGGCAACAAAGGAGTGGCTCAAGAAGAAGCACATTAAGGTCCTGGGGGTGGCCTACCCAGTCTCCAGACCTTAATTCCATAGAAAATCTGTGGAGGGAGCTGAAGGTTCGAGTTGCCAAACGTCAGCCTCAACCTAAATCACTTGGAGAAGATCTGCAAAGAGGAGTGGGACAAAATCCCTCCTGAGATGTGTGCAAACCTGGTGGCCAACTACAAGAAACGTCTGACCTCTGTGATTGCCAACAAGGGTTTTGCCACCAAGTACTAAGTCATGTTTAGCAGAGGGGTCAAATACTTATTTCCCTCATTAAAATGCAAATCAATTTATAACATTTTTGACATGCGTTTTTCTGGATTTTGTTGTTCTTATTCTGTCTCTCACTGTTCAAATAAACCTACCATTAAAATTATAGACTGATCATTTCTTTGTCAGTGGGCAAACGTACAAAATCAGCAGGGAATCAAATACTTTTTTTCCTCACTGTATATGACTATAGGCTCCACGGATCCAATCCACAGTGCTAGCTATATCTCAAGAAGGGAATAATAATGTAATATACATCTTCATTGATACCGGGACACACCCCTGGAGCCAGGCCTGGGGGTGGTGTTCGCCGGCAAGCACCTGGTGGCCTGGTGACCCACGTAACCTGGTCGGGCCCAGCCCGAAAATGGCTGCGTGGTGCAGTCATGTGGACCCACCATGCGCTAGTCGAAGGGCGGGTGCGATGCTAGTATTGCAGGGAGAGGGATGGTCTCACACTGACTGGACCTTGGCAATGGACACCAGCTATTGGGACGTGGAATGTCACGTACTTGGGGGGAAGAAGCCAGAGCTGGTGGAGGAGGTGGAAAGGTACCAACTAGATAGAGTCGGTCTCGCCTCCACACACAGCTTTGGCACTGAAATGAAACTTCTCGATCGGGGGAGGTCTCTCTCCTATTCCAGAGTAACCCATGGTGAGAAGCCCTGGGCGGATGTGGGGATACTCGCAAGCCCCCGGCTGGGTGCTGTTCAGTTGGAGTTTGTCTCAGTGGATGAGAGGGTCGCCTCAATGAGACTTCAGGTCTCAGAATGGAAAACTCTGACTGTTGTCTGTGCTTATGCACCAAACAGCAGTTCAGAGTATTCGGCCTTCTTGGAGACGGTGGGTGCACTGCTCTACAGAGTGCCGCCTACTCACGTGGGAAACGATGGAGCTACTTGGAGAGGCGTGATTGGGAGGATCTGAACCCGAATGGTGAGATGTTATTGGAATTCTGCGCTAGTCACAGAATGTCAAGAACTAACACCATGTTGGAACACAAGGATGCTCATAAGCGTACTTGGTAGCCAGAGCACCTTGAGCTGAAGGTCAATGATTCCCTTTTTAGTTGTATCATCGGACCTAAGGCCATATGTTCTGGACACCTGGGTGAAGAGAGGGGCAGATCTGTCAACAGATCACCACCTGGTGGTAGTTGGATCCGACGCTTGAGACACCGACCAGATAGATGTGGCAGGCCCAAACGAATAGCGCGGGTTTTCTGGGAACGTCTGGCGGAAGACCCAGTGCAGAAATATTTCAACTTCCACCTACGGGAATACTTATCCTGCACTCCAGGGGAGGTCGTGGACATTGAGTCAGAGTGGACGATGTTCAGAACCTCGATTGTGGATCCAGCTGCGAAAAGCTGTGGCTTGAAAGCAGTTGGTGCCTGTCGTGGTGACAACCCTAGGACCCACTGGTGGACACAAGTGGTGAGGGAAGCTGTCAAGTTGCAGGAGGCTTTTCTCCGGCCTATGCTCGGAAAAAAAGTATTCCAACTGCTGCAGCTGCAGCTTTCGTGGACGCAAAAGCCTTGGTGTGAGAGGAGTTTGGAGAGGCCATGGAGAGGGATTACCGGGCAGCCTCAAAGATGTTCTGGCAAACCATCCGACGCTTTAGGAGAGGTCGATGGGACATGGCCCAAGCTTTTTTCAGTTAGGGTGGCATAACATTGACCTCGACTAAAAGGGTTAGTCTAAGGAGCTCTTCAACCAGGTAGACATGCCCTCCTCTTAGGAGGCAGCCCTGGAAACAGCTGGGGGGGTGGCGGGCGGGGTTGGATCCATCACGACTGCTGAAGTTGCTGTGGCGATCGAGGGCCTTCGTAGCGGCAAAGCTGCTGGGATGGATGAGATTCGCCCAGAGTTGTTGAATGCGCTGAATAGTGTAGGAGTGTCGTGGTTTAAACGCCTCTTCAATGTTGCATGGAAGGTGGTGGGTACAGTACCTCAGGATTAGCAAACTGAGGTCGTTATTACCATTTTTTTTTAAAAGGGGACCAGAGGGTGTGCTCCAACTACGTAGGAATCACACTCCTCAGCGTCCCAGGTAAAGCCTATGCCAGACTGCTGGAGAGGAGGCCCTGCCCGGTGGTCGAGCCTCAGATTCAGGAGGAAAATGTGGATTCGGTCATGGTCGTGGAACAATAAAGCACATCCAGTTTTAACTTCTGTGATTTTCACTCACCCAGCCGTGCTGTTTTCGTTTACTAATTCAAGCTCATTGACATGCTAATTTCTCCAGCCCCCACCCGTCCCTGCACACCACAAACCCTCTCCCCTCTCCCCGCCCTCCCGTGAACTCCTGCAGCCACGACTTTACAAACCCCCCCCTTCCCCCCCTCCCGTACCTATATAAAGCCACAATAGCAGATCATTCTTTCTCACCTGATGACGGACGCTTGTGTTGCGACTGAAGCGTCGTTTTTCTTTTATTTTTTTTATCTACGTGACTTTACCGAAAGAACCAGAGAGTATAAATAAAAGTCGTTCACTCTGGGTGGTGAACAGCCAAGGGTGTGTCTTGTCTCCACTCCTGTTTGTGATTTTCATGGACGGGATATCAAGGCGCAGTTGAGATATGGAGAGTTTCCAGTACGGGGGCATGGAGGTGACATCGCTGCTTTTTGCAGACGACATCCTCTTTGCCTTATCAGTCTGTGATCTCCAGCGTGCACTTGAATGGTTTGATGCCAAGTGTGAAGCGGCTGGGATGAGGATCAGCACCTGCAAATCCGAAGTCATGGTTTACTTCCGGGAGATGATGGATTTTTCTCTCCAGGTGAGGGGGGAGCAGTTGCCTTTAGTGGAGGAGTTTAAGTACCTCAGTCTCTTTTGCGAGTGATGGTAAGAGGGAGCTCGGGATCGGTGCGGCGTCCGCAGTGTTGTGGGCACTGGGCCATTTCGTGGTAGTGAAGCGGGAGCTGAGTTCTTGAACAAAGCTCTCAGTTTACAGGTCGATCTACGTTCCCACCCTCACCTATGGTTATGAGTTTTGGGTAATGACCGAAAGGATGAGATCACGGGTACAAGAGGCCAGAAATTAGGTTTCTCCACAGGGTTGCCGGGCTCAGTCTCCCGCTAATCCGGGAGAGCCTCAGTCAACCCGCTGTTCCTCTGGATTGAGAGGAGCCAGTTAAGGTGGTTCGGGCACCTGGTAAGGATGCCCCCCAGTAAGATTCCCCCTGGAACGCTACCGGGCATGTCCCACTGGATGAAGACTCTGGGGCTGGTCCAGTACATGCTCAGCTGACCTGAGAACGCCTGAGAATTCCCTAGGAAGAGGAGCGAGAGTCTCTCGCCAGGGAAAGGGAGGTCTGGACCGCCAAACTCAACATGCTGCTGCCACGACTCTCGCCAGGACAAGCGGACTTAGAAATTAACAAACATCTTATTTTAAATGAATGTTAAATACTTTTGAGAAGTTTTATTGGTGGGCGTGTGTGCGAGTGGAGCTGTAGCCTCACTCACTGCGATTGTATCATAAGTCTCGCCACACTCCCCCTTCCGGCTGTCGATCAGGTGCTCTGGACTGTGAATCCACTGTGCTTGAACTATTTGCTCCGTTTTTTTATATTTATCCGGGTTGTGTGAGTAGTTGTGTGTGTGTTTCAGTGATCTAACATGAGCCAGTATTCATTGCTGCAGTGCTTGTTCAAAATGGGTTTTCATTCTTGCACTGTGTACAATGTCTTCTGAGTGATTTGGTTTGATCTTTTAAGCTAAGCCCGTTTGAGCTTTGATATTGCTTGGATGGGTGACCACCATGCACGAACAGGTTGTCATAGGGCTTGTGGTGTTACACGATGATCAGCAAAGAGCTGCCATGGGAACGCGGGCCAATCCGGTGAGTTCGGGTCATGTCATGAGCCAGCACAATTCCTTTGGACCATGGAAACTAAGCGTTGGTCACCCATCATTTTTTGTGTTTAGTTTGTTCTCCTTCCCCCGCACCTCCGATTAGCACGGTTAGCTACGAATGGTGCGGAAGTTGTTCAACAACACGTTCTTGTGCTCTTATAGTTTTGAGGGGTGAGAGTGAAGTATTAAAAATGTAAATAAATGGCATAGGCAAACCCCTTGAAATCCATTGAATTTTTTGGAGAATGTGTGTGCACTGCTATAATTCAGAAATGATAACTTTCACATTCTACGGTGTGAAGTGTTGCACCTTCCCTCCGCATCTGGTCCTTTGAAGAATTTCACCCATGTACCGGTAGTAAGTGGTGAGGGATTATAAGTGTGAAAATTCAGTTTTCTTTTTATAAATTGTCGCAAGCAAGTATAACTCATAAAAGGTCAAGCGTTGGGTTACATGTGAGGAGTATTTCTTGTTTTAAATACTCGTGTTATTGTCGTTCTTGTCAGCGGCCATTGCCTATCCACTGCTAGATGAATAGCAACTGTTTTTGTGCTCTTACAGTTTTAGCCAAAACAAAATGAAACATCTCGTTTTCATCGGCCTCCTGGAGCAATTAATTAAAACAAATCAGAAGTAAATAAAATAGCACACAATGGAAGTGTATTTAGACATTTTTGATGCAAATGTATGAATGTTCAAACAATATATACCATCCATAATACAGATTTTTAAGGTTAGATTGCCTAAATATATAAATGTCGTTAAACCCGCCAGCACTCGACACAGCCAATTAGTAAGGTTTGTCACGTAAACGGAACATGCCAATTTGTTACTAGTACAGCACACCGGTATGTTGGAGAGCAAAGCCACAACATGTTGTGTTTATGAAAATGGCGGGTTTCACGATACATTTATATATTTACAAGATCCAATCCAAAGAAAATGTGTATTGTGGATGATATTGGTCACGAAAGCGTACGTGTTAAATATATAACATTCGTAGAATATTAAACCACACTACAAAGTGTGTGTCCTGAGCTCTCTATTGACATACACTCTCTATTTACGTACACTATTCAAAAGTAAAAGGGATTTCTTGCTCAAAATTGTTATTTAGGCATTGGTACTTATCTCCAGTTTACAGCCCTAAGCCCAGTGGTAGAGAATCCACATTTCTATGGCAGGGGTGAGTCCATAGTGGTACTTATATCTCACTAGCTTTACTACCCGGCTTCGCCCGAGACTTGGATTCTTGTCTTGGATTAATACACGGCCTACGCGGAGGGTGGGGGGGGGGGATGCGTGATGTCAGCAGTCACACTGCGTGACGCTGCCGCATGCGGGTGACATCACAGATGTGACATCACATGTGACATCACCGCTCACTTGCTGTGCAAAATATATCCATTATTGCGCCCCCCAAAATACAAAAGTGTAGTTTTATACTTTTGGAATTGTGTACTCTCTGGAAGCTACCCACATGCCAAATTTCAAGTTTTTTGCATGTCGGGAAGTATGCTAAACATTTCGAACAGACACATTCACAAATTTCCATTTTATATATAGATATCCCAGAGGGATGATGGGCTGAGTCAGGATTTGAACTCTCATCATTCAGAGTTTCTCGATGTACTGCTGATAAGCTATTTGATCTGGTAGAATATTACATAATTGTGGTTACATTCCACAACACAAACATTTTACTGCCTGCCAAACTGAAAAATAAAAAAGTTTAGAACGTATATATTTTCCTTTTAATTTATTTCTGCAAAAAAACATACATATGAGTTTATCACGTTTTTAAGATACATTGCATCCAAATAATGTTATTATAACAATAGTAATGATGTATACCTTATCTGCCAAGCAGAACGTCATGTGGTGCGATGCTGTGCGTGCAATTTGGATGGCTCCCTTTGCCTCGAGCCAAGTGAAGTGTGAACTAGTGCTGTTCAACATTTGTTGCAATTCAACCCAAACGGACTACAGACTAATCCACTGTTTGCACTCATCGTACACTTTGCCATTTGCATTTAGCTCCTGAACATATTGTCATACGTAGGAATAGAATAGAACAAAATTTGTTTTCAACTTTATTTGAAGGATATTTGTATTATATTGTCTGTTCTTTCCGTGTGTTGTTTACAAAAAAAAATCTGAAAATTTGGACCGAGCGTTTTACGATGTTCGTAAAAAAACAATTGACTGGGATCACTCTCAATGGAAATGTATTCACGTGACGGTACTTTATAAGGGGTGATACCACGTGATATTGCATGGCCAGTCGGAAGGCAGACCAGCGTTCACGGAGCAATGCTCCCTGTGTCATGCCGTCAGTGCTGCCACATGGGATGCCGCCTGCTCAATGTCCTATTCTGGCAAACACTTTGCAAGTCAATTTACTTAAGAGCCTCCAATCCTTCAGCGGAAAATTTGACGAATCATTATGGAAGATTGTGGGTAAAAAAAACTTTACATGAGCAGGAGTATTTTCTATTTGTCAGTGTCAGCTCCCATGTAGATGACAATATTATTCTTCCCCCCCACCCCCCTGGTAGAAGTTTCCCTTAGTCTTGGTGGATGGCTCTTGTCTATAACATCGGGCAAACCCACCCAACAGCATTTATTTAACAGCTCTGACCTTCCCCGATGAGGCTCAAAGTTTAATAGGTTTTAAAATTGTCCTGATTTAAAAAAAAAACAGTGGAAAAAATGTGTCCAGAAGGGGCCTCCCCCACGGCCGATGGACTAAACTTGGGCATTATGACATTGCATTTATTTGTGAATGTAAACAATTGCATTCTTGTACATGTGAATCTTATGGCGGGACCCCGGGGCCCCAAATAAACAGAAGTCAAAATCGTAATTTATTTATCTTTGGCGACTCCGTCCCACCGCGCACATAAACGCTGCGACCCACCTGGCACGTATCATTCTGTTGTCGTGTCGTCCTCGCTGCCCTTGGACGAATGCGTAGAAGAAAGAAAACTTTGAAACTTTGATTAGCGCATCGTGTAGAGCTCGTCGAGAGGAATAGATTGCCGTATCGTTTGCCTTCAACAGACATAAAATGATGTCGCAACGCAGTTTATACGAGAGCTGGGGGCTTATGGGACGCCGGGTTCCCGCCATAAGGTTCATGTGTAGTTCCCGAGACACGACGTGTAGAGAGCTCATTGTTTATTTCTCACACTTTACAGGCAGAATCACTGAGCGACATATACACTGGGCTACGTAGAGCTGACCCACTCATACAGCCACATCGCCGACGTACTTTCTAGCTGGCTGACTAATACAGCGACGACGACGATGGGGACCGTACAGCGGACCGTCCACACGGCCGGACGATGAAGAAGAGATGACGGCGACGACAGCGACGGCAGCCAGGACCCGAACCCCCACGACAGCCCCGAACCTCCGGTTACCTCCCTCTTATATACTCCTTAGTGTGGCCAAGCCCCGCCTCTGGCCACGCCCCCCCCCTTCTAGAACTCTCATGCAGGTTCCAGGAGCTTCCCGACTGGTCCGGGCCTCTGACCCTTGGCCCAGTTACGCCCCCCTTATGGTTGGCTGTTATATGGCGCATCCATATGGTCAACAGATGGCACCATGTATTGACATGTATTGACTAAGGCATGTAAGAATGTACAATTTCGATTTAAAGCTTTCGTGACTGCAAGGATTCATCTTCTTTGGTTCTTTCGGTAAAGTCACGTAGAATGAGAATAAAATAATAAATTGGTAAAATAAAATAACACAATAATATTCTCACGACGTTTCGGCCACAACACAAGCGGCCTTCATCAGGTGAAGGGACGAGACTGTCTGGTAGGACAGCGCTGGAGTGTCCTACCAGACAGTCTCGTCCCTTCACCTGATGAAGGCCGCTTGTGTTGTGGCCGAAACGTCGTGAGAATATTATTGTGTTTATTTTATTTTATCAATTTATTATTTTATTCTCATTCTACATGACTTTACCGAAAGAACCAAGAATAGCCTTCCGTCAAATCGACTGCAGATGAATCAATGTGCCTGTTGGTTGTTATTTTGTAATGCACGTCAATGTGAGAGGTGCTTTTTTTTATTCACAAGTAAATGTGATGGCTCAGGACCATTCAGTTGTGTGGGGTGTTGTTTGCTGTGTGCTGCTTGTATGGTCACTGATTTGCATATGTTCATTTTGGTTCATGACTGTCATTGGGACGGCACAAAGTGGGGAGCTACCTGAGTTTGATTCCCGCTCATGGCCAACACCAGTGACGATTACCTGAACCGGTCCTGGGCCTCCCCTAGTACCTGGTGCGGGGTGTAAAATCATCGCCACTGGGGAGAGAAAGACCGCCCAGCCGTGGTGCTGGCCACCCACCCACCCCCTCGTGTGCCATCCCGGCCTTCAGAGGTGCTTGCTAACAGCACTTGCCTCAACAGTGTGTCAGAGGCTACACGGGGGGTCTGTTTCTTTAATGGCACAAAACACGCAACTGAATTTGTAAGATACATTTGCATCCATAAATTTTCTCCAGCGTTGTAAAAATGTAATATTGGCTGAATGGTAAATAATAGTCAACATTAGCCCAGGTGATTTGCATAGCAAAGCCTACATCCTGTGTTATTTTCCGGTCACTTAAACATTACTTTATGTTGGTGTTGAGGCTATGTGAATGCAAGTCTAGTGCAATGTTTAAGACTTTGGCTTCAAGGGCTGATGCTTCCAGAATACTGTATGAAACATACAGTGGTGGTTTGTCTATTTTGCATTTTATAATAATTGAATGTCTATGGTAATTTTCATCAATATGCTAATTAGAATATTTTCTGGGCTTGCTGTTATAAGTACTGTAATTGCTTCTAAAAAAACATGAAGATTTTTAAAGAAATACATATTTTTATATTATAGAAATGCTAATTGTAGATTTAATGTAAATTAATGAGGAGCCAGTTGCAGTTTGCTGACTGCATTTCAATCCTGACCACCAGAGATGGTTCAATGCCCAGTCGTTCACAATTGGTATCTGAACCTGCCGATTGTGTCTTCTCTAGCTGGTGTGGGCTGTCAACATTGGTTTTGGAACGACAGAGGTAGTGAGGTAGTGATACAATCCCTTTGTGATACCACCCCGATCCTGTGCTGTCATGTACTTGTAGCAGCACATTCCTTGATGTTATTATTGCATAATTACATGGGGGATATATGTAATTGTGTGTGCACGTATATACTGCAAACCCACTGGCTATCAGCAAAGATTCGTTCATGAAGCCATCCAGATATATAAACAGACACAATTTCAACCGAGAAAATGGGTACAAACTGAGCAATCATTGGAAGGACGTTATTAACCAGTTGAAGTCATAACTGGCTGTGATGTTTCCATCCTACCTGGCAATGTTAGCGATAATTTTCGACTGAGTTACATTACCAGGTTAAATGTCTTTACATTAACAGGCTAAATGTCTCACTAACACAGCCACCGTTGCTCGTTTTCCTCGATGTGGTGATTTTCGTTTGCTTACATTGGCATGCTTATCTCTCACAATACAATGGACACCTCCACAGCTTCGTCGTCGTGGAGGTGGCTCAGCTCTCCAATCTTACATTTACATGCAAATTTTATCTCTAGCCCCGCCCACTTCACAAATGACCCTTGGGCTACACCCATCAACCCCTTATAACACCCTGCCTCAGCAGCTCTCCCGCTATATATTTTCCTGCCTCAGCAGCTCTCCCGCTATATTTTTTCACCTGATGACGATTGCTTGTATTGTGATCGAAACGTGATATTTTTATTATTTTTTTCTATCTACGTGGCTTTACCGAAAGACCCAAAGAACACGCATATACAGGGTATTTAAAAAAGATGGACCCAATTTCAAAGCAGTATATTTCACGATGGCAACATGTTACAATTACACAAAAAAGTTACAAACGGTTTAATGAGTTATCAAGTTTTACTAACCATTTTATAAATGCTCTACGTGCCCTCCACCTGCTGTACAGACAACATCGAGACGATAGTTGAATTCGTCCCAAACGCCTCTTCTCACGTTTTCCTCTGAGGTGTGTGGTCGCCCTGTGCTCTACCCCTTACAATAAACAGCAGCCCGTTTCCTCCCCCAAATTGTCGGTACCAATGACGAATGCTCTTTGACATTGGCGGATCAATGCCAAAACGCCGTTGAAACGCACGCTGCACTGCAATTACGGATTCAGTTTTGCTGAACTGCAGAACGCAAAACGCCCCTTGTGTTGCGGGGTCACCACCTTGCGAATGACTGAGGCTAGAGGCTGTTTGTGCGCTGGGAGAGGTATCTAGCAGTAATAATTTGAAACTCTATGCCCCGCCCTTTCAAGTGGTAAGAGTTTCATTCATGGGCTGTTCATGGTTGCAGAGATGTCGCGATTTCATATCTGGTCCATCTTTTTTAAACACCCTGTACTGTATGTAGACCTATACAGTGGGGAGATGCGGTGCAGTGGTTCGTGCACTGCGCTACAAATCTGGCGACGTCGATTCCCACTCATGGCCAACACCAGTTCCTTAAATAGAAGGATAGATGTGATGGCGTCACTTGTGAGCTCTTCACGTCCGAAGGGGGGGGGGGGTTAATGAATGAATACAAATGACAATAAATATCCATTATCAGTTAGTTTATTCACACGGTAATCGGCGCACATTATGCATGCACATCGTTCTTGTACTGCCTGTCGTTTGCGTGCACTAAAATAGCAGTACCTGTTACTGTCTGCGTACAGGTCATCCCCATTGACTTATGGTGGTGACCTGTATAGGCATGCGTTTAAGCGATGTATTATTAGATAATTCGTTTGCAAGCAGCACTAAGCCTATAGCTATCTGAATGGTTAAAACATTTTATTTCTCAATTTAGATAGATTTTCTTATAATTCTTGGCCAGTAGTAACTAGTTTTGCACATAACTTCAACATTATCAAAGTCAATTGAGTGTCCTTGTTGGCACGCGTGTTCTGCCACTGCCGAAAGTTTTATTTGATAGTTTTTAATTTTCCTTTGGTGTTCTTTTAGTCTCATGCTGATCATTGGTCCTGTCTGCCCAAAATAGCATTTGCGATAAGAGCAATAAATCCAATACAAAATAGCATTTGCGATAAGAGCAATTAATCCGATACACACCTTCTGTTGAGAGCTTCGGTAATACATCTTCAGTATCTGGTATTTATGATGTCTGCAGTGGCAGTTATCTGTGGCGGCTTTAATGACCCGTTTATATTTACACGATCTAACCCGAAAAAACCTGTATTATGAATAGCTTTTCCTTATTGAGATCAGTTTTACAAAAGGACTCGCAGCCGTTATTTATTTGATCATGTTTATACGGTTGGCTACGGTGTGAAATAAATTCAACATGCATTCAAATATCTTAATTTGTATAGCAAATTTGTTATACATGGCTTTTGTTTTGCTTATATTTATCTTGTGCCCCACTTTGCATCCTTCTATTATATTTAGTTTGTATAGAATGTCCTTGCAGTGCATTCCTATTCATTGTTATGACAATCATATTTTAATGTTTTATATTTTTATTATTTTATTGTTTCCCTTCTATGTGACTTTACCGAGAGAACCAAGAATATGAATCCCTGCAGTCATGAAAGCTTTAAATCAAAATCATAGTAATGTTTTCCCTTTGAATATTATACCTTTGTTTCTTGAATCCAATTTAATGAAAACTACTTGTCATGTTGCTGTCAATAATGTTGGCGATTGTCCTTCTTGTTTGACTCCTTATTTGCATATTGGTACTTTCTCCATGCAATCTCAATGTCACTGTTTTGTATTTGTGAACGGTTCTTGTTTCTAAATATGTTTTAATTTAGGTTCGTGAGACCTTACATACATTTCCTTTGAGTCAAATGCAATTTTTTCATATTTGAAAGTGGAAAATGTATTCTGACAGTCACTTAATTACTGCTCTGAATAGTCATGGTGTTCAGTGAAGGAAATTAACTTGTTTTTATTCTGTAAAAACTGCAACTGCATTTTAGCTTCATTATTTATTTGGCACGTAACGTTGCATCTACTGGGACTCCTCTACTTACGTACGAGTTAGGTTCCAGAGGTCTGTTTGGAAGTCGATTTGCTCCTGTCGATTCCAACATGTTGTACGGTATTTATACTAAACCCGAGGAATAGCTTTAAAAGTTGTAAAGTATCCTGCAGATGTAGATGCCACTGGTTCTTCATGTTCTACAGATGTAGATGCCACTGGTTGTTATGTTCTGCAGATGTAGATTCTAATTCCCTTTGGTGCTTGTGTTTCCTCTCCAATCTCTTGAAAAAACTTACCAAGAGATGTCTGCACAGTTGCTCTCTTCTTCTCTTCATAAATCAACTTGTAACAGGCAATAGCATCATGAACAGCTACTGACAAGATAATTGGTTTTTTACCCTTTTATCTGCAACAAAACTGGCACCTTTACAAGGAGTCATGTTTACATTGACCACAATACCTGCGGTCGGAACGCAAACGTAAAAAAACAATTATCATATTTTGTTACTGGCAGATGAGGTTTCCAATGGTGTAAATGCTTACCCCGAGCTCTCATACTCTGATGGTGTATTGTCTTTGAGTTGTGCGCCTTTTGGCGTCTTCTGGTCCAACACCATGTGAGTCGAGGCTCTAAAAAAAGCTGTCTCGGGTGTGGACCAATCAATTTCAAGGACAGTGCATACATTATCAGAGTTGTTTTTTGTTTGCGTTCCGACCGCAGGTATTGTGGTCAATATAAACATGACTCCTTGTAAAAAAAAGGTGTCAGTTTTGTTGCCAGATAAAAGGGTAAAAAAACAATTATCATATTTTGTTACTGGCAAATGAGGTTTCTAATTGAGCTACTGACACCTTCGTAAACCTTTCAGTGTTTGGGTCTTGAGACTCAAAAACAAGCCAGTGCTCGACACTGAACTACCACTGTCATCTATTACGTGGTGGTTGAACTTACAACTCCCGGTCCGAACAGGCAACTGGAAATACGGACAGGTTTGTTCGCATCTCTGAAAGTTAGTAAGTCGAATGTTCGTAAGTAGAGGAGTCCCAGTATTCAAGTAGATCCTTGTACTCAGGATATATGCATCGAAAGAATAGATTATTTACAATTTCATGCAAATTATATACAGGTAGTCCGCTACTTACGATGGAGATGCGTTACGACGACCCCATCGTAAGTCAAAAATTATCGTAAGTCGAAGATGGCCTAGCCTACCCAGGAGTCTTAAAGAATGGTGATAATGTAGCAAAACAGAGCAATTTACAGTACCGTACTGTATAAACTATATACTGTATGTATTTAATTACTATACTGTATTGCACAGTAAAATGTAAAGTATAAAAACAAGGTAAATTCTTAGCCTACCTATATGAACTGCAATTTAATATAAAGTTTTTTTCAGGAAACAATCCTATCTGCTATAAAAACTTGTAACATGCATTGAACGTATGTATCGTGGTAACCCTAAAATGGAATCGCTAAAGCTACGTATCATACACGCATTGAATGTATCGTAACGTATCATATTGTACTGTACTCGCCAAGATTCTGTCCGTCGTCTGCATACTTGAACGATGTTAGGTTGTTGATGGCTACATTAACTTAAATTTTGATTTAAAGCTTTCGTGATTGCAGTGATTCATATTCTTGGTTCTTTCGGTAAAGTCCCTTCAACGTGACTTTACCAAAAGAACCAAGAATATACATTAACTTAGTTGTCGGAAGAGGAGGATGGCGATGATAAAGCAGCAGGTTCATCAATTCGCTCCTCTTCGGCTGTTATTTCGATGAAAGAGTCTTCACGAGACGTAGAAGGATGAGGCTCCAATGTGCTGGAAGGCGATGTCGATGCAGACGTTTTCTTGAGAAAGATATCCATTGTAGATTGCACAGTGCGTTTTTTTTCGTTCTTCGTTAATCACTCTGTAACATGCAAGACTGTCTTGGATTTGTCTCTGAACTTTTGCGAAACGGTCATAGTTGACATCCATCTCGTCAAGAAGTTGCAATCCTTTGTCAAAGAAGGAAAATGCCTCTGACAATTTTTTCGTCATAAACTTTTTCTCTGGCTCTTCTTCAATTTCTTCTTCCTCTTTTGCTCTCTTTCTGTCTTCTGCAAGCTCAATTATATCTTCCGATGTTAGCGCTTCATCTTGCACATCTATGCATTATTGAATATCTTCCTCTTCAACTTCTAATTCCAAACTTCTCCCGAGTGACACGATCTTCTTATTAATTTCCCCAACTGCATCATCTTTATCAAAACCTTTAAACGTGTTGACATACACTTTTAACAGATTTTTCCAAATTCCGTTCATGCACTCTTTCGTAACCTCCTTCCACGCCCTTCCGATGTTTCGTATGGCGTTCAGAACGTTGGACTCCTTCCAGATCATTCGGAGCTCTTTCTCTTCTGTAGCCTCAACAGCCTGCACGAACGTGTTTCTCAGATAATAGGCCTTGACTTGTAGCCACGGCGCCTTGATCCATAGGTTGTATGATGGAAGTTGTGTTTGGGGGAAGAAACACAACTTAACATTTGGATCATTATCACCGATGTACTGAAGGTGGCCGGGAGCATTGTCCAGTATGAGCATAATTTTGAAGGGAATGCCGTTTTTCCTACAATGTTCTTTCACTTCTGGGATAAAGCAGTTGACAAACCAATCTTCAAAAAGGACTGCAGTCATCCATGCTTTCTTATTATGACGGTAATGAACTGGAAGCATATTTTTGCTAATTCTAGCTAATGCCCTTGCATTCGTCGAGTGATAGATCATGAACGGCTTCAGTTTATACACAGCTACATTTCCCCCAAGAAGAAGCGTCAGTCGATCTTTAAATGCTTTAAATCCGGCCATCGTTTTTGCCTTATGAATGTAGGTCTGTTCCTGTTTCGTCGACATTAAAGATTTGCTCCGGCAAGTAATTTTCCTCAACGATGATCTTGTGTAGTTCTCCCTTGAATCTCTCGGCTCCTTCAGCATCGGCGCTTGCTGCTGCACCGCTAATCTTTATGCTATGAAAATTATGGCAGGTTTTTGAAACGCTGAAACCAGCCGTGACTTGCGATAAATTATTGGTTGTAAGTGGCGTCATCGTAGCGTTTCTTCAGGTCATAAAAAAGCATACGCGCCTTTGCTTGGATCGTCAGGAGGCTGAGCGGCATACGCTTTTGTATCCGATCCTCCATCCACGTGACCAGTAACTGCTCCATTTCTTCCAAAGGTTCTGTCCTCTTCCTTGATATTATTGTAGAATGAACTGAAGCAGATGATTTTTTACCGCTTCCATTATTCGCTTCTTGTCCTTTACGATTGCCGATATCGTCGACTGCGATAGCTGGTTATCACGTGCTATGACTGTGACGGCCTTTCCCGCTTCATGCTGATTTATAATTTTCATTTTCTGCTCCAAAGTGATGGCTTTCCTCTTCTTTTTTTCACTACCAGCAGGAGACATACTTGGGCATTTGGAAGAAATTCTTTTTTCACTCAAATTGGGCTTTGAAACACAAAAAACACAGAAAATAATACACGCGCTAACACCGAGACAACTTAACTCCGTCGACCGCTGGTGAGAGTGAGGCATCACCACACAAGGCGTGAGATGCGTACATCCCGGCAGCGTCCCAACGTACAAGTATTGTACGTCGTACGCTGCTGCGTTTGCTTGGCACGCGAAATTTAAAATATTTTACAATTTTGTCATATCGCCATCGTAAGATCGAAATATCTTAAGTCGGACCATCGTAACTCGGGGACTACCTGTGCTCATGTGACCACGAGCCTGATTGAAAGGATGAGACACGACACAAATTTGGTTTAAATAATGCATTCTTGAATCAAATCAGAATTCCCAACTGTGACAACTCCCTCAGACCGTTTCATGACTGGTATTTAGTAAAGGCTAAGGATGTGAAAAGTTTAAAATCTTGAATATGAAGACATGAGAACTAAATATATGGTGCCTGTGTTGACTTCGTTTTTATTTAATTCAGATAAAATTTGGCCCTTGTTTTTGTATCTATTCATCAAGTTATTGAGGGTAATGCCCTCCAGCGTAACTGCTATGATTTTAGTTATTTTCTTTAAAAAGTGACAGGTTTGGTAAGAAGTCTCAATTTGAACCAGCAGAGAGCACCATGGGCATAAAATATGAAAGTGTAAGTTAATTAATAATTACTATATTTTTTTTACATTTATGAAAAACAAAGCGTGACCTTGTACTTACTAAAGTACTAAATAATGGGAGACAACATTTGTCTGCATCCATAATACTAGTTCTTTTGGGTTATATTGCGTTATTATGGATGATGTTGGTCGCGAAGGCCTACATGTTAAATTGCTTTCCTCTATAAAGGTGAAATTGTGTCCGATAGAGATGATATTTAAAAGAGGACTGTTGTTACTCACGTGACCGCAGTGTAGGTTTTCATACATGTGGCACCTGTGAAGGACATGCAAATGCCATCTAATTGAAAATCAATTAGTGATTGTTATTCTGAAGCCATCCAGATATATAAACACAGACACAATTTCACCTGAGAAGATGGGTACAAACTGAGCAATCATTGGAATGATGTTATTAACCAGCTTAGGTCATAACTGGCTGTGTTGTTCCCTTCCTACCTACCTGTGTGAGCAGTTATTTTGAACTCTGAGTTACATTCACTAACACAGCCACCGTTAGCTGTGTTAGTAAATGGCGGCTTGCCATCCTTTTCCACCTCCATGTGGCGATGGCTCTTTCCGAGCTCTCTCCGAGCTTACATTGACAAGCAAATCTCTTACAATGACATGCTAATCTCTTACATTGACAAGCAAATTTCTTACATTGACATGCTAATCTCTTACATTGACAAGCAAATTTCTTAAATTGATATGCTAATCTCTTACAATGACAAGAAAATCTCTTACATTGACATGCTAATCTCTCACAATACATTCGTTTGTCAAGATTTACCCAATCTTACATTTACATGCAAATTTCATCTCTAGCCCTGCCCACTGATCCTTGGGCTACACCCATCTCAAACCTTTATAACTCCCTGCCTTAGCAGCGCTCCCGACATTTCTTATTTCCTGCCTCAGCAGCTCTCCCGCTATAGTTTCACCTGATGACGATTGCTTGTGTTGCAATCGAAACGTCGTAATATTGTTATTTTTTTCTATCTACGTGGCTTTACCGAAAGACCCAAAGAACATGAATTCCTGCAGTCACGAAAGCTTTACGTCAATTAGTGATTGCACGTTTGCCGTTATCTTCGCAGCTTCGACCCAGGTGCGCATCATTGAGCGTGTTTGTCATATGCTGCAATCTATTTTGTCAGTATGAGACAGTTGCTAATTCGTAAGGTAAGTGAATTAACTGCTAAATTTTTAGTTTTGTTAATTTTAGTGTTGTTCTGTTTTGTGGATGCCGTTAAAGCACGAGCGTTTGTGTGACATTTGTGTGACGTTTGTGTGACGTTTCCTGAAGGGTGTTGATGTGTGCACAATGCCCCCTGGTGAGTCCCAACCTCAACACGTATTTTATCATCCTATTTATAATTTAGGTTTTTTTTGTGCACGTGTTCATTTGCATATGGTGTCGGCAAAGGGCAAAGCAGCAAAATTTATTGTTCTACTTGACACGTGCCAACACATATGCTCCGCCGCATTCACAAACCGCACTAATTAGTCCGGTGAAGTATGATCAAATAACCACCGTGGCCCATACGGTGTGCAGAGGGCCTTCCTTGTCCATCAGTGGATTGACCAAGGGGGAATGCAGTGTTCTTTTTCGTTTTTAAATTGTAAATAATCGATTCTCATATGCATAATTCGATGCATATACTGTAACTTTCTGACCCCCACCCCTACTGGACACCTGTGAAAAAGAGCTTCATGGATCATCAGATTTTTATCAGGATAAATAGTGTTATTACAGTACTACATTAAAAAGTTCTTGCAGGAATAACTAACTAATTATTGAAATATTTTAATGTAAGAATAACCTGAACAAATCTTGGATTAACTTTATTGCATTTTGGTGTTGAGCCACCGAGGGCAGTGGCATGAAATGCAAATTGCTTTTATGAAAAATATACGTGTGCACGTCAACATCCATTATTTCTGGTATCCACTTTAGAATCCATTGCAGTGTGATTGTAAGTGATGGGTGTTTGATAATAAAAAAAACATTCATTCAAGTCATAATTTCAAATGTGATGTTATGATGATTTTTTTTAACCTCTATTTTATTATTGTTACGCATTTAAACATGAAGCTCACCAGCTGGTGTTTGTTTAAAGCCGACATAATATTCGGTAACCATAATTTATTGACGTTTATTTCATTTAATCCATGGAACCTCAAGTGGGGAACATCATGCATGTAATGCATTCACATTGTGTTGCATATTCACTCTATAAAGAGGTCTTTACAGCTTGGTGCAAGCCCACAGAACATGCAAGAAATCAGATTCATTTTTTTTCCCACCATTTCAACAATGTTAGAAATCTGTTCATGACACTGCTTGGATTTTTGTATCCTCCTCTTGGGAATTCCGGCATAGAATCTGTGACATGGCAAAAGTGATGACTGTTCCGATTACTATACCCACAGTATCAATCAGCGAGGCCGGCCGCTGGATTTGAACGACAAACATTTGCCATACATGACGAACACGCTTCCACTAGCCCCCCCACCCCAATGATTAGATACATTTTAAAGATTCCGCGTCTTAAATTTTGATTTAAAGCTTTCGTGACTGCAGTAATTCATATTCTTAGTTTTTTCGGTAAAGTCACGTTAAAGAGAAACAACAAAATAATAAAATATATATAAAACAATAAAAAAAATTCTCACGACGTTTCGACCATAACTCAAACGGTCATCTTCAGGTGTGTTGGTTTGCATAAATTTAATTTTAAACGGCGCATTTATTTATTTATAAAAAACGTTAGCGTCACGCGCAGCGATTTGGCAGTTTGCCCAGGACTAGTCCATCTGTATTTTGAAAAGAGGAGGGGGGAGACGAAATTTTTTATAATGTATGCTGTCTGAAAGCCACTGTAAGCATGAACAATCAATTAAGAACTGAAATGGTTTATCAAATCTTTCCAATGATTGCTAAGATAGAATCCATCTTCTCGGTTGAAATTGTCTCTGTGCTTGTATATGTGGATAGCCTCATGAACGAATCTCTCATGGAAGCCAGATGGCTTACAAAGAACCTCTGTCTTGGAAAAGTCAATGGCATGTGAGCCTACTGAATTAGAACAATGATCTGCCACGGCCGAGGTGTTGGTCCTACCGTGTTTAAGGTCTGCTTTATGTTCACGAATGCGGTCCGAGACATGGCGTTTGGTTTCTCCAATGTAACTACTACCACAGAGGCAACTTAGTTTGTAGACACCAGGGTATTGTATGTCCGGAATCACATCTTTTACAGACGGAACCAGATCACGGATTTTATGTAATGTGTTGAAACGGACCTGGATCTTGTGTTTATTCAAGATTTTGGATATCTTTTTTGTGATCCCAGCAATGTAGGGTAAAGTGATGGTTTTGAAAGGCTCCTCAAGAGGGTTCTTCTTCATGATTTGAGTGATAGCTTTGCGGATTGTATAGTCGGAGTAACCATTAGCCCTAAGAGCTTGGTGTACGTGCTTGAGTTCACTGCTTATGTGTTCCTGGTCGGATATGCATTGGGCTCTATGATACAGAGTCTTGATGAGAGAATTCTTCTGTGATGGATGGTGGTGGGAATCCATGTCTCGGACCGCATTCGTGAACATAAAGCAGACCTTAAACACGGTAGGACCAACACCTCGGCCTTAGCAGATCATTGTTCTAATTCAGTAGGCTCACATGCCATTGACTTTTCCAAGACAGAGGTTCTTTGTAAGCCATCTGGCTTCCATGAGAAATTCGTTCATGAGGCTATCCACATATACAAGCACAGAGACAATTTCAACCGAGAAGATGGATTCTATCTTAGCAATCATTGGAAAGATTTGATAAACCATTTCAGTTCTTAATTGATTGTTCACGCTTACAGTGGCTTTCAGACAGCATACATTATAAAAAATTTCGTCTCCCCCCTCCTCTTTTCAAAATATAGATGGACTAGTCCTGGGCAAACTGCCAAATCGCTGCGCGTGACGCTAACGTTTTTTTTATAAATAAATAAATGCGCCGTTTAAAAATAAATTTATGCAAACCAACACACCTGAAGATGACCGTTTGAGTTATGGTCGAAACGTCGTGATAATTTTTTATTGTTTTATATATATTTTATTATTTTGTTGTTTCTCTTCAACGTGACTTTACCGAAAAAACTAAGAATATTCCGCGTCTTGTCAGTATTAGATTCAAAAATGTATTATTCTTGTATAATTTTTTACTGTCGGTTTTATCTGTTTTGGGTCCGCATCATTTATTCTATACTCTTTGGTTCTTTCGGGAAAGTCACGTAGGTAGCATTAAAGGTGTAATTTGCATATCAATAGCATACATAATTGTTTTTTGCCCATTCTTCAATGCAGGTGTCATTAGTATAAGAATAGGTTTAAATTGATCAATCAATCATTCCTGGCTTAATAGAAATGAAGGACGTGGTGGTGTTTCGAGGGTTAGCACAACGTTTCTTGTCTGGCCACTTGGGTGCAATTATTGACTATACACACTGACAATAACATCTGTACCTCCCCCTGGATTGACTTGATTCTAAATTAAGAATAAAATAATGTGGATCAAGATCAACACCAGCAAAAACAAATGTGACTACTTGTAGTGCTAGCCAATCCAGCCCCTTGTCTGACATATAGGACTTCAAGGATGCACACTTAGTTTTTTAGGCTAAAATACGATGTTTTTCTCGACATTAGCATCTACAGGACAGTGAGAATAAAATCCAGGAATTCAGAATAACAGAAGCACCTGGCTTGACTTTTTAAGTACATGCCATGACCTCACTCGAACAATCAATCGGAGTTAAATAAGATAATGCTGCTCTGCTGACACTCCAAAATGATCAGGTCTGTCCGTTTCTGTATTAAAGTGCTTGAAATATGCACCCGCGTTTCTTATGCGGAACCCTCCATCGTGCGACGGATGAAGCACACAGCGCCGAGGTGTTGGCAATGTGTTAGTTCCAAGTGGAAACTAACCTTTAAAGTTTTAGATTTTCTACCAAGAAGTCACTTCCAAAAACACTTTTAACAGATTTTAATTGACCTGTTTTTGCTTTTTCCAACTTGGCAAATGTTTGCTTTATATGTCAATTAGTTACACTTGAACTGATTATTAGCCAAAATCAGTACATTCACCTAAGTATGCATATCTCAGGGTTCACCAAGCAAGCTGACAAAGAAGTTTGCAAAACATTTTTGACGGTACATTTGTATTTGATGCTAATTAATAAGCTTTGCATACACAAGTGGCAATCGGCATTGGAATACAACGCGCTTGTGAGATAATTGCTTGAAAGGTACCATGTACAATGGGTGTAGTTGGACGTTTGTGTTGCCAAACATGTAGCCGCAAACATAATTATTCGTGCAGATGTGTCAGAATAAATTTTGAATTTGAAACATTGAATTTGCTATTCATGTAAGATTTTGTCCTGGTTAGGGAAGCACGACCTGCGTCTTTTAAGGGTGGTAACAGCTGCATTGTTCTACATTTAAAACACGGGCATGAGTTGTTTAACAGTTTTAATAAGATGTGCTTTTATCAGCAATATCTCCTTTAAATACTTAGGTTCAGCTGGTCTTGTTTCACCTTGTCCTCCCACATTGAGTCATGAGTGCAACAGGCACTGGGAATACTTTACCAGTAAGGCTGTTGTGTTTAGAATTACGTTCTTATATCTCTAATAAAAAAATGTTCATAAAACACAACCAAGTATTCCACCTCGAAGAACTGAGCCTATGGTCTACGAGTAAGGAGTTTCTGTAAGCATTGCTCGTGGGTTCGTGATGAATTATTTGGCTGCTGCTTGTCTTGCCCGCCAATCGCTGTGTGAGAATTCAGCCGTGGCTCGAAATGTTCTCTGAAGCAGGCAAAGGTCAAAATTTACACTTTGTAACCCAGTGTGAGGTAAATTTTATTGACTTGGGAGGTGGGGATAGTGGCTCGTGCTGCATGCATGACTTGCTGCCCAATCGTTCATGTAAAGGATCGCTGTTGTAATAAATATGATTGAATTAAGAGCAGTGATGGTCTTCATATTCTAAGTTTTAAGGGCCTATAACACTGTCACAATTTTTTTTGTTCCTGGGTAGTAAGTGTTATTTCCTAATTGCTTATGCCTAAAAAGTACAGAAAATGGCTATTATTCCCGACAAACTTTGCTTTTGAGACCAGGACAGTGATATTTAGAAATTCACCTATTTTCAATGAGAAAACGGGCGTATTTGTGTCTTTTCGTTCACGTAAAGTCAGGAAAAAAACAACATATAAATAAAAATTAACATGTATTTATACTAAAGTAATACAATAATGACTACAAAGGATTTATAAGTGATACATTTTTTTAGATTTACGATTAAACTGTAAATCACTTTCACGAATCAGCCCCCAAATCTATTATCTACCGTCATGTTCTCGTTATACTGTCTTTGGTAGTGGCGTTCAAAGTCCAGTATATCCTTGTTGCTCTGAGTACGCTCCCATGTTCTTGAATTGATCAAGATGAGCATCAAGGATATGGACTTTGAGGGACATCCTACAGCCCATTGTGCCGTAGTTCTTCACCAGTCTCAACAAGCTCCACATAGTTTTCACTGTCCTGGTCACAAAAGCAAAGTTTGTTCGGCAATAATATCAATTTTCTCTACGTTTTAGGCATAAGCAATTAGGAAATAACACTTACTACCCAGGAACAAAAATTGTGTTACGTAGTGTAATTTGAGAGCACCGAATTTATAGGATTACAAAACCTGCAAGCAATGTATGATAGCATGTGTATGTATGTTGAACTTCTTTGTCACCGTACGCAGCCTACGGTACTAATTGGAAGTGCGTTGGCAACTTATTTTTTGGCTAGTTGCAGTTACAAATAAATCTATGTGTGTCTTTAACCCACAATTGATGTAATCGGCCATTGCTCACTTTCATTGTACGCCAGGGCTGGCATTCACACCCACCCACACACGCTTTTTATTTGTATTTTTCCTCCATTATGGTCATCATTATGGCCTTCATTATACAGCTTGTGTGGGGTCGCCTGAGAGAGTGACGTTGCTTCCACTGATTCAAAGAAACGGCTTGTTTTCAAAATTAATGTTCGTTTTACTGGGAAATAGTTGCCTAAAAGCATTGCAAGTACATTCAAATTGGATGCTGCTTAGGATACATCGAGTGTGGCTGCATCCTTAGGCTTTCCAATGTAGATCGTTGGCCTTTGTTCACCACAAAAAATTCATAGCATTGAGCTCATTAGTTTGCATGGAGAGAAACTGCAAGTAATGACAGGCCATTCGTTTTTCTTCTTTGGTTCTTTCGGTAAAGTCACGTAGAATGAGAATATAATAATAAAATAACACAATAAAATTCTCACGACGTTTCGGCCACAACGCAAGCGGCTGTCTTCAGGTGAAAGGTACAGAACTGTCAGGACGACAGAGCTTCAATGAACAATGTTAAGATTCGTAGCAACTTTTAAGCTGGTTGGGAGAAGTGAGGCACCTTGACAAAGGGGTTTACATATCAAATAGCTGAGGGATTAGCTTGTGACTGGTCACGGAAATGGCTATGTTAAAGTCAACCTACACATCCACAGAGGCAACTAGTAATTTAGCATTGAAGTAGCTAAGGGATTAGCTTGTGACTGGTCACAGGAATGGCTATGTTAAAGTCAAAACCTACACATCCACAGAGGCAACTAGTAATTTAGCATTGAAATAGCTAAGGGATTAGCTTGTGACTGGTCACGGAAATGGCTATGTTAAAGTCAAAACCTACACATCCACAGAGGCAACTAGTAATTTAGCATTGAAATAGCTAAGGGATTAGCTTGTGACTGGTCACAGAAATAGATGTTAAAGTAAAGGCCTACACATCCACACATTAGTTTTATGACAAAATTTGATGGTGTTAGTTGTTTAACGCCGTTATTTGAAGATGCTTTGTTCATCATCATGTTTAAAATAGTAAGATCTGTAATTGAATATTACAATGTGGTATGAATCTTCACTTTAACATCAGTCCACAAATGAATTTAGGTTTTATGACAGTTATATAGATAACCTGCTCATTATTTTTTATCCTGCCAGCTGGCACTGTAGCAGTGTCTAACAATTTCCAGTGCATAAGTTCAAATCCCAAACAGGGGGTCAAGTCAACCCATCATTCTTTTCAGTTTGGTGAAATTAATATGGCTTTGTGGGAAGTCTGGAATGGTTTGCGAGTCGAGAGAGAGACAAATTGCCACCGTGAGACTCGGAATTATCCATTACTCTCTCGAGATCCAAATCCAGCATAGATGAGCACTGCACAACGTTCATTTGAACACGGAGACGCTCACACTTTGTAAACGTATCATTGCAATGTAGTCGGCATGATCTTTGTTCGTTCCTGTTCGGTGTGAGGGCTCCGAGTGCAGCATGCAGCAGACCTGTCATGAAGTGGGGCATCGGTGCTTTTTTCCCCCATTTAAGCCGTCATTATTATTCAGTCCTCAGCAGCCCCCCCCCTAAGAATTCTTGAATGAAGCATTGTGTGAGGTCTTTAAAAAAAAAAGGTCCCCTTCTTACTACAACACCACCGAAGCCCAGCCCCCCCCCCCCCCTCCTTACACATGCCTAGTCTCTCAATTCAATAACATGTTCCTGGCAACAACAAAAAAGTGCCTTGGACCCAGCTCCAAACAAGCGTGTTCTACTACTTGTATAATTTAATTTGGTTGTGCTGATGTTTGCCGCATGTGAAGTGTGTACCGTTTGCTCTAGGATAGCGGTGAGGGTGATGTAGATCGAGAAATGCCTTCTGCTTAATTATTTTCAGTATGCTAACTCCTGAGCGGTGTTCATCACGGTTGATGGTGGCAAGGTATCGAAATCCACCTTTTGTAACAATGCAAATCGAGTGGCGGGGGGTGGTGTATCTGACAGTTTTAGTTTCCCTCATCTCCTCTTCTGGGAGCATGAAACAGAAGTTGCGTCGTGATGATGTGAAAATTGCCATGCTAACATTCATCGCCATAAACTCTTGACACTTGCGGTCCGGGTGTCTTTTTGGAAGAAGAAAAAAAGTGCTATTATTTAATTATCACTTGTTAAGTAAGTATTGTTGTTGTTTGTATACACGTGTGTAAAGATTTGCCACCGAAACATCGTAGGATGTCTTTGCAAAATATGATCGTTGTGTTTGGGGAAGTATTCGTTCCCATATGGGGGTTTGTGGATTGTGTGGATTCATGAGATCAAGGTGTATGGTGTCGTCCAGACACTCGTTTGTTTATTAATGTCTGAGTGTTGTTCTTACCAGCCTCGTTTGTGTTTGTTTGTTTAAAATATTGTTATAATTTATATGTTTTGATTTAAAGCTTTCGTGACTGCAGGGATTCATATTCTTGGTTCTTTCGGTAAAGTCACGTAGAAGGGAAGCAATAAAATAATAAAAATATAAAACAACAGAATTCTCACGACGTTTCGACTGCAACACAAGCAATCATCATCAGGTGTGAAAACCAAAAGAACCAAGAGTATAATTTATATGCTTGTTGTTTCTCCATTTAAACAAGACTGAGTTGAACCGTCGCAAGGCTCAAGGCTGTTTGAATACAAGAGAAAGGATAACATTAAAAAATAAATGTAAAGTTATTTACCTATGGCCTTATGTTCAGGAGATAAATGCCCTTTACAGCCACGAGTTGACCCAAGGAGAGACCTGGTGTAGTTATCGCTGTTCCTCCTCCTCCATTGAGCGAGCGCAGACTACAGTGGTTTACTATATGGTCCATAATTTGCGTTGCATGGCCACAATCACACTACTATGGTTTATGCCTTGAATTTCCTATTTACGAAGGAAATGTGCCCATCGGGACGTTGCCGTTCTGATGCGGTTGATGGTTACACCATCGGTGTCTTCAAGGAGGAGGAATTCCAAAGCCAGGAGTTGTGATGATTTGGTCTCAAATGGGGTGTTCATTTCCAACATCCATGTTCCTGTTGAATTACAGCAAGAGTGCGAGGCACACAAGTCCTTTGTGTTAGGATACATTAATATTTGTTTTGTAAAGAAATCATATGTGATTATACTGAGATAGCTATATATTAGATCGTTTAGTATTTGGGGTAAAATCTTTGTTGTCTATACATCATTATCGAATTTCTGGTGGTTTGGCATACAAATAGTGTGTTGAGGCACATAGCATTGCTGTATTAGTATGCTTTATACATGCGATTATCTTGTTTATAGTGTTTGCCTGGTTAGTTTGCAAACATTTAGCATTAATTTGTGTTACTGGCCATTAAAGGGATGGTTGAGTTAATGCCGCCTTTCATTTTAAAATAAATTCTTAGCATTATTTTTGGACTTTGCATCGCAAATGCACTGAGGCGCAGTGATCAAGCACTGTCGTATGCCTACCGCCGAGGCAGCTGTGTAGAAGACGTTTCTGCGTTGGATGCAAACACATTACTGTTTTGCACTCAATATGTCGTGTCCAAGGTGACACCTGTGTGTTATTATGGAGGCTTAGACACCTCAAGAGATTCTGCGTGCAACCAATAAATCTTGAGACACCGGAACAACATCGGAGACCACATGCAGGCTAGAGTGATGCCCTGCTTTGCAGTTAATACATTTTGATGGGCGATGAAGGTCTTCCCTAGCCTCCCAACAATGTCTTTACCGTGTCAGTTTAACCAAGCACTGCAGACGGAGAGAGAGAGAGAGTGGCACCCCTTTTGCTTGGGTGAATAGGTGTTTTTGTTGTCAGGAGTGAGAGGTAGTGTGTGGCATGTCTGCCGTGGCATGTCTACCACGCAACGTTTTCGATAAATATATATCATTGAGGGTGAATTTACAAGAAACAACGTTCACGCTACAAATATCATCTCTACTCTTCAGTTATTTTGGTAAAGTCACTAGATAGAAAATGAATAGGTCACGACGTTTCGATCGCAACACAAGCAACAGCAGTTTTTCTTGCTGTGGTTGTCCCACCTGATCTATTATTTTTCTACCCACGTGACTTTACCAAAAGAACCAAAGAGTGTGGATTCCTGCAGTCACGAAAGCTTCAAATCAAGAAATATCATCTCATTGGTTAACGCCATCTCACAAGCCTCAGATCTAACAATATCACTTTGTTCACTCATCAACGGCACTCAACATTCTGAACGATATTTTTAAGCTACATAGGATCACTTGAAAGTGAACTCCTGACACGAAACCCTTATCGCGTAACATGCGGGGCACCAAGAATTGCGGACACTGTGGTGGGGGGGTTTGCATCATTACATGGCATGATAGTCCCCCCACATTGGTGGCAACAATCGAACTTATAGCTCAGTGGTAACGATGCCAAATGGTATGCTACGCGGCTGCCAAGTATGCATTTTCTTGAGAATATTTCATCTTTCACTGAAGTAAAATGAAGGGTTGCCAATTGTGCTCTGGGTACTGGAACTCAGTTTGTTTTGCTTTGTACCTGAAGGGCTTGAACAACATTTGCATAATTGGGACATATAATAAACTTTTGTTAATTCGACACATGGTGCTCTGACCTTTGGATTTGTCTCGCAGACTAAGGGATTTATACTTCAGTCCCTTTCTATTACTTCTTGATTTAGGTGTGGATGGCATTTCTGAGAGGGTTGGCTTGCACAGAGGGCATAAACAAGATTAAGTCCAAAGCAAACAGGTCTGCACTAACGCTCACCACGTGCGCCGCCACCAGACTTGAGTCAATGCTTTGGTCGTGGCGTACGGCGTCGCTCCATGTGCATGCCGAAGTTGGGCCATTTGGTCTGGCAATTCGGCTCATGGCGAATTACTAATATTTTATATATGCCGAAAGGGCAGCCGTGTCGAATTATCCCAGTTACGAATGATCAAATACCGAAATAATGAGGTTTTATTGTAGAAACGAAATTCCTGAGCACGGTTGATGTTTGGTTTATGTTGAAGTTTGTGATGATGAAATTGCAGATAATTCACAGACGACACGTTCTGTGCACTTGTGCCCCTCCGCCACCACCCCTCCCTTAAGTCCCCTCTACCCAGAATGCCTCACTTTCCCTTCAGCACCTCAAGATTAACCTGAAATTTGTACTCATTCACACAGAGTACCATTTACATAACTGGGTTGTAATTTGCAATGGACCTTTCCATGTGTGACCCTCATCGTTGTTGTCGTTATGTAGCCTCCACAAAGGCTTTTGGTCCCATTAGTTACGGTTCAGTTGTGTCTGTGCATATGTAACTGGCAGTCGATCCAACGTATCTCTCATGCCTTACAAATACTCTTTCTTACAATGTTAATAAAAAAATTTCGTTTCAGAAGTAGGCCCCATTGTAGGAAACGGCACTGCACCAAACGGTCAATGACCACACGTGGACAAGAGGAGGCTGTCATTGGGCAATCTCGGGGGCCATCCTCACCACACGTGTTTTTGCGTGACTCGTTAATCCATTACTAGAAAGGTTACATATGTCTGGAGTCCCTAGCCATGAACCTTAATTGATTAAATTATAGTTACGCAATGCTTACATTGTAACCGGTTGTCATCTTGCAATGGCAGCACGATATGAGCACATTGTGTAAGCACTGACACCTCTTAACGGTAGTTCTCTGAGCCTTGTTTTGGTTGTTGGTAATGTCTCTTTGGGCGGATGTCTGAAACGTACATGCTTCAGCTGGCTATTCGAAAACCAAAAATCGAAATTAAGCATATCGTGTATGAAAATTGTGCTTCTTGCCAAATCGAAACCCTGCTTTCATGATCGGCTGCTTTCCGAGTGATTTTGGTCACCTGCTTACAGCCATGTGTGGTGGCTGCCCACTTCGTGTTCTCCGTTCTCTCAGATTACTTCTGGTACAAATCCAGTGATAGCCCAATCTGGGAACTAGGTGAGTGCTTAATATAATTGGTGTTCTTTTGGGGGGGGGGGGGGGGTTCACGTTCACGGTGTAAAATGTGATGTGTTGCACTTTGTGGAATAAAGTGTTAATATTAGAGGAGGTACTGAAAGGTACACCTTTGGAGATGAAGGATAAAATGGTGACGATAATGAAGATTGTGGTGTGAATGGATCTTGGGATCGTGCTGCTGTTTGCACCAACGTACAGTGAGGGAAAAAAGTATTTGATCCCCTGCTGATTTTGTATGTTTGCCCACTGACAAAGAAATGATCAGTCTATAATTTTAATGGTAGGTTTATTTGAACAGTGAGAGAGAATAACAACAACAAAAATCCAGAAAAACGCATGTCAAAAATGTTATAAATTGATTTGCATTTTAATGAGGGAAATAAGTATTTGACCCCCTCTCAATCAGAAGTATTTCTGGCTCCCAGCTGTCTCTTATACAGGTAACGATCTGAGATTAGGAGCACACTCTTAATCTCAGCTTGTTACCTGTATAAAAGACACCTGTCCACAGAAGCAATCAATCAGATTCCAAACTTTCCACCATGGCCAAGACCAAAGAGCTCTCCAAGGATGCCAGGGATAAGATTGTAGACCTACACAAGGCTGGAATGGGCTACAAGACCATTGCCAAGCTGCGTGGTGAGAAGGTGTTTTATATATATTTTATTATTTTATTGTTTCCCTTCAACGTGACTTTACCGAAAGAGCTAAGAATAAGGTGACAACAGTTGGTGTGATTATTCGCAAATGGAAGAAACACAAAATAACTGTCAATCTCCCTCGGCCTGGGGCTCCATGCAAGATCGCACCTCGTGGAGTTGCAATGATCATGAGAACGGTGAGGAATCAGCCCAGAACTACACGGGAGGATCTTATCAATGATCTCAAGGCAGCTGGGACCATAGTCACCAAAAAAACAATTGGTAACACACTACGCCGCGAAGGACTGAAATCCTGCAGCGCCCGCAAGGTCCCCCTGCTCAAGAAAGCACATATACATGCCCGTCTGAAGTTTGCCAATGAACATCTGAATGATTCAGAGGACAACTGGGTGAAAGTGTTGTGGTCAGATGAGACCAAAATGGAGCTCTTTGGCATCAATAAACTGAACTCGCCGTGTTTGGAGGAGGAGGAATGCTGCCTATGACCCCAAGAACACCATCCCCACCGTCAAGCATGGAGGTGGAAACATTATGCTTTAGGGGTGTTTTTCTGCTAAGGGGACAGGACAACTTCACCGCATAAAAGGGACGATGGACGGGGCCATGTACCATCAAATCTTGGGTGAGAACCTCCTTCCCTCAGCCAGGGCATTGAAAATGGGTCGTGGATGGGTATTTCAGCATGACAATGACCCAAAACACAGCCAAGGCAACAAAGGAGTGGCTCAAGAAGAAGCACATTAAGGTCCTGGGGTGGCCTAGCCAGTCTCCAGACCTTAATTCCATAGAGAATCTGTGGAGGGAGCTGAAGGTTCGAGTTGCCAAACTTCAGCCTCGAAACCTTAATGACTTGGAGAAGATCCCTCCTGAGATGTGTGCAAACCTGGTGGCCAACGCCAACAAGGGTTTTGCCACCAGGTACTAAGTCATGTTTTGCAGAGGGGTCAAATACTTATTTCCCTCATTTAAATGCAAATCAATTTATAACATTTTTGACATGCGTTTTTCTGGATTTTGTTGTTATTCTGTCTCTCACTGTTCAAATAAACCTACCATTAAAATTATAGACTGATTATATTTCTTTGTCAGGGGGCAAACGTACAAAATCAGCAGGGGATCAAATACTTTATTCCCTCACTGTAGCATTGCGACGCCAGGCAAAACATGGCTGGAGGTGGCCATGTGAACATCACTTGCCAACTGGCAAGTGATGTTCACAGGCAGCTGGCAAGCTGTGCACATTGTAGCAGCCTAACTTAGCAATGTCACGGGGAAGGCATCCCAAGTCTGAAGTTGTATACATCAAAACATAATGAGTACTCGTGCTAAGAACATTATAAACGCAATTTCTCTTCACTTAATGGAACCGAATAATATTTTTCCATCCAGAAATACAAGGTAATCTACCACATTTCCTCGGTGCTACAATAAGAAACAATGTTGAAATAAGTCAATTATTGCCATTATTATTTTGGCATGAAAACCATCTGCACTAATCAGTGTAGCACCGTAAAAAATGACCGCACCACTTAAATAAGTTAGCTTTTTTGAATTTCGATTTAAAGCTTTCGTGACTGCAGCACCAAGAAGATTAGCTTATTTGGTTGACAAATGCACCTCTTAATAGTTGCTTTCGCAACCAGTTTGTTTTAACCAAATACAGTGCACCTGTGTATGAGTGACCGCTTGGATGAATGGGCTTTCTTCACGTAGATGTATTGCCTGTTTGTCGGTATACTGCAGGATTAAGAGCCTCACTGCACCATGTAGGCAGGCTTATTTTACCATACCTCACCACGCCGGTTCACTGTGGGGTTGGTGAAACACTATTGAAGATGAAGCTGGGGTTGAGTGCAAAAAACTGGATTTAGCGGCACAGTCCCCTGCTGCCCACAACCCCTACTTGTTTTGGAGGGTGGTCGCCCATCTAAGCATCGTCCAGAGACCCCCAACTGTGCTTTCGCGTCCAAGCGCTGATGAGATCGGCTGCGTTCTGGGGGATTTAATCAGTCTTTGCACACACCGCAGCAAATCACGTTACATTTAGAGTTTGTGCATACTACACGGGGTTTGCATACACAATTATAAGCTGTTATCTTGTCCACTGAAAAAGAGCAATCGTAATTAACCAGGGATTAAAGTGTGCCAGCCATAACGCAAAAAACTAAATAAATATTAAATAGGACAATGCCCACGAAAATATATCTCCTGGCTAATAATTAAATACGTTTCTGTCACCAAGATTTTCAAAAACAAATTAATGTTGTGTTATTTTATTTTATCAATTTATTATTTTATTCTCATTCTACGTGACTTTACCGAAAGAACCAAAGAAGATGAATCATTGCAGTCACGAAAGCTTTAAATCGAAATTAATGTTGTTTTCAAAAATCCGCATGACCTAGCACAGCACTGCACCATGGTAACTCTGTTTGAAATGCAGTCCCCATATATTCGGCACGGTCCCACACCTCATTTGTTCCGCCCTCAGTAACGTATTTACGACTGTGTTTACCAAAGAATGTCAGTGTGTAATGCGCGTGACGTCACTCCACGTCGACCAGCCCCCCTCATTAATAATCATGAACAGGTTACGTCCTCCACATGGACCCGTCCATCATTAATAATCATGAGCGGGTGACGTCATTCCGCATGGAGAACCCCCCCCCCCCCTCATTAATAATCATGAACAGGTGATGTCCTCCACATGGACCCGTCCATCATTAATAATCATGAGCGGGTGACGTCATTCCGCATGGAGAACCCCCCCCCCCCCCTCATTAATAATCATGAACAGGTGATGTCCTCCAAATGGACACCCCCCCTCCATTAATAATAATTAGCGGGTGACGTCACTCCAAATGGGGGGGCGAGGCGCCTCCTCCCCCCTCCTCAGCGTCAACTTACAACCCTCACTAGTTTCAAGTTTCATTTATTAGGTCCCTGTGAGCCATGCGGCTCCTAAGTCGGATGCAGCCGCAACAAACAAAATATGAATCTACATTGCAGAAAACTATTACACCACAACCAGACCAAAATAAAGCTACAAAAACAATGTAACAACAGTAATCATAGGAACTGTGATTTTAAATGTAACAATAAACGATATACATAACACGTACGACAAAACCTGCAGCCATAGCTGGCAGCACGACACTCCCAGTGTATGATGTGTGAGTGAGTCAGCAGCAGAGTGAGTGAGTGTATGATGTGCGAGTCAGCGTATGATGTGTGAGTCAGTATTAGGTTGAGTGAGTGTATGATGTGTGAGTCAGCGCGCGATGTGTTAGCGCATGATGAGTGAGTCAGTGTATGATGTGCAAGTGAGCCAGCACACGTGGAGTGAACCTGTGTATGATGAGTGAATGGGTCAGTGGTTGTGCGAGTGTATGATGTGTGAGTGAGTCAGTGCATGGTGTGAGTGAGTCAGTGTCGGCTCCCTCTGCTCACGCTGTCTCCCCCCCCCCGGCTCCGTCGCCCCCCCCCCCCCCCCCCCCCCGGCTCCGTCGGCAGAACCCTACAAAGGCAGAACCCTCGCGTCACGCGATCTCCGTAACGCTATTGAGACATAGAAATAAAAAGGGTGCATAACGTCACTCCACGTCGACCAGCCCCCCTCATTAATAATCATGAACAGGTGGGGTCCTCCACATGGACCCCCCCCCCGTCATTAATAATCATGAACAGGTGGGGTCCTCCACATGGACCCCCCCCCGTCATTAATAATCATGAACGGGTGACGTCACTTCGCATGAAGAAGGTGGAACAGAAATGAAAATTTGTTTACGCAAATTAGCTTCCATTTGAACCTTTCTTTATGGAAAGTAAAGCTAATAAAGAAATCATTAATATTCACGAATATAATGAGCCAATAATGTCTGCGTGTAACGCGCGTGACGTCACTCCACGTCGACCAGCCCCCCTCATTAATAATCATGAACAGGAGGGGTCCTCCACATGGACCCACACCCCCGTCATTAATAATCATGAACGGGTGACGTCACTCCGCATGCAGAAGGCGAAAACGAAAATTTGTTTATGCAAATTAGCTTTCATTTTGACCTTTATGGAAAGTAAAGCGAATAAATAAATAAATAATGCGTAAAAAGCCAGAGCCTTGATGTCACGCTCACTCCGTAGCGCTGTCATTAATAATCATGAGCAGTTGACGTCACTCCACATGGGGGGCGGAGGGGGGGGCGCCTCCTTACCGAAAACTTAACCCTCATTAACAAGCCAGAACCCTCATACCACGTTAACTCACACCCGATTGAGACGTCTCTGTTACCGGAATGTACAAATGGCACACCAATGGATGCAGTGAATATGGTTTTACTGTCTGCTTTTCGCTTGAATATGTCAGATTTACTGCAATACACCCGTCCTTGGATGGGCTATTAGCTAATTTTAAATATTACTACACGTGTGCATGTAAACTGAATATTTGCTTCAACTAACTCAATATTTTACCTGTAACCTTGTTAGAAAAAATGTGATTTCCGTCATTTGACTATCACCTTTTTAAAATAAAAGATGTAATAAATCTTGACTTAAAGCTTTCGTGACTGCAGGAATTCATATTCTTTGGGTCTTTCGGTAAAGTCACGTAGATAGGTTCAAAGAAAATAACAAAAAACTACGACGTTTCGATCGCAACACAAGCGCTCGTCATCAGGAAAAGGGGGCTTAGCTTCTAAAGGCAAACTGTTTATAAAGGTTTGAAATGGGCGTGGCCCAAATGTCAGCAGCCAATGTAAGTGGTGGGCAGTGACTGCGGCGGTGGTGGGTTTTCCACCAATCAAAGGTCTGCCAGGTAAAAATTAGCATGTTAATGTGAGATCACCGAGCATCCTCCACGGCGTGCACGCCGAGGTGGCTATGTTAATGTGAGAGATTAGCATGTCAATGTGACAGATGTGAATGGCATATCGCCGAGCAGAAACCTCGAGGATGGCGCGCAAGGTAGCTGTGTTAGTGTGAGAAATTGTATCTGTTATTGAAAAAATCTGTCGTCTGTGGTGCGGATTGTTTTGTTGGTGGTTTTGGCGTTGCATGCGTCTCTCTGGTGAGCTGTCCCTGCCATCTGTGTCGTGTCGGTCATGCTTGCGTGTCGTGTGTCTTCCTGCTGAGCGGCCCCTGTTGTCATGTCCCACATTGGTCATGCTTGCGTGTTGTGTGTCTTCCTGCTGAGCGGCCCCTGTTGTCATGTCCCACATTGGTCATGCTTGCGTGTTGTGTGTCTTCCTGCTGAGCGGCCCCTGTTGTCATGTCCCACATTGGTCATGCTTGCGTGTCGTGTGTCTTTCTAGTGAGCTGTCTCTGCTGTGCCGCTCGTGTTGCCCAGGTTCTTCCCTTTTTATCCTGGCAACTTTGTTTTAAGATTTTGTCTCCCTCTGACTTCGGGGGTTGTCAGTCCCACTTGTTTCCTGCTGCATCTGTATTTCTCCATCCCGTCTCTCGAGTTGTGAGGGGGTTTCTTTGTCAAACCTACTTTGATCGATAGCCATACTTTTTGTGGGGGTCTGTTCCTGGACTACATTCACGTACCCCAGGATGTGGTATACTGCTACTTCCGTATTTGTTCTGTGAATCAACGTCTGTGAGTTTCGCTGGTGTCGCTAGCCCCGATTCCTTCTCCCCTACGAGGGTGTGAAGACATTACCTCGTTTATCAGAGACAGTTTCCTGCCCTTTTCCTTTTCGAATTTTTCCTCATTCCATAATCTCTGTATGTCTGCCTGTGTGAGACGGTACGAGTCCCGTCTTGCTATTTCTGCAATTTTTACATCGTGTTCACTTTTGTCACATTTTATCCAGTCCTTAAGTAGTTTCCCTCGATGTGTCTTAATGTCATGGATACGGCTCCCCTCCCATGTGTCCCTCTGCCTTGTCTGCTCTTTAGCAGACCGGCCTGTACGTATTAATACGAGTTCCCAATATTCCGCAATCCACTCAAAAAATCATTTTGATCCTATCACAGGATGCATTCCGTTCGACTCGAGAATATTGTCTCAAGCTACCTATCTTTGTTCTAACCTGCTACTCTGGTACTTCGCCTCAGAGTGCGTTTTTTGTTTGTTTTAAACGCATGTTTACAATCACAAGGGAATTTTAGTTCTCAATACTCTGGTTAACACAACAGTGATTCATTCCTTAATTCAGGCATAAACTGTCTGCAAGAGATCCCGGATGAGCAATCCGATTATGTTGTATATATTGGGTCTTGAAAAATAATAAAAATAATACAAATTAAATATAAATTGAAAGTGTGTATTTTTCTTATTTATGCTAATTTATGTAATTATTCAGGTGTATTTTTGCTAATTAGGAACGAGTAATTGAATCATGTGTAAGTGTCTGTAAGCATGCAAATTTATGCACTTATGCTAATTAGGCTCGGTTTCGTTGTGGTGGGTTGTATTATCAATCTGGATAATACAATGATTCTCGCTTTAACTTTTACTGATTATGTCTTAGTGTGTTTATGTCAGGTCTCAAAATTCAGATCTCACTGCACCACTCAGACTCTTCTGTGTTAAACAACTTTAATATCTAAAAAAACACAACACTCTAATATGCGAACTCTTATGCTAGGAATGTCAACACAATACTCCTGGTGATGTCCTCCTCATTGATCCGTACATTTAACCCTCAATGGTTACGTTTGTTAAACTGGATAAGAGAACAATTGGCTCATTCCTCAGAATTAAGCGAGCATATACGGCGATAGGAAAAAGTCCTTAAAAATTAATGGGACAATATTCATGCGAACAGTAATAAAGAAACATGTCCCGAAAGCAAAAGTAGACCTCAATGAATTCATTGGTAGGATTATGCAATTAACTAAATGTCGATTTTTATGGAAAAAAATTGGCAGAATTATTCTTTATATTAATTTTTGGAAAAAGGCCTATATATACAACAGTACCCCGCTCCGTCCTATCGTCTCCACCATCAACTCACCCACCTACAAACTGGCCCGATTTCTGTCTGAGACCCTGCTTCCTTTTTATGGGCAAGACCACCTCAGCTGTACTTAACTCAGCTCACTTGGTTTCTCTAATCAAGGACATCTCACTGTCTCCAGATGATTTACTTGTCAGTTTCGATGTAGTCTCCCTGTTCACAAAAGTACCTGTACCTGATACCATTGCAATCATTGAAGACTTGGTCTAACAGGGACTGAATCCAGATGTACCAACTTTGGTGAGGCACTGCCTTACCAACACTTACTTCACCTGTAATGGTACATTCTACAAACAAAATTAGGGTACCCAAATGGGTTCTCCCTTATCACCAGTGGTAGCGAATGTTTTCATGGAGAAATTTGAGACAGATGCCATCCAGACGTCTACCCTATGTCCTTGTGGAAGAGATACGTAGATGACACGTTCGTTATCTGGCCACATGGCCTGCCAGCACTGAACCAATTTCTCAACCACATCAATTCCATACACCCATCCATCAAACTCACCATGGAAGTGGAAAATGATGGCAAGCTACCATTCCTGGATGTTTTGATTGAGAAGAGACCTGATGGCTCGTTGGGACACTGTTTTTTTCCATGAAAGCCACCCACACTAATTCCTATCTAAAGCCTGATTCCCACCACCATTCAGCCCAGAATAATTTCGTCATCAAAACACTGCATCTCTGACCAGCACCACCTAGCCAGTGAGCTGGAGCACGTACACCTAGCCCTCAGGATGAACGGATATTCTGACCGTACAATCTGCAAAGCTGTATCCTCAGCCATGGGGAGACAGCCATCTGAGGATCCAACCAATACCATCACTTTTCCATACATAGCAGGGGACACTTAATTTATTTTGATAATATTGAAGTTCTTTCCAAAACTAGTTACTACTGGCCAAGGCTAATTAGAGAATATATCGAAATTGAGAGAAATTAAAATGTAACCGTTAGGATAGCTACAGGCTTAGTGCTACTTGGAAGCGAATCATCAAATAATTCATTGTTTAAATGCAAGTCTATACCTCTTATTGTCAGCCTGTGGGCTGACAATAAGAGGGCTGACAATAAGAGGTACTGCTCTTTTAGTGCACACAAACGACAGGAGGTACAATAATAATGTGCATGCATAACATACGTTGATTACCATATGAATAATCAAATCGGTAATGAATACCCATTGTAATTGATATGTATTCATTAATCCCCCCCACACCCCTTCGCACGTGAAGGGCTCACAAGTGACGTCATCACATCTATCCCTCTTTAAGGAACGAAACAGGATTTCTCTACAAATATGGCCGTCACTTGATGCTAGTTGTCATTGCTGGTGAAATGTCGTACTCGGTTTGTAAATATAGTGGATGTCCTCCAACACACCGGTGTGCAGTATTAGTAACGAATTGGCATGTTATGTTTACGTGACAAACCTTACTAATTGGCTGTGTTGGGTGTTGGCAGATTTAACGACACATTTATATTTAAGCGATCTAACAAAAAAAAAACCTGTGTTATGGATACATACGCACGCTTTTAACAAGTTCCCATATTTACTATACCCTTGCCATCACAATTACTTAAAAAATAAAGAATATAAAACACAACATCACAATGCCATGCCTTTTGAGCAGAAGGCTGGAGCATGTATATTACCAGAGTACACGTAATGCTCAGCAGAGTTAGGTGTGCTCCCGCGCTTACAGCCTTTAATAGCTCTGCGAATACCTGCAAGGTAGAAGATAAAAGGCACCTGGATCCATCGGCGCCCTGTCAGAGCCACAGCATCAAAAGTGTTTAAATCATAGGTTCACACCTCCCCTCCCCGTTCAACCACTCGGAGTGAAACAGATTCTCACTTGTAATTAGATTCATTTCTCGGCATTGTTGCCAGTCACTGTATATATCAAATTCATAATTTGGTTTTGCAATTCAATTAATGTCCATTCTCAGGGCTTATACTGTATATTGGTGAAGAGTCACCGCCTCGCTTGAGAGGAGTGCCCTGTTCTGATTTCTGGGCATGACACATTTTAAAATAAACTGAGAGTATTTAATTGTTATCTCTTCCCTGGATTGTTTCCCAACATGACGCGTTGTTGTACTCGTTTTTGCGGTGTCCAAAAGAGATTTCTTTCACTCTCTGCACTTTACCTCTCGCATTACAACAGGGATTCAGTTTTTGTAAGTCGAGTTCAGCATATGTACAAAGAGCTTATGAAATCTGAATTGTGCAATTTGAATGCTTTAGCTGGGGTCATCCTAGCACCTTGAATCCCAGCATTGTCATTTGTTGCATGCAGGACCGAAGGTGAATGGAGTGGACTATCACATCATCCCCGCCCATGATGGTCTCCCTCTAAGCATGCTGGGACAGGTGAGCAGGGAACTCTGGGTAAGGCTGCACGATTCACTTCCCTCCACATGTTCAGTCACCAGTGTTTTCATATCAGGATAAAAAAACACATTAGACGATTGAAGGGAAACCTATAAATTTTAGTAAAATCCCCACTCCACAGAGATGTATATATATAATTAATGATCAGTGCGTCCAGACTTTAAAAAGGCAAGTGAGGACTCCCTTGCCATATTCACAGATCTTTATCTGTGAATGTCGATGCCATAAATTGGTGGTTGCCTAGTCTTTGGGAATGGAATGCTATGGTATTACACTGCGCTCGAATAGCAAAAACTCAATCATACATTTAAAAAAACATCAAAACGTCAGCTTAAAAAATATTAGGCATCCAACTATTTATGAATAGGTCAGAGCTCTTTGAGATAGAATGTCTTCTGGAATTGAGATCCGTATATATATCTCTCTCCCAATTCTAAACTCTACATTACGTCTTTGAATGCAAAACCATAGAACTCCTGAGCTGGTGGCAATGCTCTCATCTGAGAGCATCATTTGACACTGCTGAGCACTGTTGTGCCCTTCCCTGTGGCTGTTGCTGTGAAGTAAGCACGTGTGGGCCAGTTGCCCCCTTGCTAGACGATAGATGAAACTCAGGCCACGCAGTGCTGCCCACGAGTGACCACTGGACGTTATAAGGTCACATCCGTGTTGGTGATCAGCTGGGGGGAGAGCACCACTCCGTTATTTAAATTTACATCCGCAGATGTTTGGTAACTGTCCGCAGGAACGAGCCAAGCCTTTACAGGTTTAGGCTTCAACTGATCATTTAAGCTAAATTGTTTATATATCTGTTTGTCTTTGCTTTGTCTCTTAATTATTTACATGAGTAATGTTTTTTGTTATTGGAATATACATGGATTATAACCATTTGTCAACTTTTTGTATTGAAATTCATTATTGTGCTCACAATACACGCATTGAATCACACTTTTAAGATCGAATTATTTATAGTTTATGCAAATAGCATTCAAATCAAATGTAACATTTTTACCTTTGGGTTTATGGAACACGCAAGGCAGATCGTGGAAGACTCACAGAGACCATGTAACAGTGCGACAAAAAAAAAATCTTGACTTAAAGCTTTTGTGACTGCAGGAATTAATATTCTTTGGATCTTTCGGTAAACAAAAAAAGTTCTAGATGTTTTGTAATGGCATTGCGGCATTTGCAGGGAGTGGAATTATGAGATGCCTATTACACGCTGTCGCTCAGTGGGTCTAATCTTTGCAGCACTTGGAACGCACCACCGTACTTGAGCCAAAGCATTGCTACTGCAGTCACCACATTCCCTTAAAAAAAACAGCCTTAGCCGTTCTGACGTCCTACACGCGTACGTTGGATTTTTGTTTAGGCATCTTGCCTGTGTCGCATAGCGATGGCCCATTAATTCAATTCATGTCAAGGTCGCTTGCATTTTAATGCTTTGTCACTTGGTAACAAAAAAGTTAAGTTTCATTCTTTTGTTCATCAATGGCAATCTGGATTTGTTTTTTTAATGACGTACGTAAGTATGGTACAGTCGTGCATTGCATTGGCAATCATTTGGAAATTTTAACCGTGTACTTAGAAAAATAAAACATAAAATGTGCTCGTTTTAGCAAAACGTGTACACTTGCATTTCCTTTTTTTTATTTCCCTTGAGTGTGCCTGCTCCCCCACCCTATTGTGCAAACCGCAAGAAAACGGCATTCCAGTTGCGTCAATTCTACGTGGACCCAGATTACAAAGGTTTAATTGCCACCGAAAATTTGGCACTGAAAAATAAGGATTCACTCTGTGACCCCCGCTCCTCCCCCCCATAGGGGTGAATGATGATGATGATGCTGCTGCACCGCATAGTTCCAGCAGTTCTGCGCCATCCTTGCGGATCCCGCAAACGTTTAACGAGACGATTGGTCGTTGACACCCCCTCCGCGGTTAGCGTCATCTCTGGTTCGCGCCTCCGGTTAGCACGGTTGGCTAAGAACGACGTGAAAGAAGTTCAACAAACGGACATACATAGATCTGATGCCACCTACGTCTCATTGTGCACTGGCTAAGAACGACGTGAAAGAAGTTCAACAAACGGACATACATAGATCTGATGCTACCTACGTCTCATTGTGCACTGCCCGAAAATTTGCTCCTGCTCATTTTCCTACTCGCTGGTAAGGGAAGGTTTAGCGAAAGTTAATCCCACTTTAATCTCCTTCCCTAGAGTTGCAGGCAAGAGGATCAATAGTCACTCCTTGCTGTTACCTTACTCACTGCCGCCTTCATTCTTTATATTTATATTTCCTGTGGCATTAACACTACATGCACCGGTGTTAGCTACGTGACCAACTATATTTTTTATGAGCGGCGCATGAGTTGGCCTAATTTCCTTGCGCTGTACCAGTTGGTGGCACGTACGAGAGGCGATGGCTCCCTCACGTGGCTCCACGTCGCTGCCACTTTACCGGTCCTCTCCTTGGCATCTGCACCGATGTTCTTTTTCATTGTGTGCATCATCTGTGGTTTTGCCCCACAAAACAATATGATGATGGCATTCCCCCCCCCCTCTTTGCACTGTTGTAAGTGTCACTGTGTGCCACGTAACGTAAGCTTTTGCTTATTTACCATCAGAAAATGTGTTGAAATTATTAATTTCCAATAGTCCTCAGTTTTAGTACTCAACAAAAAATTGTTTGGTCAGTGTTAAATTCCAGCCTCATAGCAGACATTTTAATTGATTAATTACTACCAGAGCATGTTTTTTTGTTTGCATGTTCACCACACGTACATGTGGTTAATGCACACATGATTCATCATTAGACCTCCTTTGCCAGTACCAAAATGTAATAATAGGGTTTTTCCCCTTTTTTTCTGGCAACAAAACTGAAACCTTTTTACAAGGATTCATGTCTGCATTAACCACAATACCTGCAGTCAAAATGCAAACAAAAAACATACTATGATAATATATGCGTTGTCCTTGAAACTGATTGGTCCACACCAAGGGACGGCTTGCTTTTGAGCCTCAACCCAATTAGATCTGAACCTCGACCCAATTGGGTCGAGGCTCAAAAGAAAGCCGTCCCTTGGTGTGGACCAATAAGTTTCAAGGACAATCGATATATTATCACAGTATGCTTTTTGTTTGCATTTTGACTGCAGGTATTGTGGTTAATGCAGACATGAATCCTTGTAAAAAAGGTTTTGTTGCCAGAAAAAAGGGGAAAAACCCTATTATCACACATGATTCCTTGCAAAAGGTTTCAGTTTGGTGTTTTAACATCTTAACACAAACTGTTTTATTGCCAAAAAGGGTAAAACCTATACTTATACTTTTAATTGATATTTGTGTTGAACTTCTTTCGCACCGTACGTAGCCAACCGTGCTAAACAGAGGTGCAAGGGAAGGACAACCTTGATATACACTAATACCAGGGCCTCGTAGCCCTACGCGTAATGGCCTGGACATTGAAAGAGCCAGGTTTGAGAGTTGGGATCGAGACCCCGACATTCAGGAATTTCTGTAAAAGTCCAGAAGACCCTCCACCTGGAGACTGTTCATGGTGCGGTCAAGAGAGAGCATGCACCCAGTCTCGTGTGCTTGGTCTCTTCTTGTGTGGCAAATACTTTTTAATGGAATTCTGTTGTAGGCCTGTCTTTAGTGGCTTTAAAGAAGGTCAGGTTCTCGACCATCTCGACCTTTCACAAGGAGGTGAAAAGGGGGTTGCCCATGGGCTCATTTAAAACATTAACCAGGCTCTTTTAGGCGATGAAACAGTAAAGGCCACAAGTCAGGTCCCATATGGCACCCTGAAACCTACATCTGGTGCTGAACTTGTTGTTTGGGATTTCTTTTAAGCTTTTAGCTACCTGTTCGGAGTGTCTGTTGACTTTAAAACTTAGTTCCTGATCGCTACAAATTTGGCAGGGAGGATTAGTGAGCTTGCACATTTTGGTGGTTAACCCTCCCTTCACGCTGATCGCAAGGGGGAAAGGGCAGTGTTGAGTATATCCCCTCGGTTCATCCTAATGGCCTTGTCAGAACTTCACAGTAGCCAAGAAATAGTCTTGCCTTATGTTACTGTAAGGCTGCGCTGTTGTACTTTGCCGTGAATGCAATCGCCCTCCCGCCTGTGGTGCAGACTGCACGTTAACGTAGTTGTGTCTTGTGTGTGGGGTTGTGCACTCTCGTATCGACGTGTGTTTCGCAGGTTAAGGCCGAAGCTAGTCTGGCCCAGGCACCTGCACAAATGTCTCAGGTTACCAGCCAGCCCTCCATCACCATGGCAGCTCTTCCACAGGCACAGCTGCTGTTTGCAGGCGGCCAGATCGCTGGGGTAACGACCTCTTAACATTTTAAACAGCTCATCTACATTACAAAAGCGAAGGTTACTGTGTGAGCTCAGCCACAACTGACTAAAGGCTGTGGCGTGCGTTCCTTTTATTTTATCCGGAGAGCACACACGCAAGATGTGGTAAAAAGTGGTTTGTTGCATTTTTGTGTTATTAGCTCATCTCATCCCATTGCTGGATGAAGGTTTTAATAACTTTATCGATGTGGTCTCTCAGCGCCACACAGATGCAAAAAAAGAGAGTCTGGTTATGTCGGCATTCGTGGGAAGACTGTGTCAATGCAGTAAATTGTTTTTATTTGCAGTATAAAATACTGAAAATTGTACTTTGATGTAACTTTCCATTTTGTAAGATAGGGTGCTAGGAAAGTGAAGCCTGATTTTCTTTTTGTGCTCTGTTGCCGAGAGGAAAACTTTAAATGGTAAATATTGACACTTATGTATGGTGTGTTCCACGACACGCAACTGCGGTTGAGATGCATCCTTTAATTTGTGTTGTGTTATGGTTGCTGCGGCACAATTGGTTCAGCTCACCGAAAACTACCAATCCACTCGGCCACCGAGTTGTGTGGTTACCACCGGGCGCATGGCACTTAGGTCTGTGTTTCTTTTTCCTGCAAGTTGACGCTGGCTGGTGTACAGCAGCACCTGCTGATACAGCAGGCGCAGGCTCAGCTCATCACTTCAGCCACACAGCAACAGCAACAACAGCAGCAGCAGCAGCAGGCTACAACAGCTGGGCAGACAACTGCCCACTTCACCATAAACCAGTCCACAGGACAGATTTCACTAAGTCAACTGCAGGGACAGATATCCCTGGCTCAGCCTATACAAATTGCAACGCAGGTGACCCCATGATCACCCACCTCTATCAGCATGACTCCTGTGGCCATTTGCATAAAACACTTCAAGTGACCTTGTTTTTCCTTCACTTGCACTGCTTTAAGACAGTAAGAGCAAGGTCCACTTTATATGTTTTAAACAACCGGCAACAGACCCTGGCTTCGTCATCGTCATTCCATACACAGAGCCCTGTGCAGTTGATAAGTGAGACATCTTTTGTTAATTAAAATTGTGATGTTACATTTTAATGATAAAATATTAAATATTCTCTTTAAATTGTGGGATATGAGTTTGTTTAGTTTCACTACGTTGAAAGCATACTCTTGTTCATGTAAACAAATATGACATTGAGAAATTCAACTTTAACACTAGTGAGACTCTTTTGTGCAATGCAGTTTTAGTGACCTCTTGTCATCTCCACAGGGCTCTCTAATTGGCCATTTTCCTCGCCCTTGACCCCCCTCCCCTGGGCTCTATCACGAAGCTTGCACGAGCTTCTCTTCTCACCGTAGCTGCGGCATTGGAAACTCCGTTTCACCAGCTCATGAACGAAGCCGCACTCCTTCTCGTGAGTTAGCGGCGAGCACCGTCCATTGACGGTGTTTCTGGTAACACCATCAAGTTCCTTCTTTACTCGGGGTGGAATGGAGTGTGGTGCAGCTTTTAACGTGAGCCTGGGAGAAGTGGTCATCTGATTGAAATACGGACAGCCTCGTTCGACAACACTGGTTGTCCAGGAAAGGCGCCGTGCAGTTGGCCTCCTTGAGTACCATGTGTGCGGAATTGCACCTTGTTGGGAATCTCTGTGCCGCTGTAATGTGACTGTTAAATAGCCCTGTGACATTCTACCACATCTCAAACCATTGCATGATCCCCTGCTCGAAGACCATTGCATGACCAGCCCTAATGTCCGTCGTGAAACCCTTAACCTCCACCATTACCTGCTGTCAAGTGTGTGCAAATAAGTGGATGTGTAGTGATTTGTATGACCGTTTTAAGTAAACATTTTTTTATTTAAATATGTAAGTATACTTTGAGTTAATATACGTATGTATGTTGAACTTCTTCCGCACCGTACGTAGCCAACCATGCTTAATCGGAGGTGCGGGGGAAGGACAACTAACTAAACACAAAAAATATTATAATATATTAGCTGCAACAAATGACTAAATGTGTAATCAACAATTGATTAGTTACGATGCGAAATTTATTGTATGCCTATTTAGGTGAACCAGGTGAAAGTTAATTTGGACAACAATCATCATATACTGTTTATATATTGTGAATAAGCATTTTATGTGTTATGATTTGGATGGGTATATTAATTTGAAGGGTTGTAGTTTGAAATATATATCTATAATTAAATTGAATTTGTGCACATTGAGCTAAAATAGAAACATTGATAAGGCCATGGTTTTGTATTTGGTAGATTAAAACATGCACATTGAGCGGGTATCCAATGTGGATGGTGGTTTTGGATGAGAGTTACAATAGAAACTGGTTTCTTGAATACAGAAAACAAAATTGACCTTTTTTTTTGTCGGAGTAAAAATTAACAGGCCAATCGGCAGTTGCAGCTGTAATATATAATATGCATTAAAAGAAACACGGATGAGGGCTGATTGGGTCCTCCGATTAACATCCGTTGTTTGCATGTCGTGCGGTACATTCCAGTCGTGGAAATGTACGCATTCGTGATACAACTTGGGCAGTATATATAAAAAATATTTTTTGGGCGTTAATTAAAACCTATTGAGCTTCATCTGTAGATGTATAATTATGTCGATACTTGTAAACATCAGGCATATATATGCATCCTGCTTTGCATCCATTGGATATCGCTGCATGGTTTGTGTAATTCGATGCTTGACTGTCTTATAAGTGCACGTAACACTTTCCTTCTGTAAGCTTTAGCCGTATGTCGGTCATCGTTTCTGGCGTCCACAGACTATTATTATTTACACTCGCAATTGCTCTCGAGGCCCATCAAGTGGGTGTCCTGTGGACGCTGCCAACAACAACAATCAAAATCCAGATTGCATAACAAATAAAAAAACCTTATGTAACGATGCTTTGGCTCATCTATTAAAAAAAGTTTATCATGCTCGCAGCGCACGCATCTATGTGCGTGAAAATTGATATATATTTAAATCAGATGTTTTACGTAATTGACTTTATATAAACCCTGCAAGCTTTACTTTCACCACAATGGCAAGAATGTATAGATTCTTGAATCGAATCATGACCCATAATCGTGACAATTGATCAATTACATTGGGGGCAAGGTGGTGAATCTGTTCAATTCCTGTTACGCATGGCTACACGTGCACGTTTGCATGCTAATTGGAATCCTCGGCAGCTCATGTAGAGGCTCGCAAAGTGATTATGACACAAAGCCCCAGTGCGCATCGCTCGCTGACGGAACCCCTCTGCCGCGTCGTGTGCCGGTGGTCAGGACCTCCAGACTGGGCTGCCTCTTCACCAGCTCTTTCTAGTGCAGCCCGCCACTGGGCTAGCCACCGGGCTGCAGCAGGCTCAAGTCATCCTGCCTCAGGCGGGCCACACCAGGCCAGGTGAGGGGCAGGACCGGGGGCGGGAAGGTGGCTCAGACAATGCACCGCCGTCTTCGCCGTTGCCGCCGTTGCTCACGCCCCCTCGATGTCCCCGCAGGACTCGCGCAAGCACAGAACGTCCTGCAGCAGTTGCCTCAAGCGACGCAGCGCAGCGTCGCAGCTCCGGTGGGTGCACGCAGAGACAATGATTCCCCCATGTAGCCTACATTGCACTGATGGGGGCGAGAGCTGTTCGGGTGGTTACTCATCATATGCTTACGGACGAGACAATCTATACTTCGTGCACTGGCCATCACTCGTATGGGAAACACTTTCTCTCCTGCGGAGGGGGCTGGTAGGGACGTTGGGTTGCTCGGTCAGTGGCCAGGGTCAACGGTGGCACCACGTGGTGTAATCCGCACAATATGCCCGACTGTGAGGGGGGCACAAGCCGGCGTGAGTAGGTTAAACGTTGAGTTTTATAAGGGCACCACGGGGTGACCAGCCCCTCCCCACCCAGCCCCACCCCCCACCCAGCCCCTCCCCACCCTCCCCTCCCCACCCAGCCCCACCCTCCCCACCCAGCCCCTCCCCACCCTCCCCTCCCCACCCAGCCCCACCCAGCCCCTCCCCACCCTCCCCTCCCCACCCAGCCCCTCCCCACCCTCCCCACCCAGCCCCTCCCCACCCTCCCCTCTCCACCCAGCCCCACCCCTCCCATTTTTGGATGCACGACGGACGGACACAATAAATCCCTGTGGGCTGGTGTAACCAGGAGGTTCCTACCAGTGTAATCTTTCCAAGACATTTCTCTCAAATCTGGTGTATAGGTGCCGTGGGCCCTTTGTTTTAATGATGCCGTGTCATTGATGATGTTAAATGGTTCATCAGCATCATCAGCTTTGATCAATCTACTGCTGGTTCGATTGTCGCTTCTTGCCACCAATAATGTTTATCCAGTATCGGGCACATGATGATGACGACATGGCCCGGTCTTTAGCCCTGGCGAAGTCCTCCAAAATAAACGGTTCCACTCGGATCCGACAGACCGATAGATGCCCCATGGTTTTTGTTTCACCGAAGTCGCATGTGTCAGTGTCGTTAAGGACAACCCAATGCTCATTAGACGATCCTGATAAAAAGGCCCAGACGGGCAACTCTGCCCGGTGATGGCCTGCTTTCGCAGCCCGCTGAGTGGCTTGCACGCGCGTGTTGTCTTTGTGTAGTTTACCCTGCCCAGCAGAGCGACGGTGCCCGTGGGCGACGTGGCCGCGGGCACGGGCGTCGGCACGGGTGGCTCTGGCGGCGCCGCCAGCCCAGGCATCCAGCCCGAGGACCCCAGAGACCTGGAGGAGCTGGAGGTGTTTGCAAAAATGTTCAAGCAGCGGCGCATCAAGCTGGGCTTCACACAGGTAGTAGAGCGTGAGCTGGAGGGGGCTCCCACGTTGACACGCGTCGCGGTTTGTTGCACGTGTTGTACGCGCCAGTTCGTCCGTCTGTTTAGTTTTCTGTAATCCTTCGCAGGGAGATGTAGGCCTGGCGATGGGCAAGCTGTATGGCAACGACTTCAGTCAGACGACCATCTCCCGTTTCGAGGCACTCAACCTTAGCTTCAAGAACATGTGCAAGCTCAAGCCCCTGCTGGAGAAGTGGCTCAATGACACAGGTGTGCACGTGCGTGAGTGGACAGCGGGTGTACAGGCAACCGCTGCGCACAGCCAGTGGTTGTGACTACGAGGCTACGTGGCGGGCAGCAGAGGGCAGTGCGGCAACATCCATTATTATTCTGTGCGTCCCTGCCCCCCACGTCTATGCTCCCCTTCTTCGGCCAACCTGTGCTAACCAGCGGGGTGAAGTACGGTCCATAATCCCCCGCTACCCTCGCAGTGTGCGGAGTCCCTCATCCATTTGATGAGAGAAGAAAAATAGTAGTTGAATTTTAACTTAAATCTTTCGTGACTGCAGGAATTCATATTCTTTGGTTCTTTCGGTAAAGTCACATAGATATAAGAAAAATAATAACAACAAAAATTAAGTGAATAGAAATATTAACCAACATAAAAATACGAATGTAGACTGTAGCCTGGTAATTAATTGGAGTGAGTGTACTGGCAGTCTATAATGTAGACTGTTGCCTGGTTTCTTAAACTGGTGAGCGTATTGGCAGTCTATGATGTAGACTTATTCTTGGTTCTTTCAGTAATTTAAATATATTTAAATTAACATAAAATAAAAAAAACACGACAATTCGATCGCAACACAAGTGGTCGTCATCAGGAAATGAGAGGTTAGCCTCAAAAGGCAAACTGTTTATAAAGGTTTAGAGATGGGCGTAGCCCAACTAAGCTGTATCTGCAGCAGCAGTTACATAGTGGAAACTAACCGACATGTCTCGGACCGTGTTTGTGAGCATAAAGCAGATTTGAAACACAGTAGGACCAATACTTCTGCTGTGGCTGATCATTATTTTAATGCAGCTGGTCCACACGAAATTGATTTCTCTAAGACGATGGTACTTTGGAAGCCTACTGGCTATCAAAAAGTTTCGTTCATGAAGCCATCCATATATACAGACACAGGCACAACTTCAACCGAGAGGATGGTTATAATCTAGGATTGAAGCTTTCGTGACTGCAGAAATTACTATACTCATTGGTTCTTTCGGTAAAGTCACGTATGTAGAAATAAAATAAAATTAAAATAGATCACGACGTTTCGAACGCAACACAAATGCTCGTCCTCAGGTGAAAATGGCGTAAACCACACAGTGAAGGAACACACAGAGGGACATCACACACAGAGCGCACAGAGGGACATCACACACAGAGCACACAGAGGGACATCACACACAGAGCACACAGAGGGACATCACACACAGAGGGACATCACACACAGAGCACACAGAGGGGACATCACACACAGAGCACACAGAGGGACATCACACACAGAGCACAAGTCCTTATCCTCTGTGTTTTCTCGCTGTGTCGTTTGCGCCATGTTCACCTGAGGACGAGTACTTGTGTTGCGTTCGAAACGTCGTGCTCTATTTAACTTTATTTTTTATTTTATTTCTACATACGTCAATTTACCGAAAGAACCAATGAGTATAAGATGGTTTTTAAACTCAGCAATCATTGGAAACATGTCATCAACCACTTTGGGTCATAACTTGATTTGTGTTTTCTTGTCAACCTCCACCGTCAGCAGTGTGGGTATGTGGAGCGAGGTGCAAATGATTGCCCGGTGGTGGCCCTTTTGATTGGTGTGGACCCACTGCGTTGGCGTTGCTTCCTCCTACATTAACATTAGCTGCCCCGCCCATGCTGCTGACACACTTGGGCTACGCCCATTTCTAAACCTTTATAAACAGTTTGCCTTTAGAGGCTAACCCCCCTTTTCCTGATGACGACCGCTTGTGTTGCGATCGAAACGTCATGGTTTTTGTTTTTATTAGTATATTTTTTATGTAGTTTTATTATATTTTAATTACTGAAAGAACCAAGAATAAATCTACATTATAAACAGCCAAGTACGCTCACCGAGGTTAAGAACCAGGCTACAGTCTACATTATTATCTGCCAGTACGCTCACTCAGTTTAATAACCATTGCTACAGTCTACATTAGACTGCCAATACGCTCATCAGCTTTAAAACAAGGCTACAGTCTACATTATAGACTGCCAGTACACTCACCGAGGTTAAGAACCAGGCTACAGTCTACATTATAGCCTGCCAGTACGCTCACCCAGCTTAATACCCAGGCTACAGTCTACATTATAGCCTGCCAGTACACTCACCCAGCTTAATTACCATTGCTAGAGTCTACATTATAGACTGCCAGTACACTCACCAAACTTAATAATCAGGCTACAGTCTACATTATAGACTGCTAGTACATTCACTCCGATTAAGAACCAGACTACAGTCTACATTAGTGTTTTTTTTCTTGATTTGACGCTTTCGTGACTGCAGAAATTATTCTTTGGTTCTTTCGGTAAAGTCACGTAGAAATAGTATGATATTATGTATTTTTTTCTATTTCTACGTGACTTGACCGAAAGAACCAAAGAATAGTGTTTTTTTGTTTATTATTTATATTTGATCATTTTTATTCGCTTTATTGTTATTTTTCTATCTACGTGACTTGACCGAAAGAACCAAAGAATAATCGTAGTTGCATTGCTAGTGGTCCCGCGAGCACATGTCAGGGCATCACGAGGGAACCCCGCCAGCCGGGTGCCTTCTGCAGGATTTCAGCGCCGTCATCACCATTCGCAATCGTAATTCCGCGTGTGTTCTCTCCCTGACTGTTCTCACCTGGCTTGCCCCCCGTCCCCCTGTCCCCAAACGGATGCATCCAGAGCACATTCCGGCTGACTCCTCACCCGGAAATCAGAACGCGTCCCCCTCGGGCTTGGAGGGCTTGGGGCGGCGGCGAAAGAAGCGTACGAGCATTGACACGCACGTGCGCGTGGCTCTGGAGAAGAGCTTCCTGGAGGTGAGGCCCAATGAACAATCGTATCCTGCTCGCATAGGTGAATAGCCACAGGGCTTGCGGCATGGAATGTTAAAACGACAACTACTTTCATTTATCAACATCTCCGAGTGTACGGAATGTTTTGTTTCGTGTATGAAACTCAAGGAGCTGCGTGTTTGTGTGTGTGTGTGTGTGCGCGCGCTTGTGGTATACGCGTGGCTGTGTGTGCGTGCGCGCGCGCATGTCTCTGTCCGTGCATGTGTGCGTGTCGTAGCAGAACTGCAAACCGACATCGGAGGAGTTGAGCATGATAGCGGAGCAGCTGCACATGGAGAAGGAGGTGGTGCGGGTGTGGTTCTGTAACCGCCGACAGAAGGAGAAACGCATTAACCCACCTGCCAATACCCTGGTGCGTGCCGACTGTTAAAGGGCTTCGGTACAGGCTGTAGTAATGCAGAGGGAGTGCTGTGGGTGTGGGGCTAACTTTGGAAAAGGTTTTTTGGATGTTGGGGCTACGTACGCATACAAAGACTTGAACCTGTGTGTTTGCGTCGTGTTTGGTATATATGTAACGCTGAGTGCAAATAACGGACGTTGAGGCTTTTTAAGATGCAGGTTATCCTTGGCCTTTAGAGAGGCGTGGCCACTGATAACATGCCGGACGCATATGTATGTGTGCATGACAGGTAGAAAGCACCAACTCTAACGCGGTCGTGAGCTTCAACGCCGCAATGATGCCCCACTCAGGTACAACTCCCATCACGTAATCCTCCGTCGGGTTTTTGTCAAGTCAGGGGCGGTCCTTTCCGTTGTTCGCCCGCTTGCGAGCGCCAGCGTGTGCCCGCAACGATGGCACCTCCTTTCTGAGAACCCCTCGGTTTTGCGTGGCCGTGCAGGCTCGTCGCTGGGCAGCAGCAGCAGCAGCGCATTGGTCACCACGGCGGCGCTGCCCTCCACACCCATCCCTGCCACCGGCTGCGAGATGCTGACGTCTCCACGGCAGCACTCGCTCTCCAGCGGGCAGATGGCGCAGCTGGCGGGGTGGATCCACTGTTGCGAGAGCGGCCTTGCTCATTCCTTAACTTCTTGCCCTGTCAATTAATCAATCGATTAATTAAACTAGATTCTTTTTTTTTTTTTGCTATGTGCCCTTCGCAATAATATTATCATGGAGCGCTTCGCAAGTGAACGTTACTATTGCGTCAATACATACGAGTTAATAATAAAGGTTTTTGGGTTCAATCGCATAAGTATAAATGTATCGTAACCCTCCACCACCCGCCACAGCCAGTAAGGTTTGTCACGTAAACAAAACGTGCCAATTAGTGACTACTTTGCCAGAATATCACCCGATGATGCTGGATGTAATTACCAGAGAAACGTCATGCTAAAATTGTAAATGTTGTGGATTTACTCTCCAACACTCCGGTGGGCTGAAGCAGTTACTAATTGGCACGTTTTGTTTACGTGACAAACCTTACTGCCTGTGTCGGGTAGTGGAGGGCTACGACACATTTATACTTACGCGATCGAACCCAAAATCCTTTATTATAAACAATATGAGTTACACAAAACAAGAAAAAGCGTACACAGTTAAAAATTAATGAGACAAATTATAAAACACATTTAGCTTATCCGATTGTGTTCATGGTGTGGTCCACATGAACACAATCTCGACCAGCACGCTGCACCATGAACACCCACATACACAGGTTGTTTTTTGTCCATCCCAATGTCCTTTTTCCCCAAGTTATTTTAAATTTGCTCAGTTCAATAAGCCTCTTAATTATTTTCTATCCCCCCTCATAAATAGTGCTGGTTGTTGCTGGCTGCTTGGCACTTTGGCCTTTGGATCTGTACTCAGCAACTGTGATATATACAAATATATAGCAAATAAACTCTTTGTGCATTGCTATCCCAAGGTGCTTCTGAAAATATAACTCAAACCCAGTGTCCAATCAATACATGTTCGATTGCTTCTAGGAACTGACTTCTAGGAAAAAAGTGTTGGATGTTCCAATAAATATTAAAAGCCTAAGACTGAAGGACCTCATAAGTGGTATTTGAAAATGTACAATCAATCCTGAATTTAAGTAAGCACAGTGGCTGCAGCATTTTGAACCAATCCTGACCTTGTCTTGTTGTGTCATGTGTTTGAATTCTATTCTCTTATTCCCCTGTCAGTTCTTATTGTTCATTCTGTACTCTTCTTCTGCTAGCTGCCTTGCCCTGCTCCCGATGCACCCTGTACTCCCTAACCCCACCGTGCCCACTCAACTTTCTCCCCGCGTGAAACTCATACCTCTACATGTGCGACTACTGGTCCCGCGCGATCATCTGCGTGGCGGATGTGTGTGTAACTCTGCCTGCTCCGCACCGTGATGGTCGTGGTGGTGTTGTTTGTGGCGAGCGGCAGTGCAGCGGTTAGCGCACTGCGCTACGAACCCGGTGACACGAGTTCGATTCCTGCTCACGGCCAACACCAGCGACGATTATCCGAACTGGTCCTGGGCGTGGTGCTGGCACCCACCCCCCCCCCACCCACCCCCCTCATGTGCCGTGCCGGCCTTCATAGGTGCTCTCTAACAGCACTTTCCCTAAGAGTTGTTAAGGCTACACGGGGGATCTTTTCCATTGTCTTTGTTGTTTTCGTCGTTCAGGGGCACTGTCGTCAGCTTCACGCCGGCGCCACTGGCATCGTCCTCGGCCCCCACCTTTGCCACCATCCAGAGTATGGCGGCAGCACCCCGCACACTCGCCCCGCACACGATTGGCCGATGCTGAACCCAACTTATGCACCTGCACCAAATCGAAGTTGAGAACCTTCTGACCATCGTGTCCTGAGACCGTTTTGCCCCGTGAGGTTTTGTTCGTCGAGGTTTAAAAAATATACTGTCAAAAATTAGCATATTACAATGCAAAAATGTTTGAATGTCTTATCAAAAGTAATTCAAATATCTCTTTAAGCTTTTGGGGTTGTCTCTTAATTAAGCTGCTACCAATAGAGATTGTGAATGAATGTGTCAAAAATGCAATGCACACCAGTGCGTGCTATTGATTCCACCACTTGATCCCGGCAAGGTCTGTTAGTATTTTTTTACATTGTCCGACGGTAATGTGGTGCTCACACCGTATTTACAGCGTCTGCCTTAACATGGATCTCACTCCCGTGACACCTTTCATAAGAGCAGGCCAACCGCGTGCCGTTGTCATGGGCTTTTGAAAAATCGCTCAACAAACGAACATTTCAAATTAAACCACTACCTCTTCAGTTCTTGCGATTTCACATGCGTCCATTTTTTTAGGCGCACAATCTAAATAATACATCACGACGATGATGCCGACCCCCCCCCCCCCCCCCTTCCACTGCGTCTCCGCTCCGTACAGCGCTGCAGAGTGGGGGGACCCTGATTGACGGGAGCCTCCTGATCGGCAGCTCGGCGGGTGCCGCGGGCTCCACCCCGCTGTTCATCAGTGCTGCGGGGATCCCACTCGTCAGCACCGTGGTCACCACGCCCGCCGGCACCAGCGCGACCTCCGAGGCCACGGCGCGCGTGCAGTAGCCGCCGCGGTGACGCGCGTGGCCACTGCCTCACCCTCAACGGCCGCAGCCGGGCCTCGCCAGCGCCACGTTGGCTGCCGACCGGGCCGTGGCGATAGATGTTGAGGATGCGACTTCTGTGTAATGAGAACGATGTCAACAAACAACATCGGTGGGAGACTCGAGGAGAAACGGCGGTCGTCGTTGCTGACGGTGGAAACTTGTGTTTGTTTCCCTTACTTCGTCACCACGGCATTTGCTTTGTCCGCCCCATCATTGCCACAGCCTCTGCAAAAAACCGACTGCCGAACTACTGCCACCACAGTAGCCGGGCGAGTGCAGCCCACCATGAGACTTGATGTGAGGGGCGGAGGGACTTCAGCTGCTGCTGCTGCTGCACCAATCTCGGGACTGTAAACACGGCAGCCGTTGGCCAATTATTAACAGGTGGTGGATCAGGCTGTCGCTCAAAACGCACCGCCAGAGTGCGAGCGGCACGCGCGCCAGCCAGCCAACCGCCCTCATAAGCGTCGCAAGCCCACATGGCAGTCACACCCTCCGCCCATGGGAACCGCAGGGCAGTGCTGACCCCAGCATAACCGTGCTTCTCGCGTTAACGCCGCCGCTACTTACGTTCGTTTTCAGAAATATCTGTGGCAATGCCATGGTGCGGTGCAAGGGGCCGTGAGTGCGCTGTTAAGGTTTTGGGCAGAGCATCGTGAAGTGGAGAGGCCATTTTTCTCCACCCCGACAAGATGAGCGGTTGCTCTGGGCCCGAGTGTGGATTCTCTCCAACACACCGGTGCCCTCAAGTTGTTCATCTGCCAGTGTGCACTTCTACTGAAGTGATAAAGAGATCAACTGTATCAGAGTGTATTCGGATGAAGCCCTATGGTACAACATTTTATAGCCTCCCCTGAACACTCGTGTGATGCATCTGAACGCACACCCTTGGAGGGTCACGGAGCTTTTCAGCAAGCATCCGTATGAAAAATTTGCAGATTATCCAAAGATTATCTCTGTGTGCTCTGTGTGTGTGTGTGTGATACATGTGCGGTCAGGAGACTTGTGTGTCCAGTTGAGATTGAATTTTTGAGTAATTTGTTTTCTTTCTCCACCCGTCGTGATGCGTCCGGTTGTTGCAGACCGTGGTGCGTCTGGTTGTTGCAGACGTGGTGAAGAGTGAGGCGCAAGCAACTATGGAAGTGCACATCTAGTTTTTGCCGATTCTGTCCGTTTCGCACACAGCTCTTGTTTTTAAATGCTTGTTCCACAGTGACGTAGACATGGTTTGGATTTGCACAAGGAGGATGGGAAGCTGAAGTTGGATTTGGCATTGTAAATGGTACATGCTGCATTATGAGGCTGTTTTACATTGCCAAATACGTGTAGCGATGCCCTTTGTACGTGTACTGTATGTTGAACTTCTTAACACAGGCTTTCGTGACCAATATCCATAATAGAGGTTTTTGGGATAGATTGCGTAAATATATAAGTGTGTCGTTAAACCCGCCACCACCCGACACAGCCAACTAGTAAGGGTTGTCACGTAAACAGGACGTGGCCAATTCGTCACTAGTACAGCACACCGGTGTGTTGGAGAGCCAAGCCACAACATTTACAATCTGAGCACGACGTTTCGCCAGTAATTACAACTAGCTTGATCAGGCGACAGCCAGAATTTGCACGTTCTGTTTACGTGACAACCCTTGCAAGTTGGCTGTGTCGGGTGATGGCGGGTTTTAACGACACATTTACGTGATATAACCCAAAAACCTCTTGTGGAGGATGCTGAACTTCTTTCGCACCGTACGTAGCTAATTGTGCTAATCGGAGGTGCGGGGGAAGGAGAACAAACTAAGTCAGTTCGGAGAGCAGCCGGCTTTTAAACCTTCAGGTTTAACTTTCTGCCTTTAGGTCACAAGTTTGCAAATGTGTGCAGCAATCACTGCCTGCTGTCTCCTGCGGCCCGAGCAATAGCTTCCGCCCGATGGCTCGATGTGCTTTCTCACCCAGTACTCGTCGAGCTGCCACTTGGAACAGGCAGGGGCAGTTGGGAGAGGTGCGTGGGGGAATCGCCAGCACCGTTTAATGTTATAGAGGAGGCCTGGTCCTCAATCGGTCGGGCATTGTCGTAGGCATGGTCAGTGTGAAAGGTGTGTAGAATTTGCCAAGGGAGATGCAGCTGGGCAGTTCCAGCCACATTGAGTTGAAGACTACTAATCACTGTCTTCTCGTGTCCAACAAATCCATTGTCATCTGTGTGACGTTACTTAATACTGTACTTCCAAGGGTAAATTAGTGGCGCGCACTCATGTAATTTTGTGAATAATGATAATAAGACATTGTTAGGTAAATTAAGGTTAGTGCAGGCTGCAGTAGTCCCATTCTCTTTTGTGGATAGACACTGCTGCTTTCTCATCACAGTTCTCATTGCTCCGGTGTAGGATTTGCTTTCTATTTGCACATGAGTCCAACATTCGGGCATGTTGGTTTGGTTACATTAAGCAATGTGCATTTGGGTCAATGGATTCCTGCTCATCACTTGAACCCGGTTGTTGGGAGTGCTTGGAGTGAGACAAAGTGCAAATCTAAGAGAGCTGTCCATCATCGTCACCCCCCCCCCCCCCACTGCATGCCGTTTGTAAACAGGAAATCTTCCATGCGCGCAGCTTTAAACAAAAATATAAATGCACGTTTGGTGAGCTTTAACTGCTTTCAGCTGGCACGGGGATACGGTGCTTTGTGGTCATGCAAAAAAATATAATCTATGAACTTGATAACCAGGGTCAGAGTTCATCGAGTTGAACATATGTTCACGTGAGATGTGACTGCATGCCAAGAATAATGTTTTGATGAGGGTTCGGTAAGGTTTTGAATCGAATAAGTAATGTGGCTCGGGGCAAGTCCTCCGCGTCAAACGAGGCAGCGTTACAGGAGGTGTTTATTGTAAGAATCAGAATATTTATTTATCTCGGAGGAATCCGATGAGCCATGAAGCTCTTTTTCACATATTTTTGATGCTACTCGCGTCGATTTTTTTTATCCGTCGTCGACTTGCGACTTAGACAAAATCTGAAGGAGTCTGAACGCACGTCCCCACCTTGTCACTCGTCTGCCGCCTGCCGGCTTTCATCTGGAAGTGCTGAATTTGGGTGACGAAGCTTCTCTGCTCAGGATTCATTTCTGCATCGCACGGGGGAGTAACAGCCGATAAAGAAATTGGCCGCGCTCCTCGCAGCTGAATAAGTTTGGTAAAAGTAGAGAACTGGATCGAAACGACGACGGTCGTTTGTGTTTCAACATCGATTCAGTGGCACATGCAGCAGCGTCGAATGGTAACGTCCATTGGAGAGAGGGAGTTTTGACTCCCTTCGTTGAGGGCATTCATTTATCTCTTGAGAAGTCACACCAGGGGAGCTCCTTTTGGTGTGCAGCTGGTCATGTATATGAGATCGAAACCTAGAGGTCGAGAACGTAATGTGTCACTTGTGCCTGCTCTATTGAATTGTGGGGAGCGGTAGTGGAGCGGTTGGCGAGCCACGCTACGAACCCGGCGTTCCGAGTTTGATTCCCGTTCACGGCCAACACCAGTGACGAGTATTTGATCCGGTCCTGGGTATCCCCAAGATCAACTCTGCCTCAAATCAATACCTGGTGCGGTGTGTAAACATCGCCACTAGGAAGACAAAGGCGGCCTAGCGTGGTACTGGCAATTGCTCGTGTGCCGTGCCGGCCTTAATAGGTGCTCGCTAACAGCATTAATTGTCTTTTGGGGCTCTAATTAAATTGAGCACTGCAGTCACAGCACTTACGGACTCTTAAGAGATTTATTTTTCGCAATGCAGTCCAAATGAATGGCAGAACGGTGAGTGGGAAATGTATTTGATGCAGACCCCAGTACGCGTGGCAAAAAACCCGGGCTTTGCGCGCTTGGTCCTCCTTCCACAGAAGTTGCTACCCCCGTCCGAGTGCGACTTGTTGTTGGAGCGAGACTCCCCCCGAAGTGCTTTTTGCCCATTCAGTGCAGCGTCAGCTGGAGCTCCTGCCCGAGAGTGATGTTACAGTTCGTGGCACCCAGTGCGCACATTGCTGCACAGCGTTCGAAATGTCTCGAGATTTACGCTTTCGGCACTCAAGTCGGCCGCTTGCTTAAATGCTCTTCGTTTGCCTTCCTTGTAGCTCTTGAGTCTTTAAACAGTTTGCACTGGCGCTCCGTAGAGATGCTGTGTTGCGAGATCGGCGTTTCTCCGGACCTCAAAATACTTCGCATCATCTCCCCCTCCTGGGAATGTTGGCAGGACACCCCCCCCACCCCAACAACAACGACAACCGCCTCCTGAAAAACAGAGTCCTGTGACTCAACGGGGACTTTCCTGGATAAATAGATCTTCAGCAAGTGTGAACCCCTTCTGAGTAAGTTCTGACCACCTTTATATTTGCCCCGTCGCCTATTCAGTCCGGCGGTCGACGTGGCTCTCATCCGTGCTCCTCGCTGCCTCCGTTTCAGATGCCCCCCCCCCCCCATTCAGATGGCTGTGCTGTGGGCAACGCATTGCGCACGCAGTTGGATGATTAAGAAGAGGGAAGCAAACACGGCGACATTGTAATTTAATTTCATCGTATCTTGGGGTTTTGTAGTTTTCAAGAGGTTACGGGTTTATTACAGGTGAAATAATACTTAAAATATTGTTTAGTTTGATTTAACACGTTTTTATGGTCTTTTTTTTGTATATACTATATAGCGGTGGTAGTACTCCAGTGAATAATTACATTGTGATGTTTTTAACAAGAGTATATTGATTGATAAACGCCATTGGCTCCGCAACCTGGGTGCCAAGATCCACAATTCGGGGCCCTGGATATCCGCATTGGGCATCTTCAGGGTGAGGGCCCTAAAAAAACGTTTATTTTTAATTCGAAATATTTTATTTTATTTGCAGGGAAAGTGATGTTGGGAGCCAGTGGATTCTAAAACATTATTTTAACATGTACATTCTTTTTTTATATATATTTGTGTTACGTCCTGTACATATAGAGATATAATTCTTTTTTTTTTAAAGGTTCAATGACAGCCTGTGAAGAGATTTGTGCGCATGCGCAGATGTACGTAAACCTCTATGTGCGTCCTCTTTAAAAAGTTCTTAAGCGCTGACTTCTATTGCTAGTTACACAGTTACGATGCTTCATTCCCATTTAGCTGGGTCGACGCTTTCTTCCTAAGGCGATGCAATTGGTCACGAAAGCCGAACCTGTTTAAAGGGCACACTTTCGGCTGTGATGAGAAAAACTACGTTAGCCTTCGGACTGGCGTCACACAAGTCCGGGTCACTGCACATCGGAACTTATAAAACATAAATAATTGTCGGTGCCTGTTGTGTGCGAGATACCGATGCCCTGAGAAATAGCGTTGGAAGCCAGTTTGCATCGTCGACTCTACTTGTTCATCACCGAGTGCTTCTGAGTCCAACACCGATTGCGGATTGGCTCCAGCGGGGTTTTTATACTCTTTGGTTCTATTCGGTAAAGTCACGTAGGTAATTTTTTTTTTACCTACGTGACTTTACCGAATAGATCCAAAGAGTATGGATCCTTGCAGTCACGAAAGCTTCAAATCTAGAATCCAGCGGGGTTTTTTTTGTTGTTGCGCTCAATGTCGCCAATTCGGCGAGCGCTGTCCACAACCAGCCTTGCACGCAGCTGAACTGTGCGTGCGGCCGATGAAGACTTTTGATGTTCGAGGTGGCCAATATCATGGTGGAAATTCCCAACGGCAGTGTCCCGTTTAACAAACGGCAAAAAAAATTCGCATTCTGTTGACAAAAAAATATATATATACTTAGGTATTGCTGTTATTACGGCGTCGGTTTCTTGTACAAGGTTCCGCGACCAGTTTGCAGTATTGAGTTCACGACTTTCCGTGCGTCTACCACCCCTCACTAACTCATTACGGGGTCGGACTGGGTAAGCGCCTCCCACTGAAATGAAGCCACCCCCCCCCCCCCGCCTGCTCGAGTCGGAAATAAATTATTGGTTTCACGTGGTAATGTGTCGTTGACCACCTATGAAAACCAGATTTAGCCAGAGTACTAAAATCTATATTCTTAGCTCTTTCGCTAAAGTATATTTTATTATTTTATTGTTTCCCTTCAACGTGACTTTACCGAAAGAGCTAAGAATATGAATTACTGCAGTCACGAAAGTTTTAAATCAAAATACTAAAATCTAGTTTAATCTTAACCCAGTCTAAAATGATGAATTTATGTCCACCGATTAACTAGGCCGTGACGTGATGAGATTACTCATCGCTTATGCAGAGGCTTCCTGCATGACTAGTTGTACAGGAATCGAGTAGTTAAAATGCTCCAATTTCTGTGGAGGTAATTTTCACATGATATTGGCAATGACGCAGATACAGTGGATCTACTCCTGCGTATTGTGTCACAGGGTGTTTAATGTCCACTTTACGTTGCACAGTGCAATTTTGTAATCGCTATGTAACACGAGCAGTTCGACAAATTCAAAGACAGTTCAGTGCAACCATTTTGACTAAACCATTAATTACAATGATACAATAAAGAATATAGTACGTACACATTTAAGCAATGGGAAACATTTTTTTAATTAAAAAAAAAGGTTTATTCAAAACTGAGTTCCATTAAAAGTGTTTTACGAGTAGCTTTCTGTTGCGCTGGAACAATTTTCTTTCATGTCAAAAGGGCTAATGATGAATATGGTTAACCCAGCGCAGGTGCACGCCACATACGTCACGGAAGTTAACCTCACGTGAATACACATAGGGCCATGACGATGCAAATAAAAACAAATATTTTTGTACCGTCAGCAAGACAGACTTTCGCTTACTGTAACAGTAGCTCGTACGGCTCGGGTTTGTGCTCGTGCGCGTCCCTCTGTTGGCCAGCAAGTCGCCGGCACGCGCGCGCGCCTCCGATCTTGACCCCCTCGAACGCTCGGACCCCCATGACCTCGTGCTCGCACCTCCCCTGGGATCGAACGGGTACAGAAGAAAAGTGGCTGTGGATGTTGGAGGAGTGCACCATTTACTTAAATACCTCATCTGTCTAGAAACCAAATGTCTAGCTTGTCCCCAGTTGCACAGTTTGGGAGTTGCATTGTTTCGTGGCTTTGTGCGTTCACGCGCAGCACTGCTTCAAATCGTGATCGATGGCGAGCTCAGTTTGCTAATTAGGATGTGTGATGGGCGAACCTAGAGACGGGACCGCGATGATGAACGTGCATGGGGTTCAGGTTTAAGTTGCTGCATGGCACTGGATGTGCGTATTGCTCCCTCGCCCGAAACAAGGCGTGAATCTCGCGCACGGTTCACTTTGGAACGCTCTGCAGCGGAACGGCCTCGCACCCGCCTCGTCACTGGGATTGTTTCGCGCAGCATGTGAGAGGCGTTCGCTTCGGACCGTTCCATTTCGTGTCGGGGTGACGTGTGACGTTCCTGCCACCGGGTGTCCCGTTCCGATGTGCAGGCTCTTCCCTGCTGCTTTGACGATTGTTCCACCCCCCCCACCACCACCCCCCGTCACGTAATCACCTCTGTGGGTGCCTCTTGAATGCGATGCATAGGTGAGGTGCACGCTTGCATTCTACGAATAATAAGCGTAGCAGTTGTGACACTCAAGTCCCCTCGACCCCTCCCCGCGGTGCATCTTCAGTTCAGCTTTCCCCATTTTTTTTGTCATGTTCACCAACTGAATTGGAAATTGGATAATCGGTGGCACGCGTTTTCCATTGGTTGGTGAAGAAGCTGGACTGGTAGGTGGCTGTGTGAGTTACGCGAGGTTTCATTACCATTGGTTTCGTATGAAATGCCATTCGTTTTTATCTCATTGTAGCATTCTGTGGGATAATTGTTTAGTGTCTGAATCGGCTGAAATAAATTATCCACGATTCACGTACATTTCCCAGGTGGGTTTAATACATTTAGCAGGATAATTGTTGAGCACACGCGCTGCATCGATACTTATGGTTTACATTCTGTCCTAGACACACTTGTCCTCTTTACAACTCCTCCCTTATGGTTCCCTTATATGAACAAGTCATTTTCATATCTGAATAATTTGCATTGCATCTGGAGGAGTGGTAATGGGCGGCGGCGGGGGGGGGAGTCTTAAGGACTGGGACATGAGACAACACCCGGGACAACGTCTGGTGTCTGCCATTAACATGCTTTTGAGTTTTCACTGTGGGTCACTGTCAGCACCTCTGGCCGTGCCCAGCGTAGGTCTTGAGAGCTGCCCATCACTGCTACGTTTCACGAGGCCTCGTTCACCAGCAGCTTTCCCTAACCCCACCACTGCGCACCCGCTTGCTTGCGTGTTTGAGCCACGTAGCCCGAGGCCTCGAGGCTCGACCTGCGAATGCAGAGCCACGGGCGCGGTGTACACTCTGCTGCTGCTGCTGGCAAGGTGCCACCGTTATGTCCTACTGCAGCTGGCGGGTTCGAGCCTCTGGTCCCGGGGGGGGGGGGGGGGGGGATGCGACGACCCGCGTCTGTACGCAGAGCGTTGTTTGTATTCGTGGTTTGCGCAAACAAGTGGCGTTAAGCGTTCGCCGTCCGCGTTAGCTGCGCGGGTTCCTACGACGTCCAGTGGTTGTAGCTTCTCGAGCAGAATGTGACGTTCATCTCAAGTGCTACGTGCAACTCCGATTGTGAACTGTAACGAGACGAGCGAAATGATTTGTTTTTTGTTTTGATTCGTTTCGAAAACCAAAGAAGCATTCTTTGCCCGGAAGGATCCTCAGCTCGGGGCGTCCGTCCGGGTGCCTGAATAATAATTGTTTTTTTTTACTGAAAATTTGTAACTAAAACCAAAACTGAGTGCTGTACTGCTGTCCGTGTGAATGTGTGCACATACGACTTGTACAAACTGACCCTGTCGCCTTGCTTTATCGTACAGTGCCATTAAAACGCTTCAGCGGGTTCGATCGGCTCGCTCACTCGCTCGAGGAGCCGCCCCGTACGTCGATGCTCGTGGTGACTCCTGCATTGGTGGGATTTGCCCCCCCCCCAAATCCCTGGTGGTTTTTGTACTCTTATAACGTGTGGTGTGCTGAAGCAGCCGACGAATACTGAACACTTAAATCAATGACTACTTCACATAATTTCCCCGCTTTCCCAGGGGGTTAACGGAGGGCCCTCGATTTGCCATGATGAACTTGAAGCCTTGCCCTTCACCTCGGCATGACTTTTATTATAGCAGTGTAAAGAAACGTTCACAGAGAAAATAGAATGCAGTTTATAATTATATTACACACGCGAAATCGCTGGCGCAGTGCCAGTGGTTTGGAATTTCTCTATGTAGATTGTCCATTGAATTCTAAGTTATGTAGTTTTTTCGGGTTTGCTTAAAAAGTCTCGAGTATCATTCCTCTAAACCTACTCATACATGCCTGGTCCATGGTCCAGTTTTACTGTACGATCAGTTTTCTGCACATTCACCCGCAGATTGGTTATTAGGGTCCACCGAGCGCATCTTTTCACTGATAAATACAAAAGTTGTACCATGGAGGGGGGAGGGGATTATGCATGACATAGAGGAGTTTAATAATTACGACATGAAGTTTAAGGAGACCTTGTCTCGTGTGACGTTACATCTGACCCTGCACATGCGGTCAGGCGACACCAGGCAAAGCTGGCCCTGTTCATCTGGCCCATCGTGTAGCAGCTCCCTTCACCCTTTGACTATCACTGTTATGTTCTAATACAACCTTAATATATTGGGTTTTCTTAAATCATGTATATTTGAGATTTTGGTACTCCTGTATTTTAAGTATTAAAGGTATCTAGTAAGAGTGGCCTTGCGTTTTGCCTGCCTTCCAATGAGTGCGTATTGCCAGGTGCTTCTGTTGGTATCCTTTCCACACATCCATTACCTTGGGGGAATTGATCTGGATCCAAGTTGACTTCACTATTTAAGATTTGTCAGGACGATGGTTCTTCCGGCTGTGTACAATTTTGTTCAGTCAAAACGTGAACCACCTACAATTCAATTAACATTTCTACCTTTAGTGTTGCAAGTCATTTTTGTTTACTGCTAAATAGACACATCTATGCTCCCATGCCTTTTTAGACCGACCTAGCCGAGTTATTTGTCCCAATTACAGAACCTGTCGTGATTTGACTTGCCTCTGAGAAAAGTTTAGAGCTATGGTTGAAAAGATACATCTCCACCTGCAAGCTCCTCTTAGGAGGATCAGGGCCCACTCAAACTCAATCTGTAATAACTATGCTTGTGTGTCAACTGGGAGCCCAGTGCAGGATTAAGTGGCAGTGACTGGACAGCCACATTCACAAGTGGTTATGGCTTGAATCCTCTGGCGTCTGTAGAGAGGGTGGGGGGGCTTTAGGGAGGGAGGCTTGCTGGATGCCGTGCGGTTCGCATGGATTTTCACTCTCCTCGCAAGCAATGGTAGTGGCGGCACCGTGGGAAAAGTAATTTTCATTTGCATACATCGTCAAAACTCGTTTCACTGCCACAGTTGCATCCCGCACACCTCCACGGGAAGATTCTTCTGCTCGCGTCTGGATCGGTGCCCCAAGGAGCCCCGTGTGGAAGGTGGGAACTGCAGAGGGCCGTTTGTGGGTGGATCTCCCCAGGTGGTGCTTGGCTGTTGGTGACCGACTCCGCTCCAGCTTTGGAAGGGATTTGGCTGTTGTCTATCTGTACCAAGTCCCACGGAGTCGGAGGGGTTTGATGTTTTGGGGGATTGTACAATTTCGTTAACTTTGACACGCGACACAAAGAGAGTGACACTCCAGTGCAGGTGCCTCGGGGAAGGGTGTGCACGTATTTAGAAGGGTATTTTTGGTTGGCAAGAACTGGTTGGTTGCACTTCCCGAGCGATATAGTTATTGCATTGCATTGGCAATGGTGGCATTGACACCTGTGGTAAACAGGTTATTACGTGATAGAAAAACGACATAACTGCTCCCCCCCCCCCCCCTGTATTACATTGTATAGTCACCTAACCCATGTTATGCAGTGCATTGAGTACACGACTAATACATGACAGAGGCCTTTTTTGTGTCTGTAACATCTCAACAGTACACCCGTTAAATTGACAATGGTGGAATCTCAATCACTGGGCAACCAGAAGGCTCAGAGTCGATGAGCACCAAAACAAAGTATGGGTGTAATGAAAGATCATTCAAAAGTGAAAGTATGATCTTTCATTACACCCATACTTTGTTTATGAATGTGAAATTATGATGTTCTGGTTGACAGCGAGCCTTGACCGTACTGAAGCATATGCAATAAGAGAACTGTGATTAATTATTATATCCAGGCGATGTGGGTGAAGACGTTTGCTGCCAAGCCCCTCTGCCATCAAGGGAAAACAAGCGCCAACAAATATGTCGCCGTTTATTTGCAAAGAAAACACAAAATATGGTCGACAGACGTATAAAGTACAAAATGATTTAACATTCCAATAACCAATAAAAGTAATTTAGAACATGGAAATGCTTGTTTCTATGAAATGAGCACGGCCATTATCCAATCCCTCGTCACGTAACTGATGGTGCTTTTATTTTACAATTCTACAAGGGATGAACAAAAGTAGAAGAACCACCACCCTGGATGTATTGCTGGAGAGCAGGAAAACGGTTTAGAAATTGTACATCTGCCGCTCCAGCCTCAATCCCCACAAAAGCGGTGAGTTTTTGAAGCAAACGGTTCATCTGTCCACACAAGATATTGACCATGCTGTTATGACACTTATACACATAAGTCACTTGGCAAACAAAGAATATATCAAACTTACAATGAATACACAAGTAGTAAACAACACGCATTTTAGCATTGGCGGTATAAATCTAATGTAGGTGCATTATCGGCATGGACGGCACCTGTAGGTATTTACAGATGGATGTTAATGATCTGTGCATTTCTAAAAGATTCATTTCGGGGCAGCAACGGGAGAAAATTACTTTTTCTTAATTGAGTAATACCACTTTGGCATCTATCATGTAAAACTGCACTTCGTTTTGTTGACAAACGTGCACATGCCATGTGTGAGGAAGAAGGCTGTGAGATGATGTCATTTGTTTGAGCGTTGCTGTCAAACCCCGAACCAACCAACTTGGACAAATGAGACGGTGTCATGATCCGAGGACGTTTTCGGCATAAAAACAGACAACACTGGCAGTGCCCCGAACACACAGGGTTTAGAGGAGCATCGTGAAGCAACTGCCTCAATACAATCCCATGTGGACTCACGGGCGCTGGCGTGAGGTCTGGGAAGAACGGTCCGCCACGCTCTTTACATATCCGAGGCCTCGTGTGGCCATGCAAGAGAGAGAATTGCCACGATTTTTTTTTGTTGCTTTTGCATATAGCTGCGTAATACACGTCTGGTGTCAAATAGAAAATGTGTGGTGGATGGTACCACAAGACTCAAGAAAAATCTTCATTTCCATATATTTTTTTAACTGATAAATAAAATTGAGTAACATGAAGTCATATGGTGATTTGGCGAGCCACTGTTGGTTATCGCTGTTTTAACGCCTCTGTTTAAACAATTGGGGAAAATAAAAAGTTTACTTGTCAGGGTTTTTGTAAAATTGCCATTCTGGGGTTGGTGTCTGCTCTGAAACACATTTCCACAATGCAGACACCACAGCTGTAAGCTATGTTACATACACCTGCATATATACATGGATGCCTGGTGGAGATTGGTGGAAATGCTAAAAGTTCTCAAAAACCAGACTATAGTCGTGTTCACAGATGTACCAAGACACCTGCATTAGCTGACGTGGCAATGCAATTAACCTAGCCCAGATAAACAAAAATAAAATAATCAAATAAAAGCCTGGAAAACTACATCCTTCATTCACTGCATTATTAAATTACACAATAATACATGGGCAGAAGATTAAGTGCAACACTATACATAACTTTTTTTTACATTCATATACATCTTTCCAATTAGCTTGCACCAATTGGAAAGATGCAGGCCGCGAGGGGGGACCTGGCCGGCTGGTTGTGAATGCTCGTAAAGTGGCACGGCCTCTGGCTTCGAGGTCTGAGCTCGGCCCCAGCTGAGCTCGGCCCCAGCTGAACTCGGGCCTTTTGTCCCTGCCATGCGAAGACACACTCTGATCAAACTTTAACTCGTTCAATTCTACTCTCCACCCCTATTTCATTTACCCCGAACCAACCTTAACACCCGCGAATATCTTGATATGAAGTTGAGATTATTCCTAACACCTGATTTTCTAACCTACTTTTACACTACCCTACTAAGGCATGTCATTATTCCTCAATTAAAGATTATTCTCATGATACATGCATTACGTTGTATTGCTACGCATTGTATGTAGTTGGTTTACATTACCCCTGCAAAAATTTGAGGTGCTACAATCGCCACAATGCAAATAGTGACGGTTCATCGAATCGAGGGGAGGAGAAGCATTAAATAACTCATCCTAGCTAACCAGTCATTACAACCCACTAATTGAGCCCTCATTTAACGTGAATCCATTAAAACAACTCTTTGTTCTTACTCTTCCTAATGACTTTACTCCTAACCTGTTGATTTGCAATGCAGTAAACCCTAGTTTGTCATCTAACGATAACCATGCTATCATTGCCTATATACAAATACCTCGATCCACAAATAGATATATATATTTTTTCCCACTTGCACGCACCCCCCTGCTATTCAGAGTCCCACATTGATTGACCCTGGGCATGACATCATGTTGACTGCTTCTTTCGTGTACCCACCAAGCTCCCTGACTCGCGGAGCACACAGCCTGATAGCAAGTGCCGGTATGTGTACCGTAGACGTGGGGCACCATCTGTACACGCGTGCACCTGGTTGCCAGGCACAATCTGTACGCGTGTGCACCTGGTTGCCTGGCACCACCGTTCCTGCAGGGCCCCCGGTGTCATCAGACAGACCCAGGGTAGGCACAAGTGCTGAACTCTGGGACTTTGTGCAAAACGTTTCCTCTTTACTTACAGCTTAAGAGTCTGGTACAAGTGTGTATTCTAATACGTAACCTGGAGGCTATTTCTACGGCCTTTTGTAAAAAGAATTTGGGGACATGTGCAGTTGGTTTAACAGACCTGTACTGAAAGTAATTATCTCGATGATTTAATTTTTAAATGTACAGTATTCGTGACACTACCACCAAATGTTTGGATACTTTTTTTATACATTTAGTTTGAACATTCCATTTGTCTAAAACAATCGGGCACCATAGTGAAATACATTTATTCTGGGCAACAGATGATGAAATATTAAGTGTTTTTAAAGCATTCAAATTTAAAACCAAAATTTTCAAAACTTTATCACGTGCTTTTAACGTCAATAATTGTCGACAGGTTATGGCACCTAATTTACCTGCATAGTTAAATATATACTATACATATGGTGCATTCAGATTGAAATTAAATGTCACTTTTAAGCTGTAAGACTGCCCTCACCTTCCACTTTGGTTCTTCCAATTAAAATGCAAATACACTCATTTTTCACCTTTAATTTTAAATTATTTCCCCACTGCGCTGTGGCACTCATGCCAAACTGGCGTGCCAGTCGTAAAAAGGCTGGCGCGAGGGAGGGCAAGGGAGCGAGGGGCGGCGCGTCACTTGCGCATGACGTGGATCTCGTCGCCGTCCCGCACGCCGTACGTGTGCACGTTGCGTCGCGGAAAGCGCATCTCTTCGACAATTTGGGCGCCCATGTTCTCGGCCACGTGGAAGATGCGGATGCGGCACGTGCCCTCCCGTGACTCCAGCGCCTCGCGCAGCTCCCGCTTCAGCTGCGCCACCGTCTGGTCCAGACGGATCGCCAGTGCCCTGCAGCAGCCGTCGAAATGTACCTGCACTTGCGCGACATCTTTCGGCGTCAGGTCCACTTCGGCCAGCGGCTCCAGCTGCCCGTGCCGCTCCTGGAGCTCCGCCAGCCTGGTTTGTGGTGGTGATGGGGGGGGGTGAGGGGGTGCAGGGTGAGGGGGCGGGTAGGAGGGAGAATAATGCAGGAGTAGTGGAAGCATGCCGGAGAGAAGTTATTCAGTCTATGGATGACAAGGCCGGGTAGTAGCCCACACGCCGCTTCTTCCAGAGGTTCGAGGTTCGCGGCCTGCGGCTGCCCTGGTTAATACTGCAGGTGTCTTTCCATAGAATACATGCCGACTGCTTCACATGGGATTTCAATGAAAAAAATAGTAGGAAATGTGTGCAAGTGTCATGGTCCAAATTCCCGAAATGAAAAAATTACATCGCAAGGTACCCAATTGTTTAAAACCACAGAATATCACCCCCTACTGTGAAACTGCTGCAGACGATATTCATCTGTAAAAAAGTGCATTCGCCATAGCCTTGCACTATGAGAATGATGCGAATACCAAATGCACGAATGATTTGGATTTGATGAATTAGCCAGGAAATGTCTTCATTTGATGTGCTGTGGATTGCTTCAATGAACCCACTGAAGTTTAGGAGTTAACAGGAATTCTCTACTATAAGATCGGTGATCTGGTGAGTGTTTCCACAAACGCAGCCGGGATTTTTTTTAACGTCCACTTGTGAAGGTAGTGGGCGAATCTGCCATCAGGAAATTGAATGTAGAGCCTGTGAGTACACAATGGCTGCTTGGCCAATGTGCAAGAGTGTGGCGCCTCAAATCCTCAAAGCCTCCCTCCCTCTCTCTTCCCCCTCAAGCAGTTGCCTGTTGGTTACATACAAAAGTGGGTTCCCCCCGGTAAACTTTGGGTAAGCCAATGCAGTGGACACAGGGATTGGTGGAAAACATTTGTGAAACATTCAAACCCGCAGGGGATGCAAGACGGTCAGTATACCTCAGTTGAGCAAATATGTTCACAACCCATCTCTGTGGACCTGTGAGTGTCACCGCTGTGCACACGCAAGTTTTCTTTGGTTATTCCGCTTCCTTCCACGTGAAAAAAAATCACTTCTGAAAAAAGAATCGGGCAAACATCCGAATGCAAGATGCGCCTGAAAAAAGAGTCTTGATGTTGAGCGAGGCTTTCCTTGATAAGAAAAACCTACGTTATTATTATAACTACTGTTATAGCTCACGGAGGAGCCCTCACCGGGGAGGCTGCTGATTGGTGGGGAAGTCCATGTAGTACCGGATGAAGAACCTCTCGGCGTCTTCCCGCTCGCTATCGCTCACCCAGCTTCCGTTGAGCACCTGCACCGCGGGGAGCCTGCAGGAGAGGCCCGACAGCGCTCGGCACGCTTGGCGCGCAGGGAGCACGTGACGCTGCGCAGCCTAATGATGCGCGGCCTAACGGGTTGACCCCACGATTGCGTGACGACGGTGACATGCCACGGTGCGCCAAACATGCGGCGTCAGGCCAACTCGGTGCTGGGGTGGCGGGTTTGCCGCAAGCGGGACTGGAAACGTGTGCACACGTACGGCTCAAGTAGGTGGACCTTGAACAGCAATCTGCAGCGTACGTCTTGGGTGTGTGTGGGTATGTGCGACTGCGCTAGAGTCTGTGAACATGTGCACGTGTTTTGAAGTAAATGTGTGAGGGTGCATGTGTTTATACAAGTATAAAGATTAAGGAACACGCTGACAATTCATAACATGATTAATATTGGTCGCAAAAGCCTCGGTGTTAAATTGACGCTGACAATTCTCAACTCATTTTACCGCACACCAATTATAAAAGCAAGAATTGAAATCAAAAGATTCAAAATATTTATGAAGCTGCATGATTGACTTTTAAAATTGGTATACGGTAAACGGCCTTAAAAAATTGTCAGCCTACCGCATATATCGGTCGCACTGGTAAGTACTTATATGTGTCTGGGAGTCTCCTAGTGGGGAGCACAGGTGATGAATCTGCCAGTCATCTCTGTTAACCCATAACACCCGAGTCTGTCGAGTGACCTCCTGACAGTGAGCATTCCACAGTTCTCCATAAAAAAGGTTTTTTGGGTTCGATCGTGTAAATATAAATGTGTCGTTAAACCGGCAACCACCTGACAGATAATTAGTAAGGTTTGTCACAAACAAAATGTGCCAATTAGTCACTACTTCAGCGTACCAGTGTGTTGGAGAGCAAACCCACAACATTTACAATTCGAGTACAACGTTTCGCTGCTGATTACAACCAGCTTCATCAGGTGCTTAGCCAGAATTGTGCAGAAGTCTTCACGTGATTTCTTCACGCAAAAAAAACTTTATTATGGACATTTGGTCACATTCCACAGTTCGCGTGGCCTCAAATTTCGCTTGTAGCTTGGCACAAGTGCTGCGGTGACATCGCCACCACTGAGTGGCGAATGGCGGCTGTGATGTTGCTGCTGTTGTCTGTGCGAGTGCGTGCCTTTGCCTGCGTGCGTGCGGCTTATAATGCCTGCCTGCCTCCATGGGCTCTCACCTGGCGACGGTGAGTTTGCGCCTCTGCTCATCATTATACTCGGACAGTAGGGGGATGCCCAGGAGACGCAGCTCTTCCAGCGACGGAAAGTGATTCAGCTTCTCCACGTCGGACCAGTCTGACAGGCCTGAACGATGCACAAATGCACGCGAGGCGACAGCAACAATAAAATCTCATTTGGGTCCATCATTTCTGCAAACTACAATTAAATAGGGACAGTTATTGATTGAGGCAATGCATTCTAGTGCTGGTGAATTGGTAACTTTAATCCTGCAGATTACTTCTGGAAATTACGGAAGCAAACAGTCGGCTGAAACTGAATGCTGCAGACCGCGTGGTTACATTTGCAAATGTGGCAAGGAAGGAGGAAAACGGCAGGGCTTTTAGGCAAAGCGGCTCATGATACACGAATTTCCGAATGATTGCCTGCTGCACCACAGGTGGGCTGAGCAGCCTTACCCCAGTTGTGCAGGTTGAGGTGCTTCAGGTTGGTGAAGGCTTGCGTGAGCTCTGCCGGCTCAGAGCTCAGGCTGCCCACACGGTTGTTGGACAGAACCATGGTCTCCAGAGATGGGAAGATGAGGCCCAGCATGAGCACATCCTGCCACTCGCCTGCGCGCACACAATGCCGCCACGCACACTCTGCAATTCTATGCTGTACCACGATGCTAAACCACGTCTACGCTCCCTGCCTTCAGCACCGCGCGGTGAAGTATGGTCCCCATGATCAGCACCGCACGAAAGGGCCCTGCATGCATTATGGACACCACTTGCATTTGCAAATACCACACGTCGCTTTCTCGACGCAGACACTGGGTTTTAAAGGCGAGCACTGTACTTGCTGCACTTCCGGAGGCATCTCCACCACTCGTGGGAACTCTGCACGCATGATGCACCATGTTTAAAGGTTAGAGCCTCACGGAGCTGGTTGTCGGTGATGTGCAGCAGCTTCATGTTGTGGTAGACGTCAGGCGACACCACCACCGTTGTATAGTCGTTGAGGCACAGGAACAACTCCTCCAGCCTGCGGGAGATACAAGAAAAGATCCATCGACCGCCTGTGATCACTCAAGTGCAGTGTGAGTTCATGGCCTCACCAATGGGCAGCCCAAACAAACCCACCGCATAAAATTTGGTCCCATACTTAATTTGTCTAAATTCCAGCTCTGAGAATTACAAAAAGATCAGTTTGACTGTCATCTGATGAACACAACTTAGTGGCGGAGCAAGTGTTGCTCCCCTATATTGTATGCACTTCAGAAGGGATCTCAGATGTAGCTCGATGATATCCGCTTCCATGGGCCATTCTCTAACATGATAAATTGCACTGCTCTGCAAGAGAATAAAATGGATACTTCATCTCATGACATGACATCGATAGCACAAGAGGGATATAAAATTAGGGGAATTTAAAAGAAAAAACAGTCAGGCCTGGAGCCACACGTAAAGCGTGCATGAAGGTGTGGGTCTGCACTCAAAAAAAGCGTTTTTCGAAAGCGATCGTGTATTGGTGCACTCCAGGCTGCCTCTGCTTACTGTGGCATATTTCTCAAGAGGGTGTGAACCGTTTCCCAGGACGTCTTGGTGTTGTTGAGTACCAGCTTGCGCAGGGATGGCAGGCGCAGGCTGGGTGGTGAGGGGCACGTCCCCAAAGGGTTGGCGCTCAGGTTGAGAAACTGCATCCTCGGCATCTGCCCAACAATTTTGCCGATCTGCAGAGACGCACTCGGCAGTGACTCCCCCATCCCCACATCTTGCTTACGACCAAACCAGCAGCAGCTTCAAAGCGTCGGCCAAGTCTCTACACATCACCTCGGACACGAGAATCCAATGCTCACGGTAAAGCCTTGTGAGTTTCACCTTGTTCAGCTGCAAATCCTGAATATTGAGGTTTTGACATCAATACATTTCATGAGACAATATTAGACGTATGGCCTAATAATGCAAATCAACATACAAATATGCCTCTAGTTGTTAGCTGCTGTGAAATATGGATCAGAAACATTAGATATTGACCGAATGTTACAAAAAAGCTGGGGTTTATTTTGTTGTATTGCTAGATATGTGAGAGACAGAAATGTATTAGAGCAGTGCTTCTTAAGCTTTATTGCAGCCTTGCACCCCTTTGGTTCTCAATCGTAAAAATTGTTAATAAATACATGTTTGATGAAACAAAGTCGTTCTACTTATGTGCCCGTGCTTAATTTGTGTTTTAATGATTTACCTTCTATCTCGCACCGCCAGAAAGGGCATCTCGCATCCCCAGGAGGTGCGTGAACCCCAGGTTAAGAACCACTTTATTAGAGGCCTTCATACAGCAGTGGACACATCAGGGCTGCTAATGATGATGGCTTATGATGAAACCAGTTATGATGGCATTAGTATGTTTCATTGATAAGTCTATAAATGACTTACACTACGTAACAAAAATGTCCGAAAACCATAGAATCAATGAGACGCTGAAACAGAAAAAAATACACAGACTGTGGTCGCACAACAGAATAACACAAAATGAACATGCGCTACAAATCAATCGCCATTTAATGACCTGCTGCATAGCTATGGCGGTGGAAACACACGGCTGACCGTTGACATACCACTGTACTGTCAGGACTGTTGTGTATGAGAGTGAATAATACGCTCATAATTACTTTCTGTAGCACGGCACGCAGTCCTGGCTGCCAGCCGCCTCACCTCTTCCCAGTCCTTGAAGCTGTTGTGCGATAGGTCGAGCTCGGTCACGTGACTGCACAGCTCCAATATTTGTGACTCGTCACCGGCAGCTGCGATGTCGCACATGTTGAGCACCAGGATGGGAGGCACGTTGAGATAATCTGCTCGCGAAGGCACACAGCCACCGCACGTACAACCAGCCTTTACTTTTAAAAAATTAAGATACTTTTCCCATAATTGTATCCCAATTGTGCTATCAGCATCATGTTACGAGACAAAGCTACCATTCTCACATAGCAGTGCAGGCATCTCTGTGAAGAAAACTACCTGCAGAAGTGGATGTCACAGAACTACCTCTGATATCGCTGTGTAATGGTTTGTTCCTGGGTAGTCAGTGTTATTTCCTAATTGCTTATGCCTCAAAAGTACAGAAAATGGCTATTATTCCCAACAAACTGTGCTTTTGTGACCAGGACAGTGATATTTTTTGTATTTTTCCAGTGCTGAGTAAACTTGGAGTAACTTCTAGAACATTCTAGAACTTTCCAGTGGCCTTAAGCCCACCAGTTCACTTAGTTCTAGCTGCCTAAGCGGATACAGATGTAGTGACTGTGCTTGTCACTGTATGGTGCCGGGGCTTGCGAAGCCACGGCCGGTAATGTGTTGTCATTATGGGCAGCCCGGATTACGGGATGTAGTGCCAGCCCTAGCGGGGTTTGGGTGAGCGCTGGTTAGCGCGGAGGCACCGCGAGCAGGGTGCGGTGCGGGCTCCCGGTGAGGGAGCGAGAGGGAGCGTCAGCCAGCCAGGGTTACCTTGGGGCATGATACGCTAGTTGACCTGCTGACACGTGACCGGACGATATTGGACGGGGCCACCAGGGGACATGGGGCCGTGGGGTGGTCACGTGGTCCACAGGAGCTCTCGGGAACCTTCGAGAAGGAGCTCGAGAGACCTGGAAGGTGGGCGGGGCGACGGGCGGAGCCAGCCCCAGCCTAGGGTCATATAACGAGGGCCCCGTGAGGAGCTCGGGGTTCTTCGTGTGCCGGTGTTACGAAGATCCACGTCGGGGAGAAGAAGGTTCGAGCCACGCGGTCCAGGACCCCGTTTGTGGTCCGGACCGGGATAGCGAACCGTGTCTAGTTCTGCCGTAGCGTGGCTAGATGAGCATTCGAGACCCGAGTGTAGATCATGTTGTGTTGCGTGTTAATGTGAATAAATAGTGTTGCTCCCAAGATAACGTCTGCGACTCAGTTGGACTCACTACACATATCTGCATTTTTCTGAGATGGCATCAAGAGTCTGCAAGCATCTGGCACACGCATTTTGCTATGTCTGTGGCCAATTTATCAAGACAAGAGCGAAAAAGTACCCTATGGAAGCATCTGCTATGATGTGTGAGGCCTACAAGGCATATTTCGGCATGCTTGTCGGGGATCAAGACAAACCCTGGGCACTTCATTTCACCTGCGAGCAATGCAAAAAACTCTGGAAGGTAAGATGGACAATTGTTGCTCGGAATTTGATGTTATAAAATTTGTTTAAAAAATTGAAATTGTAAAAGTTTTTTTTATTTTAAAATGTTTTACAATTTTCAATGTTATTGAAAAAATATATGCATGAAAAATCTTGCGAGAATCTGTTACACATTAGTCATGGGTGAAATAAATGTGTTTTTGTAGGATGGTACAGAGGGGAAAAGAGAGCCATGAAGTTCGCTATCCCAAGAATTTGTCGGGAACCCACTGACCACTCAAGCAACTGCTACTTCTGCATGGTGAACCCTTACAAACGTCGGACTGGCAAGAATGCACCTGCTATCACATATCCAGACCTTCCTTCAACCATAGCCCCGGTGCCACACTGCCATGAGCTCCCCGTACCCACTCCCCCGAGAGAGCAGACAGAGAGCAGCAAGTCAGAGAGCGAGGAAGATGTTGTAGATCCAGATGACAATTTCAGAGGTGGAGCTGAGGAGAGAAACCCGTACTACCCCAACCAAAAAGACCTTAACGACTTGATCAGAGATCTTGGTCTCACCAAGTCCAACGCCGAGCTTTTGACGTCTAGGCTCAAGCAGTGGAACTTGTTGAATAAAAGGGTGCAAGTCACAGATTAGAGGAAGCTTCACCAACATTTTTGCAGCTTCTTCACCCGTCAAGATGGGCTCTGCTTCTGCCACAATGTGACCAGTCTGTTCGAGGCAATCGGAATCGCCTGTAACCAGAATGAGTGGCAACTCTTCATTGACAGCTCATCCAGGACCCTCAAAGCCGTGCTGCTTCATAATGGTAACAAGTACCCGTCTCTTCCCCGCCTCACTCGGTGCACCTCAAAGAGAATTACAACAGCATTAAGACCTTGCTGGACGCCTTGAAGTATGATGACTAAGGCTGGGAGGTCATCGGAGACTTCAAAATAGTGGCATTCCTGATGGGTCTCCAAGGCAGTTATACCAAGTTTCCCTGCTATCTTTTCCTTTGGGACAGCAGGGACACCAAGGTGCACTACAGCGGACCGAGTTCTCTGTGGGGAGAAACAACGTCAAGTGGGAGCCACTGGTGGACCCCCGGAATGTGCTGATGCCACCCCTGCACATCAAATTGGGCCTTATGAAACAATTTGTCAGAGCTGTAGATAAGGAGTCGGCACCCTTCAAGTACCTTCAAGACTTCTTCCCTAAGCTGTCTGAGGCAAAGGTCAAAGCCGGTGTCTTCGTCGGACCACAGATAAAGAAGATCCTGGAGTGCAATGAATTCCCCAAGAAGCTCACTAGTAAGGAGAAAGCGGCTTGGAACAGCTTTGTCGCAGAGGTTGGTGGCTTCCTGGGCAATCACAAGGTCGAAAACTATGTGGATCTAGTTGAGACTCTGGTGAAGAACTACGTAACAATGGGCTGTAGGATGTCCCTCAAAGTCAATTTCCTTGATGCTCATCTTGATAAATTCAAGAACATGGGAGCGTACTCAGAAGAGCAAGGCGAGCACTTCCACCAGGATATACTGGACTTTGAATTCCGCTACCAAGGACAGTATAACGAGAACATGATGGGAGGCTACATTTGGGGGCTGATTCGTGAAAATGATTTACAGTATAATCGTAAATCTCGAAAAACTACTCACTTGCAAATCTTTTGTAGTCATTTTGTATTACTTTAGTATAAATACATGTTAATTTTGATTCATATGTTGTTTTTTCTGACTTTATGTGAACGAAAAGACACAAATTCGCCCGTTTTCTCATTGAAAAATACTACACATTTTCTATACCTTTTAGGCATTAGCAAATTCGAAATAACACTTACTACCCAGGAACAAAATTGTGTTACATAGTGTATTCATTCAAGGGATGTCTGGTTTGCAAAGCAGGGGACAGCACTTTCCCATATGTCCAGCTTTCGACAGTAATATTCACAGTTGGGTGGAAACAACAATACTTTAAGCTGGAATTTAAACAAAATTAGTTCCGAACCAAAACTACAGTGATGTTTTTTTGTGCAATCATTGGTAACACCATTGGTGTGCAGTCAGACCATTAACTAATTTCGCTTGAGAATTCGGTTTAATTTTAGGCTGGCTGTCTGGATACAAATAGAGGATCTAAGCAGTGCCAACTCAGCGCTCTAACCTCTGAGCCACCCCAGCTACCGAAACATGACGCGTCTCACCGGAAATCTCACAAACAACGTCTTGGGGCCATTGACTATAGTGGCATACTGCGACACCAAGGTTGTCATTGCTGACAAAATTGATAGGAATCTCTGTTGATGTGGACTAGCCTGGTTAGTTGTATCCAGTTTTGATTCGAGTTGAGAATCTGTCTCAGAGCCTGGGACGTAGCCAACTGTGCTAACTGGAGGTGTGGGGGAAGGACAACAAACTAAACACAAAAAGCAGTAACTAAAAAAATTAGTTTTCAATCTGTATCTAAAAGTGCACAGCTCCAGCAGCTTCCTAATATCGGAAGAGCGTTCCAGACAGCCGCATAAACGCATCCAAATGCGCACAATGCAGTGACCCCAAGTTCTCTAAATATTGTCTTTAGCCTGATTACATAGCTTCCAGGGCTCTGCTGAAGGTTTTATGCTACGTACTGCGGTGTCGCGCTCTGCCTGACTGTGCTTTCCGAGTCGGCAAAAGTTACCAAAACGGATTTTAAAGAGTAGCGATCGTGCTCTCCAGCCTCCGTAGTGTAACCTCAACTACAGTCTTTTGGCCTGCAAAAGCCACAACGGAGTCATTCTTTTTTGATTTAAAGCTTTCGTGACTGCAGTAATTCATATTCTTAGTTTTTTCGGTAAAGTCACGTTGAAGAGAAACAACAAAATAACAAAATATATATAAAACAATAAAAAATTCTCACGACGTTTCGACCATAACTCAAACGGTCATCATCAGGTGTGTCGGTTTGCATAAATTTATTTTGAAAGCGGCATATTTATTTATTTATTTTTATATATAAAAATAACGTTTGCGTCACGCGCAACGATTGGCAGTTTGCCCAGGACTAGTCCATCTATTTTTTGAAAAGAGGAGGGGGGAGACGAAATTTGTTTTTATGTATGCTGTCTGAAAGCCACTGTAAGCGTGAACAATCAATCAAGAACTGAAATGATTTATCAAATCTTTCCAATGATTGCTAAGATAGAATCCATCTTCTCGGTTGAAATTGTCTCTGTGCTTGTATATGTGGATAGCCTCATGAACGAATCTCTCATGGAAGCCAGATGGCTTACAAAGAACCTCCGTCTTGGAAAAGTCAATGGCATGTGAGCCTACTGAATTAGAACAATGATCTGCTACGGCCGAGGTGTTGGTCCTACCGTGTTTAAGGTCTGCTTTATGTTCACGAATGCGGTCCGAGATATGGCGTTTGGTTTCTCCAATGTAACTACTACCACAGAGGCAACTTAGTTTGTAGACACCAGGGTATTGTATGTCCGGAATCACATCTTTTACAGACGGAACCAGATCACGGATTTTATGTAATGTGTTGAAACGGACCTGGATCTTGTGTTTATTCAAGATTTTGGAGATCTTTTTTGTGATCCCAGCAATGTAGGGTAAAGTTATGGTTTTGAAAGGCTCCTCAAGAGGGTTCTTCTTCATGGTTTGAGTGATAGCTTTGCGGATTGTATAGTCGGAGTAACCATTAGCCCTAAGAGCTTGGTGTACGTGCTTGAGTTCACTGCTTATGTGTTCCTGGTCGGATATGCATTGGGCTCTATGATACAGAGTCTTGATGAGAGAATTCTTCTGTGATGGATGGTGGTGGGAATCCGGTTTCAGATAAGCATCCGTATGGGTAGCTTTCCTGTAGACAGAGTGGCTCATTGAACCATCAGGTCTCTTTTTAATTAGGACATCCAAAAAAGGTATCTTGCCATCTATTTCGACTTCCATGGTAAATCTGATGGCTGGGTGTATGGAATTGATGTGGTCGAAGAATTGGTCTAGAGCAGGCCGGCCATGTGGCCAGATGACAAAAGTGTCATCCACGTACCTCTTCCATAAGGTTGGGCGCAGAGTGGCAGTCTGGATGGCGTCAGTCTCAAATTTCTCCATGAAAATGTTAGCTATAACTGGAGAAAGGGGGGAGCCCATTGGGGTGCCCTCAGTTTGTTTGTAGAAAGTTCCATTCCAAGTGAAGTATGTATTGGTTAAACAGTGTCTCACCAGGGGGGGTACCTCAGTGTTTAGTCCTTGATGAACCAAGTCTTCAATGATTGCAATGGTGTCAGGTACAGGAACCTTGGTGAATAAGGAAACTACATCAAAACTGACAAGCAGGTCGTCTGGGGACAGGGAAATACCCTTGATTGTTGATACCAAGTGAGTAGAATTTTGTACCGCAGAGGTGGTCTTTCCAGTGAAAGGACGCAGGATTTCAGACAAAAAACGAGCTAGTTTGTAGGTGGGGGAGCTGATAGTAGAGACTATGGGACGAAGAGGTGTATCAACTTTATGTATTTTTGGTAAGCCGTATAATCTTGGTGGCCTGGCAGCAGAAGGTTTCAACGAAAACTGTTTAGATTGATCAATTAATGCGGTTGAATCAGAAATTATTTTGTTGGTTTGTGTGACGAGGCTGTTGGTGGGATCTCTTTTTATTTTTGTATAACTACCATCGTCGAGTAATTCTTTAATTTTGTTGTTGTATTATATTTTATCCATGATGACAGTAGCATTGCCTTTGTCAGCTGAGAGAACTACAATATCATTCCTCTTTTTTAATTTATATAATTCAAAACGCTCATCTTTGCTGAGGTTGCTAGCTGGCATCTTAGCGTTTTTGAGGGTTGCAGCGATTTCAGATCTTGCTACGTCTGCAGCGATGTGACCCAGGCCCCTGAGAGCAACGTCTACTTGGGCAATTATATCACACCTAAACACATACCAGTTAATGATATAATTGCCCAAGTAGACGTTGCTCTCAGGGGCCTGGGTCACATCGCTGCAGACATAGCAAGATCTGAAATCGCTGCAACCCTCAAAAACGCTAAGATGCCAGCTAGCAACCTCAGCAAAGATGAGCGTTTTGAATTATATAAATTAAAAAAGAGGAATGATATTGTAGTTCTCTCAGCTGACAAAGGCAATGCTACTGTCATCATGGATAAAATATAATACAACAACAAAATTAAAGAATTACTCGACGATGGTAGTTATACAAAAATAAAAAGAGATCCCACCAACAGCCTCGTCACACAAACCAACAAAATAATTTCTGATTCAACCGCATTAATTGATCAATCTAAACAGTTTTCGTTGAAACCTTCTGCTGCCAGGCCACCAAGATTATACGGCTTACCAAAAATACATAAAGTTGATACACCTCTTCGTCCCATAGTCTCTACTATCAGCTCCCCCACCTACAAACTAGCTCGTTTTTTGTCTGAAATCCTGCGTCCTTTCACTGGAAAGACCACCTCTGCGGTACAAAATTCTACTCACCTGGTATCAACAATCAAGGGTATTTCCCTGTCCCCAGACGACCTGCTTGTCAGTTTTGATGTAGTTTCCTTATTCACCAAGGTTCCTGTACCTGACACCATTGCAATCATTGAAGACTTGGTTCATCAAGGACTAAACACTGAGGTACCCCCCCTGGTGAGACACTGTTTAACCAATACATACTTCACTTGGAATGGAACTTTCTACAAACAAACTGAGGGCACCCCAATGGGCTCCCCCCTTTCTCCAGTTATAGCTAACATTTTCATGGAGAAATTTGAGACTGACGCCATCCAGACTGCCACTCTGCGCCCAACCTTATGGAAGAGGTACGTGGATGACACTTTTGTCATCTGGCCACATGGCCGGCCTGCTCTAGACCAATTCTTCGACCACATCAATTCCATACACCCAGCCATCAGATTTACCATGGAAGTCGAAATAGATGGCAAGATACCTTTTTTGGATGTCCTAATTAAAAAGAGACCTGATGGTTCAATGAGCCACTCTGTCTACAGGAAAGCTACCCATACGGATGCTTATCTGAAACCGGATTCCCACCACCATCCATCACAGAAGAATTCTCTCATCAAGACTCTGTATCATAGAGCCCAATGCATATCCGACCAGGAACACATAAGCAGTGAACTCAAGCACGTACACCAAGCTCTTAGGGCTAATGGTTACTCCGACTATACAATCCGCAAAGCTATCACTCAAACCATGAAGAAGAACCCTCTTGAGGAGCCTTTCAAAACCATAACTTTACCCTACATTGCTGGGATCACAAAAAAGATCTCCAAAATCTTGAATAAACACAAGATCCAGGTCCGTTTCAACACATTACATAAAATCCGTGATCTGGTTCCGTCTGTAAAAGATGTGATTCCGGACATACAATACCCTGGTGTCTACAAACTAAGTTGCCTCTGTGGTAGTAGTTACATTGGAGAAACCAAACGCCATATCTCGGACCGCATTCGTGAACATAAAGCAGACCTTAAACACGGTAGGACCAACACCTCGGCCGTAGCAGATCATTGTTCTAATTCAGTAGGCTCACATGCCATTGACTTTTCCAAGACGGAGGTTCTTTGTAAGCCATCTGGCTTCCATGAGAGATTCGTTCATGAGGCTATCCACATATACAAGCACATAGACAATTTCAACCGAGAAGATGGATTCTATCTTAGCAATCATTGGAAAGATTTGATAAATCATTTCAGTTCTTGATTGATTGTTCACGCTTACAGTGGCTTTCAGACAGCATACATAAAAACAAATTTCGTCTCCCCCCTCCTCTTTTCAAAAAATAGATGGACTAGTCCTGGGCAAACTGCCAATCGTTGCGCGTGACGCAAACGTTATTTTTATATATATATATAAATAAATATGCCGTTTTCAAAATAAATTTATGCAAACCGACACACCTGATGATGACCGTTTGAGTTATGGTCGAAATGTCGTGAGAATTTTTTATTGTTTTATATATATTTTGTTATTTTGTTGTTTCTCTTCAACGTGACTTTACCGAAAAAACTAAGAATATGAATAGGAGTCATTCTTCTTTTCTAAACAACCGCCATTCGCCAATTTGTGGCGGTGAGATCACCACGGCGCTTGTCCCAGGCTATGTGCACACACACACCAATTTTAACGTCTCGTTTTAAAACAACCATACACACACCACGTGGCGTTATCTGCGGCGGGGTGTTGAGGATGATGCGCCGCACTGGGTAGTTGTCGGGGTTGTACTTCTCCCGTATGATGTCCACCAGGCTGCGCCCATGCTCGCAGCTCATGTTGACGCCCGTGCACCAACAGGCCTGTAACATAGCTGCACAGAGGAAAACCTTTGCTATTGAACGTGCACGACCACGCGTGTCCCGCAAGCCATCGACATTCACAAGCGGTTGGTTTGATTGGGATGATGAAAGTATGATATTGAAAAATTGGATTTGCCCCATTTGCTTTGGGCTGGAAAGTGCCATAGTGTGCGATAAGAGGTGTGATCCAAGAGTAATAATACACGTAAAAGGAGTGATTGTATGACCGTAGTATCAGTCATACCAACACGCCTTGCGTGTCACAACTTTGAACCTTGCGAACTGGTAGCCTAGAACTAGGCTGTGTACATTACACATGCACACAATGGCACCTTTTGCCCAATGGATATCAATTTTGCGTGCAGTTATCACGACTCATATTTGTTTTCAGCCTGCAGGCAATTTTCTGATCTTGATTTGAAGCTTTCGTGACTGCAGGAATCCATACTCTTTGGATCTTTCGGTAAAGTCACGTGGGTATAACAGCTCTCTCGCTAGTTCAGCGGTTCCACTGCTGGATTATATTTTTCCCACCTGAGGACGACCGCTTGTGTTGCGATCGAAACGTCGTGATTTATTTTGTTATACCTACGTGACTTTACCGAAAGAACCAAAGAGTATAATTTTTTGATAATTTAAATAAAGTGTCAAAATTGGTTTGAGGAATGACCTTGGCTGTACCATAACGCAAAAGATGTGCTCCGCTTACTCTGCTGCACTGCACGTGGTTATTTGTGTAAGACGAGAGCTGGACAGGGGATGGCTTTTGGTTTACGTGAATGTGGAGGATGATGTAACGTCTCCATACGTGGGAGATGTTTAAACATTGTTGGCCGTGGAGGTGATGTCATTCGGTTGCACAAGCCAAGTTTAACGCAGTTGGGGGGAGGGGGGTTAGTGGGCGGGGCACAGTGGGGGGGGGGGGTAGTGGGCAGCTCTGTCTTTGTGAAATGTACGAAGGGGGAGTTACTCTGTGCCTAATTGGTTTCAGTGGCCTCCGCTGCATTCACATATTTCACCGTACTGCGGTCCGATATAGCGTCAGGGCTCTAATCCAATGGACCAATTGTAACGCACGTGTCTGTTAAACGGTCTTTAGTCGTCTGAGTAGAATACCAATTTAAATAAAAATCTGCCTATCCTGAACCCCCATCTCCCCCGCTTTGTCAACCAGGTGTGACAGAACAGCCAAGCCCTGACGAACAAAAAAGGATGTTTATTTTATCTTGTCACAAGCCTCGTTAAATAACATTTGCTGCAATTCAATCCAAAAGCAACGGTTTTAATGTTTGAATTGGGAAGTGTCAGGGAAAAATAAGGAGAATGCCAAATTTCGTCAACGCCCTGCAACAATTTTTATTGGTATAGCGACTCCATGCAACTGCATCTCAAGATGCTTCACGGAAATGAGGGACAACAGCAGGGGAGGGGGAAGTGTGGGGGGCACGGACACATGGGAGGGGACGATGCGACACCAGTACGTGGCATAAAACCTTAAAGCCCTTGAAGCTCTATATTCAGGCTAAAGACATCATCCTTAGAGAACTTGAGGTCACTGCTTCGCGCGCGTTCAGATGTGCTTCTGCAGCCGTCTGGGATGCTCTTCCTTCCGATATTATGAAGATCATTTTTAAATCAACTAGATTGAAAACTAATTTATTTTACAACTGCTTTTTGTGTTGAGTTTGTTGTCCTGCCTCCACACCTCTGATTAACATGGTTGGCTGTGTACGGTGCGAAAGTAGTTCAACATACACACGTTATAAAATCATGGCTGATGTGTCCTTGGGAGAAGCATATGAATTCCTTTTTAGTTATTTTCAGACAGTGACACAAACAAACAGCCTTGCTATTACTGTACATAAACCCGGAACTGTACAAAACAGGAAACGGTTTAGCTTCACTCTGCTCGTGTTTTTTTTTACGAAACAAAATATTTACATGCGTAGAAGAAGGCTAAAATAAACCTGAAAATACTCAGCTACCAAGTCGGCCTGCCACGGCTCTGGTGAGTTGGATATTCAGCAAAGCAAAAAAATACATGGAAAGGCACAAATATGAAGTATTTTTTTACAGTTTTGTCCACTAAACGGTTTTATCATCTTACCACAAAAGTAATAAATTAAGTTGTTTATGTAAACATAAACCAGTTTAGAATAACAATTTCCTCAGACAATGTGTTCAACTAGACTATATAAAACTACTTCTCTCTCTTAAAATGTTGCCACAAAACATCCACTGTCAGCACTGTGGTTTGTTATTTTTAACTGTTTTGAGAGATAATGTCTTGCTGAACCGGTCATGTAAAATGTGCTAGAGGCTAAGAGGATGCTTCATCACCATCTGCAAAATGTCAGCGTCTTGAAACGTTGGCTTGTTGTGTTTACGACTTGTAAGGCAGTGCCCGTGAATGATGACAGTGGTGAAGTATTTTCGGACTGTGCCTCTACGCCATTGCCAACCGAGTCCCCGGACACATCGCGAGGGCTCGAGGCACGCCGATGGCAGAGCAGCCATCGGCGTGCCTCGACAACGCTATCAGCCGCTTGAGCACAAAGGGATTGAACACCCCACGTTGGTTCGATTCCACCGTGGTGCGGAGGAGCACCAAGACACGCGCTGACCGCAATATCACAAAGCTCTTCAAGGGTAGAAAAGCACAACGCAATAACACGTGGATTTATGTACATGCACAGCCCATTCGTCAATCACTTGCGGGATGAGGGCCTTTCCACGCCGTGCGGGTCATGGGTGGGGGGTTAGTCAAACACATTTCAGTGAGGGGTTGGCGACGACTGAGAGCATATAAGTAAGAAACATAGACACTGTAAAACATTGGATTTAGCTGCATTGCTGCCCTCTGCTGTTCACAATATATTTTTTTACATAGCGTCTGAACGCAGCTCACATTGGAAGACGCTGAAAAGCCTCGCTGTATATCGCAGGGGGTCGGGCTCACCTGCGGCGGTCCTGCTTCAGAGTTGTGCCACCACTGCTGCTGTGCCCCCGAGCTGCGCCGCCGTAGCACCTGTCGAGCTGCCCGCGAGTGCGTGAGGAGCAAGGTCCAACTGTGACGCGACCTTATCCACTCCCCCGCGTGCGCTGCTGTCCGTTAAAAAGGTCCCGTCATGCGCCACTCGGTCAACAGACTGACGAGGAGGGGGCACATGAAAAACCGTGGCTTGTTATCGTCTTTGCGCGCCAAATACAACGGAGGCACTGGAGTGCATACTTTACATGAGGCCGATGTGTAATCCCTTTTGGACCATCGAGAAGAACATCACGCGATGCAGTGTTAAGTTTCCTTAGCTGTGAAGGTTGGGGCTTACTGCAGACAGGGCTTCCAAGAAGACCCCGGTGTTTATAGCAGGGCGAAAGTTTAACCACAAATATTTATATAAATAAAGCAAATATTTCACGTAAGTTTGTATTGTATGCACTGTGGTGGAGGCATCACCCATTTCTATTGACAGCCATCTTAGTCCATAGGCCAGAGCAGAAACTGGAACCACCTAAGATAGTAAAATCCTAATAGTACTGATTTACCTACATGAATGAGAGTGAACTTTTTGTTGATACACTGATTTCAAATGGTTACCACGTGATTCACTGTTATTGGCTACAATATAATTGGAACCACTGAAATCTTTCTACCTCAAGTGGTACCAACAAGTAAAATATCTGCCCTGGGCTCATGGACTACTGACCTATTGCTTGAAATGCTGACCTCTCTGTAAAGCGACCATAGCAGTATAATACTCATAAAAAAGGGACTCAACTGTATCAACCCTGGAGAAATTACAGGCCACAATGTCCCCCCACGACTCCACCACCACTCTGGCCAGAACTTGAATTTGTAACCTTCAGATTATGCGTTATCTACACACCACGACCACGGTGGCATGAAAAGCCGGCTCAGCTCAAGCTTAGAGTGATAAAATAAGTTACTTTTCCCGTCCAGGTTATCACAAGAAACACACCAGCCTGATTGAAACACGAAGGAAGGGGCAACACGTCCACACATCTGCAGCAGGAGCACGCATCCAGACGGGGACGCGAGTGTTCGTCTTTCAGGCACCCGCATGGGAGCCAGCAGGTGCCTACGCGGCTCAGGGCATGAACTGCTTAGTGCACGCGGTGATGGCACTGCCGCTTCCATCCCCGTGCAGGAGCCCCATCATCATTTATTATTCAATACGAGCAGCTCCAGTAGTGCCACGCACGACCTTCGATGAAGGTGATCGTGAAGGTGGTGATGGAGATAGTAATAATAAGAGGTGATGTGGATGGGTCTCTCGTGACAAACGTAATGATGATGTTGATGAAGGTGGTGAAGGTAATGGTGCAACAATCAGAATATTTATACTGGATTAATCTGATGGGCTATAAAGAGGTGGTGATTATCGAGGCTGGTAATAATGGCTTGTGATCGTGGTGGTCGTGATGGAAGTAGTGATTACATTGAAGGAGGTGAAGATTATTGTGACCGTGATCATGGCGACGGTGATGTGATGGTGTTCAATGTTGTGGTAATAGCGCTGATGCTCTATGTGGTGGTGACAGTGGTAATGGTGAATGTTGTGGTGAAAGTATTGATGCTGATGTGGTGACTTTGCAGTGAGAGCTGGCAGAGGCAAGTCTGGACGCCAGTACCCCACTGGGGGATGCATCTCACCACCGGTAGCTTTAAAATGTTTTTTAATAATAAAATTAAACAATACAGCATGGCAGCGAGGATGGGGAATAAATGGTGAGTTGCGGAGCTGGCTTCAATCCGGTAACCCAAGCTCCTTAATTCATATTTTAGATTCCATGTGCTCATGAAAGCAACAATCAATGAACTCTATTTAAAAGCTCATGAGAGCCCATTGGGACAAAAAAACAAAGGTATGTAATGGATTATCTATTAAAATCGATTCCTACGCCCATGATACTTGCATCAATTCATGCATGCTATTATATTGCTTTACATGAAAGCCAAGAGATATTATACATGCACCACAATGACAAAAAATAAAATGTGTGTTTAAGATATGGCATGGCATCAAACGGCAACAAAGATGAATAATTACCATACCTACTTCATTGCAGGGGAGAGCTGGGATAATATACAGGATCCAAACATGGAAACACAAAGAAGTATATATCCATAAAAAAATTATGTAATGTTAAATTTATGTGGGAACATACACTTCAGCACACTATGTGCCATCATCTGGTTAACCCCCTGTGCATTGCGTAATGATGTTAAACAGTCCTGGCACGTTCACCGACTCCTCAGTGTGCAGAGCGATCACGATCACGTTGAAACACTGGCACCTAACTATACCCACTCCCTAGCCTAACTAGTAATTAAATAGCTACCCTACTCATTTATTATCCTACACACCTTATTCAGTACTTACCTTACCCACTACCTAGCCGAACTAGTACCTAAATAACTTACACACCTATTACTAGTGCTTGCCCAACCTATTATATTTAGTACTTACCTACCAGAACTAGTACCTATCCTATCTATTGTCAATCCTACCTAACCTATGTAAAAAAGTACTTTCCATAATTATTACCTACCCTCTCCAACACCTACCCTCCCCAATACTTACTCGACTAGCATCATGGCTATTATCAACAAAGCAGTATATGGTATCTGAAGAAGGGACAATGCCTGAAGCATTAGCCTACTTTGTCTCTTGCATAAGACAGTGTTAACGATTACCAAAGCGATTGCTTTTTTGTGAGTGCAGTCCTATCTACATTCTTTGAACGTGCATGCTACCTAGCCTGTTAAGAACACTCAAAACGAACCCAAGGAACGACTTTGGGTTCGCACAGCACTTGTCTAAATTCTCTAAATATTTAAAACTAAACACCAAGGCTTAATTTAATCAGAGTCTCTCTGGGTCAGCAATCCAGAAAAAAATGTCCACATCCAACACACTACATCCAGTATACATCTCGCTATGGCTGTGACTAACTCCAGTGGCTGATGCTGCTGCTTCCATCTCCCAATGTGGAAATTGAAACAATGGGCAAGTTTCTTATATCCATCCCCTGCCTCTTTGCACCCAGCAGCATAATTCTGTACTGTACACGACAGTTAGTCCATTAGCAGGTGGCGGGCAGAGGGATAAAGTGTGGGTACTCCCACCGCCAGTTTGAAAGCGTAGGCCAAAATACGGTCTAGGAGTTCTCTTGAGATCAATGCAGTGAAGGTCCTTCTTCCAGGAGTGGCACAAGCAAGCAATTTCATGTCTGCACATTCACCACCGTTATTACCTTTCGCACAATCCATTGTTGCTGTTGTCTCTGTGTGTGCACGTCTGTCCTGCAGTCTACCAGCAATCCAGAAAAAAATATTCAGTGAGAAATGAAAACTCTGCTAAACACAACATGCAGGGCGTCTGCACCACAAACCATAGCGGCTTCACACTGGCGATGAGCCAGCAGAGCAATACCCTAAGAGCAATGCACTAATATAATAGTGGGGTGGGACGGACGCAGCTCAAGGAAGCGGCACGGCGATATTCCTGGAATGAGACTCATTAGAGTTGGCAGAAGCTCATGCTCAGCGACAGCTCCACACGTCACCAAGGGCTTGGGCTTGGCGTATCTCTCTCCTGGCTTGGACGGCGGCTGGCATTTGCTGGACACGTGCAGCAGCACAGGAGGGTGCATGAAGTGGGGTGCAGTAGTGCACAAATACAAATAACCCCCATCTTGCCTGAACAGACTGTTATGGCAAGTGCTATTAGCAAGTAGCACCTATGAAGGCTGGAATGGCACACGAGGGGGTGGGTGGCCAGCACACACCTGTGCACACATACACCTACTTTGTACATGTACAGTCCGTTTTAAATTCACTGCTGGATGAGGGCCTCCCAATTCTGTACATACCAATCATAGGCATTATTTGCTCATGCAGCACCACGCTGGTTAATTCAGGGATCATAGATATCAGAACAGAAGTATAGTACAACAACCAATTTTGCTCCTCTGCTGTCCACATAGTGGGCCAGGGCCACATACATACCGAAACAAATATACACCCATCTTTTACAGGATATGTGCTGTTAGCAAGCACCTGCCTGGATCGACAGGACAACGTGATGTTGTGTTATGTATAGCAACCACATTAGCCACCTTTGCCCCAGTGGTGATGTTCACACGATGTACCACATACTCATTTAAGGCTAAGTTGACCGAGGAGAGGATCAGGACAGTCTCAGATACCACTTCTGATGTTATCCATGGGTGAGTATTGAACCCAGGATAGAAGGGGTTCATAGAACTTCAGCGTCACTGCTTCACTTTGCTAAGAAATGTTGTACTAATTAAGAAAAACATGACCGCAATGCATGGGTGCCGACCATTCAGGAAAAACACACTCATGTGACCCATCTGGGTTGCGAGTGAGCTGGAGCCACACACATCGAGACACCGAGAGACACACGAAGGCACGCACTGAAGTACATACATACACACAGACCAGGCACGTGTGATGGTTTACGTTACAGCAGGCGGTGAGATCCACATTTGGTTTTGTAATTGCAGGTGACATCAGGTATTAAGGAGCAGACGCAACGTGCAATCCCCCACAGTGGGCGCTATTGGGCCGTCGCCAGACGTATCGTCCTGGAGGCTGCAATAATTTATTGGCTGGAAAACCTGGAATGGTTTTCGTTGTCTGCCTGACCTGGAGCCATAGCATGTTCCCGACAAAGACACTGACATGCCGACACAGAAAGACAAAGCTCCTCCGTGTAGGTGAAGTAGACGTTTGGGGTAAATGCTGGTAGCGAGGACATTCAAGCCGACCTAACGCACGAGGCGTGGTGTGACCAATACCACGCCTCGACGCATTAGTCTCTCCGCTGCTGACGTTTCCAAGCCATGCCAGGCATATACTGTATTTATTGACGTCCACAGAATGACATGCTGAGATACAAAAACAACCGTCATTCGCCACGAATTGGTGGTAACGTCACCATCGTTTGCTCGTCCCACGCTAGGTGCACTTTGAGGCCATACACACACAACAACAGACAATGCCAGAAAGGATGGGAGCCGAACCGTTCAGAAAAGCAACATCCATGTGATCAGAGAGTGACATACACCCATGCACACTAAATAATTGCCTTTGCAGTACACGAAAAACGAACGCACACATAGTGACACGGCCCAAACAAAGACACCTCTTATAGCCTTTCAAAGACTGTTGGGGCTGCTAGCGAGCACCTATGAAGGCCGACACGGCACACGAGGGGGTGGGTGGCCAACACCACGCCCGACCGCCTTTGTCTCCCCACTGCTAATGTTTACACACACCAGGTGCTCGTTTAGGGCTTCGTAGCGCTAACCACTGCACTACCTCTCCCCACACACGCACCAGGTATATTTACATACACCAAAATACCTACACAATGCTACTCCAACACACACTGGCATATACACATTGGCACACACCAACAGTGTTGACACACACCAACATACACGCTGACATACATATTGACACACCCAAACACACTGACATACAAACATAATGCAATAATATTGACGCACACATATATTCCCCGTACACTGTAGTCTAGACTGTTGAGGCAAGCGCTCTTACAGAGCACCTATACCACACGCTTTGCTGCACCCATATACTTTACACGCATTGAAACCCCCTAAATAAACACTGACATACGCACAAAGGCCGCTCATACACACAAAAGCCGCAGTGTCAACCCCCTCGAACCCCCGATACTCCTCGTCCCCATCACCTCCTGAGTCTGCCGAGGGGCGCCTCACCGCACTCCCCGAAGCCCTCTATTCCCACCAAGATAGCGAGCCCACCACTGGACGCCCATCATTTCCCGGGAGTCCCCGCGTCCCCGATCCCCTCCCGAAAGTCCCTGGGTCCCCCCCGTCTCCATCTATGGTTACCTGCTCCCAGACTCTGGGACCCTAACCAACCCCCCAATCTCCTCTCGGACGCCCCTGGGTATCCCGTTCCTTCCCGGACGCCCCCCCTCCAGGTCCCCGCTGCCCCTCCAGGTCCCCGCTGCCCCTCCAGGTCCCCGCTGCCCCTCCAGGTCCCCGCTGCCCCTCCAGGTCCCCGCTGCCCCTCCAGGTCCCCGCTGCCCCTCCAGGTCCCGGGGACTCGCACCTGGAGACGGGGAGGGAGCCGCTGGGTCCAGGTCGCGACGCAGAGAGCACTGAAGAACGATGGGCCGTGACGTCACCTCGTAAACACAGGGCCGTGACGTCACCACGCAAGGGCGGGACGGAAGACGCCGGCCCGCGCCTCGATACGTAATTGCGTCATTTGCACAGCGCCGGCACGCGACGTCATCGCGTAAACGACGTGATGACGTCCTTTACTGCGGCTTCGCCTTCCGTCACACCGCCCGAGAGCGCGGCGCGTGACGTCACCGCGCTACCGGTCGTGCGACGTCACGACGCAATATCCCCCCCACAATAGCGAGGGAGATTTTACGGCTGTCCGCTATTGGACAGTATTAAACGAGCGTTCATGTGCAACGTTAACGCGTATTTTGTTGTCAGTGTTAGTTACTTTACATGCACGCTACACTTGGTGCATCGACTGTCACGCGACAGATTTTTGCCGCCACGGGGCGGCGAGTTACCGTGGCAGTGCGAGGATTGATCGGTCGAACCCCTCCACCCGCAGCCCGTCGTGGCCCTTGCGCGTGTCCGAGTAGCGCGGAGCAAGGAGAGACCCAACCCCGGGTCCTGCGGGTGACCACCACGTCCCCTCACGGCCACCGCTGCCACTAACAACAACAACGACGACGATGATCCCCGTCCTCCCCGATTCGTTGACCTCGCAACCCGCTCACGTGACCAAACTCCCGAGCTCCCCACCCACGACCCCCGTCGGCCAGCCAATCAGATCTCGTGAGCACGCTCCCCCCCCCCCACCACCGTTGCCATGACCCCCACGCAACCACAACACAGCTGTTTAAAAAAAAGTGCTTATGTTGTTGTTGCAATTAGGACTTTAGTCTAAACATGTAGGCTTTCGCAACCAATATTATCCACAATAGAGGGTTTTTTTGGGGTTAGAAGCCTATAAATATAAAAAATATGAATGTGTTGTTAAACCCGCCACCACCCTTGAGTTAATTAAATATAAATAAAGTCGTATCCAACAACCTCTATTATGGATAAGACTTTATTTGTATTGAATAAACTTAAGGCATTCGTCAGTGACACTGCCTTAAATATATAATAGGCGACGTTTTCGGGCAATTAAAGGGGCATACGCTGTGAAGGGTGATTGCCCAAAACGTCGAATGTAAGGCAGTGTTCTTGTTTTGTTCTGCACAACTGGCAACGCAGCATCACCAAATAATGTCCTGCCAAATCTTCGTAGTAGGATGCGATGCTGCTGTGTGTAATCCCATTGGAGTAATTAGATATCTCAGTAAACACGCAACGTTGTCCCAACGATTTCCATGCAGACAGCCCCGTAGGGCCAAGGGGGCGAGTTGTATGTGCAACTTGTGGCTAAGCAACATTTAGTTATCATCATCATTAGACCTCCTTTGCTAGTACCAAAATGTAATAATAGGGTTGTTCCTCTTTTTTCTGGCAACAAAAAAAACATACTTTGATAATATATGCATTGGATAATGTAGGCAATGCATATATTATCATAGTATGTTTTTATGTTTGCATTTTGACTGCAGGTATTGTGGTTAATGCAGACATGAATCCTTGTAAAAAAAGGTTTCAGTTTTGTTGCCAGAAAAAAGGGGAAAACCCCTATTATTACATTTAGTTAATTCAACTTCATATAACATACATGAATACAGTATAGACGCAACTTGCATGTGGTTAATATATTCAACAGAAGTGTACTTGTAAACGTCAGATTCTTTATTTGGACTTGAGGACTCCGATGACCTTTTTAAACGATGTCCACTATGGACAGAGTTTGGCACAACAACACAAATGTCACTCTACTTGGTCCCTTGAGCGCGTGTGGGAATGTTAGGCAGCTGCGGGGGGGGGGGTGATGGGATGGGGAAATTACTTGGGGTTTGGCTGGAAATAAGAGAACACTCGGGACGATAAGTGTTGGGGGTAGGGGGGGTCACGGCAGACTTTTTATTCAACGAGGTGTTTAGATCACAGGCGATCGTATCGTCGTCGTCGTCACAGTCAGAAATGTGCCCACGTCACAAAGGGCTTCGGTTGGCACAGAAACTCCCATCAAGGTTCGGTTTGGGAGCGGTGGGGGGGGTATTTGGACGATCGGCCTCGGATGAAAATGAAGCGTTTTCAAGAATTGAAAATAAAGTTTAAAAAAAAAGTGTTAACGTTTAGTTTCCGGGAATGCGTTGTAGATTCTCGTTTTTAAACGGTCGCGAGCTGCGTGGCTGGGACTTGAACTTAGTTCGTGGGGTCTCTAGCGCTGTGCCACACTACTCCAACCCAACATCAGCCACTCGGTGGCAATTTCCCGAGTGCTGTTAACACCGCACGCCTGCTGTGACGGTGGGAATAGTTTAGACCGACGTTGGCCACAAACACCCTTCCTGTAGTCAAAGCCTTTCACTCGTTAATTAAAAAAAAACTAATGCGACACCAAGCTGCTTGTTCATGAGTAATGGAACATTTATTGTTTTAAATCCATCGTGTTTTTGTTTGTTTGTTGTGGTTGCACCCGATTCAAGAGCCGAATGGCTCACAGGGGCTATACCAAAATAAATAAACTGGGGGGGGGGGGGCTTTAGGGGGCTGCAAGCCCAGGGGGCCTCCGACAGCTGGAGGGCCTCCAGAGATGAAGTCAAGTGATTTAATTTGCGAATGCTGAATTTAATGAGTTGTTAGCCTTGTCAATTTGTTTTCTTTAACTTTTATATTCTTAGCTCTTTCGGTAAAGTCACGTTGAAGGGAAATACTAAAATAATATATAAAACAATACAAATTTCTTGAAACATGTTTCTTGCCGTTGCTTTTCACACCTGATGATGACCGTTTGTGTTATGGTCGAAACGTCGTGAGAATTTTTATTGTTTTATATATATTATTTTATTGTTTTCCTTCAACGTGACTTTACCGATAGAGCTAAGAATATGAATTACTGCAGTCACGAAAGCTTTAAATAAAAATTTATTTAACTTTGTTTTCCTTTTTAAAAATATTACTGGGGGCCTCACAGTACCTGTAGCCCAGGGGCCTACAAAATCTTAATCCGGCCCTGAGTATGGACGGATCAGCAAGTTACAATACAAAAAAAACCGATAGGAGTGCAAAACAGAAAAACGTTAAGCAAGTCATTATAAAGAAATACAAACGAATAAAGTATAAATTGCGAATTTTTAAACAAATGCAGTGTTGGGCAAGTCAGCAAAAACACATTCCTGCGGAGGGGGCTGGTAGGAACGTTGGGTTGCTCGGTCAATGGCCAGGGTCACACGGCGGCACCACCACGTGGCGTATTCCGCAAATATGCCCGACTGTGAGGGCGGGCACAAGCCAGCGTGAAGGGTGGGGACCGAGTGGGGACCTGGGATGGTGGAGAGAAATAAAAAGCTGTTCCTCAAAAAAAAAGAGTACAATACCCACGAATTGGCCGGCTTATAATGTAGAGATTGAGAGCAGCCGCGTACTCCAAACGCACGTTGTTGATTCTCCACGTGGAGGGGAAAATGTCGTGAAGATGGCCGGACGTGGTTGGTGGCCACCCACCCCCACGTGGTGTGCCGTGACCGCCTTACCCACCCAGCCCCTCCCTCTCCACCCAGCCCCTCCCCTCCCCACCCAGCCCCTCCCTCCCCACCTCACCGCTCCACCCAGCCCCTCCCCTCTCCACCCAACCCCTCCCTCCCCACCCTCCCCTCTCCACCCAGCCCCTCCCTCTCCACCCAGCCCCTCCCCTCCCCACCCAGCCCCTCCCTCCCCACTCTCCCCTCTCCACCCACCCCTCCCATTTTTGGATGCACGACGGACGGACAGACACAATAATCACTCACTGTTTTTTTTCGGTAAAGTCAAAACCAAACCAATGAGTCATTTTACGCAGTCACGAAAGCTTTAATGCTTTATTAGACACAATGATCCCCTGTGGGCTGGTGGTGTAACCAGGAGGTTCCTTACCAGTATAAACATTCCCAGACCACACCAAGACAATAACACCCTCTCGCACGTTACGGAAGCCCCCTCCCTTCCCCCCTCGGATTAGCCGAGGTTTGCCGAGCTCTGCGATCTTACATTTGCTGGCAAATTCCATCTCCAGTCCTGCCCACTTACCCTTGGGTTGTACCCATCATCAAACCTATATAACCTCTGGCCTGCAGCAACTCTCTCGCTATATTTCTTCCTGCCTCAGCAGTCCGCCTGCTGTATTTTTTTCACCTGAAGGCGATTGCTTGTGCTGCGATCGAAACGTCGTTCTCTATTAGTTATTTTTTTTCTATCTACGTGACTTTACCGAAAGAACCAAAGAGTATGAATAACACAGTCCTTCGATAAAATTGAACATTCAAATTGATCAATACGTGGGTAATGATGAAAGTTGCAAATTACATTTGCAAATGTGGTTGCGTCTCGAACTAATAATATGAATTCCTCATTAGCATCGTGGAGAATATAAGTAACATAAGGGGCGCCACAGTGGCTAGATGTCAACCACCTCGCCTGGCATACAAGGAGGTCGTGGGTTCGATTCCGACCCTGACACCTGTTGTACACGTGGAGTTTGCATGTTCTTCCCGTGGTTCTCCAGTTGTTCCCCCTCCACGTTTTGAAACACGCGTTTAGAGAGATTGTCTGCTAGAAATTTCCACGCGATAAGCCACTTCGTTGAGCCATCATTTGTGATGACCAGGTCGCTTCTGAAAAAAAAAGAAGAGAGCTAATCGCTCAGTGGGCTTTACTTGATTAGATTTTTAAAAAAAGAACTGCTAAAGTTTTAATTGTGAACTTTTTTTAAGTGTTTTGTTTAACCTTTCCTTATCATTTTCACTCCTACCGTGTCTTTGTATTTTTTTGTCGTTGCAACTTTCTGACCTGCCACTACTGGACATCTGTGGAAAAATAACTTCATAGCTCATCGGGATTCTGCCTCCGGTTAGCAGTGAACTTTCCCAGTCCGTAAAAACTTCATAATATTGGGGTTTTTTTGGGGTTAGATCGCATGTCGTTAAACCCGCCACCACCAATTAGTAAGGTTTGTCACGTAAACAGACCATACCAATTCGCTACTAGTACAGCAAACTTGCATCCCACTGGGATTGTTTTGCACACGGTGATTTTTTCAGGAATATTTTGCTGTTTTTTTCCATGGATTTTCTGTTTGCACAGTCACACGTAGTCACTTTAAGATGTTTTTCTTGCTCGTGTTTTTGTTTTTGTTTGTTGCGGTTGCACGCGATTCAAGAGCCGAATGGCTCACAGGGCTATACCAAAATAAAGAAAAAAATAAAGAAACTGAAACACCGGTGTATTGAAGAGCAAAGCCACAACATTTACAATCTTAGTACGACGTTTCGCCAGTCATCACAACAAGCATCATCAGGCGGACAGCCAGATTTGTGGATGAATCCTGTTTTGTTCCTTACATAGAGGGAAAGATGACACATTTATATGTACGCGATCTAACCAAAAAAATATATATTATGGATTATATTGGTTGACGAAAGCTTCCTCCATAAAAAAAACTCTCCCCCCAGGAAAGATGGCCGTCCACTTTACACGCGGCCATTTTAAACGGGGGCGTGGCTTATCGCGCGCACGTGACTTCAACCCTCCACTCCTGGGCCCCTCTCACCACCTGTGCGCTCACATTACGACCCCCGTCCCACCCCTGTCCCGAATTGTTGACGTTGTCAATTCGATTCCTCCCGGTAGCGTTTAACTCAATAGTGAATCGATTCGTGTAGCGACCTTCCTATCGTGATCGTCCGCGATTTCGAATTCTCATTCCGTCTCTCTTTACGAATCGATCCGAAACGAATTCTAATTCCGCGTGACAAATCGACCGGCTGGCCCTCGATTCGCTTTAACCCCAAACCGGAAAGAGAAAGAGAATCGATTGGGCGCGGCATGGCGGACAGGGCCGGAGAGACGGATCCAGCGGAGTTCGGCATGAAGGCGGACGGCGCGGGGCTCGTGGGCAGGCGAGTAACAACAACAACAATAACGACAACAACAACGACAACAACGGGGTGGTGGGGGGAGGTCACACAGCCCGTCGACACCACGCACACCGCTAACTGATTCAACACGTCGCGTGCGGCCTGATAATCAACACGGTACATGACAGCGTAACTGGTCAATACGGCCTCACTACAGTGCAGTATTACACTACTGTGTATAATGTATATACAGTAGTGTATTTACTACAGGACCGGTTTATGTAATGCGTTGCTGTCAACCCATAGGGTTTACCCCGTATTTTTTGTACAGGGAAATTGAGTTTTCAGCTCCGTACAGCGGTTTCAATACGGGCAACAAAATGTCTTATTTTTTGTTACTCCTTTGTAGTGGAACTTTGTTGGATGAACGTTGAGATTCATAAGGGGCACGGGGTGATGAATAAGGTCTGAATTGGTCTGTAAAAAGGTAGGCACTGATACAGGTATGTGGTATATAGTAGTGTATAATGTAGTGTATAGTAGTGTATAGTGTAGTTTATAGTAGTGTATAGTAGCATACCTCTCGATTTAAAGCTTTCGTGACTGCAAGGATTCATCTTCTTTGGTTCTTTCGGTAAAGTCACGTAGAATGAGAATAAAATAATAAATTGACAAAATAAAATAACACAATATTCTCACGTTTCGGCCACAACACAAGCCCACTTGTGTTGTGGCCGAAAACGTCGTGAGAATATTGTGTTATTTTATTTTATCAAATTATTATTTTATTCTCATTCTACGTGACTTTACCGAAAGAGCCAAAGAAGTAGCATACCTGTCAACCCATACGGTTTACCCCGCATTATTTTACAGGGAAATTTAGTTTTCATGTCCATACGGCAGACAGACGTTTCAATACGAGCAAAATAAATGTTTTGTCTATTAGTTTGTTTCTCCCTTGTGATGGGGCTTTGTAGGATGAACGTTGAGATTTATAAGGGCACGGGGTGACCAATAATGTCTAAATCGGTCTGTACTAATGTAGGGCGTTGATAAAGGGTTGACGGGTATGATAATGTACAGAGAGAAGAGGTGGCGTAGTGGATGGGATTGAACCCACGGCCTCCTGCATGCCAGGCGAGGTAGTTAACATCTCTCCCGTACGAATCAGAGCCTCACTGCAGTATATGCTACTGTATATACTATATCTCATGGTCCACTCTAAAACTGCATCCGCACAAACAATGGCAGCAGATGCGGATACCTGATGCACGAATAGAAACTTTAAAAACTCTCCAGTAGTGTGCGACTGTGGTCATCCAGAAGAGACCGTATAACGACGCAATGCCCAATTCAGTTTAACACGAAGGCTTTCGCGACCAATATCATCCATAATAAAGATTTTTTTGGGGGGTTTCATCGCGTAAATATAAATGTGCCCTTAAACTCGCCACCACCCGACACAGCCAATTGGTAAGGTTTGTCACGTAAACAGAACATATTCGTTACTAGTGTAACGACGACTTGACACACTTCTCTTGAGATGGAACTTTATTGAAGACACGTTCACTCGACACAGGCGAAGACCCCCACTGCAGCAGCCCCGAGTCTCCCACGCATCTCCCTTATATACGGTCCGAGGCCACGAACCCCTTCCGAACCTTCTCGCTGACTGGACGCTCGCTCCACCAGCAGATTCTACCGTCCTCTTCCGTCACCTGACCACGCTCCCTTCTCGATCATTCTCGTAGCCACCAGTCCCTTCGCACTCACAGCTGACATCCCTGTCATTACCTCCTGTGGCCACTAGTGCATTCGCACTGTAGGCTGACTCCCCTGTCATCTTCCATGGCCACTCGTGCATTCGCACTGTAGGCTGACTCCCCTGTCATTACCTCCCTTGGCCACTAGTCCACTCACACCGCATGTAGACTCTACTGTCATTACACTAGTCCAGTTCACCGGTGTGTTGGAGAGCAAATCCACAACATTTAAAATCTGAGTACGAGGTTTAGCCAGTAATTACAACTAGCTTAATCAGGAAACAGACAGATTTATGGAGAAATACTCCAGTTTCGTTCCAATTCACAAATACGAAGGAGACATCACAGAGATGCACTTCGCTACTCCTGACACGGTTGTCTGGGAGTTCACCACCTGTTCTGCATCTACATCAGCCATACTAAAGAAGACTACAGTAACAGTGTATGTATGTTGAACTTCTTTTGCACCGTACGTAGCCAACCGTGTTTATTGGAGGTGCGGGGAAGGACAACAATATAATGTACAGGCAAAAGCGGTGGCGTAATGGTGAGCGCATTAATAACCTGACAAAGAGTGAGCCCAGCCACAGGCTAACAATTCCCAACCGGCACTGACCAACGTGGTGAAGTATGGGCAAACAACAGCCACGTCCCCCGTGGCGTGAGGAGGCTCTCATCTATCAGTATATTGTATGCATTGTACTGCCCTTGGACGTGTGCACACGGATTGCTCACAATTGGCTCAGCGCCCAGTAAACATCCTGGTGGTGGCGGTGTGCGTTAAATACCCCAAGTACACCACACACACAATATTAGAAAATAGGATTTGACGTGTCCGGCCAACACGCTACATCTTCAGAAAGAACGGTCGGACAAATGTTGATGCATTCTCCACTGAGGTGGCATATTTTCATGGATGTTCTTGGCATTTCGTTACAATATTTTATACTGTACGACACAAGTCCCGACCCTCCATGTGTGTATGAAAAATTGCATGTGCTGCCTCTTTCATCGAGTCGCTGCTCAATGAAGGCTACCCGAAAGTCGTGCTGGTCGTGGGGGTTATCTGATCAGATTTCACCACGTTGGTTCTATCCTGTTTGGAGAAGATAGGGAGCATGGACGTGACAACAAAGTTGTGTAACATTACCATTTAAAAAATTATTTCATGCTGCCAAAACACCACCGCCCCCCCCATACACTGGTATATCAGCCTGAGTATTAAACGTACACTTGTAATGAATCATGTTCCATCCACTGCTTGATGAAGGCCTTGCCACATCATCGCTTTCTTTGGCGGTCCTGCGATGCCATCTCATTCCACCACGGTCCTCTTGCACTCCAGCGTGTGATTCCCCTTTGACTGACATAAAATCACCAATATCGACCGTCTTCCCGGCTACAAAATGTGTCTTGTCCAAGCTCTTTGACCTTTCTTAAGTCAACATGATGTCTGTGATTTGCATTAGTTATAAACACTGTACTGTGTTATCAATGAATTTGAGTTAATAATTTTACTAATTATCTTTATTTCTACAACAGAATTTCGGAAAATATCTTCCGAGTGTCATTGTAGAGAGCCATAGAGAGACAAATATGTCCTTGCAGACACCTCTTCTGATTTGTATATTATGCTTTATTGAGGCTGTTAAATATTTAAGTAATTACTAGATGCTCTGACAAATACATGTGAATGTGTTTTTGTTCATTTTAAATGTCTTGTATATAATTTGTGAAATATTAAAAGAGCGTACTGTATATATAGTTTCCCAAACCTTGTGCATTCTAAATAACCTCAATATAAAAAATTCCCCCACAAAAAAATATGCAGTTTGGAATAGCATAATACATCGAGTTGACACCCAAAAATAATTAGGATGGAAAGTACATATTTTAGCTGGGGCTCCTCAACACTATTTTGACTCATTTTCTCTATAAATATATTTCATGATTTGTACGCAGTTCCAAATGCATATTTTCCAGGACACGTTATTGAAGTACAATACTTTCGTGTGTGATCTTTGTCCACATTTAGTTAACGTCAAAGGGGGACAGTACTGTACATGCTTTTAGCATGCCCATTAACATGCCCATTACTTGAATCCCTGAAGCCTCGCAGAAGCAATATTGTTTGGCAGTTGCAGCGTGGTTGAAAGCAATGATGTTTTGAGTAATGACATGTGCTTGAGAAGGGCACGGCCAAATACTCCCCCGCCCACCTTCCACGTCGACGTGGCAAGTATTTACCCTGGCATTTTGGTGGTGACCAATGGGTGTACTGTGGAGCATTCCTATTTTAAGATCACGTTCATATTTCTCACATGACCGTGACTCATGTCCAACTTAAAATAATTTTCGTATGCCAGTTAAGCTTAAAATGCTAATCGCCATGCAAACTTAGGTTTCCAGTCCTGAATGTAAGCGTATTATGTACATGCAGTGTTTATCTGTATATAGCAGTGCATATTCGCTTAGTTATATTTTAATTCTTAATGATTATTTCCATTAAACAATTTTGGTTCCCTTGCTTAATCAAACACCCAGTATAGCCACGAGTTAAACGTTATTATAGATATTAAACTAAGCTGCTTAACATACACATTTTCATAATTTACAAAGACATGAAATTCGTTTTTAATGATATTACTCAAATAATACTTTGTCAGACTGTTGCTTGTGTCATTTATTCAATCACCAGTTTGATTTGTAATAATTAGTCTTGCGTCTGCAAGTGAAACATAAACCTAAACAGGGCTATAACTGGAAAATAAAATTAAACCCGAATTGAAAAATTTGACCGACTTGCTAGACAAGGTGGAAAATACCTGGATATGTTAGATCACACAGACTTTGTGTGTGCAAAAATTAAGTGTGTTCACTGTCCTTTTGGTTGTCTGCATTTTCCATGGGTCTTCCAGTTTCCCCCCATTTCACAAACATACTCATTACGAAATCGGCCAAACATCCCGAGCAGGACACTTGTAATAGGAGTATTGCAACTCAGTTGAGGCTTCCCTGGATAAAGCAATCTTTTTGCTAATTTATTCTTTCAAAACTTTACAAGCGGTGGTATGCATGGGTCGGTGTATTGGCATAGTTGTTTGTGCACTTTGTTATGAAGTGAATTTGATTTCTGGCCATAGTTAACATCAGTAGCGAATATCTTTGGTTCTTTCGGTAAAGTCACGTAGAAAGAAAATATATTAAATAATAGAATACGACGTTTCGATTGCAACACAAGCAACCGTCATCAGGTAAGAATGAATGAGAAAACAAACCTAGTAAACTTAGAAATATAATGCAATACAACACAGAGTCGGCTAACACAACATTCAACACCCTACCTGGTTGATTACGTTCTTCCAAAGATTTCTAAATTTGAGAGAGAGACAAAACACAGACACGGAGACACATAGACAGACACACAAGCAGAGAGAGACACACACATAGACACAAAGAGAAACAATGCGTCGTATTCTATTATTTAATTTATTTTCTTTCTTCGTGACTTTACCAAAAGAACCAAAGAAAAATTCCTGCAGTCATGAAAGCTTCAAATCAAGTTTGAACCACCTCTTTGGGGAGGATTTCCACACAACTCACACTTAACTTCTAATTTAGCAATCTTTGGAAGAATGTAATCAACCAGGCTGTGTTAACTGTTTTGTTAACCGACTCTCCGTGTTGCATTGCATTTCCAAATTTTTCTAAGTTTGTTTTCACAAACTTCCTATTTCTCTCTCTAAATCTTGCCATGCTTGTTTGTCTATAGGTCCATTTTCTCTCCTCCGGCCGCTACGGGGAGGATTTCCACACAACTCTCTCATTGACAGGCTAATTTCTCTCCCCCCCCCCCCCTTCTCTCTCTGCCCCCACCTCTCTATTTAAGGCCTCGACACAGAGGCATTGTTTCTCTGTGTGTCTATGTGTGTGTCTCTCTCTGCTTGTGTGTCTGTCTGTGTGTCTCCGTGTCTGTGTTTTGTCTCTCTCTCAAATTTAGCAATCTTTGGAAGAATGTAATCAAACAGGTGGGGTGTTGACTTGTGTTGGCCCACTCTCTGTGTTGTGTTGCATTATATTTCTAAGTTTACTCGGTTTGATTTCTCATTCTTACCTGATGACGATTGCTTGTGTTGCAATCGAAATGCCGTATTCTATTATTTAATTTATTTTCTTTCTACGTGACTTTACCGAAAGAACCAAAGAGTAATTCCTGCAGTCACGAAAGCTTCAAATCAAGTTTAGTAGCAAATATCTGAACCAGCCCCCCCCCCCCAATAGGTCAACTCGGCTTTCATGGTTATTTACATCAACATAGGCAATTGCTGGCTTCACCATTGCCTGGTCAACCCTGTTGACCTTAATAGGTGCTTGCTAAACAACACGTGTCACTACGGCCTATAAGACTAACAAAGGAACGCTTGCTATTGTGTGTGTGTGTGTTTGCAGGCTGGGGCGAGTGCATGCATGGGTACAGCAACGGCGCACATTGCTGCGCCCCTGGTCCTCCTTCGTGGAGCAGAAGCGTTTCACGCGGCCACGCGACGTGAGCGAGCTCTGTCGGCGCGTGGTCCGCAATGGCGAGCACTTCCAGGCCAACTACATGATGGTGTTCCTAGGACTCGCCGTGTATTGTGTGTACGAAGTCGCACCCTGCAACACCACAGGGTTCTGTGATACCGCGACACTCCGTAACACTACGATACTCCGTGATACCTTAACATTCCTTAACATCACAACAATGTGACTGCATAATATCATGCGAATAGGGGATCATGTGACACTCTAGCACCATGACACTAACATTGTGACGCTGCACACCATGACAGTAGAGCACAATGTGACACTCAGCAACCCCACAACTCTGTGACACTGGACACTCCATAATACCACAATACTTCTATGTCTGTTATACTCCACTACAATGTCATTGCAGGGACTCTTTTTAAAACATTGATATAAAGCTTTAGAGACAGGACTGCATTTTAATTTTGCATTTAGACATGCGTGTTCCATTTGGTTTATGACCAAATCAACTGGAATGTGCCTGGTCTTGTTAGATATCAGAATCGAATCAGGGTTGAGCCTTGATAGGGATTTGATAGGCGACCACTATGTATGTCACAGGTATTTTAGGGTGCTGTGGAGCTGCTTTGTTGGTAAAGGGGAGTACAGCATATGCCATTGTTGTACCGTTCTTTTATCTTCCAATGTCTATGCTCCCTGCCTATACGTACCTGCACTGACAAATATGGTGAAGTATTATCAAATAATCTCATGGCCCACACAGTGTAGAAAAGCCTTCCAGAAGTTGATAGGCAAAATACCCATACATACGTGTACTCATTTTATTTGGCCATGTGGTGTTTTACGTGGATGTGTGGGGGGTGGTTCTTTGGCTGTGCAGGATGACCTCGCCTATGCTGCTGCTTGCCCTCGCCGTGTTCCTGGGCGCGTGCTACATCATCAGCCTGCGCTCACAGACCTCGAAGCTCGTACTTATGGGTGCGCTGCCCGTGCACCTACACCGCAGGGGAATCTGAAAGGCGCCTTTTGTGATTGCGTTAAATTTTAAATCAAAGTAAAAAAAATGTAGTTTGCCAAATCTCACAGAATGGAAATGGCAATTAAATAATCAACACACAGGCCTTCCATTTGTTTGGGGAAGGCAGCATTTGAAGTGGTTTTTTTGTGAGTGGTTGCAGTGCATGAAAATGTGGAACTGGTTATATAAGTTGTGGGGAGTGCATTTTGGTATATCAATATAATTTCGGCTGCTTATGGCCACCTTAATCTAGCTCCTGCCTACAAAATAAATCTGGATTCCATTGTATGTAGGATGTGTAGGCATATATGCCTACAAAAGACATTTAGTTTTTTGGGGAGGAGGTGGAGGAGTGAAAAAAAATGGGTGGGGGTCAACAATTTTTGGAAACTTGTTGGATCAACTTTTTACCCCCACATAACGTTTTGAGTCAGGCCTTCTGAAAGGCTCTTTGACGGATAAACGGACAAACAGAAAGTCGGGATTTTACAATCGATAACGCCTCAGTGATATAATGGCTTTCTGAACTTTGCTTGGGCCTTCCATAGTACTACCTGACCTAAAACAAATGCCAGGCACAATATGTCAATATCCTTTGCCAGCTTTAGTGCTCTTTAGTAGATTCTGAATGTTGAATGGCGATTGTGTTGTGTGTGCAGGTCGTGAGCTAAGTGTGACACAACAGTACGGGGCAGCAGCAGGAGTCTCCTTTCCTCTTTTCTGGCTGGCTGGCGCTGGTTCTGCTGTCTTCTGGGTTCTTGGTGAGGCACAGGGTCACTGTGTGCACACTCCTAACAACACACACACACCCTTGTGTGCATTGTGAATGTGTGTATATATGTTGTGTGTGTATATATATTATGGGGAGCGGTAGTGCAACGGTTAGCGCGCTGCACTACAAACCCGGCGACCTCAGTTCGATTCCAGCTCACAGCCAACACCAGTGGTGATTATTTGAACCGGTCCTGGGCTTCCCCAAGGTCGACTTAGCCTGAAATGATTACCGGTGAGGTGTGTAAACATCACCACTGGGGAGACAAAGGCGGCCGTGTGTGGTGCTGGCCACCCCATCCCCTCATGTGCCATGCCAGCCTTCATAGGTGCTCACTAACAGAACTTGCTCCTAAAGTCTGTTAAGGCTATATGGAGGATCTTTGTCTTTGTGTATATAGGAAGAACAAGTGCAGTGGATCATGTACTGATCTATGAACCCAAACCATGGATAACTTTAGTCTCAAGTGGTATCCAAACCTGTCCTCAGTCTCCCCTGAGTCGACTTAATCTAAGATTATTATTGTGTGAACATCAGCAGTGGGGAGACAAAGCCAGCCGGGCATGAGGTATTTACCACTCGCTTGGACTTAAAATCGGCATTAATTAATGCTTGCTAACAACACTGTATAAATACTGCAAACTGAATACGTGAGAGCCACTTAATGTACACACGGGAATTTAACCTTACAATACTCTCAAACCATGATATTTTAAAGAATATAAAAAATTAAAAATCATCTTTTATTCTGGAAGCTCAAAAAACCAGAGTAAAGTCCACTTATTATTTACAAACTCATTAACCATTGTTGTGGAGCATGATAGGTAAAATAAGCAGAACTCTTTCCACATAAATAAATGTGAATTAGTCCATTGGCTTATTTGCTTTCCAGACCAATTTTATCCAGCATAATTTATTTAAGCAAATAAACTCTGGACTGGTTTTGACCTTATTTTGTACCACATTAGCAAAATCAGAGTTGTTAAACAAATGCTGAGTTATTCATAATAAAGGTTTTTGGGTTAGATCGCGTTTATTTATAAATGTGTCGTAACCCTCCAACACCCGACACGGCCAATCAGCAAAAAAAAAAAGTGTCACGTTGACAGCATCATCGGGCAATTCGCCAGAATTGCCCGATGATGCTGGATGTATTTACCAGCGAAACGTCGTACTCAAACTGTAAATGTGGATTCACTCTTCAACACACCGATGGGCTAAAGTAGTGAATTATTTGTCTTTTGTCAACGTGACACTTTTTTTTTTGCTGATTGGCCGTGTCGGGTGGTGGAGGGTTACGACACATTTATAAATAAAAGCGATCTAACCCAAAAACCTTTATTATGAATAATATTGGTCGTGAAAGCCTACGTGTTAAAATGCTGAGTTACAAAATGTTATGATGATTATGTGCTTGCATAATAATGCCCGAGGCTTGAGAGCGGCAGACTAACCTGTCCACGTACCAACAGGCGCGACTCTGTTCGTCATCGGCGGCCATGCCTCGCTGCATGAGCTGGAGCAAAACGACTTTGAGGAGCTGCAGATGGAGAGCGTGTAACCGTGGTCGTGGTGGTGGCGAGGTTGCCTCCAACGGGGGCACTGGCACAATCACCGCTGAACGCGCCGCCATGCCCCCCCCCACACAACCGCCAATATCTGTTACCACGGTGTCCTTGCCAAGCACCGCTTGTGTGTGGTGCCGTATTGATGCACACCAGTAAGCTAACATACCTTGGCACTTTCCCATGTGTGACATGAGTCAGTGATGCACACCTTCCTGCTTTTGCTTTCACGTGACTTTTCAGATTAAGTAAAATATTTTCTATGTTTAGATTGCTCTGGAGGTGTTGTTATAAAAGTACATATGTACATATAGTATACCATATTACATTCCTTATATATCGCCGTGTGGTGAAGGGTTTTTTTTTCCAAATACATTTAATGGTAAAAATGGAAAACAAGAACAGGGTATGTGAATACGAGTTTGGGAATTGCTGTGTAAAACATTGAAATGCTTTGCAAAAGAAGAATGATTAAAATACACTTTACGTTGTGATTGCATTTTAATAACATGCATACAGTTGGTCTGTTTCCATATTCAATGCCCCTGGTTGTTGTGATTGCCTGTAAGTAATAATCTTTAAATTTTTATTTTATTGTTTCCCTTCTACGTGACTTTACCGAAAGAACCAAGAATATAATCTTTAGTTTTAAAATATGTTGAGGGATACAAGAACGTGTTTTGGGAAGTAGGATTACATTTAACAACCTCCCAAAGTGTAAAAATGTTACTTGCCCACCTCATAAGTGAATGGATGCGTACACAAACCATTTGTGAGGTGAAACGGACCACTTGGAAGTTTCTGATTGTCACTCGTAGCCCTCATTGTCTGACGTGGGTGAGGTGGCTCAATACCGCTCTTTAGAAACCTGACCATTGCTGAGGTACTGCAAGTTATGGGTTCTTAGCTGGGGGTCCAATGGGGACATGAGTTGGCTCCAGTTCTGATGGCCATAGGGGAACTCGTGTTTTGTAGCTGCTGATGACATACGTCAGATTAATATGAAGGTGAATACAATATTTAATATGCCTGTGGGTGAAGGGCTGTAGCCTGACGTCCAAGCTTGGTTGTTTTTCCTGGAAACCTGAGGTGGATCTGAACTTCCTACCGGACCTGTAGCCACTGCATATCCCTGGATTCATTTGATGCCGGCATGGTCTGTGCTGGCATGTCTATAAAAAAGACAAGTGACATGAGGTCAACACCACGTGCATTTGTCATTGACCACAGCTTGTCTGGCTTGGCGCATACATACCTGCAAATCAATATTGCTCATTTTGATGGGGGGGTGGGAGGATCTAAAAATGTTGGTAACACCTTGCAACTGTATGGAGTTGTGCAGAACAAGTTTGAGGGCACCGGCTGTAATGAAAAGTTTTACAAAATGTAATAAAAACTATGAGTGTGCACGTGTTCATTTTTAAGCTTTTGCCTTTTAAGATATTGCAGAGCACACTAATGTCTGCGATATATTTATCTGTACGACGATGGTTATGGGAAATGGAAGCATCGTGTCTGGGTCGGCTTAAACCAGGTGTGGTCACCACAGAGCCTGTTTGCACAGCTGATGGCTCAGTTACTCCCAGTTAATTAGTTGATGGCTGAGTTACTCTGCATAATTAATGAGGGATATGACCAAAGTGCACTGCAGCGGAGCAAAACGTTTAAGATCCTCTGACCTCGTTTTCAAAAATAGATCGCTTGTTGGACTAGTATCTCGGAGCACATTTGCAAATGTCTCGCAACAATTACAGAATAACCTCACCCTCTATTATTTCCCAAGTGTCCCTTGTTTAAAGTTATGTCGGTACAATGTTTTCATCTTGATGACTGGATCTTAAAGTGGGGTCTGGCGATGTAGTGTAGAGGAGAAATTATAAAACGCAAATAAATTGGTGTTGCCGGCCAAAGGTGACTTGTGTATGCAGGACCTCGCTCGTTAGGTTCTTTAGATTCCGATGCGTATCTCTAATCCATTGAACATGACATTGGGCCAACGTGGGTCCAACGGTTCCAATCACATGCCAATGTTAGCCCAACGCAGCATGTTTCGAAAATTGCTTGGTTATATTTTTGGTTCATACTCTTTGGTTCTATTGGGTAAAGTCACGTAGGTAAAAAATAAAATAACAAAAATCACGACGTTTCGGCCACAACACAAGCGGCCTTCATCAGGTGAAGGGACGAGACTGTCTGGAGGACAGCGCTGGAGTGAAAAAAGCCACGCTCAGTTCACGACCTTTAAGCTGTGCACATGACATCACTACCATGTCGGGTCGGTTTGGATGACGTCACTACCGGGTCGGGCAGTGCAGAGGCCGTTGACGAGTGCCACGGGGGTCGTGGCAGGCCGTGGCACTCTGAGTGACCCCGGCTAAACACGTGACCGGATCAAGGTGGGGGCCAGGGGCCCAGGGGGGACCTTGGGGTCACGTGGTTGGGGTCCGGAGCATTCTCGAGGGTTCGAGAAGGGGGGCGTGGCCGGGGTGTGGCCGGCCACGCCGGGGAGCTCATAAGTGGGCGCCGCTGAGGGAGCGGGGCTGTTCGTGCCTGGGATGAAGACGCCTCATGAAGACTGAAGCCCCAAGTCGTCGTGGCCAAGCAGAAACCCTTCTAGCTTAGCCACGCCAAGTAGTACCCGAGTGTTAGTGAGACTAGGACGGTGGGCACCACTCTATGTACAGTGTGTGTAACAGTTGTGTGTTAAATAAATAGTGTTGCCTCCACACGAGTGTGTGCGCCTCTATCGAACCATTACAAATGTATAATTTTATTATTCGCTTCCACGCAGCACTAAGACGGTAGCTATCCGAACGGTTAACCCAAACACCTCTATTATGGATGATATTGGTCACGAAAGCCTACGTGTTAAACTTTGTAAATCTGTATACTGTATTACGTTACAAAGAAAGGGCAGTTTGCCTCTTGCGACTTTGCCAGTTCATAATGTAGCTCCTGTAAGGGCTTTTATCGTCATTTACCATGTCTGTGTTACATCACGGGTGATGTAATCAGCATGGAGTGCAGTCGACAGACAATACAGGTCATAATACACATGATTAATTATTGGAATATGTGCACTGTCTAACAATGAACGTGTTCCTGCCAAGATATACAGTATTTGCAATAATGTACGACAGGTTTTGAATTCACGTTTGTAATCGCATAGAGTTTGCGGTACGTTAGGGTTATGGATGTGTACCATGCATATGGATTGAGATGGTCACGTGGTCAGGTATGCCGATATTAGGGCGCCTGCTACGGGGGAGGCCCAAACAATGAATACTATTCATGGAAAATGGGGCCTTTAGCTAAAGAACCAAGAATATAGGTGTTAAGATGTTCAAACATCAAATATAAACCTTTTGCAAGGGATTAAGTGTATTAACCACACGGACTTCTGGTGAACATCCAAACTAAAATTATCTGATAATATATGCAGTTTTTTTAAACGAATTGGCCTGTATCTGCAGCAGCAGTTACATTGGGGAAACTAAGCGACATGTCTCGGACCATATTCGTGAGCATAAGGCAGATTATAAATACGGTAGGACCAATACTTCTGCCGTAGCTGATCATTGTTTTAATGCGGCTGGCTCACACGAAGCCATCCATATATACAGACATAGACAATCTCAACCGAGAAGATGGCTACAAACTCAGCAATCACTGGAAGGACGTTATCAACCATTTCAAGTCATAGCTGGCTGCAATGTGTCCATTTTAGACCTGGCAGGCCTTCAATTGGTGGAAGCCCACAACCAGGACCATCATTACCCACTTCTACCATCACCTCTAGCAGCAACCTCTACCATCAACAGTGTGATTGTGTAAAGTGAGGTGAAATGACTACCTGGCAGCCCTTTAATTCGTGGAAACCCACCACCAGCGCCGATGTTGCCCACGAATACCCATCACCTACATTAACATAAGCTGCCCCGCCCATGCTTTTGACACTTGGGCTATGCCCATTTTAAACCTTTATAAAGTTTGCCTTTTGAGGCTAACCCCCCTTTTCTGATAACGACTGCTTGTGTTGCGATCGAAACGTCGTGGTTTTTGTTTTTATTATTTTTAAATCTACGTGACTACCGAAAGAACCAAAGAATATGGGTCAAACTTATTCTCATTTTTTCATACCACTCATGGAGATGACAGCTTGTACCTCTTGTGGGCTGCACAAGTATATGTGCCCTGTTGTAATTAACAAAAAAAACAATCCACTGTTTAAATTAAATTCTGCCGCCGCTGCATAGCCAAGCCTTGCAATTTGCACGTTTTCATTAAGACATGCAAAAAATTTTTATTGCTTAAATATAGCAATCCTATTGTATCCCATTCGTGAGTCATGTCAGTCATATCTGAAATGTGGTCGATTGCTGCATATAACAGCATTGTAACATGGTTATTACTGTACGTTAGTGCAGAAGGATGTAGTTTTATGTAATTGTTTATGTTTCTGCGCAAATCATCATGCCATAATGCGTTGTCATTCACTTACGCTCTCAAAAGATTTGGTTCAAATGCGGATTACAATACGTGTAGGCGTGCATTTTACATGACTCTCTTCTTCGTGCCAAGTGTGCTCGTTTGACCGTGGAGTTTGGTGCAAACGTAACGTAGCCAACGGTGCTAATCGCATACCGTGTCAACCCATACGGTTTACCCATATTCTTGTACAGGGAAATTGAGTTTTCAGGTCCATAGGGCGCACAGCCGTTTCAATACAGGCACATTTTTTTGTCTATTTGTGTCACCCTTATGATGGGACTTTGTAGGATGAACGTTGAGATTTATAAGGACACGGGGTGACCAATAAGGTCTGGATTGGTATGTAATAAGGTAGACACTGATAAGGGGTTTCCAGGTATGTAATCGGTTAGCTACGTAGTCACTCCTGCAGTTTTTACTGCAGGCAGACTGCGCCCTGGTCCATCACCGAAAACCACAACCAGTACCGTAATTTGACGCTGCGCTCCCTCAATGGCGGAATAAAAAAAAACAGCACAGAGGCCCCAACTGGACATCTGTGAAAAAAGAGCTTAATACTTCATCGGATTCCTCCAGTATAAATAAAACGATTCTGGTTCTGACATGAACTCTCTTCTGAAGCCCTCTCGTTGTGACTGACCAGACCTTGACATTCTCATTTAGCCCTTTGAACGTATTGCCATACGCGATAGTATAATTGCAGGGATGTCTATACGGGTAGTATTCTTTTACAAGGTGGTGTACTGCTTTCTGTGAATGTCATGTCGTCTGATTGCTCGAATAGAATGTACATGGATTTCATTGAATTTTCAGTCATGTGTAAATCACGTCTTTATGGCGTTACGGCATCCCGGCTGGGCGTTTGGCTGGGGAACTTGTGCGCAAATTAATCTCAGGAAAAATAAACTCCTTAAAAAAAGTTTTTTTTTAAACAACGGTTTTATTTAAAAGTGCACTGAAAAGTGAAAGAAATTTCAGCCGTCACCAACTGATCAGAATATTTTTCGACATTTGTAACTAAAACATAAAATCGTGGGGCACTCCTTTAATATTTGTATGCATAATGAGTTGCTTTAACATTTGTTAGTTTTATATACGTTTATTTGTGTGATCAAATGTATGTCAAAATTATTGTCAATCATTAGTAGTAGAAGGAAAAATGTTGATAATGATGTAATTTAAGTTTGCCATGAAGTCTAGAACATATGCAAGTGTTTTGAGTATAATTATAAATTCCGTATTACTAGCTCTTTCTACTCGTATCTGTGTTGAAGTGCTTTTTTAAGAAGAGTTGATTGCAAAGTGATGAAAAGTATACCAAAAGTCATAACTTTTGTCTACCTTCCTATGGCAACTTCTATTCTTGGTGAGAGTATATCAGTCGAAGGGAAAATAAGTACATAAATGACATGTACCGTATTTTCCCGCATATAACCCGCGGGGTATACCACTTTTTACAAGCGAAACAAGACCCTGCGGGGTATATGGAGGTGTGGGCTATCCCAAAAATATTTTACACGTGTGACATGTCATGACTCGTTTAAATTTTTTCATGGTAGGCCTATCCACTATGCAACACTTACCTTTGACTAAAGTACTGCTGAATAAACCACTCACACTAAAATTGCACATGTTATCACGTTTTAAATGATTAGAATTGTTTGTACAATGAAACGACAATGTTTGAAGTGGGCGCACTGTTTACCGGCGACGGGAGAGGTGGGGGGAGAGAGGGGGGGCGAGGCATCGGCGTTACCGTAGTGCCGCTATTGTCTGTGCAATGCGCAATCTACCAGTGCTAAAACTGTACTTACTTATCTACCAGTTATGTGTTACTTACTTATTGGATATTTACTTTTGTTACTTATTTACTGTTTGAAGTTCACTCGTTTCCGGTTAGTTTGTTTTCTTTGTGCACGTTATGATTTTAATGTTAACAATTAATAGTGGAATGTATTACAAATGTAAACTTCGTATTAATGATGGAATTAAGCTGCGGTAACGACGTTAAAGATATGAATGCATGCGGGGTATATGGAGGTGCGGGCTATCTGAAATTTGTTTTACACAAAACGCTATTTTTGCGGGTTATATGCGTCTGCGGGTTATATGCGTCTGCGGGTTATATGCGTATGCGGGCTATATGCGGGAAATAATAGCAATATATAGATGACTAGCTTTACTACCCGGCTTCGCCCGGCCGCCTTTGTCTCCCCAGTGGCGATGTTGACATACCACACCACTTACTCGTTTGAGGCTGAGTCGACCTAGGGGAGGCCCAGGACCGGTTCAAATAATCGTTACCGGCGGTGGTCGTGAGCAGGAATGAAACTTGGGTCGCCGGGTTCGTAGCGCAGCGCGCTAACCACTACACTATCGCTCCCCCCACACACACACGCGCGCCCATAGGTACACAAAGACGCGCTTGCTGAAGACACAACTTTCAGGGTGCGTACGGCAGTAAACGACTCAAATAATAAACCAATGCTGCACGAAGAACGCCTTAGACCTGCAACACAATTGTATGGCACTTTACTCGCGGAGGGTTGCGGGGGGGGATTGACATCAGCAGGCACACTCCGTTACGCTTCCGCACACGGGTCACATGACAGATGTGACGTCACAGCTCACGTGCCGTGCAAACTAGATGCATAATTGCGCCCCCCCCCCCAAAAAAAATAAAATTGTATTTTTATCATTTTTGCATGGTGTACAGTCTGGAAAGTACCCACATGGCAAATTTAAAGTTTGTTGCATGTCGGGAAGCACGCGAAACATTTTGAACGGACACACACTCACAAATTTCCCTTTCATATATATGAAATAGATAGAAGATGAAGACGACGATAAGATTAAAGTGTTGTTAATTAACTAAATAGCGCCACGGCACTGCCGTGTTACCTGTGCGCACTGTGGTGGTACAGAGCTAACGTGCGACGCTGGCCCCGACCCACCCACCCCCGGCGCCCTTCAGCGCGGACTACTTGCGACGCGCGGACGCCGAGAAGGCGTCGACTGCCAAAAGCCGCGTTACACCGAGCACGGAAGCGGCGGCGGCGGCGGAGGACTCGCACGCTCCGCCGACGTCACGCTCGGCCGACCGTTTGATTTCGCAGAGCGCGTGCGCGTCGCCGTCCACATCGTCGTTTACTATTGGGTTGTGGTAACGACGTCACGCCGACATTAGCCAATGGAGCGCGGCGTTCCGTAAACGGCGCGCCTATCAGTGTTTGGAATTACAAAGGGGGCAGGGTGAAGTTGCTTCTCCCTCCCGCCTCCTCCCCCCCCCCTTTAACCCCGCCCCTCGATCCCACATAACCCCCTCCCAGCCCCGCCCCTCGCTTCTTCCCTCCCTCCCTCTTCCCCGTCCATCCCCCGGGTCGCACCTCCTCGCTCCTCGCTCTTCCCCAAGCGGTGAGGACGCGCTACATTGGCGGGCACCGGTGGCCGATTTCGGTGTTCTCCGTCGCGCGCGAAGTCACCTCGCGAAACGCCGACGCCGCCGGGCGATCGCGAGGCGCGGCGACGCGGGCGGCGAGTGGCGGCGGCGGCGGTGGCGGTGGGGGGGGGTGAAGCGGACACGACGCGAAGCCTGGGCCTAGGGCCTACCTCGTCCGCCCCACCCCCCGCGGTTAAGGAGCGAGAACCGCGACGCCGCGGGACGCTCGGTGCTTCCCGAACATCCCTGAGCGCATCAAGGGGACGTTTTTGGCGTTCTGTTTGAACAGGGTTAAAGAGGCGGCGGTGCGACCTCCGGCGGGGTCTTTGTTGTCGGCGGAGCTGGGGAGGCGCGCTGCGTGAGAAGCCTGGGCCTAGGTCAGGCGAGGAGACATGAGGCCCGAAAAGCGTCGCGTTGAGAGAGGGGTGGTGGGTGGGTGGGTGGGGAGAGATACCAGTGGCTGCACAATTCCGCTTTGTTTCAGAGTTTGTCGTTTTTAGTGAGAGAAACAATCACGTTACCGAGGGTGCTTTATGCTCCTGGCCGCTTGGGTGGACAAAACCGACGTTGGGGGATACTGTGTGTGAGATGAGGTTGGGTAGGGCAATGTGCGGATGAGCCCCTGGAGTAAGGAGGGAAATGGGTAGAAAGGATCTCCCTGTGAGAACACTTGGTTGAGACGATTAAATTGATGATGTGGGGGACACTGGAGTGGGTGAATTGCTAATATTAAAGGCGGGGGTGGAGTGTCGAGATGGACTCGGGATTTGCAGGGACGGCAAATTGGGCGTAAGGCGAGCGACCGGGATTAGAGAAAGAATGGAGCGGGGGAAAGGCCGGCGGGATATTTGGGGAGATCAGCATCGGGGGGAGATAAATTTGGTCGGACTGAAGCCGGTCCTGTGTGCGGATACCTCGAGAGAGTACAGCACGTACTCCGGGCCGGGATTAAATTTACGCAAAGGAGTGTTTCCTTTGATGGCTTTTTTAGGTTTCCTGCACATTCTTAAAACGACGTCGCTTGGTACAAAGTCTGGTCCTGATTCACAGACGGCCAAATCTGCGTACTTTTTCATGCAAAAGATTATATGTTATGCATGCATTGTGCCACAATTGTGTGCATACATAATATCACTAGATATTGCATGGATGTTTTTGTTTTTTTGTAGTGTTTTCATAGCATGTTTATTGTATTTAAAAAACGTGCAATTTGATCATTGGGCCTGAAATTATTAATCCCCCCCCACTTCGCGCAAGAAGAGTGCACAAGCATTGTCATCACATCTACGCCTCTAAGGAACGAAACAGGTGGATTTCTCCACAAATCTGGCTGTCGCCTGATGATACTAGTTGTAATTACTGGCGAAACGTCGTACTCGGATTTTAAATGTGGCTTGGGTCTCCAACACACCGGTGTGCTGTACTAGTAACGAATTGCCATGTTCTGTTTACGTGACAAACCTTACTAATTGGCAGTCGGGTGGTGGCGGGTTTAACGACACATTTGTATATATTTACGAAATCTAACCCCCCAAATGTCTTATTGGTATGATTGATCCGGAAAGTGTTTTACGTGCGATTGTCCAATCTGCCGTACCTAACCGCGTGCAAATGTTTGGGTAAATCTTCAGAAACATCTGTAAGAAAGGTGTCGACAGAATTGTCTTTTTTTTGTGCCAACACCAATCGGGTCAATAAGCCGACTGATGAGCGTCCTGTTTACTACCTACGGGGTCGGTCCATGGGGAAATTAATGATTTACACGCTCTGGAAACGATGCAGTGTACATATATGCGTCATGAATGTGTGTGGCGCTTCATGTACTGTATATCTAAATTCATGAATTGTTTGTACTCATTGGTATGCCTTCGTTTAGTATATTGCTTGTTCCGTCTTAACCATTAATACTAAACGTTATGTAATATCTTATTTCTTATTCCCGATTCTTATGTTTTTTTGCGTATAAATTGTTCAACGTCATCTTGAACGCTTAAGTAGTTATCATCAGCCATGATACATCCACTGCTGAATCAAGTCCTCCCCAAGCAGTCACGTCGCTCACGTTCCCGGAATGTGCAACAATCCGGATACCTTAGCACCTGCACACGAGTTGATGCCATCGTTTCATCTCCACCGTGTACCCTGTTGTTATTCTTGACCCCCGGCCATAACACCTGCAAAAAAAGTCAAACCTGTGTAATGCTCTAATTAACGTGATATAGCTCTTAATTTCAAGCATGTCCCCTGTGCTTTGGCCACTTTTGAGCTTTTAAACGTATTTTCTGTTTCACGCAAAGGGTACGCTTTAATTCCACGGAGTCCTGGTTTTGGTCGTTGCACCAACTATTTAAAAAAAATCCAATACAGTACGATCATTTTTCTGTACAGAATATGACATTTTAATTGCTTCGTGTCACGTGGAATTATGGGTACCTTGGGACGTCACGGTCCCTGGAGGAGGAAGGCTGAGTGCGACTTCGCATTGCCCTCCCATTTTGGCTGTCGCAGCCGAGATAACTAAAATACATGCACCACAAGGGTTAGTATCAATATATTTGTCAGTGCAACTGTCACCCGATTGCGACAAATTCCAGTTGTGCAGGGGATAACATCGTTACATACATAAGTCAATTTCTCCTGTAGCATGCAAAAGTACAGTGGGATAAGCCGAGTGTCACCGGGTCTTTGTGTCCAGCTATGCTTGCCCATGCTAATTAAATAGAGCGTGATATCGCTTTGTGCAACTGGACTCGATCTGGAGGGATTTCACGTCAGCTGATACGCAAATCTGCAGGCTTTTAAAGATCGATTCGTTAATGAATGTGTATCGAACTGATTAATTTGACATATGCATGCATATTTAACGCATTTTTCACTTTTAGTTGATGGTTGCACTGCGTGAGATTGTACAAACTTGGCGGTACAGACGGGACTATAAACGAGAGAAACTGCGAAGCGGGCAACAAAACTAATATATTTTGAATATAATTGTGACATTAGTTTTGTTGCCACCCAAGGGTTTTTTTTGTTTCTGCGTAAATCTGTAAGCATGAAGTGAAGACGCCGAATCGTTTATCTAAATGGGGTAAATCTTATCAATTTTTCAGCAGAAGGTTGCCGATTGTCCCAACGTGTTCTGCGCTAATTGTTGCATTTGATGTGGAGGTTGAATTATAATTAGGGATGATTATTATCATCCCGCCTCTCATCACAGGCTCTCCTGCTAGTGTATGTTGGCGCAGAATAAAATGTGAGGAGTGACACTAATGCACCAATACAATTCTCACAGTTGTCGATTGCTTTTCCACTTTAATTGTTGCCAGGACTGATGAGTTGCACTTCTTAGTTTCCTACCACATCACTGAGTCTCTATATTGATTCTGTGAAAACTTAGCACTTAGGAAATTACGATTGCTATTGGATACTGGAGGAGGCCAGATCAGAGCCATGACTCTTGTCCTGTTACTAAACATGCTCATCAAGAGGTTTTTAGCGTTTCCAGTAATTACTTTTGGTTGCATGCAGAGATTGTTGATATCACACTGGTTACTTTTTAACTTTGCTGGTATGAAACTTTATTATTCGGTCATCATCAGGTGGGACTACAGCAAGAAACAACTGCTGAAGAAGGCGAGAGAGCTGCCATGGCACGAGGTTATATAGACTACTAGCTTTACTACCCGGCTTCGCCCGGGACTTGGATTCATCACGCCCGGTCGCCTTTGTCTCCCCAGTGGCGATATTCACACGCCACACCAGTTAGTCGTTTGAGGCTAAGTCGACCTAGGGGAGGCCCAGGACCGGTTCAAATAATCGTCACCGATGGTGGCTGTGAGCGGGAATCGAACTCGGGTCGCCAGGTTCGTAGCGCAGCGCGCGAATCGCTACGCAGTCGCTGCCCCCCCCACACACCCCCCCACACACAGGATAAAGACAAAGATCCCCCGTGTAGCCTGTGAGACTGTAGGGGGAAAGAGCTGTTAGCGAGCACCTATGAAGGCCGGCACGGCACACGAGGGGTTGGCCAGCACCATGCCCGGCCGCCTTTGTCCCCCCAGTGGCGATGTTCACACACCACACCAGTTACTCGTTTGAGGCTGAGTCGACCTAGGGGAGGCCCAGGACCGGTTCAAATAATCGTCACCGGCGGTGGTCGTGAGCAGGAATCGAACTCGGGTCGCCGGGTTCATAGCTCAGCGCGCTAACCGCTCCACCACCGCTCCCCCCACACACACACACGCGCGCGCGTCCATAGGTACACATACACGCGCTTGCTGCAGACACAACTTTCAGGGTGCGTACGGCAGTAAACGACTGAAATAATAAAGCAATGCTGCGCGAAGAACGCCTTAGACCTGCGTGACATCAGCAGGCACAGTGTTACACTTCTGCGCACGGGTCATATGACAGATGTGACGTCACAGCTCACTTGCCGTGCAAAAAATATGCATTATTGAGCTCCCCTCCCCCTAAAAATAAACTAAAGTGTATTTTTATAATTTTTACATGGTGTACAGTCTGGAAACGACCCACATGGCAAATTTCAAGTTTGTTGCATGTCGGGAAGTACGCAAAACATTTTGAAAAGACACAATCACAAATTTCCCTTTTATATATATAGATATAACCACGTGCCATGGCAGCTTTCTCCCCATCAGCAGTGGTTTCTTGCGGTAGTTGTCCCACCTGATGACGATTGCTTGTGTTGCGATCGAAACGTCGTGATTTGTTTTATTTGATTTTATTTCTAGCTACGTGACTTTTTTGAAAGAACCAAAGAGTATTCGGTCATGTTTCTGTGAAGTGCTTTGTTCAATACTATATTTGGAAATAGTTATCTGGCTGGATGATGTGAATGGATTTTTGTCTGGCCGTGTGCCAAACTCCCAAGTGCATGTGCGCTTGTCTGCGTGATGACGTCACCTGCATCCCACACCGTTGAACCGGGTTCCTGCGTGCAGACGTCACTTCTCCCCACCCACACTCCACCATACACGTGTATCCCGCACACGGAGAGGAAAGAAAGCAAAACGGAAAGAGAACACAGCGAGGGAATGTGACAAGCAGTGGGAAAGGGGGGTAGAGAGGCAAACGCGATTGAGATGGGAGAGGTGAGAATAAAGAGCGTGTGCAAGGTGAGAGAGAAACGGATCGGGGAAGTGGATGATATACAGTAGAGGGAGAGAGGGGGCAGGAATTGAAAAACCGATAGAGACAGCGAGAAATGGAAATGATTTGCAGAGAAGGCGAGAAAAAGGTGGAGAGATATTGCTATATATAAGGGAAATTTGTGAATAGGATACTTCCCAACATGCTACAAACTTGAAATTTGCCATGCGGGTAGCTTCCATACTGTACACAATGTAAAAAGTATAAAAATAGACTTTTGTATTTTGGGGGGGGGGGGGGGAATAATGGATATAATATATTGCACGGCAAGTGAGTGATGACGTCACATATGTGATGTCACCCGCATGCGGCAGAGTTACGCAGTGTGCCTGCTGAACTCATGCATCCCCCCCCCCACCCTCCGCGTCGGCCGTACATCCCGCACAAATGCGCGCCAACTGTTATCATTTTAGACTCACGGGCTGCAATCTTCTATCTATATAGACTAGGACTAAACTATTAATTTCCTGCTAGTACAATATAAGAATACAAGTTTTGCTAGCTGGGAGGGATGGACATTACAGAATTTGAATCTGTTTCTTGATGGAGTTTAAAAAAATTATTTATCTGCAAATTGATGTTGAAATGAATGACATGGGAAAAGTGACGGTTTTAGTATAGGGCTAAAATGCCGATTAAAATGTATTCATAATGATACGTTTGTGCACCTTGGTGCAATGTAAACACATCAGTTTAACTTAACCTTCACGGACTGAAATACAATAAAGCCCGAAGCAGATTGTCTAGTCGTGTATTGATAGTCAATTCAGTCTCTTATTTCTGTAATTCAGCAGTGGGTGGACCAAGGCCTTGCATTGCCTGAGCAGGATATTAAGAGTGCTTTTAACATTAATTTTAAAACTGTCAACTGTATTGGTGCCTTTTTAAGTAAAGGGGGCTAAATAACTTTTGTCACAGTGAATGTTCTTTATTCCTTTTGAATAAAAACTGAGCACACATCACAGTGATGGTTTTAAAGCAGATCCCATCATTTTCAATTATATTTACAAAATCAACTTTTTAGATGATATAATATAACAATTTCAGTTGTACCACGTCCAGTGAACATGTGAATGTGGAACTTTTCCCAGGCTTGGTCGGATTGATATTTTATCCAGCTCTTTCTGCATTACCACTTTAATCATGTGAAATACGCAAGCCGTTTGAAAAAAAACCCCTTTAATTTCATCTTAATCTTGACCACGTACATTTTTTTTAATAAAATGGCTGCTTTTGTCTTGCATACTTTATCACAGCTGCTGTGTGCTAATTTAGTCATGGTGTATGCAGTGTGCTTGATTAATCATTGCACAGGGCAGTGATATTTACTCCAACAATGCTTACCAATTGGTAAGATTTTGAAATAAATATCCTTGTATATATACAATTTAGGGTTGGTATTTGTGATCTTTTTCTTCCAATTGCACTTTAATATTTGATGCCCGGTTTTTTTAATTTCAGCATTTGTCATTAAAACCCACACTTTGAGGCTGTAATTTAATGTTCCATGTGCTCCAGAATGCATTGTTTACTCCCAATTTAAGTTGAATTATGATGGATGGTTGTCTCCTGAGTTTCGCTGCTTGGAAGGCATATTTTATGGTTTTTAGACCTGTGAAGAATATCCTGAGAAAAGGGCCTTTTATCTGAAGGTTGTGTTTTGTTTTGACTGCTAAGGTACTGATCGAAACTCAGCTTTGCGTTTTGACACGCAGGAGTTTAAGGAAGCCATCGCTTTTGCGCTAAAACACGTCACCTTTTCCCATCACATTCTGGAATGACATCTAAATAACACCTGTTTCTTGGTTTAATTTCAGTCACACCTGTAATGGTCTTGCTCATGTGATGTTCCCAAAATACAACGGTGTTGGCTCAAAACGAACATTGCTGTATATCGGAGTGCAGCTGGCACATGTACGATTTTAAACAAGGTTATCTGCATGATATTGCGAGGTGGAGTTAACATTCAAATTAACAACAAAGTGGAATGAGTTTTGTGAGTACTTACAATGAGCACTATCGTCATTATATGTAGATACAATTTGTCATTAATTTAACTTAATTGATCCAACCTGGTTGGACAGTGAGAGCTAATCAGGTGTTCGACTTAACCATGTATATTTTTTTGTCAGCATTGAGTATATGTTTTGTCCTATTTGACATCTTTAACTCATTCGTGTATCTAGCCCATGACTTGATTTTGTAGTCTTTTTTTATCCAGGGCTCAAAGTGACACTGCTGTCACTACATTTTCACTTATCAAGACTTTTGCCCCCTGGCATGCTGATATAACTAGCTGTAGGGGTTGCTAATGGTAAAATGGAACACTTTATCATCGTAAGCACTATACAGTTCAAACATTGCCACTATAATTTTTGTTAATTTAATGTAATATGTCCACATTCGTTATTTCGCTTTTCCTTTAATAAACGTGTTTTACTTTAATCTGCACAGGGATCACAGTAAACTGGGTGTATTTATATCAGTTGATACTATTGTAAAGACATTGAGTCTCATCTTTCCTTTAATCTCATTCGTGTACAGATATTAAAAGCGTCCTCCCTCTGGCATGGCTAGGCAGCGGTGGTAATGTGTTAATGACTCAATATGGATGAAGGATGGGGATAGGCACTCGCTATAGTGAGTGGTGCATTTACAAAAACACCAGAGGAAAGGATTAACATGGCACAATATACTTCACCCTCCGGGTTTATATTAGAACAGGTGTTTAAAATATTAATGCAATTTTGTGGATTCGAAACATTTGATAGTTAAAAATATATCCTATGAGCAGTGGTTATCATCTGTATGTTTAAACTACCAAATTATAATTGGTATCACCTTTACAGAACTAATTTGAGTTTTTCTAGATGTGCGCATTGATACATGCACTGTACATTGTCTGCTGGCTTTAAATAATTCACCAGTGTGCCATATTGTGCCTGCGTAACCTTACAATGGCACATTGTGTGTTCACATTCTGGCCTCCCACCGTCTTTGGCCTAATGCCCAATCAATTGCATATGTTATAATCCCATACTGTGCTTTGAGTTAAGCTGTGTATGTTTTGCCACTGAATCAAGGATTACTAAAATGGCGGACTGTGAAGCCTGCAGGGGATATGAGACGCTTTCATCTGGAATTCCACTCAGGAGGCTGCAATAATTATTCTAAGTAAACACAACAAGGACAAATACTTTGGGTGTGGATTTATTTGTACAAGGGAATGTAATTCTGAAAATTTAGTAACACCCACGTGAGCAGCGCCACTGATATAGTTTACTGGAGATGCATTGTGTAACAGCCTGCAATGCCTTTGACTTGACATGGCTGTGTGTGTGTGCGCGTGTAGTGTTAGGTCAAGCTTTGCTGTCACAATGAGTCTCGGAGGTACTCAGGCCGAAGGCGGCCCCAGCTTCACTCTGAGCATCCGTCTACTGATGCACAGCAAGGTGAGGCTGCACACACTTGCACCCTGCAGCCTCACGCTGTAATGCAGGTTTTTTTTGTTTGTTATGGATGATTCAAATACAAACTATAACAAATATTGTCACTTTATTAACCTTCACAATCTCACACTGACCAACATGATGAAGAATGGTCAAACAAGCCCCTCACATGGCATTTTGAGGACTTTATTCAGCAGTGGACTGACAGTGCGGTACTTTTGTATTATTTTGTTTGTTTTGGGTTGTCACGTCTCATTGGATAGCGCCATGCCGTTTGAACCTTCCTGTATGCCAATCGTGCTCAATTATTCCAGACATTGAACTGGATTTGGTTATCGATTCCATGACTTGAAATTTGATAAGCGATTCTATAAACTTAACAAAAATCATATTAAATCTATAACAGTCGTAGTGTCATGTTGGATTGGATACTCTAGTCACACAAACAATTGTGAATATTGTACAGTTCTCTGTATAGTACGTCCTTTGTTTTGATGAGTTTTAGTGCATTAGAAGTCACGTGCGATTTGCAGTTGAGAAATGCGATCAATTGTTGGTAATATGATGCTTTCTATCTCTGGCCCACAGGAAGTTGGAAGCATCATCGGAAAGGTGACTCATCCGCATCATTATTATTGTAATCAAAGCCTTGTGCTGCACTGATGTTAAATAAAAACATATTTCTGCAAATATTAGATGTAATATTCCTTATACACCTGCACACCGTGAATGCAGATTTCAATAAGTAAAGTGAATGTGTTTAAAGTATTTCTGAACTGAATGTTCAAACATATTTTTTTCATATTTTGAAAATAATGGACTGCATAAAAGCTTACCTACATCACCAGCGTCTAATTGAGTGGCTTATATTGAGTGGTGCTGCTGTCATTAAGTCCTTCCCCATCTCTTTGGAATGTGCAGAAAGGAGAGTTTGTGAAGCGAGTCCGAGAGGAGGTAAGCACTCGTCCCCTCACTCATCTTGGTCATCATAAACATTATTGTCCCACCTAACATCCTGGGGGAATTAAATTCTGAAGTTAGACTCTATGAATGTGGGATTTGGGTGGTGGAAGATTATACACTATTCTTCTGCCCCGAATGAAAGTGTGTGTGTGTGTGTGTACTTTCTTGAATGCCACATTTTCCTCATTGCACAATTTTCTGTTACATTTCACAAGTCATTGCGCTACGCCCTTTGTCTCCCATTGACAGAGCGGAGCTCGCATCAACATCTCGGATGCAAATTGCCCCGAGCGCATTGTGACAGTGACGGGGCCCATGGAGTCCATTTTCCTGGCCTTTGCACTGATCACACACAAGCTTGAAGAGGTAGCACTGTCTCGCATCCAAACTGTGGGGCTTGGGCAAAGGGTGCAACCATTGTATGAGATTTGTCTGGAATAGCCTGTTTGAGCTTTTGTCTAAAAGAAACTTCACGAGCGCCTATTCTTTTGAAGTATGTTTTGTCCCTATACCATTGTTTAATTAAATCCTTTATAGATCAGTAACAATTACCATTTAACCATCCAGCCATCTGAGGTTCCTGTACAACCCAGCCTTGTTTACAATTGCAATTTGGCATGAGCAGATGTACATTGGTCTCGTGTTTAAAATGCAGGGTTCTTTGTTGTCAATATGGTTGTTTTGGTTGGAGAGTCATGTCCTGTTAAAATGTGCAATGCATGCAGGACATGGGCAGCACCCTGTCGGGTGGTGTGATGATGAGCCGCCCGCCTGTAACTCTGCGCCTTGTGGTGCCGGCCAGCCAGTGTGGCTCGCTCATCGGCAAAAGCGGAAACAAGATCCAGGAGCTCCGAGAGGTGAGTGCTGAGTTTGTCGATTATAAATGTTATAGTTGTAAATCGTGTAATTGGTTAATGTGATCCCCGCGGCCACTAGGCACAATGTTAAAATACATTTGAGTAAATCTTGACTTAAAGCTTTCGTGACTGCAGGTATTCATATTCTTTGGGTCTTTCGGTAAAGCCACGAGGCAGGAGACAATACGTATTGTCTCCTGCCTCGGCAGCTCTCTCGCTATTTTTTTTTACCTGATGACGATTGCTTGTGTTGCGATCGAAACGTCGTGATAATATTATTTTTCTATCTACGTGGCTTTACCGAAAGACCCAAATAATATATACTCGATTTTTGTATTGAATAGTGACCATGAAACTTTTAAGATTTTTACATGATTATAATTGTATTAACAAAAGGCCCATTTGGTCTCTGTGCACGTGTTTGGCACGTGTGAGTGCAGTCGACTGGGGCACAGGTGCAGGTGGCAGGAGACCTGTTGCCGAACTCCACTGAGCGTGCCGTCACTATTTCCGGCACGCCAGACGCCATCGTCCAGTGTGTGCGACAGATCTGTGTGCTCATGATGGAGGTGAGTGATGATTTTTATTCATGTGTGTTTTACCGTTGCATGCAAGGAGATGTGTGACCCATGTTTATGTTAAATATTGATGTTGGTTAGATAGCTCAGAAGGTTAATTCCCAATTTCGTGCCTTGGCTATTAAGGTGTATTAACTTTTGGTCAGCTTCCTTGAAAAAAATGTTTATATAGCGAGTTGATGGTTTCAGATTTCTATATACTTTTGCTTCATTATACCTAACTTTCATAGAAACTGTTTTATCATCATGCTGGTTTGGCCAGTCCATTGATTTTTCTTTATACACAGTGTAAAATAATAAGCCGTTACCATTTTTCATTAGTCGGGTTTAAATGTATGTGGCAGATATACGCACATAGCATACCGTTAAATTATCTAAATAACTAAAGATTGCTATAAAGAGCAAGATTGATTTTCGAGGTTATAGGAGGCCTGTGCAACCTTGAGTTGAACTGGTAACACATTTAAGAAATAACCTATAGGCTCTGCATGCAACATAAAGAAGTGAATTTAACAATACACTGCACGTACCAAATAATAAAACGTTAAAATAAAATTTGGAGTATTGTTGAAAAGTAAAACTGGGGCTTGTGTGTACAGCAAGTGTTTGGGGTAGAGTGGTGTTGGTCCTGAGGACTTGATGCTTTGGCTGTGTGATGTGTGGTGATGTCGTTTGATGTGACGCATTTGTCTTCAGTCTCCCCCCAAGGGAGCCACCATCCCTTATCGCCCCAAGCCAGTGTCTTCCAGCGCCCCTGTCATCTTTGCTGGAGGCCAGGTCAGGGACCACTCCACCTACAATGTGCGCCATTCCTCTTCTCGTTCACAAATGCATTGTTTGCCAAATGTACATGGGGGGCAGCAGCTCTTTTGTCAGTCCACTCATGGAAGAAGGCCTCCCCATGCCACGTTGATTAATTATGGAGATTATCTGCTCATACTTCACGATGGCCAGTGTGTGTTGGTGAAGATGGAGAATATAGATGTGGAACTATAAATCATAAAACAATGGATTTTGGTGCATTGCCTTCTACTGAGATGCAGAGAGTGCTGCCCCCACAGACGCCAGTGATATCATGCTCTGGCATGCACGATGTGTTCACCCATCCAAGCGTAATGCAATGCTTAAGCAATTAAAACGTGTAAATAAAACAATATGTACTTTTACTAAAACATTGCATTTTTTTAACAGGCATACACCATTCAAGGGCAGTACGCCATCCCCAACCCTGATGTAAGTTGCATGCGTGTATCTCCTGGTATCAGCATTGAATGGTGCTACTTGTAACGTTTGTTGAACTGTCCATTATGTCTTTCTGTTGCCGATTAGTTGAAAATTTGCACCAAAACAAAAGTTAACTTCCATCATAGAGGTTTTTGGGTTAGATCGCGTAAATATATAAATGTGTCGTTAAAACCCGCTACCCGACACAGCCAACTTAGTAAGGGTTGTCACGTAAACAGAACATGCCAATTCGTCACTAGTTAACTTACAGCAATATATTTTTGAAAGGGACTGCGAACAAGTATATAAAGGAAAAACGCATTCTATAAAAGGACCCTTATTAGTCGGTCATGGCCCTATAAATAAATTATGATGACGATGTTGGTGGTGCTTTGTGTACACAGCTGACTAAGCTGCATCAGCTGGCCATGCAGCACACTCCCTTTACACCCATCAACCAGGCATCCTCTGGCTACCAGGCGACACCAGGTGAGTTTTACACAAACTGGCCAGATGACTGCTGCTCATGCAGCAATTTATAGAGGAGCCCATATATTTATATGATTATTTCACTATGACTGTGTGTTTAGCATGGTTAGGCTACATCCGGTGCGAAAGAAGTTCAATATATATACAAATCTGTTTGTGCCAGAGATTACGGGAAGACAATTTGTAGACGGGCAATGACGTGCAGTAATTGGGATTAAGTTTAATAATTAAGATTAGATTTGTTTCTTTCATAGCAGGAGACAGGTCATAAGTTGGCGCATTATACAGATTGTTTGCATTTACGCAAAGCGTAAAGTAGCAACCGATAAACAAAATCCAGTGGACTTGGCACTGGCAGGTGACTAGAGACATGGTGCATAGGGATGGGAAAAGTACTTTTTGTCTAAGTATGATTCAGACTGGAAATTTAGGTATTAACCACTGAGAAATTATTAATCAGCCATGACTTTTAACTATCTTAATTATAAACTTTTGGAGTATAATTATTCAGCATTAACATTAGCATTGGTTTCACATTCCTTAAAAATGTACCTTCTTCACATGGGAAAACTGTGTGTGTCAGGTCTCCTTTATTGCCTTGATCATTAATTGCTGAGAGAGTCGAGCAAAAAGCTTGTTCATGAGCGGGTGAGGATGCCAGTTTGATGCGGCTGTGTGACCGTGCCCGTGTGTGCTGTATCTTCACCTTTGTTCTTTCTTTTTACAAAGGTGTTGACGCCAGTGCCCAGATGAGCACCCACGAGATCAGCATCCCCAACAATGTGAGTCGAGGCATGCTGGATGGGCCTGGCTGACACACACAGCCCTGAACCCCGAGCTAAATAACTGCACTGGCTGCCTCGGATTTTTTGTCGCCGATTTCTAATTGTTCATATCGTAAATACCGGTCCAACCTTCCTCATAAAGCCTTCTCTGTTTCCAATAAAGCTCATCAAATTCCAGTTGGAAAGTGAAGGCTGACGATTGAGGTCCATTGGAGAACCACCGAAGTAGAATGTGTGGCTTGTTTCATAAACAGTCCATACACAATTGGATGGAATAATTTACAGCAGTTTTATCGTCCTTTTTGTGTTGATTTAGATTTTAGGTGGTTGTTTATTTTGTTTCCACCATAAAAAAAGAGTTCCTGAATGAGTTGTAAACAGAAAAGACTAGCCAACGGCTATCTGATTATTGGGATCCGGGGATTGTATGGTGCTACTTGAGTGTCTAGTGCATTTCTTAAGTGCTACAGAGTTACACTAAAGGGAATTATGATTTTGTAGGAGCAGTATTCTATCACCTCTACCTTTCATTTCTTCAACTTTGCAACAGCCAGACTATGCTCCATACACACATGGATAGTTCCTGATGCACGTATACACGTGTGTGTGCCTGCAGCTCATCGGCTGCATCATCGGCAAGCAGGGCACCAAGATTAATGAGATCCGGCAAATGTCAGGTGCACAAATCAAGATCGCCAGCGCCATTGACGGTGCCACTGACCGACAGGTCATCATCACTGGCTCCCCGGCCAACATCAGCCTGGCTCAGTATCTCATCAATGCCAGGTGAGCAGCTGTTCATTTCCCTTGCACCTGGTCTTCAATTCTATACTTTATTGCTATGTCCCCAGATTTTTGGTGATCCTTCGGTCTTTTTCAATTCCGATGCCAGCATTTGTCATATTCGGAGGCCGTGAACTTCACAGTGCCTCAGCTACAGTTGATCGACCCATCTCATCACCACTGTCATCACCTTCTAATTCTGCCCACACTGCTGTCTTTGATTGTTTGCGAATGACCCTCGCGAAATTGTACGTGCTGCCCCGCCGGGTGTGGCACTGTGCACAGTGAGAAGCGGTGGCGACACGCGTGATTGAGTGCTGGTGTTCTCTGGGCGCTCCTTGCAGGCTCACCACGGAGGTGTCTGGAATGGGCAACATGTAGAGGGGGCTGCCTCCCTGCCCCACCCCCAACCCCGACCTGCCCCGTCCTGCCCTGCCCTGCCCTCTCCCACCCGCGCCCCGGCAACAAGCTTGGTCTCGACGCGTGCTATAAGATCTCACGTGCAGAGGCGGTGCGCCTGCGCAGGGGTTTTAGGGTGATGCCAAAAAACACCCCCGCATAAAAATGGAACTTTCCCGTAAGCGGTGCTTGTGTCCATGTGCCGCATCGCGCTCCTGTTTTTCTGTAGGGGTGTTTTATATCGAGATGTTTAAATTCACACCGGGTTCACCCCCCTTCTCACACGGTATTTGATTAAATTTGGTTTAATAGCAAGGGACAGCACGTATAACAACAGGCTGAGCATATTGAAAAAATAGTAGTTGAAAAGGACAACTGAAAAGATTTTCAGAAACAAAGGTTAATTTTTTTTTGCTTCGAAGTGTGGCTGATTTAGTGCACAGTGCTGGCAAGTCTGGTCAGTTATTACTGCCTGCGTGTAGTGCAAGTGGTAAATTTTGAAGTGTTTGACAATAACATGTGCTGGAATTATTAAACTATTTTGAAGTGAAGGTGTCGAGCTGTACCAGTATCGGTTTACAGTCCCTCACCTCTTGGGCTCAGTGAAATGCTCCAAACTTTCTGTTGTCTGAAGCCATGATGAAGCCTCTTGCTTTGAAAGTTAATGATGTCTCCTTTTATACTACAGTACTATTGACATGTCAGTAAAGTCACTGTTAAAAATAAGCCTGTATAAAAAACATTGTTTGATTTTAAGAAATAAACCAATGTAATACAGTATATTTTCTGCTTTTTTTTTGTTAATTCAAGAGAATCTCAGTGTAGTGGTCAAACGGGGTGAGATCATTGTCTTTAGCAGTTGTAAAGTCATTAGTCATTACCATTGTTTTGTAAACATTAAAAACATGTTGGTTTTTTTTAAGTATTCATTCCTATTGATATTGGGAAGCAGGATTAAGCGGAGTTTTCACCCTTTCACTCATTATCTCCGTAAAGCAAGCCATGTAAGTCGCTTTCACTGGGCACTCGGGTTGGGGGTGCTGCCCGGGCCATAACGAGGTTTTGTTAGACGATTAGAAACGGACGTACGTATGCAGAACCCTCCTTTAAAGTAGTGATTAGCATCGGCTTAAATTGAACTGTTTAAATGTGCAGTCTCTCCAATCAAAATAAGTGAACAGTGCTAATGCGCATACTTACTGGCACTTCCCGTATCTTGCCAGCGCATGTTTTATAAGGTTAGAAAAAACAAATGCTTGTGTGAGTTGTATTCAAGAGTGTATATCTGCATTCTGTACTGGAAGGTGACACATCCCGCGATTACGCATGCGTCCGAGACCTTTTGAGCAATACAAGACTTGATGTACCGGATTCTTGTGGTCTGTTTTATCGTTCTCCTAAAGTGAATGCAATACTCAAGCTTTCTCGTGACAGCGGCGTAGTGCTTGAAGAGTGATATTGCAGAATGAAAGGAGCTATTACTGGTGGTGTGGGGGTGTTTTGTATGGTGTGTGCGTGCGTGCACTTTGGCTAGTGCATGTATGTTTTTTTCTGTGATGCCTATCCTCAGGAGTGCATGAACACTAGCTGGCCCATCCACAGCGATCTTCTAGACCAGTCGTTCTAAGAGCAAGGTGGTCCCATGTTTTGGTAGTAAATGGATCAAGAAAGGTAAGTGTAAATTCATCAGTGGGGAACGGCTTTAATGCCGTATATGTTTCCTGGCGAAACATAGCATATGTAGGAAGCCGGGACGTCTTCTAGAATACGTTATTGTATATCCTTTAAGTGGGAATTCGTATGTGGATTTGATTAATTTGGTTGTGATACATTTTTATACAACAGGACCCATTGGCCTTGCAAGTGCTGTCACAAACTCTTAATATTCACACTACAGAGATTAGTGGGCAGTGGCAGTAATCAAACCATTCTCTATATCCTGGCTCGATGGTAAGTGCGCTACCGCCACTACCAAACCAGGCAATGTACTCCCAAACTGCTGGCTTCCAGAGAGGCTGGTGAATGCGTGTGTGTGTGTATATTGAGATGTGTGCAATTTAATGTGAGGTCATGAAGGCTGAATGTTTTTCACCTATGTGTGTATTGCTATTGCATGGTAGTTTTAATGCATGCATAATTTTATGAACTTGAATGTTTTCATGCAACCATTTCTGGTGTATTTGGCAGTGGCCAAAATGTGTTCAAAAAGTCCTCTAAAAATTGTGATGTTGACTACTAAATATTAGACATAAATGGACCCTGCAGTTAACCATGGGCCATACTACATCAACAATAGTATTGGGCCCATTGTACCAAGTCTCTGTCGGTGTCTTTGGGCATCTTTGCAGCAACCACAGAAGAACCACACATTCACTCTGACAGCCTCTATTTTTCGATTTCACTTAAAGAAAAAACCCATGCATTTATAGTGTAGATGACATGTGCAGGGTGAAATCATGAACAGGTGGGTACAACATGCCCATGCCTGCTCGTACTGAATGTACCACGCTTCCTCAAAAAAATATCACTTGGGATTCTATAAATTCCATAATTTTCAAGAGATTATTCGAATGCCAATTGCGTAGTGTATTTTATCTGTGTATAGTTCTTTATTATTAGCATTTGCACCTCATTACAAATTTAATTCAATGCCCTTTAATGGTGTGACCCTTTTGAGATTTGTTTTCTTGTATTTCATTATTTATCATGCAAATGGAAATATTTAGCTAGTGTTTAATGTGTTTGAAGCTTGATTTGCATTTCACAACCAAGGACTCGTTTCAAGTTTTTGGACAAGTAACCTCAATAGAAAACACTGATAAATTAATTATTCGAATGGGTGAGATTTTTAAGTTGAGAGTATTGTCTCATCACCATTGGGTCATTTTTATTTGGGTTCGTATTTCAACATTTCCTCGCGACATCTCTTCCCAAGCACATCAACGCAAGTCTTTACCCTTCAGCTCTGTGCCCTAGAAACCAGCAACCCAATTGTGACCATTAACCATATAACCGGACCACAGATTACAACTATAGGGCAACATTGGATAGTACGATTATCGACTTTGTATTGATCGCTTTAGTATATTTAATCATTAATTTCAAGAATCATGTAACTGATAGTCGAATCCAGTTCAATTTTAGAAGGAATACACTTGTTGGTACACTTGAACGTTAACACCACACGGCGCGTTGCAAAGCGATTGGTAGTGGCATCCATCATAAGGCACCCAGTGGCAGGGCTCCCATCAGTCACCGCGTGGTATGTACATCAGCCACACGAAGGACTGGACTTTTACTGTTTATGTTATTGTTCGACGTATGCAGCAAGCTAATCCATTGTTTTCCTATTGCATACCATTTATCGATAATGCTAAAAACCTGCAATTAACCCTGTGGTTTGTAAGCTCGTAAATTACAGGTCCACTTTTAAAATTTAACACAAACACGTTATGGACAATTTAATCCTACACGTCTGTGAAAGAGGAGGCGGTGCTTAAGTTATGGAAAAGGTCAGGACTCTCATAGTTGTCTCACTGATTTATCTATTTTCGATGTGCATTTTGAGTTAATTTTATATTTTTGGATATTTATTGGTTTGGATACTCCGCTCAGGTTCTACTTCACATCATGCTGACAGCACCGTTAAGTTACGTTTTTGGAAAAGCTAGGAAAACATGAAACCTACAAAATGCTTAAGTTTCAGAAGGTGCCAACAAGACACCTGATAAATGTTTAACAAGGTGCACAGTATTTTCACTGCATAAACAGCAAGAATCCATATGCTCTGCTGTACACCAGAGTGGCTATAATCATTCGGTAATATGACCACGTGATGTGAAATACAGTACATATGTTTTTGGAACCAAATGTTTCTAATATTGTGAGCTCACCCTTTGGGGCAAGTTTATCTTTGAGCAGTATATTTTTTAAAGGTAAAATATTAAAAGTGTGGATTCTGTTGCCTACAACAGTGATCTGAAATGTTTGCTGTACTACATTGAATTGTGTATTGCTAGTTTTTTTGCATTATCCCACGACTTGTCTATAGCTGTTTTGCCTTTAGCCCCTAGAGGTAGAAATGGGAAGGGCCTCTTGCTGCTTTCGTCTGATATACTGTGGACTGGCGAGTGATTTGTCAATTTATTGTTACAATAAATCCTGCGGGTTCCATCGCCACAAAGATCTAATTAATCGTACAAAACGTTGCATTTCACTCTGCATGCCGTAGTAACACCACACTTGCTGTGGCTGCCTTTGCTACGTAACTCATCCCACGACTCGTATTTCCATGCTTGTGGGAGTCTGTCGGCTCGCGTCCCTCGTCCACTCTTGCATCTTTCAGCTTCACTTGCAGCTCGTAATTTATTTGTAAGCAATGTATCGTCATCACCAAAATGCTTCCCCCAACCGTGATTGCAAACGGTTTTATTAAGCAACCGTACGCTGGCGGATAGCCCCAAATATACCTGCGACTTATTGTTGACAAATGTAGCGTGGTATCTGTGGTGGGAATGAGTGCCGAGTTGGGGAGGGTGGGGCGGGCGGGACGAGGTGGTGGTGGTGGGGGGGGGATGCTTGCAGGCGTTCGCCGTACGTGCCTTGTTCTGCTCTGCCGAGGTCAGCCGCAAGTGACGCGGCGGCGGCGGCGGTCAAGGCTCGGAACCACGATGTGCTCAACTGTGGCGCATGCCGGCCCTCCCCTGTGACTTTCAAAAGGCGCCAAGGAACAACTTGAGCGACGTCGGGCGTGGCAAGCGAGGAGCAACGTGGCCTGCCGCCGCAGGCCCCACACGGCTGCCTCGGCTCGGACTTTCGCCAGGCCTCCTGGACGCTGCCCCCGGGGCCGTGTGCAGGTACACTGCCCCTGGCGGTCGACGTGACAGTCGGCAGCGACGACCTTTCGAGTGTCCCCCTCCACCCCCCCCCCACAGGAGTAAAAAGATGCACGTTCCGCCGCCATTTCCGGGAGTACTCTGAAGCCACAAGGTCAAGTGAGAAATGCCCCTCCACTTGCGGGTGGGCTCATCCCTTGCCAGGGTTGTGAAGTGCGCACCTGTCCGCGCGAAAGCCGTAGCCGCGTTAGTAATCTCCTTCAGGTCGGTGTCTGCACGATGGGCGACAAGACTGCTTGGATTGACGTGGTTGGTGTCCCCTGGTATGATGTCCTGCGTCTCGACCGATCGGTTGCCACAAAGATACGTTTGAAAAACTTGGGACACGAGAGGAAGTGCGGTTCTGCCGATCGCCTTGTATTAGCACGTGCTGCACACTCTAAAAAATGTTTTTCACAAAGCGCTCGGCTTTTTGCCTTAGCCCACGGAGCACCTGTGCCAGCACCAGTCCCATTTTGTGTGGATATTCAGTGAGGCTGTGGCCTCTGGTAGCATTTAGCTCTGGCTGCAGCCACATGTTCATGAGCACAAGACGGCTGTAGAGCCATGTGGACCAGCAAACAATTTGCCTACAGCAGGAGAGGGAGGAGCAAGCATGTCTGGGGTTTAGTTAAAGACCCGTTCCCATCACCAAGTTCCTCTACGCCGGGTGCCTGAGAATGGAGGTAAAAAGTTGGTCTCTTAAATAGTACCCCATATCTGAAGACTGCCGTAAATACATTGTTACCTTCCCCTGGTTAATGAGCATAACTTGAGGTGATGTGACAAGTAAGTCACTCGGGTTGCCCAGTTGAGACCCTGGACGGAACTGCTGAATGGTGCTGACAAAAGTCCATTCTTTAAATCAAAATTTAAGTCCATTCTTGTTCTGTTATGGCCATGCCCGCTTAACTCGCAAGCATTTTTGAAAGAGACATTGTGAAAATGATCCCTAAGCGCTCTCTAAATATTCCAAAAAGGGTTATTCTTAGGTGAGCATTTGGGCCATGCATTCCATAGATTCACTTCCAAAATCACTTAGGCAGATCTGGGACTTTAATGAGTTACAAGACGGTTCCCACAATTCCAAAGGAGTCTTCCCTGGCCCACATTTGATGCCTTCATGAACAATGCTTGAAAACTGGTGAAGGGGGACCCCCCCTCTCCACCCCTCCGTGTGTGTGTGTCTCCACACACATTTTGTGGACTGATTCTTTGAAGCCTGATGGCAATGTTATGTGTTCCATAGCACTTTCTGCACGTCTCTAAAGGCATACAAACTATGGTGACTTAAGCTCCAACCCTTGAAGCATCCATGAAAATTTCACAAAGGTCAGCAATTACATTTAATATTAGTTAATATCAATATTACAATAATTATTGTGATGCTTAATATTTTGACTCCCGTTATCAAGGAAGATTTGTTTAAAGTTTGAGAGTTTTTTAAATGTTATTAATTGCACGGTTAGATATATTATTTCTCAATTGGTATCAGTATTAACGTTGAAATGTATACCGACGTAATTTTATATACAGCGTTGACGCACGTCAAATAGTATTTTCTTTGCAGAATATAGTTCCGATGTGGCTGGCAGCACACGGAGTGGAGGATTGATGAGGGCTGACTGTGTTCACACACAGGAGTTGAATCTCCTCAACTGTGGCCCGTGACAGACAAATCAGTGCACACGTGTACAGCGTGCCATGTATTCCCTCGGGAGAGAAGCATCGCTAAAAACCCTGGGGTTATGTTTTTGTGAGGGTCCTGTTTTGGGATATTTGGCCAATCCCAAAAATGAGTAGCTTGTTTGACGGGAAAAGTAATACCTTGAGAAAACCCGTGTTTATGAAGAGTAGCACTCAACACTGCCACGTTCTGGCTGCTCCATTTGAGTGCTCAACACTATCCTTTGCAATAGGTATATGCAGACGTTTACACTTAATATACTCATGTATTATTATTATTATTTATACATTGCTATTTATATATTCGTGTACAAATCCTTATTTCTCTGTTTGCCAAATTGTGCAAAATAAGTACCTATGTGGTTTTTCCCCCTTCCACATGTTGTAACAATAAACATAAATAAAAGGTAAATGTGGAAATTTAAACGCATCTCCGAATCTAAACATCACTGCCATTTTTACCGTGACATGCATGCTGTGCCGGTGCATTGCCCCCCCCCCCCCCCTTCGATATTTAGTCCTTGCAGTAAATATTTCAAATTTGTTCTGTTGCACATGACCACAAACTCATTGGCCAATATGGAACCGATTACATTTACCAATTTAAGTCGAGATTAACACCAATTTTAGCTGTGTAGCTTGTGCGGATCTAAAAACAATTCTGGTCAACTAATGCACCTCCAAAAAAATTACTTTATCCTGGGGTACCTTAAAACGTAGGTTTTTTTTTGTAGACAAATCAACGATCCGTATTTGTTTATTAGTTTGGCGACGTAGTTTTATGCCAACATTCAAATTAATCCATCCGCTACCCGACATAATTGTCAATATTTGCAGAGGATGCTATTTCAATGCACCGATGCATTGATCAAATTCTGACCAAAAAAAAATCCCTCACTCGTGGCCGACTAATTTTCACGGTGCCAGTTTAATATCCTGAAATATTGTCGGCAAGTGCATTGCAACTGCCCAATGTTTAGACGATTCGGGGCTTAGTGGTGCTGAGCGGAGCGAATGTTAAGAGGCAGCTTCCTACTCCACTTTGTCCTATTCCGATTGCGCTGCTCACCCCGATCGTGTTTGGTTCGTGGAACCTCGAGTCCCTGGGATTTCCAGAATTTAATTTTTACAAATCCCGAGATGCGTGCTGCAGTGTGCAAAGCTTTCAATAAGTATTTCAATGGAGTAGATTGTTGAACGTGGAAAGGTGGACCATGGTGGTGTGCAAGCGACTGGATTTCGAGAAGGCCCCACGAACATATGTAATTCACGCACTGCGGAGAATCTACTACGACTACGTATGTGGGTGATAAGAGCAGCTCATGCAGATGGATTGTGGCTTGGCAAACTTGTGGGATGACAACGGTGTGCGGCGAGGCTTGCATCCAGCAGTGGAGAGACCTATGACTAGTAATGATCACTGGTCGTAATAACTATTTCGATGTTTCTCTTTTGTTGCCATAAATATACTGTAGCTATACAAAACTATAGGCCAGTCTGCATCAACGTTACCTTGAGCGTAAACATGTGCAGCAAATGCATGCAGCTTGACAGCGACTGGAAACCCTCCCTGGTTTTGGCCTGCCCTTAGGAAATCAGTGAGAAAGAGCTTGATAGCTCATCGGGTTCTAATTGGCTGAGCTACGATGCCCATACACTGCGAGCTGTAATAACAGTGGGGATGGTTTAGTTGAGCTGGTGGTGTAACGTAAAGTGTAACGATGTCGATAGGTCTTCAGGTAAATGTTTATCGCCACTACATTGTGTGCATCCCACGTAGCTTTTTGCTCATGGCATTTTGTTTGAGCTGAAGAGCTTCTGTTTTCTATTGTATGGCCTGCACATGGATTAAATCGTAAGCTTTGACGTAAAAAAACACATTTGTAAATGCTCAACAAATGTTATGCGTTTTAAATTGACGGAAAGTGAATGAATGAAAGGTTTTTATTGTATCAAGACAAACACAGATCCGACTCGAATCTTGTAAAATCGCCTCACATTGGGTCAGGGTTTTTTGTGCACAATACGCTCGTGGAGTAACATTAACACACGTTTTACTTCACACCAACACTACTCACGACATCATTGGACCTCCTTTGCCAGTACCAAAATATAATAATAGAGTTTTTCCCTTTTTTTCTGGGGAAAACCCCTATTATTATTATTAGAGCTTGCACTGTTAACAGTATGCGCTGGCGTTGACGTGAAACATGCCTTGAATATGACAGGTGATGAAACGGGGCTTCTCAAATGGCAGTCCTGGAGTGGCCTCGGTGCTCGGTGGATGCCTCAGGACCGTGAAGAACACCGAGCTGGCACTGGCGACATTGTTATTTCATCCGCCGAGGCGGACCAGGTTCTCTAAAGGCGATGGCTTTTCCCTGGTCACCAATTACTGCGCTACACCGCAGTAACAAAGGATGTCTAGAATATTTTGACTTTCAAGGCACCACAATGTAAAATGTCTGTTCAAGTACAAGTCAAAATATTACATGGGCCCTTTCTGCTCTGTATAAAAGTTAATCGGCCAGACGGTTAGCTTGCGTGGATTTAGGCAGTGTTAACATCGGTCATGAGGTGTTTTCAGTCTGTGCTTGTACAACACGTCTCGTGCAGTAATTTGCTAAAATAAAGGTTCTGTGTCGAATTTGTCTTGGCTCAGCTCCGAGGGCCTTACTCGGACATATGGCACATGGCAAATCGTCACTTTAAAAGAGCATAAGTGTAATGATGGTACCTGGGTCAGGGAAAGCCACCAATGGGACACAGGAAATCATAACCGTGGAAAAGACTCCTTTGTGCGACTACGGCTAAGAACACCAAACCACGTACCATACAATTTTGAACTGCCACAAATAAAAATGTCAAGGTGGTGTGTCTGCAATTCACAAACTTTGAAAGCAATTTAATTGATAAATGTCTTGGAACTGAAGCCCGCCATAGGTCATACGAAATCATACCGAGGTATCGTCACCATCCTCCCGCGAAGATGCTGATGTAGGCGTGTAACGATTGACTGAAATTATTCAAATCGCGGGTGTAAGAATTGATTGTTTACGGTGTATGCTATTATATGAAAATTATCTGCTTTTACATTTAGACGAAAGGAGCAAGCAAATTCGTACCAAAGAGACCAATGGTGCAAATACCACAGTCAACATGAGACAAAGACATTGATTAGTCAATCAAATCACGACCCCGGAGCATGGAAATTCATAAAAATGTATTGGTAGGCAGACAGTACGTGCCTTCTCGGCTGCCAGTAAGAGGATGTGGATTTGTTGCATTTCCCGTAAGATTACTATTTTACTTTTACCATTTTTATTTTACCAGGTAAGGTCCACTGATCTATATCTTTTTTCAGAAGCTACCTTGCCACAATTGAGAGCTCAACGAAGTGGCTTATGTGGAAATTTATAGCAGCCAAATACTCTTTAAACACGTGTTTATAAATGTGGAGAGAAAAACCAGGGGAACCCGGAGAAAAATACACTCGACCACGTGGAGAACATGCAAACTCCAAATATACAGGCGTTGGGGTTGGGATCGAACCCACAATCCTCTATACCAGGCGAGGTAGTTAACATCTCGCTACTTCCTGAAGATATGTAGGGAATATTCGTCCGAATATCGGTTGCTTTTGGGGTATTTGCTGTTCATTGGTAAATGCCCTGCAATTTATACTACCTGGAATAGGGTTTCGATTGAGCAGTTTTCTCTGCAATGAATCGTGTTTCGCTTTGTTCTTGAAGACTTCTGATGTTATGACTTACATAGCAGTTGGAATACCATTTGTTATCAAATACAATTGTATAAATCGTTTGCTTATCTCCGCTCGGTTGTGAATCATGACAACAATGATGCAGTGGTCCATCCGTTAATTGATCAAAACGAGGGCTGGAGTTGGAGCAGCCTTGCTCCGAGCATCATCGGATCGTGAACAGTACGCTCGAGCTGATGCATGGACAACTTGGTAAGATACTGTGGTTGACTGGTGGGCTCACCTGGTTGGTGAGAGGCTGACGAGGGGCAAAATAAAACACTTGAGGGCGAGATGCTACAATGTCGGCAACTTTCATTTGGGCTAATTTAAAGGCCATTCTATTTCTAAGTGCATTTTCCTATGATTGTGTTGAATAATTAATAAGTGCATCGTTTCATCTACTCTTAATATCCGGCTCTTAAGACGCTTATACCGCCCATCTGTCAAAAACATCAAGTTGCAGAGTTCCTGCAAACAGCGTGCCAGTTGAGTTTATTGTGCGCGATGTTCAACAAAAGCTACTGTTTTTGTTGTTTTCTTGGGACATGTGGACCAAGATTACCAAGTAAAAATGTATAAACATCCTACGTCACAAATCAAATGCATACCTTCATTACTCGCTTGTCTTATGTTGCTACAATATTTAGTACTTAAGCTGTTAAATTATTTTTTTGTATATACGAAATGGCTATTAGACTAACAAATCCCTCGCTTCGAAACAAATTGTGGTTAATCCTTCTCTGGTTTAACTCCATGTCACCACCACTCCCAAGCACCCTGGGGTTTACAGTGGTTTTAAATGTGGCCGAGGCCACATCTGCCACTGCACAGAAACCCATTTGGGTGGCTAATTGTAAGTGTGTTTAAAGTGCGTTATGAACACCAACTCAAGTTGGCGTTCATTGACGCCTCCCGCACCCATTTTATTCCAAACATCCGCGACCAGGCAGGCACCACGAGGTTCTAGAAGACACCGAACAGCAGTAGACGCTGGTGATCTTGTGATTCCCTCCATTAACCACGGCCACATTTTCGCACGATCACAAAAACTGCTTTCTATAACGTTAACAACGCGATCACTTCGTTAATTCCATTGCTCCGACCAAAACCACAGGGATTGGAGACGAGTCAGACGACAAGATTTCGGCCACTTGACACAAGTTATCAACTCCACACCTCAAGGCCCCTCCATTACACGCCAATACTTCCCAAGGTCACAACGACCCAGTGCAAGTCACTAATGTCTGTATATATTTCTCTGATGCATTTTCTTGTGCCGCGTGTTTGGCATGGTGTGCCAACGTTTCGCTCCCATAAGCTAAGAGCTTCAGGAACTGGGAGCCTGAGTACGTGGTGCAACATGTCGGACATTAACGTGGCACAACCTGAAAACACTTCAGAAAGGATATACAACACGGCTCAAACACGTGTGCAGTACCAATTCCTATTATTTGTAGATTTGATGTCTGGCCTCGATCGTCGAAGGAGGAAGTAATGTTGGTAGACATGAATAGCTTTGGGAAAAGGTTGCAATAACTTTTAAGAGCGAAGGTTAACGGAAGCAAGAACATTGTGGCAGCTTTTGTATGGACCGAGTCCAGTCTATTCACCGTGTAACAGCGGAATATTTGACTCGCATGGCATAGAATGGAGAGGGCCTGGGAGGATAAGTGGATTAAGATTTTCCAAAACACCGATGCTTAACACTGACTGCACTCACCATACAGGCTACACAGTAAAAAAACCAAATGTTTCTCAAGTTGCACACGTACTTTTTCCAAAAATATCGTTCACAATATGTAACAAGGAATGAGTTGGCGTTATAAATCGTGGCACGACCGAACGTGTAAGTATTGCATGGTGAAACTTCTTTAAGCAAGGAGTTTGTGTGGTGGAAGCTTAGTGCAATACACATTTCACCATTCCGTCCTGCTGTGTCACTGCAATCGAGTTTATTGGACGCTGGTTACCCAAAGGGTAATTTTAAGCGACTGACAACAGCAATGGAGACCGTGGCAGCGTGTGCATGGAGAAGTTTCCCAGGATGCGTCATGTGTCACATTGAGACGCTGCCATGGTTGATTTATCTCGGGGGGTGAGCCAGTGACTCGAATGTCACCTACGCTGTTTCCGCATGGAAACTGCATGGAGCGCATGCGGCGGAGATGGGTGGGAGTTGCAGCCAAGGGTCGTGCGTGAACCTGAAAAAGACACCGCATGGCTGCGTCTCGAGCCTTGGCCATGCCGCGCGCCGTGCCTTCGATGTGTACGTGAAGACTGGTGGGGGTTTAGTAAGCATTGCAAGCTCGTCCAAGGGATGATGCTCGAGACGAACTCCACCTCGTCCTGCAAGCCGCCAGGATTGTGTTTGCTCAAGTCTGATGGGTCTGTCCTCGTCCCACGTCACACCCACGTATCAAGACGAGGACTAGTTTCTCCAGCCGAATGTCCCATACCCTAAATGTCGACGTATCATTGAAAAGGTGCAGCGGTGATGTCAACGGTAAACATACAAACGTGTGTGCTAAACTTAAAGCATTGATCCAAATAAAATCCCAAATTTCAACCCTAATCCTAACCATGACCAACTTTCTGATCCTTACCTTATCCTTGACTCCAACCCTATTCCTCAATCTTGTCAAATGGCCGAAGCCCAAATGTGATCCTTAATTCTACCCCAACCAACATTATCCACATTTTCGAGTAACTCGGGCAAATTATTTAATGTTTTCAAAAACGAATGCCCCTTGGTAACAAATACACCGCCGTCTCGGCCTGCAGTTGGGAGGTGAGTGAGTGCCGCTTCCCTTTTACTGCCCCTCCTGCCCTGCTGCCCTCGCCTGTGGACTCACCCCAGCAGCCGCTGCCTCCAGCACCCGCAGCTTCCTCGCCGGGCTCCCCAGTGGTGCGGCGACCTCCTCGGCCGAGAGGCGGCGGCGGCACGTCCTTCCTGACCGCGCCTCGTTGGCCACATTGGAAAATCCACTCGACAGGATGATCCCGTCTTCTTCTTCCTCCTCCTCGAGCGCCCTTTTCCTAGTGCCGCCACCACGGGCTGCCCTCGTGTCGCCGCCGCAGCCTGGTGGCGGTGGTGGAGGTGTTACGCCGCCTTCGACGCAGCGAAAGTCTCTTTGGACGTCCACGCACGGCTCGGAGCTTCTCTCGAGGAACCCTCTGGCGCAAGCCGTCGCAATCGCAGAATTCGCGGTTTCTCGAACGTCGCGGCTCGTGACCTCGCACCGATATTTCTCCGTGGTGTCCTCGTACGCGCAAGCGAGCTCGTCCGTTGGTGTCGTGGTCGTGGTGGTCGTGCCGAGGCTCTTCGTGTCCGTTCGATCTACCCCCTCGATGGCGACCCTCGCCTTGGAAGTGGCGTTCGTCGCCGTGCTTAACGGCGCGGAAGCGTGTGCGAGTTCGGCGAGTTCCTTCGCCTGGCCAGGCGGCGATGGCTCATCGCTCACGCGTTTGCCGAAGCGAGCGTCGTCGTAGTCTTCGTCGTCGTCGTCGTCCTCAGCGTCGTCGTCGTCTTCAGCGTCACCAACCTTGGAGCCGCACACACCACCGCCGGTGGAGCCCGCACCGGGGTGGCGGTGTTCAGCCCAGCCCGCGTGACGGGCCATGTCCCCCACCGTGTTACCACCACCACTCACTCGCGTCGATACGTTCGTGACATCTGACGCATCCCCTCTGTCCGTCCCGTCCTTGGCTTCTTCGTTGCCACCTTCGCTGCCTCCGCTTGTGAAGTGAGCGCTCCTCCTTGGCAAGCTGTGGGCCGCGATGACCGACACGTGGAGTGCTTCGGGCTCGCCGCTCGATGCTCGTCTTAGCACCACCTGCTCCTTACGGGATTCATCGCTCGCGGATGATGCTCGCTCACCAGCAACGACTTCTGTGGCATCTCGTGCTTCGTCGTTGCTTCCCAGTGCTTCGTCGTTGCTTCCCAGTGCTTCGTCGTTGCTTCCCAGCGCTTCGTCGTTGCTTCCCAGTGCTTCCTTTCTACCTCCTAGTGCTTCGTCGTTGCTTCCCATTGCTTCCTCTCTACCTCCTAGTGCTTCGTCGTTGCTTCCCAAGGATTCATCGTTGCTTCCTAGTGCTTCCTCTCTACCTCCTAGCGCTTCATCGTTCCTTCCCAGTGCTTCATCGTTGCTTCCCAGTGCTTCATCACTACCTCCCAGTGCTTCATCGTTGCTGCCCAGTGCTTCATCGTCGCTTCCCAGTGCTTCGTCGTTGCTTCCCAGTGCTTCATCGTTGCATCCCAGCGCTTCATCGTTGCTTCCCAGTGCTTCATCACTACCTCTTAGTGCTTCATCGTTGCTTCCCAGTGCTTCATCGTTGCTTCCCAGCGCTTCATCGTTGCTTCCCAGTGCTTCATCACTACCTCTTAGTGCTTCATCGTTGCTTCCCAGTGCTTCATCGTTGCTTCCCAGTGCTTCATCGTTGCTTCCCAGTGCTTCATCATTGCTTCCCAATGCTTCACCGTTGCTTCCTATTGCTTCATTATCACCTAGCGCTTTAATATTGTCTCTTCGTGTTTCATCGTTGCTTCCTGGTGCTTCATCATTGTCTCCTGGTGCTTCATTATTACTTTCTAGCAGTTCATAATTGCTTCCTATTGCTTCATTATTGCTTCCTATTGCTTCATCATTACCTCCTAGCACTTCATCGTTGCTTCCTGGTGCTTCATCGTTGCTTCCTGGTGCTTCATCGTTGCTTCCTGGTGCTTCATCATTGACTCCTAGCACTTCATCATTACCTCCTAGCACTTCATCATTGCTTCCTGGCGCTTCATCGTTGCTTACTGGTGCTTCATCACTACCTCTTAGTGCTTCATCGTTGCTTCCCAGTGCTTCATCGTTGCTTCCCAGTGCTTCATCGTTGCTTCCCAGTGCTTCATCGTTGCTTCCCAGTGCTTCATCATTGCTTCCCAATGCTTCACCGTTGCTTCCTATTGCTTCATTATCACCTCCTAGCGCTTTAATATTGTCTCTTCGTGTTTCATCGTTGCTTCCTGGTGCTTCATCATTGTCTCCTGGTGCTTCATTATTACTTTCTAGCAGTTCATAATTGCTTCCTATTGCTTCATCATTACCTCCTAGCACTTCATCGTTGCTTCCTGGTGCTTCATCGTTGCTTCCTGGTGCTTCATCGTTGCTTCCTGGTGATTCATAATTGACTCCTAGCACTTCATCATTACCTCCTAGCACTTCATCATTGCTTCCTGGCGCTTCATCGTTGCTTACTGGTGCTTCATCATTGCATCCCGATGCTTCATCGTTGCTTCCTGGTGCTTTATCGTTGCTTCCTGGTGCTTCATCGTTGCTTCCTGGTGCTTCATCATTACCTCCTAGCCCTTCATCGTTGCTTCCTGGTGCTTCATCATTACCTCCTAGCTCTTCATCGTTGCGTCCTGGTGCTTCAACATCGCCTGCATTGTCCTCCGCCATCCACGTGTAATGTTGCTCATTGCATCCTCTGGTTCCTTCACTCGGGCTGCTGTTCACGGACGGCTCAGGATCGTGGCGTTCTTGTGACGGGCAGACGTCGTCTTTCGTAGAGCCCGTGACCAGGGCCAAGCAGAAAGCGCTGCCTCGAGACGAGCCCACGCTGCTGTCCATACTCTCCACCACTAAACGGCCTCTCCTGGCGCCGCTCGGCTCGGCTCGCGGGCTGATGCTGGTCGATCCACAACTTGCAAAGCTGCTTGCAGTCAGGAGAGAGTCCTGGATGCCCTTGCTTGGCTTGGCATCGGCGCCCATCTCCAAATCGTCCCCAAGTGACCGCGTTGCGACGCCGCTCAATGTCAAACACGACGGCTCGTCCACACTCGTACCTGGACGTGACGAACGCTGCTGACCGATCAGTTGCGCCAACGTTGCCTCTGCCGGAAAGTCGAGTTTGGAGGACAAGACCAAACGGCTCGGCGGTGAATTAAAAGCGCGGAGGAGGTCTGGGTCCGCTTGTGGTGCGATGATTTTGAACGGAGAGATGGCTTCATCGTCACCGCATCCTGCGACAGACCCGGCGTCTTGGACCTCTTGGTCAGGCTGCGGCTGCTCTTCTCTGATACGGGCCCTCTTAGCGTCGCTCGGCACCGTGAAGGCGGCCTCGCCTGGCCATGCCACTTCCGCCGCTGTAGTCGCGTCACTCTGTGTTTCACACGGGTCCATGCATTCGTTCTCAGTCGCTGGTCGCTTGATGCCACGTTGCTGAAATCTACTCTTGTGACTCCGGTTGAGCACGCTGGTCGATGGTGTAGGATCCCACAAATGCGGGCAGACCAAACGACCCACTATCGTTACCGCTGCATTGACATTTCCATCGTCATCACGACCGCTAGCTGTGGCATCGCCACCTCCTGCTGCTTCCACGGTCGTGGCAGCCTCATTTAAGCTGCACACCGCACTCTTTGGCAAAGCCGAATGGTCATCAGAGATGTGAGCGCTTTTATTCGGTCCAACGTGGGCAGCACTGGCAGATGGACCGCGCTCCCGTCTTCCATCTGGTCTCCAAGCACGGGTGTCGATGCAGAGCTTCGGCTTCTCTCTGCTATCCTTCCTGCAGCAGATGCCCTCGTTTGTGTCCATGGGCTCACTGACAACATGGGTATGGCATCCGCTGGTAGGTGCGGAGTTGGAGTCTTGTTCAAGACCACGGCTGTCGTCTTGTATGCTGAGTAGCTTGTGGGAAATTTCCTGTCCGTGCCCTTCCCACTGGGTGGATATCGCTCCTGTATCTGGTGATCCAAGATCGCACGCATTTAGTGCACTGATGGCACTTTGCCTCCTACGAATCTCATCATCTGCCGGATGCACAATTTTGATATCACAGTTCTCTGTTATTCCGTCAGCTGTGGCCCTTTTTGTGACCCCTTCAACGCATTCTTTACCGATGCCGGGCTCCACGCGTGGCTCATGTACACACGAAGCGAGTTTCCATCTTCTGCACTCGCTGTTGCAAGGGTTTAGTGAGCTCTCATGAAAGTCGGTGGAATGGACGATTGGTTTTTCTGTGCCGTCGGAGGGTTTCGCAATGTTTCCAACTGTGCCGTCTGCCGTAGCGGTGGCTTTGTCCGTTTTTTTAGGACGGTGTTCTCGCGTGCGACCTTCTCTCGATTCCTGCGGGTGGGATCTTCCGCACCGTGCCAGAGCTGCGCGTTCTTCGAGTACCCCACCAGGTTCTGCTCTCACGGAGGGGCACATCCTCTCTTGTTCGGGCGAGCTGCCATCACGCGTATTTTTATCCCCATCCGGTGAGGGCGAGTCTCCACCGAACACCGTGCTACCATGCCGCCCCGCATCTCTACACAACTCGGAGACCGTGACCACTTGCCTAGGGCTGTCATCTTCAGCTGCTCTGGCGTTCATCGAAATCCCACGACCCCACAAGTTGGAGTCCACGGCTTTGTCAACCCCAATGGTCGCGCCCATTACAGCGAAGCGAGTTTCATCCGTGATTGCGCCGGTCTTCTTCCATTTGTCACCAACGTCCTCCTCGAATGCACGGCCGCGGACATGTTTTGATTTATTTGCGGAGTCAACACTGATCTCAGTTGCGGAAAGTAGTGAGGAATCTTCGTCCCTATTGCCCTCCGTAGGACTGACAGGCGTCTCCTCGTCTCTACGGTGATGCGAATGTTCCTCTCTGGTTCTGCTCACCTGAACGCCATCATTGTCACTTTCTGGTCGCGTCGTGTCATCAGCGAGTCCGGAACTCGCACGGCCCTGCCCAGTGCTGTGTGCAGCTCTCGCCATCGTGTTTTGCGCGTCCTTCGCATCGTGATACCTTCCTCCTGTCGTAGCACTTCCAGTTTTACGAAAATAGCCAGCACCTCTGTCATCCGTCATTCGCGTCATCATTGTTGAATCGATAGTGGAAGTGGAACTAATATCGATAAGTGACGATGATAACGATGACGGTGATAAAACAGCACTCTTGGGCTGTGGGCGTCCTGCACTGTAACGGGCGATGGATATTTGTGTGTCTTCCACGATCCCTGATGATGCTTGGTCCTTCTGGTATGCTCCTGCGCGAGTTGTGTTTGTCTTATTTTGTGCATTACAGATGTTCGTTATGTCGGCGTTGGTGGACTTTCTAACATTTTCAGAGCCCTTATCATCTGCTGCACTGGGAGCAATACTTGATGTAGTCGTGGGCATGGTGCTAATGTTGATAACTGATGATGATGAAAACGTATTAATGGCAGCTTCATCAAAAAGTCTATGATTTTCTTCCTGCGTTCCAACCCTTTGAGCGTTATTGTCCATTATTCGGTGTTCTCCAGCGTCACCTTCATCAGGACTTTCAGAAGTTTCATCCCCTGCATCTATAACACCCTCAATGGTGATTGTGTTGTCAAATCTCTGAATATCGCCAGCACCCATCCCATCTGCAGTCTCACTGACACGTCTCAATTCTGCACTGGCTGCGATGTTAACGTCACTGGCCGATGATGGATCAGGTGGTGCATCATCATGGTTATCCATGTCTGGGGCAAGTGCATCATCATCAGCCCTGTCCTGTGCTACCAGAGCATCTTTACCGGTTTCACCGATTTGAATTGTGTCATCAAGACGTGGGTGTTTTTCTCTTCGAATGTCACATGATTCGGCACGGTCACTGACCTCTATCTGTGGATTGACACCTTTCCTCGTGTTCACTAATTTATCTACATTAATTTCTCGACCTTTCCGGTTCCGGCAGTCAGTGTCTCCGTTGTGCACATGGAAGAGTTTCCGAGATTCATCCTGGCCCGTTTCACCTGTTGCGGCATTGTCAATCCTTTTTGAAGAGCTCACTTCTGCAAACGATACAGATGAATTATCGTCATCATCATCGTCGTCGTCGATATAGATCACGCCCACGTCTTCCTCGCGTACGTTGTAAGAGCGCTTTGCTCCCCGGGTGTTGGGGTCTTGACCGTCAGTGGCCGATTCCTGATATCCAGGAATGTTACGCTGAGGACATTTGTGCTTCTCAGATTCCCCAGCATCTGTTGCGCAGCCTTTGCGGACAGCACTGCCAGTGGTGTTGGCCGCGTTTTTCGCATTCCCTTTATTCACGGGTATTACAGTCGTGTTAGTAAATGGCGATGACACGGTCTCGTCGTCATCATCATCAATATATATGGGAGTCATATCATTACTGCCCTGTGACGAGGTCACTTTATTGTCAACATCAGTGGGGCTTGGTTTGTCAATGTGTTGTTTATCGATCCGCCATATTTCCTCCTTGTCAGAAATCTGTGAACTTACATCGGTGTCACCTCCACATGACCAGTTACCAACGGAAGCCGTTCCCGTGCCCGCGTGAGCTGTGTCATTCGTGTCTGACGCATTGCCGGTCTTGTTTACCTTGCCCCTCAAGTTGCTCAAAATGTAATCAACTGTGACATTACTGTACTCTTTCCATTCACCGTGGGACTGATTTAAATGTGTCGTTTTTGTACAGTGTCCTGACGATACAGTTGCATTTGTGCTACGCATCGTTTCGATAGGTGATAATATAACTTCATTGTCAATTTTCATGGGGCTTAATGTTTCAATATATTCATCGATATAGTGGGGTTTATCTTTCTCAGGAGCAGTGGGTTTCTTCGGTTGGTCTGCATCAGTCATTACATCACTTTCCGAGACCCCTGTGATTTTGTGCTCCTCCTGGTTTGAATCTGTGGCCACTTCGACCGAGTCATCCAAGGCCCTCGGGTTAAAGCAGACGCAGTTCTGCGTGTGCGTATGGGTGGTTCGCCAAAGATTAGCGGTGCCCATTCGATCGCTAATATTTTGGATGCCTGATGGTGTCCACGTAGTGGTTGTGCTGATAACATCAATGAACGAGGACGATGATGGCAGCGATGTTGACGATGACGTTGAGCATGACGATGACGTTAGGTCACCGATATTGCCAACGTCCTTGGCACTTGCAGTTTCTTCGGTGGCATTGCACGGTGCGCGCTTTCCCTGCCGACTTTGCGTTTCACAGAGTCTTGTATCACGCACGCGCCCATCGCCGACGTCAGCTCGGGCTGAAGCTTCGCACTGCGTGGACGTCATCAGCCGGCATCTGTCCACAATGTCGCTTTCATCCGTCGCACCTTTAGGGTCAGCACCTCGATGAGGATTATTGCTCTCTGTGGGGCGGGCCATTTGGCTCTGTTCCGCATGCTCTCGGGTTGTGTCTTTGGAGATGTCACGTCTGCTTCCCGCTACGGACAAGAGGGTGCCGCCAATACTCACCAACACCGGGTCCTCTGTTGGATTGATGGCGGCGGTCCCAGTGACGTCAACCCCTGGGACGAGGACAGTCGGTGGACTATGCAGGAGGTCACTGGCCGGTGTGCGTGCGTCAGTCTTTTCAAGTTTTGCAGTCGGTTGAGGCACCGTGATTTCTTCACCAGACTTCTGTGGAGCCCCATCTTTCGCGACATCTTTCACAACGGCCTCTTCGGGGCGATGAGTGTTCACGTCTTCATCTGCGCTTTTATCGCCCGAGCCTTCACGCAGCACCATCTTTGTCCTCTCCATTTCAGCGGCGGCATTTTCAGGATGCAATGCTGTTGCCGTGCCCACGTCTCCTCTTTCCGCTTTTATGTTGAAGTCGGTGGCCGCGGTTCCTTCTGCCTGCCTCGTGGGGTCCTCATCAGCTCTCAGAGCAGCAGCAGCAGCAGATGTCACGTGCCTTTGCTGTGGGTACACGTGACCAGCACCACCCAATGGGATCGCATCGTCGCTTATCAAACAGACCACAGCCTCGCTCTCGTCTTCACCACGAGTGACATCCTCCTTAGGCTGATGACAAACTGCGCTCGGGACGCCTTTGCTCAGTGATTGATCCGCCGGTTCCTCCTTCGGCGACACGTCCCCATCCACCGCCACTGGGATGTTGTTATCCTTTCGTTTGTCTGCCGCCTCCATCATGACCTGCACGCCATCGGTGTCTCCCAGACGAGCCAAAGGGAGTGTGGAGTCTGCCATGTCCACTGAGCTCTCTGGCGCGACTTCATCTTCACCAGTGAGGTCGATTATCACAGCATCAGGCGCTTGTTTGTGGGCCCTGGATGTACTCCTACCAGAACAGTTCACCTTGTCCTGATAGACGCCAATGCCCGCCGCCTTGCAGGCTCGGGGAGCGCCTTTTCTCTGACTGCTGACGGCAACCTTTTCCTTAATGGCTGTTTTTCTTTTTTTTGTTGACGAGTCTGTGGCTTTTTTTTTGTGTTCCCCGGCATTTCTGTTTTTGGATCGTCGCTTTTTGGGGCGCTTCTTCTTCTTCTTCTTGCATTTGGAAGCAGGCACCAGCGGATGAGCTGGTGGAAGCAGTTGTTGTTGAAGTGAATCGCTCTCTTCCTCTTCATCCGTGAGGTCGATAACGATGATCTCGTTTGCCCTGGCGGCTGCCTCTGCGCTGCTGTCTCTGCCGTCTGGACCTGCCGGCGCCGACGTTGCTTGCCCGGTACCTCTCGTGAGGATGCCCTCTGACGCATCCACCGAGGTACTCGTGGACACGTCCTTCTTAGTCATTGGGCCAGATTTCGATTTGGCCTTCCTTTGCCTCTTCCTCGTTTTGATTTTGACTATGGCCCGCTTTTCTTGGAAGTTTGGCAAGACGGGCGGTGGCGTGCTGGACTCCACGATGATCACCAAGTCGTCGTCCTCCGTGCTGGTGCCGCAGACCGCCACCCCCGAGACCCCCTCCGTGGAGCCGCTGCACACCGGGTTAGCTGGCTGAGCACTGGCCTGGCTTTGAGGATCCACCAGCGACGGCTCCTGAGTCCCTACACCCACCTCCCGCCTGTCGCCTGCCACCTCCGCTGCTTCGCTGGTGCTGCTCGCCTCTGCGCTAAAACTCGGTTCCCGTGGCGCAGGAGATTGACTCACCTCTTGGTCCCCCAGGCAAGCCGCGCTCGCCACATTCGGCCCATTGACCGACACGATTTCGACATCTGCTTCCTCCACCTCCCCTTCACCCCCCTCCTCCCGTTCTTCATCCTCCTCATCCTCCTTGTCTTCTCCCCCCACGTCCTCCACGATGGCGGCGTCAGCGGCGATGCTCTTGTGGTACTCCCTGAAGCAGCGCGCACGGCACAGCGGCAGGTCACAGATGCCGCACCGGAACGACGTCTGGATCTGCCTGCCTGAGCGCGTCTTCCTGCCGTTCTGCGAGCACTCGCGGCACACGCGCTTCCTGTTGGGGATCCTCACCAGCTTGTGCGCCCCAATGGCCTCAGCGTAGCACTCGGAGCGGTCGTGCTTTGGCTTGCGCCCCTTTGTCTGGCAGCGGCCCGAGAAGCCGGCGCGGAGCTGCTCGGCAAGCTCGATGCGGAACTGGAAGTGGTCGTAGCCCTTGGGAGGCGGCGGGTCGTGCTTGGATTCGCGGTAGAGGAGCCACGCGTTCACGATGCTCAGGTTCACGAGGAACCAGATGATGTAGCGCCACCACTTCTTGGAGGTGCGTCCCACGTGGTAGTAGCTGCGGTACTGGTCGGAACGGTCCACGCCGCCCATGTACTTGTTGTACTTCATGATGGCGTCGGGCTTGAGGCGCCCGTCAGGCAGCGTGAGCATCTTGCCCTCCGAGTTGCTCGTGAGCATCACCACCACGCGCTTGTCCCTCCACACGGTCAGCACCAGGTTGCCCTTCTGAAAGAACTCCACGTCCCCCTTGTTCCTCAGCTTGAGCTGCTTGGCCTCGTCGGGCAGGCCCACGCGGTTGATGTTGATGGTAGAGCACCCGTAGAGGCTGCACTTGAGCATGTCCTCGAGCAGCCGGGGCGAGGAGAAGAAGCGGTCGAAGTAGACGTGGTGGTTGCGGTGCCAGTACGGCTGGGTGAGGCTCATCACCACCTGGTGGCCCAGCCCGTGGGTGGGTCCTGCCTTGCGGTTACGGCCCGTGTAGATGTCGAAGTTGAGGCAGTAGCCGGTCTCGGACTCGCACAGCTCCCACACCTTGACGCCCCACTTGGTGGGCTTGGCGGGCATGTGCTGCTTGAAGAAGAGGCGCCCCTTGAAGGGAATCATGCCCTCATCCACGGCGACCTCGCAGTGCGGGTAGTAGTACCTGCCGAAGTTCTCCCGCACCGTCTCTACCACATTGCGCACCTTGAAGATGGGGTCGTAATCGCGGCGGTCGACGCGCGGCACGCTCTTGTTGTTGCGCACGTGCAGGTACTGGTTGATCTTTACGTAGCGCGAGTGAGACATCGTGCCCGAAATCCAGTCGCAGCGCAACGCCACGTTGCCCGCCCAGTAGCAGTAGAGTCGTGGCAGGTTCTTGATGCCCATCATGATGGCGAGCGCGAAAAACGCCTTGATCTCGTTGACGGCCGTCGGCACCCAGTAGGGATCCTTCTTCTTCGCCGCGGCCATGCGCTGCTCGGCGTAGCGGTTCGTCTCCTCGGTGATCGTCTCAAACAGCGACTCGGGCCACAGCAGCAAGAAGTAGTCAAGTGGCGTGGCGTCGAGTGGCAGGCTGTGCTGGGGCCCGCTGCTCTGGGAGAACTCCCTGATGCGGACATCGGACAATCCCTGGCTCCACCGCAGGTTCTGCTGGTTCTCGGCTTCGACGCAGCAGCCCTCCTGGGACATGTCTAAGGCCGCCGCCGCCTCTTCTTGGACGACATTGTGGTCGTCGTCGCCCTCGCCAGCCACTGGGTCGGGGTCAAGCACGTCGATGTCGCTCTCCGATTCGCTGTTCTGGCCATGCCTGCGGTCCGCACCCTCGTCCGCTCGGTCCCCCTCCGGTCCCTCGACATCCCCCTCCGTGTAGAAGTGGCCCAAGTGTTCGTAGTTTTCGAAATCGTCCACGTAGAACTCCATCATCTCTCGTCGGGTGCGTAAATTTTAGTGCAAGGCGCCAAGCGGTCCGTTTTGTGTTTTGAGTCTGAATGATTGCCCTGGACGACGCTGCACAGATGGGGAGCGCGTGGTAAAGACTGGCAGGGATATCTGGAGGTTCCACGGGACTCCGCAGCAGCGGTGTTGGATAAGGTATTGTACTGAGGACGTGCCAGCAGCTAAGACGTCCCCTGCTTGTGGCCGTTTGAGAGTCTCCAAACGCTCCATTCAAGTAAAATCGTGATGCAAATTTGCATTTCACCAAATAACAAGCGTCAATTCAAATTGTAAAATTATTAAACCAAGGCACACATTTCAAAGCACCTGTGGTTACATGAATTGTTTATTTTACTATTCATGCTGCTGCAGCTAAAACATAAATCGTCCGGGGTTGACCTAACGCTGGACGCGTATTGTCACTGCGACACCACCACAAGTCCGAGCCAGCCAAGTGGCGGCAGCGTCTTTTGTGCCCTCCGACAATGACGGCTCCTCACGCTATCCCCACGGGAGGTAATGGTGGAGGGGAGTAGAAACAACTTCTCCTGTCACCGCGTCGTGCGCCCCACCCTCATATTTAAAGCCAAGCACAGGCCGTTAGAATGTTCCCGTCGGTCGCAGCGTTGCCCCCGTATTGCACGCCGTGTCTGCGAGTCTGCGGACGACGACAACAAAGGTGCAGGTCAGCGGTATTTTCATAACGGGGGGGGCCGGGGCAGATGGCTCAATGGCTCGGTGTCATGCGCTCTGCCCGGGTGATGCCATCTCACGCCGCCAAGCCAGCTGCACGAAGGACCACCGCTCTTCTCTCTCTCTCTCTGCAGGTTTCCAAGTGTGGGGCTCTCGAGCAACGTCTCTATTAATCTGCCTCGACCAATTTGTAACAAAGTCAATCCAGCCAGCACCCGTGCTCGTTTTTAGCCAGTGCAGATTTTGAAAAATAGAGTTCGTATGCGTGGAGAGGCGTGCACTTGGGATGAAACTTAAAGAGGAATTTAGCGGACATACACAAGTTAGAGACATCATATTAACATTAACGTAAGTGGGCCTAGGCAGAACAGGTCGATAGAAAGGATGAGGCCTGGTGGTCAATACTAACAAGAGAGTGACAACTCAAAGAAGGGAGTATCCCTGATAAGTAATCTGTCACGGAGACTGAGTGATGAAACCAGCTCGTACGCAGGTGCTGGAGGAATTTTTGCAACGCAAGACCGTGAGTGATGATGGCCTTTATCGAGCAGTGGCTAGACCCTGGCTGATAATGATGCTGCTGCCAGGGATTTGAGATTTGGAAGTGTGGGAGGTTTCTGAGGCCGTGAAATGTCATGGGATTTGGATTTAATTTCAGTCAAGTCTGTCCAGGTCTGTGACATAGGAAATATCTCCGCACCCAGGACGCCACAGCCATCATACCTCTCACTGTGGCGATGACTTCTAAGTTACACGCTTACTTTAGTCTACCAGCGACCAGAATGTGTGGTGTTATAAACGTAGTACTGATTTCATTCCAAGATGCTTGTCTAACCTGCCATGCCCCTGCAACACCCCACCACTCTACTGCTGTTTTCTCTATAGTCATCAAAACCCAGTTGGTTCGGAGTGTCACAGGCGATGCTACTGCTGGACTTACGCCTGCGTGCTCAGCTCAGAGTAGCTCTGTTCTCTCATCACGAAAGTGAGGGATCTGGGAAACAATGCGTATGAAGGGAGCTGGAGAGGGAGACACACACACACGTGCAAGGCGTGTACACAGACCGGTTCATTGTGGCAAAGCATGCTGAGGGCTCCTCCAAGCTGGGTTCTGTAGAGAGTTGGTGCCATGGCTAAGTGGACAATCTAGGCCTTGGTATATTACGCAGGGTTGTGACGATAGCCTCCCTCCTCCCCCCCCCCCCTTGCAATTCGATGAATTGTCAAGATTTGGGGGTCGCGATTCAATGCAAGATTTGATTCTTTTTTATTTTACGATTTTGAACTGTAACACCTCTAGTGGCTGCAGGGGTCACATGAACCAATCACACGCAACACAATCTACGAATCGAACAACAGGTTTTGTATCCGTATGACTCGGTGCATCACGCTGTGGGGCCACCTGGCCGACTTAAATGTTGGGGGCGTCTGAATGATGGAGCGAGAATGATGGAGAAGGGGGACGTGGCCTCGTGTTGGAGATGCGCGGGAGACTCGGGGCTGCTGCATTGGGGGTCTCTGCCGGTGTCAAGTGAACGTGTCTTCAATAAAGTTCCATCTCAAGAGAAGTGTGTCAAGTCGTTATTACAAATGTATAAGATAAACGCACGTTTGTAACATGCAGCGGTACATAACCGCATGAAATATGAGAGAAAGCATTGCGATCTGGATTTGAAGCTTTCGTGACTGCAGGAATCCATACTCTTTGGTTCTTTCGGTAAAGTCATCACGTAGGTAGAAAATAAAGATCACGACGTTTCGATCGCAACACAAGCAATCGTCATCAGGTGAGAATCAATTTTTCAGCAGTTTCCCTGCTGTGGTTGTCTCACCTGATGACGGTCGCTTGTGTTGCGATCGAAATGTCGTGATCTATTATTTTCTACCTAGGTGACTTTACCGAAAGAACCAAAGAGTAAGAAAGGAATTGCAATGAGACGGCAAGAAGAAGAATAGAGACAAAAAATAATCAACTCTCGGTGATCGTATTTTGACCTCGAATCTCAACAATTCGTCGAATCAATGGGAGGTGAGAGATGAACCTTTGGCATGGCCTAAATGTCAGTTCACGTCAGAGGCTTCACTCCCCCACTATGATAAAATTTTGTCCCTCTGATTTTGTTACCGTCTGTCGTTGGGACGGTTTCTCTCACATCGTGACATTAAACTAAACTATTTAAACTATTTTTTTCTATTTTACCAGGTAAGGTCCAATGAGCTATATTGCTCTTCTTCAGAAGAAACCTGGCCACAAATGATAGCTCACAGCCAGAACATGCAAACTCAGAGTATACAGGCGTCAGGGTCGGGATGGAACCCATGACCTTCATACAGAGTGAGGCATCAGCGGCGACGTGCAAAGCAAGGCGGGCCCCTATCGGGCCACTCACGTGCGCGAGCTGGCCTTGTTGAGCTGCTGCTTGATGGCCACGGCCTTCCTCAGGAGGCCTTCGACGTTGGAGAATGTGGCGGCGCTTCTCGATATGTTATTGACTGCCCTGGTAAGAGAAACGCACAAGACGCGTGGCCGTCCGCCGTTGCTCGCCGTCTGGCTCGCGCTTTCTCACCCCACTCCGGGATTTTTTGCAGACTCTCAGGTTAATTTAAATCCCACGCTCGGCGCTCCCCCTGGTTGGCAACGGCGTGGCAGAGCGTGCCGCTATTGGCAGTCGGCATTATGGTTGGTTTTGCCGACCAAAGAGCTTCAAATGAGGTGCAAAGCCTCTTTCACAAATAATAAAAACTCAACACGTTTTTTCTCTGCAGAAGGGCAATTCGTCAAAACCTTAGCAATCGTCATGTTTTTTTTTTCTCTCTAGGGCTGTGTTATCGATGAATGTGTTGCATGTGCACCACTGCCGGCGCAGAATTGCGCAGTGTTTGGCGACAATTCTCGATAGATTTGCGTGAATCTGAAGCAATAAATGGATTTTTTTGCTTCTCTTGAAATGAGCTTTGCTGCAACGCTCACAATTCCCTGTGAGGTTCTTGTATGACACACAGTAGCTAAATTAAAACACACCACAATCCACGACGTGGATGGATATTTTCCTTTAGCGTCTCAATGCCAGCGCATTTGAAAACGCTTTTGAAATTGATCGATTTGCTGCATCGCAAAACTCCTTGGCAGCGACAAACGGAAGACCAGGTGGCCACTATGAGCCTACTTGGCATGCGTGGCGCAGTGGCGGTGCTGCTCCAATTGAAAAGATGCTCAATGACCGAGTGCACGCGTTTGTTAAACGCCGACTGCTTGTTCACGCGGCGAGTGACGGAAACGTTTTCAACCCCTCGCTTTTAATTTCTCTACTTCGGCTTGCCAAGTCCAACTGCCCGTGTGCACACCACGGGTGATCACGGGTTCATGGGCAAACTGTTAACGGAAGACGCGACTAAAAAAAAAACTGCTCATGGAACGTAACAATAATGATAATACAACACGCAAAACAACAATTTATTATTTTTTCCTGACAGCGAAAAGGGGTGATTGTGGCCATCAGAACGGTCGTCTCGTCGTCCTTTGCACGTCGCACGTATGTGTGTTGAACTTCTTTCGCACCGTACGTAGTCAACCAACATCCTAATCGGAGGTGAGGAAGAGGGGAGACGAGGAGGAGGGCAGTGTGGTGATGTCAGGTGACAAAAATGTCACCTGACATCACCACACTGCGTGTGTAACGCACACAAGCCTGTCTGATTGGTTCTCCTCCTAAAGAGCTTCTCGTCATTTACGGTAAGTTTAACCATTGGTTTAAACGGGTCTTGTCTTGCAGCTACACCCCAAGGATGTGCGTGCCGGGCTATCCAACACGATCTCGACGTCTCTTTGACGACAAAAAGAAACCCGTAATGCGTTCATTACGGCGATGACGTCAAGGTCACATCACTCGTACAGCGATGATGATCAGGAGGAGGGGGGGGTGAGGGAGGAGGAGAAGGAGGGAGGAGGAGGAGGGAGGGAGGGGGATGAAGATGAGGAAGGAGGAGGGGAATGAGGAGAGGAGGAGTATGGAGGAGGAGGAAGAGGGAAGAGGAGGAGGGGAATGAGGATAGGAGGAGGATGGAGGAGGAGGAGGGAGGGAGGGGGAGGACGATGAGGAAGGAGGAGGGGAATGAGGAGAGGAGGAGTATGGAGGAGGAGAAAGAGGGAAGAGGAGGAGGGGAATGAGGAGAGGAGGAGGATGGAGGAGGGAGGGAGGGAGGGGGAGGAAGATGAGGAAGGAGGAGGGGAATGAGGAGAGGAGTATGGAGGAGGAGGAAGAGGGAAGAGGAGGAGGGGAATGAGGAGAGGAGGAGGATGGAGGAGGGAGGGAGGGGGAGGAAGATGAGGAAGGAGGAGGGGAATGAGGAGAAGAGGAGGGTGGAGGAGGAGGAGGAGGAGGAGGGGAGAGGAGGAGGGCGGAGAGTCCCATTACCCGATGGCATAATCGACGTCGTAGATCAAACCCTGGCCCTGCTGCTCGCGGCTCTGCATGTCGACCTGCGGCACAATGCAGTGCGACACACGCAGTCAGGATTCGACTCGGACGGTGAAACCGTGCTCTTACAAATGTTTGCGTACACCACCGAGGAGTGGGGCGGGGGGGTGGGCATGGGCTGGTGTGGGGGCTGCGGGGAACCCCATGCCTTGTGCTCCACCAGCTCCGGCAGGGACTTGCGCACGTGTTCCTGCAGTCGGAAGAGCGCGACCGAGGGCTCGTTGGCGAGGATGTACATGCTGTCCGTCAGCTTGTCCGACACTGCCACGCACACGCGCGCACGCACGCACGCACGCACCGTCGGAGAGAGCCGATAGTCAGGTGGCTGTGGTGCAAGACAAACGATGTTGCACTTTGTTGCCCGCTAACCGAGCCTAGCGGTGGTCTGTGGACGACGCCTCCTGCGTTCTCCAAATGATGAAGCTGTTGCCTCGCTCGGCGCGAACGCACACGCTCAATAAAATATGAGCCAGGTGGCCGTCGCTGCGGTCATCTTCACAAATATCTTTGCAAATATTCGGGCGGTGGTGACATGGTCGGGCGGTAGCGCGTTCACACGATGGTTGCAGAGAGTCACGGTTTCGAATCCAGCGGGCCGCTCTGGTTATTGCTGCGGGCGTACTAATCGTATAAATACACGGGACGCGCATCACAGTGGGATGTTACATGTCACCTGACGTAATTCGCAAGAGGAGGCCGTTGGCCGCCGTCGTCATGAATTCCAAATTACCCGCAGATTATTCATTTTTTGGAATATGCACAGCATTAGGAAAACTCAGCAGGACTCCCCTGATACTCAGTGACGCTTTACTAGGTAAACAAGTGTAATAAATTAGTAACATACAGTATGTGTACACTGCAGCAACATTTGTTGTAAGTACTGTAATGTTTCCAGTTGTGAAGCAACCGACAAATATTTCCATTAGTTTAGCCAAGGTTGTTGTCTATAGCTTGTGCTACATTCACATTTCTCTCGTGCCCAACTTTGCAGCCTTCTTTATTAACTTCGTCAACTCATATTGGTCATTAGCAATGGCGATGTCATCAGAAAATCTAATATGGATCACATTTTCTGCATGTATACTCAATCCCTCTGTGTCTCCTCCTATCCAATGTCAGCAAGACAGCAAATCAATGTGAGACAGTCAAGCTAAAGTAGTTCACAGCACCGCTGCAGTTCAAATGCAAGTCTCAAGTGAATGCATGCCCTGTGGGTTAGCATGAATGTGTTTCATCTATTTATCTAACTGAATCATGACCGCAAACTAATGTGGTATTTTACCCTCTGAAAATACATTTTACTCACAACAATTGGTGGGTTAATTACTCCGAGACCTTCACCTTACCTGAAGCGCTGATCGATGTGAATGGATGGGTTGATATCAATCGCATTTATCTAGCGAGCACGAGCGTGTAAGGAGTGACTTTCGTCCGTGTGCGCCTCTGTGTGTGATGGGTTAGGAGGGTGGGAGATGTTCGCTTTTTCGCGGCCCACCCTGGTACGCGTTTTCTCGTTACCTTAAACGCAACTACCGTCGTCTGGGCAACATAGGCGTCGTTAATGAAAGACTAAGCCACAGTGCAATTGTGACCATGCAACCAATAGCATGGAGACCATACAGTAAATCAATGTAGACTGCACTCCCTCAACGGAGGAGTAGCAAGACTACAGAAACTCTCCTGAAGCCCTCTCGTCGTGGCGAGAAGACCTCGACATTGGCATCTAGCTCCTGAACCACATTGCTGCCATACGCAAGAATAGAATCGATTAGCAGAGCGAGTGGGTTGGTTTCAAACGGCTGCTCCACTTCTCGCTAAACCGCACTGAAGGTATGGCCAAGTAAAATCCATCGTATCCTACACAAATTTTATATTTCTCCGGTACAACCGCACAACGTCCCTGAACGCCACACCGCCCCTGTACAATTGCGTACCACCCTTGTCATTTGTAGGTAGCAGAGAGGCAGCCCAATAAAAAAAAAAATACTTGTTGCAACTGCACGTCGATGGCTCCACCACCACAACAACAAAAAATAACCCGCAATTACCAGCGTGGTGACGTATCGTCAATAACCCCCATCCCCACGACCCGCACGGCGTGAGGAGGAGACCCTCATCCAGCAGTGGATTGACAGTCGTGGCGCAAACGTATATGTACACGTATCACCAAATCGGTCGCCGTACATTTTAAATACACACCAGGCATGGAGCCCCGTATTCGACGTGCAGCACGCATTGTGTGTGTACACTGGAGTCGCGAGCGGCTTCTGACGGCTTTGTGTCACGCATTGTGAACAGTCTCACAACGCCCGCTGTGGGCAGTGTCGGGCTCTTGGGATGCATTGCCGTCGACTGACTGCGATTTGGCACGAGTCAAACTGAGACTAAATATATATTCGGCGATTATGTCGGGAATTGGCGAGGTGCGGTTGAAATGTGAATTTAAACAAAGCATCCACGTCGTCTGCAAGATCACAGGCGTCGTGCTTGGCCGAGTTATACAAACCAACGTGTGATTTAGATTTTTAAAAAAATGTAAATTAAAAGTAAATATTGAGTCGTATTTCGTTTTTTAGTCTGTCGCTAACTTGCGTATGCTCCTTGTGGTGCTCTTAAAAATGGATCATTAGGCTGAGGACATGGCTCGTATTGTGCGTGTAAGAATCGATTAGTTACAACTCATGCAAACCGGATGCACAGCGATTTACCGTCACATTCACGCATGCGGAGTGAATGTTGTACAAATGAGACAAGTAAAACCCTGACAAATAATACAAACAAACCGAAATTTAATTAAAAAAACCCCAACGCAAAATTAATCTGTTCTTGAATGGAAACGTGACCCAGTATCTCGGAAAATCATCGAGTCGTTGGGATTGGAGTGGCCACTCAGCGATGCCGATCCCCGGGCCGATTGAGCGCCGGCGCTGTCCTTGGTGCTGAACCAACTTCACACGGGGCGGCGCTGTCACCTCGACTCACCGAGACCAATTCAGGACCTGTGGCTGCTATCGCACTGCCGGTGACACCCGCTGATGATGATGATGTGCCACCGATTCTTTGTTTTTCATATTGTGTCTAACCACAGCTCTCTCTCTCTGTGTGTCATGTCCTTTCTCAGAGACGTCGACCATGACCTTCCATTTAGCTCTGTCGATATGCTAATCAATAACTTTTTGCACTGGATACTTCAAGTTGTATCCAATTTTAACCACGGCACTAAACCCCGAAACTAACGCATTAAGTCAACTCATTTATTTAGTCAATCATGTATTCACTCTTACGAAGCGTGCATGGTTGGAGTAGGTCAGATGCTGGGTCGTGGTTAGGTGGTAGCATTTCGTAGCGCCTTCAATGGGCGCCATCGATTCTCCAACGCGTCTACTTTGTTATTTTAACAAAGCCGATGAGCACGGTTGTCTACGTACGGTGCGAAAGAAGTTCAACATACATATAAAGAGCAAGCTAATCCGTGACTACAAGTGGTAGTACGTGTACAGCCCTTTTGTCAATCCAATGCTGGACGAGGTGGGAGGCGGGGGAGGGGGGGGGCTCATCTCCGTGCATTTTGTGCTTCACAAATTATATTCCCTCTGATTTAATTCCATTTCACCGCCGTTGTGCCAAGTTTACAAAACGGATCGGGTATCGGGTTCTCCCGGAGGGCCGCGCCTCGCACACGACCCCCGGCTTATCTCGCCGCCGCGTCGCACACACAAGAGTCGCGGGGAGAGACGCAGAAGGGAGGGAGAAACAGCGCAAGGCCGGGCGCGACGGCAGGGAGACAAAGCACGCAATGCTGTGGCGACGTCCATCTTACAATACCACCAAACCTAAGCCCAGCCATCTTGCGCTCGTCAGCCAGAGGTGGGGGTGGGGGGAGGGGGTTGATGGTGGTGGGGGGCGATACGGACCTCTCTTGGCTTTGTTCTCCATGTCCACCTCTTCCATGGCTTCCCCAACAGAGGTCGGACGGAGCAGGCGCTGGCTGAGCCTCGTGTAGGGGAGAAAGGGAGGGCGGTGGGGGTGGGGGGGAGCGAGGCCGCGAGGCTACATAGCCCGGGTGGCTTCGCGGAGAGGCCCGGGCTATCGCCGGCGAGCGGGTGCCCGGCCGTGAACCGCAGTACCGTATTCACGCAAACATAGCGACCCGCGTTCGGTGAAAAAATAAATAAAAAAAATGCACCCCCGCTTCTCGCCACGCGGGAGCAGTCGCACAAATCGCTGTCACACACACACACAGAGCGCGAGGCAGTCCCGCCTAAGTGTCACGCAAAGGCAAAGATGCCCCCGCACAGCTGTTAACAAACAGCCGCTTGTGAGCAGCATCTGTGCTGGGGCGACACGGCCACACGAGGGGGGAGGGTGACCGGCACCGCGCCCCGAGGGCGCTTGTCTTCCCAGTGGCGATGTTTGCACGCGGTAGCGGGTACTCATTTGACGCTGAGTCTACCTATGGGAGGCCCGGGACCTGGTTCAGATATTCGTCACTGATGTTAGGCGTGAGCGGGAATCGAACTCGGGTCGCCGGGTTTCGCAGCAGAGTTCGCTAACCACCTTTTTGCACCGTAAATCAAACCCGGACATGTTTCTCAGTCAGCCTAGGTCTATTAAAAAAAACCGAGTAGTCTACCGTCGTGAAGTTCAACACGACACTATCAGATCTCGGTAGATCACTCGTGCCAACAGAATAGAGATACCGATTCCGGCAAACCTAACAGGGTGATCTAGAGCCGGTTCAGACGTTACTCGCCACCGATCTTCGCCGTGGCCGGGAATCGAACTCAGGTTTCCGAGTTTCATTGCGTAATGCGCTTATCACGTCTTATAACCAGACTAGCATACAATAAGCTAACGTTTCGGCCGACGGCCCTTGTGACTACTCTAGCCGCGTAAGTGCAATTCCTTTGCGTGTTTTGTTTGGAAGGACCGCGATGACTCCTCACACGGGCGTCACCTTGTGGCCGTGAGCTGCAACTGCCCATCCCAAAGTTTATCCTCTCAATGCCACAGGTGTCTCAAAAAGCAGGGTCTCTCGCATGGCTCTCTCTGGCAGTGATATAGCTTTCGTCTGTGCAGGCGGTGCAACTGCACAGGGACCGATACGCCTGGCTATGGAGCGGGGGTGGGGGGGGGGGCAAGGGGCCCCATTTCATTGCTTGCACTACGCAGGGCCCACCGCGCGATGCAGGGGAGGGAATTGTCTATCAAGATTGTCCTGCAACCAAATACGCAAATCATATTTTACGGCAGTAAAATAAATATTAAAAAAAAAATCTAACATCTGATAATTGCCCATTTACCTGATATTATTCTAGAACCAGAGATGATCTCCACGTGTCTTTCGGTCAGGGGGATTGCTTGACTCTCCTTCAGGTTGGTGAAGGGGGAGGATACCTTTGACGGGTTCAGATATAATTCGCCAAAGTTTTTAGGCGTGACCGGGATTGGAATTCAGCTACCTGGATTCAGAGCGCAATGAGTATGGGTTAGCCATACACGCATACCGTCTCTGTAACGCCATCTCATACAAAGACAAAGATCACCCGTGTAGCATACGCAGATTGTTGGGACAAGTTCTCATATAAGCGAGCGTCTGTTAAAGCCGGCACAACGCACGAGCGGGTGGCGTGGCCACTACCACGCCCGGTCCCTATTGTATCCCAAGAGTCAACCTAAGCAGGCCTGAGGCTGGGGCAGATAATCTTATGTTAGCCACGCACTCACAGCACACGCGTGTTCGTCGTGGCAGACAACATAGCGAGTAACGGGGTATATGTACAGCATTGTTAACTTGGCAGATACACTGCTTTAGTGGAGTGATGAACATGTTGCATAACAGAGGATAAGGAGGTCCACTTGAGTATAAACCATTGGAGCCTCCTCTGAATGGAGGCCCTTCAGCCAGCATTGGCGTGAGTGAGCAAGAAGTTGCAGGGATCAATCCTTACCACCGTTAGCTATAATACTACATGAGAGATCAAAATGTTGCTGGCTGGCTGGCACCGTGCTAGAGGCCATGCCTTGCCCAGCGAGCGGAGGTGGTTGGGGGCACGGTTTGGGGAGGGGGGCGATTTCGATGGTGGGCACAGAGGGAAAGCGCGGGTGGGGGGGGTGGTGGGGGGTGAGGTGGGGGGCAACTTTGGGGATAAGTGGGTGGAGGGGGGGTTGTCAGGCCCGGGACGGGAGCACCCAGGGATGGGGAGGTGGGGACGGATACTTTCACTCGATATCAAATAGTTTAGCTGGCTGGCTGGAGGAACGGACGGACACGTCCAAAATGCGTGCGGCCTGCTAGTTTGTTTTTAAATAGAGGGGGTAGGGAGTGCGTCTTATAATCCAGAGAACATTTTAAATAATTGAGACTTTTGCACGGCCTCTCCCAGCCGGAGGACACGGGTACCCCGGTAAAAACATCGCTGATCTGGATCGATTCTGCCGTGGTGCAGACACACGGAACCAATCAGCAATGGGAACGTTAGACGACAACTCCCTCTCCACCATCCCCATGGTTTCCGTCTAATCAATACCACAATGTGCATCCGCCAATTAAGCACGGTTGGCCACGTACGGTGCGAAAGAAGCTTGACACACATAAAACATAGTACAATGTGTATTTTCCACGTGCCCCGTGTAAACATCTCGGGTGGGACCCGGGACCTGTGTCGTGAATGCGCCGCTGCTCATCAATATTGTATTATTATATATTTTTTAAAGGTATTAAAGTGAGTTCACCCAAAAAAGTGGAAATTAGTGCGTACGTGCAAATCAATAGATAATGTACAGCCCTTTTATCCCGCCACTGCTGGATGAAGGCGCGCCCCGCCCTGTCACGTCAACAAACCAGAGCCCGTGTGGGACCCCTCCAGTGCATGGGGGGTTCTTGTCCGCTCCGTGACCCCGCCGCGCACGTGCAGCAACAGTTGTAGCAGGTGAGTCTCTCTGGACGCTCATTGGCCGAGCGCTCACACACCCCCCCAAACACACCCCCCCCATAGACAATACAAATATGTCCCCGTATAGCCTTTTAGCAGACTGTTGGGGCAAGCGCTGGTCGCAACCACCCTCGGCCCGTCTTTGTCTCCCGAGTAGGCGATGTTTACACATTGCACCAGGTACTGTACTCATTTCAGGCCCAGTACCGATTCAATTATGTGCTAACCACTAAACAACCGCTCCACCATAAACACACACAAAGATCCCCCGTATAGGCTGAACGGACTGTTGGGGCAAGTGCTGTTAGCGAGCACCTATGAAGGCCGGCACGGCACACGAGGGGGTGGGTGGCCAGCACCCACGCCCGGCCCGCCTTCGTCTTCCCAGTGGCGATGTTGACGCACCGCACCGGGTACTGATTTGAGGGCTGAGTCGACCTAGGGGAAGCATCAGGACCGGTTCTGGACAATCGTCACCCATCCAAACACGCACGCACGCACACCCCGGAACGGAGCGCGCTTATCAGCGCGGTGGGAGTTAACATCTCGAGAGAGTTCACATCTCGAGAGAGTTCACATCTCGAGAGAGTTCACATTTCGCAACCGTGACGCCCAAATAACCAGAGTGCTGGGCAAGGAATGCGCCTGAAAGGGGATAGGGGATTTGGGGGGGGGGGGGAAATCCCCGGAACGATATACTGTAGATTGCCGGGAAAGAGGAGAGGCGGGAGGAGGGGGGGTGTATGAGGGGGTGTGAGACAGGCTTGGGGCTCCGGGAAAGATCAGGCTGGAGTCAACAACGTGCGCTGCGTCTTCTCCTGCTCTACAGGTGTTCGTCTTGAACGGGGACACTGAAGTAGTCTATGGTTCTTTCGGTAAAGTCACGTAGATAGAAAATAATAATAACAATAAAATAATACAAATAAAGTTAATATTATTTTATTATGAAAGAACCATAGAGTATGAATGCCTGCAGTCACGAAAGTTTTAAGTCAAAAGGGAACATTGAAGTTCCCGAAGCAGGGCTACTTGCGTGGACTTCCTTTCGCGAAGACGCTCCCCATTGCTTTACATAGAGAATCGTAGACTTACACATAAACCCATAGACACACACAGACTCATAGACTCCCACAGATCCCATAGACTCGTATAACTATCCATAGACGTATATAGAGACCCATAGACTCACAGAGACCCACAGACTCACATAGAGACCCATAGACTTACACAAATCCCATAGACTAATATAAATATCCATAGACTCTCATAGAGACCCATAGACTCACATAGAGATCCACAGACTCTCAAAGAGACCCAATGACTCACGTACACATTCCTGTGCGCCTCGCTGAAGGACGCACGCTTACGCCCACGCACGAGTATGCAACACAAGGCTTACTTTTATATTTAATTAAAACAAAACATGTTTTCGTGAAAGTATTATCGGTGTCAATCTTGTCCCACGAACGTTGCTGTCGGTGAGCTGCGTGGTGACTGAGCCGAGCTGCGTGGTTGGTAGATCGTGGGCTGAGTTGTGAGACGCGAGTCCTTGGGACACGCGGACAGACACGAAGATGTCCCTGGCACAGTGACAAACATCGGGTGCAATTGCCGCCGGCTAACCAACTTAAGTTTGCAGATTCATGAATGACAACGAATATACGTTCATTTTAAATCATGTCTAACGGTACATTCACTCTGCTATGCTTACGTATGGCAACGATTATGTTCAAGAGCTCAAATGCCAATTTCGAGGTCTGCTGGCCACGACGAGAGGAGAGAGAGAGTTGGTGCATATTTGCTGTTCCTCCTCCTCTATTGAAGGATCGCAGACTGCAGTGATTGACGATATAGTCTATAGTTTGAGCTGCATGGTCACACTCGCATTATCGTGGCTTGTGTCTATAGTTTGGGTTGCATGGCCACACAGAACCAAAGAGTATGGAGTCCTGCAGTCACGAAAGCTTCAAAAAGATTGTGTCTTTAACTTAAAATGAAAATGTATTTCTTTAGAAGTGCGTTTTGTGTTTAGTGTGTTGTCCGTCCGCCGCACATCCGATTAGCACGGTTGGCTACGTACGGTGCGAAATAAGTTTAACATACATACGCGTGGCTTTTGATGTTCTGATGTGGTTGATCGTTACACCTGTGCACGAGGAAGTGATGAGAAGTGGTTAATGTTTGGGTCTCGAATGAGGAGTTTCTTCTGGATGGCCCCCGCTGTTCCACTCTGTTCGCATAGCAAGCAGCAGCAGCAGCGTTCTTCCGGATCTGGGTTGTGAGATTCTAGGATGGGGACATCAGCGAGATCTCAGAAGGGAGATCGGGGCTTGAGTCGGCGGCGAAGGTAGCAACGTCGTTGACGCGACGTAGATGTTCGCGGAGACGCCACTAGAGCGCGCATGGAAGTCATTTTCACGGCCTGGGGGATGAAGCGGGTTTTATTCCCATTCATGAAGTTCCAGACGCGTGTCAGCCAGCCCCAGGAGACAATCATCTCTCGCTCGGTACGGACACGCCCGTGCCACACAATACGGCGGTGCACTGGTGGCAGGGTGCGATCGGGATTGCGCAGAATTGCACCCGCATCATTCGCAATCTAATTGCCGGCGGGTTAAACACACACTTCGCAATCGAGTGCAATGCTGCTCCGCAAATGATTGTCCGAGTCTGAAAAACGAGAATACGCGTAGACACGTACGTACAAAACAAAAGGTCCCCCGTATAGCTTTGACAGACCTTTTGAAGGCCAACGTCACGCCCGGCCGGCTTTATCTCCCGAGTAACGATGTTTACACACCGCACCAGGTACTCATTTGAGGCTGAGTCGACCTTGTGGAAGCCCAGCACTGTTGTTGCCCGTGAGCGGGAATTGAACCCGGGTAGCTGGGTTCGTAGCGCGCATCCACAAACATTCCCCTCTTTGTCTTTCACAAGGCGTAGAGTCAAGTCGCACCTTTGACGCGCCACGTTGATGATGTTTCCGGAACCACGTGCGGCCGCCTTTGTCTCCCCGTTTCCTGATTTACTAACGCAATAAAAAGCCGACTCGACCGACTGGACGCTCAGGACTGGTTCATAATGCCCAAGGGCTCAGACATCCAAACCAAGGCGCTCTAATATCGACTCTTACAACGATTTGGAATATTCGAGTTGACGCGGTTTGCACGACAGTCTGGATTAAGCAAATCCTTGACGTGCTGCAGCGAGGAACAAAATGCCACAATATCGTGTTGCTGTGAAATAGATTATGGCACATACGGATCGTTATTGCGTTCTCAATGGGTTTCAATATTCTTTTGGAGGTGGGTCCTGCATTGGGGATGCTTGGAAAACTCCGTTAGTGCGCGGTGGGCATCGATGTGGAAGGAAACCGGAGAAAACCCCACCGCCTATGCGAGGAGGTAACGCTCAGCACTGTCATCTCCTTGCCACCTCGCAGTCCCACGCATTCATAACATGGCAAACCCTGGCGGCCATCCACCAAAGTCCCAGGCGAATTCATTGATGAATGGAGCGCAAACGTAACGCGGGATGACGAAGCACCACCACTATTAGTGCTGAGCTCCCACCAGGCCAGTTCTCCTGGGGAACTGTGTGGGCTACGTGCAGCCCGCCTGCTGGAGGAAGCGCTGATGATGATAATGCCAGAGCATTCCAGTTTCTCAGTGGGTGTGTCTGTGAGTCTCATGGCCTCTGTGTGCGTCCGTGGGTGACTGTGAGTTTTATGGGTCTCTCTGTGAGTCTATGGGTCTCTGTGTGTCTCTGTTGTGAGTCTATGAGTCTCTTTGGGTCTCTGGGTGAGTCTATGCGTTTCTAGTGCTGATAATGTCACTGCTGTAGCATTCCAGTTCCTCAGTAGGTCTGTATGCGGCTGTGGATCTTTCTGTGACTCGATGTGTCTCTTTATTACTCGATGGGTCTCCATGTGGTTGTATGGATCTATATCTGCGTTTCTGGGTCTCTGTGTAAGTACAACATATATAGGTCTCTCAATTCACCTGCACGCATTGTCACCTGAAACTGGAAATCCAGAGGCGGGATTTATTGCCTCCTCCAACCACCAGGTGTTTCAACCGCATCACGTAAAGTGTGCTGAGACACACAACATTACCAAGCGAGGTGGCGTTCTTTTTGAGTGTGCAGGCGGTGCAACTGCATCGGGGTCAACATGGTAAAGTGTCTGCACCGCGCTAGGTAGAGGGGACATGTGGGGTCCATTTCACTCCGAGCACAACCACGCTACGAAACAGCCCATGTTCGTAACCCTGTGATATTCCAAGCATTACACGCGTGCGTGCACTGCATTTGTTTCTCGTCAAAGATTGTGTGTTGGGGCTGAGATGTCTCCTCCACGGTTAGCGGGCTCTACACTTTACGCAGGTTTTTGCGGATGTGCTGTACGGCTCTCTTACGTGATTTTTTGGAATTGTACCGCGTGCCGGCCGACACGATGTCTGACGTTTCGCTGGAGGGTGCCTCCAGCTTCTTCAACGTTGGGCATCGTGCCAAAAAAAACCCCACACACGTCGAAGAGCTGCAAGAGCTGTAGCTGTTTGTTGAGCATGTTGTAGCCCCGGGTTGCAGAGGCGCTTCCTCTGTAACAGCAGCGCGTTCAAGGTGTATTCGTTTAACCAGATGCAAAACCCGAGAGACGAGGATGCGTCTCACTTTGCCAGAGTGACCCGGGGCACGAGTCTGCCAGCAGGGGGCGCAATGAGTGGCACATTTGGACGCAATGGCCAACTCATGCGAATGACGACACGGGCTCACTGTGGTCCACTGTGCAGCAGACGGGTCCTATTACTGTTGCGGTGATTGCACACGGCAAGTAACAATCGGGGGCAGCCGATGGATTCGAACCCTGAACTCTGGGGGCAAACAAACAAAAAGGGGGGAACGCGCATCCGCTTGGCCACGTCCGCCGCCACCCTTGGTCGTGCGAGGCCCGAGGGTCGGCAGATCCACGCGGCGATTTGTGAGGGCGCCCGAGTCCGCCGGGAGACGGCCAGACGATGGCAGCGGAGGGAAGCGCGGTCGGTGGGGTTTCCCCCAGGGTAACGCGAATACTGCACGGCTGAACGTCAGAAATCACACGCATGGCTGGAGACACAGCGCGGTTCGTGATTGAACAAGCAATGAATTATATTGCATTGTATATCAAGCAGCAGCATTATTATTATATAAGTTGACACATCCACGGCCCTTTGTAAATCTACTGCTGGATGAAGGTCTTCCCCACGCGGTGCGGGTCGTGAGCGTTATTTGTCCATACTTCACCACTCTAGTCAGTGAGGTTTGTAAAGCGAGGGGAGCACAGGTGTAGGAGCAGGACGACAATTGATTTTGCCGCAATCCCTGCTGCTGCTATCTAACCCCCGCCTCGCATGTATCACTTGAGATGCGTGGTGGCAGCCAATCCCAGCACGATCCAGGTTCCACCAATACTTTATCTTGCCATATCGGACGACACCGACCGCCAATTCGTCATTAATTTGTGGCGACGTCAGCGCATCGCTTCGTGCCAGGCTATCGGCTCTGTGAGGCCTTCACGTGAGGTGTGGAAGGATCACTGGTAGGAGGTAGCGAGATAGACCCAGGTGTGATAGTTCAACGTCAGTGTGCCATTTTATTGAGTCCCTGCTGGGTGTTATTTTGGTGTGGTCTGAGACTGTTTTGTGGTTGTTTTCACTGCCTTGCCCAATCTCGATAAATCGGACGTATGCAACGAATGCATTTATTTATATTTAGTTACTTGCTTATGTAACGAATGCATTTATTTATATTTAGTTACTTGCTTACCATTTTCTGTGTTTTGCACTCCTATCGTTTTGTTGTTATTGTTTGCCGTTGTAACTTGCTGACCCCGTGCCCATGCTGGATTCCTCCTCCAGTCTAAATAAAGATTCTGATTATGTGACTGAGATGACTCTGACAGATGCAACTCACGTGCCCCCCCCCCCCCCCCCGTGCTAACTTACTGCGTTTTATCCACACCCCGACGCTCTGTTCTCCGGTTGTGAGCGTCGCTTCTCCATCTACCGCTGTTGTAATTGGAGGGCGACTGTCTTCAACTGCCCAGCAGAGTCCTTCCCGGACCTCCTATATACCGCACCTCCGATTAGCATGGTTGGCTCCGTACGGTGCGAAAGAAGTTCAACGTACACACACACACGCGCGCACACAGAGCATGCACCAAATTGCCAAGGGCCATGTGGGCATTAATTGCTATGACACGGGGCGGGCGTATTGGACAATGACGAATACAATGGGGCAATATCTCAAAAGGATGCATGCTTGGAATGACGTGGAAGACCCGGAAGAGGAACCGGTGCGTGAGAGAGCACACGCGGTGCTATAGGCGTCATGCTGACTGTTGGAGGACAGCACGTGGAGGCTGAGGAGGAGACGTCTCCAGAACGCATGATGATGATGATGATGGCCGGTTGGTCGAGAATAACGTCGGAGTGGCAGGCAAAGCGGGGAGACGGGAGGTCGAGAGGTTGTCCCTTCCCACTCGGGAGATGGAGCGATGGTGAAATCGGCTTGTGTGCAGGGTGCTGGGTGGACTGCTGCATCGTAGGACACGTGCTAGATGACGACGACTTGGGGAGGACTTTGTCGAGCAGTGGATGATCATGGCTGATGCGAACAGAACCCGAGGCTTTGGCAAGGAACAACAAGACGACACCATGGGAAGATGCCGTGTGTGGGTGTGTATCACACGGACACATATCTGCCGTGTGGGCTTTTAAATAGACTGTCGGGGCTAGTGCGGTTAGTGAGTACCTATTAATGCCGGGACAGCACTCCAGGGGATGTTGTGGTCAGCCACGCGGTTGCCCTCAATGAGCACCAGGTACTCATTGAAGACGGAGTTGACCTACGGGAAGCCAAGGTTGGGATATATCTTGCTATTCGTGTGGCTGAGGGTCGAGCTCCGGTGGCCGGGGTCGTAGCACAGTGCGCGAACGACTACCGCCACCGCTCTGCCATGTTTATTACAAAGGGGGGGTGGGAACACATCCCGCGTGAGCCTTTTAAACAGATAGTTGGGATGATTGGTGTTAGCGAGTACCACGGCAACGTACCTGTGGTGCGGCCGAGCCACTCCCAGACAAATGTTTCTCCTCTGTATACTGTCAATATAATGCCACAGTGCCACACAAAGACATATGACATATACACAGATACAAAGACCCCCCCCCCCCACACCCCGTATAGCCTTCACATACTTTTGGGGGAAGTGCTGTTAGCGATCACCTTATGATGAAGGCGGGCACGGTACACGAGGGAGTGGGTGATCAGCACCACACCCGGCCGCCTTTGTTTCCCTAAGTGGTGATGTTTAGACACCGCACCAGGTGCTCGACTTAGGCTGAGTCGACCTTGGGGAGACCCAGAACCTGTTCACATATTCGCCACCGGTAGGTATTGGCCGTGTGCGTGAATCGAACTCGGGTCTCCAGGTTTGTAGTGCAGCGCGCGCTGCACTACAAACCGCACTACCGCTCCGGCACATGCCCCGTGACATGCGCGCAAACACACAACCACGTACACACACTGACCCTCACCCCACCCACCGCCCAGCCCTGGTCATCCACCCCCACCCACCCCCGTGGCGAAATAAATGAAGGCGATTGCCGACGCGCGCGCACATCCACACAGGGGCATCTCGTGGAGTCGAGGAACGGCAGCAGCCTCTACGACTCGAGCCACGGTAACCACCTGCCTGCCTCGTCCCGCACACCCCCACACAAGCACCACCGCCGCCACCACCACCACCACCACCGCAGTCACCACCACTGCCACCACCACCACAGCTAGAGAGAGAGAGAGAGCGCGAAGCGTGGTTTTCTTGAGGTTCGCACACTTCTGCTTCGCGTGAATGATGTTGATGTAGAGCGACAGCTTTCATGTTTCATTCATTTGTGTGTGTGTGTTTGTGTGTGTGTGTTTAGTTTGCTGTCCCTCCGGTTAGCACGGTTGGCTACGTACGGTGCGAAATAAGTTCAACGTACATGCAGTTGGTTGATGGGTCAGATGATTGCAGAGTAAGTAGTAGCGGAGTGGGGTGAATCGCTGCTGTGATGATGCCTCCCTCTTCGTGTATATGAACGAGGCATTGAGTCGCAACGTGTGCCGTGGTTCCGTGCTCTGGGTTGGTGACCACGGTCATGGCACACTGCGCGGAGAGAGTTTTTTAAATGTCAATTTGTGCATCATCATCATCCTAATCGTCATCATCAGCTACTGCTGCTGCTGCTGTCATTGTTTGCGCACTGGATGCGGGTTAGGGTTTGTGGCCCCCATGAGCTTCGGGGAAGATCGAAGCCAGGGTTCTTGTGCGAGCTCGCACACCGAACGCGCTCCACCTCGTCGCAAACTCGCAGGCTAAAGCGCAGTTCAGCCCCGGTTAGCTTTGTACTTACTCGCCGCAAATGAACCACAATACCTTGCCGATCCCGTTGAGGTGTATAGAACATCGCGTGAACCGCGGTCATCCTCGCAGCGGCCTTTGGTTAGCCATCGACGCGTTTCTGCGGCCGTTTGGATCGCTCTTCCGACATTAGGAATCCACTGGAGCGACGCACTTTTAAATCCAGATTGAAAACGAATTTATTGAGAAGTGCTATTTGTGTTTAGTTTGTTGCTCCTTCCCTCGCACCTCCGATTAGCGCGGTTGGCTCCGTACGATGCGAAAGAAGTTCAACAGACATAGATACGTACGAGTGTTCATCATACATCCGAATGTTTACCATACATACACGGGGTGGGGTGGGGGGGATGACTACATGGGAATGTCAGGTGCTGCGAGGTGGCCAGGTGAAGATGGGCAGTAGGGCAATTTATTCTTGAATCCATCCGTGCAGGAATTTGCGTATTCGTTTGGGGTTTCTCCAGATTCTCTCTTGATATCCTCCCACACGACGTCAAACAGGAGTCATAGACGCTTGTGGTTAGTCTTTGTCAAATGCATAGATCACCACGATCACATTATAGATGTACGAACAAAGTTACAAGTATACAAAAACAAAAAAATAGTAGTTGAACACGTAGGCTTTCGAGACCAATATGATCTATAATATAGGTTGTTTTGGGTTAGATCGCGTAAATATATAAATGTCGTTAAACCAGCCGATTGTAAATGTTGTGGATTTGCTTTCCAACACACCGGTGTGCTGTACTAGTAATTAATTGGTATGTTCTGTTTACCTGAAAACCACTCTTTATTGCCAGTCGAAAGTGGTTGTCTTATAGATACACTCGGCACCGCCATAGGAATATGGAGTTCGGCTGTGCAAGGGACTACAAAGTGCAGCTCCACGCTAGATAGTGCAGGGTATTTTGTTGCACAACCTTGTAGGGTTTTTTTGCGGTGGTGCTGTTATGGCTCTCCGATGTGTTTGGGTTGTGCCGCGTGTTGTTCGAAACGATGCTCGGCCTTCTCGCTCCACGTGCTGGCAGCACGTTTCAGGTACTGAAACGTCGGACATCACGCCAAACAACACGCGGTTCGACACAAACATACATCTCAAAGCTTTACTGGCCGTTTGATTTGTTTTTATTACCGCAGTTTGAACGTGGAAATTAATTGCACAATAAAGTTATTATTAATCACGAGTAAACCCCCCCCCCCCCCCCCCACGATATTCAGCTTAATAGCATTGCACAATAATGTGATTGATTGGTTGCAGGCATCGTGAATTTCGGTTTTGAATGCTCATTTTTAAAACGCCTTGAATTTAAATAAGTCATTATCTGCAATGCGTTGTTTAAACATTAAGCGCTTAGAGAGATGATGATGGTGATTATCATTATTATCATTGTGGTCTTCATCAGGAGCAACAGCATCGCATGCTGCTTTCCGTAGTGCGACCTTAATTATGTTTATTTTAAACATTAACTTTGTCTCGGAACTGCCGCAAAGCGGTGCCACGCGCCGTGTAAGAAAAAAACGGCCCGCAGAAGGAGACATCACAGAACTACTGTACTTAGATCCCTTCATTGAGACCCTTTCACCCCACGCACATACAAGTATATTGAACTTAAACCAAGATTGTTTTTTTTTACTTTCTCAGAGCAATAAATTCGTCATCTTCGGTGAAAGTCCGCGCAGATAGTGTGATGTTTATATGTGTGTATGTGCAGTCAATTTGTGACCAACCTGAAACCCATGAACTCGCAACAGCTTTAGAACCTCGCTTCACCAAAATTCTCAAGCCTGTAACCCAGATCCGAACCCAGTTGCTTGGCGGTGCGTGGCTCAAGAGGCTAAGAGCATACCACGACACTGTAGGCTCGTAACAATTCACGGGGGTTCAGATTCACGCCTGATTGCCGAATTGCTCCTCTTCGACTGAATTGCATGGCGACACCGTGCCGCTGTTTCCGTCACCACCACGAAGGTGAAGGGCGAAAGCGGCACGACCGTGTCCCGGCCGTTTTCGTCCACACGTGCAGGGGAACGTGAGCAAAGGCGTGTTCCGTATCGCACGTTGACGCTGCGTATACCCTCCTCAGCCATCGTTATTCTTATTATTATCATCAGCTATGATCAGCCCACTGGTGGAAGGAAGGCTTCACCACGTCCTCACTGTCTGTCACAGTCCTGCGACGTAACCAATCCATATCTAGCACCTGCACACACCTCCGATTAGCACGGTTGGCTATGTACGGTGCGAAGGAAGTTCGGCGTACACACATTGCTCAGATGGCGCCTTTGGCTGCCACTCCGTAATCAGTCTCGACCACCGACCATCATCCATTCCAGTGACGTTGTCCTTATCCAATTACTTTCCCTAACAGTCGACATGACGACGCCTCTAACCTGCGTATGTTCTTCAATCCACATGAGGGCAATTTCCTGCATCCTTTTCTCCATTGGTGTTCGCGCAGTCTTCCTGCGTTTTTCGTTTTCGCTGTCATTTTCCCACGCATTTGATCCACGTCGCAACAGGTGATGTGCACAGATTGTGCATCCTCCTATTAAGGTGCATTCATAAGTTGCCTTACGTACACTGTAAGTACGCAGAAGTCTTTACAAGAAGTCAAACTATCCCCTTGCTCAAGTGACCGAGAAGGTGGTGCGCATCTCTGTTGGTGGCTTCGAGCCAGTTGTGGAAATTCCACATTTCTATGACGGGGACCGGTCTGCTATGACAATCACTGGGCATTCCACAGAGTGGTGTTAGTGAAACAAAGTTGCTATTTATTAGGCAGGTAGCGATCACCACCTCCATCCTATTCCAGCTGTGTTAAGGTCGTATTTCAGGATCGTGATTAGGTTCAACCGTCTATTGTTTTGGGTTTTCCGTCTCGCTTTGTATCGTTCCTCGTTTGTTCTGTCTCGTTTTTACCGTTGTGTTCGCCCCAAGGAAATATTTAATTGATTAAGCGATGCACATCGTTTCATGCCTAGTACTTTTCGTGTCTCGTTATTAAAACCTGCGTAGGCTAGAGTGTGTAATGTAATGAGCGTAGGTGGACCGATAGGTGATTGCAACTCAAAGGTAGCGTGTGTCGACGATGCACCACCACCACCACCATCGCTGGACTCCCACCAGGCCAGTTCTCCTGGGGTGATGCGTGCGGGCCGCGTGCTGGAGGAAGCGCTGATGGTGATGACGCCACTGCCAGAGCATTCCATTTTCTCAGTGGGTGTCTCTGTGCGTCTGTGGGTCTCCGTGTAAGTCTATGGGCCCCTGTGTGAGCGTATTAGTCTCGACTGTGTTAGTGTATGGGTCTCTGTGTGAGTCAATAGCTATATGGGCGAGTCTACGGGTCTCTTGCGCTGATGATGACGGCACTGGCATAGAATCTCAGTTTCTCAGTGGGTATCTGCATGTGACTATGTGTCTCTATGTGAGAGTATGTATGGACTGTATGTTGAACTTCTTTCGCACCGTACGTAGCCAACCATGTGAATTGGAGGTGCAGGGGAAGGACAACAAACTAAACACAAACATTAGTATGGGTTTTCATGTGAGTCTGTGAGTCTCTATGTGAGTTTATGGGTCTCCGTGTGAGCGTACGGTTCTCTATGTGAGAAAGCCCTGAGTATGACGTCACTGGCAGGCCGTTCCAGTTTCTCGTTGAATCTACGTTTGAGGAGTCTATGAGTCCCCGTGTCTCGGCCTCGCTGTGCGCTGCGTTGCACTACTATCCGAGTAGTTAACCTGGTATTCAATAAACTTTCAGAGCCAGGGTGAACATCCAACTCCGATGTATTTAATGAATTAAACGAGGTAAATCTGATGGAATAACACAGCACAAAATACAGCATCTGTTAATACTTGCAATATCGATACAATGAGATAATATGAATCTCAACAATAGGTCCTGGATGGACCAGGCACCTACATTAGAACTGAATAGCCATACAAGAGAATAAGCTAGTGTGTTAAATAAGGTCACATCGTGTAATAACCATACTGCAGCCTAAATGTACAGCGCTGCACATAACACTGAACTGTGGATGAGATACTTGTTAATCCTTGCTCTCAAGATCGCATTAAAGTTACATGGGTACAAATCTGACTCGATTTATTCAATTACAAGTAACAGTCACAAAAATGCAAGTGGCAGGCTTCGTTGTTAACTAGGCCTCATATTTATCATGACAATTTAACAGCATTTTAAAGGCTTTTACAGCATTATGACGGCGATCCTAACATAACTGCATTTCCAGTATTATAAGAACATAAACAAACTTACAGAGAATGCTTCTTAAAGTCCCACAATGAACAGATACACCTGTCTTCACTGAGATGCTATTTGTGCCTCCATTTTGTACTCTGTGTAATGGCTGACACCATGCCTCATGGCTTAGAGAATCTTAAATCGTCACTTCTTGGTCACGTGACCAAACCTAACACCATATCAGGAAATTATTGTGAACACCCTGCATAAGTCTACAGGTCTCCACGTGGGTCTCTAGGGCTTCTACGTTAGCACCTGGGACTACTGCGTCAGTCTCCGGGTATTTTTGCGAGCCTGTGGGTCTCTGCCTTGTAGTTGACGGGATGAGTGTGTGTATGTGATGTTGTTTCGTATCAACACAGTTGCTGAGTATAGGCCCAAAACGTCAAGTGGCCAGAAGCAAACGGCCCCATCAACGCTGTCAAAGAGAAAGAGTTAACAAAAAGTCTAATTGCCATCGGAGAATGGAGTTGCACGAAGTTATCCATAATAGAGAGCGCTGTGGCAGTAGCCTGATGATACTGCTGGTTGTTGTTGTAATTACCGGCGAAACGTTACAGTACTCGAATTGTAAATGTTGTAGTCGGGTTCACTCTCCAATACACAACCGGTGTGCTGAACGACTAACGAATTGGCACGTTTTGTTTACGTGATAACGCCTTACTAATTGTTTGTGTCGGGTGGTGGTGGGTTTTAATGACATCATATTTACCCGATCTAACCCAAAAAAACCTCTATTATGGATAATATTGGTCGCAAAAGCCTCTTTCTCCGTGTTAAACTTGCATGAAGTTGTTTTGAAGGAAACAGCGACTTTCATCTTGCTTCAATCCATTTCTAAACGAAGCCGTCCCACGAGACACGACCCCTGCCCAACTAAACCTGCCACGCCATGCCCCTCCTCTTAACTCTCGTGATTCGCTTTCCAGTTTTGGCGTTCACGGCACTCATTATCTGCAGCTAGAAACTTCACATCCGCACCTCCTCTGAACAAAAGCCATTCCATTTATACGCCATCACCTGCGCCACGCAAAGTACACACTCAGAGGCCACGTGGGGAGGTGCTTGTGTTATCGTCCGTTTATTTTGCTAAAATTTGCACCCGTGGAGTGTAACTCATTCCTCGGTTGTTTTTTTGTTTGTTGGGGTAGGCAACCATCTGATCTACGACCAACCCCACTCGTGTCTCATGCCATGCCAATCATCATCACCACCACCACACACCCACCACGGTGCACGCCCAGAAACCACGTCGTTCTGGAAGGTATCTGTCGTTTGTCCAGGGCATGATCGATTCATTATACACAGTGACAGAAGCCAAACCTATTGTCCAGATTTTTCATTTCTCACGTGCAATGGATGGATTTGACACATTGTTTAGCGACACACACCGAGAGAGATTTTCATACAAACAAGTCTCTTATTTAAAAAAAAAATCAGTACTAGCTTTTGATGTGAAGCACGGTTAATATTGGGTGCATTCATTATATTCAGAATACAGTTGGCACTACAGACTCTAAGACCCGTTATCTTATGTTCTGGTATCAGTATAATACGTGATGATGATATTATCGTTATGAGATGGTTAGGAATGTCAGGGAGTGATATGTATGAGCTCGTATTGATTTCAGGCACAGTCTGTAGCAGACGGTCTCTCACATTCGCGTTGAGGTGACACGGTGGACACGTCGGAATCTTCTGAGTCACAGTGTGTGTGCGACGAATGTGAAGTCGTTGCTTGCACACCGTGTCTCGAACAGTGCAGATGGTTCAACAGTCAGATGGTTGATGCAGCTGCTGGTGACTTGCCAAGTGTGGATGGGTCTTGATGATGATATTGTCTTTTCTTCAACGTCCGACGTTACAGACATATGCCTTCACCATGAATATTATTATTCACGGACGTGTTGTTTTACACTTGTCTTTAGCTCGTGTCATCCACGGCACGTGACCTTGTAGCTCAGTTGGGTGCAATGTTAACGTCTCTCCCTCTCAAACGTAATTCTTTTTCATTCTCCAGGAGGCAAATGTCTTCTCTCTCCGCCAATATTTATTCTGCAGCACTCACTTTGAGCCTCTTTAATCTCACTTGCTGTATGTATCAACTTTATAATATTCAACAACTGCATTTCTTAATTTTAGCTTTTCCACCGTTTTACCACGATACCGTCTTCAACCGAACCCGATACACACTTAGCCACCTACCCTCTCAGCCACTCACCTACCCAACCATTCACACACACACCCACCAACCCACTCACCAACGTAACGACCCACTCACCTAACTACCCGCTCACCTACCGAACCAACACACCCCACCCACGCATCCGAACTCCACCACACAAACACCCCCCGGCGAGGTTGACCTAAGGTCCGCTCGCCGTCCCTGCCACCCGAGCCGGCAGGTGTATCGCAAGAAGATGCCCGTGACGGTTCCCCACTGCCCGCGGCTGCTGCTGCTGCTCTTGCCGTCGCTGCTGCTGCTCTTGGCGCTCGTCCCGCTGCCGTGCGGCGCCAGAGTCCGGCCCGGCGTGGGGGCCGGGGACACGAGCGGCGCCCGCGCGGAGCCGTTCGGCTCGGATCTGCTGTCGCAGCTCGGCAAGTTGGACCCCCGCTGCTGGGAGCTGTCGTCGCTGGCCATGCGCGAGCTGGGGGGCACTCGGGTGGCTGCGCTGCGCCCGGCGCCCGGGGGCGGGGGCCTGTGGGATGCCATGGTGCGGCTGCGTCTATCCGGCGACCCACAGCAGGCCAGCATGTTCTGGGAGCTGGCGCAGCTGTTCTGGGACGTGTATGTGGACTGCGTGCTGTCGCAGTCGCATGGCCTCGGCAGACGCCGGAGGATCAGCGACGATTTCACCACCAAGCAGCCTGCCGTGCCCGGGGCCATCACGGGTGAGAGTCCGATGATGATGATTATTATGATGAACGTAATGATGCCTTTTGTTTAAAGGGTAAGGATTTGCATTTATTCCATCGTCGTGGTCTACACTTTAATATCCACCGTCACGTACATTGCACTTTCCCCCATTTCCGCACCTGCGATTTTCATCCTCGCAGTGGCATTTGTCTACCTTTCGAGCCATCTGGTCTCTTTTCGATTAAAACATCCAAGAATGGTTACTTACCATCCTTTTCCACCTCCATGGTGAATTTGATGGCTGGGTGTATGGAATTTATGTGGTTGAAGAATTTCCGAGCTTACATGTACAAGCAAATTTCTCACATTGGCATGCAATCTCTTACCTTGACATGCTAATCTCTTACATTGACATGCTAATCCGTTTCATTGACATGCTAATCTCTTACATTGCCATGCTAATATCTTACATTAACATGCTAATTTCTTACATTGGCATGCTAATCTCTCACATTGACATGCTATTCTCTTACATTGACATGCTAATCTCTCACAATACAATGGCCACCCCCACAGCTTCGTTTCTGAGTCACCGTTAGCTGTGTTAGTAAATGGCGGCTTTCCATCCTTTTCCACCTCCATGTGGCGATGGCTCTTTCCTAGCTCTCTACAAGCTTACATTTACAAGCATCTCTAAACATTTATGAACAGCTCTTTGATTGGTGTAGACCTACTGCAGGTTACAGAGACCTCTCCTACATTAACATTAGCTGCCCCGCCCATCTCTAAACCTTTATAAACAGCCTGCCTCGGCAGATTTCTCCCTCTTTTTTCACCTGATGACGATTGCTTGTGTTGCAATCGAACCGTGGTGATATTGTTATTATTTTTTAATATCTATGTGGCTTTACCGAAAGACCCAAAGAATATATACCACATCCATCATACTGTACCTATGGCTGTGGCTACTTAGTCACGTGCCACGTACCTTGTCTTAATAGTGACGCGGAAAGTATTTAGCGAGAACTTATTTCAATCGTTTGAATTCCGCGGCATCTCAAAGGAACTTTCAAATTGCACGGAAAATACAAAACACATTGGGCGGAGGGGATAGAGGAAGACAGGGAGGGAAAGAAAAAGGAAATGAAAAGAAACGAAAGATCAACGGCAGAAGGACTCTACTGACTGCACACACAGCAGGGCTAATGGAAACCGAGAGTCCGAGGGAACTTCGAAAAATAAACAACGGGAACGATGATCAATGAGCAACACATCCCATTAGCACGGTTGGCTACGTACGGTGCGAAAGAAGTTCAACATCCAGTACACACACATACTGTACATCTATGTAAATCGATCACTCAATGAGCGAACTTAATTTTATCCAGGAAAGCCTCGTTTACCGAGTCATCGTGGCTTTGTTACATCTGGTCGATTCTGTATTTTAGTGTTTTAACTTTACGTAGGAAGCGTTAACTGGAGAATTCAGATAACAACCCACACAGGCACACCAGAGGGTAACACTTGAACTTCCACACAATGGGTTCGTGAATCCAGCAACACCACACATCCAGTATGCCTCTCACTCTTGCTGTGACTCCTAGCCACGTGCCACCTCCCAGAATTTTAGTGACGGGGAAAATAATTATATAATCAGTGAGAAATTAAGCCCTGATCACACGGACTTCTGCTGTAGCAGATTTCAAACTCGAGGTCTTGTACCTCTTGCCTCCTCTATTCCATCAACCACCAGTCAATCTCTGCCAATCAACCGGCAAATTTACGAGTGAATGGATGAGGAATGGGACTATGGACCACATCTTTTCCCCCAGGTGAACGTAGTATCGCAGTCCATGAGAAAGAGAAAAGAAAGCGGGTGTGAGTGGATGTGAACTGTGAACGCAAGTACGGACCAAACAACAGCACCGATTCCTTAGTCACTCTCACACTGTCGCAGTGTGCGTTTATGCATTTGTTTCAAAGGCCTTTAAAATAATTCAGTCTTACACGTTGATGTTTGTATGACGGCAATAATAATAATGTTAGGTCCCGGCCACCCACGGCCCATCTCTCCAATGACAGTGAGCGCAGTCGATGTTCCCTTGTGTCCTACCGAAGCGGGCTCTAAGCACCGATCGCTTTCCCTCTCCACTGAAAGGGACGCAGCCCAGCGCTCCACCGAGGTTACATTTGGGTTCAGAGTTGCCCAACCGATGATCCATGACCGAAGTCGTACGCATCTCAAATCAACGACGTAATATACTCTATATATCAATGACATAATATACTCTATATATCAATGACAATATGACATACTATACCCTATATATCAATGACAAAATATACTCTATATATCAATGACATAATATACTCTATATATCAATGACATAATATACTCTATATATCTTCAATCGGATAAGAGACTACTTGGGATATACAGTGAGGGAAAAAAGTACTTGATCCCCTGCTGACTTTGTACGTTTGCCCACTGACAAAGAAATTATCAGTCTATAATTTAATGGTAAGTTTATTTGAACAGTGAGAGACAGAATAACAACAAAAAATCCGGAAAAACGCATGTCAAAAATGTTATAAATTGATTGGCATTTTAATGAGGGAAATAAGAATTTGACCCCCTCTCAATCAGAAAGATTTCTGGCTCCCAGGTGTCGTTTATACAGGTAACGAGCTGAGATTAGGAGCACACTCTTAAAGGGAGTGCTCCTAATCTCAGCTTGTTTCCTGTATAAAAGACACCTGTCCACAGAAGCAATCAATCAATCAGATTCCAAACTCTCCACCATGGCCAAGACCAAAGAGCTCTCCAAGAATGTCAGGGACAAGATTGTAGACCTACACAAGGCTGGAATGGGCTACAAGACCATTGCCAAGCAGCTTGGTGAGAAGGTGACGACATATTCTTGGTTCTTTCGGTAAAGTCACAATATATTTTATTATTTTATTGTTTCCTTTCAACGTGACTTTACCGAAAGAACCAAGAATATGAATCACTGCAGTCACGAAAGCTTTAAATCAAAGGTGACAACAGTTGGTGCGATTATTCGAAAATGGAAGAAACACAAAATAACTGTCAATCTCCCTCGGCCTGGGGCTCCATGCAAGATCTCACCTCGTGGAGTTGTAATGATCATGAGAACGGTGAGGAATCAGCCCAGAGCTACTCGGGAGGATCTTGTCAATGATCTCAAGGCAGCTGCGACCATAGTCACCAAGAAAACAATTGGTAACACACTACGCCGTGAAGGACTGAAATCCTGCAGCGCCCGCAAGGTCCCCCTGCTCAGGAAAGCACATATACATGCCCGTCTTAAATTTGCCAATGAACATCTGAATGATTCAGAGGACAACTGGGTGAAAGTGTTGTGGTCAGATGAGACCAAAATGGAGCTCTTTGGCATCAATCAACTCAACTCGCCGTGTTTGGAGGAGGAGGAATGCTGTCTATGACCCCAAGAACACCATCCCCACCGTCAAACATGGAGGTGGAAACATTATGCTTTGGGGGTGTTTTTCTGCTAAGGGGACAGGACAACTTCACCGCATCAAAGGGACGATGGACGGGGCCATGTACCGTCAAATCTTGGGTGAGAACCTCCTTCCCTCAGCCAAGGCATTGAAAATGGGTCGTGGATGGGTATTCCAGCATGACAATGACCCAAAAGACACGGCCAAGGCAACAAAGGAGTGGCTCATGAAGAAGCACATTAAGGTCCTGGAGTGGCCTAGCCAGTCTCCAGACCTTAATCCCATAGAAAATCTGTGGAGGGAGCTGAAGGTTCGAGTTGCCAAACGTCAGCCTCGAACCCTTAATGACTTGGAGAAGATCTGCAAAGAGGAGTGGGACAAAATCCCTCCTGAGATGTGTGCAAACCTGGTGGCCAACTACAAGAAACGTCTGACCTCTGTGATTGCCAACAAGGGTTTTGCCACCAAGTACTGAGTCATGTTTTGCAGAGGGGTCAAATACTTATTTCCCTCATTAAAATCAAATCAATTCATAACATTTTTGACATGCGTTTTTCTGGATTTTGTTGTTGTTATTCTGTCACTCACAAATTAACCTACCATTTAAATTATAGACTGATCATTTCTTTGTCAGTGGGAAAACGTACAAAATCAGCTGGGGATCAAATACTTTTTTCCCTCACTGTATTTAGTACCAGGGATTTCCATAAAACGAGGGACTGCTACTGATCTTCATGTGCTTGTCTGATAATGTGGCAAGCTCAGCCTTATTTCGCACAAGGACTCTTATCTTCACATTTATTAAACTTGTTCTTTTACCAGGTAAGGGCCCACTGAGCTATATAGCTCTTTTTTAGAAGCGTCCTGGCCACAAATGATAGCTCAACGAAGTGGCTTATCACGTGAGAATGTATCGCAGCCATACACTCTAAATGCGTGATTCTAAATGTGGAGGGAAACCAGAGGACCCGGAGAAAAATCCATGCGACCACAGGGAGAGAGACACGCAAACTCCAAATATACAGCAGCAGACGTCAGAGTTTAAGGAGACAGTGACGTCTGCTCCATGCTTGGATTAAAGGGCTGGAAAGGGTGTGTAATGAATGAGAGGCATTGGCACTGGTGATTGTGATGCTTCAAGTTGTGTGGGTGGAAGCAATGAGAAAGAATATTCTCCCCATGGACAATGTTCTGGAACAGACGGCTGTAAGCTCAACAACATTAGGCAGGTAATAGAGTGGATCTGGTGCTCTGGATCTTGCCGATTGAGAGCCAACGGATCAGACTTCCACTTGTCTGTTGAACAAGAGGTAATCACAACGACAAACGCGATTAAATTGGCACGTATTCAGAAGCAATTGGCACAGACGTCTATACATTTATATATATATGTAAAAAAACCATAACATGATATGGCTACATTTACGTGTGCGCCCGAACGGGTCTGGACGTCCCACAGGCTGCACCAATAGTGAGATGATGACCCTTGCTGGTGACGAGACTCTCGGCCATCTGACAACCTGGGTCCACATGTTGAGCTCGAATCACTGCAGTGATGCAAGTCGATCCAGGGCTCGGGCGAGAGTACGACAAAGTGGCATGCACGGTCAAGCCAATACAGCGCGAAAAAGGACTTTTATGATGGCTCCCATGTCGATTTAGCCCCCATTGTGAATTCATGTCACAGTGGATTCCCAAATCTTCTTTGAATGGGGCTACTTGCAGCAGACCCGATGGTGGTGGCTTTGCCTCACGTGAAAACGTGACATTGTAATTGTTTAGTGGTCGATTTTGTTGAGCTCCGTGAACCCAGGAGGCGGTCGTACAGAAGACAACGCACGTGCTCAAACCTGCGATCGGACGTTAGCCCTTGGGAGTAACAGCGACTCTTGACAGTGTCGCATTTTGTGAACCTGTGTTAATCCACTGCTAGATGAGGGCCTCCCCCACACCACGTGGGTCATGAGGGTTATTAGACCATACTTCACCACGCTGGTTAGTGCAGAACGATGAAGGCGAGGAGCATAGTTCCAGAGGTGACATTTTCTGCGCTTCTGTCTGCTCGAGGCGTTGATCTACAACCACAAATTTTGCCAATTTTTCACTGAACAATTTCTGCGTGGCTGGAGCAGGTAGCACGTGAATCGTAGCCACAGCCATAGCAAGAGAGGTACTCTGGATGCAGTTAGTTCCTCTGCAAGGTGGACTGTGGAGCAAAAGGCATGCCTGTGAGGTTTTGTGGCCTGCTGATTCAGTGATGTAGCTCTCTGGGTGTGTGTAGGCGGTGCAACTGCACCAAGGCTTCTGGGCAGTGGGGGGTCCAGGTGCCGGGCTACAGGGGACACCAATGTCCTTACTTGTCCCAGGGCCCACGCCATACACACCACGCCACTGTGTTGATTGGTAACCGTAAGCATGATGCGATAGCATGGTGTCGGGGCCGTGAGATCTGGAGGTGGCCCACGGCTGAAACTGCTATTACGAGAAAGTGTGTGGAGTAACAGACAATGCTCGCCAACATCAATTAACACAGTTAACAAGAAATCAACAGATTCGTCAATAACACTGGCCTCAAAAGGAAAACGATATAACAGGTGACGTTTTAAAGGCAACAGCCCTTTTATAGCACGTACACCAATTAACATAGTGTTGGCTGTATTTTAAAAGCATTAGTTAGTCTAAAGAGGTGCAGTATTGAGTGTACTATGCTCTGACCCGGCGACCTGAGTTTAATTCTCGGCCATGGCTAACATGAGCTCAAGGAAGCTCAAGTTCAGGTTAAAGTTTCTTTTGTTAACCAGCTGAGAACTCAAAGAGGCCAGTGTGTAGTCTGATTTGCAAGGGTGTCAAGGGTCAACAAAATAACAAAAACCAAAACAAAGATGAGAGTGCAGTAAGACTGATATCTGAATCAATCCTGGTACTCTCCTTTCACGAAACCACACCCACCAGTGTGGCGAAGTATGGTCAAACAACCGCCCATGATTGACCTGGCATGGAGAGGCCTTTGACAAAATATTGCATATTGGAAAAGTTGTGAGTTAAAACTTTGTATGAGGGTCAATGAGATCCTCTACTTACGAACTAGTTAAGTTCCAGATTTCTGTTCGTAAGTCGATTTTTTCGTGAGTCCAACTTTACTCCTGTCCATTTCAAACATGTTGAACGACATGTACACTGAACACGGGGAATGGCTTTAAAAGTTGTATAATCTCCTGTAGATGTAGATGCCACAGGTTCTTCATGTTCTGTAGATGTAGATGCCACTGGTTCTTCATGTTCTGTAGATGTAGATGCCACTGGTTCTTCACGTTCTGTAGATGTAGATGCCACTGGTTCTTCATGTTCTGTAGATGTAGATGACACTGGTTCTTCATGTTCTGTAGATGTAGATACCACTGGTTCTTCATGTTCTGTAGATGTAGATGCCACTGGTTCTTCATGTTCTGTAGATATAGATGCCACTGGTTCTTCACGTTCTGTAGATGTAGATGCCACTGGTTCTTCACGTTCTGTAGATGTAGATGCCACTGGTTCTTCATGTTCTGTAGATGTAGATGCCACTGGTTCTTCACGTCATGCAGATGTAGATGCCGCCACCGCCATCTATTGCGCGGCGGTTTAACTTACGACTCTCGGTCCGAACAGGCAACTGGACATATGGACCAGGTTTGTTCGTATCTCTGAAAGTTCGTAAGTCATTGACTCAATGTACTACTTTGTTGTAAGTTCGTGAAAGTTCGTAAGTCATTGACTCAATGTACTACTTTGTTGTAAATAAACCGTGGCTGTCCTTGGGAGAGAAGGTGATAATCATGGAGAAACATGAGATGCTGGGAGGCATGATTTTTCAGAACGGCTATTTTGTCAACAAAATTGTGATATTTTTTGTTACAAGCTGTACAGTGGAATGAATATTTTATTTGTTTGCTTTTTTTGGCAGGCACAAGTGGGTTAATTTGGCCTGATCGGACGTAACCTAGCCCTTGCCAGATGTTCGGCATGTTGTCAAAAAGATGTGTGGCCCCATGTGCCTCTGGGAAGGTGCAAGGACTGGAGAACGAGTCAGGGTGCTAACAACAGCTTGACTGGCATGGGCCCTCGTGCACAGAATGAAATGGGGCCACCTCCTGTCCAATCATCCCTGCCTCTTCGTAGCTCGATGATCAGGGCCACGTGGCCCACTGGGGGCCCTGGTGTAGTTGCACCACCTGCACACTCTATAGTTAGGCTACTTTCTTTCCTTCTCCCTCCCCTCGCCCCTCCACTCCGTCCCGTCCCTCCTTATATACCGTTTGCATACTTGTCAACCCATATGGTTTACCCGTATTCGGGAAATTGCGTTTTCAGGTCTATATGGCGTGCAGCCGTTTCAATACGCACAACATTTGTTTTGTCTATTTGTTTGTGTCTGCCTTGTGATGGGACTTTGTAGGATGAACGTTGAGATTTATAAGGGCACGGGGTGGCCAATAAGGTGTGAATTGGTCTGTAATAAGGTAGGCACTGAGAAGGGGTTGACAGGTATGCTTTCGTGATCCCCACGTGCCCCTCTGCTACAGTCACTCTCATTCCCTCGGAACCTTGCATGCCCCTTTGCCATCTAAATCACTCGAAGCTTGCGACCGCTTCTAGCCTATGTAAAGCGATGTGAGCTTCGGCGCTCTGTAAATACTGCAAGATTTGGCACCTTTACTCTGTCGATTTTGAAACCGTTGTGGTGATTGCGTTGATGTTAACCAGCTCCGATGTTCTCACCACGCAGGTGCGTTGACCAGCAAGTGGCGCCAGCTCTCGAAGCCCAGCAGACTCCAGCGACATCAGCGCACCAACGCATTCTAACAACCCTTTACCTTCGTCGGCGCAACCGACGCGTCGTTAACGTCCAATGGGGCCGTCCATAAATGACATCACGCGAATTTGGCCGATTTTTTACCCCCCCCCTCTCCCACTCGTCACACGGGGTCACAAAAAGTCAGAACCCCCTGAAATATTACGTCACAAAGCTCTGCCCCCCCCCAAACCATATTTCCATTTTTAAAATAAAACATGCTTCAAATCACTTTAAACTATTGTCATTGTAGTGCGTATTTAATGTGGCGCTCCACTCTGATGTTGTAGGAGAAAACATTTATTAAAAAGGCGTTAGAAAGCTGAAATGTAGCATAAAATTTACTTGAAAATATTCAACGTCTAACTAAAACTGCAGATGTTCGGCATATTATAATTAAATTCTCTTTTAATTCTAAAATACTAAAAATAATTATAACTATATAAATACTTTGTAGTAGAACCAAGCAAAATGGAGAGTACAATTATAACAATCACATATTTTCATTTCACAGAATGAAAAGTCCCGGTAGAATAATTCGAATCAAATTTTTTTATAACAATCATTCAAAAAATTTACTAAATTTATGCTTTTCCATTCTCCCATGGAGAAGCAAAATGCTCCTTCATGGAATAAATAAAAGGTGACCTTAGTAAATTTAAATAATCAAATACTTAATAATGAAAATTAATCAAAATTAGTGATGTTATAACAATTCTATTTAATTAATATTTATTTAAAGTTGCTCATTTTGATGTGACGTCACATTTCTCAACCCCCCCCTCCCCCCTTTGTCACACATCGTCACAAATGTCTGACCCCCCTCCCCCTCCTAGGTGCGTGACGTCATTTATGGACGGCCCCTATATAATATAGGCTTCATAAATATAAATTTTGATTTAAAGCTTTCGTGACTGCAGGGATTCATGTTCTTGGTTCTTTCGGTAAAGTCACGTAGAAGGGAAACAATTAAATATAATTACAATTTTTATTTTATCATTACAATTCAATTGACGTCCGGAGGCAGTAGTCGCCGCTTCAACATGCGCCTGCGTTTTTAGTGCATAGCGGATCCCTCCGGAGCAGAGGAGAGAGATAAATTCAAACGAACGTGACCCCTTTCGAGGCACGGGGTGGCCAAACTTCCTGAACCTCACGAGCCACAACGCCAACCTCCTCGAGCGGCCCAGAGCCACGGGACACGCGGCCCCGTTCACTCGCGCTGTGCTGTGCTGGAGTCGCGCGTTTGGATCGTACGGGGAACGGACGCTCCGGGAGCACTCCACTCAGTGTCTCTGGCACCGCCGCCGGGTCCCCGAGTAAACCGGGCTGCTCGCTCGCTTCTCTTTCAACTGAAGTTTATATCAAAAAAAGTTCAACACGAGCTGCGTGCGTCCTAACTCGCCCCCCCCCCAACCCCCTTCTCCCCCCACCGTGGTCGCATGCAGCTTGCGAGCCACGGTTTGGCCACCCTTTGTCTTAATCTCATGGTAGCCTTTCAACCCTCCACCCGAGCCAAACACCACCCACCCACTCACACCACACCACATAGTGCAATGCACAGTGCATTGTAATGTACACCTGACCCAAGCTCTGCACGGGGGATGTGTTCTGGGCAAAGGCCGTGTTGTGTGAACCCAGTTTTACAGAGTACAAGGGTGGCTATGTGGCGGAAATGTGGGGGGTGGCACGTGCCCCCCCTCCCCAATGATCCGATCGAAATTAGGGATTTCGATTGGATCATTGGAGTTTATTAGTAATAAATCGGCATTTTGCTACCCCCACTGCCACTGTGTAGCATATTATTATGTGCCAGGGACTCTATGAGATGATAGGACAATAGTCTGAGTCCATAATTGGCAATAAGTAACGGCAAAGCGGTTATAAGTGACTCACAGAATTGTGCGCAGTTGCGTATACAGTACACGAATTCCCTGAAGGCATTGACACCTTCAGCGAGCGCGATGCCGATCACACAACGCGGTTCGAATTCGACCCTCGATCGATGGCTGCGCCATCGCCGCACACGCGTCGAATAAAAATCAAGGGACAAGTCCTTACTTACTAACAACTCCTCTATCATGTTTCATTGCTGGAGGGGTTGCCCCCCCTACCTGGAAATCCAGACCCTCTCCCTCGACCCAGTATTTTCAACCCCCGCTCTCACTAATGCACGTACAAAATTCAAACAAGGACATTAAGTACTACACAGTTATGCATCGTACAACTATACAAAGCATTGTACTCGCCAATATGGCCTGCTAGTTAGGAACAATACGACGTAGGTGTGGGCTGAGCGTGGGAAACAATGCCACGTGCTCCCCGCCTTCATCTCGAAAACGTTTTGGTTTCGATTTATCTTACGCGTGCGTTCATTCACTTTCATGTGGTCAAGACGCCAACAAGCATTTCTCCCGGTGGCTCGAGCAGACTGTTGCGCTGCAAATCTTGTTTCACGCAGAATGTTGCGTAAACCGAAACGTTTCCGAGACAAAGGGAAGGTTAGAGAAGGGAGGCGGGTAATCCGCGCCGCCATTGTTGAGTACGGGAGCACGTGGCATTGCTTCCGATGCTTCGACGACTCGGCGTCCACAGCCAATCAGCGCGAGGCACGGCCGCGCAGAGCCCACGTGGAGGGAGTGCGTGGAGCGTGCGGCGCGGCGTGCGGGGTCCGGGACAGCGCCGGTGCCCGGGCCGTGACCCCGCCGCCGCCGCCGCCTTCCCCGCAACCCCCGCTCCTCAAGCCAAGCGCGGCTGCGACCCGCACCTGCGCGCTTTTAAAGAAAAAATATGATCGTAAAATAAATGTCGTGCAGCTGCGAATCCGTGATCCGAGCGAGGATCACTTGGGTGCATATCGGGAGTACATCGTAATGTCAGGACGTGTTGAACCAGTGTCAATTACGGACGCATGCACTCATCCGCGCGATTAGAAACTCTGCCATTCATTTGACTGACCACCAACGCCTATGAACATATAATCTGCAATGCGACAAATCGCAGATCTCGAAAGTTAAGCAGGTTGAGCCTGGATAGCGCTTGGTTGTGCGACTGTCAATGTCCAGCAGGCGTTACAGGCAGTGGCTGTAGAGATACGTGGTTGGTAGCAAAGGTCAGTGGAGCAGAATATACCTGCACTGACCTACATGGTGGTAAAATAACCTATTACTGGAACCAGGGGCGGAGCCACAGGGGGGGCTGGGGGGAGGGGCTTAGCCCCCCCTGAAATTTTGGGAAAGTCGGTAATCGGGATAACCGGATATCTGGCTGCTGCAAAATGCTGCAGGCTGCCACCTCGTGCTGCCCTGCAGGCTGCCACCTTGTGTGCTGCCCTGCAGGCTGCCACCTTGTGTGCTGCCCTGCAGGCTGCCACCTTGTGTGCTGCCCTGCAGGCTGCCACCTTGTGTGCTGCCCTGCAGGCTGCTTGAGCGGCAGCCTTTCGAACTTATCGAACTTATTATCCACATCAGCGGCTCCGACCTATTAATAAACTCCGCGTTCAAATCCAATAAAGTTTGTTTTATACATTTGTGGCGCCCATTGGAAAACATAAACACTGGGTATCTCAGAATATTGAAGTCAGCCCCCCCAATGTCAAAATCCTGGCTCCGCCCCTGACTGGAACCAGTCGTAATGTCATAAGGTGTAAATTCTGACATAACTCGCCTTGCTCACACAAAATAGGCTGCGCTGGTTTTAATAACAAACAGCAAAATTACTACATAGGCTTTCGCGACCAATATCATCCATAATATAGTTTTTGGGTTAGATCGCGTAAATGTATAAATGTGGAAGCGATTAATAAAATAATACATTGTTTAAATGCATGTCTCTAAAGGGCACAATACTTCAATAGGGATTACCGTTGGTAATACACAATGGACAGGAAGGACAAGATCAAATGACTCGCATAATGCACATGCAGAACATACGTTGACTCATTAATCTCCCCCCCCCCCCCCCACAACGGGGCGCAGAAGCGTGGTCACCACATCTGTCTGTCGCCTGATGAAGCTAGTTGTAATTACTGGCGAAACGTCGTACTCAGATTGTAATAGTTGTGGCTTGACTCTCCAACACACCGGTGTGCTGTACTAGTGACGAATTGGCATGCTCCGTTTACGTGACAACCCTTACTAGTTGGCTGTGTCGGGTGGTGGCGGGTTTTTAACGACACATTTATATATTTACGTGATCTAACCAAAAAAACCCCTCTATTATGGAGCAAGATTACCATTCAAACTCCTGAGTTCAAAATCTCGATGGATCACGAGGTGATGAGGCATGGCAACTACATTTGGGAAGCCAAATCCAGAAGTGGATACATCATGGCTGATGATAACGATAGTCTTAAATCGCTTTCCCTTAACATTTTTCTTTCATCAAAGTTGCGTGGATTTTTATTATGATTATTATTAACAACATTGCTTACATTTACTTACTGACCAACTCTTCCTCTGACCTTACCGAGGTGTATGCCTCGTGACGACGCATCCTTTTCGGTCAGCAGACAGATGGTTGGAGGGGTGGGATGGAGTGGGAAGGGATGAGGTTACAAATGTTGCATTGCACGCTGGGTGTGTGCATATTAGATCGACGTATGGGGCGCAGCTTGGGGGGGTTTTCCCCGGGTTAACACAGGAAGGGTCGGGGCCCTTTTTAAACAGCTCTTGAATGCAGAAATCACAGTTGTCGCAACCAAACTACGCCCAGACTTCTCCCAGTCAAAATATGCGGGACAGTGGGTTATTACCATTTTCTTCATTCAGTACAGAATGTGGATGAGAAATATCTGAGAACTGCACACGTATATAGTGGTCATCGGTGGGCCGAAACGCAGCTGCGTGTTTTACGTTTTTAACAGCGTTCGTGGGAATTCCGACAGTTTTGACGCGATAACGTAACTCTAATCGAAACGTTTGTTCGCCAAAACCCCACAGTGCCCTTATCGTTGTGTTTTACTCTGGAACAATAAAGCACGGGGGCTCTAAATTCAGGCGGCATGAATTTCGATTTTTAAAGCTTTCGTGACTGCAAGGATTCATCTTCTTTGGTTCTTTCGGTAAAGTCACCACGTGGAATGAGAATAAAATAATACATTGATAAAATAAAATAACACAATAATATTCTCACGACGTTTCGGCCACAACACAAGCGGCCTTCATCAGGTGAAGGGGACGAGACTGTCTGGAGGACAGCGCTGGAGTGAAAAAGCCACGCTCAGATCGCGACCTTTAAGCTGTGTGAGAAGAAACAAAGCGCCTTGACAAAGGAATTAGCATAGAATTTAGCATTGAAATGGCTGAGTGATTAGCTTGTGACTGGTCACAGAAATGGCTATGTTAAAGTAAAAGCATACACATCCGCAGAGGCACCCCTTGACGAATGAATTAGCATAGAATTTAGCGTTGAAATAGCTAAGTTAAAGCATACACATCGGCAGCGGCTGTTAGCTCTGAGTCGGGATTGCAAGGTGGCTCAACAAGCGTGCTTCAATCTGGGCGTGAGGGGTGAGGCACATGAGACAAAAGAAAAACCCCCCCATCACATTTGCGACTGCACGCAACACATTTTTTTTGTTAATGTATTGTCTGAGTTTTATGCATTTCTACGAGAGATCGTTCTTAAAATATCGTGAGATGTCCCTCCTTTTTTTGTCCGGTGTCAATACGTTTTTGTTGTATTTGTCATTTCACTTGGTTTAAAATAAATAGAGATACACTGCGTGTACCTGTAATTATTATTTTTTTGCTTCGCCAAAAAAAAACTGAAACTGCGGGTTTCGTGGTTTCAGTGCGCCTTGGGCGGGCCGTGGCAGTACCCGCAGGTCGCGACGCCTTCGGAAGTCGTGCACAGATCCCAGAGGACCGGCTGCTGTGGCCAAAGGCGATAAATGATGAAGTCAGATGCAAAATCAATATTCATTTATACTTGGAGGAATCCGATGAGCAATGAAGCTCTTTTTCACAGATGTCAAGTCGGGGCGGGGAAGAACGTTACAACAACGAACAATACAAACACGTGATAGGAGTGCACACACGCTGACCGTAACCCAGGTGTTACACTTGTCGTAGCACAGGTCACCGTTCGTGACCGAGTTCAGTTGTCTCAAAGCATTGCCCGCCAAACTGGAACCGCGATTGTTCAAATTCTTCACTCCAAAGTCACACGAAAATCAAGGTGATTTAGTGTATAACGGGAGACGAACAATTCTCAAGTAATACAGTGGAATCATGCCCCCGCCCCCCCACCCCCCCACCGTAGAGTTGTCTCGAATACAACACGTTATCTAATCCGTGTACACGTTATCTAATCCGTGTACACGTTATCTAATCCGTGTACACGTTATCTAATCCGTGTACACGTTATCTAATCCGTGTACACGTTATCTAATCCGTGTACACGTTATCTAATCCGTGTACACGTTATCTAATCCGTGTACACGTTATCTAATCCGTGTACACGTTATCTAATCCGTGTACACGTTATCTAATCCGTGTACACGTTATCTAATCCGTGCACAACGAGAATGTAACGCTTAATTCCTGGTTCACCGCTACCAACACGGCAGTTATCTGCCGTGTTGCTACCAACACGGCAGTTATCTGCCGTGTTGGTAGCGATCAGGTGCCCAGGCACTGTTGACTGCGCCAAACGCGAATACTTTGGGATTTTACTCGCATCTCTGTGGACGTGTTCCAATGCCCCTTTGTTGGTGATCCGCGTGTGTCATTAACTGTTACGGCTATTTTTATTTATTTATTTAACCAGGTAAGCCTCACTGAGCTATATATAGTAGCTCGTTTTCAGAATCGACTGGCCATCACAAACTATAGCTCAACGAAGTGGCTTTATCATCACGTGGAAATTCATAACAACCAAATACTTTATACGCATGTTGATTCGAAATGTGGGGGGGGGGGGGACCTGGAATACACGTAGAAAAAATCCACACGGCCACGGGGCTCCAGCCGATCTCTGATTGATTGGACGGATGAAGCAGGTTTTTATTGTAAAAAACGAGTCGACGACTCTCACTTCTTTGCAGTCAGACTATCCGTGTATCGATTGACCTTCCCTGCGCCTGTTACCAGGTTGGAGCCTAAAGGCGGTAGTTCACTTCCACGTGGCCAAGCCACTCGAAGACCCAGTGAGAAGCGATTATATTTGTTGATGAGTGGATGAGCCCGCACAGTTAGAGAGCAATTGAGGGAGATGTGGCCACGGCTTTGTCGACATTGCATGTTCTGCTGTTGTATCACGCCACCGATTAGCACGGTTGGCTACGTACATGCGACCGTGCGACTTCAACAATCCAAGGGAGCCAATGCGTTAAAGGATCAAACTTTTTTTAAAATTTGGAAAATCTTGGAGTTGTCATTAATCCTGAGCTCTCGTCTTCTTTCCACATCTTAATTCTGCAAGACCTCAACCTTCTGCAAGACCTCAACCAACATCTGCACAGCATCTGCATCCACGAGGTCCTTACGCTAACTTCTGCTGAGACCCCCCCCCCTCCATGTCTTCATTACATTGCAACTCCCTTCTGTCGAGGCCCACAGTCAACCTTCGCTCAGTGGGAGGTCGCTCAATTCTCCTCTGGAACTCCTGTTCCCACAGCCGTCGATGCTGTCGACTTCCTGTCCTTGTTTAATCAGAATATTTATTCTGGAAGAATCCGATGAGCTGTAAAGCTATTTTTCACCAACAAACAATACAAAGACGCGATAGGAGTGCAAAGTACTGTGTAGAAAAGGTAAACCAATCACCTTCCTTTAAGCCTCTGTCTATAAATTAAACATGCCCTCTGTGTCTGTACACCACCGTCTTCAGACGCGGTCGTATTTAGATACTCTATGATTCCAAATTGTATTGTGTCGTCGTATATTGATGTATTTTTGCGGTGGGGAATCTGATGTTTAATAAACTCTTGTGTTTGAAATAACACCCCAAAACAGCTTGTTTTCGTGCCGTATGCCAAGTCGACATGAACCTTGCACTGCATAGACGTGAAGCTTTCCGGGGTAAAATAATATATTTGTTTACCAAAACATTATATCGTTGAGTATCATTCCTCATTTGTAAGTATGTTATTGTTTGCATTTTTATCCAATTCCTTTTTTGTGGGTAACGTTGTGCGTGCAAGAAGCAACCCCCCCCCCCCGCCACCTACGGGTACAACACGTAGCCCGGCAAATGTGCATCTCATGCACGGCCAATCTCTGCGTGATCCATAAAGCCTGCATTCAAAGTCGCCGCATTATGGACCGACGTCACGAGATATGCAAACGCTCAAAAGGGGCAGCACTCTGTCTCCTAAATGGGCTCCGTGGCCAACAATTTTGCTTTCTCCGACGACTGGCGTGAGCCGCAGACGTCCTGGCTATTGGCTTCGGCAGAGGTTCAACAAAGGTCACTACAGGAGCTCCTAAAACGCCTTGTTATTCTGGACAACAACAAGGCATGAGTTTCATTATAGAAGCGAAATGTTAGCCAAAACACTACAGTCACCACACTAAGCGCCTGTCTGGAAAAAAAAACTGGCCAGCCAAACACATGTTATTAATTCAAAACGTCCATTAATAATGCTTTCATCATGTTCATTGCCCGCTGCATGTTTGGGATCGTTATTGTTGTAACCATGTAAACCCACACTGCTTTCCTAGGCAACTGTGAACGTAAACTATAATGTTGACATTGCATCGTACGATTTCGATTGACATGCACGCGAAGACAGGGGGATTCAACATGAAACTATACAAAACTAAACTTTTATTTTTATTTTACCAGGTAAGGCCCGCTGAGCTATATAGCTTTTTTTCAGAAGCGACCTGGCCGCAAATGATAGCCCGACGAAGTGGCTTGTCATGTGAAATTGTATTGCAGTGAAGTACTCTAAACGCATGATTCTAAATGTGGAGGGAAAAACCAGATGACCCGGAGGAAAATCCACGCGACCACGGGGAGAACACGCAAACTCCAAGTATACAACAGTCGTCAGTGTCTGGATCGAACCCACGAACTCTGCATCTCGCCACCTTGGCGTCAAATTAAAAATCCGCACACCCCAGATGGCATAGGCCCCGTGCTCACAACATGTCATAAAACAAGCTCGTAACCATTGGGGCAATGTCTCCTTTTATTGTCCAGCTGGGAGTCCTTTAGCGCTCATTATCTGTTTCGCTTTGGAAACTTATTGTAAAATGTACTCTGCACGTGCCAATAAATCTAGCTTCACGAATTCAGTTGTGGCCATTTTAAGCCACCGATTGCCATACACTTCTAAGAAATCCTTAAAATGCAGTAACCCGAAAAGCATTGGAGCACAAGCCTACGTGGGTTGCTTTGACTGCAAAGTGACTTCCATATAAGGAAACATGGGCCACTTGAATGGGTTGTATTGGAGGAAATGAAGATGAAGTGAGAGACGCGTGTATGGTTTTTGCAGATGTTCTCCTAACAGCACCAATGTTTGCATCAATTCGTTTAAAAACAACAACAACAACAGCAACACATTCCCGTCATCCATTCCTGTTCCACAGCTTCACAAACATAATAATAAAGGGTGCTTCACAATTGTTTTAACACTTAAATGGGGGTATTGTTTTTAATGGTAAAAAATGGATAATACACTCTAACATGATAACAACTGTATGTTAATAGCTTCAAAAGGTCAAAGAGTCTCTACTTGTTCGCCATCGTTGTCAACACGTGGCCTGGAATTGTCTCCAGCTGGTCTCCAGAGCCAGGAGGCAGCACACTTCTTATGGTATTGTTGCAAATTCTCAGAAATGTCAAAACAATTTTAAGCATCCTGTATTTTAAAAAATAATATTGTATTGTTATACAGGGGTGTCATTCATGTTCATTGCTTCTCACATTTGCTGAGGAACGACAGACAAGATGAAAGGCAGCAGCTAGGCAGTTAGCCGGCGCCAACAATTGCCCAAGCTATGCTGTGATGGTGGACAACTATGTGTATATGATGGTGGACAACTAGGTGTATGTGATGGTGGGCAACTAGGTGTATGTGATGGTGGACAACTAGTTGTATGTGATGGTGGACAATTAGGTTTATGTGATGGTGGACAACTAGGTGTATGTGATGGTGGACAACTAGGTGTATGTGATGGTGGGCAACTAGGTGTATGTGATGGTGGACAACGAGGTGTATGTGATGGTGGACAATTAGGTGTATGTGATGGTTGATATCTGTGAAAAAGAGCTTCATAGCTCATCGGATTCCTCCAGTATGAATATTCTGATGTTGATGTGTAGGCAAATATAAATGGGCGGCTATTCCATCACTGAGTAGTGGCGTTTCTGGTAAGCCTCGTATGGCGGAGTATTCATGGGCAGCGTTTGCTGTCACGTAATTCTTGGACTTCTCTCCATGATTCCCAACCACCCCCGGGTTTGACTCCTGGTCACTGGCAACTGACGTGCGACCGTGGACGAGATGGAAGAGACCTCTACCAAGATCGCCCCAGACAAAGATGAGTACCCGACAAGGCAGCGTGTCCAACGTCGGTATAGTGTGGAGACAAAGGCAGCAGGAATTGGTCTTTCCAATCTGCTTGTCTATCTTAAAAGAAAACAACCCCTCAAGGGTAACTCACTACAACTCGCCCCACATGCGTACATGTACGTATGCATATCTATCAAGGATACAATTTGAAAGCCATCTGCTTATACGTGTACATTATAGGCGAAGTTTCGGGAAATGGTCCTTCTTCACAGCACACAGGCCAGAAAGGTAGTGGAGTCACATTTCCATCTCCGGCCTTTCTCTCTCTCTGTCTCTCTCTCTCTCTCGAGATAGACATACTCTCTGTACCTATGACTTCTCTATGTGCCATAAAGAAGGGTCATTGCCCGAAACGCCGCCTATCATATATATTCTTATTTTCATTTTAAGGTCGCGGTGTTACCGACGCATGCGTTGAGTTGTCTGTTTTAGTTTATTTTGTTAATTGTGCTTGTGGACCGACTACCAAACTCGGCAGCATCACCCAGTAAACCATTTGCTTGTACACATGGGTGTGGGTGGATGGGAGCGATCGGCGATCGGCAATCGGCAGGGGGGAGGGGTTGGTGGTGGAGCGCTCTCCCCGTGGGTTATGACCGACGTTAATTAACTGTTTTCAAATTAATTATCGTTAAAATGAAGCACTCGATGTTTTTATTGTCCCCGACTCGCTCGCCAGGGCATTCACTCGCGGCTCCTTTGCAGTAAACAACGAAACGTAGAATAACATTTTAATCCCACACAGAGGGGGGGTGGGGGTGGGGGCATGATGACGACCGCAGCTTGGATGATTGTCCCGGGCACTAAAGCCCACGATCGCCGTGTAAGTGCGCGCGCGTGACACGTGAGCGAGCGGATGGGCCATAATTAAGGATCGAGTCTGGATTATAGCGGTTTTGTTTAATAAGTGCTGTTCTCTTGCAACCGGGAATGTATCTCGAAATGAGCCATTAAGTAAAGCGATGCAATCCCCCAATGAGTGGTAACAACGCGTTCTCTCCTGACACTGGGGTCGCGCTTCAAAGTGCCTGCTCTGCCACGGCAGAGACCAATCCTCCAGATAATCGGAGCGCGGCGCACACCGAGATGCGATTAGCCTGTGTACGTTGAACTTCTTTCACACCGCACGTAGCCAACCGTGCTAATCGGAGGTGCGGAAGGAAGGATAACAGTCATGATCAGAGGGATGGACCGCAGCCGATGGCACGGTTTCTCAGAAGTGTGCCGCGTGGGAACGAGAGATGGACAGGGAGGGAGGGAGTGCTGGACGTTAGCAGAGATCGTCAGCGAGTGGAACCTCCATGGCTACAGACGCCAATTCCCAAGTTCGGCGATGGGATTTTCAGCCCCACTGTGGTGTGGCTGTACAACGTAGTTTTTTGTTGTTTTTGTTTTAAAGAAGATACATAGGTCACATCAATTAGTTTAGTTTACAGCCCTTTGTCAATGCATTGCCGGAGGAAGGGCATGGGGGCGGTTTGCCGTGGCTGTGAATATAACCGAGGTATAGAGCATTGTGCTAAATACTTCGCAAACCGTTCGCCCGTGCGTGCTATGTCAAAATAATGTTAAAACAACAAAGGGAATCAGAGTGCAATGTCTAAGATCAATATGGTAAGTGTGAACGTGCACACGGAGTGTAGTGAATGAACATGTATTTAAACAGGCTGCAGGCATTACATGCAGGTGCTGCAAAAATAACTGACACGTTTAACTCAGAGAAAACGTGTTTTTTTTATGCGACACTCCGATGTTTTCATTGTTCCCGACTGGTAGCTATCGAGTGTGCAGGCGGTGCAACTGCCGAAGGGACACCAAGCGCCACGCTATGAAGAGAGCGCAAAATTGGACAGGGGGCCCCCACTTAAGTCCTTAGGCCAGGACTCGTGCCAACCAAACTGCTTCACTGCTAAACTCACACCGCCTCTGGGACTAGAAGTTGGCGGCAGTGATGCCCTTACCAAGAGCTACGGACAACTGTTTTTGTTGTCCTTCTCCCGCACCTTCGATTAGCATGATTTGATGCGTACGGTGTGAAAGAAGTTCAACATACACACATTTCATACAACTATTCAGCTCTGGTGTTAAGTCTCTTGTTGCCTTTCAGTGATAGGACCACCCCACTGCAGTAAGTTGAGCGCATTCCATCGTGGCCATGCCACAGTCGCTTCACGCACTTGTGATCCTATTCCATGAATGCACGATACCGCCAGTAATTTACAATGGACCCTTATGGGTGCAGAGATATGCATTCCAGTGGAAAAGCTGTTTTGTGGGGTTTTTTTCCCCAAATGGTAGATTGTATCCCAATTGTCAGAAATTAATGACTGATGAATTTAAAAAAAAGTTACACATCATATGAGCAGCATCGTTCATGAAAATTGCATTTCACAAATCGCTGAAGAACCACAGACAAGCTGAAAGGTAGCAGCTAAAAGGTGAGCCGGTGCCAACATTAGTCTAAGCTCTGGAGTCCCCTATATATTAAATGCAATCTATCATGAAGATCCCACATACACATCTTGAGGTCGTCCCTGAACCATCTACAAACAAATGCATCAGCAGGCTCAGTGACCACATGCACATTACACCTTAACTACAAATAACCTCTTGCCCTTCTTCTGGATAGTGGGTGTGGATTTGCTATTCAGAGATAACTGAGACACGCCTGACGGTTATATTTGACCAATTCTAAAAGTAGCGATCTATAAAGCTTAATCTAGCACGGGCAGCATCAACATCATCAGCAGCAACACAAACTCCACTGGAAACCCTCCCCGTATCAAATCAACCGCCTCTACACACTCCACTGTTCAATGCAGGCCTACTCATGAAATCGCCGTCTCTTACGGTCCTGAAATGCACCATAGGAGCAGAAGTTTCCCCCAAATAAAATTGGTGAGGGCACAGTGGGTGTTGGTGGGCATGATTTTTCATATCCGCAAATGTAGCTTATATTGTGCACACACATTGAACAACACAGATGTGCTTGTATATTGAACTTCTTTCGCACCGTACCGCGCTAATCGGATGTTCAGGGGAAGGACAACAATTTAAACACAAAAAGCAGTTCTAAAGAAATGAGTTTTCAATCTCGATTTAAAAGTGCATAGCTCCAGTTCCAGACGGCCGCAGAAGCGCATCGGAAAGCGCGCGATGCGGTGACCGTCTTTGTTCGATGGTCAGCGAAAAGTTACTGTGAGTGAATGAAAAGCCGCTGCATCTCACAGAGACTCTTTCATTGGCCCGTGCCACATAACTCAGAACGATACCAACCACTGGAATCACAGAGTCTCATGGCACGCTATAAGCAGTCCTCCAATATACCATTAATGAGTGGTTGGCGTGTGGGATTCAATCGGAGTAAGCAGAGAAAACGCAGTGCTGGTGACATCCAGCACTGTCATTGCGGCTTTTCAGCCCCATGGGAGAAGACAGGACGGGCCAGCTACTCCCATAATACCTGGAAAGCATTGGTGCTCACCGATCCAAATTGTCACCAGTGTTAACCTGCTTAGCTTCTGAGAACCAGGCGCATGAAGTGTGATTGAGTTGTAGGCAACCATGGAGATAGCTTTGGTGTTTTCATAACAAGTTACGTAGCCACATCACTGGGAAAACACGCGTGTCAGATATGTATATAGCTAAATCCACTGTTTATCATTCTGCTCTCTCGCTGAAAATGACCCTTTTCCCACCAAACTCTCCCATTTCCTGACTCCAGCGTTTCCCCGATCTTTCTGTCTCCTTTTACGTCTCTCTCTCTCTCCCTTCCACTCACTCACTCCGAATCACCGCAAAGCGAACAATTTCCTCATCTGTTTGTTCCAGCTCGAATCCAATTGCGGGGAAACACACGCACTCAAGTGAACGGTTATTACACCGGCAAATGCGTCCGATGCACCGAATAAACGGATCAATAGCCAATGCCCTGTGTGCCCATGCGTGCAAAGTGTAATGACATTGCAGGTTTCCCAGGCAACCTCGGAATTGCTACTGGAGGTGTAGGCCTAAGCAGGGGGGAAGGAGACAAGGCTGCATCATGTGCCCAAGATTTTACAGATTATCTTGCAGCGATTACGCGTACGCTCTTATGGTGAACAAGTGTCTCCTGTACTCCGGAAACATCTCTGAAATCACTCCGCACATCTCCTGAAACACTTAACCGGACACGGAAATTCAACGTCATACCGAAACAATATTGCTATTCCTCCATTCGGGGTCATCACTTACGCTCTCTCTCTGTCTGTGATAATGTGCTGCAAGCCAGGTGCATTATCCATAAGTGTGCTTTCCTCGTGAACAATAAAGATTGCGGTTTCCCGCCTTCCCACGGCAGCGTTAATCGGAGCGATCATAACTCGTCTTTCATCGTCAAGCAACTCGAGTCCAACTGAGTGCACCGGCGTCGTCTTGAGGTCTCCCACAACTTTGAGTTTCTCGTGATTGCACGAGCTACTCTAGAATTTGTGCGAGTTTAAAATTAAACGTGTCTGCAACCTACAACATTTTAGATCGACAAGTTTGGTGATGCGTTTCCCGTCTGCCCAAATTCAATTCTGACGTCGGATTCAAACCAACCCGAGAGGATATTTTTTGGGCTGCTGCCAACTCGAGTTGTCTAAACAAATCTAGAAATGTGGTGAGTGCAGGTTAGGTGGATGGGTGGGGGGTGGGGAAAAAACTTTGTGTAAGCGATGTTTAACGTGTGAATTTGGGTTAATATTTGTAATGGTTCATTTCACTGGGTTGCAAGTCTGCATGTTGAATTTTGAGTGGCCTTCGTTTAGCTGTTCATTATTTGACACGTGTTTTACTTTCATCTGTGTGCATATAAAGCATCTATTTTTCAGATGAATGAATGCAAACAGTTGCCCAACACGATTATTGAATTCATTTCGTTGAAGGCGCGTTCAACAAACAGCGATACACATTTCATACAACGCAATGTCTGAAATGCACAACAGAAGTACAATTACATACAGCTATGTGGTAAAGGGCTGGGACAATGAGTGTCAAGTCATCGATTCGGGCTCCTTTAAAAATTGTGGCTGTCCCTATAAGCCAGCGTGATGCGGCTGACGATGCCGGTGAGAACATCGTCAAGTCCTCACGACCTCCCGTCCCAACATCACACGTGGGAATAGAGGTGAGACTTTGAAAACAAAGATTTTCGTGTTATTCGATTAGTAGAGTAACCGTACCGATAATCGGTAGCGTTATCAATTCTAGAAATGATTCTGATAGGTCATCTCTACAGCAACTTAAAACGGACAAATCGAGATTGAAAACGTATTTCTTTATAACTACGGTGCGAAAAAAGTTCAACATACATACATGAAACTTCTATGCACATTGCCTGGCCTGCTACTTCGTGACCTGACCCAAAAGCAAATATGAATCACCTTTACACATATTGGGCTCAATAACTCCCATGTATTATTCAAGGATGCAACTGCCATTGAGGTACATCGTGGTCCCTCGATCCTATCTCTGCCAATATGTGAGCCATGGTGAACTCACTGACCCCCTCCTGATGTTACAGAACATAAGAACAAGAAGTTATACTTTGGAGTCACGACGCACAGAGAGGCATTAAAAATGAACCGCTTACGCATCTAACATCGCTGACACATGTCACCGTATTACGTTTCACCCGCACGTATTTCGTGATGCAAAGTATACCCATTTTATTTTCTCACTGGAGGCTACATGATATCCCTAACAAAGAGCTGTCCTCAGTTTGACCTATTAGGAGGGGAAACACACTGTCATGTTTACTTCGTGCTCATAAACTTGCCGTTGACTAGCGGGATGTTGAAATGTGGCTGTTGGACAAAATGGGCAAAGCAGGTGAGCAGAGGTCAAGTGGAAATTTGCATGATAAAACAGACGTTATTGGGGTGAAATCGGAGCCACGCTGTAATCGAGGTATTAAAGTCCAGCTGATAGGTTGTAAGCATCAATTAGGGCCATCTGACCCCACGTTGTTGGTGGAATTCTCAATAAAAAAGGCTCCCGCACACATTATTAGATCTAGTGCCCATGATCATGGTGTTAACTGTGGCCTGCAATCATCGCACTCAGGTCGCCTGGGCTCTTAGCGCAGTGGGCTATCCACCGCGCCTCCTCTCCATCCCCCGAGTACAATAGTAATGTCATTGATTTGCTCACGAAAGCCTGACCCGAGTGTCCGAAATTATTTTTTCAAGAGGGTCATGGTTCGAAAGTTTGACTGATTCCTCATTGGGTGATTTGAATCTGGAGTGAAATCAGAGTATCCGCAGAATGGCAACTCGTGTGAGGGATTCACTTTAAAATATATTGAATAGACAGATCAACAACCTAACTTGTTGTTCACAGGCCACCACAGCCGTGCCTCCAAAGCACATGAGTACAGGTGTGTGTGGAACTACACGTGCAATCGAATTGGTAGTCACTTTGTCACGCATAATTAAAAGTAGTGGCACACAATACATTATTTGGTGAGCAACGTTTCACGCTTAAAGGTAACTCCAGTGTCTTCTTGCATCTGATCGTGTACGTAACTGCATTTGTCAGTGCGCTCGCAGAATGGGCCTGAGTACACGCACGCATTACACAGAGTACAACTCCTCTAACCGCAATGACGTGCAAATAATAGGGGCCTTCTCTCTGATCGTCTAATACAGGGGTCGGTAACCTGCGACTCTGGAGCCGCATGCGGCTCTTTAAGGACTGGAGTGCGGCTCTTGATATTCGAAATTAATTGCTCTTTTTGTTATTTTGGTTGCTGACCCCTGGCCGTCATACTTGTCAACCCATACGATTTACCCGTATGCTTGTACAGGGAAATTGAGTAAAACACTATTTTTGTGTGTTTCTCCCTTGTGATGGGACTTTATAGGATGAACGTTGAGATTTATAAGGGCACGGGGTAACCACTAAGGTCTGAATTTGTCTGTAATATGGTAGGAACTGCTAAGGGGTTGACAGCTATGGAGCATAGAAGTCCAGTTTTACCATGGACAGGGGTCGGCAACCTGCAGCTCCAGAGTCGCATGTGGCTCGTATTCACATGCATTGTGGCTCTTGAAATATTTGTTTTACTGAATTCGAAAAAAAAATCTCTTCTTGTTGTTTTGGTTGCTGACCCCTGGTCTAACACGTACACGAGCAGCGCCTTCTGCAATCCACTCCTGGATGATGGCCTCGTCACTCCATGGTGGTTATATTTTTTTACCATATTTCACCACGCTGGTTGGTGAAGGTAGGGAGGAAAGAAGTACAGAAAAATCAATGGACTTTGATGCATTGCCCTCTGCTACGCACCACGCAGCATATAACTACGACAACAGCAATAACCACTGATAATCTCAGGTGTTACATAAACTGTTGCTGTGCTCACGCCTCTGCGTGCCAAAGTGTGAATTGACAAGATTTCGCCTGGGCGCCAGTGTGTTTGTGCACTTGGGTCAACACGCACACACAATGACAGCTAGCCTGTCTCAATCAATGAACCTTACTTAGAATAGAACCAAGTGACGGATGAATCAACAGACGAAAAAGTATATTGCAAGCGCCGCCTTCACCAGCCCCCAATGACAGGCCAGCCTGGTAAGGCATGGTCAATGCTCACTACCGGTGTAGCGTGAAGAGGCATTAATCCAGCAGTGTGTTGACAAATGGGCTTTAAATTATATTTATTCAGTACTTTATTTTGCAAGGGAGAATACAGAGTAAATTTGTTTGAAAAATATTTTTTGTACAAAATTCAGCGCAAATAGTTTGAACTTAAAACAAAGTCGACCAACCAAAAGGGCGAAATATCGAACTCGGGTCAGAGCCGGGTTCGTAGCGCGGCGTAGCGCTAACCGCTGTGCTACCGCTCCCCCCCCCCCCACCCCGACTTACACACAAACACGTGTAAACCAACACACTCAACTCTCGTGTACATTATTATTCAAAAACCATGAACACTTCCTGAAGAGCGTATAACATCTCACCGCCATCGATTCAAATTCACAAGAACAACTGTGGACTGGTTTCCAACTTCAGTGTCTCATCAACAGAGTGAGGCTAACTTGAATCAATGCCGGGTGAACTGTCAGATGTAATAAGGGCATATTTCTTCTCTCGCTATATTTCTTCCTGCCTCGGCAGTCCGCCTGCTGTATTTGTTCACCTGAAGACGATTGCTTGTGTTGCGATCGAAACGTAGTGATTTTTTTCTTTTATTATTTTTCTACCTACGTGACTTTACCGAAAGACCCAAAGAGTGTGAATTCCTGCAGTCACGAAAGCTTTAACCCGCCACCACCCGACACAGCCAATTTAAATTTCGATTTAAAGCTTTCGTGACTGCAAGGATTCATCTTCTTTGGTTCTTTCGGTAAAGTCACGTAGAATGAGAATAAAATAATAAAATAAGACTCAGTGCTGACGTGACGGGGTCCACTCGGGCTCTGTCTCCTGGCTAGACCTGTTTCTTCACCTGAGGAAGGCCGCTTGTGTTGTGGCCGAAACGTCGTGAGAATTTTATTGTCTTATTTTATTTTATTATTTTATTCTCATTCTACGTGACTTTACCGAAAGAACCAAAGAAGACAGCCAATTTAGCAATTGCTTGTCACGTAAACAGAACGTGCCAATTCGTTACGAGTACAGCACACCGGTGTGTTGGAGAGTAAATCCACAACATTTTGAACTCTGAGCGCGACGTTTCGCCAGTAATTACAACAACCGGCAGCATCAGGCGAGAGCCAGATGTCGATGCAGGCGTATAGATGTGATGACGTCACTCGTGAGCCCATTGGCCTTCGCAGCTGAAGGGGTCTCACAAGCGACCAAATCAGGTGTATTTATTTAATTATATTTTACGCGATTTTACAGCAACAAAACTAAAAAAAGACAAAAGCTCTATTGAGGATAATAATGGATCGCGAAAGCCCTAACGACAACGCGTTAAAGTGAACGTCAGTCACGAAAGCTTTAAATCGAAAAGTGAACGTTGTTTTACATCCTAAGCCGCTTACCTATTTACAAATCGCGTTTTGTCATTTTGGGGGGGGGGAGGGGGGTTATTATGTTTAAAAAAAAACCGAAGATTTTGCGCAATCGGCTTTCCGTACGAGAGAAACGTTTTGGTTTCGTCGAGACGCCCTGAGGGCAAACTTCCCCGTTGCGGCGGCGTCCGAGTCGACCGTCGAAGCCGCCCTGGAGGCGCATTGCGCGGCCAAAAGGTTGCCAATCGACGTCCGGCGCGGTTTGAATTCGGCGTTGTGCTAGCAGCGCGCGGTGGGGGCTGCCAGGCTGGGATTGCTTGTTTGTTGTTTTACTTGGTGGGGGAAGGCGAGTCATTGTTAGGAGTTTATTTATCGGTTATAGGTCGGGCAATGTCCACCCTGTTCCCGTCGCTGGAGCCGCGCCTGGTGGAGGCGCTGGGATTCTCCGCGGACGCGCTCTGCGAGGACGAGAGCGATCTCCTCAAGCGGGAGGCGCAGCACCACGCATGGGTACCCGGGGCGGGCGGGCGGGCGGGCGGGCGGCGTGGGGACACGGGTCACCACCCGGGGCACCACTCGGGGCACCACCCGGGGCATTCGTGGGGCACGGGTACCGGGGGCATTGGCAGATCAATCAGGGGGCATTGGTCCTGGGGCCATGGGCAAGACATTCAGGAGGCATGGGTACCGTGGGTATAGGCAGGGCGTTCGTGGGTCATGGGTACCGGGAATATGGGCAGGGAATTTAGGTGGCGTGGGTAGGGAAATCAGGTGCCATGGATACCAGGAGCATGGGTAGGGAAATCAGGGGCCACGAGCACCAGGAGCATGGGCAGAGGGCATGGGTGACATGAGCATGGCATTCAGGGGGCAGTGGTAACTTGGAGAGGGAAGCGGTGGGTGGGGCAGTCAGTGGCATTGGGTTTCTGGGGTGGCTTACTCAGAAAAATCATGGGTGATAGGGTATCCAGAGGGCATGGGTACACGGGGTTAGGCATAGAGATAACCAGCAGGGGGCATAGCCCTGTGTGTGGCAAGGAGTAGGTCCGGGTAACCCAGGACATGTCGAGTCATAGTCGCACAGACAACCGTTTTGTCAATCAACCACTGGACGATGACCTCTCCAACACGTGCCATTCTCGCGGGTTGATTTTGCCATATTTCACCACGCTGGTCCGTGCAGGTTGGTAAAGGCGGAGAGCATACATGTATGAAAAAATAAGAATAGGTTTTACCTTTTCTGCCAATAAAACAGGTGTTAAGATGTTCAGACACCAAATATAAACCTTTTGCAAGGAATGAAGTCTGCATTAACCACACGTACTTGTGGTGAACATGCAAACATGATCTGATATATGCATTGTTTTTTAAACTGATTGGTCTACACCAGAGAGTCTTCTTTAGAGCCTAGTCTCACCAGTTTCAGGCCAGAGATCGCCAAAAGGCGGACAGTACAAAGACAATGCACTATCACAGCATTTATTGCTTGGGGTGAGCAGCTACGAAATGGGACCTTTTTGCCCGTATCAAAGTGTGAAAAAATAAGAATAGGTTCTACCATTTATGGAAATAAAACAGGTTTTCTATTTGCTGTTTGAACATCTTAACACCTCGATTTAAAGCTTTCGTGACTGCAAGGATTCATCTTCTTGGTTCATCTTCTCGTTTCTTTTGGTAAAGTCACGTGTTATTGTTTTATTCTCATTCTACGTGACTTTACCGAAAGAACCAATAAGGTCTTAACACCTGTTTATTGCCAGAAAGGGTAAAACCTATTCTTATTTTTTCATACTTTGATACTGGCAAAAAGGTCCTATTCAGTAGCCTACATGTACTTTACAACAATAAATTTCACTCACTGCCATCTGATGCCCACAGCATATGCCTATGTTACCTTTTTGGAGTGTGTGGCAGACCTGGATAGTGGATACCATGAATGAAGAAAGGAAGGTTACTTTGAGTGTTAAGTGTCAACATGTATATCTCTCAATCTCCTATTTATTACATAATTTTTCCACAATATTCTGAAAGGCTGTTTTTTTGTGGTTGCAGCTCCGTGGCATCGCGGAATGTAACAGCAATTTGGTGCCAATTGGTAAAACAGCCTCGGAGGTACTCTACGTGTTTGCACACAGCATACTGAATTGTGTTCAAGATTTGATTTAAAAAAAAACATCTTTATATAACAGTGTCCCATGGTATGGGTTGTGTTATGTTTGACCAATTTCATGAATTAGTTTTTGGCTTCTGGGAAGAAACAGGGGTAATCTAAATAAAAATCCCATGCATGTGAGGGGGAAACATGCACATCTTCACACAAATAGTTTCAATAATCTTATCACTTTACATTTATCGTCCAACTCACACCCAACTCTCTTAACACTTTATATTCCCATGCAGCCTCCTTTCTTCTTAATAACCAGGCTTAACTCTGCTTAGTTCCCGGGATCTGATGAGATCGGATGCATTCAAGGTGATTTGGCCATAGGTAGTAACTCCGAGGTGGATTTTCCCCTCTCATACTGCAGACAGCACGGGGATGGGTTTAATCTGAACTACTTTGATACCTCGCCATGTGTGCGAAAGCATTACGAGGAAGAGGAAGAAGAGGAGGAGGAGGATGAAGACAGTGAGGAAGACTCTGACGAGGAGGCGGAGATAGACGACATGGACGAAGTCAACGGCTACACAGACTCCCCAGATGATGCAGAGATCAACGAGGTGCAGAGAATGGGATGTGTTTTTGAATGCTGGATTTTCTTCATCATCACAGCATAAATATAAACAAAACCTGGCTACATAAAGTTAATTAATTTCCTGTTGCACATCAATTCACTGTTTTATAAAGAGACCATTGATAATTATTTGCAAGGGAAATGTAGTTTGCAAATTAATAGTGAACCTTTCGAATTGTATTATAGCTGTGGAAAAGTATTCACATTTGTGATAAAATACAGCTCACAGTAGCGTGTAGTTTGGAGTTGTGTCACATGGCCTTTAACGTAATACTTTGTTGTCCAAAGGTCGACATGGAAGGGAATGAAGACCAGGATCAGTGGATGATATGAAAGCGTCCTCCCACATATGGAGTCAGTGCATTGTGCTGCACTGCTCCGAGTCCTCTGGGTCAAATTGACAGTTCCTCAATCTCTGGTAACCTCTTACGCCACATGTCCACTTCCTAATACTACTGGCTAAGCCGCTACCTGGGGAGTAGATGTAACTTAAGGGTTAGCGTGGTGATGTATGCCTGTATGTGTTTTTTTTTCCAGTGGCTCGCCATGCAACAGTGCATGATGAGTGAAGCTCTTTATCGTGTGTCGATTACTGCTACGTCTTCATGAAATTTTATTTTTCTGCAATGAGTGGACTGTGACAAGAGTAAAAGAGGTCAAGAGCTTTTTGTTATCTCTGGAAAAAATATCACCCTTCAGAACTGTGCATTACACAATAGAAAAAATACGAAAAAGTGTGTGAATCGGCGAAGTATTGTCCCAAAAATGTATCTTTGCAAAAGTGAATATATTGCCCAGAGGGATTCTAAGTTTTAATGGAGCTGATAACAGTTGATATATTTATTTGTATTTTGTATTACAGTATGTTACACATATACGTGTAATTTTTTTTGAGCCCGTTTGATATGTAAACCCTAAATAAATGTTATTTTATTGTAATGTAAAGAGCTTACACATTTTCCTGTGCATATTACAAACACTATACCACTCTCGTGGAAACGAATTTCCTTCCAAACTGTTTACAGCACAATTACAGTAGACATTGACCAACACTTCGAGCACTGGGAAAATGGATCATCAACACATTCGATTTTCTAAATAAAGACCATTCAGCGGCAACAATGGCACAAATTGCCTCAATGCCAAAGTGCTGGTACATGCTTTGTGCATTACCAACAATGAACTGTTAATATCTAAGTACATTAATACTGAGTGTCAGTCGTAGATTTGTATGAAGCAATGAAAAAAAGGGGTCATGAAATAATTATTTTATGAGCACAAAAGACAACGCCAAATGGAGAGCGGTGGTGTGGACGAATTCGCACACAACGGTACAAAGATGACGTGATTTATTTGTGTTGGTGTTCTTTTTGATTGCCCCTGATAATAATAATGAGCATTCTAAACTCCACATTCAAATGTTCCCACTACATGGCAGATTGGAAAGCAGCCACATGAGCAATACAAAATGGCTGTCTAATTAATTGGTGCACACATCAAATTAACTGATTATTATAAGTTTTAATTGGTCTGCATTGATGTAATTGAATCATTGTAGTCTATTAGTATGATAATACATTCCATTTTGTTTACCGCTGGTGTTGATGTACAGGCTATTGAATGAGAGAAAAGCAATGCATCTTTTCTGAGAACAGCCCTAGAGCGGTGGTTCTCTAAGTGTGATCCCCGAACCACCAGTGAGTGGTCTCCGATGGCCTCCATGTGGCCCACAGGCTGTGATGCAAATGCAGAATTGATGACACTGTTTTACTTATATTCTCTGGGTCTTTCGGTAAAGAAACGTAGATAGAAAAAAATAATCAAAATTATAACAATATCACGACGTTTCGATCGCAACACAAGCAATCATCTTCAGGTGAAAAAAGAGGGGAAAATCTGCCGAGGCAGGCTGTTTATAAAGGTTTAGAGATGGGCGGGGCAGCTAATGTTAATGTAGGAGAGGTCTTCGTAACCTTCAGTCGGTCTACACCAAAGAGCTGTTTACAAATGGTTTAGAGATGGGCAGGGCAGCTAATGCCAATGTGGGAGAGGTAAACGAGCCGTGGGGGGTGGCCATTGTATTGTGAGAGATGAGAATGTCAATGTAAGAAATTTGACGCTCGGCGAGAGCTCGGACAGTGCAATGGCCACATGGAGGTGGAAAAGAATCAATTTACTAACACAGCTAACGGTGGCCGTGTCACATTAACATGCTAATTTCTCAATACAATGGCCACATGGAGGTGGAAAAGAATGGCAAGCCGCCATTTACTAACACAGCTAACGGTGGCTGTGTCACATTGACATGCTAATCTCTTACAATACAATGGTCACCCCCATAGCTCCGTTTAAGTGCCTCTCCCACATTGGCATTCGCTGCCCCGCCCATCTCTAAACATCTATAAACAGCTCTTTGATTGGTGTAGACCGACTGCAGGTTACGGAGACCTCTCCCACATTAACATTAGCTGCCCCGCCCATCTCTAAACCTTTATAAACAGCCTGCCTCGGCAGATTTTCCCCTCTTTTTTCACCTGAAGACGATTGCTTGTGTTGCGATCGAAACGTCGTGATTATTATTTTGATTATTTTTTTCTATCTACGTGGCTTTACCGAAAGACCCAGAGAATATGAATTCCTGCAGTCACGAAAGCTTTAAGTAAAATTTTTACTCAAACTTAATAAAAAATATAAAGTTAGGTAACCTACCATGATTAAACGACTCTAAGTTTAAATGCCCCCCCCTAAAAAACCTGTATAACTGTCTAAAAAAATGTTTTTATGTTCCGGTGATATGAATAATTTTGTATCACTGGTATTTTAAGAAAGAAGTGAATGCGTTTTGTCACCAGGGGTGAGGGGGGCTGGGTGGTCCGCAATAATGTTTGCATTGGCTGTGTGGGCCCGTTACTTTTAAATTACAGACAGCACTTAGGGGTAAAGATTACACTAATTACTCAAATTACAGCTCTAGCAATACTAGCTGGTGGGCTTTTCTCAAACGCACACCTTAGTCACTCGTTTAAACAGGTTTAAATATAAATTCTGATGGCCTCGGTTTGGCTCTTCAGTCAACCTCTTCAAATAGTATTAGCCAGCCAACCTGAGGCAGATTGACAAGCGGTACAGCACGTGCTCTGATGGCTGCAATTTGCTGCATTAAAGCTGTAAATGCATGCAGCGCTGCACGTTCACCAAGCGTGGGTTCATTCAAGGGAGCAGGTAAGATGAACCCTCCTCTGGGCGCACACTGTGGGATCGACCATCGACGGCAGCTCAACATAGGCGACGACGTGAGACCTCGCAGGGCTGCCTCGGCACGGCGAGAGCACGTGCAGAGGGCAGCCGTAGACCGGGAAGAGACGAGCCGTGGCCGCTTCCCTGCTGCAAGCAGTTCCCTTCCTCCCGAGTGAACCGGCGCTTCTGGAGGTCGTCCTCTCCATCGGCCGTTGGTTATTCTGGAACCTGCCTTCCATCCTTTGCCTGTGGCATTTGGTTGACTGTGCGCGCCTTCCCTCCGGCAGTTCCATGCTCGTGTCTGAGGCTGTGGCCGTCGTCGCGTGCAGTGTACCTGCCCAGGGGTCTTGATGGTGGCGCGATTCTTGGGTCCCATCCGACCAGGCCTTGACGATCAGTGCGTCTACCTCCGCCCTTGTTTTCCACGCTGCCCCTACTGTCCAGCTGCCACCACTGCTGTTGCTTTTCGCTTGTGTGAGCGTGGCGCAGCGTAGCCATACAAGGGGCATGGTGCAGGGTTGTGCGGAAACGGTCTCTTGAAGCGCACCGAGTCGTGTATCCCACAGAGCGTTGTGCAGGTGCAGCCCCGTCAGATAAACTCCTTCTGCAGGGGCAGCGTCTGGTGCAACAAACCCACTCAGAACCTGTACCCAACAGGAAAAACAAATGGCATTAATGATCAACAAAGGGACTGCATCAAGTGGTGCACAAATGAAAAAAATCGATTATTCATTATCGCTGCCTTATAACTAAAGTTATGGCAAATGACCCTCTGGGAGAGCACAAGGGAAGGACCACATCCAGTGTTGGCCTCGCAGGTAAAAGACTTAATGATAAATGTGTTGAGGTCTTTACATTTATTATCAGGCCTATGCATTCAATAAACATTTGTTATAATAATAATAGGGGTTTTCCCCTTTTTTCTGGCAACAAAACAAACCTTTTTACAAGGATTCATGTCTGTAACCACAATACCTGCAGTCAAAATGCAAACCAAAAACACACTGATAATATATGCATTGTTCTTGAAACTGGTTGGTCCATACCAAGGGACGGCTTTCTTTTGAGCCTCGACCCAATTGGTGCTCGACCAGATAATGTAGGTGCAGTATCTAAATAATCGTAATTTATGAAAAGTACTGGCATATTGCATTGTGACCTTGGTAGACACTTCATTATTAGCCCACAGGCCTGGCTTCCGTTCAGGAGATAAAATAAAGCAATACTGCGGTCCATTTGTGTATGGATGGTTAATTGAATTAACCACCTGTTTTGATGCACTGTCTTATGCAAAAGTAGAGGTAATGTCTCAAAAAGCAGATACGGTTTAATGGGCAACACTGGGGCAGCTTAACACTCAGATGATGCACACATTCCATAGCACAAATAGTTCTAATTTCTGTACATATTAAGGATCATGCATTAAGTCAGCTGAGGTACACCACTGATAACTTGGGGTTTTTTTATATCCCAAAAGATTGTATTCTCACGTCATAAAAGAAAATACAGGTACAACTGCATAGCACACACCAGTAAATTTAATTAAAATATAATTCAACACTACGTCAATAACACATCGGAGAAAGAGGAGACAGCTATTTTTGTTATTTGCGTTTGTGCACGACCAACAATACAGCATCACTCAAAAAAATCGTACATTATAATTCATTTGGCAAAAAATAAGTTCACTGTTTCGAATGAACATACAAATAACTGCGGTCATGTCCAAGCTTTTAGCGTAACATCATACACGTGCAATTTACAATGAATGATTTTTTAGTTGACCACTTTTATTTCAAAGACGCACGTCACGGTAAATCACAAGCCAACGCACAATCACCAAGATCCACTCTGCTACCGCTATGAACGAGTTCTCCAAGACATCTCGGTCTTTTTTTTATTAACTAAGTGGGCTTATGTGAAACGGTCAAAGCAGTGCTTTGTTGTGATTAGTTTGTTGTCCTTCCCCTGCACCTCGTATGAGCACGGTTGATTACATATGGTGCGAAAGAAATTCTAAATACAGTTCTACATACAATAATAATTGTCGCTACCTTTTTTGGATGTGGTATGGAAACGGGTCCACTTTCCGAAACATAGTTTTCAGTTTTATGAGCAGATTTCATCAGTGACAACCATATTTCATCGCTGTTTAATTTTTTCAGCTAAGTTAAATAAAATAATGACATGACATCATTTGCATGCTTGTCTGAAGTGACTGAACAAATCAATCAAAATCGTCAGATTTTGGAACCTTCACAGGGTTGAGCCTGGATGGTGCTAGGATAGAGAAGCCTCATGCACAGCAGGTGTTACACAATGTAGGGCTAAATTGTGGACAGCAAAGGACTGCAGCACAATCCATTGTTATACTCAACTTCTATGCTCCAAATATCTATGCTCAGCTTCAACAACCCACACTGACCAGCGTGGTAAAGTATGGTCAAAACAACCTCAACAACCTGCTCCATGTTGGGTAGCCCTCATTTAGTAGTGGACTACAACTATTACTACTACTGTATTTAGTCTCACCTGTGCATGAAGCACGCATCGATGCGGAAGTGTTTTCTCCTTGTACGCCGCAATTCTCATCAAGGAGATCAGGAACGTCTCCGGTCTGGAGAGCGCGGCGAGGTTGTACGAGACCACGTGGTCCGTGGCTGCGTACGCGCTCAGCAATTCCGACTGCCGGCTAAGCAGCCGCACCACAGGCTCTGTGTCTGACTCGCGACAGCCGCCCAGGGCCCAGGATGGAGCCGCCTCATCCTCCTCATCCTCTTCGTCGTCTTCTTCCACAAGCGGACACACTGACCGTTTCCATCCATCTTCTGACCGCAGTGACCACGCTCCTTGGAACGGCGCCATCGCGTGCAAACGAAAATCTTCGAGCTGCGATCGGAAGAATGACTTCAACGAAGGCCGAGTTCCCTCCACAGAGGATGCAAGGCCTGTGTGCGTTTCGTCCTCTGTTTGCCCAGGTTCTTTGGCCATGCACGCGTGGCCTCCTAAATACTCTGAGTGGCTGTCCACGGCCAGCCTCGGCAGCCACCGACGTTTCGGCCCCGGGTGGGAGGCTGGCGTGGGCCAGTTGTCAGAAGTGCACAAGCGGAGTTGTTCCTTTGCTTGGTGGCTGCGTTGCCTGGCAACCTTCTCCTTTGTGCCATCGCACAGTCCGAAATTGGACGGCTCTGGCTCAGTAAAGAAGCCCAGCTCAGAGGTAGAGAACGACGATGATCCTGGGAGTGACGAAGAAAGAAAAATAACAACAATTGTTTAACTGTAGTACACCATAAAATCAATGCCTGTCCACTGACTTGATCCACGCTGTCACTTAAGACAAATTTAAGCCAATTCAGTAAAAAAATGTATCTGGAACAAGTTAATATATTTGATATCACCAACACAATAAATGTTTAGCTTTATGTCTGGTAGTTCACGTGAATTTTATTATTGTACATTGATCAGGATTGTTCAGATGAGGGCATTGTGTGTTTTGCTGTGCTTCAATTAGCAAATTGGTCCTTCATTTAAAACACAAAAATTATCCTTAATAGAGGTTTTTGGGTTAGTTCTCGTAAAGGGTTGTCACGTAAACAGAACGTGCCAATTCATCACTAGTACAGCACACCGTTGTGTTGGAGAGTCAAACCACCATTTACAAACTGAGTATGACGTTTCGCCAGCAATTACAATTAGCTTCAGAAAAAAATGCTCCTATAGTAAATGGAGGGTGTTCTCTGGGAAAAAAACTAATAAAAGAAAACATTTTATCTGGATGATAATAATGGTGAAGACAATGATGAAAACAATAATAATGACATCCATTGACTGATGCCCTCTAGCCAGGTGAGGGCTCGATATTCATTATCCTTGTGTGCAGACCTAGGATCCTATAATTAGACATTGTCTTGTCATTTAGTTGTGGAATATATTCCAATTTGGAAAACGTGCCATATATACGAGTTTGACATGGGTGTCTGTCAAGAGCTACCTGCTGCGGCCGTGAGTGCACGGACGAACGCGTACACCCCACCAGCATGCAAGGCACCGCCCGGTCTGTAACTTGGCAGGCAGTGCTTTACGATGCTCTCAACCACCTCCAAGTCTTGCCGGTGTGTGATGTACCCTCCATACACGACCGAGCCTGGGCACAGCAAGATGTGACTGAACAGACAACAAAGATCCCCCGTATAGCTTTAACAGGCTTTTTGGGCAACTACTGTTAGCGAGCACCAATCGTAATCAAAATCTGTATTTATGAAGGCCGACACGGGAGAAGAGGGAGTGGTGCGGTGACCACGTTTGTCTCCCCAGTGCTTATGTTTCTACACTGCACCAGGTACCAATTTGAGGATAGGGGGAGGCCCAGGCCTGGTTCAGATATTCACCGCTGATGATGGACAAATTCATAGCACAGTGAGTCAACTACTACACTGCCACTCCCTACACAGACACAAATACAGTAACCAATCGCCATCCTGTGCCACTGAACTCTCTTTCGAGGTCTCCCCTCATACCTCTCCACCCTATTTACTCAACTCACGACAACAAACCGTCGCGTTCTACGGGCCCTTCCAACAATCTACCGATTGTATCCAGAGCCAGTACAGCGATACCTCGACTTTCTCGTCCACTTGACTTTCTTCGCTCCGCTCTTTCGGCTGTTTTCAATTATAACGTTTCAAATTTCCTCTTTCGTCCGATTTTATCCAACCTTCCACGATGTTTGTGCCACGCGCCATTTTTTGTTCAATCTTTGAATAGAATTCGTTCAGCGAGCATCTCTTATATTTGTGTTTATGCGTATATTATTAATTAGGCTTTTGCCCATCCAAGGACAGGTGTATTGCAGTAAATCTGAAACTTGCAAGCAAAAAGCAGACCACGACGTGATATATTCATTGCATCAATGCGTGTGCAATTTGTAAGGGCGCGGTGACACAAACATTTCATTTTAAGGTTATAATCCCTTGTTCATCATGACGTCCTTTTTACTTCCATGTCTCAGTAGCGTTACGGAGATCATGTGATCATGTTCTGGCTTTGTAGTGAGGGTTGTAAGTTGACGCCGAGGAGGGGGGAGGAGACGCCTCGGCCTCCCATGTGGAGTGACGTCAGCCGCTAATTATTATGAATGGGGGGGGGGGTGTCCATTTGGAGGACGTCACCTTATAATGATTAATGAGGGGGGCTGGTCGATGTCGAGTGAGGTCACGAGAGTTAAGGACATTCCTGGGTGATTATAGTAGGTATATATACTGTACTTATTTCTGTGATTATACTGTAAACAATTCATAGTTATTTTTGTGATAACAGTATAATACTACAGTGTTCATAGTTATTTTCGTGATTATAAAACACGTGTACAGTATTCATACTGTGCTTATTTTTGTGATTACTGTGAAATACTATTTTGTGCTCATTTAGTTTTGTTTAATTTTCGATTTAAAGCTTTCGTGACTGCAGGGATTCATCTTCTTGGTTCTTTCGGTAAAGTCACGTGACTTTACCGAAAGAACCAAGAAGATAGTTTTGTTTATTTATTCTTATATTCCTTGGGTCTTTCGGTAAAGTCAGGTCGATAGGTTCAAAGAAAATAACAAAAAACTACGACGTTTCGATCGCAACACAAGCGGTCGTCTTCAGGAAAAGGGGGGTTAGCTTCCAAAGGCAAACTTTATACGGGTTTGAAATGGGCGTAGCCCAAATGTCAGCAGCCAATGTTCATGCAAATTGTGGGCAGCCAACCCGACGGTGGTTGGTTTTCCACCAATCAAAGGGCTGCCAGGTGAAAATTAGCATGTTAATGAGAGATTAGCATGTTAATGGGAAATCGCAGAGCCGCAACTGAGGGGTAGTCGGCGCGCGAAGTGGTTGTGTTGGTGTGAATCCTGTGAAAGCGCAAGTTTGAAATGGGCGTAAAGCACAACTAACATCGGAAGGTGGTAGGATGGGAACATCATAGCCAGTTATGATTTAAACTGGTTGATAACATCCTTCCAATGATTGCTCGGTTTGTACCCAAGCCCTCAAGATGAAGCTGTATCCCCAACCATGGGGAGAAAACCTTCTGAGGACCCAATCAAAACCATCACCTTGCCATACATAGCAGGTGTTACCAAAAATATTTCCAAAATCTTGAACAAACAAGATCCAGGTTCGATTCAACACAGTACACAAAATCCGTGATTTGATCCCATCCGTGAAGGATGTGATTCATGACATGCAATACCCTGGTGTCTACTGACTAAGTTGTGTCTGTGGTAGCAGTTACATTGGGGAAACAAAACGACATGTCTCGGACCGTGTTCGCGAACACAAGGCAGATTTGAAACATGGCAGAACCAATACCTCTGCCGTGGCTGATCACTGTTTTAACGCGGTGGGTTCACACGATATTGTTTTTTTCCGAGACCAAGGTACTCTGCAAACCTTCGGGCTACCATCAAAGATTTGTCCATCAAGCCATCCAGATATATAAACACAGACACAATTTCAACCGAGAAGATGGGTACAAACTGAGCAATCATTGGAAGGATGTGTCCAGCACCACACCCAGCAGTCATTTTTTTTCTCTCCATTGCATACGCTGTTCACCACACTGCAAAATATACTTATATTGGTTTGCATCGACCGAGGTGAATAGGAAGGTGGGCTGAGATAGTAATGGTCATTTTTTTAAGCCTAGATACTTGAAAATGATTTTAAAGAGCATAGAACTTATTTGCGAGCATGCAAGTACACATATACAAACGCCCTTCATAGTGAAAGAGAAACTCGGTTGAATAAAGTCACATTTCTCCAGCTGAGGCTCACGTATATTTCAGCAATGATGACCACTTACCCAAGAGATACTCCAGTGCCGCAGAAAAATCCTGACATGTTTCGTTAAGGTGAGTGAATAGATTCAGCGCCATGATCAGATCTGACCGTGACCTTAGTTGGGAACAAAATACAAGTGATTAACAAATAGTATTACTAGAAAAAGAGAATTGTTATGTGCATTAGGTGCCAATACATTTTAAACATTAGTGAAATGTGGAAGAGAAGGCCTACTATATCGTTCCATTAGAGCCCTTTGTCAATACACTGTTTGGATGAAGGTCTCCTAATGCCGTGTTGGTCATGGTGATGGTTTGACCATACGTGTTGGTCAGTGTGCGTTGTTGAAGGGGGAGGCCCAGACCCAGTTCAGATATCACTCGACACTGATGTTAGCCATGTTCTAGAATCAATGGGTTTTTTAGCGCAGTGCAATAACCACTGCGCCACCACTCACCTCACCCACAATAAATACACACAACAGTACACAGAATTACACATTACAAACATGCATAACAATTTTAAACACATAAAATGATACCTACATACTAAATACAAGGTATATGAAATCCCAATGCAAATATAATGCATATTTAGAGAGCAGTTATAGATAAATGTAGCATTACAAGATTTTCCAAGGTTTTTCAGATGACATTTAAAAACAATTTAACACGTAGGCTTTCGCGACCAATATTATCCATAATAGAGGTTTTTGGGTTAGATCGCGTAAATATATAAATGTGCCGTTAAAACCCGCCAGCACCCGACACAGCCAACTAGTAAGGGTTGGCTCTCCAACACACCGGTGTGCTGTACTTTGTGCAGAATTGGCATGTTCTGTTTACGTGACAAAAAAAAACCTCTTATGGATTTAAAAACAAGTTGCACATTTTCATCTCAAGCCAAGAAATCACTTAAAAAGTTCAGGAAACAGTTATAAATTACTCAATTTCACCACTCCAACATTCAACATCCTTATCCCTGGGATTTGGTAAAAGATTCAGAAGATCCGGTTTAAAAAATGTCCTGTCTTCCATAGAGTTTGGTGTTTTAAAACTAAAAAACACTGATCTCAGTTAGCATCAGCAACTATATTATACTCTTGAGTCCTAATAAGGACAAAACTAGTCTGAAGTTGTCTCTCTCTGTCACTGCTGTCTGTCATTGAGTCAGATTTAGCCAAATGTATTTTATGGTGACCTAAGACAAGAGAACCACAATGCAATGCTTCAGGAACGGTGTTAATGGCTTTTACATAATGTAAGAGGCTGAGCTTATTGTACACGGGTTTGTGCGTTACTTGATATGTATGGTGTGAGAGACGCACCACGAATACGGGCGCACGACCGCCGGGCGTCCGTAGCCTCGCCTGTGCAGTAGCACGGCGTGCAGGCGGGCCAGTGCCGTTGACCAGTCACGAGGGTGCGCAGCATGCCCGGTCCCCCCTGTCGCCTGTGCCGCTGTCACCCTCCGTTCCTCCGAGCTGACCGCCCTCGCGACGCCTATGTTGCTCGGCTCGCTGGTCTCGACGCAAGAAAGGCAGCTTGCCAGCTTGCTCGCGAAACGTGGCTGCGCACGGCACACGAACCTAAGTGCTCGCTCCAACACGATGCCTGTGGCGGTGAAATGTGTTCCAAGGAAAAGCAAAGCAATGTTTCAGGCAAATATGCAAAATTTTCCAAGGGTGTCAAAAAATATGCCATGTCAACCACCACCAGTGCGAGGATGACTTTTGGTCCGCACCTCCGATGAGCACGGTTGACTACGTACGGTGTGAAAGACGTTCAACATACATACAGCAAGCCAGCATGTTACTAACATTCCATTGATTAACAAGTAATTTGAAGTGGCCGAGTGGCCAAGAGGTCAGAGTGCTAAGCCCAGCACTGCTGAGATCCTGGACCTGATTTCAGTTACCCATAGTTAAAATTGGTTCTAAAGCATGGCAAGTTCATGGGCTCAGACCAATCACCAATTAATTCAATAAAATACACCTTTGAGAGAGAAGACGTTTTATTTCTAAGCCTCTATGTGTCTCCCACCAATCACAATTCACTTGTTAAATCTTTGAACATACTCTATGCTGTAAGATATGGAGCTGTCACTTTCACAGTATTCAATGGCCTATTGAGAAGAAAGAGAGCCATTATAAATTAATGGGGTATCTATACATGGAATAGACTGCAATATTCCATGGCTGTCAAGGAAGTGCGCAGAGATACCAAGCACCTGGCAGACGTGCGGCGCTGTCCATTGTGGCAACGAGCCACAGCCTGAAGTCAGGGTGGACACGAGCATCTTCCTGTCCCAGCACGGTCTCGTCTTCTGCCAACATAAACACACGGCTCGCGCATCATCTACCCCGATGACATTATCGCAAATACCTCGGTGACAATCAAACAGTGTCATTTCACTCACAATCTCCAACCAGTAGCGTCAAAACTAACGGCAACATCGTGACCGCTGCTGTGAACTGCCAGGTCACAGTCTTCACCCCCTGCCACGTGGATTTGATGAATCGTCATAATTCACCAACATGATTTGTTTCAAGAATCAATTGTTTTCTTCTGCCTCATTTTAACCAATCACCTGTATTGTTTATCGCAGTTCCTGGCACATTGCTACAGCTTTGTATCCCCCCCCCCATTCGCCTAAATGTAACATTAGAATATCATTCGGACATCATTTGCATAAATTATGCATTCTTATACATGCAATTCTATGCATGCACCTTGAGTGTAAATATTTCTTTTAATTGATGAATCGCTTCATCCTTTCACGCCAGCTATTCACAGTCGTGAGCCACCTGCAGGTTAAACAATTATCATGAGCTTCGATCTATCTACTTCACCGCTGGATGAAGGTCTCCCTAAGCCGTTTCGTGATACAACAAAATCTGGCTTGCGCCTGCATATCAGCTGATCCTCTTCTCCATCTCCTTGGTGGTGGTCCTCTCTGGCGTGTTCCTTTCTTTGGCTACTACTCGACATTAGCCTTGATTGAGGGCTGGCCATCATCCCTTCAAGCGACGTGTCCTGCCCAAGCCCACTTCATTTTCTTCACAGTCAATACGTCTCTCAATTGTGTTTGCGCGCCAATCCATGCGCTTCTCTCCCCGTCTCTAATGCAACTCTACACGAGCATACCTCTCCACGCTTCTTTGAGCACGTGTCACATTGTTCCATTCTCTTTGCCGGCGACCGTGTTTCCAACCTGTATGTCGTGGCGACTAACGTGCACTGATGTGAAAACTCTCACATCGCTAAGCGTACGCTACGCGCTGGCTGTGAATATCGCGGCCGTAACCGCACGTTACCGCTGGCATTGCCGCGCACCGCACCTCCGTGGGTGAGCACTCGCTGCAGCAGCGACGCGGCGCGTGGCGGCCAGTCCCGCGGTGCGTGGCACAGGCCGTGCAGAACGAGCCACAGGCCCCGCTCGGCGCAGAGGTTCACCTCCTCTGCCAGCCGCTCCGCGAGCCGCTCACCTCTCCACCCCAGCGACAGCATCCTCACCGTGCGCTGCTCACCATTCAAAAGCATCGTTTTCTTTCCTCCCTGCTACTTAGTTGTAGCCCCGGGGTTAGGGTGAGGAGTTAGGGTTCGGTTAAGGGGGTGCGGTTCAAGGTTATGCATAAGGGTTTAAGGTAAGTGGGTAGCAGTTAGGGGCATGGGATATTACATTGGTGAGGACAGTTATAGGCCCTAAGAGATCCTATAAAAACCTAATACTATACTCTCCCAGGCATCTGCTGTGGCTCCAACAAAGGTATTATGTATTTTTCTCACTGCCTTTGTACAACGCTGTTAGACGTCTAAGTCATATCTATACATTTTGACACTATATAGATTTTTTTTGGCAATTAGTATTTAGATGTTTTTTCATCACGTGGGAAAAAGCCGGGAATGGCTCTGAGAATACCGCCACATATAATGGAACGAGAGTAAAGTTGTTGTTTGTACTCGGGTCATTATGCACGTTGTTAAAAGACATTCGGGATTTGGCTTCAATTGAGATTTTTAAGTCTCAACTTAAAACATTCCTATTTCAGAAAACTTTCACCTAATTTTATATTCAGGCTCTTTCCCTCCTTTTATTATTACCATTTGTAAATGCGATTTATAGCTTTTTATTCTTACTGTTTGTTTTATGCATATTGTGTACAGGGCTCTGCGTTCCATGGATGAAGGGCACTATACGAGTCTAATTTATCATTATGTATGTGGTTCATCGACACCCTGGACACCCTTGAAAATAAAATATTCCATCTGAATGGATTTCCCAAGTGAAATATATATAAATAAAATTGAGATATAAAAACTCAGCGCCAGTAGACAGTCAGAAACCTACTTCCTGTACTGCCTTCTGTAAGCACCACCTCTTTGCACTGTAGATGGATGTTTCACATATAAGACTCCCACCTATGACCGATTCACCAAACCACTCCACTATCAAGCTGGATTAGAGACCATAATAGAGGGTTTTTTTTGGGTTAAATCGCGTAAATATATAAATGTGTCATTAAAACCCGCCACCACCCGACACAGCCAACTAGTAAGGGTTGTCATGTAAACAGAACATGCCAATTCGTCACTAGTACAGCACACCGGTGTGTTGGAGAGCCAAGCCACAACATTTACAATCTGAGTACGACGTTTCGCCAGTAATTACAACTAGCTTCATCAGGCGAACAGCCAGATTTGTGGAGAAGTCCACCTGTTTCGTTCCTTATATAGAGGCGTAGATGTGGTGACCACGCTTCTGCGCTCTTGCGCAAAGTGGGGGGGGGGGGGATTAATGAGTTAACATTATGCATGTGCATTATGCGTGCCGTTTGATCTTGTCCTTCCTGTCCATTGTGTGTACTAAAATAGCCGTACCAACGGTAATACCTATTGAAGTATGGTGGCCTGTATCGGCGTGCATTTCAACAATGTATTATTTGATGATTCGCTTTCCACGCAGCACTAAGTCGATAGCTATCCGAACGGTTAAAATATTTTTTATTTCTTTCAATTTCGATAGATTCTCTAATTAGTCTTGGCCAGTAGTAGCTAGTTTTGCACAGAACTTCAACATCATAAAAATCAATTTAGTGTCCTTGTTGACACGCGTATATTTCTCTGATGTTCCATTAGTCTCGTGCTGATCATTCGTCCTGTTTGCCCTACATAGCATTTGCCACAAGTGCAGTTAATCCTGTACACACCTTCTGTTGATAGCTTCGGTAATACATCTTTTGTACCAGATATACATTTCTGTATTCTATGTACCGTGGCAAATCTGACTCGGATATTTTTTTCCCAAACATCTGGCTAGATTATCATTTACTCCCGCAATGTACGGTATTTTGATCGTTTTAATTGCTTGAACGGTTTCAATGCTCGTGTTATTTGATTTGGTGTTAAACTGGATTAGAGGCGTTGGGATTATTTGGCTATCATGAAAAAAAAATAGACAACTATTATTGTGACTTGTGGGGAATCATAGTAATATTAAATCAGTGCAGTATCTTCTACCAACGGGGAAGTGTGCAAGGGAAAGCAATAGAGTGAAAACATATCATGAAATAGTTGTGGAAAATTTTCCGACTTGGAATTTGAACACATGGTCGCCTTTGTAAATTACATCCCAGGATCTTTAACATCAGTTCAGCAGAAAAGGACACACTGTCAAGGCTCAGCAACGTAATCAGACGACAGGATTCACACCACTAGGACACTGCAACACTGCCTGATTGGTGAAGGTACTTATACGCACCAGGCTATGAATCATCACCACAGCAACGTATATGTTTCTGCCTCAGCTATTAAGTACGAGTTAATTGAAATTGTGTTAGGATGCCTTGCGTGTGATGTTAAACCATATACAGTAATGGTGCACCTCAAAAATATTGTTGAGGAAGGGAGCAACAATTAATGGCAACTATCCCTCTCCAATTCTGGTTCAAGACACATAGATGAGGCATGGAGTTGCGTGCTGGAGATGGGGCATGGGATCAGTTGGATCCCATGCCCCAATTATATTATTTTTGAAGGGGCAATACTGAACCAACGTTACAATCGAGGGAGAGGTTCTTTTCAAGGCGTGTTCATAGGTGGCTGATGATGTGGTTTTACTCCTTCTTAATTGGACAAGCTGCCCTCAAGCGGCCTGGAGAGCTCACCTCAATGCCTTTACACTTGTCCTATTAGATTTTCTATTTCAACCGCATTGTGTGCTACCAATGTCATCAACATTCTGTTGCTCATCAATACAGACTGCTGTGTTTCTCCCAAATCAAGTACACTGTGCATATTAATGTCTGTCTTGAAAACTCACCTCTTTAAACTAGCCTTTACCCCTAGTCCTGGCCGTTTACCCTGGTTATCTTTATTCACTGCTTTCCATACACAGGGCGCATTGGGATCTAAGGATGAAATGGGCCTTACAAATGTAAATTATTTTTAAAGTGACACTGTTGCTGCCCCAGAGACAATATTTGAAATAAGACAAACACAGAGAGAAGTTGATGGTTGAGCCACATGGCTCTCCTCTGGATGCAGGTGCTATTACACAATTCTTTTTTTGAATTAAAAACTAAAACAACGCAGAGTAAACCTATGCGAGTTATACCAGTGTGGAAAATGCAAAATAAGTAAACGCTCGCCTCAAAATTGTCGCCTTCCCATGCGTCATTCTGCTCCTCACCTGTGCACTGCCACTAAGTTCCTGAAGGAGCTGCATCGGCCCAACATCCGCGGTGTCCACCTCCTCCACCAGCAGTAGAACAGCCCGAGAACGGTTCGACGGTGCCGCAGCCAGCATCTCTGCCAGACTTGGCACATTCCGCTCTGCCACGTCCCCGCCCAGCCGGCTCACGGCCACGGCCGAAATCACGTCGGCAACACTGTCGGGGCGGAACGCTGTCCACAGTACAGCTCTCTGGAAGATGTCAAGATGCTCAAGCTCACGGGAAGGGAGGGGGCCCAGGAGGGTCGTGCAGCCACCCCGGCGAACGCCACCGCTGTGGCCGAAATACTCGCGCCACGCTCGCTCGTCCTGGGCCAGGCACCGTCGGAGATCGTGGAAGTGCGGCAGGCGTTTCTCCAACTCATAGCACGTCTGCCACAGCTCACGGGGAATCCATCCTGGCCGCTCCCTGTGGTCCGATGGCACCGCCCCTTCCTCGCCCTCCCTTCCAAAGCCCTCTTCCTTCTCATCGCCCTCCACTTCACTGCGATCCTCATCGGCCAACATTCGAGCGAATGACGTCAGCTCTGCAGCGCTCGCATTCAAGTCTTCGGCTGCGATCAGGAACGCGAGCATTCTGGCGTGCGCGTGCAGCATGCCAGGCGCGACTTGCGCGTACAGCTTCTCTGTTAGCGTGTGGATGAGCTCCAGCGCTCTCACTTCAGGCACCGACAGCGCGGTGCCGTCGGCGAACACGCGCGAATCGCGCGCCGGTAACGCCCGCTTCACGGAGCTCAAAAACTCCGCTGCCGGCATGAAGTACAGAGCGTTCAAGTGGGCGGTGCGACGAAGCGCCGTGAAAATGGCAACGCATCGCCGGGCGATCGGCTGGTACGGGCGACGCGTCGCCTCGTGCCTCGCGCAAAGCAACTCCGTGTCGGACCGATCGTCACGAGTCTGAGCCGAGTTTTTCTCTGTTGATTCTATAAATGGCACAAGCGATTTGTTTTCGATGAGGCTCGTTGGCGAATCTGCTATTTCTCCGATCAAATTGTCCTGAAATGCAAAGGGAATTTTTTTTTGAAAAGTATACACCATTCTATCTGCAACAGAAATAGTTTTCTTATGGTATATATGTATGTATGTTGAACTTCTTTCACACTGTATGTAGCCAACCGTGCTAATCGGAGGTGTGGGAGAAGGACAACAAACTGAACTCAAAAAGCAGGTTCTAAATATGCCTGTTGCTTTCCAGCTTTATTTCTCTATTTATTTAAAACAACAAACAATTATGGAATTAATAAAAGAAGCTCGTAAGCGGCATGAAAACATTTGACAAATACTGGACAAACCAGCATCGCAGCAAGAAGTTGGCCTGGTTACACCAACAAGGCAAATATAACTGTCTGGTGAATATCTGACAGCGATGTCGACAACAGGCCATCACTTAGCGGTGGATCGAGAATGCTCGAGCGCATGTAGTGGTCACCTGCTGAACGCACGCCTGCTTGTTCAGGAAGAGGAGGTCGCGCGTGAGCGTGTGCTGCTCCCCAGAGTAGCGTGGCCGCTCGGTGCGGAGCAGCTCCTGCAGGACGAGGTCGTGCAGCCCCTCGGCCTCCACGGACACGTCCAGCACGCTCGTCACCTCCAGCAGCGTCTCCAGGAATCCCGCTGCAGGCACACACACACACACACGTGCACAAAGACAGAGATCCCCCGTATAGCGTGTAATAGACGGTTGGGGCGAGTGCTGTTCGTGAGCGCTCATGAAGTACGGCATGGCATACGAAAGGGGTGGTGTGGCCTGCACCGTGCCCGGGCCGCCTTTGTCTTCCCAGTGTAGATGTTTGCACACCACACCAGGTACTCAATTAAGGGATAGTCGACCTATGCACTAACCAATACAACATGGCACTCCCCCCGGTCATCATTAACAATGCCTTATAACAGAATAATATATAATCGGCTGTTTCAGGCAATGGCCCCTCTGCCAACTCTGACCACTAATGCAGTCCCCTGCATTTTTTTTTAAGGGGACTATGTCTGCGGCCTTGTTATACACTTGCCCATCTCAATGTTTCTCCATTCAACGCTGCCGGGTCCAGACGCAGGGTCTCTGGCGCTGGCAGTGAGCCAGAGACAACGGACTGACTGAGACTGTTAAGAAAAGTGAGCTTTGGACCTGACACATTGCGAGAAGGGATAACGGCCGGTGGTCGAGACTAATCACAGAGTGGCAGGCAAAGGAGGGAACATGCCCGAGAACACCGTTCCCCACGTAAGTGAAGGGATGCAATCAGCTTGTGTGCAGGTGCTCGACAGATTGTTGTATTGCAAGTCTATAATGGATGGTGACAGCTTGTGGATGCCCTCATTCAGTAATGGATAGATCATAAATAATTATATTTATTACGATGGGATTATAACGATGACGGCAACAAAATGCCCAGGCTTACCTCCACGAGCAGCATGCAGTGCCAACGGCAGCGAAGTGGCTAAGTAGAGCCTAAAACCATGGCGGGCTGTGACCACCTGGCCCCCGAGTGTAAAGCTGCGCTCGTCCTCGGTCGCGCCCCACGGCCTCTCTTGCGACAGGAGGTCCTTCAGCCAGGACGTGATATCCTCCCTCTCCACGTGGGTTATCAGCACAGTAGCTCCTGGAGTGCATGCGTACACAAAAAATACAATGTAATTGGTAGCTGAATAAAGTGGCAATTTATAAGAGAACCCCTGTGAAGTTGCACGTCAATCGTTTACATCTTTTACGATCCAAAGTTATAATGGACAGGCTGTACTATGCACGCATTCAAGGTGATGTCAACCACTTTGCTGGCAAAACTATGCCCTGCCGCAAGGGATGCGAACCCGTGTGAACAGTGTGCCAAATGACTTAAGTGTACATGGTGCAACTATTTCGTCAATCCACTGGTGGATAGGGCCTCCCTACGCCATGCGGATCATGCGGGTTATTTGACTACACTGAAATACGCTGGTCAGTGCGGGTTAGTGAAGGCGGGGAGCATAGACATAGGGACATACAGTGAGGGAAAAAATAATTTGATCCCCTGCTGATTTTGTACGTTTGCCCACTGACAAAGAAATGATCAGTCTATAATTTTAATGGTAGGTTTATTTGAACAGTGAGAGACAGAATAACAACAACAAAAAACCGGAAAAACGCATGTCAAAAATGTTATATATTGATTTGCATTTTAATGAGGGAAATAAGTATTTCACCCCCTCTCAATCAGAAAGATGTATTGCTCCCAGGTGTCTTTTATACAGGTAACGAGCTGAGATTAGGAGCACACTCTTAAAGGGAGTGCTCCTGATCTCAGCTTGTTACCTGTATAAAAGACACCTGTCCACAGAAGTAATCAATCAATCAGATTCCAAACTCTCCACCATGGCCGAGACCAAAGAGCTCTCCAAGGATGTCAGGGACAAGATTGTAGACCTACACAAGGCTGGATGGGCTACAAGACCATTGCCAAGCAGCTTGGTGAGAAGGTGACAACAGTTGGTGTGATTATTCGCAAATGGAAGAAACACAAAAGAACTGTCAATCTCCCTCGGCCTGGGGCTCCATGCAAGATCTCACCTCGTGGAGTTGCAATGATCATGAGAACGGTGAGGAATCAGCCCAGAACTACACGGGAGGATCTTATCAATGATCTCAAGGCAGCTGCGACCATAGTCACAAAGAAAACAATTGGTAACACACTATGCCGTGAAGGACTGAAATCCTGCAGCACCCGCAAGGTCCCCCTTTTCAAGAAAGCACATATACATGCCCGTCTGAAGTTTGCCAATGAACATCTGAATGATTCAGAGGACAACTGGGTGAAAGTGTTGTGGTCAGATGAGACCAAAATGGAGCTCTTTGGCATCAACTCAACTCGCCGTGTTTGGAGGAGGAGGAATGCTGCCTATGACCCCAAGAACACCATTCCCACCGTCAAACATGGAGGTGGAAACATTATGCTTTGGGGGTGTTTTTCTGCTAAGGGGACAGGACAACTTCACCGCATCAAAGGGACGATGGGCGGGGCCATGTACCGTCAAATCAGCCAGGGCATTGAAAATGGGTCGTGGATGGGTATTCCAGCATGACAATGACCCAAAACACACAGCCAAGGCAACAAAGGAGTGGCTCAAGAAGAAGCACATTAAGGTCCTGGAGTGGCCTAGCCAGTCTCCAGACCTTAATCCCATAGAAAATCTGTGGAGGGAGCTGAAGGTTCGAGTTGCCAAACGTCAGCCTCGAAACCTTAATGACTTGGAGAAGATCTGCAAAAAGGAGTGGGACAAAATCCCTCCTGAGATGTGTGCAAACCTGGTGGCCAACTACAAGGAACGTCTGACCTCTGTGATTGACAACAAGGGTTTTTGCCACCAAGTACTAAGTCATGTTTTGCAGAGGGGTCAAATACTTATTTCCCTCATTAAAATGCAAATCAATTTATAACATTGTTGACATTCGTTTTTCTGGATTTTGTTGTTGTTATTCTGTCTCTCACTGTTCAAATAAACCTACCATTAAAATTATAGACTGATCATTTCTTTGTCAGTGGGCAAACGTACAAAATCAGCAGGGGATCAAATATTGTTTTCCCTCACTGTAGTAGAGTAAAATAATGGTTTCTGCTGCACTGCCCTCTGCTGCCCACAATGTAACGCCACAGCCGATTATCACCCATGAAAACTCTATTCAGGGACCCCTTCTTACGTTCTAAAATTTTATGAGCTCGTGTGCACTCTCGGTGATTTGGTCATATGATCAAAGGACTTAGTAAAGTGCGACAATAATTATATTTTGGTGTACAGAGAGCAGAAACAATGTTCATCTCTAAATGTCGATGCACATCCACATGCATGCACACAAGTTCACCTCTCTCTGCAGCTCCCACAAGCCTCTGCTCCAGTGCTGGATCTGTAACCATGAGCACCTGCAGATCACTGCCTTGCTGCTCCTCACCGCTCACACTGGTAGCTGCTGTGCACATGTACAAAGTGCATATAAGCACCCAATAAAGAGAAGTGGCTAAGCTTCAAATCACATATCACAGCAGCATCATAATTATTAACCATGTGCGGCCTCATGTCTGAAAGCAACCCATCAGGTCTGCTTCTGTGGGTTTATAATAGATGTTATTCTTGCTCCGATTTAATTCATCCATCTGCTATTAAGTTATACCATCATGCATTTTCCTGTTTTTGGCTGCCATTCCACAGCGAGTTGTGTATAATAGAGACATATGTCCTAATCAAAATATCTTAGACTTTTGTGTGTTGTAAGGTTCACCCACTCCTATTTAATTTAGTAAAGTGTCTGCAAATGTGAGCAACTGTTGAAAACATCATAAAAACTCAAAACATGTTTTGGTGGAGATTAAAAACAATGCCGTTTTAACAGAAATTACTTCTAGTAATTGAGTGATAATTATGACTTCCCCAGGAGATATAAACCTACCATTATTCTGTCTTTGTAATATCAGGAAGCCACTGTAACTATGCACTTTTAAATCTAGATTGAAAACTAAATTTTTTACAATACTTTTTTGTGTTTAGTTTGTCGTCCTTCCCCCGCACCTCTGATTAGCACAGTCGAAAGAAATTCAACATACATACATATATACACATAAACAAATTTACCTGCGCTTGCACCCCGCTGTTGATCTGCTGCGTTTCTCTCCGAGGCCACTTCTCGCTCGATGAGCCGCACCCAGGTCGCCGCCTGCCCGTCAGGGTCCAGAAAGAACAGGCATCGCCGCCGTCTCACATGTCGCGCGCACACGTGTGCCATCAGGAACGCCTCCCTGGCGCCAGCATATGACGGCAGATCTTCCTGATGCCATCTCTCATCCTCCTCCTCCGAACCCAGTGCGTCTCGCAGCGAGAACGGCGTCCGCACGGGGATGACGGCGCCCGGTCCCGTCGTCGAATCTCCCTCGCCCACGTCTGACGTGACGTTTTCTTTTGGGTCGCCGTCACATGTCACCTGCTGGGCTCTGCTGGGAGGAGCCGGCGTGGAGTCTCCGTCCTTGCCATCGCCATCGAGGCAAAGTCGAAGCCACGCCACCAGAAGCCGCCGGCGGGAAGCACCGTCGAAGGGCGCCGCATACACCGCGCTGGCCGACGCCAAGAGGGCGTCCCCGGCAGCGGCGCTCAACAGCGCCCGCGCTTCTCGGTTCAGCGACTCCCAGCCGCCCTTTTGCCTCAATAGCGCGGCCCGCAGGTGCGCGCCCTCTTGCAGGCGCAACCGAGCATCGTGGATGCGGGCAAGCAGCCCGTCCCGGGCCAGCGCGGCGCCTTCCAGCTCCTCGACTGCGTGCCGCCGCTCGCCGCTCAACTGCTCGGCGTGGAGGCGCCGGCGGCCCAGCGAGCGCCGGGCCGTGGCCAGTGCGGCCTCGAGGGCGGCGGCCTCCAGCTCGGCGGGGCGTAGGAGGCGGCGCGTGCGGCCGTAGGCGTAGACGGCGCGGAGCCACGAGCACAGCGAGTCGGCGGCACGGCTCGACTCCCGCACTAGCGCCGGCGAGAGGCCCGGGTCGAGCACAGCCGCCTCCAGCCGCTCGAATGTCTCGTCTGTGATGCCGTCCTTGTCTAAGAACTCCAGGTCCTTGGGTGATTGCAAAAGAGAAATCTTTCAAGAAAAACATTCAGTCAAAACAACTCAACAATATCATGATTATCGCTGCCTTTTATATACTACCAACCCTTTGTGAATCCACTGCTGTATGGTGGCCTCCCCACCAATGGCGGAGCCAGGATTTTCAGGTAGGGGGGGCAACCCCTCCAGTAAATAAAAATGATAGTTGTTAGTAAGTAAGGACTTGTCCCTTGCTTTTTATTTGACGCGTGTGCAGGGATGGCGCAGCCATCGATCGAGGGTCGAACTCTAACCGCGTGTGATCAGCATCGTGCTCGCTGAAGGTGAATGCCTTCAGGGAAGTCGTGTACTGTATACGCAACTGCGCACAATTCTGTGAGTCACTTATAACTGCTTTGCCGTTACTTATTGCCAATTATGGACTCAGACTATTGTCCTATCATCTCATAGAGTCCTTGGCACGTAATAATATGCTACGCAGTGGCAGTGGGGGGTCGCAAAATGCCGATTTCTTACTAATAAACCCCAATGATCCGATCGAAATTAGGGATTTTGATCGGATAATTGGGGGGGCACGTGCCACCCCCCCCCCCCCTCCGCCAGTGCTCTCCACGCCTTGGTGGTCAGGAAGTTGTTTGACAGTACTTGACCACGCTGGTAAGTGCTGGTTGGTGAAGGAGGGGCCCCAGGACCGGATCAGGTATCACTCGCCACTGATGTTAAAAGTGGCTGGAAATTGACTCAGGTCTCTGGGTTCGTAGCCATGACTCCATGCTAATTTCGTTATTAAAACGGTGGCTATTTCCTTATGCTCTAAACTTTTCTTTAAAACCCATCAGTTGGCTTTAATATTTGTAACTTACACGGGTTTAGGTATTTAAAAAGAGGCATGGGGTATGACGTTTCGATAGTGGGCTTGTAGATATTACGTACAGGTTAAGAGTTATAACGTAATGTATTCATAAGCATCATGCAAAACACGGTTTAAATGTTGCATAACTCCAATAATTGGACCTAATTCATGAAGGAAAGACTCCACGTTCATTGTATCTAAATTTCGATTTAAAGCTTTCGTGACTGCAATGATTCATCTTCTTTGGTTCTTTCGGTAAAGTCACGTAGAATGATAATAAAATAATAAATTGATAAAATAAAATAACACAATAATATTCTCACACAGTGAGAATATTACGTGACTTACCGAAAGAACCAAAGAAAACATTGTATCTAAGTTTTATTCTATAAATATAATGGGCAGTTAAATGATAAAGAAATACATCGGAGTAATGAATTCGCCAAGAAAATAAAATCTCTATCTCTCAGCATTTGTAAATAAAAGTTAAGCAGCAAGCCTCCCATCATTGTCATTATCATTGTCATCATCGTCATTATCATCGTCATCATCTTCTTGATTATACCCTGAGAGCTCAGTAATAACAGCACTATCTGTTAAGACCGCATCACTTTGCTGGTGGTCAGTATTGGTGATCCTATGGAAACTCTGGTTCCTACTTCATGAATAAAAATTACTTATATAATCGATTAATGACACATGAATAGAATCGTGTGAGAGTTGACAAATATAGTATTTTATGTAAATGACATGAAAGGCACACTCTTGGGTTAGGTTCGTGCTCATAGAGTGAACAAAACTGTATAAACCTGACAGACAAAAATTAGAAACAATACAAATTATGCAGTAAAACCAAGACAAAAAAGATTATTGGATTGAATTGTGACCGCAGATAATGAAATTCATAGATTCTCTGAGGGGAAACAGCATTTTAAGTGTCTGATTGGAACATTGAAAGAAATGATGACTGTTAAACTAAAATTAACATCGCCGGACACAACACCTCAACATGGCAAGAGGAAAATGTCAACAGTGTGAACAATGGGAGAGAGAGGTGGATTAGAGGACGAGATGTGCTTTCATGCGAGCACTCACCTCCTTACTCAGGAGCGCACTCGCACACATGCGCGCACGAACAAAGACAAAAATCCTCCGTATAACCTGAATAGACTGTTGGGACAAGTGCTGTTAGCGAGCACCTATGAAGGCCGGCACAGCACACGGGGGGTGGGTGGCCAGCACCACGCCCGACCGCCTCTGTCTCCCTGGTGGTGATGTTTTTACACACCGCACAAGGTACAGATTTGAGGCTGAGTCGATCTAGGGGAGGCCCACGACCAGTTCAGATTTTCATCACTGGTGTTGGCCGTGAGTGGGAATCGAACTCGGGTCGCCAGGTTCATAGTGCAGCGAGCTAACCGCTACACTACCACTCCCCACTCGCACACACGGGCGCACTCACGCAAGCTAACATGGGCACGCACCTGCAGGAAGTTTGGGCGCAGCATGAGTATGCGCGCGTCCTCCCAGCCGGCGTGGCATCCAAAGAGGAGGCCCACGGCGTCCGCCACAGCAACTACAGGGGGTGGCGGAGCGCGGTACGAACGCAGCTCCTCCACGTCGCGCGGACGCAGTGCGCGCAGGGCCCGCAGGGCCGCCTCGTACACCGGGCTCACCTGAAAAGGAATAAGGGGGAAGGAGAGACACAACATCACACGGCTCAGCTGGGAGCGACACATGCCTCTAACTGCCTCATATGGCAGGCTCACCTGGAGGCAAACCGGCGACGGTACTCACGTGGGGTAGATCGGAAATTTGGCTCATCTGCAGGCAAAATGGGCTCACCTAGGAACAAAACACTGTTGTATGTTATTGTAACTTTCCGAACTGCCCCTACTGGACATCTGTAAAAGAGAACTTCATAGCTCATCAGATTTCTCCAGGATAAATAAAGATTCTGATTCACTGGCTCACTCGGGAACAAACCACACTCACCCAAGAGCAAAAACCCAGCAGCTGGACCAGTGAAATCTAGCACACACCAAACCAGAGAGGATGAAACTGTCGCTAAATTTATCTTATGTGTGTGTGATCAACAAGGCATGAGCATGCGTGCCAGCCTGTGTGATGCTACGTGGCCAACCTGGTTGAGTTGAGCTCGCATCTTCTTGCGCAGTGCTTCCAGCTGCTCGAGCAGTGCTGAGATGTGCTCCTCTGTCTGCCGGCATCGCTCCAGGGCCTCCTCGAGCTCACGGTGCTTGCGGTCCGAGGTGCTCTGCAGCTGCTGCACCAGCTGTGTGTATGCAGGTGCACGTACGGGGAGCGGGAGTGCAGTGGTTAGCGCGCTGCGCTATGAACCTGGCGACCCGAATTCGATTCCCGCTCATGGCCAACACCAGTGACGATCATCTGAATCTGTCCTGGGCCTTCCCTAGGTCGACTCAGCTCCAAATGGGTACCTGGTGCAGTGTGTAAACATCGCCACTTGGGAGACAAAGGCGGCCAGGGGGTGAAGCTGGCCATCCTCTCCCTCGTGTGCCGTGGCGGCCTTCATAGGTGCTCGCTAACAGCACTTGCCGCAACAGTTTGTTCAGGCTATAAGGAGGGATCTTTGTCTTTGCATGTATGTGCATGCGAGATTTTGTGGAGAGTGGTGGCGCAGTGTTTTGTGTCCTGCGTGTGTCCTGACTACGGCAAACATCAACATCAGTTGCGAGCACATTTTCGGAACCTGGTGTGGTTTTAAAAATTCGGCACTGGGGAGGCAAAGGCGGTCGGGCGTGGACCTGGCCATGCCAGACCTTTTACACTGTTCCGGCCTATATAAGGGCTCTTTAGTGTGTAAAGGTTCCATCGATGATCGTTGATTTGTTTTCATGAATGTATTTTGTTGCGTAACGAAACCCAGCACCCAGGAGACAAAGGCTGTGGGTGTGCCACTTAAAATCGCCGAGATGACAGTCAATCCAGCTGACCAAACGGGATTTTTCATGTGTAAACGCTGAAAACAACCAACTCAGCAGAAGCACTGCTTGCAGAAGTTTCCACTGGTTTGTCAATGCTATTCAATGCATTCGTGGAAAAACGCACTCCAATCTCTGCAGAAATATTTTGCACGTACATTAACACCTTGCTAAAGCATATAAATACTGCATACACATACATTAACTTTAACAACCACGCACAAACATGGCGAGAGCTTGCTGAGATGTACATTGTATCTACAAGACATGCCTGTAATAGACAATTAACTTTTCATGGCAATCATAAATCCATACGTAACATTTTGTAGAATTGATTTGGCCTTGGTGACTGGAACAAACTGGTATGACTTAATGCACATGAGTCAGCGCTGGGGAGGACACGGGCAATTTGAGCAATGAGGTGGGGTGTTTATCACTGACCTCTTTTGTCTGGAATCACAAAATTAGAGCTCATTAACAACGCTTGTAAAGAAAAAAAAATCGTGCAGACAGGACAAGGTCATGTAGAGTGAGGGAACAAAGTATTTGATCCCCTGCTGATTTCGTACGTTTGCCCACTGACAAAGAAATTGTCAGTCTATAATTTTAATGGTAGGTCTATGTAAATCCAGAAAAACGCATGTCAAAAATGTTATAAATTTATTTGCATTTTAATGAGGGAAATAAGTATTTGACCCTCTCTCAATCAGAAAGATTTCTGGCTCCCAGGTGTCTTTTATACAGGTAACGAGCTGAGTTTAGGAGCACACTCTTAAAGGGAGTGCTCCTAATCTCACGTTGTTACCTGTATAAAATACACCTGTCCACAGAAGCAATCAATCAATCAGATTCCAAACTCTCCACCATGGCCAAGACCAAAGAGCTCTCCAAGGATGTCAGGGACAAGATTGTAGACCTACACAAGGCTGGAATGGGCTACAAGACAATTGCCAAGCAGCTTGGTGAGAAGGTGACAACAGTTGGTGCGATTATTCGCAAATGGAAGAAACACAAAATAACTGTCAATCTCCCTCGGCCTGGGGCTCCATGCAAGATCTCACCTCGTGGAGTTGCAATGATCATGAGAACGGTGAGGAATCAGCCCAGAACTACACGGGAGGATCTTGTCAATGATCTCAAGGCAGCTGGGACCATAGTCACCAAGAAAACAATTGGTAACACACTACGCCGTGAAGGACGGAAATCCTGCAGCGCCCGCAAGGTCCCCCTGCTCAAGAAAGCACATATACATGCCCGTCTGACGTTTGCCAATGAACATCTGAATGATTCAGAGGACAACTGGGTGAAAGTGTTGTGGTTAGATGAGACCAAAATGGAGCTCTTTGGCATCAACTCAACTCGCCGTGTTTGGAGGAGGAATGCTGCCTATGACCCCAAGAACACCATCCCCACCGTCAAACATGGAGGTGGAAACATTATGCTTTGGGGGTGTTTTTCTGCTAAGGGGACAGGACAACTTCACCGCATCAAAGGGACGATGGGCGGGGCCATGTGCCGTCAAATCTTGGGTGAGAACCTCCTTCCCTCAGCCAGGGCATTGAAAATGGGTCGTGGATGGGTATTCCAGCATGACAATGACCCAAAACACACGTCCAAGGCAACAAAGGAGTGGCTCAAGAAGAAGCACATTAAGGTCCTGGAGTGGCCTAGCCAGTCTCCAGACCTTAATCCCATAGAAAATCTATGGAGGGAGTTGAAGGTTCGAGTTGCCAAACGTCAGCCTCGAAACCTTAATGACTTGGAAAAGATCTGCAAAGAGGAGTGGGACAAAATCCCTCCTGAGATGTGTGTAAACCTGGTGGCCAACTACAAGAAACGTCTGACCTCTGTGATTGCCAACAAGGGTTTTGCCACCAAGTACTAAGTCATGTTTTGCAGAGGGGTCAAATACTTATTTCCCTCATTAAAATGCAAATCAATTCATAACATTTTTGACATGCGTTTTTCTGGATTTTTTTGTTGTTATTCTGTCTCTCACTGTTCAAATAAACCTACCATTAAAATTATAGACTGATCACTTCTTTGTCAGTGGGCAAACGTACTAAATCAGCAGGGGATCAAATACTTTGTTCCCTCACTGTAGTTTGTTCCAGTTTAAATGTGCACCCGGCATAACACAGTGCAGAGGTCGGTGCACTGGTTGATAAGTCATTTTCGCAGAATTAATGTTTGGTTTCAGTCATCCACTGACGTCTCCAGAAAATGAACAAAGCACCCCTGTCACCAAGTAAAGATTATAGACTATGCGGCATCGCCATTTGTAGTCGGTAGTTGCATACCAACAGTGCCATAACCGAAATTCTAAATTTGAAAATCAGCTTCAACAACACTCTGCAAAAATCGAGCAGGTATACCTCGCACAGGTGATAATGGCTCCCAATGAGCTCTCAATTGGTTAAACAAATGAGCATTAATCGGTCAGTCAGTACAAGTTGGTGTCCTGTGGGACGTGTGTCACCTCCTGAGATGATTCCAGCTCGGACTTCAGCTCGACCATCTGCTCCTCCCACTCCTCGACAGTCCGCTCCACCTCCTGTACTCGGCTCAAGGCAGTGCCGAGCCTGTGGATTAAAACAAGCGGTGATATGGACGTATGCATGTACGTTGAACTCCTTTCGCACCGTACGTAACCAACCGTGCTAATCGGAGGCGCGGGGGAAGGACAACAAACTAAACACAAAAAGCAGTTCTAAAGAAATTAGTTTTCAATCGAGATTTTAAAATGCATAGCTTGAATGGCTTCCTAATATTGGCAGATCTGGGCTCCGATGGCGAGTCCCCTTCGATAACAAACATGGTGACCTGGGAGCGTCTTTATCAGTAACTGTCCTCAGGACCTTCTCCTCTACTCTCTTTCTTTTCTTCCCAATTATACCAGTTCTTTTCAGTGACTAGTTTGAAACGGTTTTCTGTTAATACTGACTCGTAGAATAGTACGACATTTCAACCACCAATACACAACACAGCTCAGCGATTGTGAAAGTTGGATGTACTGTACGACTTTTTTAATGTTTCAATAAATTAATGTATATGAAGGAATAAAAACCAATGATAAGCGACAAATGGGAAGCATCGTTTGCTCAGTGGTAAATCGCATGCATTTTAAAAGAAAATACCAATTCCTGAGGTGGTTTGCAGTTTATATTTGAACTTTTAAGATCATCATTTGAAAGCATGCATATTTAAAGTTTTGTTTTTACTAAAAAGCAGAAGTTACCGATGAATGCGCTCGTGCCGGTGCCTGTCGATTTGGTTGTGCAGAGAGAAGAAGAGGTCGACCGCGTCCAAAAATGCCTCGGGCGGGAAGAGGGCCTGAGCCCAGTTTCCGAGCGACTCCAACGCGAGAGTCTCTGCCGACTGGTGAACGCTCGCCAGCGCGGCGCAAATCCTGTGCTGATCATACGCGGAGACGTGTACTGCACACACAACGTAAACGGTGATTACCATACGGATGTGGACACTGACGATGTGGACACTGACAAAGGAAACCGAACAAAAAGCTGAAAAGTGGACAAGGATGCGTGGAAAGGTGCATTCTTGTAATTAGACTGAGACGGGAAGCAGGACATGTGGATTAAGAGAGCGTACGCAAGTTGGAGCCATCTGACTGTTAAGTGCACTCTGGTAGGAGGCATCGTTGGAAGAGATGTTGTAGAGACGAACTACTGAGTTGCAAACGAAGGAGGGAAACATGCCCAAGAAATCCAACCACCATGGAGACGGAGCAATGAAATAAACTTGTGTGCAGAAGCTAGATGGATTATTACATTGTGAGACCATGAGCTGGCGGCAGCTTGGGGAGACCTTCATCCAACAGCAGATAGATCATGGCTGAAGATGACGATGACATACTTGCACAAAGGTTCCCAATTTAACATTGCTGGATGCAGGGGTAAGTGATGTCAGTGAGTATTTACATCAAGGCAGCCGAAGCACCGAGTGGGAGGAGTGGCCAACCTTTAGATCTGCAGCACTAATGATGACCACACCATACGAGATATTCACGTTAGACTGAGTTAGCTTCCAGATGCTAACTGCTATGTGTTCGAACGATCAAACCTCGATTCCAAAAACTGCAACACAGTACGCTAACCACTACAATACTTCTTCTTCGGTTCTTTCGGTAAAGTCACGTAGAATGCGAATAAAATAATAAATTGATAAAATAAAATAACACAATAACATTCTCACGACGTTTCGGCCACAACACAAGCAGCCTTCATCAGGTGAAGGGACGAGACTGTCTGGAGGACAGCGCTCCAGCGCTTGTGTTGTGGCCGAAACGTCGTGAGAATTTTATTGTGTTATTTAATTTTATTAATTTATTATTTTATTCTCATTCTACGTGACTTTACCGAAAGAACCAAAGGAGATGAATCCTTGCAGTCACGAAAGCTTTAAATCGAAACACTACAATACTTCTCTGCACATGCACATATATAATGTTACGACCGATTTATTTTAAGCAGGGAAAAGGAAGGGGCCAATACCACACCTGCTCATCATTGTCTCTCCATGGGTGCTAAATAAGGGAATTATATAGCACGGCAGAGAGGCCAATGTCAGCTACAAATAAAAATTGTCACCGTGTCTTTCAGGCATATAGCAATTCATCCCTTATGATTAAATTCATGATCAGAATTGGGGGTTGCAATTCCATTCAAGATTAGATAAAATAAATAAATTACATCAAGTATCACTCTGTCTCCACCATTAGCCTAAATATAACAGCATATACTTTCCCTGATAATTAGATCAAATGTAAATAGTAAATGCTCCCACAATTTGATTTGATTAGTAAATGCGAAGCAGTCTTCTGTGTACTTACAATTGACTCTTGACGATAGTTATTAGGGATCTGTGTTCAAGGATGCCGAAGAATGTTTTTTGGATTTAGTCAGAGAAAGACAGCACGTACTGCGGTCATGTAGTGCGAGTCTCACAGGGGGCCCTATCACCTCGCCATCTCCGTGGAAGCATTGAAAGTAGAAGGGCAAAAGACAAAGATGAACAAGGGTGGAATGACAACAAGGAGTGCACCTAGCGAGTTCAGCATGGGGAAGGAACATGGTAAGGACTTGCACTGAGAGAAAATGTTGGCCTAAATTAAACGTCAACCTCCGAACTTGGAGTTGACCGACAGATGGTTGGATCGCTGAATGGTAGCATGGTGGTGGCGAGATGTTAACTACCTTGCCTGGTATATAGGAGATCGTGAGTTCAATCCCGACCCGACGCCTGTATATATGGAGTTTGCATTGTTCTCCCTGTGATCACGTGGATATTTCTGCAGGTCCTCTGGTATTTCCCTCCACATTTAGAAAAATGCGTGTCGAGTATTTGGCTGCTATAATTTTCCACGTGATAAGCCAATTCATTTAGCTGTCATTTGTGGTTAGGTCAGTTCTGAAAAAGAGCTATACGGCTCAGTGGGCCTTATCTGGTAAAATAAAAAAATAGTTTAGTTTAAAATTGTGTAGTGACATAGTTCGGAGACAGTAGTAGTGGGGAGGCACCTTCTTTGATTCTTGCACACAATGGCGACTATACGCACCCTACGTGGGTGTACACTATATATTGTACACACACAACCATCTATTGTCGGCGACACTATCTAGCTAGAACAGTTGGCAGGCTGTCTAGCTACCGGTGCCCAGTGATGGTGAAGACGGCGGCAACAATGGTGGCGAAATAACAGCACGGCGAGGGGATCCACTTCCAGCAACAGCCCCGAGCTCTCGCTCAGGACTCCCTCTTATGCTCCCGGCGTGGCCTTGCTCCGCCCTGGCCACGCCCCCCTTCTGGAACCTACTAGCAGGTTCCTGGGGCTTCCAGATGGACCCCTCCATGAACTCTGCCCTAGTTATCTTCCCCCCGTGTATACTGTCACCTGCTGACGTGTGTACTGCCGTACACTGCAGTTACCACTTTCTGTCAGCAGCCAGCGCTATTACTCTACAATAGTAAAAAAAAATATATATATATAGTTTGTAATGGACATTCAGCCTCATTCATGGCAGTGATTTTAAACGAAGTGGCGACCCACCTTTGACGGTCGCGTGCAGGAACTCAAGTCGGCGACGCGCCACGTGAACGAGCGTGCGGCGCCCCCAGCGAGAATGCACGCTCACAGAGGTGGCCATCGTCACGAGGGACGCGAAGTTACGTCCCCGCGTGAGCTCAGCCTCCTCCTCGTCCCCGCTCTGCCACGCGTCCACCAGGGTCACGACGTGCAGGTGGTTTCTCACACGCCGAAAGAACCTTGCGGGGTGAGACAACGGTTCAATGTGGGCATTGACTAAAACAATGAAGTGAAATTTTGAAAAATGTGCAAAGCGTGTAGAGATGCATGCTTGGAATTACACTGAAACCGAATAGCAATACTGGAGTTCGAGAGCATACGCAAGTTAAAGACATCATATTGCCGTGTTCAGAAGGTAAGTGAGCTTGAGCAGCCAAAGACGCTACAAGGGATGATGACCGGTGGTCGAAACTAACGATGGAGTGGCAGCCAAAAAAGGGAAGACGCCTGAGAGTACATCAACCACGGAGAAGGAGAAATGAAATCAGCTCGTGTGCATGTCCTAGATGGAATGATGGTGACAGCTTGGGAAGGCGTTCCTCATATGCAGTGGAATGATCATTGCAGATGATGACGATGACTATGTATGTGCTCTCCGAGATCAGACAATTTTTGTCATTTGGATGCTGGATAGAATGAGTCTGAGTTGCACGCACGGTCAGCTCACCTTTCCACAGAGCCCTGTGATCTTCTATCGACCTTCGCCAGCCGGTCTTTGCTCACAGAGCTGCCAGACAGCTTTTCCGAAATCTCTTTCAGGTCGGCACTCGAGTATAACTCCGGGAACATCCCTTCCCTTGCCAGCGCGACAAGCTGTGCGTGCCACCGCCGAACCACCCAGTTTGTCGCCAACAAGACGGCTGGTTTAGCCTCGGCGCCAGCATGCCAGCAGGCCATCTTGATTTGCTGCCTCAGAGATTCATCTATGGTTGCACCACCCCCAGTGCTCGCGCCCTCCGCGAGTTCAAATACGCTGGCCCGGCAAGCGCCGGCGGCTAGCCTCACCAGCGCCCGACGGCCAGTGCAGGGGCCGAGGCCGATCAGCAGAGCGTGGGAGGCTGGGCGGCAGAGCGCGCGGCACAACGCGGCCGCACGGCGGGTGCTCTCCTCCGTCACCCCGTCGTCGCCGGAACGCTTCTCCAGCACATGGGCCAGCTCCTGCCACCCAACCTCTCTGTGATGAGCTCTTCCCCTGTACGGCAGCAACCCCGTGAGGGTGGGTGCAAGGACACTGCTGTTGCAGTAGAGGATGTCCCTGAACTGCTCGCCGTGGTGGAGGATGTCTCCCATCGTTAGTGGCAACTCTTTGCTGCCGGTCGGTGGCTCGTCGGCCGGCTTTTTTTTACCGCTTCTCTTGCCTGATCGTGAGTGGGCCATATTCACGTCTGATTTGTTGCCGCTCGTACAGGAGTCGTAACTGCTCCGCACGGACCACCCTGTTAAACGTGGAGTTGTCACCCTGGCGGTTATTCTTTCAGCACACTGCGCATCAGCCGATGCTGGTTTTGCTCGTTCATCTTGAGCGGCCAAAGAGTGGGCAGCCCGGAACAAATGGCTCTTTCCATCATCATTATAATCATCATCTGCAGCTTCGCTGCCAGACATAGAAGAAAGATGCAAATATGTGGACATGTTGGCTTGCAGAGTGCTGGAAGAAGCCGCTGCAGAAAATGCAATCCCAGTATCTAAACTCAGCGCTGCTCTTCTGTGGTGTCGGGGTCGCTGGTTCAGAGACTCAGTTGAGAACTCCCCACTCATTGATGAAAGCCCAACAATTACATTTTTCTGCACTGCTCCGAGCAGGATGCCCTGGAAAGCATCCTCCCCCTCTGCCGTGCAGAGGCCGTCTCCAAGCGTGCGCCATGCCTCGTGGCTCCACAGGCGGACGAGGCGACAGGCAACTGCAGAAGGGCTCTCCGAACCTCGCACGCATGACTTTGGCGACACCGAAAGCAGGCTGCTCAAAATCTCCCCAACGGAGCTCAGAGAGAATGGACAGCACACTTCAGCTTGGGAGAGCTTTAGCCGTTCTCTCATCTGCGAGATCACCTCCCATGTAGCTCTGACCAGGGCATCGGCCAGGCGCTCGGGGTGAACCAAAGCATTGGTCGGAAGTTCCTGCAGCCAGACTAGTAGCGATGGAACGCAGACCGTGAAAATGTGCTCCTCTGTCACCGCCGGCAAGGTGAGCGTTGTGAAGAGGCGGGCGAGACGTGCTGGCACGGCCCGGCTCTGCTCCCCAATGTTCACCCACGACGCCAGGATATTTAAAGGAGCTGAATAGAAACTCGCAGACTGCATGCGTTCAGGGTCGTACACAGAGTTCATCGACAGCAGCTGCCGGGTAACTTCTACCAGAGGCTGGCTGCTAGACTTGACATCTGCAGAACATCAAATATTTGACTCCCACGATGCACACAGTCATGCATCACAATACACTGAGGATGAGCACCATAATGTTGTGACCATGGGGCACCGTGTTTGTACCTTGGCAAATATTGACTAGGGAACAGACCAGATAATATCGCATGTCTTTCATGACGAAACATTTTTCTCAAAATAGATGTAACGAGTAATCAATTTGTGAAAAGTGCAAAGCTCCAAGAATCATGCAACTGAAGACTAACGTAATTCCAGCCAAATGGTCTTTAACACACAATGCTATCATTTGATCCTTGTTGGACATATCCTATGTTAATATGTCATCGTTGTTTTCTGCTCTGCTCAGACTCCTACCACAGCCAATTTAGGAATACACTTCTTATCTTTATAACCACAAATCCCGTGGAAATTCTACAATGATTTCAAAACATAACATAATTACGTACCAACTTCAGCCAGGTGGAGATCATCCAGAAAAACCAGGAAGGGTGCTCGCTCTGCTCTAGACCCAGAGCCCAAAACGTTTTCTCCTTTGGCGCTCAAATTCACCACGCGGCTGAGGGACAATTTCTCCCGGAGAACCTGACGGAGGCGCGACGCCTCCAGGCAGGGCGACACGGCCACACGGTGCCGCTCGCCGCCCTGGCCAAACAAGGCCCTCCCTGGAGTGCAGAGTGACCGGAAGAGCCACGTGGCAGCCGGCTCCTTGTTGAGGCTGCCCGACTGAGACAGCAGGAGGCACGGGGAACCTGCCGACGCCAGCATCTCCACGAGTCGCGCGTACCGCTTGTGCTGTGGGAGGTGGAATAAGATAGTAGCATGTAACAGTGCATCGCGCTGTTCATTTAAACAAATTCCTATGCTCAGGGTACATGCATTGATATGTGTGTGTGTGTAAAAGGCAATTGATTCAGATATAAGCAAATGTGATTGCAATGACATGACCATGTTACTGGTCATGTCATATATGCCCACTGTATAGAAACAGTGGGCATATTTGTTTTGTAGGCAGGGAAAAAACGTTCTTGAGTCGGAACTTAAATTGGGGGAGCGTCAATAGCACAGATGGCTGGGGAAAGGGAGTTAAAGTCTTTGGGGATAGCAGTGGAGAAAGAGCAATCAACAACTTAGAAAAAAGTTAGGCTCTTGCTCATCAAGAACACAAACCATACAAATAAGACAAAAAAAATTATGATAAATAATACAAATAAAACAATACAAACGAGACAGAAACAAAACAAAATAGTATAGATTTAAATCACAACCCCAAACAGTGACATTTTGTAGAATTGCTTTGGGAGAGGTGATTTATCACACAACTAAGAGACAGACATGCATGACTTACTGTAATCATAATCTTTATTTACGAAGAGCCTACCATAGCAAGATGCTGTGAAGCACAGAAAGTACATGTCATGCTTCGTAATGAGTACGCATGTGAACACTTATTTTGATTCTAGCGCTGATTGATTCTAGCGCTGTCCTCCAGACAGTCTCGTCCCTTCACCTGATGAAGGCTGCTTGTGTTGTGGCCGAAACGTCGTGATTTTTCTTATTTTATTTTCACCTACGTGACTTTACCCAATAGAACCAAAGAGTACTTATTTTGATTTTGATTCCATGGTTAGCAGCATATTGATTAACTCGATCACTACCACAAGCACATTTTAGACTTTGTGAAATGCACTCATATTCAAGTCCTAGTTTAACATTGAGTGTCTTAAATTTAGTTTGAAAGAGCTCTGGTTCGTGTCCTGGAGTCATTCTGTGCCGTATCCAAATAGCCATTAATTACTGTGCGTTTTAAAAGTTTGTAGGCAGCCCAAGATCTTTAAGAAGCGTAAATTAGCCCCAAAGGTGGCATTATGCTACTTAACAGAGCGGCTGAAATAAGTTGAAATCAATAAACCAAATAATGTGGAGAAGCTGGAAACCTCGGGATGGATTTTCACATCGGCACTGGAGGAGTATCACTGGACCAGGTGCTGTACCTGTGGAAAGTTAGCGAATCCATCCCTGGGGTTGCTTGTGGCCGACGCCTGCGAGACTTCCCAAACGGCAAGGCGGCCCTCGGGTGGTTCAGGCCACAGCTCAAACACCGTTCCACATTCCGGCAGCGTGACTCCATGCCGGCTCGTGCTCAAAACACGCCGGGCCACCGAGTCAAACTCGCCCCAGTGCCTGCCACCGCATGACGCACACAGACACACACACAGGACATTTTGTTTTTCGGGTTTAAATTAAGGCCACTTTTAAAGTTAACATCATGCCTGGGTCGCTAACAGCGATGAAACTAAGCAATTTTATCTATATTTGTTCAAAGATTCAAATTGTTGTTTTGATACAAATGAATGGTAAACGAATTGGGTTGTTATGCAATCACATGCAACAATAAGAGATTCGTGCACACAATGCCTACATACGAGTGAACATTTAAATGCAGTGCGAGGAGGGAAACAGGCAAATGAGCCGTGACCGAGTCGGTGGAAGAGGGCTTTGTGGTTGAATAAATGTGGATTTATTTTGCATCAAAAATATTTGTTTAAAATAGATTTTTGGTAAAGGTTTATTAAAAAGATATATGAAATAAATGAAATATACATAATTGATTAAATTAAACAAGCCCCTATTCTGTGTAAGGGAAAAGTAACCTGTGGTCAAATACTCAAATGAAACCTAATTGACAGATAGGGATTCTTTTTTCACGTAATTAATGAACATGTATCCATACTCATGAGATTCAATGTGAATAAATTATATTATTGCGAGTGTATTTCGTCACGCGTGCCCCCCCTACCCCCATGTCAGCCCCCTCATTGCCCCCCCACACACAAAAACACGTGCCCATCTGCTGTAAGACTTTGAACATCACTCGCTTCACATGGCAGGCTGTTGCAAACGGTAGTGGCCAAGCAAAAAAGGGAACAAAAAAGCTAATCAGCTGAAATATTGTATCAGCCAATTATATTCCCGGCATGTACCTTAGCACCTCAACAAAACACACGCCGCTTCCGGTTACACAACGAATGGACTCAATGCGTAAACAACTGGGTCTTTATTTCCATGCAATGTGTTCAAGAGCTCGGATTCACAGAACACAATTTCCTTTCCAAAGGGGCGAGCGTCATTGTGTGGTTCCACTCCTGCGTGCGGAATCGGTGAGCCGCAGTGCCTCTGATAATGAATGCTCTGTTAGGGACAAATCACAGGAGGGGCTTCCTGCTGACCTTGTCTCCAGGCGTCCTCCGAAGCCCCACACGTAGGAGAATAGGAACAGCGCGACGGCCCGTTCGGCGCCGCATGACCACCCAGGAACGTCTTGTGGCAGTGAAGCTAATTACATAAGAAAGTCATTTCCACCCCCCCCCCACCACCACCACAAAAAAAAACACACGCAAATGAAACAGAGCAAATTAAGAAAGATCGATGTCGTTAAACTTCGTGATCAATGTCCAAGATTCAATTAAATTTGTTACATTTAGCATTTTTTATTCAGCTAGCAAGAATAGCAACCCATGTTTACTGGTGCAGAATACGCAAATATACCAATTAGCATGGAAGTTGTTGATGTCAAATAAAAAATAAAACGACCCATCAAAATATTGTGTCATTTTAGATGGAGGTCAACTGTTGTAACCCTCTATTGCACCCCCATTTAAAGAGAGCACCATACAATTTTGCCAGGATAAAAAATAAGACACATTTTCAGTTCTATATATGTATATATAAAACCACTTTTAAGAGGCTGGATCTCATCCAAGAACATATTCAGAAAAAAAATACATTTGCAATTAACTGCCAATTACACACAGATATCACAAACATTTAACCATCACCTTGGCTGAAATGTCCACTCAAGATGGATGGCAGGATATTCTACTCTGACTGATTGGATATCACAGTAAATGCAGTTCACGTGCCCATCCTACAGCATGCGGGGTAATTGGAAAATGGAGCTGTGGGTGTATATTGAGTTAGTCATCTGACAGAGATGGGGGCACATAAAATAAATCATGTTCACTCGTATAAATTCAGCCGTGTCTTCTCTGCTCAGCATAACATGATGTGACCTCTTCGTTAGGATTGACAATCTAGCCGGTGCATCATAGGGAGATGCCTCCACTTCATTGATTGACATTAATGGGTTTGAAGAGAAGCGATGCGTGATTGTCGTCTAATGATTTGGAGGAAGGGTTTGTGGATCACGTAGAGATGATGTGCAGTGTGAAATTTGAACTGTGTAAGGTGTGAGTATTCTCTACTCATATGCTGGGTGTCTCCTGGCATTCTAGTGCCTACCCATATTCAAAAGGAATAACACATGGAATAAGCCTATCATTCTAATCAGAACTCAGAGTTGTAAAATAAATGGATGCTTTGCTGAATAAATGAAAAGTAAATTGCTTTATTATTTACAGGCCTTTGTCAATTTGACTCCCCTTAAAATGAATGTGTTGTTTGACCGTAATTCAGCACACTGATTAGTGGAGGTGGTGAAGGAGTGATGCGGGCACTCCCAGTACTGTTTAAGATATCACTCACCGCTGATTTTAAGCGTCGATGGAAATCAAACTCAGGCCGCCAGGTTAAATCCGCAATGCACTAACCAATGCACCACCATTCCACCGAAGTAAACATTAAACAATTAAACATTTCTGGGCAAGTAATTTCACTAACAGCCGAAGCGTCGGGCTCACCTCCAGCAAGGCCCTGCCCATCCTTGGTGCCACACTCCTCTTGCCGCGGTGCGATGGGAAACGTCTCCAAGAGGGCGGTGATGAAGCCGAGGAACGACGCGACCTCCTGCACGCCGTCCGGCGCGGCGCTGCCACCACACGGAGCCAGGGCCAGCGGGTTCCTCCGCAAGAACGCGAGCGTCGGTGGGAACACGTCTTCAGCCAGAGACCTCCAGGCTTGCGCCTCTCCGTGAGTCACACCGAGCTTAATGGACTCCCCCTCCAGCCATGACTGGGAGGAGACATTCACGACTTATAAAACACATCAGTAAAGTGAATTCTACACCTGCATGTACAGCCCTTTTTGTCATTCCACTGCTGGATGAGGGCCTCCCCACGCCTTGTAGGTCTTGGGGGTTATTGGACCGTACTTCACCATGCGAGTCAGTGCGGGTTGGTGAAGGCGGCGAGCATAGACATGGGGGCACAGATAGTACAGTGCAACAACGTAAAAAAAAACTTTCATAATGCGAACCATGGAATATGTGAAATGTTGCCTGGGTCATTCGGCTGTCAATTGAAGAATGATGCGAGAATTCAAATGGACCAGGAATTGCGTCAAGAGAAAGCTTGTGCTCACCTCCAGGATGTTCCTCCACTGGTCTTCCCCGCAGCAGCTGACAAGAGGCAGCCAAGCGAGAGCCGCAGGGGACGCGTGGGCCAAGTCGCTCGTCTCAAAGATGAATGAGACCTTGTTGAAGCCTTGAGCCTTTGGCCAGTCACTCAGGGTGGAGGAAGAGCCACAAGCGAGCTTAAAATACGTGGCCAGTGCTTCTGTCAGGTCCTGACGAAAGTTTCCATCGAACACGATCCACGTCTGTCTGAAGCTCCTGGTTTTGTTAGGCATGGGCTTGTTGGCCAACGATATATTCAAGGTGTTTCCTGGAGCAGCTAAGCCTGCATCATATTCTTCCTCCACACCTGCACTTCGTAATAGTTTTTGCACAATTCCCTGCTGCCCAACTTTGTTGTTATAACCGCTGCCTACAAGGTCTTCAAGTGACAGACAATTTGGGAAAATCACTGAAGTTCTGACCAAAATACCGTCAGGACTTTCAACATCCTCCATGCCATGACCGCCAGCATTCTCAAGCTCATCACTCTCACCCCGAAAGCCAGCAGAAGAGCACCCCACTGTTTTAAGTCCAGAACCGTGCAGTCGGTTGATAACTTTTGCGAGCGTCTGGTACGCCGTGGTCTTGCCACTCCCCGGACGTCCCAGTAAGATGACCCCGGGGGCCGCCTGCAGTGACTGATGCAGCTGTTGCACGCTCAGAACACCGCTCGCCGTCACCTGCAAGTTGTCCTCGCGGATTTGGTTATGGACCGCGCTCTGAAACTCCAGGCATGACTCGGAGGAACGTCCTTCACGTGCATTAATGAACGACGGCATGAACTCCCCGAGCAGGTGCTGCGCCTCCCGCAGGGAGTCTGCCCTGAAGAGCACGTTCACTCTGTGGAATGCAGCGCACACGGCACTCTCCTCGTGTAGGCTCTTCCTGTAGGAGAGCCCTGAGTTGGTCGACAGCGGGGGATGCCGAGGGCTGCAGGGGTAGGAATCCGTGCTGTCACCTTTGGTTGCGCTCCCGTTGCCATCCTCGATATTATCGGCAAGAATTCTGGCGTGATAAATTTTGGAGGCTTCCTTAAGAATGCACTTAATGGCTAGCAGGTGGCACATTTTACCCACAGGGCGGAGGAACCCGCACCTATCTGCAGCCTGACAAAAAGACGAAACTTTGGCTGCGAGTGAGAACGAGTCGCAAAATCCTTCCGCCAGTAGGAGGACCTCGACAATGACGTGGATGCTGGGCGTCAGTACGGAAACCGACCGGAAAGCTGAGCTCATGAGGCTCCCAGGGAACCCAGAGTTAGCGGGGCTTTCAATGAACGTGAGGATAAAACCAAAGCTTGGATTTACATGAAGACAGGTGTCCTCAAAGTTCACTAGTCTGAATGACTCAGAAATTGAACTTTTGTCTTGTGCGTCATGAGTTCCACAAACGCAGTTTCGTAAATCATGGTCAACGTTGCTTGGTACGGTATTCTTGTCTACACAATGGCTTGTGTGTGAGTGTGCGCTGCTGTTGTCGCGCCTAAAAGGCCACGCCTGCTTCAGAACTGCCTGCAGCTCCAGGATCTGCTGTGATAGGATGGACAGAGTGCCGGCCGGTAGCTGGTCGGCATGCTCCAACACGAGCAGGGCGCCGCACCTCGCCGCTCCACGAACAAGGCGCGAGACATCACCGGGAAGAAGCTGCTGGGAGCACTGTGCGCTCACCAGGAGCCTGCCAAAGGCGAACGCCAGCTCCGAGGCGATCGCTGACTTCCCCACCCCTGCGCGCCCAAAGAGAGCGGCAGTCGCACAGTCGTTGAGGGCCAGCACCAGGCCGAGGAGGCAGCGCTCCGTCATGGGGGTCATGACGAGGCGAGTGGCGCACGGCCCCAGGTATTCGTGCTCGTACGAGAAACGGAATCCCAGCTGCTCCACCCAGCAGCTCCACTGTGACTCAGAAGACATGGTCGAAGACGGGCGGCACCCCGGCCCCTCCGCTCCGCCACCGTAGACTCCTCTAACGTGCTTGACATCGGCGTCAACATCGGAGCCAAGGTAATACTTCATCAGCTTCTGCCACTCAAAGCTGCCCTCCGAACGGACGGAGGCAAGGCTGTCCCTCTGGTTGCAGGTCCTTGTAATGAGGCAACTCAAAAGGAGGTGCAGCCTGGTAGCATCTTTTGATGTTGAACCTTGGCTCATGTGCCATCTCAGAGCAAAAACCAGGCGACCGAGTTGCGTGTTACAGACGTCTTTTGCTTTTTGGATTTGGTTTCCATTTTCCCTCAAGGTAAGAATGATAAATTTGGTCCACAAGACCTCAGATGCTACAACTATGTACTGCACTGAAAATGTTGCCAACAAAGCATTCCATTTAATCAAAAACTCCGTGATGTCCTCCTCCGGTCCATTCCAAATGCCAAAATTACATCGCCTGACAATGCAACTGTTTGCTATCTCTGATGGGTCGAGAAAGGGCTCGCCTGACATGAACGCAACACATTCAGCCAACTGATGGCAGCCAGTGGATGCGAGGGACCTTTCAAAGTCCTGCAGCCAAGCAATTGGGCAGTACCGCGGCCGAACGTCTTCTCGCAAGCGTACGACTTCCCCCACCTCCCCGTGAGCCGCGACAATGGAGAGAGGATCCGCACAGGCGCGTAACGCTGGGTCAGCAGCCTCAGAGCCATCGCCAGCGCTGGGTGGTGGAGACGCGTCAAAGCCCAAGCCAACCACGCCGGGAAAGCACCGCGTCACAAACGGCAGCAGCCTGTGAGCATTAAAAGCGCAGGAGAGCAGACCCATGATGTCTTCGTCTGGGAGGAAGAACAGCCGAGCGAACCGCTCCCTGGAAGAGTCGGTCAGCCGCGTCAACTCGCCGAAGACTTGTTCTGCGGTGGATATGCTGCTCGCGAGCATCGTGCGGAGCGCGAGTCCCCACTGGTCGCGCTGAGTCGCGTACTCTCGCCGGTGGCCCAGCACCGACAACACGGAGGGGTCGTCCAGAGCGGCCTGCACCACATCCCGGTAAACTTTGTCCACCTCGCTGTGAAACTTCTGCGCCTGCAAGAATCAAAAACACAACATAGCCAGAGGTGTTTCATACACTGAGCAAGGGGGCAGATGAAAAGCTGTAGATTTGTATACAAACAAGAAACTGTGAGATAACGATAGCACACATCTTCTTGATTATATTTGTATGACGTCAGCATGTATATTGGCTCGTTAACATGAACTGCGGTTTAAACGTACACGAATAAGTGTGCATTCGTAATTTAACTTAATTCGAAACTTACGAGTTGAGGATGGTCTCTCTGAAGGCCCATCTCATTGAAGACTTTGCTGAGAAAGAGCCACTTTGCCTGAAGAGTGACCCACAGATCCAGCATATCATCTGCCGAATAGCACGACATTCAAAGGTAAACTTGCATATTCATCCATTATTGGTTAAATAACTTATATACAACTGTACAAAACATAGTCTCATTCGATTACAAAACCAAATGATTTCAAACATAAACATTGCAAGTAATGTCCCTCGTTATTTTTGTCATCTGGGAGGCAGCCCGGCATCCCTTCTAACAGCAGAGATGTGAGGTCACACTGCAATGTCAACCATCAAATGCGATCTCTTTTCAATCTGCAGGACACATGAAAGATCATGTACAGATCCTTCCTCAGTTTAACAAAACAAAGCTTAGGACAGAGAAGAATTCACAGACTCTTTCCTACCAAGAGTGCCTTACTGCAAAAATGTACCACATGTTATCAGCTAAGCAACACCTTACAAGCTGCAGTGAGAGTCAAGCGGCAATGGTACACACCACACCACATATCTTTCAGCTCCTTTAAGAGTCAAAGTTTTAATTTGCTCAAACGAGCAGTGGGGAGATACTCATCTCCATTGGTAGCCCTGAGCCATCGGTGGAAATTCCACGTTCAAATAACAAAAAAAAACAACACGTTCACCAATAACACTGCCTTCAATGTAAAGTAATACATGAATAGGTAACGTATCAGGCAATGGCCTTTCTTTTTATTTGTGCTTGTGCATCATAGCTGCGTGTATGTAGGTTGAACTTCTTTCACACTGTACGTAGCCAAACGTGCTAATCGTAGGTGCGGGGGTAGGACAAAAAACTAAATACAAAAAGCAGTTCTAAAGAAATTAGTTTTCAATCTAGAATTAAAAGTGCATAGCTCCAGTGGATTCCTAATATCATAAGGTTGAGTGTTGCCGACGGCCGCAGAAGCGCATCTGAAAGTGTGCGATGCAGTAACCTTCTTTGACCGATGGAACACCACAATACAATAGACTGGGGGAAGTCTCTTCATCGGACGAGGTCACCTTTTAGTCAATAAAAATGTCTTTCTGGAGCACAGAGACCATGTGCCTTGGCCCTACGGTGGTGTTGCCGGATACGGAGACGTCGAGTCACAGGACAACCGAATTCACGTGAGTTCTGCTGCTATGGTCACATGTGGGCATGTAGCGTGGGAGGCTGTGCACACACTGGGAATATATTCACCCCCTCCAGAGACTTCATGAATTTGCACAATTAACGGTTTCAATTCGATTAAAAATTATCTATATTTTAACAATGCGATGAATGTAGCAGTCTCCGGCGGCTGCAGGGGTCATGTCACCTCATTGCATACAAAATACACAAAATCGAAAAACATCGCATTTTACACACGCCTGATTCAACGCAGGTACAGCGAGCTTAAGAATAAATATTAAGTGACGCATTATCACACCCTGAGTAAACCCGCCCCGTTACCCAGGTGGTGAAGCACGTCGATCCAGGTCTCCGCCCGCCCTTGCAGCTCCTCTTCGTGCACGGGCGGTGTCAGCGTACGCAGTGCCATCGTGTCGTCCTCAATCAGAGCCCTCAATTCGTCTATGTCTGTGGACACCATCGCGGCAACAAACTCACCGTCAGCGCTCAAGAAGCTGATAACGAATGCGAGCTAATGAGTAACAAAGGGCTTGGCCCCCGTGAAGATGAGTGAAATGCTAGAGGCACCGGGGAACGTGTGACCTCAGACTATTGACTCAAGATCCCATATACACGGACATATATTCTCATGACCTACAGGCATGCTGATGACAAGGGAAAAATCATGCATTCAATTACAATTAGCATATAGAGATGTGTCTGACCTCGTCAGATCCCGGGAAATAAGCAGGTTTGAGCCCGGATAGCACATCAATGAGTCACCGATATGCATAACACAGTACAAGCATTGTAATCTGCTGCAGAAACTGCTTTGTGGCAGAGGGCAGTGCAGCAGAAACCATTATTTTACTGTACTACAGTGAGGGAAAAAGTATTTGATCCCCTGCTGATTTTGTACGTTTGCCCACTGACAAAAGAAATGATCAGTCTATAATTTTCATGGTAGGTTTATTTGAACAGTGAGAGACAGAATAACTACAAAAACATCCAGAAAAACGCATGTCAAATATGTTATAAATTGATTTGCATTTTAATGAGGGAAATAAGTATTTGACCCCTCTGCAAAACATGACTTAGTACTAGGTGGCAAAACCCTTGCTGGCATTCACAGAGGTCAGACGTTTCTTGTAGTTGGCCACCAGGTTTGCACACATCTCAGGAGGAATTTTGTCTCACTCCTCTTTGCAGATCTTCTCCAAGTCATTAAGGTTTCGAGGCTGACGTTTGGCAACTCGAACCTTCAGCTCCCTATACTGATTTTCTATGGGATTAAGGTCTGGAGACTGGCTAGGCCACTCCAGGACCTTAGTGTGCTTCTTCTTGAGCCACTCCTTCGTTGCCTTGGCCGTGTGTTTTGGGCCATTGTCATGCTGAAATACCCATCCATGACCCATATTCAATGCCCTGGCTGAGGGAAGGAGGTTCTCTCCCAAGATTTGACGGTACATGGCCCCGTCCATCGTCCCTTTGATGCGGTGAAGTTGTCCTGTCCCCTTAGCAGAAAAACACCCCCAAAGCATAATGTTTCCACCTCCATGTTTGACGGTGGGGATGGTGTTCTTGGGGTCATAGGCAGCATTCCTCCTCCAAACACGGCGAGTTGAGTTGATGCCAAAGAGCACTATTTTGGTCTCATCTGACCACAACACTTTCACCCAGTTGTCCTCTGAATCATACAAATGTTCATTGGCAAATTTCAGACGGGCATGTATATGTGCTTTCTTGAGCAGGGGGACCTTGCGGGCGCTGCAGGATTTCAGTCCTTCATGGCGTAGTGTGTTACCAATTGTTTTCTTGGTGACTATGGTCCCAGCTGCCTTGAGATCATTGACAAGATTCTCCCGTGTAGTTCTGGGCTGATTCCTCACCGTTCTCATGATCATTGCAACTCCACGAGGTGAGATCTTGCATGGAGCCCCAGGCCGAGGGAGATTGACAGTTCTTTTGTGTTTCTTCCATTTGCGAATAATCGCACCAACTACTGTCACCTTCTCACCAAGCTGATTGGCAATGGTCTTGTAGCCCATTCCAGCCTTGTGTAGGTCTACAATCTTGTCCCTGACATCCTTGGAGAGCTCTTTGGTCTTGGCAATGGTGGAGAGTTTGGAATCTGATTGATTGATTGCTTCTGTGGACAGGTGTCTTTTATACAGGTAACAAGCTGAGATTAGGAGCACTCCCTTTAAGAGTGTGCTCATAATCTCAGCTCGTTATCTGTATAAAAGACACCTGGGAGCCAGAAAGCTTTCTGATTGAGAGGGGGTCAAATACGTATTTCCCTCATTAAAATGCAAATCAATTTATAACATTTTTGACATGCGTTTTTCTGGATTTTGTTGTTGTTATTCTGTCTCTCACTGTTCAAATAAACCTACCATTAAAATTATAGACTGATCATTTCTTTGTAGGTGGGCAAACGTATAAAATCAGCAGGGGATCAAATACTTTTTTCCCTCACTGTATGTTCACATCTGTGTCCCTCATCTTCAACCCTCCGCACTGTTCACCATGAAGAATAGTAAACAACCCCCATGAATAGCACCGGCAGCTGAGAGGAAAGGGATGTGTAGTGGCATAGCGCTGGCTGCTGGCGAAAAAGGGAATATGCGGTGTACGGCAGTACTGACGTCAGCAGGCCATGATATACACGAGAGGGGGATCTAGGGGAAAGGTCACAGAAGGGGCCCATCGGGAAGCCTCGGGAACCCGCTAGTAGGTTCCAGAAAGGGGGCGTGGCCGGGGCGGAGCAAGGCCACACTGAGAGTATAAGAGGGGCCCCTGTGGGGGACCTCGTGGCTGTTGCTGGAAGTGAAATCCCCGTCGTGCTGCTCAAATCCATCGTCACCATTCTTCTCGTCGTCGTCACCATTCTTCTCGTCGTCGTCTCCGTCTTCACCAACTCGAGGCACCACTAGTCAGACAGCCTACCAACTGTTCTAAGTAGTGCCGCCGACAATAGGCGGTCTTAATAATAGTGTGTTATCTCGATGGAGCTTGCTAGATAAAGAAGTGCCTCCAAGTCTTACTGTCTCCGAGTTAGTCACTCCAGATGTATGGCATTATATTTTAATTTATTGAAGACAAACCGGCGAAAATGAATGTGCCACTGGGGGTGGCCAAGCGCTGGTGTTGTTGCCCTCCAGGAGAGTTGCCGTGCGGTTCCGTCGGTGGCAGGAACCACATGTGCGCGGCAAGCACCAGATCTCGCTGGGCCCAGGCAGCGTGCTGCCGCCTCAGCTCCATGTCCAGGGCATGCTCCGCACACGCCATCCGCCACACCTGGAACAACGGAAAAATAAAAAAAACAATCCGATTGTGAATTTTTTTTGCGTTTTCGGTTACCAACATCACCAACCGGCACTGACCAGCATGGTGAAAGTATGATCTAACAACCCTGATGACTGACACTAGCCGGGGGAGGCCTTCATCCAGTACTGGACTGAAAAGTACATTTTTGTTTAGATGTAGTTTGTGTGCAGTGGCCTGTCACATGACCAATCGTAGTTGAATGTGCCATGCGATTTAAACCTTCGATTGTCACTAAAAGTGAATTGAACTCGAGTATCGATATCATGGCTTTTTGAAACAATATTCAATTTGATAAATAATTACTGAAAACCCTAAATCACAATCAAAATTGCAGAGTTCTTGTCAGGAATTGGAAAATGCTTCACAGCAATCCCTGGACTATTCCCTCACTGTTACAAAGTTAACATCCCTCTTTTCCAAAATAGTTATCAGCATGCCGATATCAAACGTCTTCCGCCCATAACAGAGTAAGACGAAGTAGAGTGTTGATTTAAAACGAAAATTCTGTGCGGGCCTTTGATCCACGTTACAAATTGCTCATCATTGAATTTCGACATTTCTGAATTTCGTGGCCGGTGATCATCGCCTGGCACCAGCTGAAGCACTAAGAGAGAATTGTTTCCATGTGTGAAGTGCTTCAATTGATTTGATAGTAAATCACGTCTGCACACATACTTTTTTAAGCAACTCACCTGCACAATAGAATTATGATGGTGAACCAGGTTAAGGGAAAGAAGTTGTGCGATGGTGAAGTCTGCGGCAAAATCACCGCGCTGTCCCATTCCTGCAAAAACATGCACGCATGTGCACGCAAATGACCTGGGATAATTTGCCTTTGTGGATCTTACCCTAGCCTTTGCCAAACATACTGCATGTACATCACATCGTAAAAGGAGAGAGTTGTAAATCATACAAATGATATACATCGCATTTGTTTAGGTAACAAAGCATACAATTGTGTGTTTTTAATTAATGTGTTTATACAGAATGAAAAATGCAAAACTTCCAGCCACTGCTGAAATAACCTCATAGATGTATACATTCATCCATTGTATTGATTCTTGCTCTCACAATATATGCACCGAGAATCCTGTAAGAATTGATGACACTATGTATGTTTATGCAAAATATATGAAAGTGACATAATTAAATACATTTAGGATAATAAACAATATGGAATGAATCAGACACACCATAGAAGACAGCCAAAACAGAGGTAAAAACCCGAGGACCCGAAGAAATATCCACGTGACCACGGGGAGAGCATGCAAACTCCAAATACACAGGCGTCAGGATCGAGATCGAACCCACGACCTCTTGTATACCAGGTGAGGTAGTTAACATCTCGCCACCGTGGCGTGCATGTGTAACGTACTGGCAAGCACTGCCTCCCAGTGCCGGTCCTTGAAGAAAGTGCTGCCGAGTTTCTCCAGAAGCTGCAGGTTGTGAGCGAGTTCTCCAAGAAGGCTTTGGCATGCAATTAACACCGCGTCGTCCGACACCAGAGAGCCTTCAACGTGCAGCAGCGCAGCCTTCCAGCGCTCAACTTCGTCCTTTGCAGAGCCAACAGAAAACTGGGAAGGATAGGTGATGTGTTATTATAACTGTTAAAATGGTTTTCAAAAATGTGCCTTCTTCGTCAATATGTAAACTGTACAAAGTGTAACTACAATATACGGCAGTACACACGTCAAGAGACGACCGTACATACGGGGAATAAAACATCTAGGGAAAGTTCATGGAGGGGGCCATCTGGAAGCCCCGGGAACCTGCTAGTAGGTTCCAGAAGGGGGGCGTGGTGAGGGCAAATCAAGGCCACGCCGGGAGGATAAGAGGGGACCCTGACCGAGAGCTCAAGGCCGTTGCTGGATATGGATCCCCTTTGCCGAGCTGCTGTTCATCACCACCACCGCCCGCCGTCTTCACCATCAATGGTCGCCGCTAGCTAGACAGCCTGCCAACTGTTTAGTTAGATAGTGCCGCCGACAATAGACTGTTGTGTGTGTACAGATTCATATAAAAGTGTGCAAACACGTAGAGTGTGCATAGCCCCCATTGTGAGTAAAGAATAAAGAGGTGCCTCCAAGTATTACTGTTTCCGGTCTGCGTCACTACAAATACATCCATACTTCACAGCTCTTTGGAGAGCAGTGATTTATCAAGGTAAACAAACCAACCTGGGAAAACGGCTGGGCTGTCCAGTCCCTGATGGACTCAGAGCTGTGGTGAAACACTTTCCACAGAAGCAGCCTCGCACTGACCACCTTCTGGTGGGTTTGTACTGCAAATAAACTCACTGGCTCCCCTGTAATGGAACATATAAATTACAAAAAAAAGCTGCATTCATGTTAAATGCTTATTTGGATACAAAAATATGCATGAAACAAAAATTTAACAAAATAAACTTATGTAAATTGTCTTGTACACTCAATGCAAAAGGAACTGCCCAGAGCTTAATTCCTTACTGAATATTTTCCAGATTATTGGTAGAATAGAGTAGGCACGTGATTAGTAGTCATAGCCATAACGAGAGGTATAATGGATGTATTTTAATGGTTTTGACATTCATGCATGAGCACTAACGTTAACACACGCCCTGCTCTGCGATAATAAAACAAACCGGTAATGAAGGCTTTGGCCCGGCTTAGCTCATCCACGGTGTTGGCGATGGAGTCAATCTCAGAGCCGAGCGAGCTCAAGCGCGCGAGCTCGGCCGCAAACAGAGCCACGGGCACCGTGTACGGAGGAGTGGCCGCCTCAGCCGCCACTGCCTCCGCGTGGGCCATCAGACGGGACAAGGACGTGTCCGCATCCCGCACGGCGGCCGCCCTCATCGCCAGGACGAAGTTTTCGCCATCCTCAAGTACACGCAGGAAACCCTCCCATGCGGTCGTTGTCTGGTTGCCAGAGTGGGAACGCAGGTGTCACAGAAGCGGCAGGGCAGTGAAGAGAGGCGTGGAGGAGTGGATGCTGTTGTGTCAGTTTTGAGGCTGAGTGGTACTTCAAGTTGTATACTCTGTGTTGTTTGACCAGATGTGCTGATATATTCAATATAGCCTCTGAAGAAACTCCCAGCGGGTGAAGCGAAGAGTCGTACATCATGATAAACAACTCGCGGTACAACCCAAAAACACATTGGAAAGCTAATTTGCGTCAAAACCTCCTGACCAAGCTTTGAATTTGAGGCAGAGTTGCTCATTCAGCTGCGTGTCCCTTATCTCACCTGCCTCTCCCTTTCCTCCTCTTCATTAGACAGAGGCCGGAAGGTAACTCTCAAGACTTCATGCAGGGCGTTCACGTTCTGCAGCTGCGCCTTAAAGCCTCCCGAGCACTTCTTGAACTCATGCAACTGTAAAAGAGTTCAACGGGGGCATTGTTGTCGAGGGCTGTAATCAGGGTCTTGTTTGTTATTCACGACCAAAGCAGCTCGTCGCATTGTTACATTGCAGGAAGGGAAGGAAAATGGTATGTGTAGTTGACTGTAACTCACTACACACACGGTATGTTTATGATGAGATTATAATATCAATTTAAGCACAAGCAAAACCGTGAGTGACAACATCTGTAAACATATGGAGAGCCGTGTGCAAGCACACAGAGAGGGGAGGAAAGTGGTGCCGGTAAAAGTCAAAAATATTAAAAGCGATTTCCTGCTCAAATGAGCATCGAGGTAGTGTTCATCTCCTGTTTGCAACACTTACAGTGAGGGAAAAAAGTATTTGATCCCCTGCTGATTTTATACATTTGCCCACTGACGAAGAAATGATCAGTCTATCATTTTAATGGTAGGTTTATTTGAACAGTGAGAGACAGAATAACAACAACAAAATCCAGAAAAACGCGTGTCAAAAATGTTATACATTTATTTGCATTTTAATGAGGGAAATAAGTATCTGACCCCCTCTCAATCAGGAAGATTTCTGGCTCCCAAGTGTCTTTTATACAGGTAATGAGCTGAGATTAGGAGCACACTCTTAAAGGGAGTGCTCCTAATCTCAGCTTGTTACCTGTATAAAAGACACCTGTCCACAGAAGCAATCAAGCAATCAGATTCCAAACTCTCCACCATGGCCAAGACCAAAGAGCTCTCCAAGGATGTCAGGGACAAGATTGTAGACCTACACAAGGCTGGAATGGGCTACAAGACAATTGCCAAGCAGCTTGGTGAGAAGGTGACAACAGTTGGTGCGATTATTCGCAAATGGAGAAACACAAAAGAACTGTCAATCTCCCTCGGCCTGGGGCTCCATGCAAGATCTCACCTCGTGGAGTTGCAATGATCATGAGAACGGTGAGGAATCAGCCCAGAACTACACGGGAGAATCTTGTCAATGATCTCAAGGCAGCTGGGACCATTGTCACCAAGAAAACAATTGGTAACACTACGCCATGAAGGACTGAAATCCTGCAGCACCCGCAAGGTCCCCCTGCTCAAGAAAGCACATATACATGCCCGTCTGAAGTTTGCCAATGAACATCTGAATGATTCAGAGGACAACTGGGTGAAAGTGTTGTGGTCAGATGAGACCAAAATGGAGCTCTTTGGAATCAACTCAACTCGCCGTGTTTGGAGGAGGAGGAATGCTGTCTATGACCCCAAGAACACCATCCCCACCGTCAAACATGGAGGTGGAAACATTATGCTTTGGGGGTGTTTTTCTGCCAAGGGGACAGGACAACTTCACCGCATCAAAGGGACGATGGACGGGGCCATGTACCGTCAAATCTTGGATGAGAACCTCCTTCCCTCAGCCAGGGCATTGAAAATGGGTCGTGGATGGGTATTCCAGCATGACAATGACCCAAAACACACGGCCAAGGTAACAAAGGAGTGGCTCAGTAAGAAGCACATTAAGGTCCTGGAGTGGCCTAGCCAGTCTCCAGACCTTAATCCCATAGAAAATCTGTGGAGGGAGCTGACGGTTCGAGTTGCCAAACGTCAGCCTCGAAACCTTAATGACTTGGAGAAGATCTGCAAAGAGGAGTGGGACAAAATCCCTCCTGAGATGTGTGCAAACCTGGTGGCCAACTACAAGAAACGTCTGACCTCTGTGATTGGCAACAAGGGTTTTTGCCACCAAGTACTAAGTCATGTTTTGCAGAGGGGTCAAATACTTATTTTCCTCATTAAAATGCGAATCAATTCATAACATTTTTGACATGCGTTTTTCTGGATTTTTTTGTTGTTATTCTGTCTCTCACTGTTCAAATAAACCTACCATTAAAATTATAGACTGATCATTTCTTTGTCAGTGGGCAAACGTACAAAATCAGCAGGGGATCAAATATTTTTTTCCCTCACTGTAGGTAGTGTTCACATTATTGGTTCTTTTGGTAAAGTCACGTATAAGGGAAACAATAAAATAATAAAAATATAAAACAATTAAATTCTCACGACGTTTCGACTGCAACACAAGCAATCATCAAGCAATCATCATCACACTTGATGATGATTGCTTGTGTTGCAGTCGAAACGTCGTGATAATTTTATTGTTTTATATTTTTATTATTTTATTGTTTCCCTTCTACGTGACTTTACCGAAAGAACCAAGAATATGAATCCCTGCAGTCACAAAAGCTTTAAATAAAAATTTGAAAAATTAGGTAGTGGTTGAGAATTCCACATTCCTACGGCGGGGGCACTCATTTAGAGATGACTTCTATTAAGCCCAAACTCCCATGATTGCATTGGGGTTGGCTGCTCGGGTGTTTGTTCTGTGTCTCTTCTGTAGTCATCTCCAATATCCTCATATCTGGTTCCACCACATCCTTACATCTCACTACTCCTTATGTACGTATGTTGAACTTATTTCGCACCACACGTAGCCAACCGTGCTAATCGGAGGTGCACGGGAAGGACAACAAACGAAACACAAAAAGCAGTTCTGCCCTGCACCACCATCTCCGTAGCCCTTCTTAAGATAATATAACGTAGTGCATGTAAAACTGTACGCGTAGAAAGTTGTAGCCACAATGGAAAATGCGTGCGTCGAGCACCTGTTCCACATATCTAGCAAACGCAACGCAGTCCGTGTCCCTGCGGAGGAGCGAGTGTGTGGCTCGCTGAAGATCACTCAGCGAACGCTCAGCGCCATCTCTGCACCTCTCCTCCAGACACACCAGCACCTCCTGCTCCGCTCGCCTCAGTGGGGATACTGCACCCGTCGGACAGCGAGCACGCACCTACAGCGTTCATTGCACACACTTAGCGACCTGTATGTACGTATGTTGAACTTCTTTCGCACCGTACGTAGCCAACTGTGCTAATTGGAGGTGACTACCCGGAAACATATTTTTAGGTGTACACAGAGCTATGCAGTGATGACACTACCTTGAAGATTTGGAATGGTTTTAATATTTAAAACAACGCTATTACATTGCACATAATTAACGACCTTTACAAGTTTCCTTCATATCAAGGTATTTTTACTCAAATAATATTATGTTTGCAGCGCTTCTGAGATAATGATGTTGGTATCACAATACCTAGAAGTTTCACCAATCCTGGTATCGTGGGCTACGGATAAGAAGATAACCGCAGGTACTGCCCGGCAGTGTGACATCACGGGCACTGGCCACTCATCATCATCAGCCATAATCAATCCACTGCTGGTTGAAAGGCCTCCCCAATCCGTCGCCACACGGCTGCTATTGCCCACACAAGCACACCTATTTCACGCCGTACGACGGAGCAGTCGACGTGGAAGGTGTTCTTCGGGGTGAGGAAGGAGCCCGGAACAAGGGAGGCCTTCTGGACCCAGGCCCGCAACTCTTCCACATCCCCACAAAGCTGCTCAGGAGTGGCTCCTGCCAGGGCTGCACCGTCCCAGGCCTGGGCCACACGGTGCGGCTCACACAACCAATGGTGCTCCCGGCAAAACTCTGTCACGTGGCTCAGACAGCACTGCTGAAGCAAAAGAGGGAGGAGAGGAATCGCCTGGTGTGATGATTTGTCCATCGAAGCGAGTAAAACTAACGTGGTTGTTGCATCTAAACAACTCTAGGTAAGGAAACATTTCCCCCAAGAAGATGCAACTCCAACTGGGGTAATTTCATCTTAAGACACCTCAACAGCCAATCATGAGACTTTTAATTCCTGTCAGTCCACCGGTTTCCTAGCGTTAACTGTCAGAGATACTTTTACAATGCACATGCCGTCCTATTCTGCAGAGAAATTGAATGTGGTGGCCACTCTTATCTGTCTTTATAATAGTATAAGGATTAATGCTCTCTGCTGTGTCTGCGCCTGAATGTCCTTGTGTCGAGGTGTGGATTGTTACAGGAGCTTTGTATTAACGTGACGCACAGCCTTGGTCAAGTTGCATTCCCACTGACTCTCAAAGCTGTTGGCTCTCAGTTAACAAAATGAACAAACATTACTTCATGAGTATCAATGTAAGGCTCAACAATATGACATCACCTATGTGTCCTCACAAAAGAGGAAATCAAAGGGTATTGAAAATGGCTTGTGAAATGTACTCAGTAGAGCACTTTGTCTCGCAATATGGTAATTTGTAACATCAAATGTGATTATTCATTGACGTGAGGATGCTGCTTTAAGATGAATAAGAGGAAATCAAAGGGTTTGAGAATGAGATATGAAATACAATCATCATTGTCTCACAATATATCAACGTCAAACATCAATTCACGTATTTGTTGTGCTAAGATGATACTTTAAAATGCAGCTTTAAGATGAGTCAAACTTTACACTTGTTCGACTTTCTTTTTTTAAAAGGATTGTTCTCAGAACAATTTCATCATCTCCGGTTGGTAGGACCAGTAAACAGGTAACATCTGGGTGCAACATCTGAACTGTCACCGCAGCGTCCACTGAGACACACGCTGCATCACAAATGGACGGAACCATTGACGAGCCGTTGCAGTGCATGGCTGGCGTGAATGCTCACGTGCACGACGTCCATCTGCTCGCTACGAGCCCGGGAGACGGTTCCGTCGCCCTGCAGCGAGACTTGCAGGCGGTGCGGGGAGAGGGGGCAGAAACGAGCCCTGACGCGCGTTCCTCGCACTGACAGCTCGCTCGTCTCAGCCAGGGTTAACAGTGCTGCACTACCTCCTGGAAACCAATCACATAGCAATATATATATATATAAAAAAACATGAAGGTAAAAGTGCAGCCTTGCAATTGCTTGCTCATGTCACTGCTGATGGAAGGACCTCCAGTCGAGGAAGCTTGAAATAGCCCCTCTAAAGGGTATTTGGCCTCCACTTCCACACTGGCCAGATGTCTTGCAAGAGGTGGGAGTACACACACACTTTGCGCCTTGACAGACGTCCTGCCGATCGACTGTAGTGTTGAACCCATTTATACGACTGGACGGGCAGAGGAGGAGATATTAAAGAAACTTGCACCATTGTTTCAACTGCCGCGCCAGGAGATCATACCAATAACAGCTTGATTGCAAGCCGAATGTCCTGACCATTATAACACAGCAGTGTCCCTATGTGTTTAGATTAAAATACCAAGTTTGATTGGTTCAAAGTGAATATAAAAATGAAAATCACACACAAACTGGGATTTGCAATAATCGAGTCATGTTCACTCCCATGAGCACAGTCAGAAAGAAGCAACAGAGGAATATTACTATTTGCTTCAGATAAACCAATGCTATGTGAACTTCGTATTCATCGAAGGAGATTGGTGAGACTCAAAAGCCCCTATAGCAATAAACAATCTATTTTCTCAAAGCTCTCCTTTACTCTCCTCATAGCTTTCCATGACTGCATTGTATCCCTAGACAAACTGCACAGGCAGAGGCTCATTGTAATATTATACTTTTGGTACTCTTTGGTTCTATTCGGTAAAGTCACGTAGGTAAAAAACAAAACAACAAAAAATCACGACATTTCGGCCACAACACAAGTGGCCTTCATCAGGTGAAGGGACCAACCTCGACAGGTTGGCCAAAACGTCGTGATTTTTTGTTGTTTTGTTTTTTACCTACATGACTTTACCGAATAGAACCAAAGAGTATGGATCCTTGCAGTCACGAAAGCTTCAAATCTAGAATATACTTTTGGTGTTTCCTAAAAATAAATTGAATTTATATATAAAAGAAAATAAAATTCATGGTAACTATCATTAGTAGAGACACTCCTGGTATCTCTGCTGACTCACCCAAGTGGCCGGTGACCGACAGGTTGGCAAGTTCATCTTCCCCCATCTCATCAGCATTGCCCGTGGAATCAGGTGACTCGGTGTCTTTGGTCATGCAAGTGGCCACCTACATTGAGAATTGACACGCGAGTCCGATTTTTTTTCCTTATAATTTTAAACCCATTTATGCTACCAAGATGCACTAACCAGGTGAACTAGACATTGACGTTTTACCTTTAGATAGTTAGAACATATTATCTATATGGATAATGCACATGTTTCACGTAATTCTCCCTTTGCTCAAATGGAACTATTTAAGCGATTCCTTGGAGAAAAAAAAATGTAGTCACACGAAGAAAGCACAATTGTAAAATAAAATCTATGAAACTTTGCAAGTGCTATGCGCTCAATGCCCTCCTTTGTCGAACAGGCTTGGATTGGCTATGAACTCAATCTAACAGATCAGCTGTTCGCACACTTGCAAACAGTAACATAACCCTTGACCGTGAGACACTGGGCCCTGATAAGAGGAGGCACCAATATGAAGAATGCCGTTAGAGAGGCGTGAGCATTCCGCAAACATTTAAAAACATGCGTTTAGATTATTTGTATTGTTTGGTTGCTATACATTTCCACATAAGCCACTTCATTGAGCTATCATTTGTGGCCAGGTCGCTTCTAAAAAATAAGCGAACAGCTCAGTCGGCTTCACCTGCACTCCTATCGTGTTTTCATATTGTTTGTTGTTGTAACTATCTGACCCAAACACTACTGGATATCTGTGAAAAAGAGCTTTATAGCTCATTGGATCCCTCCAGGATAAATATAGAATCTGAAACCTCTTTTGTACCTGCAGCACAGTTTGGGTCATGTTCTCCACGGCGGTTTCCAGTGCGTCCACGAAGAGCCCCCCTGTAGGTGTGAGCTGTAAGTGCCCCTCCGCATCAAATTCCAGCACGGCGTGGAATAAGGGAGTCTGTCCTGAGGTTCTTCCCTGGATGGGACACAAGGACTATCTTCATAACACTCCCTGCAAATATGTATGCTGGGACATAGCCCAATACAATAAACATGGGCCAAACACAAAGTTTGAAAACGACTCCACAACTCGATTGCAAAACGATAGTAACCACTGCTGCTGCATGATTACAGCGAGATTTAACATCAAAGGAAAATGTAAATACTCTTTGGTTCTTACGTGACTTTACCGAAAGAACCAAAGAGTATGGATTCCTGCAGTCACGAAAGCTTCATATCAAGATTGAAATTGTAAATATTATGGTCTTCTCACGTAAGAAAAGGCGTGCATTGCAGTAACAGAAGTTAAATAGCAAATGGCTAATGTATATTTGGCCGCTATAAATTTCCACACGTGATAAGCCACTTCGTTGTGCTGTTGTTTGTGGCCAGGTGGCTTCTGAAAAAGAGCAATATAGCTCAGTGAGCCGTACCTGGTAAAATAAAAATAGTATAAGTTTTAGTTTCAAAGTATTTCACAGATTTTATGAATATTTCACATTACAGGCCTAATTGGGATAAAAAGGCATGCATTCAGGTAAGCCTCACTGAACTATAAAGCTCTTTTTCAGAAGCGATTTGGCCACAAATAATAACCCAATGAAGTGCCTCATCACGTGGAAATTTCTATCAGCCAAATACTCCAAACGCACGTTGATTCTAAATGTGGAGGGAAAAATCAGATGACCCAATCAAACATCCACACGACCATGGGGAGAATAAACTCAAAACATATAGCTGTAAGGGTCTGGATCAAACCCACAACCTCCTGTATACCAGGCGAGGTAGTTAACATCTCGCCACCGTGGCATGCATGTGTTGTATAGTACATCTTGACACCCAGGAGACTTGTAGAGCAAGACGGAGACGAAACTCATGTCAGGGCTTACGCCGTTTATTCACATCTGTTACACACTTTTATACACTCTGTTACCATCTCTACACTTGACGCTTACACCCGTTATGGCGCACGTTAGAACTCTGTCCTCTATGCGGACATCCCTCAGCTATCTACGCCCCGGTACAGCTTCCCTTAAGTCTACCCCCTCGTCTGCCCCGGGCGGGGGCTCACCCATCACCGCCCAGCGACGAGGTGAGACCTCTACATCTCTAGCCGTTCTTCGGCGGTGGCTGGGATGTCTTCCACACAGGCTCTCGTTCCTCTCTCTCTCTCACTCTCCCCCACGGCGACCACCTCACTCTCTCCCACGGCGACCACCTGACTCTCCCCACGGCGACCTCGCCGTCGTCACGGGGTCCCCCTTAAGTACCCCTTGGCGGCTCCTCCCCTTAGCTCGGACCCGCCCTTGTTCCCGAAGGTGTACCCCCTTACAGCCTCCGTGACATCACGTCATCCCACTACTCCTCTACACATGTGTAATGTACTGGCAAGCACTGCCTCCCAGTGCTGGTCCTTGAAAAAAGTGCATCATAGTTTATTTTTGTTACGGCCACCTCTTGTACTCGCCTGCACAACGCCGCGTGTGAAGCGTGTCGCCTCGCACTGCATCTTGCCGCGCAGTCGCTGCAGGACGAGGGCGTCCATCAGGTGAGCGAGACGGCCTAGGCGGCGCACCGCCCCCTCAGCTGCGCTCCGATCGTGCGCCGCGAGGCGCAGCAGCTCACGCCGCTCGGCCAGACCCTCCCGAGGATCCGACCGCTCCGCCTCGGCACAGCGCACCTCGCACACCTCCAGTTGGCGGTACGTCTCTGCATGCACCTGTCGTGCACGCGGCCCAAAGCGTGAGATGCTTGGAACAATCAAGCAACTCGTAATATATCTCTCTCTGATGTGTCTTTGCGTCGTACCGCGTGTTGCTCCCCATAATATCTGATGTATCAACGCGCGTGCTGGGAGCTTCTTTGGGAAATAAATTGGGAATCTGTTGCGGTCATGGGGGTTGTTTGACCATACTTCACCACGCTGGTCCGTGCAGGTTGCTGAAGGGGGAGCCCAGAACCAGCTCTGATCACTCGCCACTGATGGTAGTCGTGGCCGGGAAGCAAACTTATGTTTGTAAAAGAGGTTTCAAAGGTTGCCGCATGATTGTGGCATGCTTTCTCTTAAATACCAGTTCTGTGGCAGTTGTTAATATCTCCACGGCTGATATTCTGGGCCTCACCATACGGAAGATGACTTCACGACAGTGGAAGAACTGGATGACTCTCTCCCGAGCCTCAGCCATGGTGTCTGCAAGCGTCTGCTGGAACTGAGTCAGAGTGTACGACCGGTGCAGATCCCATGGCAAAAACGGGACCTGGTCCAGCTCCTCCAACAGCCTAACAAAGCAAGAGAACCATGGGGCACCATACAGAACCAGCATATAACACACCACACTGGTAATAGTGTTGAAGTATGGTCAGGTGAAGGTGGGGACCACATACTTAGGAGCATAGAAGTACAATATAACAATGTATGTTTCTGCACTGCCCTGGTGCCTGTTCAGCTTGTAACATCTGTTATGCACGGTATTCACCGAGCTGAGCAGTATGCAAGCCCAATTTTTCTTAGTTTCCGAGACCTGATGAGATTGGGTGCATTTCCAGTGACTTGGTCAGTAAAAAATTAACATTCAGCACTTTTTAAATTCCATATCAGTTAAGGCTTTGGTGAGCACTAATAGGTACCATGTTCTACTTTATATAGATCACAATGATCTATGTCACTGTTCACACTCTGGCCCAATTGTCCCATTCTCTGCACAGATAATGAACAGGTTGAGATGTCTTATACGATTCCCAAAAGGTTAGAGTAAGACGTCAATGCGCTATAAGATGTGTGTGACACAGCGTGAGTGGGAAGGATCCTCCACCTAGAAATCTGCAGCAGCGCAGTGCTAAAGTGACCAACTCCATGCAGCAGAGTACACTCCAGGTGCTCCTTCCTCCGGTGAAACTGCACCCATCGCACATTTCTGTACCACCTGCAAAGCAAAAGGTCAACAATCACTTGTATAACAAAAATATCGAATCATTGTTTTGCTAAAGTACCTTTAATATGTTTCGGCACTTTAATACACTTAAAGGTATAGTATTCAACTGAATAAAAACTTCACTCCACCGGTCACCAATCCACACTGATCGGTGCGGTGAAGTACATTGCATGGGGATGCCTTCATCTAGTAGTGGATTGACAAAGTGCTGTATGGTATGGTACGGATGACATCAGTAATCACAGAAATCTGGACCGAGTGGAATTAGCGAGGACCAGTGCTTGCTAAAAATACTAATGTAAAGAATACGGTCGACTCTGTCAAATGTGTTCTACCTGTGAAAGGCCTTGCGCAATAGGAAATGGCGAAAGTAAGGGATGGATTGGACGGCTCTGCAGAGATCAGCATGCTCACACCACTCAGCCAGAGGCTGGCTCTCAGCGATGCCATCCGCCTGCACGTGCAGAGCACCCAGCGGCGACAGCACCCAGTGCTCCTGGTGGCTCTGCCCAGCGTGCATAGGCTGCAGCTCGTAAGGCCTGAGCGTAGTCACAGACACCGCGCAGCACAGTGACAAGGACTGCTTGAGAAAGTGATGCTCATATGCAAGACCATTAATTGCCAGGTAAGACACGTGCACATGCAAAAATTCTATTTTTCGCCTGAACGTACTTAAATTTTTATTTAAAGCTTTCGTGACAGCAGGGATTCATATTCTTGGTTCTTTCGGTAAAGTCTCGTAGAAGGGAAACAATAAAATAATAAAAATATAAAACACAGCTTAAAGGTCGTGGTCTGAGCTTGGCTGTGTTCACTCCAGCGCTGTCCTCGAGACAGTCTGGTCCCTTCACCTGATGAAGGCCACTTGTGTTGTGGCCGAAACAACGTGAATTTTGTATTTTTTATTTTTGTTGTTTTATACTTTTATGTGACTTTACCGAATAGAACCAAAGAGTATGTAACATACATCATCAGGAGTGAAAACCACAAAAATGTTCTCGCTGTGGTTTTCACACCTGATGATGATTGCTTGTGTTGCAGTCGAAACGTCATGAGAATTTTATTGTTTAATATTTTTATAATTTTATTGTTTCGCTTCTACGTTACTTTACTGAACGTACTTGTTAGACAAATGCCATTAGCGAACTTCATTAGGCCAGTATATGACTGAAGAGGGTGCAACCAAGCCCAGCCACCTTTGTCTTCCCAGTGGTGGCTCTGACAACTACACCAGTCTGAGATAATATGTAAATGTATGGCCCTTTTGTCAATTCACTGCTAGATGAGGGCCTCCCCACAATGTGTGGGTCATGGGGATTATTTGATCATACTTAAACCATGCTGGTCAATGTGGGTTGGTGAAGGCAGGGAACATGAACACCGGATTATGGTACGGTACGATATCATGTGCATTCTGGGTGATTTGTTCATAGGCGAGCTTATATAGACGTAGGCGATGTTCTACATGTCATTTATCCATAATTATGTTTCTTGTATTGCCTATGTCAGGTATGCTTTGGTACAAAGTCTAGCTGTACATAGCTTGTATGGGAAAGACATTTCTAACGAATGTGATGATCAGGAGCTCTTTAAGGGTATAGCATCCAGACAAGGTCACACCTGTCGGGGGAGGTAGTGAAGCGAACAAACTTGAGCAAGCCCATGTGGCCGTCTCTGGCCAGGATCTCTGCAGCTTCAGTACCGGAGAGATGTTCCTGATCCAACCGCTTAGTTGTACGCGTATTGGAACGCTTGGCTCCATCTGTTAGGATAGGTGCGCTGCACATGTACACACCACGCAAACAGACATACGAGCACTCTGGCACATGTACAATGAATCCGATGCTCATGCCCACAACTCCAATATGTATGGTACGGTACATCATTATCAGCCATTATCAAGCCATCACCATCACTCACAGTCTTGTGCTGTAACAAACCATCTAGCACCTGCATATGGTTCCTACCTTTGGCTGCCACTTAATAATTAGTGTCGACTATCAACCACTATCTCTTCTAGCGACGTTTTCTTCTCAATACACTGGCTCACTCAGAGATGGTAGTAAAGCAGATATCTTAATCTCCATCTGTTTCCATCTGTACTGAGATTGAGTATTGCCCCCTCGCACGTGTGAGTTTTCTCTGGGTACCCTGGTTTCCTCCCACGTGTAAAATCGCTTATGAATTGAGTTGGCAAACATCTCAAATTAGGGCTACAAAAATTGTGCAATTATCGATTCCGATTCTGGCTGCCTTCCTGCGACACTGCAGCTAAAGAACACCTTTCGCATTACAAATGTGTAACTTTTTAACTTTCATGATGCATATTTTGGCATTTCTAATTCCTCCTTTTCTCATAAATAAATCCATCCTGTTAACAAGTCCACCATTGTGTGTAGGATGCTAGCCCGTCTCATAAGAACCTCTCAGCTGGAGGTTTGGGCACATCCACAGTCACAGGAGGAGCCTTCGGCGGCGGAGGCAGCTGCACGTTGAAGGCGGCCGCCATGAGCCCCGGGCTGCCCTGCCACACAGCCTCGGCACGAGCGGCCTCCATGCCCACCACGCCCACGGAGGTCTGCAGTGAGCCGAGCGTGACGGGCCGCGGGTTGAACCAGCTGTCAGGATCGTCAGCCGCACACTCCACCACAAACCGCTTTGCCAAAACATCACCACCTGGTGACAAAAACACAATAGTCATTACAGTAAAGTACCTGCAATCGTCATTAGGGACGTAACAATTCACCACTTCCACAATTTGATGAATAATGACCATTATATTGAGAAATATTATTTTTTGCCTTCGTGGCGTATTTATCATATTTTGTGGTAAGAGTGTACTATATAGAATGTATTGCAGTATAACAGGGAGCAGTGGTGCAGTGGTTAGCACACCGTAATATAAATCCAGTGACCTAAGTTTGATTCCCAGTTATGACTAACATAAGTGGCAAGTGATATCTGAATTGGTCTCTTGGTCCTCCTTCACCAATCCACAATGATCAGAATGGTGAAGTATGGTCAAACAACACCAATGACTAACATGACATGACGAGACTCTCGTTAAGCAGTGGATTGGCAAAGGGATGGAAGAAAATCGTGGCATAAACACAGACACATATCGGTAAAATGGATTATTTTACAGATTAATCAATGCATGCATCACAACAGACTTCAAACGAAAAGACTGGATGGCACAGAGGTCAGAATGCTGAGCACCACTGAGGACTTCGTTCTAATAATCCAGGCAGGCGCCTGTGATTCTCCAGTGCTGTAAGTTGAATAGTAACAGCGCCACTCACCAACGATGGCAAAAAATAAACCATCACATTCAATTTTATGTGCACTTGATTTGGCAAAATTCTGGCAATGAGAATAATACATTGCACTTTTAACACTCGTATGATACACATTAATTTCTGTAGCAGGACGGGTGGGAAAGTGCTCCCCCCTAATGTGTAGTGGACAAAATGTCACTTTGAAGGGATTTCAAAATTAGTTATTAAATCCATTTCTGTGGGCTGTTCTCTAACACGGAAGTTGCACTGCTCTCTGCGAGAGATCCAAATGGATGCGTTTTCTCATGGCACAATAGGGATAGAACGAAGGGAAAAGGCAAAAAAATTATCGTGAAAAAAGAGAACAAATTCTAAAATGACAATGCACACTGTAGGTAACTCCACAACCTAATTTAAATAAATGCCATCACATCACTATCTGTCCTTAACCTCTGACTTACCAGGCCAAGACGCGTTTTGTGCAAGTGAGGTTTTCAGCAGTGTCACTTTGTGAATACTATTCTTTTTTCAAAATACTTGCATACCACATAAAATACTGCATTACCTTTTGTTGGGCGCAAATCCACTTGGCCGTGAGATGGACCGTCATATTTCGTAGAAGCCTCCTCCTTTTCCACTCTGCTCATTTTCCTACAAAGATACATCAAGTGTGCAACTTAATACAACAAATGTGCAACTTATACAGACATCAACAATGTACATAAGCAAATACATTCTGTCACAATATAAAGCCAACTTAAACAGAGTGTGTGTGTGAATTTTTAATGTGTACGTTAAGAGTACGTCCAAACAAATTATTTTTTGGGAAATGTCTAGTTCACAAAAGCCTTGCAACAAAGGTGGATCAATAAGTTGTACGATATTTACATTCATAGCACAGTATGCAATCAGGGATATTTTCCTTAAGGATAAAGACGAAAACACAAATGAATATAATAACGAAATGGCTACCTCATTCACAGATGTAATTACAGAATCGGAATGTTTATTTATCCTGTTAGCAATATTGCCCATGTTGCTTACATTTGTCATGACAGGGTAACACCTGCTGGCATGACAGGGTGACACCTGCTGGCCTGGGAAGGGATTCACGGGTACGGGCACAGAGGTAACAACCAATCAGGGAAGGAGGTGTATCTGGGGCAAAGGTAACAGGTGGGGTTAGCCGAGATTACTCCGGGAAAACTGCTCGAAGGTTCCACGAGAGGGCGTGGCCGGAGGCAGAGCGTGGCTGGAGGCGGGGCCTAGCCACGCCTCGGGGAATATAAGGGGGAGCGGATCCCGAGCTTGTGGCTCGTGTGTTGGGTCCTGGCTGTGTCGCTGTTCACCGACATCTCTCTCCACGTGGAAGATCTCCTGCATGGTTTTCATCGCCGTCATCGTCACACCGCCAGCCAGCGGCGTGGCCGAGTGAGGGCGTGGGGACCACGCCGAGCGATCGGCTGTTTGTAGCCAGTAGAGACGTTAATATCGCGTGTTGTACTCAGTGGGAGGAAGAATAATAAGTGTTGGTCAGTGTTGTGCCCAGTGTGAGTAATAAAGGAAGAAGTACCCTCAACACGACATGTCGCGGAAGTCGCTCATTACACATTCATGACGGCCGTCTGCATGCACTAAAGCCTCTTTATTGGGAATGTTTATGGCGAAATTATGGCCACGTTACACACCTCATGTCTATACACGGACATAACACTGCAGCACATACATGACAGCATATACAAGCCTATGATACAGGTGGGGGATGCTATGTGCAGATACATATCGCACAGAGTCCTGTACGTGCAGTACGGAAATACTGTACTGTAGTGAATGTACACACAGAACAGAGGTAACAGCAGTAAAGCAATTCAGTAAATGCAGTACTCTTTGGATGTGTATGTTGCAATTAAACTGCAGTCATATACTCAGAGCCGAACCCGATGCCCGAATGCTGCCCTTCGTTGCTGTTGTGCCGAATGTGGGCAATTTGCAGAGCTTGCAAGGCACTCGTGGCCGTGATCCGAAATGAAGTGAGTCGCTGTTGTGTCCAGTGTCAACACGTGGCGTGTAAAACAAATATAAGAATAGGTTTGACCCTTTCTGGTAATATAACAGGTGTTAAGATTTTGATTTAAAGCTTTCGTGACTGCAGGGATTCATATTCTTGGTTCTTTCGGTAAAGTCACGTAGAAGGGAAACAATACCCTACATTGCGGGGATCACAAAAAAGATCTCCAAAATCTTGAATAAACACAAGATCCAGGTCCGATTCAACACATTACATAAAATCCGTGATCTGGTTCCGTCTGTAAAAGATGTGATTCCGGAAATACAGTACCCTGGCGTCTACAAACTAAGTTGCCTCTGTGGTAGTAGTTAGATTGGAGAAACCAAACGACATGTCTTGGACCGCATTTGTGAACACAAAGCAGACCTAAAATACGGTAGGACCAACACCTCGGCTGTGGCAGATCACTGTTATAATTCAATAGGCTCACATGACATTGACTTCTCCAAGACAGAGGTTCTTTGCAAGCCATCTGGCTACCATGAGAGATTCGTTCATGAGGCTATCCACATATACAGAGAGACAATTTCAACAGAGAAGATGGATTCTGGCTTAGCAATCATTGGAAGGATTTGATAAACCATTTTGGGTCTTAATTGATTGTTCATGCTTACGGTGGCTTTCAGACCGCATCCATTATTTTCGTCTCCCCCCTCCTCTTTTCCGAATATAGATGGACTCGTCCATCTGAATAACTGCCAAATCGCTCTCCGTGGTGCTAACGTAAAAAAACGCCACTTTTTTCAAATTTTCTTGCTGTGGTTTTCACACCTGATGATGATTGCTTGTGTTTCAGTCGAAACGTCGTTAGAATTTTATTGTTTTATATTATTATTATTTTATTGTTTCCCTTCTACGTGACTTTACCGAAAGAACCAAGAAAATAGGTGTTAAGATGTTCAAACACCAAATAGAGAAACATTTTCGCAAGGAATCAAGTACTGCATTAACCACACGTACTTTGTGGTGAACATGCAAACAAAACATGCTCTGATAAAATGATGCATTGTCTTTGAAACTGATTGGACAGCAGCCTTCTGTATGGCCTAGGCTCACCGCCAGTGTCAGACCAGAGAACAACGCCTAAAGGCGAACAGTACAAAGACAATGCCACACGTATCACAGAGCAATTATAGCTCTGGGTGAGCAGCTACAAAATGGTGATATTTTACTTTGATGCTGACAAAAAGGTCACATTACGTGGCGTGTAGTCGTGCAATCCTAAAAAAACAGCGGGTGAAGGGGGAGGTTGTGTACCGCATGCATCTGACAGCATAGAAGTGTAATATATATAATTTATATGCTCACATTAACCTCTTCCTCAACCCCCCCTTTTGGAACTTCGCACCTGATTGACCCAAAACTGACGATATCACATTTACCCCCTCCCCCCATCTAGTTAAGAACGAAACAGGAGGAGGATTTCTCGTCCACAACTCTGGTGCTGCCTCTGGTGCTGCCCTGCCTGACGATGCTGGCTGCCCTGCCTGACGATGCTGGCTGCCCTGCCTGATGATGCTGGCTGCCCTGCCTGACGATGCTGGCTGCCCTGCATGATGATGCTGGCTGCCCTGCCTGATGATGCTGGCTGCTCTGCATGATGCTGGCTGCCCTGCATGATGATGCTGGCTGCCCTGCCTGATGATGCTGGCTGCCCTGCATGATGATGCTGGCTGCCCTGCCTGATGATGCTGGCTGCCCTGCATGATGATGCTGGCTGCCCTGCCTGATGATGCTGGCTGCCCTACCTGATGATGCTGGCTGCCCTGCCTGATAATGCTGGCTGCCTTGCCTGATGATGCTGGCTGCCCTGCCTGATGATGCTGGCTGCCTTGCCTGATGATGCTGGCTGCCCTGCCTGATGATGCTGGCTGCCCTGCCTGATGATGCTGGCTGCTGTTGTTGTTACCGGCGAAACGTCACTGTACTCGAATTGTAAATGTTGCTGTGTGTTTACTCTCTTCAACACACAACCGATGTGCCGTGATTGTAACTAACTGGCCACGTTTTGTTTACGTTACAAACCCTTACCAATTGGCCGTGTCGGGTGGTGGCGGGGTTTAACGACACATCTATTAACTAGATTCGAAGCTTTCGTGACTGCAGGAATTACTCTTTGGTTTCCTTCGGTAAAGTCACGTAGAAAATAAAATAATAATAGAATACGACGTTTCGATTGCAACACAATGATGATGACCGTGATGACGCTTGCTTGTGTTGCAATGGAAACGTCGTATTTTATTATTATTTTATTTTCTACGCGACGATGACCGTGATGACGCTTGCTTGTGCTGCATTCAATGTTATTTTACCGAAAGAATCAGAGAGTGTCACATCTATATATTTACGCGATATAACGCCAACCTCCTCTCTCCCAACGCCCCCCCCACCCCCCTCCCCTCACCTATATCGCGAAGCATATTAGTACCGTACAACACCACCACCACCACAACAACAATATTATTATTATGTTATCACCGTCCTCTGCACACACAAAACGACTGTCTTGCTACTTTCGTGCGCGGCGACAATGTTGTTCATTCCCTGCGCGGGTACATTCATCACACTCACGCGCGCACCGCCGTGCATCATTGTGCACTGTCATACAATGATTTTAAACATCGTAAAAATTGATGTACTCACGGAGGGGAAAAGGGGGTGGTAAGGGTGTCGTAACTCGTTGTCCAGAGGCTATTTTGATCGTCGCTATTGTCAAACGAGGCACTGCGTTACAACAACAACGAGCGAATGCGCTACGCGCGGAACACGCGCGGCTTGTGGTGTGCTGTAACACACGCGTTGGAACGCGCTTCGTCTCGCATCTTACATCGTACTGAGTAGTTAGGCCGACTTGTGAGGAAGCATTGTGCTCCGGCAATGCTGTCCCGTCGAAGTTTATATAATACGGCGCAACCGCTACGTTGACGAAAGTGCGAATTCGCTGTTACCGTACATCTAGGGAGGTCACAGTGTCCAGTATACGAGTCGCTAGCAATATTGATGCTAGAGTCTACACGATACGAGACGCGAGTATTATGTATATATGTGTTTTAATCTATAGTGTGCGAGTCGCTGGTACTGCGCTGTAGTGTACAGTGCTGGAGTCGGTGGTCAGTGGTGCCGCGCGTTTCGTTGCTACGCGACGCGGAGTGCGGCTATGGCGAGACGCGGAGAGACAGCACACACACACAGTACACACAGCACGCTACACACAGTACACACACACAGCACACATACAGACTACACACACAGCACATACTACACACACACTACACACACAGTACACACATACACAGTACACACAGCACGCTACACACACACAGCACACACAGCACATACACACAGCACACACACACAGTACACATACACAGTACACACAGCACACACACACAGTACACACAGCACGCTACACACAGTACACAGTACACACACACAGCACACATACACAGTACACACAGCACACACAGCACATACACACACACTACACACACAGTACACACATACACAGCACACTACACACACACTACACAGTACACACACACAGCACACATACAGCACACACACAGCACACATACACAGTACATACACACACTACACACACACACTACACACAGACAGTACACACACAGCAAACACACAGCACGCTACACACAGCACATACACACAGTACACACACATACACACAGCACACACAGCACATACACACTACACACACACTACACACACACAGTACACACATACACACAGCCCACTACACACACAGCACATACAGACTACACACTACACACAGCACACACACAGTACACACTACACACACACACCACACACACATACAGCACATACACACACTACACACAGACACAGCACACACACAGCACATACAGACTAGACACTACACACACAGTACACACTATACACACAGTACACACTACACACACAGTACACACAGCACACAGCACGCTACACACACACAGTACACACACGCACACAGCACATACACAGCACACACACATACACTACAAACACAGACAGTACACACAGCACACACTACACAGACACAGCACACACTACACACACACAGCACACACATAGACTACACACAGCACATAGCACACACACAGGACACGACTACACACACAGCACACACACAGCACACACACACAGACTACACACAGCACACACTACACACAGCACACACACAGACTACACACAGCACACACAGCACACACGCACACAGCACACACACGCACACAGCACACACACAGCACACACACAGACTACACACAGCACACACACATACTACACAGCACACACAGACTACACAGCACACACACAGGCTACACACAGCACACACACATACTACACATAACACACATACTACACACAGCACACACAGAATACACACAGCACACACAGACTACATACAGCACACACACACACAGACTACACACTACACAGCACACATACAGCACACCACACACACACAGCACACACACAGACTACACACTACACACACAGCACACACACAGACTACACACACACAGCAAACACACAGCACACACACAGCACACACACACAGACTACACACAGCAGACACACAGCACACACACAGACTACACACACACAGACTACACAGCACACACACATACTACACTGCACACACACTACACATCGCATGCACACTACACAGCACACACACAGACTACACAGTACACACAGCACACACTTATAGCACACACAAACTAAACAGCGCACACCTACAGTACACACAATACACAGCACACAGACTACACAGCATACAGCTACAGTATACAGCACACACGTACATCACACGCCAAAACAATATACATCATGAGTCTACAGCACATAGTACACACACGCACACATGTTCTAGAACAGTGATTCTTAACCTTTACTGCACCCTTGCACTCATTTGGTTCTCAGTCGTAAAAACAATATGTTAATAAATACATCGAGGGTTTGATGAAACTAATTTGTGTTTCGATGATTTACCTTCTAAACAAATCTGAGCCATGTCTCGCATCCCCAGAAAGGGCATCTCGCATCAACCAGGGGGTGCGTGCACCCCAGGTGAAGAAGAAGCACTGCTTTAGAAGAATATAGATTCATAAAATCACACAAAGACGTAATTCCCACGTCATGTGACGTTTTTAACATCACACAGCAATACCCCTACAGCACACTTCTATGGCACACAGTATACACCTGCGACTATTGTAAATAAATTTCAATTTAAAGCTTTCGTGACTGCAAGGATTCATCTTCTTTGGTTCTTTCGGTAAAGTCACGTAGAATGAGAATAAAATAATAAATTGATAAAATAAAATAACACAATAATATTCTGAGAATATTCTGAGAATATTATTGTGTTATATTATTTTATCAATTTATTGTAAATAAAGTCAGTAAACCCTATAAGCCGCCATAAAGTTTCACCCCTAAACGAGTTCATGGTTCAATAGAGGCTATGTGTTTTAGGATTGTAGTGCTGTGTAATAATGTTAAGCGGTGGTTATCAGAGAGTAACGTGAAGCAAAATCCATCATTGTACTGTGCGTCTAAGCTCCTTGCCATCACCAAGCCACGCTGATCAGCGTGGTGAAGTATGGTCGGATAATCCCATACCTGTCAACCCCTTATCAGTGCCTACCTTATTACAGACCAAATTCAGACCTTATTGGTCACCCAGTGCCCCTATAAATCACAACGTACATCCTACAAAGCCCCATCACAAGGGAGAAACACAAATAGACGGAAAAAATGGTTTTGAAACGACTTTACGCCGTTTGGGCTTGAAAACTTAATTCCCCTGTACAAGAATACGGGGTAAAGCGTATGGGTTGACAGCGATGTAGTCCCCAACCCATATCGCATGCCATGAGTAGGGCTTCATATCAAGCAGTGGATTTTACAGGGTAGTCCAGATATCTTGTGACTCATATTTAATGATCTGAAACGTTATCTTTGTGAAGAAAAAGTTTACTTAAAACAGAAATCGATAAGCAAAGGAACAAATAGTTTAGGGGTCAATTAAATGGGGGTCACATGGCATTTGGCCCGCCCTGTACATGTACGGTACTTTGACTCACTCTTGCAAACGACGCTGTATTTGCAATGCAGTACTACAATATTGTTTCAAATTGATATTTGAATTGATAGATTCGTTGATTGGTTTCTACGTGATACCACAGTTGTTGATTGAATTCAGTGCCTAAGTTAAAATCTGGACTTTTAAAGTTTCAATTAAACTATTTAACACGTAGGCTGTCGCGACCAATATTATGCATAATACATTTTTGGGCTCATTAACCTAGCTTTACCTGACCAGCTGAAAGCTCATTGATGATATTCCATAACGGTAGATCATTCTGAGCACATCTGTGAATTTTCCAATTTCCCAGGTGAGTAAATATTTGTGATTTGGAGGAAGTTACAATACTTGTACAGTGCACAATTACACTCTTACGAATAATAATAATGATTACATCATTACACACATGATCTTCAGCTAAGGTCCATTATATACCAGGCAGAATGCTTGCTTATCACCAATGTTTGAAATATTAACATTCCCATCTTGGGGCGCAAGTCTACCCCCCAAGATTATACTAATTTTATCGAGGGCAGATGGGCTGGCTGACTAGGATTTAAACTCAGATTTACAGCTAACGCTCTAATACTGCAAAGTAAAATAAAAGCTATAAGAGCAAGCACAAAATACTCTACTGGACTGTGCCAGGGTTCGAACCGTGCCTTTGTTGCTTAACAGTAAAATCCGAACATTACAGGGGCCGGTCTAGATGAGATGTGACACGTGATCAAGTATGCCCCCCCCCGCCCCGCCCCACTATCAGCCGCACAGGTAACGACCGTCTCCAGGAAAAACATAGCGCCTACCACACACACACACACACAGCACGCTCACCTGGCTTACAACACACCCAGTGTACAGGTAAGCACACCTGGCTTACAGCACACCTGATTCTCGAAGGACGCCTGGTCACAGCACACGTGGATTCAAGCACGTAAACCTATATTTCATAAAGCACACCTAGTATATCGTACAGGTAGGCACACCTCTTCTTACAGTACACCTGGCTAAACTACATGAGGAACACACGGAGTTTCCAGGTGATCACATTTGGTTTTCACAGCACACCTGGCTGACCACACATCTAGTTATCACAGTAGACATGGATCACAACACACCCGACTTAATATACGGCTGGCTCAATTACTTATAACTCAGCCAGTGTACAGGAATACACACGTAATTTCACAGTACACCTAGCTCGTACATACAAGGACACGCAATATACAAGCACACCTGGCTTATAACAATCTTGGCTTAACTATGTAAGGCACACTCAATGTACTCGTGGTCACATCTGCCTTACAGTACACCTGGGTAAATTGCATATACTACAAGCAGTGTATAGATATGTATGCCTGTCTTAAAAACATGGCCCTCAACCTGGTGTACATCTAAACACACCTATAAGAGCATAGAAAATCTGGCTAAATTACTGTACATTCCACAATTAATTTTCACACGGTAAACCTAGCACATATGTGGACTGCCTTACACATGTTAATTGGCTTCAGATCATACATTGAACTCCAAATGAGTTGACCAGGAGATGGCAGTACAGACAATGAATTAATTATCCCATCTGTGTGGACCTTTGAGAGTTGTCTTCGTTTGCATGCATTTTCTTCAGCTGCTCAACTTCCCTTACACGTGGAAAACACTAAACACTCAAACATTCCAATGTGGACGATGCTCCTGAATAACAGTTTTAAAGTCACAGGCTTTCCTTGCTAAATAAAGGGCATTATTATGTAAAACGATTATTGCTGTATTAAAACGTTACTCACTTGCATGCTATACACCTGTCGCACAGGTATATGCACCTGGTTGGTGGCACACCTGTGGGAAGCTGGCATTACTCTGACCTGGGAAGCACGCTGAAGCTGAGGGAAGACATGGAGGTGGGAAACTCGATGCTGGACGACATGGCGAGGCTGCAGCTCCGATTCCTCGAGAAGGTGAGGGAAGGGGAACGTGAGGTAAGGTGAGGGAGTGCCTCACCTTACCTCGCGTTTCCCAATGTCAAGTAGGTGCCATACGAACAATAATACAGCTCAATATCAGGAGTCTAATGTGATAGCAGGTTCTGCCCATCAATCAATCCAAGATTTGTAACACGTAAATATTACAAAAAAATCTGAGACGGAAACGCGGGTGGCACAGATACATTTTGTTACTAAACAACAGGAGAGAAAATAAATGTCTTAAGAGCACCGATTGTCACAGCTGCCGAAAGGTTTTTGGAGACCCGGGGGAAAATGCCAGATGAGGCCCGATCCTCGGCCTTTCTGCCCATTTTGAAGCCCCCTTGGACCTGAGGCCCGAAACAAAATGCCCCACCAGCCCTCCTCTCTATGGCCCTGACTGACAGCAGTAGCCTCCATGACACACACACACACATTTGTATTGCTAGGTCCTTGTGAATGATATTGAAACTGGCAGGATATGTAGCCAATGTGGGTCCATGTTGAGTAACCAAGTGGGCCCTTGAGGGATTTTTCAAAGATACAAGCATGCGGCTTCCACTTACTGTCTAAAAGCATAGCGGCAGCGGCTACCCTACTAGGGTTGCTACCTCTCCTGGTTTGACCGGGCGGTCCGTCCATAGGTACTGGTGTAGAGACATACACAATGTACAGACAGCAACAAGAGGCTGGCTTCAATAATGAAAATGACTGTATACACACTTTATATAATTACCCATTAATTCATCCTTTACATTGACCACACTGTTGCAAAACAGCATCATGTGCAAGAGTGAGTCATCGTGTACTAGTACCATAGTCCATAGTTAGTAAACATGCATCCCTGAGTCAATCTACTGCTGGATGCAGGCCTCCCCATGCCGTGGACGGCGTTATGGTTATTTGACCATACTTCACTGGTTATTGGGGGTTGGTGAAGGGCAGGGTGGCCCTGGTCCAGTGAAGATGTCACTCACCGCTGATGTTAGCCATGGCTAGGGATCGAACTCGAACTAGGTTCGTCACGCTAACAAATGCATCACGGCTCCCCAGCGAGAATGTGGATGAGTCATCTGCCACATCCCAGATCGAACCAATGGTCTCAGCAGTGCACCGCTAACATACTAATATGAGCTCATACTCTTTGTTTTTTTCGGTAAAGTCACGTAGGTAAAATAAAAATAAAATAAATGAAAACAACTAAATTAAATCACGACGTTTCGGAGGCAACACAAGCTTCCGTCTTCAGGTGGAACAGTCACGTGATATAGCTATTCTGCTGTGACTGTTCCACCTGAAGACGGAAGCTTGTGTTGCCTCCGAAACGTCGTGATTTAATTTAGTTGTTTTCATTTATTTTATTTTACCTACGTGACTTTACCGGAAAAAAACAAAGAGTATGAATCCTTGCAGTCACGAAAGCTTCAAATCTAGAATTAATATGAGCTCCTCCAGCTGAGATAGGGAGGGTGGGGTGGGAAAATGCTTGACGTAACTTGTCATTAGTTCAATGAGGTCCTGAGGGAGCGCGCCATGCCATATCGACCAGTGCAACAATCGTCGCATGGTTGACCTTTGGTTCGCACGTTCTCAGTCCTACGAATCCCGGCTGCTAATGGCTCACGATCAAAGCAAACATCTAATTCGAGCTTTGATCAATGGTTTGCTCGCAGCTCCGTCCATTGATGTCTTCGCGCGTGACCACGGTAACCGTGATCACAGGAAATCCACGGCCTTGTGGGTGCACACTTAGGGTTGCTCAGCCTGAGAGGCTCACCCAATTACGAATCTCCTCTGTCTGCCCAACTCGACCTGAATGAACAGGTCTGAACCTCCCCCCCCAGGTCAACTGAAACTGACGTGAAATCGAAGGGAAAAAAAACGTGGTCAAACTTATCCTCCATTTCTCACTATAATGATGGTACAATGGTGATAACGATGATAATGGTGGTGGTGGTGATGATGAGGAGGAGGAAGGTAAGGAGGTGGAGAAGGTGGATGAGGATAACTCCAGGAGCCAGACTGAGACCGAGTGAGCCCTATTTGTCAGAGCCCAGCTACCCAGCAGCCAGAGCCCTATTTGTCAGAGCCCAGCTACCCAGCAATCAACTCTTGGCGAGATACCTTGCATGATATTCAGTTGTCAAGGCAAGATTGCAGGAGTGAATATTGAACCCAACACTTAGTTCTGGCTTTAAATGACAGCAACCAACAATGCTCAACTTTATTTCAGACCATATCCAGACATCAATTTTGAAAGTTAATCACAAAACTGTTACTTCAAAACTGCAACGTCACTTGAAGCCATTCAAGTCATACCCCCTCCCTTCTCTGACATCATGGAAAAAAGGTTGAGGGCAGTGTGTGTTGCCATTTGATCTTGGTCTATACAAACGTACATAACACAAGAAGGCTTTCCATGATGGAACCTAGAAAATACGACTACCTCTATGAATATATTATCGATTATTAAAATTAACATTCTACAATAGAACCTGACCACCTGGGTTCGAACCCGGCCCACCTCCAACATCAGTGGCAAGAGTGATATCTGAACTCCGACTAACACGGTTGGCTATGTACGGTGCGAAAGAAGTTCAACATTTAACATGAACTGGTTCTGCTCCCTGACCCTGTCTGTTCCTCTTCACCAACACACAATTCCACACTGACCAACGTGAAGTGTGGTTCAAGTAGCTTTCACGATCAGCACTGTCTGGGGATACCTTAATCCAGCAGTGTATTACGCGAAGAGCTGGAAATTATTGGTGTAAATAACATAACTATTATTGTTCCTAATAACATCAGCTTCACCAATGGCCTATAAGGTTAAATGAAGGATCCCTTGTATATGTCTGTGTGCAAAGAGGTTGGAGCAAGAAGCACAAGATGAGGACGATATTCCTGATGATTCAAGTCGACCCGAAAGCCCAGAGCCAGGTACTGACGTCTGCCCTGTGACAATGCATGGAGCCGATGTGTGCAAGGGCCATCCCGCACTTCTTATTTGGCATTGGAGTCACGTGCATTGTCGCTGAACAGAAGCAGAGTTAAGTTCTGTCAAAGAGGAGTGGTAGCCCTTGATAAAAGTCAGGGCGTCATTTCAGTTGGGTATGTCCGGTCCGGTGACCCAGAAAACATTTCCAACGTTCAGTATACCTCTCGAGATGACTGTGGCTTACTAGGGTAGTGACATAGAATTGGTCACTACGCAGCATGGCGCTGGCTGCTGGCAGGGAAGGGGATCTGCAGCTTGAAGCAGCCCTGCCTGACAGCAGGCCACGTGATAGACCAGAGAGGGATCTAGGGGAAAGGTTACGGAAGGGACACGTCGAGAGCCCGCTAGTAGGTTCCAGAAGGGGGGCGTGGCTGGGGCGGAGCGAGGCCACGCTAACAGGATAAAAGGGGACCCCGAGCGGGAGCTCGGGGCTGTTGTTTGGTATGGGATCCCCGTCGTCGTTGCTGCTGAAGATCGTCGCCATCGCCGCTGTCGTCTCGTGCCTTCGTCGCTGTCGTCTCCATAATTGCGCTGCTAGACGTAGTTGGCTGTCTTAGTTCAGCGCTGTTCGTGTTCAGACGGCTAGCGTCGTGTTGTAGGCTAGCAACCAGTGTAGAGCTGCGTATAAGCGAGATACGGAGAGTGTGTCACAGTGTAGGGTGCTCGGTGTTTAATTAAATAATTGCCTCCAAGAACTTACGTCTCCAAGTCAGTCACAACATTAGCATCGTGCCTACTCTAAAGTTTACCAGCAGTCTGTAAAATATGCCATGAAAATCTTGGATATATCAGTGGAGAGGTAAAGGATTATGTATGTATGTTGAACTTCTTTCGCAACCATACGTAGCCAACCGTGCTAATCGGAGGTGCGGGATGATGATGACGATGATGACGAATGGTGATGATGATGATGACGATTTGTGGCAATGATTATTATCGATGAGGATAATGTGGTTTGTGTTGTTGTTGTTGCCCATGACACGGGCAGGAGCCCCGGTGGCACGAAGGGCACTGCACAGTGCACTACAGCGGCGTTCCGAGCTCCTCCGTGACTTGCGAGTAAGCCCATGTGCATCCCCACTGGCATACCAGCCAGACTTTACACATGCAACACAATACCACGCAGATGTTAGGCATGCAATACAATGCTCCACAGACCTTGAATACATAACGCTGTACTACCCAGACCGTACACTATCACACCACATGTTACACAGGCACAACACAATAGCACCAGGACATTTTATACACAATACAATAGCACGCAAACCTTACATACAATTGCAGCTGCACCTTCCTCAAAATATCGCATCACTCAAAACCTCGCACACAATTCCACAAAAACAAGCCAGACCATACATACATGCCGTCTCACATTCGTCTCTGCCACCCGTACAATACAAAATCATGTCACGCAGTCGGCCCCGTGCACAACTAGAATGCTACTCAGATGCAATGCCAATATTACGTTACTACATACACACTACCTACCACGCAGGGACACTGGGAACAATGACTTATACGAGCTTGTGAATGTAACACAGGTTTTAAGTGTGCTGTCACTCAGCACCAAATGTGTGTATCATGCATATGGTTCGACTGGTCAGCGGAAGAGTTTGCATTAATATTTCTGTACTGTACTACTACGCTCACCACTCACCGTGCCCCATGTTTTCATGGGGAAGCTATTACCTTTAACGTGTATGTATGTACCGTATGTTGAACTTCGTTTGCACCATACGTAGCCAACCGTACTAATCGGAGGCACGGGGGAAGGACAGCACACTAAGCATCGGGCAACCCGGCATAACATTTATTTAAACTGGTCACACGCCGCTGATGAGGCTCACAAAGTTGAGATTTGACCCGAGCTCGCATGCTTGAGCCAACTCCACTGGAAAGCAATCGATCTGGAAGGCATGTAGGCTGCTGGATTCAATGTTATTTTAGTTTTACGTGGAGAAATAGACCATTGTCAATTATTGTACTGTATTAGTTACAATTCACCACTACATCACGTCGCAACACATGTTGTGTAATAAAAAAAATGATGTATTTGTAAATGAATCAATCCACCGTTGGATGAAGGTCCTCCGCATGCTGGTGTCGGTCATTGGGGGTTGATTGAGCATACTTCACCACACTGGTCAGGGCAGCTTGGTTAGAATACCCATCGCTGGTGTTCTAGCCTTGATAAGAAATCGAACTCAAGTCATTGGGTTAACGGTGCGCTCACCGCTGTGAGCGCACTTTCATTTCACCCGTTCTGCTGTTCGTGATTTGAGCAAAAAATTGCAATGAAACAATTAATCGAATTAATTCAAATCAATTCGTATGCTCAGGATACATGCATCAAACCGTGATTGTAAAATATTATATGCAATGAAAAGGCCAACACATTTATTCAATAACGCTACTTTACAACACATTTTGCACAGCGGCCCATCTTATTTGCTATTAAGAAGGGTAATTGCCCGAAACGTTGCTCATATATATTTTTATTTCAAGGCAGTGTTATTGACGAATGTGTTGAGTGTTTTTTGCTGTTATTATTAATTGGTCTTGTGCACAGCTGCCAATGCAGCAGCAGCATCACCCAACAATGTAAGTATAATGTGTTTACCTCTCGAGGCGTTACGTTTAACTAAATGTTAAACAGAATCGATCTTGAAATGGAATGGCCACCACACGAATGTGGACGACTAAAATCGAATGACACGTCCAGTATTGATCACTGCTGTCCATCCCCGGGGCTGGTCGGCAGAGGGCGACTCTCGATCACACAACGGAAGCGTGGAGCCGACGATACTCGCAGAACCATTGATGCCCGCCCTAGGTCGATTCATCGTCGGCGTAAGCACCGGCACATCATCATCAAAATCAGCAATGAACTATCCACTGCTGGATGAGAGCCTTACCACGCGGTGTCGATCATGGTGGTGGGGGGGGGGGAGGGTTTTTTTGCACCATACTTCACCACAGTGGTCATTGCTGGTTGATCCACAAATACGACGAAGGAGACATCACAGCGATGATACAACTCCGGTGCTCCTGACGCGGTTGTCTGGGCTTTACCGCCTGAATGTGAAATTGTAGTCGTTGCTGTGCATCTACATCAGCAGAAGAAGAATAAGAAGTTCCGGTTCATTAAGGAGAGCCCCAAAGCTCGTTCAGATATCACTCACCACTGATGTTCAGCCGTGGCTGGGAATCGAACCTCGGTTTCACGCAAATAACCACTCACTGCCCCACGTGTCGCTGTAAAAGAACAGGACCCTATATCAGTTTCGTTGGCGCCAAGCTTTTGATGTCAAATGTCGCGTCTCTGAGTTGTCACCTGGTTCAACAAAAAAAGACCCTGAAACTCTAACAATCTCGATTTGAAGCTTTCGTGACTGCAGGAATCCATACTCTTTGGTTCTTTCGGTAAAGTCAGCACGTAGGTGTGAGATAAAATAAATCACGACGTTTCGATCGCAACACAAGCGGTCGTCCTCAGGCGGAAAAAAATATAATCCAACAGTCAATTGCTGAACCAGCGACAGGGCTGTTACAACAAGGTTTATATACGTGGCGATGGGCAAGCAAGCGGGGTCTGAGCTGGAAAGCAATTCCATCCACGGACGCAAGCACGCCAGTTGTGTTAATGGGGGAGATTAGGGAGAGAGGGATTAGGGAGGCAGATTAGCATGAATGAGCTTCCGTCGCCGCATAAGAGTATCATGCCCGCATATGCGCACAACAGCAGTGTTAATGAGAGATTAGCACGATGAGAGGTGCAATCCAAAGGACATGTGAGCATGAGAGTGAAATCTAAAGGGCATGTGAGCATGAGAGTGCAATCCAAAGGACATGTGAGCATGAGAGTGCAATCCAAAGGACATGTGAGCATGAGAGTGAAATCTAAAGGGCATTTGAGCATGAGAGTGCAATCCAAAGGACACGCGAGAGATCTCAGAGAGAGGCATGGAGAGAGACACACAGAGAGTCGTAAATAACAGCTGACATAGGCAGGTGGAGTTGTGGTTGTGGCAGCAGTTACATTGGGGAAACGAATCCCTCTCTCGCTAATCTCCCCCATTAACACAACTGGCGTGCTTGGGTCCGGGGGTGGAATTGCTTTCCAGCTCAGACCCCGCTTGCTTGCCCATCGCCACGTATATAAACTTTGTTGTAACAGCTCTCTCGCAGGTTCAGCAGTTTCACTGCTGGATTATATTTTTTCCGCCTGAGGACGACCGCTTGTGTTGCGATCGAAACGTCGTGATTTATTTTATTTTATACCTACGTGACTTTACCGAAAGAACCAAAGAGTGTCTAACAATGGTGATTTGTTACGCGGTATTTGATCAAGTTAACATGTGACATGAAGTTATCGAACATCTAATCAGGTACCTTGATAGTTTATCGGATTACAAGACTTGCATGTACGGTGCTAAGATTACCAAAGCAAGTATTAACCCCCCACAAACACTTGTCCTGTAGGTGGGAGAACAAGTGAAGGATAAGCATATTACAGTACGTAGTATGTTCATCTTGATGCAATAACACAGGTGGTTTTAAAAGTTGGTAACGCTATCCGTAATGTGCTATAACTTAATAATCCGATGTTGGGATTGGGCTTTTATTGCTGTAGGGTAGAAGGCTAGTACAGTGGCAACACGTGTGCCTCATAGCAAGAACTGCCTGGGTTCGATTCCCGACTCGGGCGCTTTTCTGTGTGGAGTTTGTATATTCTCTCCCATGTTCTGCATGAGTTTCCTCTTGGTATCATGCCATAGCTAACAAAAAGCACACACACACATACACACAACGTAACTGGCACCGGTCAAACCACCCCAATGCTGAAACAAATACTGTACCAGCAATTAACTCAACTACATGAGATTACACAGCAGCAACATCAATTCTAGATTTAAAGCTTTCGTGACTGCAAGGATCCTTGGTTCTATTGGGTAAAGTCACGTAGGTAAAAAAATAAAATAACAAAAATCACGACGTTTCGGCCACAACACAAGCGGCCTTCATCAGCTGAAGGGACGAGACTGTCTGGAGGACAGCGCTAGAGTGAAAAAGCCACGCTCAGATCACGACCTTTAAGCTGTGTGAGAAGAACCAAAGCGCCTTGACAAAGGAATTAGCATATAATTTAGCATTGAAATGGCTGAGTGATTAGCTTGTGACTGCTCACAGAAATGGCTATGTTAAAGTTGAAGCATACACATCTGCAAAGGCACCCCTTGACAAAGGGGTGCGTATGCTTTAACTTTAACATAGCCATTTCTGTGACCAGTCACAAGCTAATCACTCAGCCATTTCAATGCTAAATTATATGCTAATTCCTTTGTCAAGGCGCTTTGTTTCTTCTCACACAGCTTAAAGGTCGTGATCTGAGTGTGGCTTTTTTCACTCCAGCGCTGTCCTCCAGACAGTCTCGTCCCTTCACCTGATGAAGGCCGCTTGTGTTGTGGCCGAAACGTTGTGATTTTTGTTATTTTATTTTTTACCTACTTGACTTTACCCAATAGAACCAAAGAGTAAGCAGCAACATCGTCCGCTACTGCGGAAATTCTGCAGGACTCTCCTGAGAATAGGTTTTGTGAGGCTTCCTTGAGTAAACAAATATCATGATATGAATCTTGACTTACAGCTTTCGTGACTGCAGGAATTCATATTCTTTTGGTCTTTCGGTAAAGCCACGTAGATAGAAAAAAATATCATTTTTATTATTTTTTCCTATCTACGTGGCTTTACCGAAAGACCCAAAGAATATCATGATATCGTGATTTATACTCCATTTAGCGCAGTGTTGTTCTTTACTAATTTTCAGAGGGAGGGGGGGGGGGCACTTTCACTGATAATGTGAGGGGCCGCCACACCGCCTGCAAGGTGTGGTGTCATATGCTGTGTATTGTCGGGGGCCAGTGCTAAAGGCCACCAGTGGCCCGCCAGTGGCCCGCCAGTGGCCCGCCAGTGGCCCGCCAGTGGCCCGCCAGTGGCCCGCCAGTGGCCAGCGGGCCTTGCAATAAAGAACACTGCTTTAGCGTCGCACTCCACAGGAGGCGAATTACTTAGTCGACTGACTTTGTAAGCTTAGAGTATACTAAAATCAAGCTACGTAATATTATAACTTTTGAATAAGCCTGCCCCATAGGTGAAACCGTTCCCAAATTCCAAAATGCTGGTTTTCAAATAATTTCTGTTTTATAGATCGACTCGAAAGCTGTATACTTGTGCCAAATTAGAGATTTCTACCTTCTCGAGTAACGCTCGAATTTAAATCAGTTCAATCATGCTCGTAAATATCAGACAAGAACGTGAGTAATTTATGTTTGTCATGTTAAAATTTAAATCAACGACTGTGTGTATTTTATAGCGTGGGCCAAATTCCGGATTGATAGCCAGTTACACCAGTCACACGCGATACGTATTAGACAAAGTTAAAGTGCGGTTGGCGAGTACCTATTGAAGCCGTGTATGTATAAGCATAGACAATAGTTAGCGATTTGTTTGCCAGTTTGTGTCGGAACGCCTGGCAACTCGTGCAAACACCACCGGTGACGCGTGCGTAGGTGTACGCGTGCGCGCGTGCGTGTGTATGTGGGGAGCGGTGGCGCAGTGGTTAGCTCGCTTTTGCTACCAACCCGGCGACCCGAGTTCGATTATTTGAAACGGACCTGGGCTTCCCCAAAGTCGACTCAGCATCAAATGAGTACCTGGTGTGGCGTGTGAAAATCACCACTAGGGAGATAAAGACCTTCTCTAGGCGTTCGCGAAAAGCACTTTCCACAATAAGTCTGGTAAGGCTATCAAGGGAATCTTTGTATTTTGTGTGTGCATAGGTAGGTAGGTGTGCGTGCCGCTGACTGATTTAAGTGGGTGCTGGGTGTGCGTTGAGGTGTATCTGTGTATATGATATCACTGCACAGGCGGAGTGGAGCGGTGGTTAACAATCAGTGGCGATATCAGAACGAATACTTGGTGTGGTGTGTACATATCGCCACTGAAAAGGTCAAATGTTTGCCCGCGGGTGAAGTTGTTCTGGCCACCCCACTCCTTCGTACTTTCGTCGCGGCCTTAAGAGGTCCTTGCTAACAGCACTTGCCCAAACACTCTGGTTGCATATACGGGGGGTCGTTGTCTTTCTGCAGATGTATGTGTGTAGTGTGTACACAGGTGATTGAGGGTCAGTGTAGGTGGGAGGCTCGGTGTTGTCTATAGGTGGGTGCGGGTAGGTGATTGGTAGGCGTGGGTAGGTGGGCGCAGGCTACTGAGTGGGTGGATTCTGCGTGGGTCCAGGTGAAAGCACTTGTGTCATCATGTCTTGGCAGGGCAACACACACGTTGCTGCTACCCTTCGTCAGCTCTGTCGATAAGACAATCGATCGCCATATTATCTAATCAATCACATAGCCAATGATATTTTCCCCCGAGCCGATGATTCAACTGAAGCGCTCCAGTCATTGAACACGACTAAACATTTCGCTTCAACTTCTGCGTACATTTTTGCAGGCGATTTTTTTTCTTTACTTTACATCACTTTAGAACCCTTTTATTCGGTATTGTTTTTCCATCAAATCTTGCCTCCCCCCCCTCCCCGCCGCTGCACAAGGACAATCAAAACCGCGCGGAACCACACAGCAGGTGAGAGAGGGGTAAGAGAGGTTTCCGCCTTACTTGTGCTGATCCTACTGCCTTCGTGATTGCCTTCCGAGGGAGTGATTTTAAGTACGTTCTGCAGAGGGGGGGGGGGGGGGCACTGTGAGAGTGAGGAAGGGCGAGGATAGTGAAGATAGTCTCAAAGGCCGAGCTTCCGTAGGAGTTTGAGGTTTAAGATGAGACGTGGAATGGAGACAAAGTTACGAGGCCAAGAGGCGACGCAAGAGAGAATTTGTAATTAGAAGTACAGCACTCTGTGTTTTACTGCACAATATCTCGGCTGCAGTAAGTTACCTATATTTGATTCAACACGCGGCATGTTAATTAGACCTAAACACCCCGTTAGGCATTTAAAACTAGGCCAGCATGCGTGTGTTACTGTCGCAATAAAATCAGTCCTTTCCTCATGATTAAACATGAATAACGGATACGTATATGCATGGTAACTATGGTTAAACAAGATGTCATATTTTCAAAATACGTAATCTCAGAATGCTTTAATCTGGCAAATGTTACAAAACCCATGTTTTGATCTAATTAAAATTATTGTATATTTTTAGTTTGCGTATTCTCCCTCCCCTTGGTCACGTGGATTTTTCTCCGGGTCCTCCGGTTTTTCCCTCCACATGTGGAATAAAAATGTGTTGAGAGCATTTGGCTACCCTAAATTTCTACATGATGAGCCGCTTCGTTGAGCGTTAATTTGTGGCAAGGTGGGCCTTACCTGGTCAAACAAAAACATGGTTTAGTTCAGTTCAAGGAATGCAATATCTTGATAAGACTTATATGGATGTCTTCATACAGCAGTGGATTCATCATGGCTGCTGATGATGAGGCTTAGAGAGAAACATGTTCGCAGTTTCTAAGACTGGGCATGCAACGCGCCTTGTGGCGGCAGGTTGTCGTACGATGGGCTCTGATATTTGATGACAAGTAATGGAAATGATAAAACAATAACAAAAGAAACATCGCGTGGGCGTCCCGAGACTCTCAAGAGTCTGACAGATATCGAACTGCGACTCACCACGTGCACACTTGCCGTGAATAACGAGTGCATAGGAAACACATCGAAACCTTCACGTGATTACGCCTGTAATAATTGTTGTGCCGTTTGGTGAGATGCAATGAACATGAATGACACTATAAAACTTTAATTATATTAGTGTTATAGAATGTGTAGTAGAACAGCTGTAGTTTGTGAAGATTGCAAGGACCTCGCTGTAAATTCTCCCCCAAAAAAGTGTCCTTTGTCCTGTTAAGGCGGCTGGCTCGTTAAAAAACGACCGTCATCGATTAATGAATGCAGCGCCTCGCATCACTTTTGCTATTGACGGGTGTTCCTGTCACGGTGCTTGGTTTTAATTGAAGGGTCATAGTTTTCATCCTTTAATGAGGCTTTTGGGAAGTGTTGTGGTGAAGACATTTTTCGAAGAAAAGGGGTCCACTGAGTGGAAGATATCGAAGCAAGCGGTAGAGGACCTGTCGCTTTGGAAGAATTTTCGAACATTAAAAGCGAAAGGGCAGCAGCGATTGAAATGGTGGAGGCACGCGGTGTTGTCGTGGCTATCGATCGCGCAGGCGGTGCAACTGCACCGGTGCCCACAGGATGGAGGGGGCCCTGGCACGGGGTTACGAAGGTGGGAAAATTGAACAGGGGGGGGGGGGCTAATATATTCGTCGTACGAGGAGCCATTCCAACTGCGCTTGAATTGGAAAGCACACATGAAGCAGGTGTTATAGGCTGTGTCGGGGCTACGTAGCGCAGCAGAGTGCATTGCTGTACTGCAAATCCCGCCTTCACCAACCCGCACTGGTTAGCCCGGCCTTCAAATCTAAACTAATTGTTTGCTGACGATGCCGCCGCCGCTGCTGCTGCTGCGTTTGCGGTGAAGAAGCACAATTAACAACAACAATAACAACAACAAAACACTCAACACACTCGCTGTGGCGAATGGCCCACACGCCGTGGGGAGGCTCTCATCCAGCAGCGGAATGACAAAGGGCTGTCCATGTGCACAAGCACGGTTGAATACACAATTCGCTTATTAGTTTATCATTCTCACGTTGTGTTACTGACCGTCTTCTGTGTACGGACGGACATATACGCGCTTATCTCCTGAAGTATGTTTTCGCGATTGTATGGCTCTCCGATGTGTGTTCGGCTTGTGCCGCTACGTGGTGTTGTTCGGTACGATGTCCGACGTTTCGCTCCACGTGGCGGGAGCTTTGTTTGGGAACTAAGTTCCTGCCGAAAAACAACAACAACGCGGTACAGCCCGACCATAAAAAAAGACGCGCACCGCGGAGCGAACAAAACACGCGTGTCGTTTTGTCGCACTGCCGCTCCACGCAAACCAGGCGCCCCTCTGGTAAACGATCAGCGCTGCGATAGTGTGTTATTTGATGCACGCGCGCGTGCATCAATTAACATTCCCTCGACGTGGAGCCACGACCACAAAGATCACAGAGGGTTCGCGGTGACCCTGGGGTTGAGGCTCGCGTTTGATGCCCCGTGAGTCACGCGTTCGTGTCCCGCGAGAGGGTCGTCATTCCAGGCACCTCCTGGCGACACCTCTATCATGCGTGCGGCTTTGAGATGGGTGCCTTCCGCTGTCCCGTCGAATTCCCATCGTTGGCTATGTGTTGCCAGTATTGACGTTAATATTCTTAAAAGATGATATGCTTTTAATGCAAACAGTGGTTATTTTTTCTCGACAATCGAAATGCGCGTCAGTGTTTTGCGTGGCTAGGCTGCGTATGGGGAAGTATTTAGAGCAAATCACACGCGAAAAGAACAACATTTTGTACGATGCAGTGTTTTACTCTTTCATTGTTTATGTATGTAACTTGCGATAACGGTGAGCCCTTCTTACGGTCCCATCCGTAGGCCTAAAGGTCAACAGTCATAGATTCACACAATTTCGCAAACCCGAGAAAACATAAAATTGCGTCAAATTTCTATCACAGCAAATAGAGGAATACTGCTCTGGCATTGGACTCGCAAAAAAAAACAATCACGTGCTTATCCATTGCTTTTTCTGCGACGTAATATAATAATTAGAAAAAGTATGACTTTTCATTTACATAGTGTTAATAATACATGTTTTAAAAAAAAATAATAACCGTTAATTTAAAATAAAATATTTTCAGCTAAGCATGGAGAGATGTATGTATGTTGAACTTTTTTCACACCGTACGTAGCAAAGCGTGCTAATCTGAGGTGCGGGGGAAGGACAACAAACTAAACAGTTTGATGCGTGAATAAAGACCAGTTTTTTTTTATATACAGGATCATAGATCGTCCTCAAATGTGTGAAAATAACGAGGGCAAAACTATTTGCTAAATGCGGCTTGACATTTTGACGAGCGCGTGTCGACGTAACATTGACGTAAATTAATAAGTACGGTGTTCTCTGTTGTGAATACACATACAACTTGTATAATAATACTAATTTTAAAACCTTTCACCTTCATCAGGTAATTAACTCGGGTTCTGAGTTCGCTAACCCGATGAGGCGCAACGTAGTTTGAGTTAAATATTGTATGCTGATGTTAAACTCGATCATTGAAAGTTTTAAGTCAGCGGTGGACTTTACCGGTCATAGTTTTAATCAACACATTGGCACGCTATAATTAATATCTCTGTACACGTGACGATCTTGTCGGGTGGTTGACGGTTAATGACAAGTAAATTTTGATTTAAAGCTTTCGTGACTGCAGTAATTCATATTCTTAGCTCTTTCGGTAAAGTCACGTTGAAGGGAAACAATAAAATATAAAAATTGTTTTATATATTTTATTATTTTATTGCTTCCCTTCAACATGACTTTACCAAAAGAGCTAAGAATATATAATATAGGTTAATGACAAGATTTTATTTATCTCCATGAAACCACCACGTGACCTAAAATAAACACAAATATGAATCACGGAGCAAGTGGTTTGTCTAAATCATCATCTTCTCATTCAACAGCCATATAATCTATTAATTGATGGATGAAGGTTTCTCCAAGCCATTGCCACCTCACAGCCTCGCCATACATCACCTCCACCTCGCCCCTGCATATCTGCCGAATCCATCGTGTCAACTCCGCGGTGGGCATCTGCTCGGGCGTGTTCCCTCCTTCTGCTGGCACTCATGTCTCCTCTTCCTGTCTATAGGGGCTTTAAAAATGCTATATAAACGCTGACTTATATGTATGTATGTTGTTGAACTTCTTTCGCGTTGTACGTAGCCGACCGTGCTAATTGGAGGTGCGGGGGGAAGGATGACAAACTAAACACAAAAAGCAGACGTGTCAATCCCTGCGCACGACCCGAGGCCCTCTGTGGAGCTGGGCGAGAGGCTTGGAGTTTGAAGTAATCCACGTGTGTGCGTGCGTTTGTCCGTGCGTGCGTTTGTTCGTGCGTGCGTTTGTTTGTACGTGCACCTGCTGTACAGGAGCACGAGATGCTGCGGGAGATGCCCCGGCCACGCACGTGGGGCGGAGGCTCTGGCTACCGGCGCTACCGCAGCCTGGAGCCGCTGGAGATGCCCTACTCCCAGTTCCATCCGATGGAGGCTCACGAGCATATGGGCTACCACCCTCCACCGCAGCAGCAGCAGCAGCCGCAGCAGCAGCAGATCCTGTACCATCACACGCAGGAGTCGATGCCTCCTGAGCATCAGCAGCCACGCATCATTCACCAAACGGTGAGTGCGTCCGCCGGCTTCTGCCACTGTCTCGGCGGCGAGCGTGCACCGGCTGACCAAATCACTTGGAACGCACACAATCTCATCCGATCTCAGAAGCTAAGTGGAGTTGAACCTGCAGTAGCGGTGCGGTGCAAGTCTAATATATTTGATTGAAGACCAGGCTTACAAGAAGTGACATTATAGGGATGGGGCCTTTGACCAAATCACTTGGGATGCACTCGATCTCAGAAGCTGAGTGGAGTTGAGCCCGGATAAGTGCTTGGATGGGCGACCACCGCACGTAAAAAGCAGGTGTTGTAAGCTGCTGGGTAGCAGAGGGCTGGGTAGCAGAGGGCGGTAAAGCAACCATGCTCCCAACTTTGCCAACCCACACTAACCAGAGTTGTGAAGTATGGTAAAATAATCCACACGACCGGCACGGCGTGGGGGAGGTCTTCATCGAGCAGTGGATTGATAGGGGGCTGTACATGTGGGATAGTTTGAGGCGTATCCGCTCGTATGCATCAGTTATCGTAAGGTGCTTTGGTTCCCTAATCCCGATTTATAAAACATATTCAAAGACCTGGTGTAGAAACTCCAAAACAGGCTTGAGAGTCAGTGAGGCCTTCCTGAGCAAGCAATGGATGTGTTGCTATTACTGTATTCCTGTATTTCTCACAGTTTGCATTGCGTATTTACCAGTTTTACACAACTAATTGTAAACTAAAACTATTTTTATTCATCCAGATAGGGCCCACTGAGCTATATAACTCTTTTTCAGAAGCGACCTGGCCATAAATGATATCTCAACAAAGTGGCTTATCATGTGGAAATCGATAGCAGCCAAATACTTCAAATGCATATTGATTCCAAATTTGGAGGGAAAAACCAGAGGACCCAGACAAAAATCCACGTGACCACGGGGAGAGAGACACGCAAACTCCAAATATACAGGCGTCAGGGTCTGGATCGAACCCATGACCTCCTTCATACCAGGCGAGGTAGTTAACATCTCACCAACGTGGTGCCCAACACTAATGCACAGCAAATAGTTGGCGAATTGATAAACGTGTGTAGAGCTGGGATATCTATTTATATATTCTGTCGGCTCAATTACTCGACTGATAGTATAACAAAAAGGCATTTGGCAGGCTTGACGACTTAATTGGCATAATCAACAGTGGCATGCTAGGCGTGGCCTTTGCAGACAGGATGTATATGTGTATGTTGAACAACTTTCGCACCGTGCGTAGCCAACAGTGCTAATCGGAGGTGCGGGGGAAGGACAACAAACTCAACACAAAAAATCAGTTATAAAGAAATTCGTTTTCAATATAAATTAATTAAAACTGCATAGCTCCAGTGACTGACTTCCTCGTATCGGAAGGAAGAGCATGTGTTGTAATCGACTAAAAAAAAATGTTGTGATTTAATCGACTTGAGGGACTAATTGTCCCAGCTCCCATTCACAGGTAATGGTATTGTGAAAATATACAGATCCCCCGTATAGCCTTAACAGACTTTTGGGCTGGCCAGCACCACACCTGGCCGCCTTTGTCTCCCTAGCGGCGATGTTTACACACAGTTTGAACAGTTTGAACAGTTTATTTAGAATTGCCCTGTGAGCTAAGAAGCTCTTGAATCGGGTTTCATCAACAAAACAGAAAAACTGTAAAATACAAAAAACACGTTTGCAACAGGTCGCATACAAATTATATACATATACATTTTTTAACACCATACCAGGTATTTATTTGAGGCTGAGTCGACCTAGGGGAGGCCCATAACTGGTTCAGATAATCGTCAGCGGTATCGGCCGTGAGCGGGAATCGAACTCAGGTCGCAGGGTTCGTAGCCCAGCACGCTAACCACGACACGGCACGATCCCTCCAGGTACACACTTTCAGATATCATAGTCCACAATAATTGCACACCGAAAATATAGCTGCGTGCAATTTGATAATGACTACAAAGTGGGGCATGTACCATAAAAGCGTTCAACAATACAAAGCCTTACATCTAAACAAAGCAGCACGTAGGAATATACATTCCTTAATATAGGAATACAACGACGGAATCTGCGTCAAGTGAGCGGCTTAGTGCTGGTGAACAGACTCAGAGTCGGCTGTGGGTTATGGGGCTCAGTTTGAAAGAAGAACTCCCCGCGGCTTGTAGCTTCAGCACTCAAAAGGTGTTTTCACACCCCTGACGTTGCCTAGGAGAACGGCGCTTGGCGGAGGGGAGGCTGTGGGGTGGGACGGGTGGGCGGAGGGGGCTCGTACACCTCGGCCACACCTGTATCCCACCTACATCCTTTGTGAAGGCAGTTGCACGCAAGCTGAGCGGGCCTGAGCTGGCTCATGTTTAATCCCCAGACAACGAAATAAGCTCAAGGGGATGAGAAAAAAAGCCATGTTAATCTGGGTGATGTTCTGGGTTTGTTGTTGAATAACGCGTGGTGTCCAACACAAAAACGCACGGGAGAGCTGCCCTGGGGGTGTTGCTTATAGCCCTCACGAAACCTGCCGGACGGTGCATAGCCCTGCGGGAAATTATGTTTTGTCCCAGATGCCAGTTTTGTTACCCGTGGGCTGTAAATGAGATGGTTCGTGCTTTTAGCGTTGAAGTCGGCTAGTGTGCAGGCGCTGGGTGGATTATAGCAACGCGGGATGGTGAGAGATGGTAACAGCGTGGGAAAGCCTTCATCCAGCAGTGGATTGGTCATGGCGAATGATGGGTTTTATGTTCAATCAGCAATTTGTAAGATTTGGGTCCTAATATTTTCTCGGTAACTGGAATGATTGAATTATGTTCGTGGCACTAAGGTGACGGGGAAAGATTGGGAATGAACAGAGGAATATTTTACTTTATTGTCTTTGAGCCAAATGTCTTTTCTCAAAATAAATACACATTTTTCAAGCAGAATCTAATACATTTAACAAATGTCTTTGGTAAAAAAAAATTTGGCCAAGCATTCTGAGCGGGACATTCCCGAAAAATTATTTTGAGATAAAATAGCGAAAGTGTTGCTGGGAAGAGGACAAAATATGTTCTCTATTTATAGAGAAACCACTTGGTCCATGATCCGTATACATTTTTTATTAATTCAGGCCACATGGTGATTTTATGGAAAAAAATCCTATCATTAACCCTCAAGCACCCAACAAGATTGTCACGTTTAGAAACCTCAAAAACGCTGGCTCCCATTTATGTACAAACAAACTGACCGAGGCTGCCACAGTTTGCGCGCAGTACCGACACACACCCGCTCACGTTCGCCCGCCACATTTACTCCTTGGAGAACACAAGTCCGCTTAGGCGTGGGGGAGCCAGCTCTGCGCAGAGCAACACAGCTCTGGGTCAAGAGAGGTGCTCAGGAAGTGTTCGGAATTCACTCCCCGAGTGCCGTGAAGGAGAGAGCTCTTGTGTGTGGCCAGTATTTGCTTGGCCCAGCAATGAGCTGAGAAGGGCTTTGATCTGGAACCACTCAGCTGTGTGACCCAATGTGCAATTTTACTTTTTTTTACCTTTACCAGGAATGGCCCACTGAGCTATGTAGCTGTTTTTTCAGAGGCCACAAATTATATCTCAACTAAGTGGCTTATCACGTTTAAATTTATAGCAGCCGAATACTCTAAACGCATGTTGCTTCTAAATGTGGGGGGAAAGACTGGAGGACCCGGAGAAAAATCCACGCAACCACGGGGAGAACATGCAAACACCAAATATACAGGCATCATCAGAGTCCGGATCGAACTCACGACCTCCTGCATACCAGGCGAGGGAGTTAAGATCTCGCCACCCCAGTGCCAGCGTGGTGGCGGTCATGCTTCAACCAAGACTTTATGCGTGGATGTCTGTGTGTGGGTGGGTGCTTACTTACACTGTGCTAGGGAGTCAAAACAATAACTGAAGTGGATTGTGGTGAGCCAGTGACGGTACGTCTTCTGCTTTTCTACGGCTGATGTAGATGCAGAGCAACAACTACAATTTCACATTCAGGTGGTCAAGCCAGACAACCACGTCATGTCTGACGGTAGTGACCGGTGGATTGCTCGCAACCAACCTGGCGTCCCGAATTCAATAACTGGTCGTGGCTAATATCAACGCTGAGTGCCCCACTCCACCTTCGTCAACCCTCGCTGAGCAGGGTGGTGAAGTATGGACCAACGGTCCTCACCACGCACATTGTGTGGAGGCCTTCATACAGCAGTGGATTGACAGAGGACAGCAAATATTTGTTTTAACGTTGCAAGTGGCTCACGAGTATCTATATATATTTTAAATCGTCATAAACACCGCCCCTTAACAGAAAAATATATCAGGCCGATGTTTGTGGAAACGGCCCTCCTTCATCGCAGAGAAAGAGAGAGGGGACAGACTCATAGTTGTAGATCGCACTTCACACTGAGGGGCTGTGAGAGAGCTGGGAAAGTTTTTCACATTTGTGAGGCGTGATGAGACGATGGCATATACGAAATGTTTAAGAAACGTTTGAGACGAGTACCAGTGTGGACATACCGTATACAGATAAACTTGACTTGTTAGGGGTATGTCGATTATACCATGTGCACCGGTGTAAAACTGCGCATACACTACGCACTACATTGATGGAAGAGTGACTATTCTCTTCCCCCTCTTTGTGAAAGGCATGAAAAGAGTTATTGATTTTTTGCTACCTTTTCTGGACATCGTCTTGAGATGCAGTCGCATGTAGATGCTGCTATTTGTTAACACACACACACTGTCGTGATTGGACATTGCACGTTTGTGGTCGTTGCCCGCAGATGCCCGGACCTCCAGCCACAATCATCCAGCAGCTCCCACCGCAGCAGCCGCTCATCCACCACATCCCAGCCGCCCTTCCGGCACAGGCCCCACCACAACAGCGCGGCAGCATCAAGGAAGGTAGCGGCAAGCTGCACCACCGTTTCGTTATTCCACCCCCTGCCCCCGCCTCCCACCTGCCCCCACCCCTGCCGCTATCCACCAAGGAGGTAAGGGGGGGGGGGTATTAAACCACAGGTCACGTGGGGTCGGGTAATATGTAGGTAATCGCATTCCTTCCAAAAACGTTTGCAGGCTAGCGTGGCAGATTTAGGGTTTGGTGATACCAGGGGTCGGCAACTCCGGCTCCGGAGCCGCGTGTGGCTCTTTAAGGACTGCTTCGTGATGTTATTCTCATGCATTGCGACTCTTGAAATATTGCGGGGTTTTTTTACCGAATTCGATTTTTTTAAATCGTATTGTTATTTTGGTTGCCGACCCCTAGGCTAGACAATAGTCTCCAGTAGAGGGGTTCTCTAAATCTCCCTATCGTGGAGGCCCTTCCGCCAGCAATGGCGTGGAGCGAGCAATTTCAGGGCTGCACCTTCAGCTCTGTGACAAGAAATCCGCGTGAAGAGGGCGACTGCAACCGTTCGCATGCATTGGCCGGATAAAGAAATCGGCAACACCGAAGTTTCTTTCTGGCTCGGGTGGCGGTACAGGCAAGTGAGATGAGGCTGACAACGATGCCGGATTTTTTTTTTTTGGACCCCAAAAAATGTGCGCCAGGCACCCGCCGCGCGTTGTTGGGAATCGTGCCGGTTGTACGCATGAGCGCTCACGACAGCTTCCCCTTCGGGCTATTGTGTTCACCGCTCTTGAGCTTCTGAGTGGCAAACCTCCATCTGGATAATAGCGAGGCGTCTCGTTTATAAGAGGGCACTGTCACAGTGCAAATAGGCTGCAAATACTGAGACTGCTGTGGAGACAGGCGATGCCTCACGACGGACGGGATGTTTGTGCAAGACGTTATCGTGCGCGCGTGGATATGTGCCTGGGGATCGGTACGGTAGCGGTTAGCGGGGCCGCGCTACGAACCCGGCGAGCCGATTTCGATTCCCGCAAACGGCCAACACCAGTGACGATTATCGTAACCGGTCCTGGGCCATCCCTAGGTCGACTCAGCCTCAAATTAGTGCCTGGTGCGACGTGTAAACATCGCCATGAGGGAGACGAAGGCGGCAGGGCGTGGTGTTGGCTACCAACCATCTCGTGTGCCGTTCCGGCTTTCATAGGTGGTCACTAACATGACTTGCCCCAAAAATGTGTTAAGGCTACACGGGGGGATCTTTGGTTGAGTTGGTCATTGTGTCTACTCAGTATTTCTAGGCGAGTGTAACGTGGATACAATTTTTTTTATATTTATAGGTATACGTTTTGTGCATATGCACATGTAGATGTTTACATGCACGTACATGTGCACAGGAGTGGATTTTTTAAAAACAATCATTCGGTAGGGTGTATTTTGTACGATCGTGCACACGCCAGCATCTCTGCATTTCCTGTGAATAAAAAGAGAGCCTCTGGAATGATGCCATACATACAAACCAAGAAACGTAACTTATTGAAACAAAACTTTCCTTGTTACTCAATAGCAAAATGTATTTTCTAAGAACTCATGCCTGATGAGCAACTGTGTTAACGTGTGGCCCACCAATCAGAATATGTATTTATACTGGAGGAATCCGATGAGCTATGAGTGCAAAGTATAGGAAAGGTAAAACAATCACTTTAAAAGATATATATAAAATTAAAACTGAACTTTTTAAAAAATCTTACCAGGTAAAGCCCACTGGAGGTACTAACTTATTTTTTAGAAGCAACCAGGCTCAACCAAGTGGCTTGTCGCGTGCAATTTATAGGTATTCTAAAATAAATTTTGGCCCTCGGTAAAGAAAAGGTTCCCCAGCCCAGTTCCATAACAATCACGTGTAATGATAATTATCACGACGGTATTATCATTATTCGTTACCCTCGTGGATGGCGGCACTGCGCGAGCATAGAGGCACACAAACACTCCGTTGCTGAGCAGCAGAAAAAAAGGACACGTGCGTGGAGTCGCGGCGCATTGCGCAACTCTGCTCTTGAGTAGGAAGCACATCGCTCTCTCCCTGCGTGCTCTCTCTCTGCAAGGCAGCTTTAGCGCTTTTGTTGTGGTGGTCGTCAGCACAAAGCCCATCGGGGATTCCTGTTGGGTCCGTTTATGGCCGAGATCCCCTGTGTTCATTCCTTGAATGCGGTGTAATGGTAAGAAGTGCCCTCGATACACGGGGCTCCACTGAATCACACACAGCGTGTACCTCCTCCTTCACTTCCTCATTCTTCCCTCCCTCTGCCGCAGACATGGTGGAGATGATGATGTTCCAGAACGTGCAGATGCACCAGATAATCATGCACAACATGATGCTCAACGCCTTTCAGCCGCACGGCCTGGGCCCCCCTTCGACACCGACTGCCGCGCAGGTGAGACGGCCGGAGCACGGACGTGGATCTACTCGCTCGCCCGACCGTGCTGCGCGTCTGCGAGAATCGAAACTCGCTCGGCTCGAGTGGGAAAAACTTACATGCTATCGAGTGGCCCTCTGCGAGATGGCGCCCTCCCTGGCATTGCTGAAAACGTATTTCTTTAGAACTGCTCTTTGTGTTTAACTGAGTCGCAGACGTTGTTCTTTAGAGGCAACACTTTTATTGTAACATCAACCCGTTAACACAAAGGGGTAACTGCCCCTTCACCAGATACAGCCTAGGGTGGTGACCACCCAGCAAACTACTCTATACTGAGGAGTTACAGCTACGAAGGGTCAGACCCTCACTCGGGTCCCCGCCCACGTGTTGATGCCTCGTAGGACGTAGAGCTTCCAGCTTGTAGACGTGGAGCTTCAGCTTCTAGACGTGGAGCTTCCAGCTTGTAGACGTGGAGCTTCAGCTTGTAGAATGCAGCGACCCCGGTCCCTCTCAGGGACCCACCTTATATCCCCCCCGGGTCGGGGCCGCTCCGCCCTTGGCCCAGCCTGCCTTCTCGAGCCTTCCAGCTCCCTCTCCATCCCTCTCGAGAGCTCTCCCTGGACACGTGATCCCCCCTAGCCCCCCCCCCACCTGGGGGCCTCTCTGTGGACACTGTAGATCACGTGTCTACGGGGTCAACCAGAGTGCCATGGCCCGGGGCAACCCTGCCCCTGGGCTGACACTCTCCCACTCCCCCTGGTGGGAGCCCGCCACTACACGCTATGCGTGGTGCTCGCGCTATCCCAGCGCTCACCAAGCCCCACTAGGGCTGGTACCACACCCGCCCACGGGGTGCACGCGATGACGGTGCATCGCGTGCCCTGGCCCTCTCAGGCCGGCACCATACAGTGACATCCCCGATGTCCCTACACATACTAGAAAAGCTGTGGCATCGCTATCCACTGAGCCGGCTTTGGCACAGCACCAGGGCAGACAGGCCACAGGCGTTGGGCTATAAAGACAGGGATGGGATTTTGGAGAGGGGAGTGCCCTCATTTCATTCCGTGCACCAGGGCACGTGCCACCCACGCTGCGCCGCTGTAGATTTGCAAAATCGTTCACCAGGGTGCAGGCATTCATCTGCGATCGCTTCCTCGCTTTGTCCCTTCTGTCATCGATGCGCAGGAGCCCGCCGTGCCGGCAATGAGGTTCGACAAGCAGAGGCAGTCGTCGGTCCACCACCACCACTACCCGCCGCCGATGTTGCCGCCGCTGCCCGCGATGCCTCCGATGCCCATGTGGCCGGCGCCACCCATGGCCCCACTGCCACCACCACCACAGCCACCGCCCCGGCCTCCGTCGGCGAATCTCCCACCGATAATCCACCACACGATGGGCGCGACGCGCAATGTGGCCCCGACGCATACGTAAGCACCGCACTGCAACCGCTATCCCAGCGTGGGGAGGAACAGAGGGGACCAGCCCTGACCCCTGGCCCTCGTGCCTGGAGACGATGGTGTGGGCCGTCACAGCCACCCAAACAGTCGGCACGTTTGTTGGAGCGATGGCGCAAATCGGGATTCTTCACCTGGTGGCCCATGGGCTAAAATATGGTCCGCCAAAGGCTCTTGGATTGGGCTGCTGAGCTATGGCCCGTCGACTCATTGCTTGCAGAGTCATGGGTACATAGAGATGAAAGAGGTGTAGACGATGGATAACGATTAATTCCCAATCTGGTTGATTCAAATTGGATATCAATGCATGCGTATGCCTTGTGCGTCCTTTGCACTGCATCCAGTGGTGTAACTATCGAGTGCGCACGTGGTGCAACTGCACCGGTTGCTCATGGGCCAGACGGTCCCAGGCTACACACTGGGGGAGGGAATTGGGGGTCCCATTTTATTATTTGAACCAGGGCCCATGTCAACCACACCGTGCCATTGACTTGACGGAATTCACTATATTGTACCAGTGGCCGTAGTGTTGCCACGAGTGATTATACAAGACACTCGGTTATCAAAGTTCACCATCACAGCGCATCAAAGCGTCAGCTGTGTTTACAGCCCCTTTGCTGCCCGGAAACCAAACAAAAAACGCAGGCTTGTTAAACAAATGCTGCCGGGGATATTGCTCTGGAAAGCCAATAGGCTGATGGACTTTAAAAACCCATTTGCTTCTTTTTGAGTGTCGTTTGTTGCCCCGCCCCCATCACCTCCGATTAGCACGGTTGGCTACCTATGGTGCAAAATAAGTTCAACATATGTACACACATTTAATTTATAATGGAGTTCTGCTTTTGTTTGCTTTTGCCATTTATGCTCCAAAACAACGCGTCCAGGGTGTGTGTACTCGATCAGTGGCGATCCCTGTCGAGTGCCCATAAGGCACCAGCCAGCTGTACAGGATGGACTATTGCGGTAGAAGTCACCGCCGTTCAATGGCTGGTCTTGGCAGAGCATTACACGTGCGTTTGTTGTTTTTAAGTGTAGTAGACGCGAGGCCATCCCACCACCTCCACCACCAAGCGCCACTGGGACTGTAGGTGCCAACGTCAATGGCTGATCTTGGCAGAGCTTTACACGTGCGTGTGTTGTTTTTAAGTGTAGTAGACGCCAGGCCATCCCACCACCTCCACCACCAAGCGCCACTGGGACTGTAGGTGCCAACGTCTTGCCGGCACAAGGTGAGTGACGGGTTAGAGTGGAACAGCTCAAGCAGGCAAGTGACGAGCAACACAGCCAGGATAAAGACAAGACAAAGATCCCCCGTATAGCCTTAGCAGACTATTGGGGCAAAGTGTTGTTGTAGCGAGCACCAATGAAGGCCGCTACTGCACACGAGGGGGGTCGGTGGCCAGCACCACGCCCAGCCGCTGATGTTGACACACTGCACCATGTACTCATGTAAAGGCCGAGTCGACCTAGGAGAAGCCCAGGACTGGTTCAGTTTCTGACCAGTGATGTTGCTTATGAGCGGGACTCGAACGGGGATCACCGGGTTCTTAGTGCATTATGCGAACCACCGCACCACCGCCACATGCAGCGACATACAGCCGGTGCACACAAAGACAACTAGCTAGCCTTAGCCATACACAACCAATGCCTGGCCACACAGCATACATCGCTATCACCGGCAGCGATATAACGGAAACGCACTCCTTTAGGACATACATCTGGCAAATAATATATGCAAGCTGCACATATTAACCTGTCACACATCCCCTGCACGCAGCAGAGAAACCCCTGACGCACAACACCAGATTTGACAAATTACCACACGTGTACCCACAGTCTATTACGCGTAGATTTTTTTTCTTTCATCAAACTGTTTTTTTTTTGCCATTTCAGAATATTACGACTTCTCGCAAGATTGACAGCAGCAGCAGCAGCCCAAATCACCAAGCCCAGAGCTGCCTCGGGCCTGCGACAGGGCGATTACGCAACAGCGACGCACGCTGGCTCAGTGGCCGCCCCACGTGCAGCGGGACACTCCCCAGCCGAAATAATCTCCGTCTTACTCCTATTGTCAAACACACATTCCACCTTGGCGCGGGTAAAACAATGTCAGAATGTGACCGCACTCCGCGAGTGTGCGCGCCTGCGTGTGCGCGTGTGCGGACTTTACACGTGCCAACAACGTCCGTCCCTTCCCTGGGCCTTCCCCCAGCTGCTCGGCTCAACACATTCCCGTTCCAACTCCAGCTGGATTTTCTTCTCATTTTTAGAACCCTCCGCAATTGTCCCAGTATTATTATTATTGTTGTTGTTCTTCCCCCACCTGGTACCTCTTTGTTAATTGACTACATACATCCGTGCAGTTATTATTTATCCCCCTCACCCATCATTCCGCACCTCCGATTAACACGGTTGGCTGCGTATGTGTGGGAAAGAAGTTCAACATACGTACATTCTACACTTTTTTTTTTCCACGCGCCCTACAACTCTCCCTCCGTGATTTGCCGACACACCGGGCCATTATCCCTTATTACTCACACTCGCCTCTTATTATATTATCGGTCGCTATATTTGTATGGAACGCAATTTTGCGCGGCTCACTCGCTAAAATAATCGTGATATCTAACGACCTACCTCGGATGAGCTGAGAAACAGAGCGCTGCTGTCTCGCGTCGGCTGCATCACGCATTTGCCAAGAATCCCACCGACTGTGCAGGTCTTCTCGGTTGTGCTGTTACGACTCTCTAATGGGTTTTCCGGGTTGGTACCGCTGTGTGTTGTTCAGCACGATGCCCGTGACGTTTCGCTCCTAATGCGCGCGGAGCAATATGGCAAACAATGCCAAACAGCGCGCGGTGTGTGCCTGGGGAAAACGCGTCTGAAAGTCACCCTTGCCGGGTTTTATATCGTGAAAAATATTGAAGAAAAAAACCCCGTGTGGTTACCAACAACCGATGCAACTTTTTTCCATTTAAAAAAAAGATCACTTCAGGGAATGGAACTGTTTTTGCAATAGTATCCGGAGGGTTGGATTGTCGACTCTGGACTTTTCAATTGCTCCAGAAATGACCCAACCACTTAATCGGCATGTACATGTTGCGGGTTTACTCTCCAACACACCAGTTAGTGCTAAAGTACTAATTGGCACATTTCGTTTAAGTGATAAACCTTACAAATTGGCTGTGTAGGATGGTTATTATGGATATTGTTCGCGAACGCCTGCGTGCCAAAATGACTTAATCGACATCCATACAGGGTTACTATAACGGACGTTCGTGCACGGTTACTATGGCTGAACACGTTAAATACACGATCGCTGTGGCCTCACGTTCATTGGCACACGACCCACCCCACCAAGGGACCCCACCAACAACCCTTCGGTAAGTGGTTATCTGCTCTCAATTTGAATGGCCCGGTATTTCGCTGGTGTCCGCTGTACGTGTGTGCATTTTGTATCACGTGGCCCTGTAAAGGTGTGCACTTTCATTAAAATAATTACGATTTTTATTGCCGTTTTCTCTTTGCTTTGACACCGCAAGCAGTGGCCATTACATTCACCTACCAGACAGGATTCTGTCTTCTCGAGCCACTTGGCCAAATGCAGACAGTTATTGAAATCACTCCCGTTGTAATTGATGAGCAGAGTGATTAAAATCATGAATGATCACTGGTCTCAAGAGGGAGAATCAAACAAGAAGCGTCAGTGGTGTTACGGTATGATTAGAATTGTTATACTATTCATATACGAGAATCAAATATTGTCGGTGAAAAAAAAATGTTCCTGCTACTGCGTTTTTGTTTACACGTTCAATGCCCCGCCAGTCGGTGACTAACGCATAAATTGGAGCTGCGGGAACTCGGGGCGGTTGTGTGGATCTGTGGGGGTTAAATGTCTGCAATTATCAGCTGCCGGATAATTCCAGGCACAATTGAAGTTAAAGTTACTTCACTCACCCCCCCACAACCCGACAAACGCACTGCCCACCTCCCCCCCTTCAAACGTCGTCACGGCACCGGGAAACGAGGAGTCGAATGTGCTCCTGGGGATGTGCGTGCACCACAGGCGTTGTCACTGAGCAGTCACCGCTGTTGATTCAAAGAAATATAATAATCCACTCCCTTGACAACAAACGTTGCAAGCGCATGACGTCTCTGGCCCAACCGTGAAAACAAAACGTTGGGAGGACAACCGATGCAGCTCCAACAAACTTGTCCGGCTTAGAAATGTTTTAATGCTAATGGCTTAACTGCAAGTTCTGCATTTGGGAAGGTGGAGGGGCAGGCCAGCCGTGTACGCATGAACACATCGATACACGAATGCCACATGAGAGTCTGGCAAGATATGTGATTTCGACGCACGCACGCACGCGTGATTGTATTGTGCAATGTTACTTCACAGAAAGTGACAAACGCCAAAGAGATCGATGAGGAATCTTCACAAAGCCGAATTGTCTTTACGATAAGTAATATTTAAAGAGACTTAAAAAAAAAACACGCTCTAATGAAATGTACCGTACTCGTAATGGCAGAAGTCCACGACTCCAGGAAGTGGCCCCGAAGCTTGCCATAACGTAAGGGGACCGGTGGTGATTTACAGCCAACGTTAGTTGGCCGTGGACAAGTTAGACCCAAGCCGAAACATAACATATAAAAATTAATGTTTAAAAATACTTTTATTTTTTTGTTGATAGAATGTAGTATTGGCATCAGTATACCAAGTTTGCAGTCGATACGACATTGTGAAGTGGGTTAAAATTGAGATACAAGATTTGGAAGATACAACAACAATAACAGAGTTAAATAAAAGCGTGTAATAATAATAATACAAACTGTGTTTCCACAGTGACGATGAACCCCCCCCCCCCTTCCTCCCCAGTTATTCCGCACTGCCAAGTTACTGCCTTGCGCTAGTTACCTTTTCCATTCTGCATGAAAACTGGAATAGTCATATTAAATTCTCCCAAGCCTCATAGGTCTCACCTAAGTGTTTTTTGTGAGGCACGGCGAGTCTCATAGTTTCACACCTACGTGTTTTTTCGTGAGGCACGGCGAGCCACATAGGTGACACCTAAGTGTTTTTTAGTGAGGCACGGCAAGCCTCATAGTTTCACACCTACGTGTTTTTTAGTGAGGCACGGCAAGCCTCATAGTTTCACACCTACGTGTTTTTTTAGTGAGGCACAACGAGCCTCATAGGTCACACCTACGTGTTTTTTAGTGAGGCACGGTGAGTCTCATAGTTTCACACCTACGTGTTTTTTAGTGAGGCACGGTGAGTCTCATAGGTCTCACCTATGTGTTTTTAGTGAGGCACGGCGAGTCTCATAGTTTCACACCTATGTGTTTTTAGTGAGGCACAACGAGCCTCATAGGTGACACCTATGTGTTTTTAGTGAGGCACGACGAGCCACATAGGTCTCACCTACGTGTTTTTAGTGAAGCACGGCCAGCCTCATAGGTCTCACCTATGTGTTTTTTAGTGAGGCACGGTGAGTCTCATAGTTTCACACCTACGTGTTTTTTTAGTGAGCCACGGTGAGCCACATAGGTCTCACCTATGTGTTTTAGTGAGGCACGGCGAGTCTCATAGTTTCACACCTATGTGTTTTTAGTGAGGCACAACGAAGGTGACACCTACGTGTTTTTTAGTGAGGCACGGCGAGTCTCATAGTTTCACACCTACGTGTTTTTTAGTGAGGCACAACGAGCCTCATAGGTCACACCTACGTGTTTTTTAGTGAGGCACGGTAAGCCTCATAGGTCTCACCTACGTGTTTTTAGTGAGGCACGGCGAGTCTCATAGTTTCACACCTATGTGTTTTTAGTGAGGCACAACGAGCCACATAGGTCTCACCTATATGTTTTTTTTGTGAGGCACGACGAGCAGAGTGCTTGCCACAAATGAACCACAAACTACCTTGCCCATCTCGTCAAGGAGCTATAAGGGGCCGTCCATAAATGACGTCACGCGATTTTGGACGATTTTTGACCCCCCTCCTCCTCCTCGTCACACGGCGTCACAAAAAGTGAGACCCTCCACCCCTCAAATATGACGTCACAAAGCTCTGCCTCCCCCCTCCCCCCAAAACCATATTTCCATTTTGAAAATAAAACATGCTTCAAATCGCTTTAAACTATTGTCATTGTAGTGCGTATGTAATGTGGCGCTGCACTCTGATGTTGTAGGAGTGTTGTTATAACAATTAGTGTTGTTGTAACAATTCTATATTTACTTAAAGTTGCGCATTTTGATGTGACGTCACATTTCTCACCGCCCCCCCCCCCTCCTCGTCACACATCGTCACAAATGTCTGACCCCCCCCCCCAGGTGCGTGACGTCATTTACGGACGGCCCCTAAACCATGACGCAAACTCCGGTCATCTTCACAGCAGCGGTTTATGGCTGACCATCAAACAAAGACGGTGGTCACCGCATCGCGCGGCGCTTCCAGATGCGCTTCTGCGGCCGTCTGGAACGCTCTTCCTTCCGATATTAGGAAGGCACCGGAGCTATGCACTTTTCAATCGAGATTGAAAACAAATGGCTTCAGAATTTATTTTTATCATTTGGTTCTTTCGGTAAAGTCACGTAGAAAGAAATTAAATAATAATAGAATACGACGTTTCGATTGCAACACAAGCAACCATCATCAGGTACAAATGAAAAATCAGAGTAAAACGTGTAAATATAATGCAATACAACACAGAGACGATGGTTGCTGGTGTTGCAATCGAAACGTCGTATTCTATTATTTAATTTAACTTCTTTCTACGCGACTTTAACGAAAGAACCAACGAGTAATTCCTGCAGCCACGAACGCTTCGAATCTGGTTTGAACCACCTCTACGGGGAGGGTTTGCCGTGCTTCCTTGTTTCACACTTAACTTCTAATTTAGCAATCTTTGGAAGAACGTAATCAACCAGGCTATGCGTTAACTGTGTGCTAACCGACTCTCTGTGTTGGATTGCATTACACTTCCTAATTTTACTAAATGTGCTTTCTACCGTGCTTGTTGAAAAGTCCATTCTCTCCTCCGGCCGCTATGGGCAGGAATTCCACACAACTCCCCCTCTGCCCCACCCCCCCCCCCTCTCTCTCTATTTAAGGCCTCGACACAGAGACGTTGTTTTTCTGTGTGCCTATGTGTGTGTCTCTCTGCTTGTGTCTCTGTTTTGTCTCTCTCAATTTTAGCAATCTTTGAAAGAACGTCATCAACCAGGTGGGGGGTTGACTGTTGTGTTGGCCGACTCTGTGTTGTATTTTATTATATTTCCAAGTTTACTATGTTTGTTTTTTTCATTTGTACCTGATGATGGTTGCTTGTGTTGCAATCGAAACGTCGTATTCTATTATTTTATTTATTTCTGTGACTTTACCGAAAGAACCAGAGTAATTCCTGCAGTCACGAAAGCTTCGAATCTAATTTATTTTTATGTTTAGCTTGTCCTTCTCCTGCACCTCAGATTAGCACGGTTGGCTACATACGGTGCAAAATAAGTTCAACATACATTCATACAGAGGATGATCATGTCCGTAATAAATACCACCAGCAGAAAGGTGATGAATCCACAACTCAAGGCCCTCGTAGTGTACTCTAGAATGGCCACGTTTCATCTGACACTACTTCTTTGCTTTCTTTTCTGTAAATGCCCCCCCAAGTTTAATCTTGATCATGCCATCAGTATCTATTTGGATGAGACCAGTCCACAGAAGCAAATATCACAGAGCTACCACTGAGATCGCTTCGATAACAGTCGGGTGAATAGATTAAATTCTCAAGAGGGTGGAATTTCGCCAAACTTAGTACAGAACCAAATTTCACGTGATGGGTTCTTTTTTCATTGGCGATCGGGCTGAGACCATCAACTCACTCTACTTGAGGACCCACTTTTAATCACAGACGGCTGCCTGGATTCCAACTCGGGATCTGTGTTGCCCAGCTCAAGTGCTGCGCAATTTGAGCTACCTCCTGGTACCACAAGTTCTCTTCTTAAAATGTAGAAAACTCGCATCAGTTTTAAAAGCAGCATTTAAAGTCACCACTCACTTCACACTTGGTGGACATCGCATCGTAGAATCGAAGTCAAAATATCCACAACTTCAATAGCAAGTTGCCTCGGAATAGAAAAACAAGGCCGTGATCAGTCTACCACAAATATGGAACACGCGGAAAGCCGCAGCCGAGTTGTAACATGTGGTTGCGTGAGAGGCTTGTGCTGGCTGTTTGGCAACAGTAATGTTACACGCTGTACTCTGAGTGTTGTCTTTGCCTGGTCAGCCTGGTCAGTACTCGCTGAGTGCAGCTGCGAATCTGCGTGGTTTGCACGGTGAAGCACGGTGAAGCACGCTTTTACACACAGCATGTTCATCTGGCCTTCAGTTATTCGGTGAAGTAAATGATTATAATTATTGGAGCGCAGAAAATGTTGAAGGACGCATTCCATTCAGCACCCCACATGAGCTAACGTGCCTCGAACAGAGCCTCTGCCAGGGAGTGTGAGGGCATCTTTAATCAGTTTGGCCAGTTTTCTGCAGAGCCCTTATTAGCAACACTGCTTTATACAACGTTTCAATAGTATTGGATCATCTTCATGAGTTATGTTCCTGTTCCAGGCGGACAGAACTCACGCTTGTAACCTTGATCATGAAGGGTCAAAAAATACCCTCGATTCTGCAGTGGACCTTGTGACCTGAGGGCGAGTTGCATGATCCCTAAACTGCTGTAGTGTCCCACTCGGCTTGTGGATGCGATCGCTTCTAAAAATCCAAGTGAACTCAAGATCAGAGTAAATGCAATCAGCAGCGAAGCTGACCGGTGTATTAAAAGCCATGAGCAGTCTACACAACAGGACATGCAAACCGGCCCTCTAAACCAGCAATGTTAGAATATGCAAAGGGTGGCCAGTTGCCAAGAAGGGGGGTCATCAGCCTTCTACCATTTAAATGTAACGGTTTCCCTATTTGACAGACGCTTGACAACCCGGTGCAGAATTAGATCCAAAATTACTTAAAATCTCTTACATGGACGGCAGGACTTGTGTTCACGAAAACGATCGATTCTCAAACACGGCGACAGCAGCCCGAGCAAACCACGTGCCGTTTTTATTTATGAACAATCGGCATAAAATGGAATGAGCCCAAATCATTCAAAACGCATAATTTCAGCACCTCAACACCAATACAGAGAAACCATTTCGGGGTTTTGTGCGTGCCCGGGAATTCAGCCAGCAGGAAACGGAGCGCTTTTGATACACAGAGCAAAGAGGCGGAGGTCAAAAATGGCAGAACACGGACCGTCGACATTGCACTTTCAACCATCTCCCCACGAGACACCAATTAATTTCCTCCGTAAAAACAGTCATTTAAACAATGCGATACACAAACGTGAAGGGAATAGTTGATGACGTAATTTCCCGCCACCACCACCCCCCCTCCACTCCATTAAAAATAATAATGTAAAAGTATTATTTTGAAATTCGCGCGAGAGGCGGACGGGGAATTTTCACCAAGGGAATTACACGTGCCAACGGAAAACACGGAAAAGGTCGCTTTGCACCCGCAGTTGATCAAGGCCCTGGCAGGAAAACCATGGTCACGTCAACAGAAGTGCGAGACAGCCCACCCCCCCCCCCATGCCGATGGCACAACAGCAGGGGGAGAGAGCTGCACAATCATTTACTAACACTTTTTATTTTACCAGGTAAGGCCCACTAAGCTATTAGCTATTTTTCATAAACGACCTGGCCACAAATGGTAGCTCAACAAAGTGACTATTCATCATGTGGAAATTAATAGAAGCAGCCAAACACTCTTAAACGCACGTCGATTCTAAACGTGGGAGGGAATAACTGGAGGAACCAGAGAGAGATACATGCGACCACGGGTAAAACATGCAAACTCCAAACATACAACAGGCATTGTCAGGGTCGGGATCGAATCCACGACATCCTGCATACCAGGTGAGGGAGTTAATACCTCGCCACCGTGGTGCCACAACTGTCAAAATGCTGACAACGAAAGAAGCATATTTGTTTGCATGTTAACACAATTCTGCCCCGTCAATGCAGATTTGATGACTTGCAATAGGTGACGCAGTTGGGCAAAAGTAAACGACGTGCCAAGTCGACTTCATGATATGCACGAGTAAGAGAACACAATGCATGATGGGCGAAGTCAGATAACGCCACCACTCAGTGCGTTCGGCGCTCAATCGTTTGAAGTTTGTTTAACGTTGACCGTGTCGTGCGTCCCCCTGAGTTGTTTAACGGCCATCCCTTGTAAACAGGGTCACGCTGCGGGGCTGTGGGCGAGAGGAAGCGGGGGGTAGGGAGGGAGGGGGGGTGGCGGCTGAACGTGACAACGAGCGGGCGCCCGAGGAGGAAGCTTCTGCTGTGCCCCCCTCATGCCCTCTCACTCCTCCACATCCTTCTTGCCTGTCTCCTGGCCCTCGAAAAGCGGGTGGCGGGCCTCCACCTCGGCCCACGCGAGAACACCGTTGGACAGGTCCCGCACCAGGCCCGGCAGCTCGTCCACCTGATCCAGGAGAGGGGCAGAAGGACACGGAGATGACGGGGGAGGGGTGCGGAGTGGAGCCCCGGAGATGGAAGCGGGGCGTCAGTCGTAGGTATTTTTTCTTCGTCACGAAAGTAGGAACATGTGGGCATGAGGTGGTGAAGGGTTTGGCAATTTGACGACATCGTTTAGATAAGTGGGAAGTCAAAATGAGTGGGGTGTGTAATGAGACAGGAGAGGTGAGTGACACAGGTGGAGTAACATGGCCCAGCAAACCCGATACACCTGCCACCTGTGTCATACACAACATTCCAACTTGTTAAATAAAAGGCAGTCATGAAATAATGGTGTTCTGATGCCAAAGAACACCATTATTACACGACTGATAGTAACTTTAAAGACCCTTATTTTTATTAATGACAAGCTAAAACTTTGTCGCACAGCCTAGGAATTTACAAGAAATATGGAGTGAATGTCTTTTTAACGTGGCGAAACACTCTGGTCTATTAATTTAAGTAATTGTCAGTAACAACGCATTATTAGTGTTGTACAAGGTAGATCAATTTGTCTCATTCTGCAGCCTTTGAACAAAGTATAATTTCGTGCAGTTGATTTCCAGTGGACGCTATAACGACCAAGTCATGAGCAAATCTCAAGACGGTGAATCATTTCTCGGGTTATAAGACTGTAAAAAAAATATGTAGGCAACAAATTGGAGAATCCTTCGTCCGTAGCCGGCGACGATCGACGATGGCTTAAGATGACGACGACAAGAACCATTTATCCTTTACCCCTTGCCTTCCTGTGACAAAATGAGGAAGAGCCCCTGACCACGCACTCACTTCGGCGCGAATCTGGCGCATGGAGTCGCGCTCGCGCAGCGTGGCGGTGTGGGGCTGTCGGTTGACGGTGTCGAAGTCGACGGTGATGCCGAACGAGATTCCGATCTCGTCGGTGCGCGCGTAGCGGCGCCCGATCGACCCTGACGAGTCGTCCACCTTGTGCGACACTCCGTTCCGCGTCAGCGCCTCCGCTGCGGGCAAAACGGCACGCGCGTCACGCGTGAGGGGTGTCACGTATGGTGTGTCACGTGTGAGGGGTGTGCGTCACGCGTGAGGGGTGTGCGTCACGTGTGAGGGGTGTGTGTCACGTGTGAGGGGTGTGCGTCACGCGTGAGGGGTGTGTGTCACGTGTGAGGGGTGTCACGTATGGTGTGTCACGTGTGAGGGGTGTGTGTCACGTGTGAGGGGTGTGCGTCACGTGTGAGGGGTGTGCGTCACGTGTGAGGGGTGTGCGTCACGCGTGAGGGGTGTGCGTCACGCGTGAGGGGTGTAACGTATGGTGTGTCACGTGTGAGGGGTGTGTGTCACGTGTGAGGGGTGTGTGTCACGTGTGAGGGGTGTGCGTCACGTGTGAGGGGTGTGCGTCACGCGTGAGGGGTGTGCGTCACGCGTGAGGGGTGTGCGTCACGCGTGGAGCGTGTCACGTATGGTGTGTCACGTGTGAGGGGTGTGCGTCACGTGTGAGGGGTGTCACGTATGGTGTGTCACGTGTGAGGGGTGTGTGTCACGTGTGAGGGGTGTGTGTCACGCGTGAGGGGTGTGCGTCACGTGTGAGGGGTGTGCGTCACGTGTGAGGGGTGTGTGTCACGTGTGAGGGGTGTGCGTCACGCGTGAGGGGTGTGCGTCACGTGTGAGGGGTGTGTGTCACGCGTGAGGGGTGTGTGTCACGCGTGGAGCGTGTCACGCATGGTGTGTCACGTGTGAGGGGTGTGCGTCACGCGTGAGGGGTGTGTGTCACGCGTGAGGGGTGTGCGTCACGCGTGAGGGGTGTGCGTCACGCGTGAGGGGTGTGCGTCACGCGTGAGGGGTGTGCGTCACGCGTGAGGGGTGTGCGTCACGCGTGGAGCGTGTCACGTATGGTGTGTCACGTGTGAGGGGTGTGCGTCACGCGTGAGGGGTGTGCGTCACGTGTGAGGGGTGTCACGTATGGTGTGTCACGTGTGAGCGGTGTGTGTCACGCGTGAGGGGTGTGCGTCACGCGTGAGGGGTGTGCGTCACGCGTGAGGGGTGTGCGTCACGCGTGAGGGGTGTGCGTCACACGTGAGGGGTGTGCGTCACGCGTGAGGGGTGTGCGTCACGCGTGAGGGGTGTGCGTCACACGTGAGGGGTGTGCGTCACGTGTGAGGGGTGTGCGTCACGCGTGAGGGGTGTGCGTCACACGTGAGGGGTGTGTGTCACGTGTGAGGGGTGTGTGTCACGCGTGAGGGGTGTGCGTCACGCGTGAGGGGTGTGCGTCACACGTGAGGGGTGTGCGTCACGCGTGGAGCGTGTCACGCATGGTGTGTCACGCGTTTGGGGAGCGGTAGTGTAGCAGTTACAGCGTGCTGCGCGACGAATCCGGTGAGCCGAGTTTAATTCCCACTCACGGCCAACACCAGTGACGATGATCTTAACCGGTCCCGAGCCTCCCGTAGGACGACTCAGCTTCAAACTAGCACCTGGTGCAGTGTGTAAACATCGCCGCTGGGAAGACAAAGGCGTGGTTGTTGACCAACCATATTCACCTCGTGTGCCTTCATAGGTGCTTGCTAACAGCACTTGCCCAAATAGTTTGTTAAGGCTATACGGGGGATCTTTGTCTCGTCACCTGACAATGTATTCGTCGAGACCAAAGAGGGGGAAGCGGGCAGTGTCCCACGTCTCACGCGGGTGACAGTGTCATGTGTCACACATGTGTGGCACACGTGTTGCACCTCCGATTAGCAGGGTTTGGCTACGTACGGTGCGAAAGAATTTAAAAATAAATACATAAATACACTGTCCTCCCCTCTTTCCCCCTGCTGATTAAACAGTCATTGGGTAACGATTATGTAACGGGACTGCAATTTGAGTGAACCTTTGGTCTATGAATGGACCACTAATAATGGTTCCTGTACAGGGTTATTAATTTCTGAAAAACATTTAAATTCCGATCTTATTTCTTCCCAATTTACCATCAAGTGTCGTAATAATAATAATCATTGACAAGCCTTTTGTCAATCCACTGCTGGATGACAGCCTCCCCACGCGGCGTCAGTTGTGTGGGTTTTGTTGCTCGTACTTTACCAGGCTGGTCGTTGCCAATTGGCATCGGGACGGAGGCTAAGGACCGGTCCAGATATCCCTCGCCACTGATGTTAGTCGAGGCTGGGAACTGAACTCAGGTCGCCAGGTTCATAGCGCGGTGCGCAAAACACTGCGTCACCGCCCCACCCTAGCGACGTTTATTAATTCGGTTAAATGTAACTTCATTCCTCTGTATGTATGATGCCAAAGTGAATTGTTAACATGGACATGAGAGCCACCTGCAGGCTATCGACGCCACATGCGCAGGCGCTCGGGTGCGTTGGCATGATCGCGCGCCGTCGCTCACAACACAAATGCACGGGCGCGCGTGCATTCCAGCGCGATGGTGCCTGTGTGCTCGGGGGGGCGGCCACCCACATGACGAGACGCGCGAGGCGCAGCACACGCCCACTCACACAGCATCTTGACGAAGGGCGCAAACTCCGGGTTCTGGCTGAGAGGCAGCACGGAGCACTTGTAGGGAGCGACGGTGGGCGGGAAGGAGAAATACTGCAAGGAACAAGGAGGTCACATTGGGGTTGGTTGGGGGGGGGTTGGGGGGGCAACATCAAACTATTACAAAAATTTAACTGTTATAAACGACGTTATTTTCTTCACCAGGTAAGGCCCACTGAGGGAAATAGCTCTTTTTCAGAAGAGACCTTAAGGAAGTGGCTTATCATGTGGAAATTTACAGCAGCCAAATACTAATGCACGTCGATTCTAAAAAGTGTGGAGGGAAAAATTCCACGCGACCACGGGGAGAACATGCAAACTCCAAATATGCAGGCGTCAGGGTCGGGATCGAACCCACGACCTACTGCATACCAGGTGATAAAGTTAACATCTCGGCCAACGCGGTACCACCTCCCCCCCCCAGCTCTGTCTGCACCTCTGGTGGAACGGAAACTCGTTCAGCACTTCTATTCTTGGCTGCAACGTCGCCAGGTGAAACATTTCCAGCTCTACAAGGTTCGAAGCTACCGTCACAGTCATTGGTCTATGAGGCTCTGTGTACCTCTTCACAATTTCCGGTTATATTTGGTGTACACATGCACGCTTGTGCATGTTGAACTTCTTCCGCACCGTACGTAGCCAACCGCGCTAATTGGAGATGCGGACACTTGTCAATCGACTGCTGGATGAGGACATCCCCAGGCCATGTGGGTCAGTGCGAGTGGACGAAGGTGGAGAGAGGCTATAACGTGAGAGCAGAGCAGTACATAAAAAAAACTTAATTGATGTATTGCCCTCCACTGCCCACGACGTAGCCCCACAGTGCTGCAATAACCCTTTTGCGCACGGTGGTCAACCCATACGAAGCACTACTACACGGGCTCAACGCAGCTTAGCTTCCGAGAACGGAAGTCGCTGGCATTTTATACCGTTGTGTTACAAAACACTAGGAAAGTAACTACGCGACAATCCGTTCAAGCGACGCTTACTCGACCGATTGTAAACATCTCATCCACCAAAACGCTTGCACCGCCGAGCGCGTGTGCGTTTCTCCCAGCGGAGCGACCCCACGCGCGCCTCGCATGTGCGTTGTATGTGCTCAACTTCTTTCGCCACCGCACGTGGCCAACCGTGCTAATCGGAGACGCGTACCGTCCTCTGTTCGTCACCCTCCCGCACGCGGAAGCTGTGCTCGAGGATGGTGTACATGATGCGGCCGATTCCAAACGATGGCTCAATCACGTTGGGCACCACCTCCTCCACTGGGGGAAGAAAGCAGCAACGAGCTTAGACGCTTGCACCGTAAACACCGCTGCCCATGGTGCGTTTTCAACAAAGCATCAAATCACGAGAACATTTGGTATTTGTGCCATTACTCTCATGTATGTATGTTGAACTTCTTTCAAACCGTACATAGACACCACGCTAATCGGAGATGCGGGATCACAAAGGTGCCACGTTTCAAGCACTATATTCTGCAGGGGTTTCACAGTAGGTGGCGACGATTGTCCCGCGGCTTCACCCACTGAGGTAAGTTGCGGGTTATAGGGGTTATTTTGAAATGCTTTACTATGTTTATCAGTTTAGATTGAAGGTGGGGAGCATAGATATACGGGAGCACAGAAGCACAGTACAACAATGGACTTGCACTGCCCTCTTGTTGATCGCCGCATAGCACAGCCACGCAGCTGCTCATGACAACCCGGTGTGCATGGTGGTCTCCCATCCGAGCATTTATGCAGGCAAAAATCCTGCTTGGCTTCGGATCTGATGACATCAGGAGCATTCTGGCTGATTTGGTCACGGCGACTGTGACCGAACATGCCTCTCACGCCAGAACCCCGCAACTCCACTTCCCCAACCCGAGGACGCTAACATCTGACGGATTACAACGCCAGCCAGAGACGCACACAAGAACCTCACTGCCGCCACTCACCGAACAGCGTCTTCTGAAAACGCTTGACAGTCACCATGTCCTTGGACAGAGTGAAGCTCTTCCCTTCCACCTCAAAGTTGAACGCTCTGCGAGAACGGGGAGACCAGGCATTCGCGATGATTTCATGTTTAAGTGGTTGTTATTGCTGTATGGCCCTGCGATGCGTTTCCGGTTTTTATTTTTGGCTTGCCCATCGAACAACAATAGTTTCGCACTGTACAAAGCCAACCGTGCTAATCGAAGGTGCGGGGGAAGGACAACAAACTAAACACAAACAGCAGTTCTAGAGAAATTATTTTTTTTAACTCGATGATTTAAAAGTGCAAAGCTCCAGTGACTTCCTAATATCGGAAGAGTGTTTCCAGACGGCCACAGAAGTGCATCTGAAAGCGTTCGATGCAGTGACCGTCTTTATTCGATGGTAAGCCAAAAGCCACTGCGAGGATGACCGGAGTTTGTGTGATGGTTTATGCTCCTTGACGAGATCAGCGAGGTATTGTGGTTCCTTTGCAGACAGCACTTTGTGTGTAATGAGTGCGACGTTATAATTTATCAGTTTGGATGAAAGCCTCCCCATGCTGTGTCCAGTCGTGAGGATTGTCTGGATTATTATACAATATTTATTCTGGAAATCATCAACAACTATTTTTCAGGATTGTCCTATACACAGATGGGTTTTTGCTGGTCTTCCAGTGGCCACTTTTCATCCCAATAGATTTTTATGTTTCTCATATTTAGGCGATCCACCAAACTTTGCTACCAAAGCGCTGGATCAAAGGTGTTCGCCAATACATATCAATAGGCAGCACAGCCAGACAGCAGAACATGAACACTCCGCAAGATGATCACACCTCGCAATGCATTCTGTGATCCTGTTATTAGTTAGCATCTGATACTTACATACGCTATGTTATACACATTACTTGGCCGTTGATGAACTTTGCTCACCCAGCAACTGCTCTTACCCCTTCTCTGCAAGCTGCTTCTCCACCGATTCGATATAGAAGCTGTCGCAATCTTCCAGAAACTTGTTCACCAGCCGTGCATCTTTCTTGAAGGCCTTTCCAACGATGCCCTTGTTAGCTTCCAGCTGCACCACCTCCACCACCTTGTGAGCTGATCGGTCAAGGACAGCAAAACCCCTTCAACAACAGCCTCTCTCATCATGGGCTTCTCTCAATGCGGGTCACTCTACGTGCTGTGTTAAATGCGAGTAAGCCTGTCAACGCGGACCTAACCACGCGTTCATATCAAGGAAAGCTTCTCAAAGTTAACATCCCCCTTAAATAGGATTGTCGCGAATGTGCTCGACAGCTCCCAGCACATGAAGCTAAACGTCAGACATAACGCCGAACCAAAAAACGCATCGGAGAGATGTCTTCCAATGGAACGTAAAGTTGACCCCTCATACAATAACAACTCTCGCACCTCTCCCCCCCACCCCACCACCATGAAGGATATGGGCTCTTTGAGAGGCTTCTCGGCCACCAGTGGCACCTTGGTAGCACGGGAGTGGCACTGGAGGTCAAAGCACGAGCGGTCGGCGCAGCCCACCACCTCGATCCATCCCTGGTGAGAAGACACACGCAGCACGGCGTCACTGCACCGCCAACGCGTGCCGGCAATCGGCCAGCCACACACGCGCCATTACATTGACTAAAACACCCACCGAAGAAGTGTGTGTCGACACACGCAGAGTTATGCCGCAGTCCACCTGTCCATCCGCGGAGTCACCGTGTTGAGCGTTTATATACCAGGGGTGGGGAATCCTTTTCCCAACCGTGGGCTTAAAAAGGACTTTCAAATAATTTTGGCGGGAACCGCATTCACACCTTAGCGTCGTCCAAAAAATAAAAAATAATGGGCGTGTCGACCAAGTGCGAAGAGCTTCTCGCGGTGGCAGTAGTGACTTGGGTGCGTTCAAACTTGAAACAGTCTGCTCAGATCAAAAAATGTTCCCCCCTCTAGTACTCCATTAGTGCAGCTAATGTTTCAGTGACGGACAAAAGCATGCCGGCCGTTTCGACGCGGTAGACCTCGTGCGGCTGCAGTCAGTGTGAAATTAAGCCACGGGCCATATCGGGCCCACAGGCCGTACACCCCTCACCCCTGGTCATAACGATTCGGCTCTACACCCGCATGTCATTTAGAAAGCGCGCGTGCGTTACGCAAGTTTGGGCACGCACGTATGAGGTCTTCGTCTCGGCGTCCCAGCAGTCGCAGGCATAGTGCGCCATCTCATTGTCCATATGCTGGCGGAAGCGCAGGTGCTCATCCTTGACGCCGACCTTCACCAGGAACTGGTAGATGCGGCCGATGAAGTACCCGAGCACCGTGTTGTTTATGATGCCCTGCACAGGTGCACACGAGCGCACGGTTGTCAAGGGGGATCCAGCAGCATTTGCACAACAACTCCTCGTGCCGACACGTGATCACACTGCTTGCCGTCACGTGCAAGCCGTGCTCGGACGGAGCACGTTGGAGGCGATGGGCAAACGTTTACGTGAATTGCGTCATAATTATAATAGGATACATCCAGTTGGTATTCTATTCCTCATATGAAAGACTTTATCACAAGTTTAGTTCCGAGTGAAAACATAGTGTAGTTGAAGAGTCTTTGAACAACCAATCAAAAGGAGTTCAACCTATTTCGAAACATTATTTATAATAAAGATTGAGTAAGCCTGACATAAATTTAGTGCAAGACAGTATGTAGGCGTTTTTTTGTATATTTGCCAATACAAAAAAGTCAGACAAATTGTACGGACTTTGTACAGTACAAGGTTAAGTTAAACCTCGACTCTGGACCGATTTTGGATTACATTCCCATCCCATTCACCACGCATGGGTAGACTTCCCACCGTTCCACTTCGACTATAGTTCCGCCAAAACACACGTCTTTCTCCTTCTAGCTCCCGTTGACAAAACGTAGAGATTCCAGCACGCTTTCCAGTTCTCGATTTAAAGCTTTCGTGACTGCAAGGATTCATCTTCTTTGGTTCTTTCGGTAAAGTCACCACGTAGAATGAGAATAAAATAATAAATTAATAAAATAACACAATAAAATTCTCACGACGTTTCGGCCACAACACAAGTGGCCTTCATCAGGTGCTGTGGCCGAAACGTCGTGAGAATTTTATTGTGTTATTTTATTTTATTAACTTATTATTTTATTCTCATTCTACGTGACTTTACCGAAAGAACCAAAAGGAGATTTCCAGTTCTCGTCGGCAATCACAACACCGGCGACAAGTGCCGTTCGGTACTCGCGCCGCACCGAGGAGCACAGTGCATGCGGTGCGGTGCGGTGCGATTTTCCTCGTCACTACGGCACAGCAAATTGGCACCTGCTGCACGGCGTCGCCGAGGCGCATGCGCTGCGGCGAGCGCCCGCTCGTCTGCGCTTGGCCCGAGTAGAGGGACAGCTCCAGGTCAGCCATGTTCTCAAACTTGGGGTGCTGCTTGTCGGTGGGGTCCACAAAGTGCTCGATCTCTGCCATCGTGAACTCCCTGCGCACACCACAGCGACTCTCGATGAAGCCGCAGCGGCAATTGTAACTCGGGGAAGGGGGGAGGTGGGCGGTTCGGCAAGGAAGGCCACGGTCTGACTAGAAGCTCTCAGTTGAAAGACGCAGCATCGGACTGCAAGTCAATCTTAGTGAAAGAAACAGTTGTGTCCCGATGACGCGTTAGAAGAACTCGCACACAGCGCTACTTTCGTCAGCATGGCTCTGTCAGTTTACACAACACACGTGTCACAAAACCTCCATGCCAACAGAGGATAGGACCACCCCTGACCCAAGCTCTACGCATGCTCAGTTCAACCGTCTTTTGTTACAAACCTCCACCGAGTTGCACAACACCAACCCTTACATCAGCCACGATCTATCCACTGCGGGTCTCCCGAAGCTGTCGCCGCCAGTGATCACGGTCTCGTGACGAAACGATCCACTTAGCTCCTGCCCAAGATCCGATTTCGTAGCCCCATCTCCGCGATGAAGTCTTCCAAGACAGGTTCCCTCGCCCCTTATGCATGTACGCATGCTGAACATCTCTTTACACCGTACATGGCCAACCGTGCTCACCGCAGGTACAGGGGAAGGACAACAAACTGAACAGGTTCGCTAAAATGCAGAACCATCTCTCCGCACGTTGCTAGGCGACCATGGGAGTATTCAAGACGGGTTGCGGTTTGCGCGCTCGGAGAGTGGCGTGGGCACCGCACCTGACGCGGATGAGCCCGGAGCGCGGAGAGATCTCATTGCGGAAGGAGTTCCCGATCTGAGCGGCAGCGAATGGCAGCTTGCCCTGGTTGAACTCCAGCAGCCGCTTGTAGTTGAGGAAGATGCCCTGGGCCGTCTCGGGCCGCAGGTACCTACGGGGTGGAACGCGCCGCACGTCGGCGTCACTCGCACCGCGTGCAACGGGGTCCACCCTCCTCGTCGCTGTGCCTCATCAGTCGACGGGACGTCACTCTTACAGGTTAGAGCGGGTGCGGGGAGACCTCGGTGGCGCGACTTCATTTCAGAATCAGAATATCGCAGAATCAGATATATTGATTTATACTGAAGGAATACGATGAGATATAAAGCTCTTTTGTTACAGGTTAGGACATTACAAAAACCAGGGGCATGGGGTTAGGACATTACAAAAACCAACGATACAAAAACACAATAGGAGTGCAACGTATAGAAAAGGTAAACAAATCACTTAAAAATACACAAATAAAACTCAACAATTATTTAATTTACCAGGCAAAGCTCACCGAGGTATTAATTTATTTTTCAGAAGCGACCTGGCGACAAATGATAGCTCAACAAAGTGCCCTATCAACTGGAAATGTATTACACCAACAGGGGCAAAGGGTCAAAGCCAGGTGGCGGTCAACGAATCATTCTAAATACTGCATGGCATCGGGTTTTCAAATGGGACGTTAACATTTCTGAGTCGAAAGGCCCCAGTGAAAATGAAGAACTTTATAACACGACATTTCATACGGCTCATGGCCACATAAGCCCTACCGCATCGGTAATGGCCCACAACAGCATCCTTAGCCGCGCTAGCAGGGGGAAAATTTGCAACGTCGCAACGCTCGGTCACTCCAGGGCTCCCGCCCGCCTCACCCGGGAGTCTGCCCGCCCGGCCCAATGGACGTCTGGAACATGAGGTTGAAGGCCAGGGGAGGCGAGAGGTCGTTTCCTGTGACAGGCGACTTCACGGCGTAGTCGGTGAACAGACCTGCCAGCTGCGACTGTCCGTAATTGTCCATCTAGGGGGCAAATCATCGAAGGTAGGAAGTGGTAAATGAATCATTCTAAATACTGCAAAGGCATGGGGTTTTCAGATGGGATGCTACCATTTCTGAGTCAAAAGGCCCGAGACAAAATCAAAAGTGAAAAACTGAATAACACGATATTTATATTCTTGGTTCTTTCGGTAAAGTCACGTAGAAGGGAAACAATAAAATAATAAAAATATAAAACAATAAAATTATCACGACGTTTCGACTGCAACACAAGCAATCATCATCAGGTGTGAAAACCACAGCAAGAAAATTTGAAAAAAGTGGCGGTTATTTTTTCAAATTTTCTTGCTGTCGTTTTCACACCTGATGATGATTGCTTGTGTCGCAGTCGAAACGTCGTGAGAATTTTATTGTTTTATATTTTTATTATTTTATTGTTTCCCTTCTACGTGACTTTACCGAAAGAACCAAGAATACTCTTTGGTTCTATTCGGTAAAGTCACGTGACTTTACCGAATAGAACCAAAGAGTATGGATCCTTGCAGTCACGAAAGCTTTAAATCTAGAACCAAGGATATGAATCCCTGCAGTCACGAAAGCTTTGAATCAAAACACAATATTTGTTTAGGTCATAATGTATTGCACGGGTGGTAGAGGCTGCTGCAGGTCTACTTTACCAGTATGGGTCACTGCAGTAAAATCGATTTTATTCTACTCTGCTCCAACATCTATGCCCCCCACCTTTTCCAGCCCACACTGATCAGTGTGAAGTATGGCCAAATAACCGCTATGAAAGATGGTAATGCATGGGGAGGCTCTCATCAGGTGGTGGATTTAAAAGTGGGGCCGTGTTTGAGCGTGCGCACATCATTAGAGGAGCGGATTACGGTTCTTTTATCAACAGACGTAACACATCTAGAGGAACATGGGGCTCAGTGAAATTATACTTCTGCTTGGGGGACAACAGCTTTCTGAATGGTAAAAATCAGTTCCACCTTTAGCCTACCCTTCCCCCGCACCTCCGATTATCACGGTTGGCTACGTACGGTGCGAAAGAAGTTCAACATACATATACATATGCCTGGTATGCTAACGGTATGCACTCAAGGAATTCAACCGGCTCCTAACTCTGTCAAACCTTGCTAACCAACACGACACATCTCCACTGCATGGCCCCATACTAAGAACGATGCCAGCGGTACGGACAGGCACGCGCCGGGGAGTAACATTGAGCCGTTTGCGCACGACAGGGACACACACCTGTGTGATGACGTTCTTCATCTCAGCCTTCTTCTCCTCCGAGCACTTCTTATCGGACATGAGCTTCTCCAGGTGAGCTGAGGGACAATCAAAGTACCACCATCACCCTCACCACCATTCAGAACCACATTACAGACACTCCCTTTCCTCCGCCTTGAAAGGCTGACGCTGGAAGACTCCATCAACTTGAACTGTGCATTGACCGATTTCGCAGGTACTAAAATGTTGCCCAATTAACCAAAACATAATTTGTGATACTGTGTTGGAAAAGGTGCACAAGCATGCAATAAACTCGACACGTTAGTCGTTCACAGTGCCATAATTAGCATCACTTGTGTGGGCAAGCCAAAGAGTGGTTGTCTTATGGATATGCACGTTCCTGTCACAGGAATGTTGGAATTTTCACGGCCTCAATGCTCATTTGGGCACTGCCTTAATGCTCATTTGAGCAGGAAACCATTAACTTTTTTGAAAAGAATAACAAATATTTTTCATGATTTGTTATATAATTAGGAGCAATGGTCCTTCATTCCAGAATAAAGGTGTACAAACACACAGCACTACTTGGTTTGCAATGCGATAACCCACCTTTGAGTAGGTGGTCAGCACGGAAGCACTCCCCATTTTTTAGGTCCTTCACCATGAAGTCAGCAAACTTATCCACGTGCCCTGACGCTCTAAAGTAAGGTACACACACACACACACAAACCAAAGCGTTTTCACCACATTTAAATTAAACAAAATGGATAAGTTCTACTCCTGAAGACATGTTCATATACACAACCGTAATCGTGCTGTCTACACAATGTCATGTATGTGCAGTGGCATCGTGGGATGCCACTGCATGTGGTGTGAGCCGGCCTGTGTGAGGCACGGTATACGGCGTGCACACCACTGTCAGCCTTGCAATGTGGATGCAGTACCGGCCCTAGCGGGGGCCAATCGGAGATGACTTGTCAGGTATGGATGTCACTGCACTGCACGTGCAGTGTCAGCCCCCAGAGGTTAGGGGGCGAGAGGGTCGGGCACGGTGCGGGAGTCACATGCGGCCATGGCACTCTGGGTGAACCCGCGGCACACGTGACCGGAGGTACCGACTGGGGGGGCCCCCAAAGAGGGGGCTGGGGGAACACAGGTCCCAGCGAGATCCTTCTGGGAGCTTCCAGAAGGTGGGGGGGGGGGTGGCTCGGGGCGGAACGAGCCAGCCACGGATAATATAAGCCGGAGCTCTGAACGGGGCCGGCTGCTGTTGTATGAATGAAGACGCAAAGTCGTCGCTTAGAAGAAAAGCTCGAAGACAAGACCCGGACGGACCCGATAGCCTCCCCAGTCTGTGTTAGGGCTCGCTAGTCCTGAAGGACTACCTCCCTAGGTTATCTGGTGGAAGGGGCAGATACCCCTCTGTGTTAGGGCTTGTTGTATAAGAAACGTGTTAACCCCTCTGTGTTAGGGCTTGTTGTATAATAAACGTGTTGTCCCTCTGTGTTAGGGCTTGTTGTATAATAAACGTGTTGTCCCTCTGTGTTAGGGCTTGTTGTATAATAAACGTGTTGCACCTCTGTGTTAGGGCTTGTTGTATAATAAACGTGTTGTCCCTCTGTGTTAGGGCTTGTTGTATAATAAACGTGTTGCCCTTCTGTGTTAGGGCTTGTTGTATAATAAACGTGTTGTCCCTCTGTTAGGGCTTGTTGTATAATAAACGTGTTGTCCCTCTGTGTTAGGGCTTGTTGTATAATAAAAGTGTTGCCCTTCTGTGTTAGGGCTTGTTGTATAATAAACGTGTTGTCCCTCTGTGTTAGGGCTTGTTGTATAATAAACGTGTTGTCCCTCTGTGTTAGGGCTTGTATAATAAACGTGTTGTCCCTCTGTGTTAGGGCTTGTTGTATAATAAACGTGTTAACCCCTCTGTGTTAGGGCTTGTTGTATAATAAACGTGTTGCCCCTTTGTGTTAGGGCTTGTTGTATAATAAACGTGTTGTCCCTCTGTGTTAGGGATTGTTGTATAATAAACGTGTTGTCCCTCTGTGTTAGGGATTGTTGCATAATAAACGTGTTGTCCCTCTGTGTTAGGGCTTGTTGTATAATAAACGTGTTAACCTCTCTGTGTTAGGGCTTGTTGTATAATAAACGTGTTGCCTCCGAAGAAGCCTTCGTCTCCCTGTGTCAGGGGTGGGGAACCTTTTTTCTGCCAAGGGCCATTTGGATATTTATAACATCATTCGCGGGCCATACAATATTATCAACTTAAAAATTAGCCTGTTATATTTGGTCAAACATTAAATTCACTCACCCCTAATGCGATGGCTGGAACTGCTTCTCTTTGGTGAGGAGTGTGATGATGTTAGCTGGTATTGACGATGTTAGCTGGTATTGATGATGTTAGCTAGTATTGATGATGTTAGCTGGTATTGATGATGTTAGCTGGTATTGATGATGTTAGCTGGTATTGATGATGTTCGCTGGTATTGATGATGTTGCTATTCGCAACTGCTTTTCCAGGTTTGCTCCTAGATTTATTGAATTTCGAGTCCCGCCTGCAGTTGCCTTGGCAGGGCCAGACGAAATGATTTTGTGGGCCGGTCATTCCCCACCCCTGCCCTATGTGTATGTGAACCACAACATATACATATATATGTTGAACGTCTTTCACAATGTACATAGCCAACTGTGCTAATCGGAGGTGCGGTCATAGAATGTCATCAAATTTCGCCATCACTTCAATCCTGCAATATCCTGAAGTTGTTGCAAAGCTGAATCTCTACCTCCAAAGTACATGCAATTAATGCGGTGGATTATACTAGAGATTTTACAACTCGTTTGAATCAAATAATCAGCGTTTTAGAGAACTACATGGTGGCTTATGTTGCTGAACTGCTAATTATTTATCAAACGCGAATAGCAATGCAACTTTATACTGCATGTTCATTCACACTGAATCATCTTTACGAGAGTTAAGAGTGTTCCCCCCCCCCCCATTGTAGATGGATGGACAGAGCCGATTTGCATGATTTGCCCTGCATATAATTTTATATGTACACTTTGATTTTACATTGATTTATGTTTTCTCTCAGTGATGCAGAGTTTGTGTATTTTTTTTCATTTTTCACTTTATTGCTGTACTTTTTTTTGTCATTTTAGTGACCCAGGATCATGCTTGCAAATGAGACGAACCTAGGTCTCTTGAGTTCTCACCCGATTAAACAAAATAAACTAATGCAAAAACGCTTTCAACCTTATTGGGAGAGCTTAAAAAAACTATGACATGGCACCACATTTTTCTTAGCAAGCACGGATTTCAGAGCAGCATGCACTCTCTATGCCGCACGGGGACTTAAAACTATAAACTAAACTATTTTTTATTTTACTAAGCTCATCCAGCTATACAGCTCTTTTTCATAAGCGACCTGACCACAAATGATAGCTCAACAAAGTGGCTCATCACGTGGAAAATTTATAGCAGCCAAATACTCTAAAACACAGGTTGATTCTAAATCTGAACGGAAAAACCGGAGGACCCGGAGAAAAATCCATGCGTCCATGGGGAGAGATTACACGCAAACTACAAATATACACGCGTCAGGGTCAGGGTCGAACCCACGACCCCCTGTATACCAGGCGAGGGAGTTAACACATCCTCGCCACTGTGACTTACTTGAGGACGGGCTCAGGCGTCAGCATGGTACAGTCAATCTCCAGGATCTGCTCCTCCTGGATGAAGTGCTGCCTCCACTGCTGGATTATGTTGTTTTTGAGGGCGCAGCCCACCGGCCCAAAGTCAAAGAGGCCACTCACACCTGCAGCACAAACGATTGGGGCCCTGTCAGGTCTTCAGCACCTACAGATTTGAGCCATTATGATGGTGGTAATGCTACACACATCAAGGATATGTAGTCTTTCAAAGCACATGTTTCGATTAGTTCCTCTTCCTTTTGTTTTACGTTTGTATGCTGTTTCAGTTCTTGAGATAAGGGCTTACTTGGAAAATGAGTCTCAAATCTCGTTCTTGTCCTTAACCAATAGCTTGACACTGCCGACCGCAGTGTGAAACAGCAGTGGCAAAACCACACCCCCTACCAAGATCCACTACCAGGCAGCCCCACACAGAGGCCAAATTAGGAATGGCCAATTAAATGGAGCCCACGGAGCCGAGCCCACCTCCATAGATGGCGAAGGCCTGGTCGTAGAAGAACCGCCTCTTGAGGGTGTCCTCCATCTTGGCCCGGTCGATGATGTCGTCCTTTGGCTCCAAAGCGAGAACCTGTGTGGAGGCCACGTCACCATTGTGCACATCAGAGAGAAAACGTGCGATACGCTCGCAAGTGGCAAAACACTCATGTTCATCAATAACACTGCGTTAAAAGGACACACGTGTGTATGCGTATATGTAATAGGCAACATTTTTGGCTATAGTCCCTCTTCATAACACATCAAGAAGGGCAATTGCCTGAAACATCACATATTACATATTTTTCCTCTTTAGGCAGTGTTATTCATGAATGTATTGATTTTTTTTTAATTTGTAGTTGTGCACCACTGCTCGCAAGCACGGTTGTTAACTGCTTTTTTGTATTTTCCATGACGCACTGCACGCCAAAATGTGCTTGGAAGATGACACCACTTTAAGTACTTGTGTACTACTTGAGAATGTGTTTGATCTTGGTTCAAACACTACAATTAATTTAACTATTCAGTACGTGTTACATGCATTCTCAGAAATAGAGATTGATTTGGAGGTGGGGGAAACCACACCCAGGACAGTGTTCTCCATTGCAAGGCCCGCGAGTCACTAGCGGCCCCTGGTGGCCTTTAGTGCGGCCCCTGACGTGCGGCCCCCAATAATACACAGCTGTGAAAACACCCCTTGCAGACTGTATGGCGGCCTTCACACCGATATGTCTTATTGGCAAAAGTGGCCCTCCCTCTAAAAATTAGTGAAGAACACTGTTCCAGGACAAAATGGGCTTCTCTCACCTTAGCCTCCAATATCCTCTTGCGATTCTTCAGTTCTGTCACGGCTTTATCCACGTCCACCTTGGGGGCTCCATCCACCTTTAAATTTCTTACCAGCTCACCCTGCACACACAAATGTGTAGGTTTACAAGTAACCATGTTCTGTTATGTATTCGAAACAGACAACTCTTTTGTCAAACCACTGCTGGATGAGGGCCTACCCACCGCCCCCGCAGGGGTGGAGCGATGAAATAAGTTTGCGTTGAGGTGCTTGGTGGATTATTAAACCGCGGAAAACCATGAGGGATGGCGTTTACTTTAGGAGACCTTCATTCAGCAGTGGAATGTGAATAGCCAATGTTGATGAACTCACAAATACAGGCCCTTGCAGAAATGGGGCTCCCAGAGGTGCACTCTGGGAAATGCAAACTACATCTGGTCCACAGAGCTTCTTGGACCACGCTCAGCAATGTATGTGGCCTTGTTAATTAAATTCACATTTCACGTCAAAGAAGTGGCATATAAATCACTGAAAATGCAGTCCAGACTAAATTACCACATATAAGCGTTGCACTCTCACATAGAAAGTACCGTCGCCATACATAAAAATATAAAAAAGGATAACCCGTGTAACTTTTAACAGACCGTTGGTGCAATAGCTGCTAGAACCACGCCCAGCCATCTATTTTGCCAGCACTGTTTACAACACAGCAACCGAAACTCATTTAAGGTCCAGAAGACCTTAGACTAGTTCTGATGGTGCTCTCGACTGATGTTAGCCACGTGGAATCGCACTCAGGGCGCCAGGTTCGTAAGACAATTTCCTAACCACAGCTGCGGCGGCCGATAGCCACGCAACAAAATCATCTAAAAACACCCACACAACAGCTATCGCCAAACACAGATGTCAGTGAGTCGGCCTGGATAACATCAAAAGCGCTCCTTTTTTCTTTCTGTCTCAATTTGTCCCAAGCTGTGTCATTAAAAAAAGCGATTGGAAACTGTCCCATTTTCGCTGTATGAAATAATGCCATGAACATCACACACAAAATGTATCTCAGTAAATTACCGTACTTTAATTGGCTTGGGCAATTTGACTTATCATCTAATTACATCATTGCATCGTCGCAATTGGATGTTTGAGATTTAACAACAGTTTACTCCACTAAAATATGCGCTAGACGTACAGATTTCTTTGCCAATCCAGTTCTGGATGAGGGCCTACCCACCTGGTATGGGTCACTGGACCGATTTGACCTAATTTGATCTCGCTGGTCAGTGCACGTGGTGTGCTACATTCCAAAGATATCGACAAGCGTCGTCGCCGGTCTGTGCAAGTTTGTGCTAAATCCCAACGTGCATTAAAACTGAAACCAAGAAGGTCGCCTCGACGTGTAGTGGTGGAGTCAGAGGGCGTAGTTGTCAAGGCCGCTGTGCGACCAGGCACACTGTATACATGTAAAGTGTAGTTGGGAGTACAGGGTCAGAGGGGTGCGTGTGTGTGTGTATGATGTATTTGGTGATGTGGCATGGGCGGTGCAAGTATGGTCGCTGTGGGTCATTATACAGAAATCAAAACCATCTGAAACTAAACATTATTTTTATTTTACCAGGTAAGGCCCACTGAGTTCAGAAATGACCTAGCTATCACAAATGATAACTTGACGACGTGGCTTGTCACGTGCAAATGTATAGCAGCAGCAGCAGCAGCAGCAGCCAAAAACGCAAGACGATTCTAAATGTGTGGAGGGGAGAAATCCACGCGACCACGGGGAGAACTCGCAAACTCCAAATAGACGGCAGGAGTCAAGGGTCGCGGCGGCGGCAGCGAGGTAGTTAACAAGCTCGTCACCCACCATACAGTACATTGGATGTGCCGATTCATATGGTGTCGCCTATACACAGGGTGTTTCAAAAAGGATGGACTCGATTTGAAATCGCTATATCTCTGCAACCACAAACCGCCCATGAATGAAACTCTTACCACTCGAAAGGGCGGGGCATAGAGAGGGCGGGGCATAGAGTTTCAATTGATGACCGCTAGATGCCTCTCCCAGTGCACAAACAGCCCCTAGCCTCAGTCATTGGCAAGACGATGACCCCACCGCGACACAAGGGGCGTTTTGCGTTCTGCAGTTCAGCAAAACTGAATCCGTAGTTGCGGCGCAGCGTTGCGTTTCTACGGCGTTTTGGCATTGATCCGCCAACGTCAAAGAGAATTCGTCAATGGTATCGACAATTTGAGGGAGGAAACGGGCTGCTGTTTATTGTAAGGGGTAGAGCACAGGGCGACCACGCACCTCAGAGGAAAACGTGAGAAGAGAGGCGTTTGGGACGAATTCAACTATCGTCTCGATTCTAGATTTGAAGCTTTCGTGACTGCAAGGATTCATACTCTTTGATTTGTTTCGGTAAAGTCACGTAGGTAAAATAAAATAAATGAAAACAACAAAATTAAATCACGACGTTTCGGAGGCAACACAAGCTTCCGTCTTCAGGTGGAACAGTCACAGCAAAATAGCTGCATCAAGTGATACAGCAAAATAGCTGTATCAAGTGATACAGCTAAACAGCTATCACTTGATACAGCAAAATAGCTGTATCAAGTGATACAGCTAAACAGCTATCACTTGATACATCAAAACAGCTGTATCAAGTGACACAGCTATTTTGCTGTATCAAGTGATACAGCTATTTTGCTGTATCACTTGATACAGCTGTTTAGCTGTATCACTTGATACAGCTATTTTGAGGTATCACTTGATACAGCTATTTTGCTGTATCAAGTGATGCAGCTATTTTGCTGTATCACTTGATACAGCTATTTTGCTTTGACTGTTCCACCTGAAGACGAAAGCTTGTGTTGCCTCCGAAACGTCGTGATTTAATTTAGTTGTTTTCACTCATTTTATTTTACCTCCGTGACTCTACCGAAACAAATCAAAGAGTATCGTCTCGATGTTGTCCGTACAGCAGGTGTAGGGCATGTAGAGCATTTACAAAATGGTCAGTAGGACTTGATAACCCATTAAACAGTTTGTAACTCTTTGTGTAGTTGTAACATGTTGGCATCGTGAAATATACTGCTTTTAAATTGGGTCCATCATTTTGAAACAGCCTGTAGTGATTTAGCTCGGCGGGTACGATGAATGTGCTGTGGGTTGTTGTGTACACGTGTGCAGCCTCTTATTTTCCAAAAAACAACTCATGTATGAGGGGGGGCCTCTTGACGCCGTGCTAGTTGGTGGGGGGGGGGGTTATTTGGCCATACTTCACGCTGGTCAATCGTGAAGGCAGGGAGGCATTAGAAGCACAGTCCAACGATGGAATTCGCTACACTGCCATCTACTGCCCACCACGCTATGGCGAGCGTGATACGACGTGGCTGATGCAATCTGGAATGGCCGGTGCGGTGAATACGATGCGATTGATTTGACGTGCCACGGCATGGCTGGTGAAGTAAGCATACATTACGTCGGCATGGTGGGTATGCAGGGTGTGATGCCGAACGTCTCCTGTGCAGCCTGCACGAAAGTCTGACATGGTGCACACGGCAGCCGAATTACAATGGCCTTGGTCGAATGTTTGTCAAAAGTCTCGTAGCTCAACACGAAGCGGACAGCCACCCCCAGCCCCTATCCACCATCACCTAACCCCCCTCACCTGCTCCTTCACCGCCGCCCTGAGCGGGGCCAGCACGGCTTCCCTCGCCTCCTCGTCTCCCATCTCGCGCGCCGCTCCTTCGCCTCCACCCCTCGCCGACGACCGCCGCTTGACCTCGAGCGTCGCCGTGAGCCTCCGCCCTGCCGCCTGCCCCGCTCGGAATCTGACGTGCGAGCGAGTGGCGAGAGGAGACGGCGAGGGGGGTCGAGGCGGCAGCAGCAGCAGCGGCAACAGCGGCAGCCGGGGGCGGCAGCAGCAGCAACTCAGCCGGGGCAGCAGCAGCGGCAACATGTGCGCCCGTCTGTATGGCCAGATCGCCTGTGCGCGTCACGGGGCTTGGCTACTCGGCCGCCATCTTTGGTGGGGGGTGGGGTCGTGTAAACGAGTCCCCCGTTCCCCCGCCCCTCTCCCCCAACGTTGCTGGGAGTCGCAGCGCGGTGACATCACCGCGCGCGCGCGCTCTCTCTCCCACTCCACCCGCCCCTACACTGCCGAGGGCTTCCCCACCACCACCACCCCCCTGAGCAAGATGGCGGCGCGAGCTTCGCATTGGCTCACGAGACGCTCGGCGGAAGCAGCGGCTGATGAAATCCCGTGGTAAACGCGGCAGCTGGTTTTTTTTTGTCGGCGGATACTGAATCGTGGTTTTAGTGGAAACGTGTTTTATATTTAGAAAAAAAAATCTGCGATTCAAATGAATAAAAGCAAGATTGGTAAAAAAAATATCGGTGATTTTATAGGATTATGATTTTTAGTAAGGGAGCGGAGGGGGGGGATTTAAGTTGTCAATTATTATATAAGGCCGAATGTGCACGCTTGCGAAATGAGAAATTGATGAGTTGGCGTTTACTCTATGCTTCTGAATTACTTTGGCATGCGTTCTCCGTAGTGCTGTTATATTTTAATGAGAGTTTTAAACAATGCCGTTCAGAAATTTGTGTTTATTAGCAGAGATGGGGTTTTTTTTTCTTCTTCTTCTTTGCGGTACGCGCAGTATTCCGTTTTTTTTACACTCCCAGAATTATTTTCATATCATTTGCGGCGAGCAGTTAGTTGCATTAAACGCCCTTGAGGAATGAATGAATGAATGCACGGCTACTATAGTTCGTTCCCTTGTCGGCACCACCTTAGGAGGCAAAACTTTCGTGGTCCCACTTTAAATTTACGTGGCCGATAGTGAATCGAGTGATTGCCGTCTGAAATGAGTGGGTTAATCGAAAAATTCGCTCTTATTTGAAAATGCAAATAAATCGATACTAAAGCTGCTTTTGTTTGCTAAGGGGCCGTCCATAAATGACGTCACGCACCTGGGGGGGGGGAGGGGTGAGAAATGTGACGTCACATCAAAATGCGCAACTTTAAATTAATATAGACGACACGTTCTACTTAAATTTTTATTTAAAGCTTTCGTGACTGCAGTGATTCATATTCTTGGTTCTTTCGGTAAAGTCACCACGTAGAAGGGAAACAATAAAAAATATATAAAATAATTAAATTCTCACGACGTTTCGACTGCAACACAAGCAGTCATCATCAGGTGTGAAGACCACAGCAAGAACATTTGAAAAGAAGTGGAGGTTTGCATTTATTTATTTATTGCAGTCGAAACGTCGTGAGAATTTTATTGTTTTATATATTTTATATTATTTTATTGTTTCCCTTCAACGTGACTTTACCGAAAGAACCAAGAATACGTTCTACTTAATTAAATAGACTTTTTAATACATGTTTTCTCCTACAACATCAGAGTGCAGCGGCACTTTAAATACGCACTACAATGACAATAGTTTAAAGCGATTTGAAGCATGTTTTATATATTTATTTTGGGGGGGGGGGTGGGCAGAGCTTTGTGACGTCATTTGAGGGGGGGGGGGTCTGACTTTTTGTGACGCCGTGTGACGAGGTGGGGGGGGGGGGTCAAAAATCGTCCAAAATCGCGTGACGTCATTTATGGACGGCCCCTAACTTTGGCGGCACCTACATCTTGTTCTCGCCCATGGGCCATGTGTAGGAGCGGTTTCAAGGTTTTCACCACGGCTCTTGCGATGCGTTTTCGGGTTGTGCCGGCACGACGTCCGACGTTTCGCTCCAGGGAGTGAATGAATAAAGCGCAAAACAATTGTAAAGCACGTGTCTTATTTGCAGGAGAGTGGACATTTAGCTGCTGCTGCTGCTGCTGATGGGTGTTGCCACGAGGCGGCACCAGTGACATTTACGACTGCAGCGAGATGTTATTTATGTACTGAACACAAGGGGGAGACAGACTCCCAAGATTTAAATCTGGACATGACGAGACGTCTCCATCACAGCAGTCATGTGGTACAAGCCGGAAAACCATACTATACACATTTTTTTAATATTTTACCAGGTAAAGCCCACTGAGCTATGATGTAGGTCGTGTTCAGAAACGACCTGGCCACAAATGATAGCTCAACGAAGCGGCTTATCACGTGGAAATGTATAGCAGCCAAATACCCGAAATGCGCGTTGGTTCTAAATGTGGAAGGAAAATCCGGAGAAAAATCCACGCGATGATGGATAAGACATGCAAACTACAAATTTACAGCAGGCGTCAGAGTCGGGATCAAACCCACGACCTCATGGATACCAGGCGAGGTAGTTAACATCTCGTTAAACTGTACATAACGCACTCGACATTCTGTGCATTATACAGAAACCATCATCAGTTCCTGAATAATTGCATTGTGGTATTTGTGTTTACTGTCTAAGGTCACCATGAAATACATTTATTTCATGACCTAAGACAAAGAAGACCACAATGCAGTTATTCAGGAATTGTTGGTGGTGTTTTGCATAAGGCTCAAACGGCTCAGAGATTCCTCAGCAGCAGCATTCCTTACTTATCTGAGCCTGCGGTAGAGGGAGGAGGGCCATAGATTGAATTATCTTTTGGACAATTACACAGTGGGTACGAGTGCCTACTGGGTATGGGGGGGGGGCAGCAGAGCCTGAGCGATAGAGCCGATAAGGATCAAACAGTTGGTGTGGCTATCTAGTGTGCAGGCGGTGCAACTTGCACTGGGGCCCATGGGTCTGAGTGACGTCCACCGCAGACATGGGGCATTGACATCAGCTCGCGTAGCTCTCGTGCAGGAGCTGTATGGAGCGTTACATCGCAAGACAAAATAAGAGATGGCGACGATTTGGAGAGGCCTACATCCAGCAGTGGACAGATCAATGCGGAATGAGAAACCAAATATCACGTGACAGAATCTCCTTTTGAACAGTAAAGATTGGACTATCTCTTCACACCATACTCATGCATACCATTACAAGATCCGCATTTAGCATCTATGCTTCTCAACTTCAACCTGCATCGCATGGGGAGGCCCACATCCAGCAGTGGATTGACAATAGGGATGTTCGTATCGTGCGCTAATCAATGTCTGTGGGAAGATGCTGTTTATCGTTCAAATTGAAAACACTGTAACTGTAACAAATTTTTATTTTTTATTCCTGGGTAGTAAGTGTTATTTCCTAATTTCTTATGCCTCAAAAGTACAGAAAATGGCTATTATTCCCTACAAACTTTGCTTTTGTGACCAGGAATCCATACTCTTTGGTTTGTTCGGTAAAGTCAGGACAGTGATATATTTTAATTTACCTATTTTCCAGAACATTCCAGATAGATTCAGTGCTGAGTAAACTTGAAGTAACTTCTAGAACATTCTAGAACTTTCCATTAATATAAATAGTAGTATGAATACAGGGGCATTAAGCCCACCAGTTCAGTTTAGTTCCAGCTGCCTAAGTGGATACATATCTGCATTTTTCTGAGATGGCATCAAGAGGCTGCAAGCATCCGGCAGACGCATTGTGCTGTGTCTGCGGCCAATTTATCAAGACAAAAGCGAAAAAATACTCTGTGGAAGCATCTGCTAAGATGTGTGAGGCCTACAAGGCATATTTTGGCATGCCTGTCGGGGATCAAGACAAACCCTGGGAACCTCATTTCACCTGCGAGCAATGCAAAAAACTCTGGAAGGTAAGATGTTGCTCGGAATTTTATGTAATAAAATGTGTTTAAAAAATTTAAATTGTTAAAGTTTTTAATTTTAAAATGTTTGACAATTTCCAATGTTATTGAAAAAATATATCATATATGAAATTTTTTGCAAAAATCTCTTACACATTAATCATCGGTGAAATAAATGTATTTTTGTTGGATGGTACAGAGGGGAAAAGAGAGCCATGAAGTTCGCTTCCCAAGAATTTGGCGGGAACCCACTGACCACTCAAGCAGCTGCTGCGTCTGCATGGTGGACCCTTACAAACGTCAGACTGGCAGGAATGCACCTGCTATCACGTATCCGGACCTTCCTTCATCCATCGCCCCGGTGCCACACTGCCATGAGTTCCCTGTATCTACTTTTCCGGAGAGAGAGCAGCCATCTTTAGAAGAGAGCAGCAAGTCAGAGAGCGAGGAAGACTTTGTAGATCCAGATGACAATTTCAGAGGTGGAGCTGAGGAGAGAAACCCATACTACCCCAACCAAAAAAGACCTCAACGACTTGATCAGAGATCTTGGTCTCACCCAGTCCAATGCCGAGCTTTTGTCATCGAGGCTCAAGCAGTGGAACTTGTTGGATGAAAGTGTGCAAGTCGCAGATCAGAGGAAGCGTCACCAACATTTTTGCAGCTTGTTCACCCGTCAAGATGGGCTCTGCTTCTGCTGCAATGTGACCAGTCTGTTCGAGGCAATCGGAATTGCCTGGAACCAAAATGAGTGGCGCCTCTTCATTGACAGCTCATCCAGGAGCCTCAAAGCCGTGCTGCTCCATGATGGTAACAAGTACCCGTCTCTTCCCCTGGCTCACTCGGTGCATCTCAAAGAGTATTACAACAGCATCAAGACCTTGCTAGACGCCTTAAAGTATAATGAGTACGGCTGGGAGGTCATCGGAGACTTCAAAATGGTGGCATTCCTGATGGGTCTCCAAGGCGGTTTTACCAAGTTTCCCTGCTATCTTTGCCTTTGGGACAGCAGGGACACCAAGGCGCACTACCACAGAAGGGACTGGCCACAGCGGACCTAGTTCTCTGTGGGGAGGAACAACGTCAAGTGGGAGCCACTGGTGGACCCCCGGAAGGTGCTGATGCCACCACTGCACATCAAATTGGGCCTTGTGAAACAATTTGTCAGAGCTGTAGATAAGGAGTCGGCAGCCTTAAAGTACCTTCAAGACTTCTTCCCTAAGCTGTCTGAGGCAAAGGTCAAAGCCGGTGTCTTCGTCGGACCACAGATAAAGAAGATCCTGGAGTGCAATGAATTCCCCAAGAAGCTCACTAGTAAGGAGAAAGCGGCTTGGAACAGCTTTGTCGCAGTGGTTCGTAGCTTCCTGGGCAATCACAAGGTCGAAAACTATATGGAGCTGGTTGGGACTTTGGTGAAGAACTACGGCACAATGGGCTGTAGGATGCCCCTCAAAGTCCATATCCTTGATGCTCATCTTGATAAATTCAAGGAGAACATGGGAGCATACTCGGAGGAGCAAGGCGAGCGCTTCCACCATGATATACTGGACTGTGAACGCCGCTACCAAGGACAGTATAACGAGAACATGATGGGAGACTACATTTGGGGGCTGATTCGTGAATTTGATTTACAGTATAATCGTAAATCTCGAAAAACGACTCACTTCTAAATCTTTTGTAGTAATTTTTGTAGAAAACTTTAATATAAATACATGTTAATTTTGATTCATATGTTTTTTTCTGACTTTATGTGAACGAAAAGACCCAAATTCGCCCGTTTTCTCATTGAAAATAGGTACATTTCAAAATATCACTGTCCGGGTCATAAAAGCAAAGTTTGTGGGGAATAATAGCCATTTTCTATACTTTTTAGGCATAAGCAATTACGAAATAGCACTTACTACCCAGGAACAAAAATTGTGTTACATAGTGAAATCAATGGACCTGTGCAATCATGAGAAATCCAGAGGCGGGGTGAAGCTCTTCCCCTCACGGCGTCCTTGCCCAGCAACCAGAGCTGGGCCCTTACGAATTCAGGAGAGACTGGTAGCAGTACTTAAGGGACGAAGAGTTAGGGGGAGCCTGCCCAAGACATGGTGTGTGCCAATGTTATATCCAGGAGAAAGGAGCAAATAGACCAGAACAAACGAGACACGGCATAAGAAACAATACAAACGAGATGGTAGCAAGAAAGTGTACTTCTTGAACATACTTGTGACAGCCGATGACATCGCTGAGGGCAGGGCTGGATTATCCTCGTAGCAAAAGTAGCTACATATGCTACGTTTCCCGCACTTTCAAGGGCCCCGCGCGAAATGTTTTCAAGCTATCAATTCCGGTTCAGTGATTCTGCACTTGCTCGATTATTATAGTACTATACTGCCTTCAACTTTTATGCACAACTGGGTGTTTAAGGTTAGCGATTTTTCGTATTATCTGGCCGTATAGCAAATGAAAAAATACAATTACTTTACTATGCAAGTACAAAATTTGTGTTTTAATATGTACGTGTTTTTAATGTAGGGCCCCTTTATAACATATACTACAAGCCCCGCACTAGCTCAATCCGGCACTGGCTGAGGGGTCAATCATTATGTATGTATTTTGAACTTATTTCGCACCGTACGTAGCCAACCGTGCTAATCGGAGAGTGCTTATTTATGTTAATCCGTATCCACAACCGTGAACAGAGCCGTGGTCTTTAAATTGTTGCCTTTGTTGACAAGAGTACTTAATTCAGGCATTATTACAAAGGTAACTTCATCACTGTGCATTACTGCGAAGCAGACACACAAGCGTGCGCCCTTATTGGCACACCTCCTGGAAAATAGTCTCACAAAATTGGCACAACAGTTAAACTACCATTTGGAAAGGTAAACCATAAAAGCTCAAGTTACATACGTGAGTCAATACACCAAAACACATAAATTAATTATAATACGAAAGGGGCTGGAGTTCTCGGGCGCAGTGGAGAGCGCACTGCACTGCGGTATTAATTAATCCAGCAACCTGAATTTGATTGTTGGCCACGGACTGCATCAGTGGAAAGTGATTTCTGAACTTCCTCTGCACACCCCCTTCACCAACAAAAGCGCTCGTCAGCGTTGTGAAGTATGGCCAAGTCTCATGGCCAACATCTTGGGAACGCCTTCAAATAGCTGGAGATTGTCAAGTACATACCTGCCTTTGACAGTAAGACCTTGACATTATTGCAGCTTGCCTACCAAGGTTGAAGGCGTTACAGCGTGAAATCATTGAACTCTTGTCAATGTGTTCGTCCGTTCGCACGTATACTTTTTGACACTGAGCTCTATAGCTCTTTTTCAGAAGAGACCTGACCACAACTGATAGCTCAACGAAAGTGGCTTATCATGTGGAAATGTATAGCGGCCAAACATTCTAAACGCATGTTTCTATATGTGGAAGAAAAAGCCGAAGGATCCGGATAAAAATCCACGCGACCTCAGGGAGAGAGACACGCAAACTCCATATATGCAGGCGTCAGGTTCGGGATCGAATCCACGACCTCCTGTATACCAGGTGAGGTAGTCAACATCTCGCCAACGGTGGCAACAAACAATTCAGCGCTAAATAAAGAAGTATTATTGGCCAATGCAATAGTGTCACAACGAAAAGTGCGTGCTTCTCGTTGATAGTATTGATTGTGATGTCATCTTACAACATCATCTCTTTGCGGCTTGAAATATAACAGTACCATCATCATCCATGATCAATTCACTGTTGGACGAATACATCTCTAAGCTGCCGCCATCCCCTCGGATTCTGCAATGTAACGATTCACCGAGTAGCTGCATGATCTCATTTAATCGCTCCGTCTCCATCATGAATTCCCTCTTGGATGTGTTTCATCTCTTGGCTGCCACTCCGTCAATGTCCGACCACTGGTCATCATCTCTTACAGCGATGTGTCCTGCACAAGCCCACTTATTTTACTGATCAATCAAAATCATGTCTTTAATCTGGGTATGTCTTAGGATCCATGGGTTCCTCTTTCTGTCTCGCAATGTAATTCCATGCGTCTTGCACACTCTCTCTCTCTCTTGAAACTTTCCAAGATTTGCACACTTTTACATTTCATTAATGTCAATGTTTCTGATCTATGTCAGAGCAGGTAGTTCTGAAATTCATCATTGTACTTTCATTCATACTTTCAATGACAGGAGCACGTTGGAAAGCATTTTAGAAGCCATCCTTACGCATGGCTTACAGTATCTGGTGGACCTGAATCGCATGAGAATAATTATCTGACCAGGGTTTGGCGAGTGGGGTGTAACCATGTTAATTGTTAAAGCAGCGTTTCACCTGGGGCTGGGTTCACTCACAAAGACAGAGAAGTAAAACATAATTGGGTGACTCTGCGTTGAGTATTAAAATACTTCGTAAATTAGTGCTGTTCAAAGCACTTATACTGACCATAATAGCACCGCTATGCAGAGTTTTTGCACTCTACATTTTATACAAAAAGCATACCATGTCTAAAAAAAACCTCTTAATTGCAAAAGCAACGTTTGAGAACGTCATTCTTTAATGTCATTTTACACACTGGTATTGGGGAAAACAATGTGAACAGGGCAGGTGTGTGCACACCGCCCCACTCATCCCCATTAGTGGAATGCCCCTTACACTGACCTCCGCATACAAATTGGCGATTCATATTTCCCACTGGGTTAGAAGTGCACGCAGCTCTCCATGCATGGCAGCGAGCCCGGATTTAGTGCGAGAGGGGGGATGCATTCGTTGAGGGCCCAAATTACCAGAGGCCCAAAAAGAGAAATAAAACATATGTATTTATTATAATAATAAAAAAGTCAGACTCTTAATTAATATTATAATTTTAAGATGAACAATACAAACAATACGACCGTAATGCTACCTTCATTAGGCTATTTTAATTGAATCCTCAATTTTTTCCCCAACTGCCACATATTGCATTGGAGTGTGTTCCAGCAGCAAGGGTTAGGGATTTGTGTAAGGGAGGGGGCCGGGAGGGGGGGGGGGTCTTTTCCTCGCTGGTGTCCTGTGGGCAAAGATGTCTTACGCAAGCCCTGGATGTGTTTATATTCTGCATCCACTAATTGTTGAATACTTAAATGCCTTTCATCGGGAAAGTTTCAAAACAAAACAAAAATCACTGGAGCAAATACGGAGTGAAGTGTCCACTGGTTCACCCTCATTCCCCACAGCTGCCCATTGCATTTTCGAACTTTTATTCCGGTTTTGTCGGTGTGAACTATTTTGGATACTCAGAATAACACGAACTTTTGGTGCTCCTGTTTCAGGTGGTTACTGGCCGATATCGGTTTTGTAGACTAAAACACGGCGTTCATGACGCCATATACGTTTAAAACCAGTTTTCGCATAGGCAGACACCCAGGTCTGGAATCTTTCACCATTTCAGTCAGAGGGAATGGAAGGAGGCCCTTGCCACCTGTGCCGGTTGTCCCAGTATCGTCCTTGTTGTGAACTACCCGTCCTGGGAAATATGTGAGTCTTCCGAGAACATTAAAAGTCCCGGTCTTGTAAATTGCATAAAAAAATACACAACTCACACTTACATGTCGTTCACCTCTGCCGATACTGTAAAATATTCTTCTTGCCATAATATTTAGTTATTTTGAAGCCCTGGAGATGGCAACCCTAGACGGAGCTACCGTATGTTCAGCTCCCGGTGTCATCTCCTTGCCTCCTTTTGTGACGTAATGTCTTTACCGCTTATTACGGCAACATTGCACCTAAACATCTCATTAGTAACTCGGAATAATTGTGTTGAACCCCTCCACCATTGGGCACCTTACGGATAGCTGGTGTGCGGCCATCGCTCACTGAAGGTCGATCAATTCAACATCAACTTCACATCCAAGCCGCCTGGCAGTGCAACCATCACGCTCATTTATATATATCTATTTTTTTTAAAGAAATCCAAACAAACGAGCCATTTTAAGTCAGTGCAGAATCTATCCTCAGCATCTTACTGTCTTTGAACACGCGTTAGATCTGAGATAAAAAAAAAAAAATCTATTTACAAAAACTCCAGAATTCGAGCGCAACACAAAGTTCGTTTCCGGCGAGCTGCTGCCGTCGCACGCGGCTCAGACACACAAGCGGAGCGCTGCTACGCCCCGGGCTGATGGTGCCGCAGCCGCACCGCCTCCCGCAAGTCAGCCGGCACCGGCGGAGAGGCCGCCTCTATGGCACGGAGTCCCCGACGAGCTTCACCTTGGGGACGTCGAGTCCTCGCTTTTTCCTCACGTGGTGTATCCTCGCCGCCTGCGAGCACGCGCAGAGAGCGGACGGAGCGTTCTGTGAACCAGGGTAACTCTTTATCCCAGCATTTTGCTGTCGCAGGTCGATGCCCGATGTCGCTCGATCGCTCGATTGGCACGTCGTCGAGTTCAATCACACCTGCCAAGTCCACCTTCGAGCCGTCGCCACCGCCAGGGGCAGACCTCAACAAAGTGGCCGGCTGTTTGGGTGGGCAGCACCGCAGCCATGTGTAGTAGGTTTAACACATCGGCTTTCGCGGGACCAATATTATCCATAAGAAATTATATTGGTCGCTGAAGTAGTAACTAATTGGCACGTTTTGTTTACGTGGCAAAGCTTACTAATGGGCTGTGTCAGGTGGTGGCGGGTTGAACGACACATTTATATTCACGCGATCTAACCCAAAAAAACCTTTATTATGGACGGGTTAGCAAATCAGCGGGCCAAATCAACCATAACCTTTTAAATCTTCATAATCTGCATTGAAAGCTAATTTATTTAGAACTGCTTATTGTGTTTGGTTTGTTGTCCTTCCCCCGCACCTCTGGCTAGCACGGTTGGCTATGCACGGTGCAGAAAAAAGGTTGAACATACGTACATAGCCAGGCCCCAGCCTAAGCCTGATGCAAGCCAATCGGGCTATCTGGGGCCTATACGCACGTGCAACCGATTTGTAGTGGAAGTAAGTTAGTGTTACAGCCCGTGTGGAACTGTACACAAGACAGGAGCAGAGGTGGCGCAGTGGTAACATGTGTGCCTCACAGGAAGAAGAGCCTGGGTTCGATTCCCAACTTGGTGCCCCTTTCTGCATTTGTTTGTGCTTCCACGATGTTCTGTGTGGGTTTCCTCCGGTGTCCTCCCATAGCTACAACTATTCATACAATGCAACTGGTATTGGCCAAAACATCGCAAGACCGAAAAATTGTACATCTGCAAATTACTTAATTGGGATTACACGCAGCAACATCGCCCCCTCCCGTGTAAAAAAAACAACCTTGCAGGACCCTCCTGAACAAGGATCTTGAGGCTCAGTGAGGCTTTCCTGGGTGAACAAGCAGAGTAGTTAATACTTATAAGCAGAAACCTGTTGAAGTCCGAAAACAATGCTCGTGATTTATTTTAAACGATCAGTTGATGTCGATTGTTGATGCCAAGTCCACAAGAGCCTCGAGGTATGAATTCGATGCATCCTTGGCAGAGAGTTTGTTTTAGTCACGATTAAATTGTGCTTTGCCATCAGTTTTGCAAGGAGAAAAAATGAAACAGCTGACAAAACGGGCAATGTACCGCGAAAGACAGCACGCACGCACAACGATGAGATTGCAGATCTTAATCTAATCTCAACGTGAGAAAAATCCCTGACACGTACGTGTTTCATTTCAGCACTTTTTTTTCTGTTAAAAAAACAACACAGTCCGTGCAGTGCTTCAAGCATCTTCATAGACTGAAACAGAGCGGAGAAGGGTGTGGGAGGTTTCCAGTATGGCCTCCTGAAGCAGACATGGAAATAATTCCAGGGGGCAGAACCTCCGATTCGACAAAAACAATTTCGACAGGGCCAAAAAAACACAAGCAGGTATGTAGCCGACCGTGATGGAAAACATTTCAAGCATCTTGCAGGTCAGCAAGTGTGCAGCAGCCCCGCCGGCGTAACCAATGCCACATCCCTCGGCATCAGTCGTCCGGTGAGGTGGGAGAAGTGAGGGAGCTACCTGGGGAAAGCAGACCTGCACTTGTGTACGGTGTGAGCCCAGTGACCAAGCTTGAACTTCGGGCCACGCAGAAGACTATAGGCAACTGGCATTTGAACTTGGCCTTATCATACCCGCGGCTTAATGTTTATTTCTTACAAAAGAGGAGCTGATGTTGTAATTGTACGTGCGTACGTGCGAGCGCATACGCACGTGGGCTCGTGGGCACACGTGTGTGCGCGCACGTGTGTAGTGATGCTTGCCTATGTGCCTTTACACACAAGTGTGTGTCAAAATGTGTATACATGCGTGCATGTGTGTGCATGTGGGGGGCGGTGGGACAGTGGTTAGCGCACTGCGCTACGAATCTGGCGACGCGATTTAGATTCCTGCTGACGGCCAACATCAGTGGCAATTATCTGAACCTGTCCTGGGCTTCCCCCAAGGTCGACTCAACCTTAAATGAGTACCTGGTGCAGTGTGTAAAACATCAGCACTGGGGAGGCTAAGCCGGCTGGGAGTGGTCTTGGCTACCGACTCCTTCGTGTAACATCCTGGCCTTCACTGGTGCTTGCTAACAGCACTTTCCCCAACAGTCTGTTGAAGGCTACACACAGGGCGACCGCTGCCTTTGTCTTGCATCCGTGCGCGCACGCGTGCGTAAGCGTCAGCGGTGCTCGCGGGCGCGTGCGTGCGTGCGTGCGTGCGTGCGTGTACGCGTGCGTGCGCCAACCTGCATGAATAACTGGACGAGGAGGATGGCTCGGCACAGCAGCAGCAGCGTGAGGGTGCACAGGTACACGGTGTCGCCGGCGCCGCGTCCGGCCATCACCAGCCCGCCGGCCGCGTACGCCGTGAAGGCCAGCGCCGAGTAGCCGCAGCTGCCTGCGATTCCGGCTGCGGGGCACCCAGCGACAGATGCGCAAGTGGTCTCGACAGCACGCACGGCGCCACCGACCAGCTCAACCATTCAGGTCACGATGCTGTTCGTGTTAAAGGCAGCGGCGCAAATGGGGTGCCGGCCCTCACGTCGAGGGTTGTTTGGTGGCGTAGGCATTGAGTGGGGGGGGGGGGGGGACAGGGCAACTGGGCAACGAAGGTCCCAGAGGTGCCCCGGGCCTATGAAGGGAGGGGGAATTACACTCGGACCCATGTCAACCACACTACGCCACCGGTGGTAATATTTTTTTCTTTGTATGTAAGTATGTATGTATGGGTTTTCTCTGAGCATTTAGGTTATCTCTCACCGTGGAAAAATAGTACTGTAATATGCTAACTGCCCAAACAATCTCAATCGGGAGCTTCCCATAGATTAGTCCACAATGAGGCTTCTTGTCGGTAAATAAACAGCTGACTATTATAACACACACACACACAGCTGTTAGGTCAAACATTTAAATCCCTGAATAGGCTCCTATTATTGTATTCACGAACAGGAGAAACGCTGGATTCAAGTTCATGAAGGTAAATAAACTGACTATTATAACACACACACACACAGCTGTTAGGTCAAACATTTAAATCCCTGAATAGGCTCCTATTATTGTATTCACGAACAGGAGAAACGCTGGATTCAAGTTCATGAAGACATTCTAAAATCATCTTGGCGTCGAAGTTTACATTCTCCCATTCATAAATTGAATCATAAAATGTCTCACGAAAATTTTTACTGAATAGGCCTGCTGGCTTTTTTTTACTGATTGAAAAAAATAATTTTGGACGATTTTGAGAATTTTTTTTTTTAAATGTTTGACCTTTCTGGTCCAGTATCCTCAAGGCAAGAACCACGCAGGATACTGCACGATGCTGCACGGCGACACCGTTCACAGTTGAAACTCGAATGGGGTTTAACAGCGTGCATTTTGTTGTGTATCCGTACATAGCTACGTGTGAATTATTTGCCTAAGTGTGCTTGTGTGTCATTTATGGCGAGTGGTAGTGCAGCATTAGTGCGCTGCGCTACGAATCCAGCGACCAGGGTTCGATTACTCCTCACGGTCAATACAAGTGACGATTATCTGAAACTGTGTCTGGGCCTCCCCTAGGTCAACTCAAATGAGTACATGGTGCACTGCGTAAACATCGCCACTTGGGAGATAAAGGCAGTCGGGCGTGGTGCTGGCCAAACACCACCTTGTGTGCTTCGCCGGCCTGAATAAGTGCTTGCTAACAGCACTTGTCCCAATAGTCTGTCTAGGCTATACGGGGGATCTTTGTCTTCTTTGTAATTGATGGCCGCCCACCCCCTTGTATGCCGTGCCGGCCTTCATAGGTGCATGCTAACAACACTTGCCCCAGCAGTCTGTTAAGGTTACACGGGGGACCTTTGTCTTCTTTGCCATTGTGTGAATTACTCCGCTTCATTTGACATTTTCACCACCGGTTGGAATCGCTCACTCACACCTGTCACAGAGAAGTCATTCAGCTCTCGATAAATCTGCATCACGTCATCCGGTCGGTGACTATGTAATTTCTCAAGGGAAAGCACGGGGAGTACCCCTCCGGCGAGAGAAGCCCTGTTTGTACGCCGGCACACAACGGCACAATGTTGTGGTCGGCTATTGGTTCAGTCTCTGATATTTTTACGTGTGGATTCTGGGCAGGCGGGTGCTGGACGGGCACGATGCGCACTTGAAGACTGCGCTCGCATCGTGAATGCGACATTCACAATGCACATACTACTAGTGCAGCCCTATTGCCAATCCACTGCTGGATGTGGGTCTTCCCATGCCGTGCGGGTCACGCGAGTTATTTTGATTGCGTTTCGCACCACGGTGGTGTGAGCGCAGCCTGAAGGTAGGTAGCATAGATGCAGGAACACAGAAGGACATTATGACAATGTTTTTTTTCCCGCACCTCCGGTGAGCATGGTTGGATACGTACGGTGCGAAAGAAGTGCACTGCCCTCTTGCTGCCCACGAGACAGCTGAACAGCCTACAGCGTACTGATGATAATTTGTGACGGTCACCCATCCAAGCACCGGTCAGGCTCAACCCTGGATCAATTGCAATCCAAGCTCAATTACCGTACATCACCACGAATGCTGTCGCACGCTCAACTGCCCATCCAGAGCCAAATTTCCAATGTCGTATTTAAGATTTTGCAAGTTGCTTTAAGGCCAAAGTTTGCCTAAAGCCACACGATGACCCGATGCTACGGCCATGTGCATCATTGCCTTTAAATGCAGGTAAAAATACACGCTTGCTACATGCTTCCGAGAAAATGAAGCAATACTTGCAAGTTTTGTAGCTTAATGGAAAATTTGAGGGCAGGTTCAGGGGGCCGACATATTTGGGCTGGTATTTTAAGAGCACGCGTTTGCATGAAGGATGTAACGAATGGTCACGTTACGTTTAATGGCACTGCTATAGTTTCAGTGGAGTGACGGTTTGCCTTGTAGTTTTGCGAACGTGCAATGGCAAGGCATGAAAGTGGAAGCTATTATCAGGGTTAGGGTTGTGAACAGGTTAGAGTTAAAATGTGAGATTTATTTATCGAGGGAAGGCAAAATAAATCTGAAGACTCTTTTTCAGAAGGATCCTGCGTTGGGACATTTGTCCAATTTCATCAATCTCAGAAGTAGCTCTGTGATATATCCTTCCGCTGACCATTCTCAAAGGCACGGGGTGATGCACTGCTCGCTGTGAGAATTTCAAATGGACACTTTGTCACGTGACGTTATGGCAACGGCCGTTTGAATAAAAGTGGACAAAAAAATCCATAACATTTGCATGGATTATGTAACACTTTGCAAGGTGCATTTGTCCTTATATTTGTAGTACTGAGGGTAGCTGTCACGGAAACACGCGCTTTCATATTTTCAAATACCTTTTGCCTCTGGTTTATGCCCTCCAAGTGTTGCAAAACTCTGACAGATTTGTCTAGTTTTCACTCTCTCTGGGAAGTTCATATTAGCAGCACTGCGTTATACTCATGTTTAATTCATATTGGATCGTCTTTACAGCACCCCCAAACCTCCACGTTACAGACGCTTTCAACCTTAGTTGTAAAGCGTAACATCAAAACGGACACACACACACACACCTCCGATTAGCATGGTTGGCTACGTATAGTGTGGAAGAAGTTCAACAAGGACAAAGATCCCCCGTATAGCCTGTAACAGACTGTTTGGGCAAGCGCTGTTAGCGAGCACCTATGAAGGCCGCACAGCACACGAGGGGGTGGGTGGCCAGCACCACGCCCGGCCGCCTTTGTCTCCTTATTGTTAATGTTTACACATCGCCGCAGGTACTCATTTGAAGCTGAGTCGACCTAGGGGAGGCTCAGATAATAGTCACTGGTGTTGGCCGTGAGCAGGAATCGAACTTGGGTCGCCGGGTTCGTAGTGCAGCGCGCTGACCGGTGTGATACTTCTCCCCGCAACACACACACACACATATACAGTAAGGCAAAACGATGGAATGTGGCAGGGCTGGGCACACGCGAGGCCTAACGAAGTCTCGCTAACTTCAGTGACGGGGGTGGTGGTGGTGGTGGGGGGGGAGGTGGTGGTGGGTGGTGGGGGGGGGTGACACCTGTGTAGGTGGCGGCGTCGATGACGAAGGGGTCCTCGCCGGGGTCGCGCACCCTGCTGCGCCTCGTGGGCAGCGTCAGCTTCGTTCGCACGAACCAGAACTCGGCGCACATGCGGCACCCGGCCAGCGCCGCCAACGTCTTGGTCAGCACGGGCAGCACGTGCAGGGCCAGAGCCAGCGTGGGATCCGGGTGGCCGGGGTGTGCCGCGGGATCCGGGGGGCCCTGCTGCGGCACGGGCTCCGGGAGGCCGGGCTGCATTCCGAGGGCGGCCAGCGGCACTGGCGGTGGATGCTGCTGCGGCGGCGGCGGTGGCGGCGGCGGTGGCGGTGGCTGTAGCCGGGAGAGCGGCGGCGGGGGCAGCGGCTCGTCGAGCGCGGCCACCAGCGCGCTGATGCCGCACGCGCCGCAGTAGACGCAGCAGACGCCGGAGCACACGAGCAGCGACAGCCACGCTGTTGTGCACGAGCGGTGGGGGGGGGGGCGGGGGGGCAGGGCGACACGGGCAGGCAGACGAGGCAGAGCTCTGGCTGGAGTGCAGCGGACGATAATTTTTGGTGTAATTATACAGACCTATACAGCACGTAACGACGCAATGCCCACTCCGCAAATGTGAAGGAGACATCACGGGGGATACACTCCACTGATCCTGACACGGCTATCAGTATGCGACTGTGTTCATCCAGAACGGACCGTGTACAACGTATAACGGTTCAATGCACGAGCCACAAATACGAAGAAGCCATCATAGCGATGATACAACTCTGCTGCTCCTGGCAGCGTTTATCTGGGCTCGACCACCTGAATGTGAAATTGTAGTCGTTGATCTGCATCTACGTCAACCATATGAAAGAAGAAGAAGATGATAATAACGGCAATATTCAATTATATGCCCTTGTCAGTGCACCGCTGGGTGAAAGTTATGTCCGTGCCATGCCAGTCGTGAGCCCCATCGAGTGGAGGGCCCTTCGGCCAGCCAGGAACCACAGGGCTGTACATTATTCAGCTTCTACCTCTACCGTGCCCGAGCGCCGTGAGCTCTGGTTGTCCCCCTGCTCGTGCGACACAGCACGGCAGCTGACTCGTACATCGGTTCCACTTCGCCGGCTCTGTGTGGACACCAGTTTGTGGCGCTCCTCTATGGTGTGGGGCAGTCTTATTGTACACGGCTACGTGCAGAACCCCTTGTTGATATTCCACTGCTTGGGTCGGTTGGGGTTATTTGATTCAAATAAAAAAAACTTCACCACTCCGGTCAGTGCAGGTTGGTGAAGGCGGGGAGAATAAAGTTGACAACAAGAAAGTACCGTACAATAAATAATATAAATATATTTTTAAACTTTTTTTTAGAAACACGCTTTAATGAAATGTACCGTACTTGCAATGGAAGAACTCCACGACTCCAGGAAGTGGCCCCGAAGCTTGCCACGACGTAAAGGGGGACCGTGGCCAATTACAGCCAAGGTCAGTTGAGCGTGAACAATTAGAGCCAAGCCGAAACATAACATAAAAAAATTATGTTTTAAAATATATGTTTTTTTTATGATAGACTATAGTATTGACATGAGTATACCAAGATTGTAGTCGATACCACATTGGGAAGTGGGTAAAAATTGAGTTGGAAGATTTGAGGATACAACAACAGACAGTGATTATGAGACCTTCTTTGCCAGAAACAAGATATAGGAATAGGTTTTACCCTTTTAACTGGCACAAAAACTGACACCTTTATTCAAGGCATCATGTTTGCAATGACCACAACACAAGCAGTCAAAATGCAAACAAAAAAGACAACTCTGATAATAAGAGTTGTGTTGTGGTCATTGCAAACATGATGCCTTGAATAAAGGTGTCAGTTTTTGTGCCAGTTAAAAGGGTAAAACCTATTCCTATAACAGACAGAGTTAATAAAAAGCGTGTAATAATGATAAAAATAGGATGTTATTGCACTGCCCTTTGTTGATAATAGAGTCTAGCAGAAGCCTACAACACCTGTTAAGCATTGTGGTCACCCGCCAAAGGACTATTTCCAGGCCCCATCCTGCTAAGCTGATGGAATCTGACTAGATCGGGTGCATTCTGGGTGATCGGGTCAGAGACGATGTCCGTGTCTACATTACAGTGCCATAAATCATCAACAATTCGACTGCCATGAAGTGGTACTCATATCATTGACCCCAAATGGGTGATGTTTCTCACGCACTGAATTCACAACCTTCTGATCGTGATGAGCTCTCTAACACAGTGACACTTAGGGACTGCCTATTAATGTATGTATTGATAAATGACCGTAGCAAAGTAGGGAACCGTTTATCGTTTCCAGTGGAATTTTAGTGACGCACGCATGGACTGGCACACACGAACATACAAATAGGTGTATTGTGGTTTTATGCGTAACAAGAGTGAGAATAGGTGTATTTAGTCCCGTGTGTAACGGTGTTGCGTAAAGTGTAGAATAAAGTTGTTGCCTCCTAAATAGTGTCTCTGAATGACTCAGTACACTTGCGTAAAGGCCATAAATCATAAACATAATAAAGAAATAAGCTGTTCTACCAGCGGCCATTCATATATTATAAATAATTAATTGAATTCATATTTTACAGCACTTTGCAAATCCGCTGTTGGATGAAGGCCTCGCCATGTTGTGTCACAAGGATTGTTTGCTGGTCGGTGCAAGGTTGCTGAAGGGAGGGGAGAGTTTCCAGGACTGTTTCAGATATGGCTCGCCAGTGAAAATAGAATCCCAGTTTGCCATGTCCCCCTCAGTTATGTGTTGGCTTTTAAATGCTATTTTTTATAGTAAATACGACAAATAAATTATTGGCAGGGGCACGTATTCACCAAGGTCTATGCAATTATAAATATCTTGGAAATGACCCTTTCTTAAAGATCTATCGACGTTTATTGTTGTGCGGGGAATATAAGTGAGGGTGCGTGTCAATGCGATTGTGCTGACGAGAGTTGGAGTGGTGGCACAGTGGTTAGCACAATGCACTCTGAACCCGGTGAGCTTGATTCCCGGGTGATATCTGAACCGGTCTTGGTCGATCACCCAACCCTTAACCCACGCACACTGACCAACGTGGTGAAGTACGTACGGTTAACAAGTCCCCATGACCGGCAAAGCTTGAGAAAACTCTCATCCAGCAGTGAATTGCTAAAGGGCTGTAAATTATAATGTTTTTGAAAGTGCTTCTGGTGAGCACCTATGAAAGTCGACATATTGCACGAGGGGGTGGTGTGGGCAGTGCCATGCCCGGCCACCTTTGCCTTCCCAAGTGCTGATGTTAATACAACACACCGGGCACTCATTATTTAAGGCCGAGCAAACCTAACGGCATCCCAGAATTCGTTATAACTTGCCGCTGATGTGAGCTATGGCCAGAAATCGAACTTAGGTCACCGGATTCTGAGGCCCAGCTCCCTAACCATTGCGCCACCAATCCACCTGCGCAACAACAACAGCTACCATTCTCCACTCAGTAATGCTGTTCGTCAGCCAGAGTGGATTGTGCCAAGCTGGGTACACTTTGAGGCCAGGTAAAGTGTCGATAACTCACTGGCAGGAGGAGGCGTCTGGACAGACCGCAGGTGCTGCGGGATGAACTGACTGAGATGACTGACAGATTCACACACGCGCACGCATGGACAGGATGGCGGTAACCGGTAACCGGTTTTCCCAAACACACCGCCCTGCGGCTAACCCGTCAGGGTTCTCATTCCTCCACATTTCCGCAGAGCATCTGCCAAAACCGTTCCCTCTTCGCAGAGGCCCAGCAGAAAGTTGTATCCGTCCGTGCGATTATCAAACGGAGGGCCCTCCTCTCAAAACTACCCGACTCCCCCCACCCCCACCACATTGCCCCCCCCCCTCCCTCCTGCCGCACGTCACAACGACACAACACGTTGCACTCCGTGAACCAAAGAAGCTCTCACAACCCTAACGATTATTACGCAAAACCACCAGTTCCTGAAGAACTGCATTGTGGTGATCTTGTCTTCATCACCATCAACAAATTGAGCAAATGTGGCAGACCAACAGGTAGCAGTGAGACGAAAACATCGCTGCATACTGGTGTCGTACTAATGAGGACTCACGTATACTGCACAGTCGCCAATGCTCGCTGCTGCCAAGGCTGCCTCGACGCACGTTAGGCCTGTGCTGTCGAAACTTTAAATTTTCGGGCCCTGCACTCACGTTTTTGTTCCGTTTGCTCTCCTCGTCTTTCACCGATTTGTATGAGAGAAATGTAGACACAAATATAGTAATGCGGTGAGATGAGAGAGGCGAGATCAGACAAGAGAGATGTGAGAAAGATTAAATGGCTATTTATGATACTGTAATTAGCTTGGTATGTGTATAAGGTATCTAAGTTGATGTTTGATGTACCCATATTTTTTTCATGACTTTCGGGGAGGGGTCCTGAGCTGCTTGGGACTCTATGCATCTGCTTGGTTTGTTTGGAGAACCTCCAAGGTGGCGAGATGTTAATTACCCCGCCTAGTATGCAGGAGGTCAGGGGTTCAATCCAGAGCCTGACGGTGCCTGCTGTGTATTTGGAGTTTTCATGTTCTCCCCGTGGTCGCATGGATTTTTCTTCGATTCCTTCGGTTTTTCCCTCCACGTTCAGAACCAACACGCATTTCGAGTATTTCGGCTGCTGTAAATTTCCACACGATGATAGGCCACTTCGTTTGAGCTATCATTTGTGATAGCCAGGTCGCTTCTGAAAAAGAGCTATACAGCTCAGCGGGCTCAGTGGGCCTTACCTGGTCAAGTAGAAAATAGTCAAGTTTTAGCCTCCGCCTACTCTGTGCTCACCCTCCGAGTGCTTGCCGTGCAGCCTGGTGACGCGGAACACCAGCAGCCCCGCCACGTACATCGCCTCCAGCAGGAACGTGCACAACAGCAGGAACAGCTTGCCGGTCACGAGCCCCTCTGTCCCGCCAAGCAATCCTGTGGTCCGGGCAAACCAATACATCGAACAGACAATAGCGGTGGCGCAGTGGCGGTTGGCATGGGCCCTGCTACAAGGAATTGGGGCTCCCGGCCCAATCCCCCCCCACCGCCGTCTTTGTAGCCCCAGAGCCTGGGCCCCTTCTGACCTCTGGTGCCACGGTGCAGTTGTACCTCCTGCACACTCGATAGCTACGTCAGTGATCAATCGGTCAAGGGATATATCTGATGAAACATGACGACCGTGAATTACATAATCACTGTAATTGTTTTAAAAAAAGTTACATGTATTTGGTGATCCTGCACCAGCGGTGGAATTTCCACATTCTTAGAATCAAAATCTTTATATTTCCTGGAGAAATCCGATGAGCTATGATGCTCTTTTTCACTGAGGTCCAGTAGGGGGATGGGGTCAGAACGTTACATCAACAAATAATACAATAAACGATACGAATGCAAAGTATAGAAAAGGTAAGCAGATCACTAAAAATAAATACGTACAATAGATAAAGTATATAATAAGTTCACATTGCATAAGTACACCAATTACCAAGCTTGGTCCAGACAGCAAAACAACAGCAAGAACAGTACCATATCACACCAAGACAACAACACACAGTCGTCCCTCAATACAATTGCACTTCAAATTTGACAAGGGCAAGTATATTCATTGAACAAATGGTTGGATGATGGATTAAAGTTGAGCATCATTTTAACGTTGTTACTTTTCTATTGTGAGACAGGTGCTCTCACACTCCCACCCGGGCTGGATTCTGTCATTATTGGCCGCAGTTAAGTGTCACTTATGGGATTGCCTTCAAAATAATATTACACTGTCAACGTAAATTATTCCCATCAGATACAAAAAAATATTTTAAAAAGTTAAAATATATATATAATCTCTGGCCCGGCCTTCCTTTGTGAAGAAGAATTCCCACCCCAATTATTCCTCCCCTCTGAATTTTATCACGAAAAAAATCTAGAGTAATTATTGACTTACATGAGTATAATTATTTAAGTAACTGACGACTGTTAAAATAAAACAACATCATCGGTTTGCCACGCAAAAGATAATCTCAGTGGCAGCAATGCTTTCCCCCTCCCTCTCCCGATGGATCAAAAGTCCACTTCCACTCGGTACAAAAATTAAGTTCGTTACCTCCCCCTTGGTTTTTTTTGCTGATGGAAAATGCTGAGCCTGCATCTTCCCTTCTGCGGGACCTCACGCCGAGCCAAACTCGCGGGCCAGTCCCTTCCCCCTTCCCTCGTGTGCCGTTCGTGCGCCAAGGCCAACAGCACCCGTGGCGAGATACGGACTACAAAGCGTTTCGGACAAAACGATTCGTCGCAAAGAGCACAGAGGGACGACAATCGAGGGCACTGTGAGAAATGCCGGGACGTGTCTGGAAGAGAGATCAGCGATTCAATGGACAGTTCCGTGAGTTGTAATTGATCGCTTGGTTTTTCGTTGCCGCGCTTAATTATTGACAATTCCGATTAGTTATTTATTGGGGTCCCGTTTCTCGTTGTGATGTATTACAAGCATCCACGAGATAAGAGGCGCAACCATTTTCGCATTCTCGGAATTCTCACACGGCCAAAACACCAAATTCCACTTAGCCAGAGGCATTGCCTCATGCTCTCGCGCCGCGTTATCTTCTGGATAACGATTCACATTCGTAAATTACATTCTAAAACAAATTATTAGTGCGGATGAGATGGGTGGAGGGGGTGTCTCGAACAGACAAGCTTGGGACTAGGAGACAACGCGACAGCGCCTGTTAAATATTAGCCAGTTCATTGATGCAGACATTCACAACAATTAAAGTACGAGCCTAAAATACGTCATTGCGATCTCATTTCTGAGACTTTTTTTTCTTCTGAGAAACCAATTTGTTTTTTTTTTATAATAAAATTAATTCTTTGCTGCACTTCATTTGAATTTGCTTTTCTTTTGCCATTTTGGCGACTCTGAGACAACCCTTCCACATGCGACTCATCCTTGTCTCCTGAGTGCTTACCATGTTCAACAAAACAAACATGAAACTTTAATCCTGAGCTAGCCCCTTTGTTCCCGTGGATTGTGAAGATGATGCGCGGAGTTCCAGTGTTGTTCATTTTTAACGCGTTTTTTTTCCTCTCTCAAATCCATTATTATTGTTGTTGTTATCCATTCCTTGTGTTGTGCAATTTTTTCTAGCACGCTTCTGGTGCAAACTCTAATCCTCAAAAAGGGGATGGAGCAGCAGCTGAGTGGTTCTCACGCTGCACGAAGAAGCGAGTGACTAAAGTTAGATTCCCGGCCACAGTTACCATGAGCGGCGAGTGATACCTGAATTGGTCCTGGACCCACCGCCCCTTTCATCAACACGCACTGCCCAGCGTGGTAAAGTATGGTTACAACAACGCCCACGACTGACACGGTGTGGAGAAACCCTTATCTAGCAGTGAATTGACAAAGTCCTACAAATTGTTATATAGTAATTATTACAGTATTATCGTAATAGGTTTTTACCCTTTTATCTGGCACCAAAACTGACACCTTTATACAAGGGATCATGTTTGCAATAACCACAACACAAGCAGTCAAAATGCAAACAAAAGAGACAACTCTGATAATAATTTGCACTGTCCTTGAAATGTATTGGTCCACACCCAAGACGGCTTTCTTAGAGCCTAGTCTCCACTGGTGTTGGACCAGATGACGCCAAAAGGCATACAACTCAAGGCAAAGGAGGTCTCAGTCTAAATGCTTACCCCGAGCTCTCAATACTCTGATAGTGCGCTGTTTTTGAGTTGTACGCCTTTTGGCGTCATCTGGTCCAACACCAGTGGAGACTAGGCTCTAAGAAAAGCCGTCTTGGGTGTGGACCAATCAATTTCAAGGACAGTGCATATCATTATCAGAGTTGTCTTTTTTGTTTGCATTTTGACTGCTTGTATTGTGGTTATTGCAAACATGATCCCTTGTATAAACGTGTCAGTTTTGGTGCCAGATAAAAGGGTAAAAACCTATTACTATATCTTGCTACTGGCAAAGAAGGTCTCATAATACAGTATTATCCTTAAAAGAACTCCATACATTTCCTAAACAATATAACCACATACACACTGATCATTATAAATGATCAATCCCTAACATACATTGATATCACGGGCAGTAGTTGAATACTATACATTTAGTGGAAGCAGCGGTAGTCGATTTGCAGGTCACGTGGTGATGTTTCACCAAGCGTGGAAGAGTAGGCAAATACATTCCTCTAGAGGGGTTCTCTATGGAGTTTCCTCTCATGGAGACCCTGACGCCTGTATATTTGGAGTGTGCATGTTTTCCCCGTGGTAGCGTCACATTTTCTCCGGGTCCTCCGGGATTTCCCTCCACATTTAGAAACATGCGTTGAAAGTATATGACTGTTGTAAATTTGCACGTGATAAGGCACTTCGTTGAACTATCATTTGTGGCCAGATCGCCTTATCTGGTAAGATAAAAAAAAATAGTTTCAAGGTGCTGCGTTCACCTTGTCCCACACAGGGACAGCTACCACAGAAGTGTCCGAGATGTCCCAGCGTACAGGGCGCTCTATCAAAAACAAATCATTCTTGTTCACCAACGTGCCACCACTCTGCTCCCCTTTACGTAAATCCAACGTGTATTAATTATAATAATTATACCATTTGTATTGTTATTCTTACAGCCTTGGTTAATACGTACGTGCTTCGCAATGGAGTTGGAAGCGGGTCCACTTGCCCCTGGACAAGGACAAAGCAAACTAATTCTGGATTGGCTGGCGGCGATTGAAAGAGGTTGCCACTGTAAGTCTCGACTTTCAAAACTACCCGAGGTATCCACCCATTTGCCATCTTTGAGAGCATAACAAAGGAATGGCGACTCCCAGTGAGGTGGTCGGACAGGATTCCTCATTGCTCTGTTCATCTTGATTTCAAGACAACAAATATTCCTTTCGAATTGAATGTTAAGAGTAAGTGGGCTTGGGCCCAGCGGGACGTGCCGCCTGAAGGCATGATGATCAGCTGGTCGAGACTAACTATGGAATATCGACCAGTGGAGGGAGCGCGTTAGAAAATGCATTCACTGCGGAGATGGAGCAATGAGATCGGCTCGTGTGCTGATGCGAGAGAGGGATTGTAAGCATTGCAACATCGTGAATGCCGAGCGGAACAGAAATGAAGGGCAGGCCAGAATAAGATACCACCTGGCACTGGTGCACGTGATCAGCATCTTGCGAGGATAATCCCGGGTTAACGTGTATTTTAAGGTTGGACGAAGCTCACCTCTGTTTGCGCATCCCATTAAACCGCACCTGATTACCGTGCTACGCATAGGCGTTTGTCCCACTCGGCGTGAGAGTCATAATCATTTTAGGTAAATGTACAGATTGGTCCAGATGTCTCGTGACACATTTAATCATCCAAAACTTTTTTTAAAGTAAGATTTATTTTAAACATAAATAAATACGCAAAGGGAAGTTAGTTTAGGGGTCAATTAATCGGGGGTCACAAGATATCTGGACCACGTTGTACACAGCCATTTTAGGACATATGCCTGGCACGAGATTTGTTGCTATTATATCTAAATGCAACATACGGTATTTATGTTTGATAATCGAAAACATATTTAAATGCAGCATGTTTATAAAAAAATTACATGTTCAATATCTGTTGATTTAATGTGTCCGCGATTATCAAACCTAAAATTTCTTAGCTATTTTTACATGTACAACAAACTAAATATTTGTAATTCTTGAAAATAATTTAAGGCTGTCCATAAAATGAGGACATTAATTAATCTGTTTAACATGTTGTCGTTACTTGAGGATATATTAAGGTCAGGAAACGTGTTGTCCGTTTATCTCCATATATATAAAAGACAAAGTTGTGAATATGTGTGTTTGTTCAAAATGTTTAGCGTACTTCCCGACATACAACAAGCCTACGTGTTAAACGAACAAACTTGAAGTTTGCCATTTAGGGAGCTTTCCAGACTGTACACCATGCAAAAAATATAAAAATACACTTTTGTTTTGGGGGGGGGGGAGCTCAATAATGCATCTATTTTTTGCACGGCAAGTGAGCTGTGATGTCAAATCTGTCACGTGACCCACACACGTGGAAGTGTAATGCATTGGAGTGTAGCGGTTAGCGCGCCGCGCTACGAACCCGGCGACCCGAGTTCGATTCCTGCTCACGGCCACCACCTGTGACGATTATTTCAACCGCTTCTGGGCCTCCTCTAGGTCGACTCAGCATCAAACGAGTAACTGCTCTGCTGTGTGAACATCGCCACTGGGGAGACAAAGGCGGCCGGGCGTGGTGGTGAATCCAAGACCCGGGCGAAGCCGGGTAGTACAGCTAGTGCACGCATATAAATGAATCACACAATACTGACAAATCTCATGCCGTACATCCAGGGGCGGAGCCAGGATTTTCAGCCCGGGGTGACATTCAACAAATGTTAATTTCAAGAATGATTTAGAGAGTCGGGCTGTTGAACTGACGCCATCGGTTGGCGACACGCTCTGACAATGCAGTTGCACGGAGTCCGCCAGACGGAGCGTCGTACACTTACACGCAGAATGTCACCCCTGTCACCCCCCCCCCCCTGGCTCCGCCCCTGCGTACATCTCTCCAGCACATCTTCCTTACATTTTTTTTGAAATTGTCATTAGCGACTCGCATTCCCAGTTCAACTGCTCGCCGCACTCAAACGGCACTTGTGCGTGACAAACACGCGTTATCCAACTGGACAGAGAACCAACTGCTTGTAAAAATATATATAAGAGTAGGTTTTACCCTTTCTGGCAATAAAGCAAGAGGTGTTAAGATGTTCAAACACCAAATAGTAACCTTTTGCAAGGGATCAAGTACTGCATGAACCACACACGGTATCTGTGGTGAACATGCAAACGAACACGGCTCTGATAATATCTATGGCATTGTATTTGAAACCGATTGGCCTACATCAGAGACAGCGGCCTTATTTAGAGCCAAGTTTCTTGACAACCAACATCTTGTTGAACAAAAAATTCAATTTTATTGGACGCTTTGCCTTGACCGTAAACGCCGCAGAGTAAAGGTTCTCCAGCACAATGCGACGTGGCCGTTAGCGCGAGGTTTTTTTTGCCAGATGTTGCTGCTAACCCTGTCCCTCCACAGACTTTTTGGAAATACGTGACGTAAAGCAAGCGATCTATAAAAAAAATTTTACGGTCGCTTAGTCTGAAACGTTAAAATTAACCCTGCATTTTAACTGTGTGGTCTTTGAAGTGGACAATTAACGAATAACAAGCAGGTTTCCCTCGCTTTATGCGGGTTTGTGGGATTTCGCGTATATCTGATCGACCTATTTCCACCCAAAATTCGCTCTATGCGGTTTGAATTCACTCAGATGCGGCTATGTGTGTGTGTCCTGTGTGTACTGTGTGTACTGTGTGCGCTACTCAGCAGGCAGCTGTTTTATCATGCGGTTGGTTTCGTTTTGTGCGCCCTTTTCTTTGAATGCATCTACTACTACTACCACTACCGCATAAAGCGAGGGAAACCTGAACAGTATTTACATTTGCTCTTTTACGGCGATGCTACCGCGGTGGAGTGAAATGGTGAGCTCTCTGAACTTACAAATCCAGAGATCGACAGTTCGATTCGATCTCCCGGAGCGGCAGTTCACACACAATGCCTCTGTATGGGTACTCCCATTTCTTCCAAGAAGTCTGGGCCAACATGGAAGAATTGACCAAAATACCCCCTACAGCTACCTGGAGTGTGGAATACCTTCCACAAGCAGTGGCGTGAAGCGTGCCATTGCAGGGCTGCACTTCTTCTTTCGGACGGTGGGGGGGGGGTTGCGACAGAGCCGGGGGGGGGAGGCGACGGAGCCGGGGGGGGCCGACGGCGCGAGCAGAGGGAGCCGACACTGACTCACTCACACATCATACACTGACTCACTCACACCATGCACTGACTCACTCACACATCATACACTGACTCACTCACACCATGCACTGACTCACTCACACATCATACACTGACTCACTCACACCATGCACTGACTCACTCACACATCATACACTGACTCACTCACACCATGCACTGACTCACTCACACCATGCACTGACTCACTAACACATCATACACTGACTCACTCACACCATGCACTGACTCACTCACACATCATACACTGACTCACTCACACAGCATACACTGACTCACTCACACCATGCACTGACTCACTCACACATCATACACTGACTCACACCATGCACTGACTCACTCACACATCATGCACTGACTCACTCACACCATGCGCTGACTCATTCACACATCATACACTGACTCACTCACACCATGCACTGACTCACTCACACATCATACACTGACTCACTCACACCATGCACTGACTCACTCACACATCATACACTGACTCACTCACACCATGCACTGACTCACTCACACCATGCACTGACTCACTCACACCATGCACTGACTCACTCACACATCATGCACTGACTCGCTCATCATGCCCTTACTCACTCACACATACACTCGCACAACCACTGACCCATTCACCCATTATACACAGGTTCACTCATCGTGTGCTGGCTCATTCGCACATCATACACTCACTCACGCTGCTGCTGACTCACTCACACATCATACACTGGGAGTGTCGTGCTGCCAGCTATGGCTGCAGGTTTTGTCGTACGTTTTATGTATATCGTTTATTGTTAAATTTAAAATCACAGTTCCTATGATTACTGTTGTTCCATTGTTTTGATAGCTTTATTTTGGTGATTCGAAAACATGGTTAATCTAAATTGTCTTATGGTTGTTGTTGTTGGCTTGCACCACATTGTGATTTTGCACACAGCGTTTAATATTTTTTTGTGTGAAATATTTGCTGGTTATTACAGAATGTTTCTGTTACGCGTTGTCGCTTTAAGATGCTCTGTGTTCAAATTTTGTTTTGTTGCGGTTGCACCCGACTTAAGAGCCGCATGGCTCACAGGGCTATACCTAATAAATGAAACTTGAAACTTGATGGAGATGCAGAGCAACAACTACGATTTCACATTTGTGGATCGGGCGTTTCGTCGCTGTACGCTGTACGGTCTGATCCGGATGACCACAGTCGCACACGACCAAAACACAGTCGCACACTACCAACTGGAAAGTTTATAAGTTTCAATTTGTGCATCCCCCTGTGCACGCCTTACGGAGATCGCACGTGCACGGCCATCCCTTGAAAGCTTGGCAGCTTTGGGGCCTCCACTGTCGCGGCTGTGAAGCGAACAGCGCTGGCGAGAGGAGGTGACACGTTTCCTGAGAACAATGTTGCACAAACAAAGGGGATAGCGAGCCCGACGGTGGCGGCACGCCGTGACCCGGGGAAAGGCGTGTCTCTGTGTGTGTGCTGCGTTTGGGTCGGGATGACTCTTGCCTCTGCGCGATGCACAATGCAACCCACACCACCACCTGACACCCTTCCCCACCCGTCGTTACAGAGGGACACTGCGGTTCACCCGTGAATCACACCGAGCAACACACCTCAGCGTCACACCTCCACACACCCCGAAACACAGCGTCACACCTCCCCTCCGAAGACCAAGATGCCCCCGTATAGCCTTAACAGACTGATGGGGCAAGTGCTGTTAGCGAGAACCAATTAAGGCCGGAACGGCACACGAGGGGGTGGGTGGCCAGCACCACGCCCGGCCGCCTTTGTCCCCCCGAGTGGCTAACCGTTACACTACCACTCCGCACACCTTCCCTCCAGACACAACAGCACAACGTCACTTCCACACACACACATAGCACGCAGCAGCACACCAACATTCTAATTTCACGTTTCACAGAACAATTTCGGCACAGACGCGATGTACATTTTGTTTGCTGGTCAAACAACAGCGCCGTGAACCCGCCACCCCGAGTTCAAGTCCCGACCACGGCTAACTGGCAGCAGCCGCGAGTGACATTAAAAGTTAGAACCGGTCTTGCCTGGCCTTGGGTGATGCTTTCAAGGCCATAGCCATGGAGTCAACATTGGGGGGGACCAAATCTTCCTGGGTGTCTGGGGGTCCCAACCCAGAAAAAAATCAAAATTTCAAAACTAATTTTCTGCCTAAAATATTACAAAAAATTCACTAACACATGGGATGGACTTTTAATTATATATTTTTACAATGTCTAATAGTGTGTTGTATTACATTGCTCTGTTTTTACTTTTTTTACCATTTCTTGTTTCATTGTATGTAATGGCAGAGATTAGGGATTAATAATTACAACCATTACCACAATCATATAAACAGAAATCTATGCGTTGATTTATATGAAGACAAGTCTAGATATTGTGGTCAAGCTTTAGCAAATTGTTGTTTTTATTTACATAAGATAGCAATTTTTTTATAGCTATATATTGGGGGGGGGGACATTTTGAGCATATTTAAATATTGGGGGGGGGGATGTGTCCCCTCCAATATATATTATAATTACGGCCTTGATGCATTTCATACAACAGTGGATTGACAAAAGCGCTGTCAAATATTTCCTATGATCGAGGTCAGATTCGTGGGTTGTGACTGAAAAGACTCGAGGCATGAATAGTCACGCATCACCGTACAGTAAGTACATCGTTATGTAATTACATCGTTATGAAATTACAGCTGTGTGTTAGCAACCGCGAATATGGTCCCGCCTTGTCTGGTGATCAAATGCCTACTTTGGAATTCGTTAAAACTTCACAAGCAAGCGCACGTCCACCAAGAACTCAAAAGACTCTCTCTCTCACAGAATTTACTTACCTTTTCCCACAAAACGATGAACTCAATGTCATCCACATTGATATTCTTGATTATTTCGGTAAACTCACGTAGATAGAAAATAAAATAAAATAAACATATAACTAAATAAAAAAATTAAAATAATACATTGAAAATAAACTTTATATACGTGCCTTTACCCGAAAGAACCAAGAATATTAATTCCTGCAGTTACGAAAGTTTTAAGTCAAAATTCATCCACGTTGAGGTTGTTGCATTACCTGCAGGATGTGGTAAGGAGTTTGCGGTGCGCATGACGGGCTGCGCCCCTGATCCCTTGATCTCCAGCACGCGGTTCCCAACTGGTCCGGAACCCGGTCCGTCTTTCCAGCACCGGCTCTCGAACTGGTTACTTTCCTCCAGCACCTAGTCTTGAACTGGATCGAACCGGGTCCGTTTCTTCAGTACCTGGGCTGGAGCTGGTTCTGCATCTGCGGAGAGAAGGTAGCCCATTTGTGGCATCAGTAGCCCGGCAGATCCTCTACTCCATAGCCTGGGTGTAGCTATTGTTTGTCCAGAATGGTTGATGTATAAAGTAGCCTATGAGGCTCCTGCAGTAGTCTGGGTTCGCCCCGTACTGCGTGTGCAGCCGCTTATAGCTCGTGGCGCCTGCGCTGAGCTCACTGCCTCCTTCCTCCACGTGTCGACGAACTGAACTCGCAACAACTAAAAGCAATGCATGGTGGGCGCATAAGCAATGCAAACCGCTGAGACTGTGCTACATTCACTCAAACACACACACACTCACTCATATATTCAGTGATCGAACACATCTGACAGGAACTGCAACCCTACAACTAACGCCGGGCCGATGCTTGATTTTACCTGCGGGTTCTTATCTGTGTATTCTCACCTGTGCATTCCACCTTGTGTGTTTTCATCTGTACACTCTACCTGTGTTTTTACTTGTACAATGCACCATGTGTTCTTTTACCTGTACACTCCACCTGTGTGTTCTCACCTGTACATTCCACCCTGTGTGTTCTTTTACCCGTACACTTCACCCTGTGTGTTCTCACCTGTACGTGACACCCTGTGTGTCCTCACCTGTACACTCCACCTGTGTCCTCACCTGTACATTCCACCCTGTGTGTTCTCACCTGTACACTCCACCTGTGTTCTCACCTGTACGTGACACCCTGTGTGTCCTCACCTGTATACTCCACCCTGTGTTCTCACCTGTACGTGATACCCTGTGTTCTCACCTGTACACTCCACCCTGTGTGTCCTCACCTGTACACTCCACCCTGTGTGTTCTCACCTGTACACTCCACCCTGTGTGTCCTCACCTGTACACTCCACCCTGTGTGTTCTCACCTGTACACTCCACCCTGTGTTCTCACCTGTACACTCCACCCTGTGTTCTCACCTGTACGTGATACCCTGTGTGTCCTCACCTGTACACTCCACCCTGTGTGTTCTCACCTGTACACTCCACCCTGTGTGTTCTCACCTGTACACTCCACCCTGTGTGTTCTCACCTGTACACTCCACCCTGTGTTCTCACCTGTACACTCCACCCTGTGTGTCCTCACCTGTACACTCCACCCTGTGTTCTCACCTGTACACTCCACCCTGTGTGTTCTCACCTGTACACTCCACCCTGTGTGTTCTCACCTGTACACTCCACCCTGTGTGTTCTCACCTGTACACTCCACCCTGTGTGTTCTCACCTGTACACTCCACCCTGTGTGTTCTCACCTGTACACTCCACCCTGTGTGTTCTCACCTGTACACTCCAAGCTGTGTTCTCACCTGAACACTCCACCCTGTGTGTTCTCACCTGAACACTCCACCCTGTGTTCTTACCTGTACATGCCACCCTGTGTTCTCACCTGTACACTCCACCCTGTGTGTTCTCACCTGTACACTCCACCCTGTGTGTTCTCACCTGAACACTCCACCCTGTGTGTTCTCACCTGTACACTCCACCCTGTGTGTTCTCACCTGTACACTCCACCCTGTGTGTTCTCACCTGTACACTCCACGCTGTGTGTTCTCACCTGTACACTTTACCTGCGCGCTAAACCGCTGCAAGCCCTCCCTGTATCCTTCTCACCTTTGAGCTCTCTCGCGTGCAGGCTTCACGTCACCTGCACGCCTCTGCTGCGCTCTTCCCACCACCCCCTCCGTTCGCTCGGCTGTGCCGTCTTCCCCGAGTGGTCTCTCGTTGACTGCAACTCTTGGCACCACCCCCCCCCCCTACTCCACTCCTCCTCCTCCTTCTCGTCACGGCCGCTACGATAATTGTCTCAGCGCCGAGGGTTTCTTAACCTTCGCTCCGGCTTAGCGTCCCTCCCCATCGCGCGGCGCCCCCCACCACCACCACCACCTCCATCCATCCAGCTACCCCCCCCCCCCCACACACACACACCCCCTCACCCCTGATCGTCACGATCTCTCCTCCTGCACTCGGCGACGTCGCCAATCAGTTTGTCTCACACCACACACGGGACCACACAAAAGACGAAGATCCCCGGGATAACCTTTGACAAAGTACTGGCGTTGGGTGAGCGTGGAGAGCGCCCTGTGAAGGCCGGAACGGCACACGAAGGGGGTGTGGGAGGGGGGGGGGTGTGGGGGGCCTGGCCAGAACCACGTCCGACCGCCTTTGTCTTTTCCTTACGCATCGCATCAGGTTACTGAGTTGAGGCTGAGTCGACTTAGGAGATGTCCAGCACCGGTTCTGATAATCGTCACCGGTGTTGGTGGCCGTGAGCGGGATATCGAACTCGGGTGGCCGTGTTCATTGCGCTCGCACACAAGTGCACACACACACACACGTGCACATACACACGTGCACGCGCACACACACACACGTGCACACACACACACGTACACACACGTGCACACACGCGCACACACACACGTGCACACACGCGCACACACACACGTGCACGCGCACACACACACGTGCACGCGCACACACACACGTGCACGCGCACACACACGTGCACGCGCACACACACACGTGCACGCGCACACACACACGTGCACACATACACACGCGTGCACACACACACACGTGCACGCGCACACACACGTGGACACACACACGCTGGGTGGAGAGGGGAGGGGCTGGGTGGGGAGGGGCTGGGTGGGGAGGGGCTGGGTGGGGCTGGGTAGCGGGTGGGAGGGGTGGGGCTGGGTGGGGAGGGGCTGGTCACCCCGTGGTGCCCTTATAAATCTCAACGTTTAACCTACTCACGCCGGCTTGTGCCCGCCCTCACACTCGGGCTTATTGTGCGGAATACACCACGTGGTTCCGGCCTGTGACCCTGGCCATTGACCGAGCAACCCAACGTTCCTACCAGCCCCCTCCGCAGGAATGTTTTAAAACGAGACACCAGCGCGCGCGGTCATTGACGTGAGCACTTCTTCTTTTGAGTTAGTAGTGCTTGAAGGCTTTGGCAGGATGTGTGCAATCTTCAACTTCTTCTTTCGCACGGCCGATGTAGATGCAGAGCAACGACTACAATTTCACATTCAGGTGGTCGAGCCCAGATAACCGCTGCCAGGAACAGCAGAGTTGTATCATCGCTATGATGTCTTCTTCGTAATTGTGGCTCGGGCATTGAACCGTTATATGTTGTACACGATCTTTTTTTTTGGTTCTTTCGGTAGTCACGTAGAATGAGAATAAAATAATAAATTGATAAAATAAAATAACACAATATTCTCACGACGTTTTGGCCACAACACAAGCGGCCGCTTGTGTTGTGGCCGAAACGTCGTGAGAATATTATTGTTATTTTATTTTATCAATTTATTATTGTATTCTCATTCTACGTGACTTTACCGAAAGAACCAAAGAAGATGAATCCTTGCAGTCATGAAAGGTTTAAATCGAAATTGTACACGGTCTGTTTTTGAATGAACACAGTCGCATACTGGAGAGTTTTTAATTTTATTTTCCATTTGTGCATCATGTTTCCGCATCTGCTATAGTTTGTGCGGATGCGATTTAGGATGGACCATGAGCTTCGTGGAAGACCAAAGCCGAAAGATCTCCTGCGTAGGGTCTTTCACGAGGCATCGTGTGTTTTGTGTGAAGTGTGTGGAGAGCGATGGCGCAGTGGTTATGAACCCGGCGACCCGAGTTTGAGTCATCCAACAGTAAGCAGTAGATTCGTTATATATAACGCTTGTTTCGCCAAGAAAGCCTCACCAAGTCACGTCTTTTTCAGGTATCTTGTCAAGTTTTGGCAACAAGGGGCGATAATTGCCGCGGCGTAGATTCAAATAAGAATAATTTGCAGGTAATTTTCTAATATGGACCATGGCGCCAGCAGTGGCCTACGCTTGCGAATTACGTCACGGCATCTTTAACGTCCACTGTGAAACGGGTGGCGTGTTTTTGTTTCGTTGAATGGTTATTACACGCCGCAGAAGTAACCAGGGTGGCCGCAAGATTCGAACTGTGCACCCGTGCTGCAGCTGGGCGGTATCACCGGATTGATCCTGGATGATGTTACGGCGCAGCTTTGACATTATTGAAAAAAGAAAAAAAATATTCTCTGCATGTCCCCATTTAAAGTAAATCAGATAAACTTTAATTTGTAGAATAGTTGATAAATGTTCAGGTCTCTCACGTGACATATACTTTGTAATAGCGACAAAGTTCTGTAAGACCAAATACACAATTTAGAAACCTAAGAATTTAAGGTATTAAGTGCTTACGAAAGATAAATATCTGTCCATTATTTATTATGCGTGTGGGTGGCTCTGTCTACCTCACACGTGACTGTAATGCACCACGTTAAAGATAAACGTTAGGTCTCAAGCACAAATGCAAACACTGATAAGCCCCTAAAAACAGTCGTATAAAACCCACACAATAAATCCCAAAAGTAATCACCACCGACTGAAGTCAATCAATATTTAATGTTGACGTAACATAAATATACATTGTGCAATTAAAAACTCCCGCGCCCTCCAGCAGAATCTGACCACATGTACAGTGGGGACGGTAAAGATGAAGGCATTACAATCAAGTTTCTCTCGGACCCTCTATGCCAAGTCTAGACAGTGTTCCGATATTGACGTAAACACTTGGGCGATTACAACAGAAACACAGGTGGCTTGCAGCATCACAGTGAAATGTAAACGTATTCCTGTAAATCCCCGTCAACGTTGGATGCTGCTCAAGTCACTGGGCAGATGAATCGACGCCGCTTTAGCACGTGCCAGTTTATAGATACACGATTAATTATGCTTCGAATTGATAAAATAGCCTTTGTAAAAAGAATGGGATCGTGAATGTTCACTTAGAAACCACACATCTGTATTGCATGGGGAGGATGTGTGGCAATATTGATCTGGTTTGTCCAGAAAAGTAGCACGAGAACCATCTCACATGATGTCCATATACAGAGCAATGTCTACCTACCCATACCATATTACCAATCCAATCTCACTGTTAAATTGAATTAACAAATTCACTCATGCATGTTTTTAATTCATGTTTTTCCAAGATTCAAACTCCCCCCCCCCACATATTTTACTAAGTATGCATTTTAAAACAGGCCATTTTGATTATAAACCTAAAGTTATATTCACATGGTTCATTCTCAACGGAGGTAATGGCGTTCGTGTGGGAAAATAAATGCTCTAGAAAGCATGCGCAGGTCGTCCCCATCCACAGCTGCCTCCAGAATGCCAGCTGTGAGTGTGGTTGTTGGGCATGTTTAAGCTTAATAACATAATTGTATTTACACAAACATGTATACTGTTGAGCTGAAGATGTCGATTTAAACAACCGTTTGTTAGCACTCACAAAGGCATAAACATAGAAAAGCTTTCCCCGAATTAAGTATAGAAACATTCAGCCGACAGCTCTGTTGTATCGCATCAGACCCACATCCTCCAGCATGGAAAAACACTCCCTCGTATCCAACGCAACACGGTAACATTTGCCGCTGCACATAAGCGGAGATAAGGCGGTACGTAAGTGGGAGCGTAGTTTGTTACTATCCATCGGCTTCTTTCACAATATTACAAGATAATTTTAAAAACTCCCATTACTTTAATGCAGCTTAGGGGATGTGTTGCTTTCGGGTAGTTAACCTAAGCAGATAGCACGAGTGCTGCCACAAGCTGTATGGCATAACAAAGGCTGTAGTGTTCTCCACAGACAATGGGACCGAGATAAAGCTCAAAGTTTTGTTTCAGCGGCGCAAGCCTCGGGAAATCAGCAGTAGTTTCAAATATTCGAATTCTGGCGGTCACAAAAACAATAACTGCTGCCTCTATAAACAGGATTCCTAAGCTGTATAAACACTGCTAAAGCGAGTGTCCAGCAGTGCTTTCAGTTTTAACAGACGGATTTCGGAATAGGTCTTTGAGAAATGGTTTAGAGAAGGCACACTGAAGACACTTTTCTGAAGTTTAAACAAATACTGAGAAATTGGGAGACAAAGCTCAAGATGAGTGGACAATTCAGTGGCCTAAGTTACACTGGCCTAGAGCAAACTTATAGGGATAGAAGACAATAAACTTGACTAATGGAGAGGTGTTATATTTTTCTGTGTTGCAAAAATACAATTTTACAATTACACATGTACGGGATGCTCTCGAACCAACGTATACTTCGTGTGGTTTAAATTCGATTTCTGAGAATTCCACTTGTCATTCAAATCCATGTCACAAAACAGGCTTGTCAATAACATAACCATATAAAAAAACATTATGTACGCAGCCAATTATGCCTATTGCAGCCAAGTGATCTTGGAGCATCCCATAATTGCACCTGGCCTGCCTCAATCATCATTGTCTCTTTCTCATGCAAAACAACATGTGTGGATTTCACTTACAATGGCAATGATAGTGGCCAACAACTATGAAAATTAACCTACATTTTGGTTCTTGACAACCAAATAAATGCAGCTGCAACCCCTCACCCATATGCCCCAGTGGGTGAGCAGACAGTAAGGTTTTCACTTCCTTCCCAGTGTCCGCTTTGTCTGGACGAGAACACCGATTAATACACCCACCGGCACGCATGTCCATCCAACTTTGCAGAGGCAGCAGTTGTTATCTGCTCAACGATAAACTCAGGGTTGTGTGCGACCTCTTGTCCATTATTGTAAATAGGGACAGAAAAATATAAATTGCAATGATAAGCAGGAAACAAGATGCTCGACCGGACGTCATTTTGGGACAATCTTATCAAGCCTTTCACAAAATTTCTGAACCCCTCCCCCCCCCATAACCCTCCAGCAGCTATGAGCTCCAGTAAAAGTTATTAGTTTTGCAAAGTTTATATTGTGAGTACAGTGTAATAGTAAAAAAACAGGCTATGTTACAACATGGGTCCAAGTATTTGGGAAGTAACTCAATTAATCCAGCTCACGATAGGTATGAGAAGGTAGGATTCCCTCCTCAAACGGACCAGTATCAACATCGATGTCTGTGTATGTATGTAGTTGTACGTTTGTGTGCGTGCGCGACGCGTCTGTTCATGTTTTTAAAATGAATGCGAACCACGGCTGCAGTTTTGGCTACTGAAAGGTCAAGGGTCACCAGCCAAAGACATACTCCAGTGCCTTGGAGAGAATGCCATCATCCTTGCTGAGCACCTGCTTGTCGTTCACCACCTGTGCAGCAACAAAGCACACGAAAGACGTTCACGTTAAACCTGTTACATCTCCAGCTCAAAGTGACAAAAACTAGCCCATGTAGAGCTGATCAGGGGATATCATACACAATGCATTATTAACGATGACAGATCTATAAACCGAAGCTCAGAAATAATTTCACAATTGGGGTACCAAGATCGTGATCACATGACGCCAAGGTAGAGTATTCACGAGAGCAGGCTACTCTGTAAAAACGGAGCAGCTTAAAATCCATCAGAAAAAAATATTCCGAAGTAGATTTTTATTTGCTGTTCTTTAAAATAAAATAAAAAATTCTTGAAATGTTAATGTGCACGAACAACACGCTACAAATAGAGTAAAAAGATGCAAGCAGGAATGGATTACTGCTAGAGTATTTCTCCAACACATTCATTAGAAATGATCCCATCGTGACAATAAATCGGCTTTGCATGTGAGACTTGGCTGGATTAAATGGAAAATGCAGGGGGGGGGAAACAGACACGGCTGTAAACAAAATATATATATATTTTTAAAACCTACCTAAGGAATGTGCCACAGATATACTTTCACTTGCCACAGCCTGAAGAAACATTCCAACGAGCCCAACCCTATTGGACACTAAGAGCATGTTTGTGCAAAACTCCCACGTGTTCGTGTACTTGCGGCGTCACCTGCAGGTCGTTCGTGGTGATTCGCCCGGTCATGGGACGCATGGTGGAGGGCCGCGGTGTCGTAGACGCGATGGGGACGGCGGGGGTGGCTGCGTGGGGTTGCACGGGGGTGGTGAAGCCCGAGAGAGGCGGGTAGCCGTGTGCCTCTCCATTCTCCATCACGTTCTGAGACACCCAACGCATACAGTGTCCGAGCACACAACAGCGAAGATCCTCCCCCACATAGCCTCGAACACACTGTTGGGGCAAGTGCTGTTAGCGAGCAGCTATGAAGGCCGGCACTGTGGCACACCAGGGGGTGGCTGGCCAACACCATACTTGGTCACCTTTGTCTTTCCAGTCTGATGTTTACACACCATACCAGGTACTCATTTCAGACTGAGTCGACCTAGGGGAGGCCCAGGACTAGTTCAAATAATCGCCACTGTTATTGGTCGCGAATGATAATCAGAATCATCTCAAGAGAATGCAACACATTGCCTTAAAAAATATATATAATTGGCAATGGACCTTCTTCCTAAGAGTTAGAATATGCACTTGACATCATGGACCCTAGTAATAATTACATTTAAGAAAATACTGATGACCAATTTTTTAATTGACATTAATATTTTATCCATTAGTAGCTATTGAGTAACAGACAAAACCTTCAATCATTCAAAGGCAAAACTAAATAAATTAGTTCGTATTAAAAGTGAAACGATAAAATACTGCCGTCAAATTGCATTACGGCTCAGATCAGAAGGCTCTTAGCTTGCTAAAGGCCACTGAATCACTGGCTAAAGCCACACCCAGCATAGGAGCAACAAAGCACGCGACTGCCATTGACACTCAAGATGCCGCACTCCGCCGTACCTTCTCTATGCACGGCTTCACTCCCACCATGATGCATTCCCCAAAGACCTTTCCGTCTTTGCTTAGTGCCTTCCGCGCCTGCAGGGCCGACTGGTACTGAATGTGCATCCAGTTCCCGCTGCTCGACATCTGCATACGTTCACACGACCCCATTAACCACATGCCTCTGGGGGTTTGTTTGAATAGGTAAAATGCTGTTATGAGGAAATATAAAACTTAACAGGCTGTATTGGCTGCAGCAAAATAATATCTAAAAAGGACACGTTATCTCAAAGGACTGCTGCGCATTCCCTTTAGCTGCAGATTCTCCATCTAGTGGCTGTTAATCTCTGTTAGTTGTTGTCTGTGGGTGATAGCTGGTGCCTGCCCTGTCTGCGGTCCTACTTTGCTAATTTCTCTTGACGTCAGCTAGCTGAAATCCAGAGAAATACAAACTAGCCATCCAAATGAGGAACCAACGTATTAAGTTGAAAAGTTGCAACCATCATCATAAGAAATAATAATGAAAACAAACCCTCTGTTAGCTAAATTAGCTCCTCAGGCTGGGATCACAGAGTTGGCAACCAACATCACTGGAAATAGGGTTAGGAGTGAACAATCACTTAAATCAGCTCACCACATGCTTGAGGATGTTCCCATACTGAGCAAACTGCATGAGAATGTAAGAGGCAGATGCAGGTGGGAACCTGTGAAAAGAAAACAGCACGTGCTTAAGAGTCAAAGCCTCAGTGACCACGTATCAGTTGTAATGTTGTCATTGGTGTTCTCTACCAAAAAAAAAGCAACGATAAACAAGGCCACACATTCAAAGGGCGCTATCTACCAATAAACAAAGGCCTCCTTAAGCAGCTGTCACCTACATTGGTCCTGCATAACAATTCACCTAGCACCAACGCATGGGACGATTTCAATCGACCCATCTCCACGGTGGACAGGCTCTCAGACGAGAGTTCCCTCCCTTGGCTGACATTCGCCCAATGGCCATCATCCCTTCCAGCCCACTTAAACCAATTTAAGCTTAGGTAAGATGCATCCGTGAATGTGCAGATGTAAACCCTTCGAGTGTGACCACAGCAGCAGTGACAGGAGCTCTAACAATGTTCCACATATTACTAAACTAACCTTTTTATTTTACCTGGTAAGGTCAACCGAGCTTATATAGCTCTTTTTTCAGAAGTGACCTGGCCACAACTAATAGCTCAACGAAGTGGTTCATCATCTGGAAATGTATTGCAACCAAATGCTTTAAAACACGTTTCTAAATATGGAGGGAAAAACTGGAGGTCCTGGATAAAAATCCACATGACCACGGGGAGAACACGCAAACTCCAAATATACAGGTGCGAGGGTCAGGATCGAACCCACGACCCCATGCATACCAGACGAGGCAGTTACATCTCGCCATCCGTGGTGCCCATATGAGGCAGAGCAGGCAAGACGCACCCAAAGACAGTAACCCAGGTGTGGTCCAGTGTGTCGCTGGAGACCAGACTCTCGCCCTGTGTGTAGAACGGATCCAGCTGGGCTGGCGAAGGAGGTGTTGCGCGCGGCTGTGACAAGGGCAATGTTCCAGGACTGAAGAGGCTGCTTGAACCTGTGCAGCAAGAACCCAAACATGGCAACGGGGGATCTCTACTTGCCCTTATGCAAAGCAATCAACGTGGAATCCAGTAAGACCCATTTTATATATATACAGCGATTGCACGTGGGCAAGACAAACAACAGATGACATCAAATACAAAAATACAGACAAATTGCCTTGAGCCATTCAGCGGCCTCTCAGCAATGTTCAGTTTTTCGACGCATTTAATTAAATGGACAATGCACAGTACATGTGTGTTTGTGCTACAGAGAAAATTAAGAGTTTATTTGTTGATTCACATTTCATCCACATAAAAAAAAAATCCATGCTCAAAAAAAGTTTTTTTTTTCATTTATTTGCCATATATTTTAGCACATTATGTTTTTGCTAAACACGCAGTTTTCCCGTTGCTGAACTCCCGCAGCAGCTAAAGAAAATAAACGATGTAAGAGAAACACAAGAGTTATTGTCAGCTATCTCTCACAGCTTGAAAATAACAAGTGTTCCCAGTCAGGATTTAAATAAATTATACATGGCCCTCGCGTGAATTGCAAGTGTGACTTTTTCAGACCGAGAGCTGTCTTGTTGGAGCCCGGAGTCCTGACCACACTCCCAGAAAGCGGCGTGTGATGCAACGAAGTGTTCATCTGCAAAGTAAAACACAGCTTGTCCGGAAAGGTGTACTTTTTTGTACAAATTCTTTATCCCACAGGCAGTATCTCAGACACATGCCTACCTCGATGCTGAAATATACACAGGACTGGAATAATGCAAAACGAGTTGTATTAAGCGTACGGTTAATATAGACTTTAACTTATAACACCCATTTTCTATACTTTTAAAGATAAATAAAATCTAATGATTCAAAATCTCGTTTCCAACTAAGAGGATACTTAAAATCCTTGGAACATAATTTGTGATAATAGAAAATGTTAGTTTGTCATTTATTTCTGGGGAAAACAAATAGTTGTCCAAGTAACAAAAGAAAGTGGTATTAAATGTGAAACCAATAGATATAGTAGACGTTTATAATGTTAGTTGATGCTTCCACTGTGTTCAGCAGCTAAATACAAGTGCTACGGACAAAAGTATTACTTCCATTTCAAAACTAAAACTAGTTTTCACGGCAAAGTTTTTTCTAATTTGAGTATTTCTGTAGAGGGACTTGAGAAACGATTGAATATATATGAATCCACATTGTCGTTGTTGTATGCAGTTCCTCTGAGTAGGTGATACTGCATTTTCCTTCCAAACCACTTTCTAAAGGGTATGTTACGAACTGAAGGGCATGTTCATAGCATACTTTATCGCACGCAGAGTGATGTGCCCGTACCCTGTTGCGAGCCTGCAGGGGCGAGGGCTGCACGTCATCATACAGGCTGCGCACAGGAGGGGCACCACTCTTGTCCTTAGTCACAGGCAGAGCTGCTTGTGGGGTGGAGCGACCTGTGAACAGAACAAGAGCATCAGCGGCCGATTCATGTGCATCGCTCCCAGTACATATTTACTAAACTATTTTTATTTTACCAGTTAAGGCCCACTGAGCTATAGAGCTCTTTTTCAGAAGCGACCTGGCCACAAATGATAACTTGACGAATCATGTGCAGATGTCTCGCAGCCAAATACTCTAAACGCACATTTCTAAATGTGTAGGGTAATACTGGAGGTCCTGGAGAAAAATCCACACGAACCACAGGGAGAATATGCAAACTCCAAATAAACAGGCATCACGGTCGGTATCGAACCCACGACCTCCTGCACAGCAGGCGAGTTAATTAGCATCTCGCCAGCATGGCATCCAAATGCAGTCTACCGAAAGTGGCCGGGTATTTGTTGGTCACAGCGCCGAGCTGGACCCACCGAGATCCTGGCTTCGAAATCCCGGTTTCAGAAAGCTGTGTAAATCCTCTGCTGCTGTAGCATGCCATCCTCCGTACGCACCTGTGAAGGGAGAGGAACGCAACTCCAGGCCGGTGGTGGGGGTGTGGTGTGAGCGCGGCTGCCCAGTGGCCGGGGACGGGAGGTCCCCCAGGAGGAAGCCTGGAAGGAACTGTGTTCCCACCACGGTCTTGGGAGACGTGGGGGAGCCCAGTGTCATCGGTTCTGCTCCTGCACGTGCAAAATGAGAGCGACTGAAGCATGGACATTGGTGGTCAGGGTGGGTAATAAGTTCTTTCTTTCGTATGTCGGAAAAAAATGGACGTGTTTATAACTGTATGCTGAGTACTCTTTGGTTAATAAAGTATTAAAGCTTTCGTGACTGCATAAAATTACTCATTGTTTTTTTTGGTAAAGTCACGTATGTAGAAATACAATAAAATTATATTAAACAAAAAACAATGAGTACTCTTTGGTTCGTTTGGTCAAGTCACATAGAAAGAAAATCAATTAAATAATAGAATACGACATTTCGATTACAACACAATTAATCGTCATCAGGTAGAAAACAAACCTAGTGAACTTAGAAATATAATGCAATACAACACAGCGAGTCAGCTAACACAACAGTGAGCACCTTACCTGGTTGATTACGTTCTTCCAAAGATTGCTAAATTTGAGAGACAAAACACAGACACGGAGACACACAGACAGACACACAAGCAGAGAGAGACAACACAGTGACACAGAGAGAGACACACATGTGTCATCAGGTACAACGTGTGTCTCTGTGTTGTCTCTCTCTGCTTATGACTGCCTGTGTGTCTCCGTGTCTCTCTTTTGTCTCTCTCAAATTTAGCAATCTTTGGAAGAACGTAATCAACCAGGTAGGGTGTTAACTGTTGTTAGCCGACTGTCTGTGTTGTATTGCATTATATTTCTAAGTTTACTAGGTTTGTTTTCTACCTGATGACGATTGCTTGTGTTGCAATCGAAACGTCGTATTCTATTATCCAATTTATGTTCTTTCTACGTGACTTTACCGAAAGAACCAAAGAGTAATTCCTGCAGTCACTAAAGCTTCAAATCAAGTTTGCATGCCAAGTTTGAAAAGATATTTGATGGCGTCTGCGGTTACAAGGTGCTTTCCATTTGTACCTCCTTTAATGTATTTGGTAATGATTGGTGATGTGGGTGAGGGACTGCAAATTCACGGCAGTCACAATTAAGACGGCAACCCCAATGTTCCTGACTGATGGGAGGTGGCCGAACATCTTCTGCATCATATTCTTTGTTCTATCGGTAAAGTCACCGCGTAGAAGGGAAACAATAAAATAAAAATATATATAAAACAATACAATTCTCACGACGTTTCGACTGCAACACCAGCAATCATCGTCATCATAAGGTGTGAAAACCACAGCAAGAAAATGTTCTTAAGATCATGGTACTCGGGCACGATTCCTAGTCTACGAGTACAATAACACGAATGACAATTGCCTCGTGCCCCAAATCACTCCTGCGAATGAGACCATCTCGGTCCTTGGAAGCCGTCACCCCGTTGCAATAAAACAAACTAGAACGCAGCTAATAATTACATCGAGTTAAATATAAAAAGCACTCCGCGCAAGGAGAGTAGGCCCGAACCCTCGGGCCTACTCGCCTCGCCCTCACTTTAAACATCGCCCGGGGCTCACCCGCAAACTCCATGGCGTCTTGTTTGTACGACCGTCCGCACCTTGAAGGATTGAAAAGTGAGGGTGGTGGGTGGGAGGAGGGGGTAAAAGGAAATAGAACGACTTCAACGAAAATATTCTCTCACACAAAACTCGGGGCAGACACGAGCCTCTCAAATCTCGCCTCTTTTTTTTTTCCCGCCCAGGCACCGATTTTGAACGAGAACCGCGGTGACCCCTGAACCCCGACTCGTCTTTTTACCCCCGGCAGCGCGGTGACGTTGCACGCGCCCTGCGACGTCATCACGCACGACGCGACGTCAACACGCGCGGCTCTCGACCTCTCGAGGAGGAGGAGGGGGGGGGGTCAATGCTTGTGTCTGTGAGTCCTTAGTTGGCAGAGCTGTCAACACCTTAGGGGCCGTGCATAAATGACGTCACGCAATTTTGGACCTCCCCCCTTCAAATATGACGTCACAAAGCTCTGCCCCCCCCACCCCAAAAATAAAACATGCTTCAAATCGCTTTAAACTATTGTCATTGTAGTGCGTATTTAATGTGGCGCTGCACTCTGATGTTGTAGGAGAAAACATTTATAAAAAAGTATATTTCATTAAGTTGAACGTGTTGTCTATATTTATTTAAAGTTGCGCATTTTGATGTGACGTCACATTTCTCAAACATCCCCCCCCCCTCTCGTCACACATCGTCACAAATGTTTGCCCCCTCCCCAGGTGCGTGACGTCATTTATGGACGGCCCCTTATCAGTGTCCTACCTTATTACAGATGACCTTGTTGGTCACCCCGTGCCCTTATAAATCTCAACGGTCACCCTACAAAGTCCCATCACAAGGGAGAAACACAAACAAAAAGACAAACGGTTTTTTTTGCCCGTATTGAAACGGCTGTACACCGTATGGGCCTGAAAACTAAATTTCTCTGTTCAAGAATACGGGTAAACTGAATGGGTTGACAGGTATGAGTTAGACACTAAAACCACATTCCCCAGATGTACCGTACGTACTTTCGTATGTTGAACTTCTTTCGCAAACGTACGTAGCCAACCGTGCTAAACATAAAAAAAACAGTTCCAGAGAGATGGGTTTCAATCTATATTTGGATGTGCATAGCTCCTAGGGGCTTCGGAAGGAGAGCGTTCTAGACGGCCACAGAGGCGCATCTGATGTCCCTGTTGGTCTTGGGTAGGAATATCAAAAGAAAACACATCCACATATAAAACCCTCGATGTTTTTTTGAAATCATCGATGTATACTATAAACAAGAAACTCAAGTCATTCGTAAATCTCACTACCTTAAAATACTACAAATGTATATAAAATTGGGTGACGCTTTGGGCAAATAACTCAATTGGGATTATACTGAACAGCACACAGAAACTTGGCAAGACCCTCTTGGAAGTCATGAGCCCTGAGAATCCTAAAGGTTGTCTTCATTTGGTTCCAAGTCTGAAGGTTAGGGATGCCATCTGTCCGATAATTGCCAGTGGTTCTGTTGGCAGGAATTGATTTGCAACAAGATATGGTACTGTACTAATATATAAAGTAACTTTATTATAGTATGCTGGCGTTTAGACAGACTGCGGTTGACCGATAAATAAAATGTCTGAATTTTGGTCAAAAGTGGAAAAGCTTACAACCCTGTCTTAAACATCAACACTGAAGCCTGATAATAATATATTTGCCAGTCTAAATCTGTTGAGCCGAAGTTATCCACAAGACGCAGTCGGGGGTTCAAATCCTCACTCCCACCACGGCATTCCGGGGCAACATCATGAGACATCTTCCACAAGAACCCCTCCCTGGTCCTCTGTAGATGCCCATGCATGTCAACTCCGTTACATTGCTCATTTAATCAAAAGGGGTTGGGGCCTGGTCGGAGCTGGGGGGTAAGAGTCGCAGAATGGGCTGGTTGCTTTCTTGGGATGCATTCTCCATGAGCTGCCCTTCCATCATCAGCCTCGTCCATCAGCCAACATCCTATATTGCAGCGCTTCTCAACCTCCTAGGGGTCCGAGATGCCCTTTATGGGGGTGCAAGACAAGCCAGATGTTTTAGAAGGTAAATGATCGAAATACAAAGTCAGCATGGGTACACAAGTACAACTGCTTCGTTTCATCAAACCTATGTATTCATTACCATGAGACATGTTTTTACGATTGAGAACCGAAATGGTGCAAGACTGCAGTAAAGGGTAAACACCACTGCTTTATTGTGATGCATCTTTCAACACCAACTTTTATTAAAGTGAAATCTCAGATTTGTTCCTTTAGCTTGGAGCATAACTCCGCGTTGGTCATGGACACATTTTGGCCTCGTCCACACTCATCTGCCATTATAATTGCAAAAAAGCAAGTAAAATTGTATACAATTAAAACTTTATTGAAACACAAAGCTAACACTTTAGGAAAAATGAAAATTGAAATCGGATATAGTGCACAGCACAGGAGTCGTCCAACACAGCCGCTGCAGGTGTCGTGACCGCACGAGAGGCAAGAATCTTGACGTTCAACAATTTATTAACGGAGTTGCACGCCCAAGCAAAATAAAAAAAACGCAAACGAAAGTCCGAAACAGTATTACTTTTTTTACTTTTGAGACTATCTCCACCAATCGCCTTACACGCCTCATATCTTCCCTCTGGGCCCTGGTTCCTCTCCAGCTACCCAAATCCGCTTACACCCTCCACCAGTTCTCTGCTACTAACGTGCTCGTCACCTACCCCCCTCTTCTCCCTAAAACGTCTATGTCCCCAAATTCAGAATATTCATTTATACTGGAGGAATCCAAAGAGCGATAAAGCTTTTTTCATAGATGCCCCAAAGCTGTACAATTCATAAACAGAAATTCTGTTTAATAACGAAATGAAAACATCAGGCGGAACCAATTTTTTTGACCATGCCACTAGCACACATGCATAGAAACTATTCTTGAAATTCCTGCTTAATATATGCGATAAATAATAACAAAAACATATCAACAAAGATCATATAATTACGCATCAAAATGAACCAAGCTTATAAAAATGTTACATATGGATGCCAATCACCACAACATGTACAAATACCTGTTCATGCAGTGCAAATTCATTCATATTTACAAAAAGTACAGCAGAGGTACGGCTTGGAAAACCACTCCTCTTATGAAATATATCAGAGTTGCTTTATACCAAAAGCGAGCCAAACAGATACACCATTCTTCCACTTCAGAAAGCTCGCTCAGACGACCAAGCCAAGCCCCCATATGTTCCATCTCCCCAGGTTCACTGTTCCATGTGCTCATCTTCCTTGGTCACCTCCTCCTCATCGCTGCTCTGCAGCAGTTCCTCCTCATCATCGACACCGTCCTCCATGGGTGCCGCGTCATCGTCCTCACTGTCTGGGGGCCCGTCGCCGGGCCCCAGCTCCGCCATGACCTCCTCCACGTGGGCCATCATGGCCTCGTCGTCGCACCCCAGTTTGGCGGCAAGCTTTGAACGGATGCAGAGGAAGACCAAAAAGGGGATGGCACGGGGTGGGGGGCGCGCAGGGTGGGCATGCGGTTAGTGACGTTCAGATTCGCTACTCTTGCTGGGTGAAATCACCTAGCTGGCGTTTGACAAATAACCATCATTTAACGGCATATCCGAGGTGCGCCAGTACTTATGGGGCCTCCTCATGGTATGGGTGTTTTTTTATGGCTATTTGCCTGTCAACCTGGAACCAAACCGTGAAACCTCTGGCTCCCACAAGACAGGTGAACTTTACTCAGGCCAAACAAGGCCAGGGGGCAAGGTTAATAATTGTCATCATACATTGCACCAGCCAGGTACACCCCCGAACGTTTTGACAAGGACGTCAACTCGGCACAGCTCAACTTCTGCAGTGGAAAAAAGGCCTGGCACCTACAAAGTAACACCATGTTGCCTCAGTACGGCCCAGTTGGGAGTTTATAAGAGGTCAAATCCCAAAATACACGGGAGACACGAGATTCCAGGTCAAATATTTTTCTCGAGTTTTCTGGGCTTCAACGTTTCTATAAACAAAACATGTTCCCCAGAGTAGACAGGCCTTTTATTTAGGTAACCAATCTCAGGATTGACTCCAAGCCCGAGTCATCGATCATGTGACTACTGCTCTAAAAAGTTTCCCAACAATGTGTGCTGATCGTTTTTGAAGGAAAAAAAAAGTAATGAAAACATCCACATCCTTCTAAAGGACTCATATTTCCCTTGCGTGCTCTGGACTTCAGGCAAGGGAAACGTTTGCGGCCGCACTCAAGTCGCGGTGTTCAAGGCGTGTGGGTGGCTACCTTCTTGGCCTTGTGCAAACACGTCCTGGCCGAGTCCTGTTGTCCCGCGGCCTCATCTGGAGGCGCACACTTGGCCTGCAGGTAGCTCACCCACCCCAGCAGGTACCACACCTGTGCAGGGCCGACAGCCAGTCAAAATACCGCAACCACACACGGAACTAGCACCCGTCCCCGTAATGCTGATCCTCGTATAATTTATCTTGACCAAATTACGTTCGTAGTTTTGACACCGAGGTCTTACGGTAACATGAAACTCGTTAATATATGATGACGATATTACCAACAGGGATGAATGTTAATATATGGCCAGATTAAACTGGTTACCAGTACAGTACTTGACTTATAATTGTAAGGTTGTCAATCTTGTAAAAATCTGGGTTGGGCATCAACTCGGCCAATCATCTCTTCAGGGTAGAGAGAATGTTAATTAAAATCAACCTCCAGTGAGACCGACCCCTGCCATAATGAAGTGGAATTACCACCACTGGTTCAGTGCCGCCAATGAAGAGGAGCGCCACCCCCAATGCTGCTTCGACCTGGGCAACTCTGCAATGTATAATCCATATCGTTTCAAGGATAATGAATTTCTTTGTATCTCACACGAGCAGGGCTGGAAATGGGAAATTACTGGGGTAACTCAAATAGTTCCCCAGATCCCCACTAGATCTGAGGAAGACGAAGCGGAGCTTTGCTTCTTGTGCGAGTATCTATGCGTGTCTGTGAATCTCTCTGTTAGTATAGCTGTCTTGCTAGTCAAATAAAAAAAAGATGAATCCTGGATTCCTTGCGGAACGCAGTCCGGGTTAAAAATGTCACTCCCATCACGGCATTCCGGCCAATTTCCACCACTGCAAACGAGACTAAACTGCCGAGCAAACCGGCCTGCATCATCGAACGTTGCATTGATCACGACTTCCCCCCCCCCCAACCGCGCCCCTCCTCAAGATGAAAAGACGTTCCCTTGTGAGTGGCAAAGAACGAGACGCAAGCACCAACCTGCACAACCTCGTCGTCCTCCTCCAGCAAGCCCTCCAGCACGTCGGACGCCAACTATAGGGGGTGACATGACATTTGTGTTTGGTCATGGATCACGTGGTCTTAAGAGGATGATGAGCACAGGACCAAGGAGAGGGGTTTATTTTTCGGCAACTCTTTTGTAACACACTGAATAATAACGCCTGTGCTGAAATAACGATTCCATCGTTTGCGTAAGATGCGGACACCAGCTAAATGCATTTTCCAAATATATACCCGGGCTCTCCGCCTTCACCAATCCGCATTCGCCAGCTTGATGAGGTATGGTCAAAACCACAGCGAACTCCACTGCTTTAGGAGCCCCTTAATTCAGAAGTGGATCCACACAGGGCATACAAACTAATCATGTTACCAAATATGATTAGCGCCCGTGGGTGTGACTGTGGATAAGGTAATGAAATAAGTTTTTATAGTCATTCATGTAACCGTATCACACGCTTCACAATCCGCAAACATGGAGGCGCACAGATTAAAATGTTTTGAGCCAATAAACGAGAGTTCATACATGGTGAAAGGTAAAAATATCACTCCTTTACCTCATACTCTTCAACCTCGGAGAGGAGTTTCGCTGTTGATATTCTGCTCTCATAGGGAGGGAGTTGGGCCTACAGAAAGATGGAATCGGTAAAGAAGACAATAATATCGCAGTACATCGCAAGGGTGCTCCGGGAGCAAGATGAAGTGACCAGTGCAATCAGGTACGTAGACACGAGGCAGATCAGAGACATCTTAGTGAATGTTAAGAACAGTAGCCTTGGACAGAATGCATCACCTGAAGGGATGGCTGGTGGTTGAGTCTAACAATGGAGTGGCAGCGCCAAAGCAGGGACTGCAGCCCGAGAGTATGTAAATCACGGCGACGGAGCAATGAAATCAGCCAGGGTGTGCAGGTGTTAGGTAGATCGTTCCATTTCAGGATTGAGTATTGGCGATGGCTTGGAGAGGCCTTTAGCAGTGGGTTGATGATGGCTGATGAGTCAGGGTGGATTAACCTGTTTTCTTGTTTATAAATTCACACTTAAAATGCGTTAGAATGTGTAGAAAGCTTTAGACAACCATTTGTAAAGTGTCCTTTCGAAAATGCTAAGAAACAAATTAACTTGTCAAGTCTGAATATTGTGCGATAGACAGAAACCTCTCCAGGAAGGGGCGTGTCCCACTGTGTGTGCAGACAGGTGCTGGGTTGGGTCACGCCCAGCACACAGGAGGTGCACACTTGCGTGGGTGAGATATTACTCTGGCATGGTGTCTGGATGCCCAGGCCACCGCAGACCTGTGCAGCATTCGGCCATGCAAAAATAATAGTAATAATATGCACCTCCAATTAGCATGTTTGGCTACATTCGGTACTATGCGAAAGATGATTTCATGTAAAAAAACTATTGGTGGATGGTATTAAACACATTAAATACCTCAATTATGGAATCATGCCTCAGTCATTCTTCTATTCATATTTGGAGACAAAACTGACTTGAAGAATCACAGACCTATTAGCATCCAGTGAATTATTCAAGTTCATTGGGTACCAAAAATGTAACAAATTAGAGGCCAATCAGCCAAAGGGGGTTATAACCTTGATTTTAAAATGCCTGCATTACCCCAGTATGTAGTCGAAAATATTCCTGGCGTGAAATATTATCTCCGTCCCTTAAATGGGTAAATGTAAACAAGCCTGGTGAACGTGCAACAGTGACTGTGGGGGAGACATGGAGACCAGTGTTTGGTAGACCTGGAACTGGGAGAGAACTACTCACCAGCATCTCCGTGGCATCGTCTGGTGCCTCTGTCCGGTTCTCTGCTTCTTGGCCTTGCTGCCGGCTGGGCAGCCAGGCAGAGAGAGACTGGAGCAGGTAAACCTTCCCTTCCTGCGTCATGCGAGGGGCAACAGCAGGGGGTGAAAGCAGCGTCGCTCAGTGTGAGCGATTAATCAAGTGAACAATCACAGGGTGAACGTTTTCTTTGTGTTTGATTAGAACAAGCCAACGAACAAATCACCTACGTGTCCCCATCCCATCAGATCTTAAATGGGTGGAGCGGTGGACGCAGCGATAAAATAATTGGTGAAAAATTAAGCCCCAGCCATGGTACGATGATAAATAATTATCATCGTAAGTAATTATCATTGTGACGGTGGTGAGATGTTAACTACCTCGCATGGTTTACAGGATGTTGTGGGTTCGATCCTGAACCTGACGCTTGTATATTTGGAGTTAGCATGTTCTTCCTGTGGTTGCGTGGATTTTTCTCTGGGTCCTCCGGTTTTTCCCCTTCACATTTATAATCAACATGCATTAAAGAGTATAAATTTCGAAATAAGCCACTTCGTTGAGCTATCATTTGTGGGCCAGGTCGCTTATGGGAAAAAAAATACCTAAATAGCACAGTGGGCCTAACCTGGTATTTTTTATTTGTTATAGCTTTGATTTGTTTACCCAGTAAAGGCAGAGGGGGGGGAGGCAAAGCACGAACCTGTGGCTGCTCAGTGCTGAAGAGGTAGCTGGCCATGAGCTGCAGGGCCTCGGGGTTGCTGGAGTCGGCCTCCAGGGCCTGTCCCAGGGTCTGCTTGCACCGTTCGGACGACCCCTCCTCCATGCTGCACAGCAGAGGTGGGGGGGGGGGGCAACATTTTCCTTACCCAGGGCCAAAAAGCACTTTCAAAAATGTTGCGGGACAATACAATTAACGCACACCTTCAAGCTTTCTAACAATGACGCGAAAACAGCGTGCGTGATGTCCCAGTGTACAGGGGGGCCCTCGCAGCGATAGATGTGACTCGCCACGCTAGACTTGGAAACAGTGTTGCCTGGATGGAAATATTCCTCTCTAGTACCCGATTAGTGCAGCCGAGATACGTGCAGTGATGGGATACATTTCGTTTGCTGGCTGCATGTGGCCACTGGCCATATGAAATTACGTAACCTGTCGTAGATTCCCCTCCTCCATGCTGTAAGCGCATGTAAGCAAGCCACAACGCCTTTACTCACAACACTTTAAACAAAACGGGTGTGAGCATTTATGACAAATAATTTTGAGCAGAACTGATGCGTTAGTGGCCTTTTGTACTCTGGCGGAAGAGCACATACAATTTTGGCTTTAGATGTAGTTTGATTAAATGTTAAGTTGGCATGAGGTGCAACTTCTCCCTAATTATTGTTCAGAACTAGTTGCACTTGTTATTGTGCAAATTCATAGGACCACACCCTGTGTTTGTAGGGCAGTAAGCGTTTACATAAACAATAGCTAAATGAAACACTGTGTTCTTGTATTCGCTTGGTGACTTCATACATTACGGTGATGTGTTAAGTTACAGTACTCCACTGATGGTCATGGGGTTTGTCTAATAATAAATCGACAATTCTGATCAATGAAGGTTGGCGAAGGGGCTAGGACCAGTTGACGTATCACTGGCGACAGACGTTGTGTCCAGGAATTGATACATGCAATGAGGGCATAATTAATTTAAAAAAATACTTTCAGAATTGTACATAAAACTCAAGGTGTTTTCCAACTCAAATCAGTAGAGAGGGGTGCTCATCTCCCCAGAGCAAGTTAGGAAAACTATTTTTATGCACACAGATTCAGAATCTTTATTTATCCTGAAATAATCCGATGAGCTATTGTTCAGGGATGTCCAGAACTATTGGTGACTTCCCGCAAATCGGTACATTTCGTCTGCGCCACGGAAAAAAGGAAACTCCCCGACCACGATTTGAACTCGCAACCTTTCGAAGGCGAGTCAAAGGCTCTAATATCAGCAATAGCCCGTGTACTACAGAACACATTGATCAGGAAGCTGTTTTCAATCTACAGAAAAGACATGCATGACCTTTCCGCAGCACGCGCATCCATGGTGCCATGCTCTGCAGCTGGGTGCGCGTCTCTTAGGGTAGCAAACTAAACTATGCATTTTATTTGATCAGGCAAGGCCCACTGAGCTATTGATCTTTTTTAGAAGAGATCTGGGCAAATGAGGAATTTTACAGAAGCAGCCAAATAATCTCAACGCGAGTTGATTCTAAATGTGAAAGGAATAACCGGACGACCCGGTGAGAGCGTTCAAACTCCAAATTTATAGGCGTCAGGATCGGGATCGAAACCACGACTTCCTGTATACCAGGCGAGGTACTTCACACATCTTGCCACCGTAGCAGTGTCGATGCAAGGACTCACCACAGGTCTGTGAGATAAATCTCAGCGATGGAGCAGTAAGCAGCAGACACGTCCCTGGGAGTGACCTCGGCTCCATCATCCAGGCTGGCAGCCTGGAAGCAGACAGACGATGGTGGAAGTGGCATAAATGAAGCGTTGTGCGTGTACCTCTTACAGTTTAGGCCAGAAAGAGCACAGGCAGCTGACCGCTTGAGGATTAAAACAGGAAACTAAATGGGTACAGCACCACGAGGGAACTGGGTCGGCAGGAAAAGTGGCATGGTGGCTAAGTGGTGCCAGTTCACAGCAGAGTTGGCACCACTAAGATTTAATTCAAAACCTGACAACCAACCGTGATTAAACGGGGTTCTCAAGTGCAGCGAGCTCACAGTTTCTGTTTGGACACCAGTGAATGCATAAAAAAAACACCAAAACAAGTTATTGGATTCTACACTTACTTGGGCTATATTCCAGTTCTGAGAATGTTTGTTTGGCAATCAGGTGACAAATATTACTGAATGTGGCTATGCTGGTGGGAAAGTGCTGGCCCCGACTGTGTGGAATAGAGATCACTTCAAGTCACCTCAGAAGCAGTTCTGTGATATTTGCTTCACGGGGGATTCATTGACATGGAGCATTTGCACTGCTCTGTGAGAGATGCTAATGGATATTTTGAAAAAACTAAGTGAAAGAGAACAAAATTAGCAAAGAATAATTACAAACAAGTATGGATTGGCATGGAGGTATGTGGAAACCTCTGTTCTCATACATAATACACACAGATCATTTGGTGTAATCGCTTGTCTAATATTACACAAAAAGTATCCTTCAGAATTAAGTCATGAAATGTAAAAATATTCTAAGTCGTAATAATTATTCCTAATAGTGCGCGATGCACAGGAGCCTCTAGAACGAGTGGTGGGTAACCTACGGCCCGCGGGCCTCATGCGGCCGCGAAGCCCCTTGTGGTGGCCTGCTCTAAATGTGTCCAGGGTGGTGTGTGGGATCATGATTAGTGCACAAGCATGATGTCACACTTGCGGCCCACTGAGGTGCAGGAGGGCCGCTCAAGTGGCCCACCAACTCGTATGGGTTGCCCATCACCGCTCTAGAGGAAGGATGCATGTCCCACTGTATGTGCAGACAGGTGCTGGGCTGAGTCACGCCCAGCACACAGGAATCACACACTGGCGTGGGTGAGATGTTACTCTGGCATGGTGTCTGGATGCTCAGGCCACCGCAGACCTGCGCAGCATTCGGCCATGCAAACAGCGGTTATAAGATTGAAATGTTCACGGGGTAATCGGTGGACACGTATTCATCATATTTTGATTAAATTCAAGTTTCCATATGAGGGTTTGGTTCTTATATATAAACTCACAGCAGCCTGTGCGGGCTGCGCCTGCAGCGTGCGTGCCATGATCTCCACACCCTTGCTGAAGAAGCCGACGGCATCTGCGCCGGTGCTCAGTTGGCCCAGGTACATGTACTTGGCGTGGCCCTCGTCAGGGCTCAACTCCACGGCACGCAGGAGGCAGTGGACCACGCAGTCAAGGAAGACACCGTTGCACTCAACCGTCTCCATCACTTGGTAATAATTACGCTTCATATGATGCTGCCAGAAAGTAATACTTATTAGCACAACAGAACTGTAATCCAGAGGTTGCCGGTTCAAATTCTTAGCATGGCAGCTGAATCAATGGAAATGTTTCTTAAAATTGAGTGTTCACACATGCCACCCACTCCAGGGCACCAATTGACCCGAAAAAAATTCGGGGGAAAAAAAAGACTCTGGTTACACCAGTGTGGGCGGCGAGGTGAGAGGATATGCGTTGCGCCTTGTCCACGTTGCCTAGCTCGGCCTGGAGGCTGCCTGCCATGTCCAGCCCCTGCAAATGGTCGGGCTCCATCTCCAGCGCTCGTTGGCAGAACATGGCGGCCAGCTCCACATTGCAGCTGTCGGCACACTCGCCCGCCTGTACTGCACACAGCCGGACCGGCGCAGCCAGCACACGCACGCCAAAGGCTACAACAGCAGGGCAATGACAAAGGATGTGTGCCTATAGGCTTACATGTCTCGAGAGATATTGTAATGTGTTTATATGTAAGAAAGGTCCATCTGTTTTTTTTTATATTATCATTTACAGCCCACTGGCTAATCCCCTGCTGGACGTTGGCCTCTCCACACCACGTCGGTTGTGGAGTGTTGTGCAAGCATACTGCACAAAGTTGGTCAGTGTGGGATGATGTAGGGGGTGTCCACGACTAGTTAAGGTATTATGCACCACCGGCATTATCCTTGGCCAGGTATCTAATTCGAAGTGGCCAGGTATCTAATTCGAAGTGGCCAGGTTCATGACGTAATACGTTAACCACTGCTCCAGCTCTAATACGTTTTACTTGGCAAGATTGAATGCGTTTGACAGATTAATAAAAAAACATGTTTGTAATAAAAAACACGATTTTTTTCTCTCACACAAATTTCAAACATTGGGTCTTCCTTAAAATTAGGTTTCATTGTAAGGGCATAATCACTTCCAAGCTAATATTTGCATAAGCAAATCCACCCAATCATTCAACAAATTCATTCTGGGGTCAAAAAATATTCTTTCACGGAATGTTAGCCACCTCCAATTAGCACGGTTGGCTACACACGGTGCGAAATAACTTCAACATCAATACAAAGGATCTATGTCGCCAGTGAAGATGTTTTGTCCCAGCACTGTGCCAACAGCAGGTGAGGCTATGAGCAAACTCCACCCGTAGTTACTGACCCAGGGGGCGGTAGAACGATATTCTGGCACGGTGTCTGGATGTCCAGGCCACAGCAGGCCTGAACAGCATTCGGCCGTGCATTCAATTACCACGGAAAATATACAAGTCCGACTCTAATGGACACGTAAGTCCCTTTCTGTCTTTGGCTAGCCATCGAACTAAAGACGTCCACTGCATCGCGTGCTAAACAATGCGCTCCTGCGGCCGTCTGGAATTCTCTTCCTTCTGTTAGGAAGCCACAGGAGCTTTGTACTTTGAAATCCAGATTGAAATCGAATTTCTTTATAACAATGTTGTGTTTAGTTTGTCCTTCCCCCGCACCTCCGATCTGCGGGTTGGCTACGTACGGTGCGAAAGAAGTTTAACAAAACATAAATACAATTCGAAGTGAGCGCTCATGGTAAAAGTTGGCGATTCCGACCACAAAAAAAGCAGCCGGTGTGAAAATAAAGACCGCGGTTTCAGCCTCATACATTTCTACATATTTTAAAAAACGTATTCCATAACTCTTGTAAATCCGCACCTTTTCCAGCAGCTGCTCCACCGTGTACTTGCTCTCGTCTCTCTTCTTGCCCTTCTGTTTCACCTTATACTGCAGCCGCTCCCTCGTGCTCATCTGCTGCGGCGGCCTGTTGTTCCCTGCTGGAGGAGAAACGTCGACTTGCATGAGCAGTGGCGCAGCGATTTAGTCGACCAGACCGATCACACTTCACAATCAGAATATTTATTCACGCTGGAGGAAATCCGATGAGCCGTAAAGCTCTTCCTCCCCCCCCCCTCCACAAATGTCCAACAAGTCCACCACTTGCTTGGTGGACTGTTGGTTCCACAGGACCCTGAGATGGCACCGCCTTTGGGAGGCCTTCATCAGCAGTGGACTGAACGTGGCATTATTTTCAACGATTGAATACATAAGACAGTGATTGGTTGTTCTAACCGAGAACGCCGGCCCCTGCCATGTGCATGGCATTTCCATGACTGGCTCTGGATATCACCGTATGCACAGGGAGCTTCACTTGACCATGAACATTGCCACGAGGCCCATCCTCTCCATAAATGCCTGTTCCGTGTTCGTACGGACCGGGTCCCAATGCGCGCAGCAGCTAGTCGCCCAAGGCCATTAGGCCGGTGGAATCTAGGAAACGCCGGTATCACTCTGTGCTGCAGGCCGCAGAAACGGGGAAACGAAGTTCCTCAATAAAATACAACCCATAAAAAAACAAAAATCAAGCAACTCACCCCATTTACAAGATACACCTTAAATGCCCGTGGGTTTTGTTCTTCTGAAGTTACCAAAGTGATTTCGCTAAAAAAAAAAAGGGGTAAACCGCGTGTCCCATCCTGCGGCCCTCGTGGAAACCACGTGTTGTAGTCGTAAAGCCTGTTGGCCCCGCCAGCCAGGCCGAGTCAGCAAACAATACAAACAAACTAATACTGCATTATTATTAATTACATCACAAGTGATTTCTTTTTGCCCACCTTTCTTGCGTCCCATAGTTCACCCGGTGCCAACGATAAAGAGAGACGCGGCAAATTGAATCTCATGCCTCGACTGAACGGCAGTGGGCGTAACGATTCAGATCCTAATCGATTACCACGTTGGCGTTATACGTGGATCGAATTGTCCTTTGTGGAAATATTGTAGAGTACAGCACGGCCTTTGCGATGGATGTAATAAGTGGAACCTTATAAACGAATGTTCATTGAGATTAGATATAAAACATATACGAGACACAAAAATATTTGTAAAAATCTCACGAGAATTGTGAAATTGATTTGAACCCTTTACAGTACATGATGCTTAATGAAGCTTACGCACATTTGGAAAAGCCGTCTTGTGTAGTTCTCAGTAATATGCACACGTGGAAAATGACACGACGAAGTATAAATGTTGCATATAAGCATACATTTTTTATTTATTCATTTCGAACTCATGGTTCAACATGAATGTGTAACGAAAAATGTAGTTCATTGCAGACATAACTGTTTAAGTATATTTTTTACTTAATCTGACATGAGAAATATAATTGTCAATGTATCACTGCATATAACAATGTACCATGTTACGGGGCAAACATTTTATAATTTGTTTGAACCATTGTAAAATGTACAACACAACGTCCAAATATATGTGATTAAAATTGTAATATTCCTTGGGTCTTTTGAACCTATCTACGTGACTTTACCGAAAGACCCAAAGAATATGAATTCCTATACTCTTTGGTTTCATTCGGTGAAGTCACGTAGGTAAAAAATAAAATAAAAATGCATTTTTATTTAATTTTATTTTTTACCTACGTGGATTCTTGCAGCCACGAAAACTTCAAATCTAGAATATGAATTCCTGCAGTCACGAAAGCTTTAAGTCAAGATTCTAAATTGCAATAGAATGCAGGTTTCCAAACAGCCTTAAATAGTGGCTGTACAAATTCAAGTCGGATTAACTATTTAGATGTTATCCTAAACATCTCGAGGGCAAACCTCGAATGAACATTAAACTACTTAAAACTAACTTTTAAAATAATTATATCAATGTAGCTTTTATTTTAATACATTTTAGGTATGTACATTTGTAACTTTTTAAGATGTTGAAAACCCCCAGTATATTGGTCATTCTTTAAATATAAATGATGGGGAACGTGATGCTTCTATCTCATGTTCATTGTTAATGTCAGAATCGTTTAAATTAAACTCAAAGTCAGAACTATCCGCATTGTTCATTGACTCCTTCTTGTTCCAAGCACGTTCTTCCACTTTGTCTCCGATTGGAACTTTTTCCAGGTTCTCATAAGGCCCTTTGCACAATTCAGCTTGATACAGTTCTGTCGCACATATAGATTTTCTTTGCATCGTATTGCTGCTTCTGCTGAACGTCTTATTTTTCTCATTGGTCACAACCATACCCTCATAATTGGGCTTTTCTACAAGATTAGTGACAGAAGCCAAGTCAATATAGTTGACATATTCATTTTCACTTGAATTACTTTCCAAAGCGTTGGTGTAATCATTTACATTAACCACCTCTCCACTCTGTACAGTGGATTGACTGGAGCTGTCATTCTCTTCGACTTGTTTGCCTAACTGTGGCATTAAAACATCAAGTATGTCCTTTTTTACAATGTTGGTAGTTTCCTTATCACGCTTGCTGTCTCTAGCTTTGACTGAATTGTTTTCATTGTTGCTGTTGTTCTTTGGCTTCGAAACAGGAATTTGAAATTTTCTATTTTTTCTTGGTTTTGTCATCTGTGCAGATGTTGTGTTTTCAGTTTTGTTACCTAACAGGAAAATAATGTGCAAATTCCAAAATGAAAAATACTTTACGTAAGAGAATACAGTACAATAGAATACAATTGTTCATTGAATACAATTGTTCAGGTATAATTGTGTAACCAGGTCCCCATCAAAAATGGGCATTCATTGCTCAATGGGTTTTTACCTGTGCCAAAATAAACCAAACTGCTTAGTAGGCATATATGAATTCACCTCTTCTATGATTCTACGAACTGTCACAGGTGTGGTTCAATCATGAATCAATTCTGCTTCGCAATTCATGTCTGGTGGTACATTTAACATATATAATTGTATGAATATAAATAATTCATAGCGGTATACAAATATTTACATTTACAGCATTAGACCTAATTATAACTTGCAAGTTTCAATAGACCCATATCACATCATTAGCATAAGCAATTTTAATAGTTGAACGTGTAACATCTATAATGCTTGTACCATTCAATATCCAACAGAAACAATATTACAGTATACTCAGTATACAAATGTAGTGACTTGCAGTGTCACTACTGGCTACATACACTGACGTCACTATGCGGGGGAGCGTCACTACCCCGCGGGTCTAAACACACACATGACGTCATCCCGTCTGGAGGCGGGAATGACGTCAGGGCCGGATGTGTGATCGGGAGGACGTGGGTGAGGCCACGGAGGTTGTGTAAGGCCGTGGCACTCTGAGTGAACCCGGCTGGACACGTGACCGGATCAAGCCGGACAGCTTCGAGAGGGTTCTGGAAGGAAGGCGTGACCGGGGTGGGGCCCGGACACGCCGAGGCCGATATAAGCGGCCTCCTCACGGGACTCGAGGCTGCCCGTGTCAAGAATGAAGATGCATCGTGAAGACGTCTCCTAAGAAAAGTCAAGCCTCCAGTCAGCGGACCCGCCAGTAGCCCACCTGGCTGGGTCACGCTAGTGTATCCGAGAGTCCATGTTAGCGAGTGATGTTAAGTGTAACGTGTTGGTGTTAATAAAGTGTTGCCTCCCAAGAAGTTGTGTGCGCCTATCTGAGCCCATTTCACAGATGAAAAGAAAAATAACTGAAATTATAATAATTTATGGTCTTTATGCATAATCTGTGGAGGTTTTTTTTTTTTAAAGGTTATGGGTAGAACCAGTGTTTACAGTAATTATAACTGTAGGCCAAGACGAATAGATTTCATACCTGTCAACCTCTTATCAGTGCTTACCCTATTATAGACCAATTCAGACCGTATTAGTCACTCCGTGCCCTTATAAATCTCAACGGTCATCCTACAAAGTCCCCTCACAAGGGAGAAACACAAATACACTTTTTTTTGCTCGTATTGAAATGGCTGTACACCGTATGGACCTGAAAAGTCAATTTCCCTGTACAAGAACACGGGTAAACCGTATGGGTTGACAGGTATGAAATTACCAAATATACATTTTTATGACATGTTTAATATATACTCATCATTCTAAATTGTTATTTATAAGACTCACAGTTCATTGCAATGTCCACTCCATCTGGTGCTTCATTTTCCAGTTTAGACATCACAAACTTTACATCAACAGATGTTGCTTTTGCGCTGGGAAATTGAAGTGTGGTTACTTTTTCCCCAAAGGTCTTCTCTTTGTTTCCTTTTTCCAAATCTGCAGGAACGCCTTTCTTCTTGAATGTGTCACCTGGTTTAAAAACAATATTATTTCTTTACTGTGAAAGAAAACGTACAGTAGACAACATTTTAATACAATGCTATACAGTGGAAACTGGATGTAAGTATACCTTATTGTGTGTAAGCATAGTTCTGGGGGCAAAGGCAATGGTCAATTTCTGATACAGGTATAAAACAAACATAGACCTGCTCCCAAAGACTGTATCCAGCTTCTACTGTACTGAGTGTTGTATACATTCATGTTCAACATTGTATGGAACATAACAATACTGTAACTTGTTTTCACGTCAGCGCAGCCACGTCAAAATATCAGGATGATTAATTAGCAACAACCCATTTAGGTCTGGTTTAAAGCTGAAATGTGAAAATATTTTACAAAACTGAACATTTACACCAAAAAAGACATGACCTTAAACAACAAAATCTGGCAAAAATGTCTGGTGTCTAGCCTCCTGTAATCTCAGAACACAATTACGCAATGGGGAACTTTTTGTTGTTGTAAATCATGTGTAAGAAACACTTGTTATGAAGAACGATTGTAATTGTTACAACTTACAATTCATCTTTTTTCCTTCCATGGCTTTGACGTTTTTAACATTTCCACTTTCCTTGGCAAAAACTGATTTCGTCTTATTCGCAATATCAGTTCTATTGTATTTAGCTGATCTGCTAAGTTTGTTCTTTATGCATATACGAGCATCTGTATTAATTTCAGAAGGTTCATCTATTTCTTTGACCACAATGCATTTCATTTTATTCGTATTGTTGAAATCAGTATCTTTATGAATGTCATTGCTACTCTTATCATGGCTTAGTGTTTTGTCAGCATTATACCGAGATGTAATATGTTCATCTTTTTCATCTGGGAATAAATATTGATTCACCAATTACTAGTCATATTTCACTAGTTTTTACAACTAAATGTCACATTTTGTATGGAAGTAAAGTACATTTGTGAAACATTGCACAACAGCGAGCCTTAAGCACTTACAGACTACGAAAGTATTTTTTTTTAATTCCAGCACATTTGTTAATTATAATAAAGCCATCACAACAGATGGCAGGCAAGTACTATTAGTGGTCTATCCATATTTAGGCTCCAAAGACAAAAGGCAGCAGTGAACATTTATTACAATACCGTACTGATAAGTCCTAATGAGTGCGAAGCCAGTCTATAGTTGTCTGTTTTCCTGCTGCCCATTGGGCAGCATGGCCAAACCTTTACCGAGCATTGCTTCCACAAAGCTGAGAGCATTATGCATGCAATGTGGTGGTCACATGACATGCGTACAAGGCATGATCAAGGTTGTGCCATCCTGCTGTTTGTGAGCAAACCTTTGTGTTGTTAAATATAAAATTAGTTGGTGTTCATAACCTGTTATGCATGCCATTGAATACTGTTTGTGTGCATAATAACGGATTTAAATGTATTCAATTACAATTATAAAACGGATCTTCATATATAGTGCATTACTATGACCACAATAGACATGTAAAACGTGGATAAAAATATTCTCGAATTTCAACAGAAACACCTAACAGTTTTAAAAATATATAACATTTAATTCATAAACAATATATATTTTTTGTTGTTGAGTAAAACACTTGCCTTCTTTAGCTGTTTTCTTTGTTTTCTCTGCTTTCTTATCAAAGATAATATCCCTGTTTATGGGGCTTATATGTTTACTGGTGGTGCACTGAAGAATATTACTTGTATCCTTTTCATCCTCAACATGTTTCATATCTGCATTTGAATTAGGAGTCTCCTGGCCTCTATTAAAATTCTCTTCAGCAGATTCCTCTTTCATGTATGTAGGTTTAGCCTGCTGTTTGTTTTGTATGTCATCTTTATTTGATTTATCTAATGCCTTCTTTCCTGTGGAAGATTAATGCAACCCAATAGAAGTTACTTTCAAATGTATGACAAAAGTGCAGACTTGATTCCTTGCAAAAGCATAAAATGATGCGGCTTTATTTGAATAGATTTGTATTGCGTATATTGAATTCATTTTCCAAATGTCATGGCATTATTTAGTAATTTTTACTTTTTTTCTCCATTTCTTAAATAAGAATAATCATGGGTCTCCTGGGAAGAGCTTAAAAAATACATCGTCGGAAGGTGTTGGGGGAAATGTTATGAACGCCCGTGTGCCCAGGCCACAGTAACACTTACGTTTGCGTGGTGGTTTCTTACAAGGCTCTTCCTCCTCAGTGCTCTCCTTAGCTGTTTTCTGTACCAAAGGAACATTGTCTAATCTTACGTCAAATTGTTTTCTCATTATCAAAAATCTAAGACAGTTTAGCAAATTTATGCGACGAGGAATCAATATATAACCACAAACCAACTGATGATTTACAGTGTACAAAATCTATCAATTAAAAGTAACATTTACAGTCAGCTTTATGTATTCCTTTAAAATAAAATGCCATCATCTATTATCTATATAAGGGGCCATCCATAAATGATGTCACGCACCGAGGGGGGGAGGGGAGTCAGACATTTGTGACGATGTGTGACGAGGGGGGATTTGAGAAATGTAACGTCATATCAAAATGCGCAACCTTAAATAACTATTAATTAGATAGAACTGTGATAACACAAATTTGGATTAATTTTCATTATTAACGATTTTATTATTTAAATGTACTAAAGTCACCTGTTATTTATTCCATGAAGGAGCATTTTGCTTCTCCATGGGAGAATGGAGAAGCATACATTTTTGTAATTTTTTTGAATGATTGTTATTAAACATTTAGATTCTAATGATTCTACCAGGGCTTTTCATTCTGTGGAATTAATGTGATTGTTATAATTGACTCTCCATTTTGCTTTGTTCTACTAAAGTTTAAGGTATTTTTTATAGTTATAATTACTTTTAATATTTTATAATTATAAGAGAATTTAATTATATTCTGAACATCTGCAGTTTTAGTTAGACGTTCAATATTTTCAAGTGAATTTTATGCTAAATTTCAGCTTTCCAACAACATCAGAGTGCAGCGCCACATTAAATACGCACTACAATGACAATAGTTTAAAGTGATTTGAAGCATGTTTTATTTTCAAAATGGCAATATGGTTTTTGGGGGGGGGGGGGGCAGAGCTTTGTGACGTCTTATTTGTAGGGGGGTCTAACTTTTTGTGACGCCGTGTGACGAGGGGGGGGTCAAAAATCGGCCAAAATCGCGTGACGTCATTTATGGACGGCCCCTAATATATTTCATACATCATTCAATACAAAAGTAAAAAACTAAACATTTTACCTTTCCCCGTTTGGCCTTCTGATTGAGCTCCTTTGATGTCTTCCTTTTACGTGAAAGTTCACCTTCAGAGTCTAAGTAGATTTCAAACATTGATACAGTAACTTCATACACCAGTTGATTTCGGGTTGTTTCAGAAAAGTCAAAACATGTGTTTTAGTCTACTCAAGTTTACCTCAGATAAAATTGTTTATTTATCGATTTTCGTTTTCAGAAAAGTACTTTTCATTACCATACAAAAACTATTGGATTTTTTGAGTGGTGCTATGTAATCGTTCTGCCCTCTTACCTTGCAATGAAGTGTGAATGGAAAATGTAGATTTTTGATGAGACATACTATTATATATCTAAACATCCCTTAAAAATGAAAACATTAGTAAATTTTGCGTGTAATTGGTTTATAAAAACTTCAAAGCCAATACAGGAATGGCAAAATTCATTATGGAATTGAATTGCAACTCCACATTGTGAGAATTCATCAAACTGCAAGTGGCTGAATCATTAAATGTGTAGTGACGTAAATGGAGTCACTATGGAGTTTAGCGCCAGCTACTGTCACAAGAGTGGAACTGTGCATCTTGAGCCTCTCTCTGGCACCAGAGTAGGTATGGCATGGAAGCGGGCCCTAGGGGGCATGGTTCTGGTGACGGTCAGAGAGAGGGCAAGTAAGGATGTGACAGTCTGGGTGAACCCGAGAGGGCACGTGACCGGGACAGGGTAGCGAGGGGGCCCAAAGGGTGGCATGATGGACACGTGATGCTCGGTCGAGAACTTTCTGGTGAGATCCAGAAGGTAGCGTGGCCGAAGGCAGAGCGAGGCCACACTCGGGAGCATAAGAGGGAGGTTCCGAGAGCAATCACTGCTGTCTGCTGGAATGGAACCCGTCGGTGCTACGTCTCTTCGATCCTCGGTCATCACGTTCGGCATCGTGGGTCAGGCAGTGTGTTGGCTGACTGACCCAGTTCTGTATTTACCTCGTCGTGGTATAGTTAACCGTTGTTACGTTATGTAGTTACCCTGTTGGGGTTGTGTAATAAACGTGTTGCCTCCAAGTTCAAGTGTGCCTCCGTAGAACCCACTACACATGTTTACCCTTTATTCAGCTGCAATGGAAGATTCACCAACACTCTACAAGATACTTGAACCATAGTTGAGTACCTTGGGAACTATCGGTATCTTTGTATTCCATTTCTGCATCTTGGTTATACGTTTCTGAAAATCCAAACTCATCCAGGCGTTTCTGGGAATAACAACAGCATAAGCTAATGAGTTATACTTATTAATAATATAGCGTATATGTAATGAAGCCGGAACAAAAACAAAGGGAACCTCACCTGCATACTCATCTTCGTGGCGCAGTTTGCTTTCCGTACAGCATCAGCAATCCTTTTTGTGAAATATCGACCATTTTGACCCTGGAAATAACATGTAAGGTAATGTAGCCACATACAGTATGTACATCGATATGTGGAAGTTGTTAGAAAATCGGAGCACAGGCACGTACTCTCTCAAATGTGAATATTTATTACAAACAATACATTTCATGCTTGTATGCCACCAACCTTCGTGGAAAACATATTCTCCATGGAGTTTTCAAATGGTTTGATGAAGTAGGTGGGGATCCATGATCGAGAACTTACGTTGTCGAAAAATGTCACGTGGTATTTCATCTGCACACATTGTCCAGTAAATATGGAAACGGTAAATTATTTGAATGCACAATATTTCCAATTGTATAAGTGTAATAGGTTTGAATTTGTAATTGAGAAAATAAGAAATCCATCAAGTGCAGTGACTTAATTTTTACAAGTAATTGTTTTTACATAACCACACAAAACAATACGGTCAGCAAAGACAACCTATTAGATTAACCACATGTTAACGTTACAAAACATTCCTAACATCATCAATAATCAAATATCTGCCTCTGATTTTTGTAAAAATAAATTGGATTGTGTAAAATGCAGCCTTACATACACGAAGAAAAGCATTTAACTAATTTTCCTCATATCAACCTTGACAAGGCACAGGTTTCACTTGATGTTAGATTTGTATTGTTAAATCAACTCATAACAGTACATTTTATATTCATACCATTCTTATTGCGCATGGCTATCAAAAAGGCGCTGTTTCACGAATGTATAAAGTTTGAAAAAATTATAGGTTTTACCCTTTCTGGCAACAAAACAGGTGAAAACAGGTGCTTGCAAAAGGTTTCTATTTGGTGTTTGAACATCTTAACACCTATTTAATTGCTAGAAAGGGTAAAACCTATTCTTATTTATTCATATTTTGATACTGGCACAAAGGTCCCATTTTGAGTATAGTTTGTCAGGAGCAGGTGACATTGCTATGTTATCCAAATAAGGCATTCTACTGATTTCAAATTTAGAACGTGACGCCAACATGTGTATTAACTAGGGCAGCCACAGGGCTCGAATCACCAACTTCTGCAACAAGTGGCAAATGCGCTCCGGCTTGGCCATTTTATTTGAAAGCTGACACCAATTTCGTAACTATTGCACATTCAATATATTCACAGTTTATAACTATCCATTGTTAATGTAATCCAAAAATAGTTAAGAAAGAGTAAGTGAAAAAATACATTAAGCAGGTATTAAAATCAAAATTGTGATATCACTTACCACACCCTTTTTCTTGGAGGCAAGAAAATACTTTTCCGTCTCTGGATCATTTTCTACCATACCCGGCCACCTTAAAACAATTGATTAAGTTTTAGATGGCACACTGTATTTACGACATTCGGTATTTTAACATATGTAATGAACATTTTACACAGAGGTCATATTTCAATTTGTATGTTACAGTATTTCCGTGTCTAATCGTTCTGAAAAAAAATAGCAATGTCTGGAACATGATAGTTATGAATCATCTCATTTGATACACATGAACCACACTTCATGTTCTCAAACATGAACCACGCTTCATGTTCTCAAACATTCAGTCTACCTAGACGTATTCTTTGGTTCTTACGGTAAAGTCACGTAAAAAAATGTGAAAAATAAAAAAAGGCTACAGTTTACATTGTAGACTGCCAGTACGCTCAACGAGGTTAAGAACAAGGCGAACGTCTACATTATAGACTGCCAGTACACTCACTCAGATTAATAACCATTGCTACAGTCTACATTATAGACTGCCAGTACAACTCACCAAACTTAAGAACCAGGCTACAGTCTACATTAGTGTTTTTTTATGATTTTACTTAAATTTTTATTCACTTTAATTTTTATTATTATTTTTTTCGATCTCAGTGACTTTACCGAAAGAGCCAAAGAATATTAATTCCTGCAGTCATGAAAGTTTTAAGTTAAAATTCTACTTAGACGTGTTATTTCATAGTGACACACCAAGGATAACCAAACTGCTTTGCCCACACGAGGGAACCAGGTTGCAAGTCTGTCTCCACATCACTCTCATAGCTACAGTCCTCCTCTGCGGTGCTGCATGAGTTGTACATTGTATCTAGGGGATAGAGGGGGAAATGGATTCAATTAAACATATGGAAAATTAAAGAAAAATACCACAAACACAGCATAAAATGTGTGTAATTATGCAAGCTGGTGTGGTATATTTGTACATTTTTTGAAAGCACATTTCCTAGAACTATGGAAACGCCTGTTGTTCTGAGAAGCATTGCAATAGTTTGCATTTAATTAATTTGAAATATATCGAGTACAGTGATGTGGTAAACCAAAATAAATATGTAAGATTCAGTTTGAAACATATTGTGGCCGTACGTAGGAGTATATGCTCTGTAGATTATAAAATGGTGGTAAGGGTGTGAGTTCGACTCGTCGATACCCTTGTTCATGTCACACGTCCACACGTCAACGAGCACCGAGGTATCCGAGGCATTATGGAGACGTCTCCATTTGCTGCATGCTTGGTTGCTGCACTGCACCCATATTTCATATCCATACTCTGAAATCAACCAAATGAAAAAAAAACCCATTTCACTTCAGAATCAGCATATTTATGTTATACTGCCGAGGAGGAATCTGATGAGCTATAAAGCTCTTTTTTTCAGATACCCAGTAGGGGCCACGGGGTAAGAACGTTACAACAAACACAATACAAAGAGACGATAGGAGTGCCAAGTACAGGAAATGTAAACAAATCACTCAAACACGTATAAATAAAACGAAACCATCCAAGCACGCAAAGCCCATTGGAGGTATTAACTTATTTCCCAGAAGCAGCCTGGCCACAAATGAGAGTTCAACAAAGTGGGTTATTGCGTGAAAATTAATAGTAGCCAAATATTCTAAACTAGCCTTTTGTCCGTCCAAGGGCAGATGTATTGCAGTAAATCTGAAACTTGCAAGCGAAACGCAGACCGCGACGTGATATTCATTGCATCCATTCGTGTGTAATTTGTAAGGCTGCGGTGACACAGACTTAATTCATTTAAAGGTTAAAATCCCTTGTTCATCATGACGTCCTTTTTACTTCGATGTCTTAATAGCGTTACGGAGATCGCGTGACGTGAGGGTTCTGCCTTTGTAGTAAGGGTTATAAGTTGACGCTGAGGAGGGGGGAGGAGGCGCCTCGCCCCCCCATGTGGAGTGTTGGCTCAGTATCGTAGTAATTCATCTCAATGCATGTTTCTCAACAACCGAGATTGGCAACATCAACATTCGTGCAGTCAGGTTTTTTTTGCATCAACCCACAAAGACAAAGATCCCCCGTATAGCCTAAACAGACTGTCAGGGCAAGTGCTGTTAGTGAGTAGCAGCACCTATGAAGACTGGTATGGTGGCACACGAGGGGGTGGGTGGCCATCACCACGCCCGGCCGCCTTTGTCTCCCCCCAAAGTGGCGATGTTTAACACACCGCACCAGGTACTCATTTGAGGCTGAGTAGACCTAGGGGAGGGGCCCTGTGGACCGGTGCAGATAATCAGTCACCGGTGTTGGTGGCCATGAGGAGGAATCGAACTCGGGTCATAGCCGGGTTCGCAGCGCAGGATAGCGCTAACCGCTACACCACCGCGCCCCGTATCAACCCACACGCACGCACGCCATGGGGTAACTATAAAGTGACTAGCCTTTTGCCCGTCCAAGTATGGGTGTATTGCAGTAAATCTTAAACTTGCAAGCGAAAAGCAGACCGCGACGTGATATTCATTGCATCCATTCATGTGCAATTTGTAAGGGCACGGTGACACAGACCTATTTAATTTTAAGGTTATAATCCCATGTTCATCATGACGTCCTTTTTACTTTGATGTTTCAACAGCGTTATGGAGATCGCGTGACGTGAGGGTGCTGCCTTTGTTGTGAGGGTTGTAAGTTGATTCTTGATTTGAAGCTTTCGTGACTTCAGGAATCCATACTCTTTGGTTCTTTCGGTAAAGTCACGTAGGTATAAAATAAAAGAAATCACGACGTTTCGGGTGCAACACAAGCGTTCATCATCAGGTGGGAAAGCATGGTCTGCTGCTGAGGCAGACTGTTTTAAAAGGTTTTAAATGGGTGTAGCTCAAGGGTCATAAATAAGTGGCCAGGGCTAGTGATGTTAATGTGATAAATCGTGCCAATTAGTTACTTCTCCAACACACAGGTGGGCTGAAGTAGTGACTAATTGGCACGTTTTATTAACGTGATAAACCATACTGGCTGTGTCGGGTGGTGGAGGGTTAATGACACATTTATATTTATCAAAGAATACAGTGGCTGTGAGCAATTTAAAGGTATCGCATGTCAAAAGGTATATTGTCAAATGTATTTCTTCATTCTACACTGCTTTCTTCACAATATATTTCTAGTGCAAAAAGAGTCCCAGTTCAGAAAATGTTTGTTCTTACCTTTCATGTCACAATTTTTCAACTTAGGGGTAGCGTTACGCTTAAACAGTGCATCACTGATATTGAGACGTTCAGCCTGCACGCAGGATAATTGCGATAAAAAAACAACGAAAAGTCACGTTAGGCTCTGTAACAAAGCGAAAGATCCAACACGTAACTAAATTAATTGCAATTTAAAGCTTTCGTGACTGCAAGGATTCATCTTCTTGGTTCTTTCGGTAAAGTCACGTAGAATGAGAATAAAACAATAAAACAAAATAAGACAATAAAATTCTCACGGCGTTTCGGCCACAACACAAGTAGCCTTCTTCAGGTGAAGGAACAGAACTGTCGGGACGACAGCGCTTCAATGAACGCTAAGATTCGCAGCGTCTTTTAAGCTAGGTGGGAGAAGTAAAGCGCCTTGACAAAGGAGTTTACATATCAAACAGGAGAATTTAGCATTGAAATATCTGTGTTAAAGTGTTGGATCAGCAGGGAGATTAGCATGATGTTAATGTGAGGGATTAGCATGTGACTGGTCACGAAAATAGCTATGTTAAAGTCAAAGTTTACATATGAACAGAGGCATTTAGTATATGGACGCTAAAGGACTGCAACGACCCAACTATCATACAATAAACCGATGTGAAAAAACTAAGTATAAACTCCATCAATATAATAAATGTACTCAATATATTCTTCAATAAGTTGAGCTATTAATATAAAGTAACTGGGTACACACTACACTATATATTGAATACCATATAGTAAACTAATAAAAAAAATATAAACTACATCAATGTTTTGATTTAAAGCTTTCGTGACTGCAGTAATTCATATTCTTAGTTTTTTCGGTAAAGTCACGTTGAAGAGAAACAACAAAATAATAAAATATATATAACAATAAAAAATTCTCACGACGTTTCGACCATAACTCAAACGGTCATCTTCAGGTGTTTCTCTTCAACGTGACTTTACCGAAAAAACTAAGTATATACATCAATGTTATCAATAAACTCTATATACTCTCCAATCAGCTGAGCTACTAACAATAAGTCGTTATACATTACAATGCCATATGGCGAAAAAAATGGGTGGCGGTTTTTTATTTTTCAACGTTAGCACCACGGACGACGGCGAGCTTTGTTCAGACGGACGAGTCCATCTATGCTCGGAACGGAGGAGGGGGGAAAACCAGCCACGATGCGCTGTTATACTCCATGTTATAAACCATACCATTAACCGTGGTGTGAGAGGCATTAATTTTATCGTCTTATTTTGTTTTATTCTCATTCTACGTGACTTTACCGAAAGAACCAAGAAGATATCGTGTATTTGTATTGTGCTTGTTACGTTCTTACCCCGTGGCCCTTTAATGGGCATCTGTGAAAAAACAAGAGCTTTATATTCTTGGTTCTTTCGGTGAAATCACGTTGAAGGGAAACAATAAAATATATTGTTTTATATACTTTTACATATATTTTATTGTTTCCCTTCAACGTGACTTTACCGAAAGAACCAAGAATATGAATTACTGCAGTCACGAAAGCTTTAAATCAAAATTTAAAAAGCTTTATAGCTCATCGAATTCCTCCCGCAGTTTAAGTAAATATTCAGATTCCGATCAAAACTGGGGGAAATTTACCATTGCAAAAAAGATGAACAATGTTTGTTTTGCGTCCTGTAGATGGAACCGAGTTACGAACTTGTTATTTATTTGCAGGCAATGAAGAGTTGACATTACAATCGTACTGACCTTAGATTTTTTTTGCTTTCTTTTACTCGACTCTGAGTGGTCAACTTTTAAAGCAGCAGTGCAAAGCTTCGCCTCGTCTGTTTCAAAGTCAGCTTTAGGGTTAGCTTCAACCACCACCGTTGTACCATCCAACACAGGATCATCCGTTGTAACTTCTTTTTGATCACCTTTATGAGATAAATAAAATTCAAGTGACTCATTGTGGTTTGGTGAAAAGCAGCCCTTGACTTGTAAGTGAAATGTTTGCATATTAACTCTTATTTTTTTAAAAAAAAAAATCTCGTAATTTTTCTCACCATTAATTGCAGCCTTAAATATGTCTTCATATTGCGAGTTTGTCAAGCCGACACAGCTTAATGTTTTCTCCATCTGAGGAAAAAGACCGCGTTAATAAAATTACTGGTAGCGAGGGTAACTTGCAAGGAATGAAAAACTTTAACACACTGCAATTGTAACATTTTGATACGTCTCTTAGGCCTGACGCCTCATTCGGAAGGACATTATTTGAGTTAATCTTGCAAGGTTTGATAGTTTAAAACATTCTAACTTTCTAACAGGTCACAATTAAAATCTGCCTCAGGAGGTAACAAAAAAAAACGCTTCTTCGAATCCAATCATTTAATTTACTTTAATCAGACACCCAATTGCCATTTTTACTTACTGAAGGAAGGCATTTGATTATATACAATGTTAAGCATCATTTTAAATGTCCGAGGTCAACATAAAAAAAACAACGACACACCTCATCCCACGTCGTGAGGGGAAAAATATCCCAGACGGGCAAAGGTGAGGCAAAAAAAATTACGCGTCACCTGTTTATCAACTATCAAAAGCAAAACAACTCACAACCACCAACAGTGTAATTGTAATTATAAGAGCAGCACTCAGTTTAGTTAAGTCAAAATTTATAACAAAAATTATCTTCACGCTGTGACGGGAAGCCCAAGGTCTGTTTCGTCTGCGGTTAACAGTGGGGTATGGGCGGGGGTGGTGACGTCACGGGGAGGGGCTGCGTGGCGGTGACGTCATTTTCGCGCGCTTTTGCTCGGCTTGAAGCCGCGCGTGACGTCACCGCTCTGTATTTTTCCCGCCAAAATTTGTGTTTCTTCACGCTTCTGATATCCAAAAAATATATAACAATCTGTAATTACCGGCAAAACGTCGTGCGGTACCGGACTAAAATTGTAAATGTTTTGGGGGTTTACTCTCGTACCTGTCAACCCATTCAGGTCCATACGGCGTACAGCCGTTTCAATACGGGCAACAATTGTTTTTGTTAGCAGTTAATTTTCGACTCTCTGAGTTACATTCACTAACACAGCCACCGTTAGCTGTGTTAGTAAATGGCGGCTTGCCGTCCTTTTCCACCTCCATGTGGCGACGTTCCTTTCCGAGCTCTCTCCGAGCTTACATTGACAAGCAAATTTCTTACATTGACAAGCAAATTTCTTACATAGACATGCTAATCTCTTACATTGACAAGCAAATCTCTTACATTGACATGCTAATCTCTTACATTGACAAGCAAATTTCTTACATTGACATGCTAATCTCTTACATTGGCAAGCAAATTTCTTACATTGATATGCTACTCTCTTACATTGACAAGCAAATCTCTAACATTGACAAGCAAATTTATTACATTGACATGCTAATCTCTTACATTGACAAGCAAATATCTTACATTGACATGCTAATCTCTCACAATACAACAATGGCCACCCCCACAGCTTCGTTTATCAAGATTTCCCCTATCTTACATTTACATGCAAATTTCATCTCTAGCCCCGCCCACTGACCCTTGGGCTACACCCATCTCAAACCTTTAACACATTCCTGCGGAGGGGGCTGGTAGGAACGTTGGGTTGCTCGGTCAATGTCCAGGGTCAACGGCGGCACCACGTGGTGTATTCCGCACAATATGCCCGACTGTGAGGGCGGGCACAAGCCGGCGTGAGTAGGTTAAACGTTGAGTTTTATAAGGGCACCACGGGGTGACCAGCCCCTCCCCACCCAGCCCCACCCCTCCCACCCCCCACCCAGCCCCACCCTCCCCACCCAGCCCCTCTTCACCCTCCCCACCCAGCCCCTCCCCACCCTCCCCTCTCCACCCAGCCCCACCCTCCCCACCCAGCCCCACCCCTCCCACCCCCCACCCAGCCCCACTCCCCACCCAGCCCCTCCCCACCCTCCCCACCCAGCCCCTCCCCACCCTCCCCACCCAGCCCCTCCCCTCCCCACCCTCCCCACCCAGCCCCTCCCCACTCAGCCCCACCCCTCCCACCCCCCACCCAACCCCACCATCCCCACCCAGCCCCTCCCTACCCTCCCCACCCAGCCCCTACCCACACAGCCCCTCCCCACCCTCCCCACTCTGCCCCACCCTCCCCACCCAGCCCCTCCCCACCCTCCCCACCCAGCCCCTCCCTACCCTCCCCACCCTCCCCTCCCCACCCTGCCCCACCATCCCCACCCAGTTTTCTATCTACGTGGCTTTACCGAAAGATCCAAAGAATAACAATTGTTTTTGTCTATTTTTTTTAAATGTTTTTTCCTTGTGATAGGACTTCGTAGGATCAACGTTGTGATTTATAAGGGCACGGGGTGACCAATAAGGTCTTAATTGGTCTGTAATAAGCTAGGCACTGATAAGGTATGTACTCCAACACACTGGTGTGCTGAAGTAGCAACTCATTGGCACTTTTTTTTCGTGACAATCCTTCCTAATCTAGTTGTGTCGGGTGGTAGCGGGTTTAACCACACATTTATATTTACGCGATCTAACGTAAAAAGAACTCGATTATGTAACGTTTCTATTTAACGCATGCATGGGTTGCCACCTGTCCGGATTTGACCCAGACGGTCCCGGATTTGGCATCCGTTTCAGCGGCAAGAGTTGATTTATACCCGAAATGTGGGGACATTGTGTTGCACATTTCCTGGATTCGCGTGCGGAAACGGGTGGCAACCCGAAAAAAAACCTATTAATCGCTATTTATATTGTACAGAACCATGATATTTATTTATGCTGGAGGAATCTGATGAGCTAAAAAGCTCTTTTTCCACAGATGTCCAGTAGTTTTCACAGATAAACTAGATTCCAATCTTTCGTGAATGCAGGAATTACTCTTTGGTTCTTTAGGTAAAGTCACGTAGAAAGACAAAATAATAATAGAATACGACATTTTGATTACAACACAAGCAACCATCATCTCCATATATATAAAAGGCAAAGTTGAAAATATGTGTGTCTGTGTGTGTGGAAGCGTAACGCATTGTAGTGTAGTGGTTAGCACGCTCTGTATGTGTCTGTGTGTGTATGTATGTGTCTGTGTGTGTGTCTGTGTGTGTGTGGAAGCGTAACGCATTGTAGTGTAGTGGTTAGCGCGCCGCGCTACGAACCCGGCGACCCGAGTTCGATTCCCGCTCACGGCCACCACCGGTGACGATTATTTTAACCGCTCCTGGGCCTCCCTTAGGTCGACTCAGCCTCAAACGAGTAAGTAGTGTGGTGTGTCAACATCGCCACTGGCGGGACAAAGGCGGCCGGGCGTGGTGAATCCAAGTTCCGGGCGAAGCCGGGGTAGTCCAGCTAGTCAGGTATAAATGAATGAGAAAACGAACCTAGTAAACTTGGAAATATAATGTAATACAACACAGAGAGTCGGCTATCAAAGCAGTCAATATCCCACCTGGTTGATTAACGTTCTTCTTGCTAAATTTGAGAGACAAAACACAGACACGGAGACAAACAGACAGACACACAAGCAGATAGAGACTCACACAGAGACAAACAGAGAGAGACACATAGGCACACAGAAAGACAACGTCTCTGTGTCGAGGTCTTAAATAGAGAGAGAGAGGCTGGGGAGGGGGAATTGTGTGGAATTCCACACAACTCCCTCGACGTTTTGATTGCAACACAAGCAATCATCATCAGGTCCGAATGAATGAGAAAATAAACCTAGTAAGTTTTGATTTAAAGCTTTCGTGACTGCAGTGATTCATATTCTTGGTTCTTTCGGTAAAGTCACGTTGAAGGGAAACAATAAAATAATAATATATATGAAACAATAAAATTCTCACGTTTCGACTGTAACGCAAACAGTCATCATCAGGTGTGCCGTTGGTTTTTCACACCTGATGATGACTGTTTCCGTTACAGTCGAAACGTCGTGAGAATTTTATTGTTTTATATATATTAGTATTTTATTGTTTCCCTTCAACGTGACTTTACCGAAAGAACCAAGAATATAAACCTAGTAAACTTAGAAATATAATTTTACTAAGTTTGTTTATATCAAGTGTGTTTTCTCTCTCTAGTATTTCCTGCAGTTTGTTTTCTCTCTCTCTCTCTACTTATGTGTCTGTTTTGCGGACTGAGATGACCGGTAAATGCACCGGTAGATGTACCACCAGCCGTACCCAGCAATTGTGTCAAATAACCCCACCACCACCGATGTCAAACAAGCGGCTCCCTAATATAGAGTTGTGGGCGTGTCCTCTCACCGATGGGCGCGTTTCTACGCAGCTACGACGCTTTGCCCATTGGCTCCGATCGCAGTGACGTCACGCGGAGGGGTGTCGCCTCGCGTCATTGGCTGACGCTTCCGTGTTGCTTCCCCCCCCCCCCGCTTCAGAATCCACCCCAAGCAGCGGCAGCAGCAACAGCGGCGGCTAGTCGGACTTCGAAGTCGAACTCGAACGGCGGCGATCACTGATATACTCATGGCGTATCCAGGCTACGGACAGGTGTGTGTGTGTGCGCGCGCGTGAATGTTGAACGTATGCGGTCCTTTGCAAGAAAGCAGTGATGTTTCCGCTATTGTAGTGATTTTTTTGGGATCGGTTGCTGTGGGTGGGGGTTGTCTTCGTTGCAGTACGCGTGTTTGTTTTAATTAGGGGGTTTTGTAATGGCCGCCTTCTTGTCAAAGCGCGCTCTCTCCCTCTTCCCTTTGATGCTGACTCAGTGCCCGACTTCGTGGTCAACCTTCGTCATCAAATTGGGTTTTTTTTCTTCTCTCTCACTCTCTCTGGGTACGGGTAAATGGGTGGCTGCGTTAGTGCTTGGTTAGTTTCGTAAAACAGGGCTGAACTTGTGAGTTGTACACGTGTTGGGTTTTGCTGGGTTATGTTAGTCCTGTGTATTGGACGAGTAGTGCAGTGGTTACCGCACTGCGCTATGGAGTATGAACCCGAAAAAAGGAGTTTTATCAGTGGTATCTGAACCGTTCAACGCCTGAATGACCAGCTTGGTGAAGTATGGTCAAACCAAGCCTCAGAGTTTGACACTGCGTGGGGGAGGCCTGATAAGTTATTCGGGTTAGCCTATAGTCAAACAATCCTGGAATGCGCCGCATCAGATGTCGGTAGCCAAGCTATTGACGCCTGACGTGCTTGGATTTGCCACAACATTGTGTAACACAGGTGTGTCATAGGCTGCGATGGAGGTGTGGGAAGCCAGAGGGGCAAGTGCAGCAAACCCCATTGTACTGTCGATCCAATTCCCTCCGCCTTCGCCAACCTACACTGAATAGCATGGTGAAATATGATCCCAAAAAAAAATACCACCCACAGATCCACACGGTGCGAGGGAGGACCTCGTCCAGCAGTGGGGTTGACGTTGTGTTCGGTTGGACTGGGCTGGGTTTAGCTCGGCTGGGTGTGGCCCCAGTGCATAAGGGGAGCCAGACCGCTGTGGTATTCCAGCGATTCTGCTGGGCGCCTTCACCGACATCCTGTGTTGAGTAACTCTCCGTGATTCATGCATGCGTTGAACGTGGTGCCACAGCGTTAATCTTGTTAACGGGACGAAAATGTGTAAATCAAAGCGTTTTACTTGTACTGCCGGTTGGACAAAAAAAATCATTAAAGCGTAATGGTGGCTCTGCCACTGCCCACCAAAGCGTCACAACAACGAGACAACATTAACTACAATAGTCTGAATTAAAATGCAAGATAATTCGGTCACGTTATTAGATACTGCTATGTACTGGAGAATGCCAATTGATGTAAAACCGGCTATTTATGTATATAGTGAAATTATTTTGTGTTTCTGGATTGGCTGACCTCAAAATATTTGGGAGTTTTGGGGAAAATGGCATGCCTCACACAACACCCGACATTTATAAACGAAGTGGTGCTAATGTTTTGGGATGCTTTTGGTACACTGGACTCGGAGTGACTACATGAATTTACAGCTTTGATTTAAAATCCCACAAGTTGTCATTGACGAGACTAAAATAAAAACGCTGACACTGCATGAGATCCTTTCCACAAAATGTCAGGGCTCCTAGAGCCCCGCCACCCTTTGGACCGGCCACTCCGTGGACACGTGTGCTTTGCGAACCGGCAAGCCAACTGGCCGTTGCAACGAACGCCCTTTAGTGCGTGAAGTGGATTCACTGGTTTTTCTGCATTCAACACCACATTGGCCCCCAAGCGCAGCCGGACGTGTAAAGCCAGGAATGAATATGGCCACGATTGTGGGGGAGGGGGGGGTCGGGAGGAGTGTGCAGGGGAAGATGTAGGTTTTCTTTCCACTATGTATACAGTATTCAGCACTGATGAAGCACGTACTGTGGGGGGGGAGGGTCAGGAGCCATGTTGCAGTGGTGATGGGGAGGGGTGGCATGCCAAGTCCCCTCTATCCTCCTGACATCGCTTTCTCGTGTTTTTGTGGAGTTGATGGTTTGTGTGGGACCGACGGCATTGGAGTATTTCACGCCATTGGATGTACCCCCCACCAAGTCGTATTCCTATTTTGTATTATTTTGGTCTATCGGTAAAATCACGTGGATAGGTTCAAATAAAATAACAAAAACCCTACGACGTTAAGATCGCTTGTGTTGCGGTCGAAACGTCGTGTTTTTTTTGTTATTTTCTTTGAACCTATCTACGTGACTTTACCGAAAGACCCAAATAATTTGAATTCCTGCAGTCACGAAAGCTTTAAGTCACGATTTATTCCTATTTTGGTTAAGGCCCAGGCTTCAAACCTTAATTTGTTTTCTTTCTCTCTTTCTCTCTGCTTGACTGCATCTATCAACAAAATAGGTACAGTTAAACACGATAGAAGTACACATTTATTTGTCCCAACTATCAGTTTTGTTGTAGGCTCAGTAATTTTAGTTTTGCAATTGATCCCGACGTGTTGTGGGACCAGGTACGTTGAGCGAGTCCTTGAGGCTTAAGGTTTTTTTTTAACCAATATGAGTGAGTCATATTTTACCACTTTCATAAGTGAGAATTGTATTTAATCTTTTGTAATGGTTATACATACCTGCCAACATATACGGTTTACCCGTATTATTGTACAGGAAAATTTTGTTTTCAGGACCACGTGGCATACAGCCGTTTCAAATATGGGCAAAAAAATGCGGCCAAATAATAAAAAGTGTATTGTTTAACCCGTCATTTTCTGTTTACTTTGTACATTTACAACATGAGTGTGTGTGCGCATCCACATATCAAGCAAGCATCAGTATGCCAGATCACAGACAGCATAATAAGTAGCATCATTAACATAAATAATCAAAATTAACAGATAAAACAGTTTTTGTTTCGTAACATAATTTTTGTCTTTGTTTCTCCCTTGTGATGGGACTTTGTAGGATGAACGTTTAGATTTATAAGGGCACGGGGTGACCAATAAGGTCTGAATTGGGCTGTAATAAGATAGGGCAGTGATAAGGGGTTGACAGGTATGGGTATATTTAATCTGAGAACAACTGTAATGGTTTTTTTGAACAGAAATAAAACGCTGTCGCAGCGTTTGGCGCACTGTACTGTGAAACCAGAAATCTGAATTTGGTTCCTGACCGTGGCTAACATCAATGGCAAGATTCCATCTGGCGTGGTCATGGCCCCACCTTGGCCGATCTGCAGTAAACCACCAGGGAGTAGGACTGTACAGTCAAACAACCCACATAGCAGGCATTTCAAATGAAGGCCTTCATCCAGCATTGGATTGTCATAGAGCTGTAAATGACTGATTTGATTATAAAGCTGCTTTTTCAGCATAAGTGTGAATCCCAGAGGTCCCATTCACGTGACTATACAGTGAAGGAAAAAAAGTATTTAATTCCCTGCTGATTTTGTACGTTTGCCCACTGACAAAGAAATGATCAGTCTCTAATTTTAATGGTAGGGCTATTTGAACAGTGAGAGACAAAATAACAACAACAAAAATCCAGAAAAACGCATCTCAAAAATGTTATAATTTGCTTTGCATTTTAATGACGGAAATAAGTATTTGACCCCCTCTGCAAAAAATGACTTAGTACTTGGTGGCAAAACCCTTGTTGGCAATCACAGAGGTCAGACGTTTCTTGTAGTTGGTCACCAGGTTTGCACACATCTCAGGAGGGATTTTGTCCCACTCCTCTTTGCAGATCTTCTCCAAGTCATTAAGGTTTCGAGGCTGACATTTGGTAACTCGAACCTTCAGCTCCCTCCATAGATTTTATATGGGATTAAGGTCTGGAGACTGGCTAGGCCACTCCAGGACCTTAATGTGCTTCTTCTTGAGGCACTCCTTTGTTGCCTTGGCCGTGTGTTTTGGGTCATTGTCATGCTGGAATACCCATCCACGACCCATTTTCAATGCCCTGGCTGAGGGAAGGAGGTTCTCGCCCAAGATTTGATGGTACATGGCCCCGTCCATCGTCCCTTTGATGCGGTGAAGTTGTCCTGTCCCCTTAGCAGAAAAACACCCCCAAAGCATAATGTTTCCACCTCCATGTTTGACGGTGGGGATGGTGTTCTTGGGGTCATAGGCAGCATTCTTCCTCCTCCAAACACGGCGAGTTGAGTTGATGCCAAAGAGCTCCATTTTGGCCTCATCTGACCGCAACACTTTCACCAAGTTGTCCTCTGAATCATTCAGATGTTCATTGGCAATCTTCAGACGGGCATGTATATGTGCTTTCTTGAGCAGGGGGACCTTGCGGGCGCTGCAAGATTTCAGTCCTTCACGGCGTAGTGTGTTACCAATTGTTTTCTTGGTGACTATGGTCCCAGCTGCCTTGAGATCATTGACAAGATCCTCCCGTGTAGTTCTGGGCTGATTCCTCACCATTATCATGATCATTGCAACTCCACGAGGTGAGATCTTGCATGGAACCCCAGGCCGAGGGAGATTGACAATTCTTTTGTGTTTCTTCCATTTGCGAATAATCGCACCAACTGTTGTCACCTTCTCACCAAACTGCTTGGCAATGGTCTTGTAGCCCATTCCAGCCTTGTGTAGGTCTACAATCTTGTCCCTGACATCCTTGGATAGCTCTTTGGTCTTGCCCATGGTGGAGAGTTTGGAATCTGATTGATTGATTGCTTCTGTGGACAGGTGTCTTTTATACAGGTAACAAGCTGAGATTAGGAGCACTCCCTTTAAAGAGTGTGCTCCTAATCTCAGCTCGTTACCTGTATAAAAGGCACCTGGGAGCCGGAAATCTTTCTGATTGAGAGGGGGTCAAATACTTATTTCCCTCATTAAAATGCAAATCAATTTATAACATTTTTGACATGCGTTTTTTTGTTATTCTGTCTCTCACTGTTCAAATTAACCTACCGATAAAATTATAGACTGATCATTTCTTTGTCAGTGGGCAAACGTACAAAATCAGAAGGGGATCAAATACTTTTTTCCCTCACTGTAATTAAAAGGCAGGTGTGTGTAATACACATTACACCTCGATCTCTGGAGGCGTCTGAACCAGCATAACTACGTGGTTCTGCACGATTTTACAATATAATAAAGGAGAAGATGAGCTCGGGGATAAAAAATAGACCCTAGTGTTGGAATGTTAAATGATATGCTAAAACTCTGCCAACTCCTGTAGATTGTAGCTCAAAAAAAGCGTGCTACATTAACATGGGCAGTAATGGTGCGTGTCTGGAATCCGACATTGTGGAGGTGAGGGTTAGTGGATCGGACAAATGTTGCAAAAATTCCCTTGCTGTGGACATCGAGGTGCCATACCCTCGCTTGACAGCAGAATGCATCATCTGCCCCCTTATGTATGGGATCGTGTTGTCCCCTCGCATGCGTAGCTCTTCTCCGCGTGCTCTGATTTTCTCCCACGTGTATAAACACTTATTTCAGTAGGGCCTATACCAACTGTGATATGCCACTGGCTGTGGCGTAGTAGCTTATATCAACCAGTGTCCGTAATGTGGTTCATAAGTTCCCTTTGAGCCACATTAGGACCCGTTAAAATGAAAAGTACCAAATACAGCCTTTCCACGACTCATTGCAATCAATCTAATAAAACCTGTAAAAGCAAGGCATCTCAATGTTTCTAGATCCCAGTGGACTACTGTCAACCCCTAATACTTTGTGGAGCACCAGTAAAATGTTTTCTAACTTTAACCAATGCTAGCAATCAACAGATTCAGGCAATAGCCAACTGTGTTGATGAATCATTAACACAATGTAAATAGTTGTGCAATAGGCAGTAGTTGTGCAACGGGCAATTCTGCAGACCAATTCCCGTGGCCTTTCTGACCACGCACAGGTTGGGAAACAAAGCCGGAGACATAGAATATACACAACATTTTTTGTAGTGCCATTGATATTTTCATGAATGTTCACTGAGTGAAGAGTACGCTTGTACACGTTGTAAATGTTGTGTACAATCCCTCGCCTGGTATGTAGCAGGTCATGGGTTCCATCTTGAACCTGACGCCTGTATATTCGGAGTTTGCATGTTCTACCTGTGGTTGCGTGGGGTTTTCTCCAGGTGTTCTGGTTTTGCCATTCAGATTTAGGAATTTGTGTTTAGATTATTTGGCTACTATAAATTCCCATATATGATAAGCCTCTTCGGTGATCTGTCATGTGTGGCCAGGTTGCCTTGGAAATGGAGCTTAATAGCTCGGTGTGATTTACCTGGTAAATAAAAGTTTAGTTTAATACAATATAATGCATAGTAGGTTCACTACTGGATGTGATGGTCTTTCCACACTGTTGTGGTCTTGGAGTTTGACCATACTTCATTCTGTTTAGAGCAAGCTGGTGAAATGAGGGGAGGGGGGAATATGGCTATTTCAGATTTCACTTGGCACTTTAGTGAGAATCAAACTCGTGTTTGTGAATCAAACGAATTTCTTAGAGAATGCTCTGTCGGTTCTCGCTTGGCACGTATTAATTGATTAAAATCAATACTTGCACTCATAAAACACGCTTTGAGTCATGCAGAATATATGTTAACTAGCTTTACTACCCGGCTTCGCCCGAGACTTGGATTCTTGTCTTGGCTTAATACACGGCCTACGTGGAGGGTGGGGATGCGTGACGTCAGCAGGCACACTGCGTAACGCTGCCGCATTCGGGTGATGTGACTTGCCGTGCAAAATATATCCATTATTGCAGCACCCCCCCCCCCCAAAAAAAAAAATTACAAAAGTGTATTTTTTTACTTTTTGCATTGTGTACATTCTGGAAGCTACCCACATGCCATCAAGTTTGTTGCATGTCGGGAAGTATTCTAAACATTTCGACTATCACACATTCACAAATGTATCTTTTATATATATAGATTATTTACGCATATTATATGCAGGTGCCAGCTTCAGGATAATAGGGAAAACGATACGAATGAAATAGTACATACGGTACAGAGGAGACAAAGCGATCATGAATTGTGCTGTCTCCGCACTACCAGTTGTCATTTAGGTCATATTTTCATGGAGGGGGTTAATCGAGTAATGCCTCTAGCTCCCATTGCGTACAGAGGAGATTGTCTGTATGAATGCATTTTTTATTATTTGTCACCACTTGCTTGCCAATTCTGAATAAGAGTCCTTCCCCTGGTGTGGAAATGGTGATTCATAATCACCTTTCTGTACATTGAGAATACACGTGTCACGGGTGTTTGCACCACGGTCCTTATTGCTGAGGGTGTATTGTGTACCACGCTGCATTCACAAGAGCAAATGCTTCTTGCTCAATGACAGGGGTCAGCTTTGCTTGCTAGCAGAGTGCTCTCAGTTGCTTAGATACCAGGAGGTATTGCATAGCAACATACTGTAGAAATGATTGAATTGTGACGTGCGGGAACTAGAGGCCAACTGCTGTGCACCACACATGGCTAAGCTGCTGCTGTGTACGATAAGGTTTCAATTAAAATGTAATAATCAATACGTGGCCACGGATTGGTGTGCACCTGGGCGTTTTTCACATGTCCCGTTTGCGAGAGTTTAGTGTGCTTGAGAGCTCGCTTGAGCGTGTCGCGATAGCAGAATGTTGTGCATGTGCATGTTACAGCCCTTGCTTCAATACACTGCTGGTTGAGGGCCACCACACTGCATCGTGGCGGGTTATTTGACCATAATTCATCACGCTCGTAAGTGCATGCTTGGTGAAGATGGGGAGCGTAACCTGGGAGCATAGAAAATGCAGTGCAACAATAGATTTAACTGTGCTGTCCACTATAACTCTACAGCCACCTATATGACAACCGGGCGTGCGTAGACGGCACCCATCCAAGTGCTTGTCCAGTCTCGATTCTGCTTGGCTTCTGAGATCTGCATTCTGGGTGATTTTGTCAATCGCAGCAGAATATTATGGCGAATAAAATATTTTTTTTTACCTCTGTAGATGTGATATTTCTGACTGCAGCTACCCCGGAATGAATTGAGTAGCTTTCTGTGAAATATATTCTGCAGAGTTGATGGTCGCGTGTTTTTAGGGGGCTTTTGTCAGGTTGATTTGTCATCAGAGGGGGTGGTGTGGTTTGCGGTTCAATAGATCCGAGAGGGCATATGAGGGGAAAAGTTAACTGTGACTTACCAGAGAACAACATCCCATCAGTTGGGTTTTCAAAATTAATCGAATGTTTCATTTTAAAGTGCGCATATGCGTCAACTTTATTCCACGGTGATGTATTTGAAGTGCATAAAGGAATCTTGCGTTTTAACTGGATTAAGTGCAATGTATAAGTCTGTTCTATTGAAATAATTGATGAATCAATAAATCAATACGTATTTAGCCCAGTGATATGCTATTGACATTCAATGTCTTGTATAATTTAGTTGTTTTTAATTTTCATGTTTGGCATTTGTGTTTTAAATGTGACCTCCGCAGTTGTACTCCATTGCTCATAACGTCTATAAATAGCAACACTTAATAGATTCCGTAATCATCCTCAACGATGATCTCTATTCACTCCTGGCTGAAGACCTTCCCAAGCCATTTCCATCTTTCACGATCTTGTGACGCGCAACATTCCATGTAGCACCTGGCACGCTAGCCGATTTCACTGTTCCGTCTCGGCTGTGGACGGGGTCCTCTTGTGTGCATTACATCCTTTGGCTTGCACCCCACAGTATCTCAATTGCCAGAATACTCAGTGCAGCAGCTGTTTGACCTAAATATGCTCCTGGAGCATGCTTGAATTGGCCAACTAGCAATGACAATTGTCAGCCTCCGCTCGGTGTACATGCCAACCCATCCATCGTGCATGCCGCTAATTACCGATCACACATCGCCCGCTTGGCTCCCATCCCTGTTGGCTTGCTGGCGACAGGACGATGCGTCGCCACGGTTGTTTTCCCGCCGTCAGGATAAGGCGGAGCGCGCGCAACCCCGCGCCACGCCGCGTGGCACGGGGCCCGCCGCTTTGAGCCTGCCGCGCTCCGCGGACTACTTTTAACGACCGGGTAGATCAGGAGGAGAAGCCGCCCCCATTAGAATGGCGTGCACGTGCGAGATTGCCAACGGCATCGGTGGCCACGAGAGCGGAGTGGGGTCAGGGGCCGCAGGTGACGAGTGATTCATTTCACTGATTTGGACAAAGGGGGTGGAGGGGGGTGGTGAGTGGCGCGACGGTTAGCGCACCGTGCTGTGAGAGCGGTTGTCCTGAGTGTGATTCCTGGTTATGGTTGATATCAATGGCGAGCGATTTTGTATGAACCAAGTGTTGGGGGTCTGAAACCTTATTGAACCCGAACTGATCATCATATGATGGCGAAGTATGGTCAAACGGCCCTCATGACTCCTATGGAATGGGGGGAGGGAGGTCTTTATCCAGTAGTGGATTGACAAATGGCATGTAAATTACAGTTGACAAAAGCCCAAAGGTTGGACGGAGGCATCTCTTTTATCTGTTCATGCAGAAGCCACTTGTCATTTTATTGCATTTGAAATGGACCTTGCACCATTACTTTATTAGTTCAGACGGCGTAAGCTACCGCAGTGGTAGCACCAAGTATACTACTGAAAGTTTCGTTTATACTGGTAGGAACGAAGTTGTAAACTGAGTGTACCAGCCTGCAATAGATTAATGTGTCCGTCCGTCCCCTTTCAATACTTTAACGAAGTGAAATCTCGTGCTGTTGGGGTGTAAAAATAAAATTGCGCAAAGTTCCAATGTTCCTACCAGCCCACCCTGCAGGGACCTGTTAAGCCTCTTGGCTTCCTTTGATACTCTGACTAGGCAGGAACCCGTGGAACTTCCCCTGTAAAAGGAATGGTGAATATGTACGTTTTATCATTTGGTTTTGATGTTTTAGACATTGGAATATTTTAGTATCTTAATTTAAAAGTTAGTTTTTTTAGTCTTCATGTTATTTTAACATTTTTATTTTAGTATGTTTTTGCAATTAGTGTTTTCCACTTGGCGTCATCACTCCCTCTCACCTGACCAGTGTCGCCTGACGTCATGATCCCCCCCCCCCTGCCCGTCCTCACCACTCCTGCGTCTCTGGACGTCATCACTCCCTCTCCTCCAACACGCTCAACGTGTCGTGACGTCATCTTCCGCCTTTTTCACAGCCTCACCCCAAACTGGCGTGACGTCGGTGTACTGTACTACTCTCAACAGCCCAGTTTCTCTGAGGTCATCAGCACTTCCCCTCCACCTCAGCTCAATTAACCCCCTCCCCTACCCCTCACATATAACCCCCACCTCCCCACCCAGCCAAACCTGTTTTATCTTCTTTTCCTCTATTTTACGGTGCGTTTCGGATGGACACACGGTCATCTCCATATATATAAAAGGCAAAGTTGTGAATGTGTCTGTTCAAAATGTTTAGCGTACTTTCCGACATGCAACAAACTTGAAATTTGCCATGTGGGTACTTTCCAGACTGTACACCATGCAAAAATTATAAAAATACACTTTTTGGGGGGGGGAGCTCAATAATGCATTTATTTTTCGCACGGCAAGTGAGCTGTGACGTCACTTGTCATGTGACCCCTATGCGGAAGCGTAACGGAGTGTGCCTGCTGATGTCAATCCCCCCCCCCCCGCAACCCTCTGCGAGTAAAGTGCCATACAATTGTGTTGCAGGTCCAAGGCGTTCTTCGTGCAGCATTGGTTTATTATTTCAGTCGTTTACTGCCGTACGCACCCTAAACGTTGTCTGCAGCAAGCGCGTCTATGTGTACCTATGGACGCACGCGTGTGTGTGTGGGGGGAGCGGTGGTGTAGCGGTTAGCGCGCTGTGCTACGAACCCGCCGACCCGAGTTCGATTCCTGCTCACGGCCACCACCGGTGACGATTCTGTGAACCGGTCCTGGGCCTCCCCTAGGTCGACTCAGCCTCAAACGAGTAACTGGTGTGGTGTGTGAACATCGCCACTGGGGAGACAAAGGCGGCCGGTCGTGGTGAATCCAAGTCCCGGGCGAAGCCGGGTAGTAAAGCTAATGTGATATACTGTATAGCTTGGATGAAGACCTCCACCTAGTCGTGTGGGTTGTTTCACCATACTTCACCACTCTGGTGAAGTATGGTGAAAGGGGGGAGCTCAACACTGGATCTATCATCATTTGTCACTTTGGTTAACCATGGTCGCGAATTGAATTTGTGTCGCTGGGTTTGTGGTGCAGTGCGCCATCGGTCCACCCAGCCTTTAATACCTTGTGCAGTGTACATCACGTGTTGGTCGATTGGGCCCATTTAGATGCCATGTCCTATTTATGCCCTTGGACACAATTATGGGTGTGGTTATTGGCTGGTTGGCTAATCAAGAATAAATTGGTCAAGTGCAGATGAGCCCAAGCAGAGCATTTTACTGAGTATAAGAGAAAATTGTACAATTTGACCAATGTTGTTTGTACTGAAACGACCCACAGGCTAAACTCTGCTGATTCATATAAATATGGTAACACAGTAATCCTGTGCTGATGTCAAGTTACATTGCACAAAAATGATTGGTATTAGGCGGGGTCTGTTAAAGTCTATGGCCAAGTCGTCCAGAATCAGAATGTGCCCGATCTGTCAGCTGGCTGACCAGATGGATGACGAGATGGATGACAGGTGTTGTAGGCTTTAGACTGAAGGGGCTGCATGGTGGACAGCGGAGGGCAATGCAGCAACATCTATTGTTGTACGGTACTCCTATGCTCTCTACCTTAACAAAACTGAACTGTCCGTTGTGGTTGAATAACCCCATTGACCCGCAACAACGTTGCGATGCCTTTACGCACCAGGGGGATGGACAAAATGGCCTGTTGGTTAGGCTGTGGAGTGACGTGCCGAATATTTTTAACTCTGTAGCTCGGATTAAGATTACACAACTACTGTCAACCTCGCACACATAACTTTAGAATTTACGTTGTAAATTTTAATTTTAGCTGCTTCAAGTGTTACTCCACATTTCATGTTCAGATTGCTCAAGCACGCCGTCAGGTTTCTGACCATTTTTAGGACTGCAAATCCACGCAAAAGTTGGTTTGTAGATGGCGTGTAACTATTGAATCATTCCTCCCATGCCTTGCATGTCGTGTGACATCTATTTTATCCTGCTTTAGGAGTCCTCAATGATGGATCGGTACAGTTTAGTGACCCTGTTGCCTGCCAATAAACACCCTGGCCATGACCTATGAACCCACGGTTGATGGGTCAGTGCTGAGCCAGCCCAGGTGACATTTACACTTAAGTTCTCGCATGCTTGGTGTGACTTCAGTGAGCGATGCCTAAGGGGTTAAATGCCTATGCAGATACGTGACTAAACACAAACCCTTGGAATTGAAATATAACTGCCGTAGCCATGGTGAACGTTCAAAGACTGAAGTGTGTGTGTGCGCGCGCGTTTACTGTGTGGTGTGTGCTTTTGGCGTGTGTGCCATTTGCTACGCCCCCCTAAGACAAACAAACGGCGGTTGGGGCTCTTCCTGCTTCGCGCATTGCATAAGAAAAAAAACAGATTGCACCAGTTTTCGCTTGGCTGAAAGCAGCGAATATGTAACAGACAAAGGTCGGGGGTTAACTTTCTAGAACGCATTTACTCGGCACAATTATTATGGACGGGTCTACAGAGATGCACGCATTGGCTCCCTCGCAGGTTTGGCAAGATCGCAAAAGGGGGTTTGAGTTGGCTTTTCAAATTAAGTGATCATGAGCACTTTTCAATTTGAGCGAAATTTTGGTCACGCCAGTAGTAAGTAAAATATAGTGGCTTATCCGTTGCAAAAGATGCAAGGTAATATTTTTAAAGGTAATTTCATAGCAGTGCCAAACATGCTGTGATTACTGCCCCACAGCGTTATGGGGCAGAGGTGAGTTTTGAAACGTCAATCCCCTTGTTGGTGGATGCCTGCTTGGGGAAAACATGCTGAACACTGCACTGCACACAGCCACAGTATATCCCCTTTCAGCTCATGTTTGCCGTCTCTCTCGACTCGGGGACATTTCCGAAACTTGTGGATACTTTGGTAATTCCTGCAGTGTTCTGGATAAGTCGCTCGGCTATTTCTGTGGAAAATGGGGTGTTAAAAGTACATGCAGAGGCTTTCTTTTTTATGCTCAACCCTATTGACATACAGTAATTGAAGCGTTGAAGTGGAGATCAAAATATTACGGATGTTTAGTTGGATGTGACATTTTTACATTTCAATATGTAGCTCCTAGAATGAATAATGGCCGCGCGGAATATGCTGCTGCCGAAACTTGAGCTCATATTTAACAGATTGCCATGTCAATGTAACACTGTAACATGCAATTCTGTTGTGTTTGTGCTCTGCGTGTAGACTCATTATTAACAGGAACTCCAACGTGGCTGTGCAGATGTTCATATGTTTTTTTAATGAGCCGTTTGTACACAACGGTGTGACTAGTGAATTACAATTTCAGCATAAATGGATGCGTGTAATTAAAGTTTCATTAGCTGTGCAGTGGCCACAACGGAACACTTGTTATTGTGAGTACTGCAGGACATTTAAACATGCACGTGTAAGACACGGTATGAAGATCTCCTGAAATTACCACCTAAATCAGACTCAATAGCCTTTTTGTGTAGACGGTTGGTAATTGAAACTCATTAACACTGTGCCATGCTGTTGCTGCCAATGACCTCGTTAGATCCTGGAAGCCAAGCAGGTTTAAGCCTGGCTAGTGCTTGGGCGGGCGACCACCACAAATGTCTGGTCGTTGTATTCTGTTGCGGGCCTACGTGGCGGGCCGCAGACAGTACAGAAAATGGCATTTGATTTACTGTACTTACAATGGTCCCAATGTTCCCCGCATTTAACTAACCAACACTGACCAGCTTTGCTTGAATGATGGTGAATTAACTCCCATAACCAACATGGCGGTTGTATGTCTAAAAGGGCTGTACATACACACGTTTATTCAACAAGTTGAAGTGACACTTTTTTTTAACCGGATGAGAACTTAAGAGACCAGGATGGGTCTCATTTGCAAGAGTGAGCTGGGCCACCACAAATGACAAAAGCAAACCAAATAAAATGCAGCACAGCAACGATCTTGGCAAGCGTGGAGCCACTACTCGTTGCCATGTGTCTGTCCGGTTCCCACTTGTGCTAGAGTAGGTGTTGCATTGCCAGTGGTCGGTCGGCCCAACCATGAGTTCTCATCACAATGTCCACTTGTACACGGTTCACGGTTTGACTAGCTTTTGCCGAGGTGAGGTTACGAAGTGTCACTGCCAAAGTTGACCTTCGACTGCAATGCAGATGTTCATATTCTTGGTTCTTTCGGTAAAGTCACGTTGTAGGGAAACAATAAAATATATAACAATAACATTCTCACGACGTTTCGACTGCAACACAAGCAGGCATCATCAGGTGTGAAAAACCAACGGCAAGAAACATTTGAAAGAAGTGGCGGTTTGTGTTTATTTCTTTATTTTTAAAACGTTAGCACGGATAGCGATTTGACAGTTTGTTTAGATGGACGAGTCCATCTATGTTCGGAAAAGAGGAGGGGGGAGACGAAAAATTAACGTGACTTTACCGAAAGAACCAATAATATGAATCACTGCAGTCACGAAAGCTTTAAATAAAAAAATACAATGCAGATGTTAGAAAGCAGCTGATGTATCATTTTAAAAAATAGGCCATCTTGTGCTTGTGTCATCCTGCCATGTTGGTGTGGATGTTGAACGTACATATGTTGAACGTCTATCGCACCATACGTAGCCAACCGCACTAATCGGAGGTGCGGGAGAACAAATTAGTGGGGAGTGGTGGCGCAGTGGTTAGCACGCTGCGCAACGAGCCCGGCGACCCGAGTTCGATTCCTGCTCTTGGCCAACACTAGTGATTATCGGAACCGATCTTGGGCCTCCCCTAGGTCGATTCAACCTCAAATGAGTACCTGGTGTATACACATTTCCACGAGGGGGACAAAGGCGGCCAGCCGTGGTGCTGCCCACCCACCCCCTGATGTGCAGTGCTAACCATTGTAGGTGCTTTCTAACAGCACTTGCCCCAAAAGTCTGTTCAGGCTCTAAGGGCGATATTTGTCTTTGTAGTCACCTGTTAGCTACACCTATGTATGCGTGTTGTGACAAGTTAGTCATACTTTTGTACATTGTGCCTTGTGAGGTTTGATGACCTCTTCGCTATGTTTGACGTTATTGCGGAAGTTGACCTCGGCATGTGTAAGACAGTCTCTTTAATATATCTGTCTCTCTGCATAAAAAATACAAGTAGTGCTTACACAACCCATAATGTATGCTGGTAAACTCGCAAAGACAGTGATGATGTTGTGGACTTTACTACTGTGTTCACCACTGCTCCTGGTTTAAGTGCCTCAATTTGGTTGGACCTTGAAGACGACCGAATAAGACTCCATTTAACGGTACCTTTAAATCTAATGAAATTGACAGCAGTCACACATTTATATTGGGAGATGAGAATTTAATAGTAATGGTACGTCTTTGCCGAAGCTTACTGCTTTGTCAGGCGTAGTATGCGTAAAATTGACTGAAGAGTTGTGGTTTATAAAATTGCCACACACTGCAGGTCTGCTACCGTATCTCATACATTGCTCTTAACAATTGAGAGTAATGCTTTTAAATAAATTGCTTCTTTAAGTGTAACATTGTCATAAACACGTGTAACCACAGCACTGTTTTATTCTTCCTTTGGGGGGTGGATTGGATGTTTCGGTGCATTCACTGTCGACTCTAGGTGAGAGATGGTAAACTATCCATATATTTCCGTTCATAATTGTCAAGGTTATTATGCTTGCATTATTTCAAGCACGGCTACCTATAAATGTCACAATTTAATGCTTTTTTAAATGTTCTGATAGCTGTTAATCTCGTTATTTTTTTAGGTCCCCCGCTGCCAAGCAGCATATTATCTCAACACATTTCCCATCTGTCTTGAAACACAGGATTGCAGTGTATTGACTGATTGATCTGTATAATACTCTTTGGTACTTTCGGTAAAGTCACGTAGGTATAAATAAAATAAAACAAATCACGACGTTTCGATCGCAACACAAGCGATCCTCATCAGGTGGGACAACCACAGCAAGAAAATGCTGAAGTCGGCGGGAGAGCTGCCGTGGCAAGAGGTTATATAGGTGAGAAAGGGGGGAGGAGGCAAGGGGGGAGAGAGAGAGGGGGGTGTGGGGTGCGTGAGCGCTAGGGGAAGAAGACGTGAGACGGGGGGGGGGGGGGAAGTGGGCGGGGCTAGAAGTGGGAAGCTGGGGAAGAACAGATACAAATGTGCTAGTAAACCGGCAGGTACAATGGAAACAACAACCAGTTAAGGCATTACCTGGTTGATAACATCCTTCCAATGATTGTTCAGTTTGTATCCATTTTATCGGTTGAAGTTTTGTCTGTTTATATATTTGGATGGCTTCATGAACAGACCTTTGATAGTAGCCCGAAGGTTTGCAGAGTACCTTGGTCTCGGAAAAAAACAATATCATGCGAGCCCACAGCGTTATAACAATGGTCAGCTACGGCAGAGGTATTGGTTCTGCCATGTTTAAGATCTGCCTTGTGTTCACGAACACGGTTCGAGACATGTATTTTCGTTTCCCCAATGCGACTGCTACCGCAGGTACAACTTAGTTTGTTGACTTCAGGGTATTGCATGTCAGGAATCGAAACGTCGTGATTTGTTTTATTATTTTATTTCTACCTACGTGACTTTACCGAAAAAACCAAAGAGTATGGATTGCTGCAGTCACAAAAGCTTCAAATCAAGATTGATCTGTATACAGTATGTGATCTCAGTAATTTACATGCTCGCCATTTGTGTACAGATGTCTGCATATAACTACTCACTTTAAACAATTTTTACGTCAGCAGGTAAGGCCCACTGAGCTACAGTGAGGGAAAAAAAGTATTTGATTCCCTGCTGATTTTGTACGTTTGCCCACTGACAAAGAAATGATCAGTCTATAATTTTAATGGTAGGTTTATTTGAACAGTGAGAGACAGAATAACAACAAAAAAATCCAGAAAAACGCATGTAAAAATGTTATAAATTGATTTGCATTTTAATGAGGGAAATAAGTATTTGACCCCTCTGCAAAACATGACTTAGTACTTGGTGGCAAAATCCTTGTTGGCAATCACAGAGGTCAGACGTTTCTTGTAGTTGGCCACCAAGTTTGCACACATCTCAGGAGGGATTTTGTCCCACTCCTCTTGCAGATATTCTCCAAGTCATTAAGGTTTCGAGGCTGACGTTTGGCAACTCGAACCTTCAGCTCACTCCACATATTTTCTATGGGATTAAGGTCTGGAGACTGGCTAGGCCACTCCAGGACCTTAATGTGCTTCTTCTTGAGCCACTCCTTTGTTGCCTTGGCCGTGTGTTTTGGGTCATTGTCATGCTGGAATACCCATCCACGACCCATTTTCAATGCCCTGGCTGAGGGAAGGAGGTTCTCACCCAAGATTTGACGGTACATGGCCCCGTCCATCGTCCCTTTGATGCGGTGAAGTTGTCCTGTCCCCTTAGCAGAAAGCACCCCCAAAGCATAATGTTTCCACCTCCATGTTTGACGGTGGGGATGGTGTTCTTGGGGTCATAGGCAGCATTCCTCCTCCTTAACACGGCGAAGTTGAGATGTTGCCAAAGAGCTCCATTTTGGTCTCATTTGACCACAACATTTTCACCCAGTTGTCCTCTGAATCATTCAGATGTTCATTGGCAAACTTCAGACGGGCATGTATATGTGCTTTCTTGAGTAGGGGGACCTTGCGGGTGCTGCAGGATTTCAGTCCTTCACGGTGTAGTGTCTTACCAATTGTTGTCTTGGTGACTATGGTCTCAGCTGCCTTGAGATCATTGACAAGATCCTCCTGTGTAGTTCTGGGCTGATTCCTCACCGTTCTCATGATCATTGTAACTCCACGAGGTGAGATCTTGCATGGAGCCCCAGGCCGAGGGAGATTGGCAGTTCTTTTGTGTTTCTTCCATTTGCGAATGATCACACCAACTGTTGTCACCTTCTCACCAAGCTGCTTGGCAATGGTCTTGTAGCCCATTCCAGCCATGTGTAGGTCTACAATCTTGTCCCTGACATACTTGGAGAGCTCTTTGGTCTTGGCCATGGTGGAGAGTTTGGAATCTGATTGATTGCTTCTGTGGACAGGTGTCTTTTATACAGGTAACAAGCTGAGATTAGGAGCAGTCCCTTTAAGAGTGTGCTCCTAATCTCAGCTCGTTACCTGTATAAAAGACACCTGGGAGCCGGAAATCTTTCTGATTGAGAGGGGGTCAAATACTTATATCCCTCATTAAAATGCAAATCAATTTATAACATTTTCGACATGCGTTTTTCTGGAATTCTGTTGTTATTCTGTCTCTCACTGTTCAAATAAACCTACCATTAAAATTATAGACTGATCATTTCTTTGTCAGTGGGCAAACGTACAAAATCAGCAGGGGATCAAATACTTTTTTCCCTCACTGTATATAGCTATTTTTCAGAGGCGACCTGGCCACAAATAATAGCTCAACGAAGTGACTTATTACGATGAAATTTATAGCAGCCAAATTACTCTAAGCGCATGTTCCTGTGTCCACCCACGACGTCTGCCGCTGTTCATCAGTATGTGTACTCATCTGTGTGCTGAACTGCGAAACGCTGTTTGCTCCTGTGTGTGTGCCTATGTGCATCAATGTTTGCTCCTGTGTGTGTGCCTATGTGCTTCAATGTTTATCCATGTGTAGTGGGTGACTTGAGAGACAGCACGTTTATTCTACACTTTAGACACTTGTTCACACACGGGACAACTACAACCGGGTCAGGGCAGCCGGCACGCTGCCTGACCCACGACGCCGGAGACGAATACCTAGCTCGACGTGTTCCATTCCAATGACAGACAGCCCTTATACAGCCTCAGGACTTCCCTTTTATGCCCCCCGGCATGGCCTAGCTCCGCCCTCGGCCACGCCCCCTCCTGGAACCTACCAGAAGGCTCTGGGCTATACCCCACGTGTCCCCTTGGTCACCTTTAACCCACATCCCCTTACCCTGGCCTATCACGTGCCCTGTTAGCTGGCCGGGCTGCTACGTCCTCATATGCCCCTTTCTGCCAGCAACAAGCGCTACGCACCCCAGTGACCCATTCCCTGGCATTGCATGCTCTGCTGGCAGAGCGGCTGCTACACCCTGCTCTGCTGGCAGGTCGGCTGTTGTGCCCACAATTCCCCTCTCTGCCAGTAACTAGCGCTATGCGCTGTAATGACCCATTCTATGTCGCTACATATACATATGTGTAACATTGTGCCTGTGGAGAGCGGTAGTGCAGTGGTTATCTTGCTGTGCTGCGAATCCAGCAACCCTGGTTCAATTCCTGGTCAACACCAGTGACGATTATCTGAACCAGTTCTGGGCCTCCCCTAGGTCGACTGGGCCTTAAAAGAGTACCTGATTTATCACCACTGGGAGACGAAATTGGCTGGGTGTGGTATTAGCTACAACACTTCCTCCTCGTGCGCCGCGATGGCCTTCAAAGGTGCTCGCTAACAGCAATTGCCCCAGCAGTCTGTTTAAGGCTCTAGGGGGAATCTTTGTCAGTTTATGTACCCACACAGGTGCACACGTGTGATCTTGTGTTTATTCCTTTTTTGTACTTGCGTACCGAAACTGGTGCTCATGTAGAACTCGTGTGGGTGTTTGTGTGTGTGTGCGCGCATCTGTGTGTGTGTCTCTGTCCACGTGCACTGGGAGCAGCAGTTCTCCGGGTACGGAGCGCCGGGCGGTGCTCCTGGCCAGTACCCTGGTGGATTCCCTGGGGGCTTCCCGCAACAGGATCCGCTTTTCGGCTACTTCTCGGCAGTTGCCGGGCAGGTGCGTATGCCCCGTCCCTATTATCTCACCCGGTGATCTGGAAGGCCAACTTCCACTGTCATTTCATGCTCATGCTAGCCTCGATAGAGTTTGTGAAGCCCTGCCTTAAATTGGCTCACATGAGCATTTAAAATTAAATCCGCTTATGGGGTGGTGTCACGCTATGAACCCTGCGCTTTTGATTTCCGGCCACGGCTAACACTAGTGAAGAGTGACATCTGACCCGGTTCTCCTAGGCCTCCCTTTGCCAACCCACACTGAACAGCTTGGTGAAGCATAGTCAAACAACCCCCTCCCATTCATCCAGCAGTGGATTTATCAAATGCTATGCAATTCAGGCACTTAAAGTAGTGCCAATGCACACACCTATAAACCCGTGATTTGGAGGTGGGGTTGGTGAATCATGCTGAGATAAAGCTTTGTCTGGTGGTGTGTGAGATTCACATCTGCAGGTACTGAGGTGCCTGCTTTGGGGTAATACATCCAGCAGGTTGCCGACCATCTATCTGGAGTTCGAGTGTTTTTCTCTCATTTGCTTGAATTATCTCCGGGTGTTCTGGTTGTCCCCAACACACAATAGAGACGGATCAAACAAACCAAGCAAATTCTGAAGAAAATCAGGAAATGAGGCTCGGGGGAGGCTTTTCTGGATAAATAAAGGGAGTTATGCTGTTATTTATACCAGAAATTATAACTCATGTGCAGCTTGACTGAAGGGGTGTTAATAAAAAAAATGTGGATGGGCGTTTAGTTCCCGAAAGGCTGGTTCTTCCACCAGCGGCATAAATCATGCCAGCCGTCACTCGGGCGGATGGAAGTGTCCACATTTTGATATCATCACCGGCGCCAGTAAAAAGATGCCCTGTAGGGATCTGTCCTGAAATTTGTCTTTGGTAAAATAATACATGACTGTCCCTTTTTGCTACAGATGCTGCCTTTGTTTGAGATGAAAGTTTATATATAAGTTGATGAGTTTTTACTTGATTTAATATTTTCATTTTGTCCATTACGTTGAAGGTGACTTGGCTATGATTACGTTTATGGAGTTCAAGAGCTAACCGACCTGCAGTGGTGGTAGTGCTTAGGCCACTGCCCTATGAAGCCGGTCACCTGAGTTCAGTTTGTGGGCACGACTAAAATCGGTGGCGAGTGATATCTGATCAGTGCTCCCACCCCCCACCTCCCTTCACCATCCGGCACTGCCCAGCGTGGTGAAGCACAGTGTGCTCAAACAACCCCCTTGAGTGACAGTGTAGGAAGGCCTTCATCCAGCAGTGGATTTACACAAGGGTTTGACATTATAGATATAAATACTAACTCTTTATTTGGTTCTTATCCTGGAACCTGAGCACCTGTGTAATTTACTGGCTTTGTTCCACAACGTGATACATTAGTTCCCTAAACGTTCTCGTCTAGCCCCTCGCCTGCGGTTGCTCATGCTGACGTGGAAGCTTGCATTCCGAGCTACATTGGGCACTAAATTGAATTATGATTGATTTCTGCAGAGGTTTAATACATGTCCTTTCCCAATGTGTTTGTGCGTGTGTGTGCGTGGGGAGTGGTAGTGCAGCAGTTAGCACGTTGCAAACCTGCTCTGTCTCGGGTTCCATTCCCACTCTCGGTCAACGCAAATGATCAGTATCTGAACTGATCTGGGAACTCCCCTAAGTTGACTCGGCCTCAAATGAGTACTTGGCGTGGTGTGTAAACATCGCCACTAGGGAGACAATGGCGACCGGGCGTGTTGTTGGCCACCCACCCCCTCGTGTGCCTTACTGGCCTTCATAAGGGCTCGCTAACGGCACTTGCCCCGACAGTCTGTTAAAGGATATACGGGGGGGGGGGGGGGGGGTGTCTTTGTATTTGTGTATGTGCGCACTTTTAACACATTCGTGGCCAAAGTTGTTGTGGGTGGGCCGTAACGTGTGGTTCTATAGAGGTGAGTGCGCGTGGGTTTTTCAACAGGATGGTCAAATTGATGCGGAGGAACTCCAGCGGTGTCTGACCCAGTCGGGCATCAGCGGCACCTATCAGCGTACGTGCCGCACAGCCGATCCGCTTGTATGAGTAACTGCCGTTAATTTGAAGTCCCTTCGCGTGTGTACGAGATTGTTATTGTAAGCTGGTTGATGTTTTATGCGACGGTTATTTTGCTCATTTACTTACAGCTGTTTCAGATACCCATGTGCTGTTGTTTATTGCTATATTTTCACCTTCATTTGTATGTTTGCCGTCCTATGTTATTTATAATAAACATATCGACAGCTGTAAGTCCTTTTTACGCTGCAGTAATTTACTTAAGATATTTCAATTTCAAAGGGAAAACGACACTTTATTGCCTTTGTTAGTAACACTGCTTTGTAACTGAATATTTACGGTAGGTTAACATTTTGTGCAGTGTTGCTTCTGAACAGCGAATTTAATTCAAAATCTTATGTTGTGCGGATTGAAATTGATGTTTACTGTTGTCCCATTGTCATTACAGCTTTCAGCTTTGAGACCTGCAAGATCATGATTTCCATGTTGGATGTATCCTCTCTGTATTTATCTTTGCTTGGCAAATATATATTTGTATTGATGTAAGTGTTCATGGCTTGATGTATAGAGAAATGCTCTCAAAAAAATCCTTGTATATAAAAGCTTGTGAGCAATAACAATTGGCATAGATTAGAGCACAGGCTGTATGTAGGGCCAGGGCTTTGATTAGAACACGTCACCAAAAGAGATTATTGCTGCTGTTGGAGACCAACTGCGGAGTAGCGAGTAAAGGAAGGAACGCTTTTGAGAGGCGTTCGCTGCGATTAAATCCACTCGTGTCCAGGTGCTTTGATGGCTTATTACATCCCAACCCTGTGAGATCGGTCGACAGCTTAGGGGGGAGGGGAAAGCGTTTATCCAGCAGTGGATGGATCAAGGCTGATGGTGATGTAGAGGCAAGAGGATTGTGAGCAGTATTTTAAAAAAAATTACCAGGTAAGTCCCACTGAGCTATATAGCTCTTTTTACCAGAAGCGATCTGGCCTTATCTTGTGGACATTTATAGCAGCCAAATACTCTAAATGCATGTTTCTTAATGTGGAGTGCAAATCTGGAGGACCTGGAGAAAAATCCACACTACTACAGGGAGAACATCCAAACTCCAAATAAACAGGCGTCGAGGTCGGGATCGAACCCATGTCGACCTACATACCAGGAGAGGTAGTTAACATCTCACCACCCTGGTGCCCCACAAATGAAAGTACGGGTGTCTTTTCAATGTTTTCCTTGATTTGCCACTCACTGACGGGCGCAGCGCGACATGTCCGGTAAGATGGGTTTCAACGAATTCAAGGAGCTGTGGACGGCACTCAACGGCTGGAAGCAGAACTTCATGGCGTTTGACCGGGACATGAGCGGCACGGTGGATCCTGGGGAGCTGTCGCAGGCCCTCGCGTCAATGGGTAACGGTTGCGTACCCGCAAAAAGGACTGCACGATGCGCGCGCGCGACCCTCACCACATGAGCACGGCCGGTCGAACAAGCCGCAATGGCAAGTGGAATACGGGGAACAGACCTCCCTCGGGGACGGAGTGTTGCACCGTCATGTGCCGAGAATGAGGAGCTGGACGCCACCTTTCCAAAACGATTGCGTGGATTTGGTTTTGGTCCACGGCTGACACTCTGTGTCCAAGGGGTTGAGGGGCGGGCATGCGATCTGGCACGTGGCTAATTGAAATGTGGAGTGTTTTTTTCAATTTCCCCTTGTTTTTGTGGCTTGCTCGGATGACTAACGCCTCGCACAATTGCATGGCCCTTTTTTGCATGAAATGAAACAAATCGGCTTTGTGCTTCCAATTTTGACAAAATCCTTACATTTAAAATAAGATGAAGCATTTAACTTCCCAAAACAGTCGCAACGTTATAATTGACGGCAATGAGTGGTTTAAAATGGTTCCCTAAAATCGTTTATTTTCATGAAAAAAAGTGGCTGATGTGAAAACAATAAAACTGCTTCTTTAACATTGGTTATTAATGCCTTTTCACCATAACTAACTGACCAGATGCTATTTTTTTACATTATTAACAATTTTCGATAATTTTTAAAACATTAACCCATACGAGTAACCCCCCCCCCCCCGCATCCATAACGCAGGGGTCCCGCCTGTTTGCCCATGAGTCCACGCGTTGTTCTCTGGTGCACCGCGGCACCATTGCCGAGTCCCCTCGACGAGAGTCTCGGCCGTGTTGCTGCAGGTTACCGGCTGAGCCCACAGGCGATCAACAACATCGTCAAGCGGTTCAGCCGTGACTGCAAGATCTTCTTCGATGACTACGTGGCTTGCTGCGTCAAGCTGCGTGCGCTCACCGGTACGGCTCGCCACGGGGAAACCCACTTGCGGTTAAATGAGGTCTTTGGAATGTTCGTTCGGCTGGTGCTCAACTCCTCGGCATTCGGACTGTGGAACTCGGTGGCTTTTGGTGAGGCGTGAAAAGGAGTTCGTACCTCCACTGCGTTACAATTCGTTGTCATCATTTGAAGTGACGGTTGGATTCAATATCGATTTATTGTCCCGTTCGCGCTGCCACATTTCTAATATCGTCGTATGTTCCGTCGACTTTTCTTCCATCAGCTTTAATCAAAAGCGATTTTCACATTCATATTGTTATAATAATTTTAACTTTAATCGATTTAATTGGTGTTCAGCTATCTTTGTTTGGCGGAGTTTGTTTCAGAGGCATTGTACGGTATATCCCTTTATTGGCGTAATGAAAAATATTTGGCCTACATTAGATGTGTTTTTAACTGTGTACGCCTGGGGGCCCACATCTGGTTCACTTCTGGACATGCGTGCTGAGATTCAAAGAGAGACTAGTGAGGGATAAGTGAGATAAAACAAAAGAGGCAAGTGACCTGGAGGCAAGTGATACGAATTAGTGGTCACATGTAGAGATATGACGCCGTATGACATAATGTGTCACCTGTACGCGCGACACCGTGATGTTGCGCATGCATTGCGGTAACGTACAACTATGTCACCTTGTCCGTTGGCGCACGCTATTTATGATATGCGGTTTGCTGGAAAATCTAGATGAAGATCTCTGGCCTACCTGTTAATGAAAACTGGTTGCAATAGATAGCTTGTTCGTTGAACGCACAGACACCAGGTTAAAGCTGTAGTTATCCCGATGGCTTGTAAAAGAAATACTTAATGCTGTGTTAGTTTAAAGAATTCATGAAAAGCGCAGTGTGTTGGGATTTGATAATGGACTGCCAGGAGGGAGTTCAAATACTTCCACTTTTTAGTATGCACTCTTGAGTTGGGAAATTTCAAAATGTTCAGCTCATGAGCATAGGGAATGTAGGATAATAAATCGTGGCAATGTGCAAAGTGGTCATAAAACAAGTGCTTTTTTTCGTGCCAGCTCAAGGCTAATGCACTGCTCTCATGTCAGAAGGGGGCCAACCACCAATGACATCCTTTCCGGCAACAGCAGACGATGGAATTTTCGGCCTTGCGTTTCTTAATTAGTCAGAGGTACTAAAACGGTAGTGGAAATTGCAATGTAATATTTTTTTATCGTTCTAACCATTCCAGCCTCTGCCTTTAAGCAAACATGTACCGCCCTTGCATAATTCCACTGCTGGATTGAAGGGCCCCTCCCCCTATGCAGTTTTGCTAGTGGGAGTTACTTGACCATATTTCACCATTATCATTTCAACTGGTTGTGTAAACATTTTAATTGCGACACAATCCTGCTGTTCTGCCTTACCACTACAGCTGTGGTGTTTGAAAACCAGCACACCGTGGCTAACGTGTAGTGTCGCTTCATTTAAACTTCGGGGTTACGTTTGAGTAGCTTTTTAGCTTTTCATTTTGGATTATTCCAATATGAGGTTGCTCTCGATGCGATGCCATGAAGAGGTATCCGTTTGCATCTCTCATAGAGCAGCAACCCTTCATGTTAGAGATTGGCCTGCGTAAAAGGACACCACAGAGCTACCTCCAGAAATCTCTTCAAATGACTTCTATTCCGCACAAGTCAGGGTCAGCCTTTTCTTACCCACTATGCCATTGAGGCTATTGTTTATCGTTTGAGATTCAAACTGATAATTGTAATTTTCAGAGCTGAGATTTAGCCAAATTTAGTGCAGAACCAAGCTTACCGTTTTTAGCACAGTGGCTAATGTGTATGTAGGGGAGTGTGTGGCTTCGCTCAGAGAGGTTATGTTGCGAGCCTCTTTTGGGAGACATTCGGAGAGAAATGATCTGTCATCCCGATGAGATATTGGCTAAGAGAAGGGCTAACAGCGGGGAGGCCTGCACACTGGCTGAATCCAGTTTCCTAATCCACAGTGTTGAGCGCTCGATGGGCTGAGTGGCCGTTTTTGCTACGGTGTTTTTCTGTTTCAATTAGGGCAACCCTCCTGGGAGTGCCAGGGAGCGAATTTTTTTGTTTTAACCTTTTCGTAGCATGCAACACCGCTCTCGACTAAACATTGAGGTAATGCAAACCTTCCAAAAAGAGAGGGCCTGCTTAAAAGGAGGAGGCCAATGAGAGAGTGGATCGTCGTGCTTGCGCGATGGCGAGGTAGGCTGCGGTTAATGGCGGAATACAGGAGGACGCTGACAGAGCGGTGCAATCGCGCAAGCTTACGGGGTTGATGGCAGTGACTATGGACCGTATCGTTTGGGAGGGCACCTGATCTCGTCAGATCTCGGAGGCTTAAGCGGGCCTGAGCCCGACGGAGGGGTTTTTGAATGGTGTACCGCCATGGATAACAACATGTAGACTTGTGGGGGGGGGGGGGGGGGCTACGTTGTGGGCGTGCCGACCCCAGCGCAGAAATATAAATTTATGTACTCTGGCTCTCACGTCTATGCTCTTCAGCTTTGCCGAGCCCTTACTAACCAGCGTCAGTAAGTAAATCTTATGACCTACGCTGCACGAGGGGGGGCCCTCATTTGGAAGTGTATTGATGAAGGGCTGTATGTGTATACGATGGCCACTCTCTTCCATACAGCCCTTGTACGTTTCAGCAGCATTGCTCGAGGCTCTGGCTGCTGGATCTGTACATTGTGCTCCTATTCTGTGGAGCTAACCCAGATGTCAAGGTCTGCTGCAGTGATTATTGGGTGCCACAGTGACGAGATGTTAACTACCTCGCCTGGTATTCAGGAGGGACGTGGGTCCGATCCCGACCCTGTCGCCTATATATTTGGAGTTTGCAATTTCTCCCCGTGGTCACGTGGATTTTTCTCAGTCCTTCGGTTTTTCCCTCGCCATTTAAAAACATGCGTTTAGAGTATTTGGCTACTATCGTTGAGCTATAATTTGTGGCCAGGTCGCTTCTAATAAATAGCTATATAGCTCAGTCGGCCTTACCTGGTAAAATACAAATAGTTTAGTTTAAATGATGTTACCATGATCTTTCACCCTTGGCTTTTTCCCATACAGTTGTTGCTGCTGGTGGTTAATTTGTTCACCTAATGTTCTTGGCTTTGAGCAATGCCCCACATCTTCTATGCCCCCTTCCTCACCGTAGACTCATAAAATCTGAGATCACATTTTTGCGTGCATCATTGTTACTGTTGGTAATCTCTGCTCCCTCGTTGTCTGTGGGTTTTACGAGATGTTGACATTCATACTGTGGTGATCGTTTGTGCTTGTTCTATTTTCAAAATTACCTAATTGTAATACAACAGGAATGTCTTAATTAGCATAATTTGCCTCCTTAATATTCATGAGTGATCAATTATACGGAATTTCCCTGGAGTGTTGTGTTAGAGTGCATGCATTTAAATGTGTTCATTTATATTTTCTGATCTTTAAAGATGTTTTCAAAATAATTTCAAATGGAATTTTGGCTAGTAATAAAAATACACTTACGCCATAAGATTTTCAGACTGCTGTAATGATATTCTTTATTCACCCAGGAAGCATCGCTGAATTGCAAATTTCCTTTCAGGCAGGCACAGTAGCAGGTGCACTGCGCTACGAACCCAGCTACCCGAGTTCGTCCCTGGCCACTGTGGACTTCAGTGTCAAGTGGTATCTGAGCCAGTTATGGGTCCCGTCTTCACCAATCTGCTGTTGTGAAGTGTGGTCAAACAACCCGTATGACCGATACGCCTTGGGAGGAGGCCTTCACTCAGCAGTGGATGAGCAGGGGCTGTACATTACAATTGTATTATTACATTTTCAGAAGGGTTCGACTTCGGTGTGTTTGGCCCCATTTGATTTTTTTTGCATTATCATTCAACCTCTTTTAACTTCTTGGTAAGCCTGGTTGTGATCTTGCTGCTGCCAAATCCTCCAGGGAGACCTTATGGCCGCAGGGGGGTGCAGGCGGCGTGCGAGCAGTCACTGACGAGAGATACCTCTTGCCCACAGATGCCTTCCGGCGGCGGGACACTGCCCAGCAGGGATACGTCAACTTTGCCTACGATGATGTGAGTGCCGGCGTTTTGCCCTGGTGCTGTTAAGGTTTTTGCGGGTCAACGTTATACTGTGTTCATACTTAGAGTTGGTATTTTTTTAAAATCACCAAATAACACTGACATACTTGCGTATAATTGTTGCGTATTATTAATTCTATCTGCATAACAAAAACTATATGGTGCTTAAAAGTCTGTGTTGGCTGGATTACAATTGGAATTGAACTGCTTAGCTCAATGGGCCCGATATGAAATTGACTCAAGTAGTTGGTGGCGGGGCTGTTTTAAATTAATTTTGAACATCGGCAAGAACTGTGAATGTGCTACGTTACGAAGTAGTGCACTTGTTTTGGTTATATCTCACTGCCCCCGAGGGTGTGAGTATACAGCAGCCGCTTGGGGTTCTCTTTAATTTGTTTTGCGTTTCTCCTTTATACAGTTTGGTCTCGATTATCCAAGTTGCAGATTAGCTGTGCTCGCGAAAAAGGAAGCGAAATAGATAAAAGTGGTGTACCACGCGCACGTCGGAGGACCAACGCGCCTGTGGCGACCCTAGTAGCTACTCGCTTGATGACCGATTTATATTAGAAACAATAATATCAGACTAAGCATTCTACGTTTTGACCCCCCCCCGCACACCATTCTATATAGGTAAACAACAAATATAAACAATCAAAACAATAAATACGGTTGCGTTATTCACGTTTTCATTTTATCGTGGCCATCCTCCCAATTATCCCTGGAAACTCGAGAGGCTACCAAGCGTTTGGCGCCGACAGATGTTAAGCTGCCCCTTTTGGGGTTGCACATTTTGCGACGAATTCGGAACTATATTTTTGCATGCTTCTGCCAAGAGACATACATGGTGTAAATGTAGTTCTCCCGTATAAGTGTCACAGACTAGAACCGGTTTTCATGTAGCAAGCAACAGTGTAGTTGAGTAGAGAAAACAGTGTCTTGGAATTATACCGAGAGGCACGAAGAGGAACGCATAGTTCTGAGAACATACACTAGTTAGGAACATGATTGACTGTTAAGAGACGTAATGTGGGCTTGGTCAGAATACGTCACTTGAAGGGTTGATGTCCGGTGGTCAGGACTTATGATAGGAGTGGCCAACCAAAGCAGGAAATGCGCCCGTGAGCATATCCACCTCTATCTATTTCGATGTTGCGATTAAAATCAAGCCCCAGTGTGGAGGTGCTACTTAAATTATTGTATCGCAGGCCTGAGCGAGGCATCTCATCCAGCGGTGCATGAGTAACGGGAGACGCTGATGACGTTTTATCTTGAAAAGTCTTTTGGCTTGCTCCTTGTTGAACTGGTCAAGGAACATAAACCATCACGCGAACTCTGGTCATCCTCGCAGCAGATTTTGGCTAGCCATCGAGCAAAGACGGTCACTGGTTCAGATGCGCTTCTGTGGCCGTCTGGAACGCCCCGCTCTTCCTTCCGATTGTGGAAGCCACTGGAGCTATGTACTTTGAAATCTTGATTGAAAATAATATATTTCGAACTGCTTTTTGTGTTTAGTTTGTTGTCATTCCCCCACACCTCCAATCAGCACGGTTGGCTAATGTACGGTGCGAAATAATTTCTACATACATACGTATACAAATACATGTACAGACGCCCACTCTGTCGCCGACACTAACCGCGTTGTGCCGCGTTTCTCTCCCCCGCAGTTCATCCAGTGCACCATGAGCATCTAAGAGGCCTCCGGCGGGCGTGGTGCCATCGCCTACACAGACCGCGGCTTTACCAAGTCACGGACTCGGGTTTCTGTCACCGTGTAAAACTACAAACCTGCGTATACGTACTGTGGTCGTGTAGGGGTTTTTTATGTTTGTGGTTGCACGTTTTTTTGTACGGAACGATTAACCCTTCGAAGCCTGCGAGCCATTCACTTTTTTTTACGTGTTAATGATTTCTCTCACACTTATCTGGCAGTTGGTATCAGAACTGTGCAGCCAGATTTACACTCCATTAGCGATAGATGATGTCAGACTGTGAAATGGGCGTGAAGTGCTTTGCCTAGATGTCCCTCGTAAAGATCGGGCTTTAACTCCTTACGAAAATGTAACCTTTACTCTAAACGAGTATTGTCATAGGCACTGAATGATGTTGAAAGCGTTCGTGTGGGTTTTTTTTAGATGCTTGCATACTGGGTCGAGTAACGTTTTGCAAAACGTATTACATTTTACATCAAAAACGTGTTAAAATCCTGTCGCTCCTGACTCGTGCCACAGAAATGGACTCGGAACTTCAACACGCTTGTTTCATATGCTGCGTCCACTACCAGGAATTGCAGACTAGTGGCTTGTAGTTACAAGTTGCCCTTGTTCAAAAATAAAGTGTCTCAACAAACATTTGTGCATTATTATTATGCAATCAACAACACTTTGTCTGTCGTAAAATGTTCTTCAATGTGCCTGGTATTGTCAGATCGCTAAACCTAGGCAGGGTGGATTGGTTAACAGCCTGTACTTAGTTTAACACGTTGGCTTTCGCGACCAATAATGGAGGTTTTTTTTTGTTTGACCGCGTATATATATGTCGTTAAACCCGTGAAACAGTACTCGAATTGTAGATGTAGGTTTTTTCTCCAACACACCGGTGTGCTGAACTAGTAACGGAATTGGCACGTTTTGTTTATGTGACAAACCTAATTAATTGGTTGTCGGGTGGTGGTGCGGTTTAACGCCGCATTTTTACGCGATCTAATCCCAAAAATACCCTCTATTTTTAACCCTGTACTTAGATGGGAGATTCATTGCTGTTGTTGCAAGGGTGTGCTCGTTGATGACCAGAAGATGGCACTACAGCAATGCGTCCATGGATGCACCTCTTTCGGAACATTAAGCGGGGTATCGCTTTTTGCTTGAGTCTTCTCCGGACCACCTGGTTTTATCACCCACTCACATAAAACACTCATTGATGGAATTGGCCAAATAATCCCAAAGCTAGAAACTTCTGTTCGGTTTCATTTGGGATGTATGCGTAAATGAAGGTAATTTTTCCGTAAAACTTACCAGTGAGAGGAAAGTGGAATGAAGTTACTCAAAATCCTGTTGCTGCAACATCACATCTCACTAAAGCTTTGAGCCATAGGGTTAATGTCAGCAACAGAAGTATGCCCAGAACGTTCATGTTGCAGTTAGACGCTATATAAATCCAGATTATATTATCTGTGTTATGAGTTTGATTGCAATGTGTTATCTTATAAACAAAGTACTTTCACTTTTCATTTTACCATGTAAGGCCCACTGAGCTCTATAGCTCTTTTCCCCCGAATCGAACTGACTCACAAATGATAGCTCAACGAAGTGGCTTATCACGTGGAAATTTATAGCAGACAAACGCTCAACGCATGTTGACTAAATGTGCAGGGAAAAAGCGGAGGACCTGGAGAAAAATCCACGTGACCACGGGGAGAACATGCAAACTCCAAATATACAGGCGTCAGGGTTGGGATCGAACCCACGACCTCTTAAATACCAGGAGAGTTAACATCTCGCCACCATGGTGCTCCTGATCGTACAAGTAATTGTGCAATTAATTTATTGGAAATGTATATTTTAATTTAACATGGTGTAATTCATGCCAATTGCATGTCGCAATGCTGTACAATCATGATATATAAGGGCTTCATCCTACGTATAACAAGTAAATGAAACGCCAAAATAAGAAAAATAACAACATGGTATACACAAATGTATCACAACAGAGCAATTTGTCTACTAAGTGACATTCCAGAGCACAATCCCAACTTCTCAACAGCCAGCAAACCGTAACAAGAGAGGTGGTAGAATGCCAAAAAGTAATGGCCAATTGAGGCCAATCGGTCAAACGTCCAAATGTTATATTCCTCGGCATATGCCTGGACATTTTTTGTTTATGGGATGTGGAGTGGGAGGCTATACTGTACTCGACTGTAGGGGCTGCGCATGAGAAAGCTCGTCCACCAATGGTGTTGAGTTTTATTGACTGGCATGTGCCTTGAGCAGTATACCAGCTATCTGGTAAATGGTCAGTGGGCAATTAAGCCATGTGCTCACTCGTTACTCACATGCCTTACCTATAACCCTAACTTGCATCATAAGACTAGCCAAACAGCCACGAGATCTAGCCCTCTTTCTTCTGACCCTCACCTTAACCAAATACTCATTAGGAAATTAAACCATGGTACATTATCTAAATAATTTAGGCGTGTTATTTAACACACGAAGTGTGTGTTTCTAGCAAGGTATAAGGTACAGTAAAAAAATAGACCTAACAGAATGCCTTGATATCGATTATTGGTGCCAGAAATATGTGGCACAACTTGAGTATATTGGCACAAAGACGGAGCAAAGTGGAAACATTACGAAATGCGTAGTGGGCATCTACGGGCTGATCTGCCCATGGATCGTAATGATGAATAGGTGACATTTTGGGCAATGCAACTAACTTCACGCCATCTAGAGGCAGGAGAGGTAGTTCATAAAAGTAAGTGTGCTCGAGTTGGACACATCGCCGGAAGGGATGAAGGCTGGCCGTTGGTTCGAGACTGGTGAAGGAATGACTCTCGCAAGGGGTTGCTGGGGGTCCGCCGTCCATGTCAGGTGACGGAGCGATGCGGATCAATCCGCTCGTGCGCATGAGCGAAATGGATTTGTATCGTAGGACCGCGAGGGATGGCGTGGCGAGGCCTTCACCCAGATAGCGGCTGGCGATGACGTCGAAAGGGTGGCGGAAGTAAGCGTGGCACGTGGCACGTGGCGTGTGTGTTTGAGAATGAAACGCAGTCGTAGAACATCCATCAAGGCAAATTCTTGGAAGATCCAGCGAATTGGGGCAAACGTGAACACGTGGGTGCATCGCCTACTGTTCGCCACTAGAGAGCAATACAGCCTCGAACATTGCACTATGCGCTGGGTTGTACGGGCTGACGGATAACGAACGTCCAAGTTAAGGTTTCCCAAACTCCAGTTAAACTATTACTTTTTTTTCTCCCAGGTAAAGCCCACCGAGCTATATTGCTTTTTTTTCCAGAGGTACCTGGCCACAAACGATAGCTCAACGAAGTGGCTTGTCATGTGGGGATTTATAGCAGACTACTCTCAACGCATGTTTCTAAATTTGGAGGGAGAACCCGGAGAAAAATCCACGCGACCGCGGGGAGAACATGCAGACTCCAAATATACACGCGTCAGGGTCGGGATCAAACCCACGACGTCTGGTATACGCGGTGAGGTAGTGAACATCTCGCCACCGTGGCGCCCTGCTCGCGACCCCCACCACGCTACGCCTTATCCTTTTAAATACAAATTATTTTGTACCACCCTGCACGCGCACAATGATTGTGAGACACGTCTCCACGTGCTAAGCAATTAACGTCACACGGAACACGCGCACGTGGAACACGCGCACGTGGAACACGCGCACGTGGAACACGCGCACGTGGAACACGCGCACGTGGAACACGCGCACGTGGAACACGCGCACGTGGAACACGCGCACGTGGAACACGCGCACGTGGAACACGCGCACGTGGAACACGCGCACGTGGAACACGCGCACGTGGAACACGCGCACGTGGAACACGCGCACGTGGAACACGCGCACGTGGAACACGTGCACGCGCACACAGATCTCGGTCTTAATTGTAATCGGCTTAGCCGTGTACAGCATTAATTGGCCAATAACAGAGATTGTGGGCAAAACACTTGAACCATTTGGGTGTTATCAAGCACAGTACTGTAGTTTACTATTATTGGCCATTTGAATATAAGTCTGTACCGCAGTATTCAATTTTCCCTACATTTTTGTGGCATTAATTTCTGCTCTGGATGTGCACAAGTTAGGCCACGAGTGCAATAGAGTTTTTTTTTGGTATGAAGAGATCATCGTTTATGACATAGAATCATTCAGCCCGTCTGTAGACACATACGTTTTTGAGAAGCGATATCAGTGTTCTTCACACATTTTTCAGAAGGGTGGTGGGGGAGCACGGTGCACTTTTCGCCAAAAAGACATCATCGGTGTCAGGGCCGCCACACATTTGAAACCATTGGTGGTTTGACAGCAGCACGATGATGATGGGGGATGGGGTGGGGGTGTTTCACCATTGGTGTATTGTCGGGAGCCGCACGTTCGGCCACGCGCTAAAGGCCACCAAGGGGCCGCCGGTGACACTGAGTTAGAGTCATCTGGTGGTCCGAAGTCGGTTACAACGTGGTCGTACCGTGTACGTCGCTCTCAAGGGTCATTGGGGTGGGGTGGTGTTTGACCATACTTGATCGTGTGGCTTGGTGAAGGGGTTTGCCGGCGGGGAAGGGGGGGGGGCTATGACGACGGAGGCAGGGGTGGGGGAAGGGAGACCGGTTAAGATGTTACTCGCCACCAACGTCAGCCGTGATCGGGGATCCAACTCGGATCACCAGGTTTGTAGCGAGATGGGAGAATCACTGCCACCCGGTCCCAGAGGTATGAAGTGACAAAACTCGGCGTTCGTTCAAAGTAAAGTTTATGATTTTAATCTTGACACTTGCAACGGACATAGGAGCATTATTTGATATAAGCGGGGTTTGTTTCGTGGGTTTCCTTTCAATTACAAAACAAAGTAACGCCCTTTTAGAGGAGGAAAAAAATAGCAAACGTCTGCGCATTATACAAATGGCCTTTATTACATTAAATATGAAAATATCATGAGTGACATGTCTGTGAGAGAGGACACGAAGTACAACCAAGTTCCATTACACATCGAATAAGTTACACGGTCAACAGCATCGCTGCTCTGCTCTGCGTATTGTGAGTGGATGGGTGGGGAATGTGTGTTTCTGGCTGGGTACAAACACCACTGCATCGTGGAGAGGAGGTGACATCTACAGCATTCTACCTGTGTAACGTCTATGGCGCTTCGAATGGCGGCATGCAATAACGTGGACACGAACAACGGCAATCACGCTTTGTCTAACATTTTGTTTCGTTTAAAAATAAGCTTTTAACACATACAGTGTGGCGGGGTTTCGGTCTTCTTTGTGTAATATGTGAGAGCGGTCTTGGTGAGCACGCGCTGGTTGGGCATTTCTCAGTACATGGGCGATGTCTCGTCACCTGCATGGCGGAGGGAAGGGGGGGGGGGGGGTAATTGGCGAAGGTTGTGGAAAGAGAGAGACAGACACACACACACAAGCACGGATGAGTTGCCATTCTCAACGATGTTATCCGTCTTGTTTCTCATTTAGTCATCCCGATGTCCGCCACCGGTGTCGCGTCACGAGAACGTCGATGAATCCGTTCGCATTTCGCGAGCAGAGGCAGTGAAAACATTTTTCGCGTTGGAGAATGGCCCACGGAAGCGAAATACTTCGCTGCTATCGTCAAGGAGCATAAGCCATCACGCGAACTTCGGTCATCATCCGAACTCCGGTCATCATCCTCGCCACAGCAGCGGCTTTGGGCCGGCCAATCGCACAAAGACGATGGTCACCGCATCGCGCACTTTAAGGTGCGCTTCTGCCGGCCGTCTGGAACGCTCTTCCTTCCGATATTAGGAAGCCACTGGAGCTATGCACTTTTAAATAATCTAAATTGAAAACTCATTTTTTTTCGAACTGATTTTTGTGTTTAGTTTGTTGTCCTCCCCGCGCACCTCCGATCAGCACGATTGACTACGTGCGGTGCAACAGAAGTTCAACATACCGCGTATACAATATGACAGAGCTAATATCTGGGAATCCTTCAGGTGACCTCTCGTCCGAACAGCAGCACGATATCTCCCATCTGCCCTGCTGCAGAGAGTTATTGCTTGTCTATCGCATGACAAACTGACATTTTGAATGATCGGAGCTGACAATTGGCTAAATTAATTGCAACACTGCATTTAAAGTGATGGGTGTTTTTTGTTAAGTAATTGGTGATCGGGCTGAAACCACCGACTCGCTGGAGACTTGAGAACCCGGTTTAATCACAGGCAACTGCATCAATTCGTGACATTGACCTTCGGTGGTTCCAGCTCCGTGCTTTGACCTCTGAGCCACACGGCCACCTCATGAGAGAGTCACAGTACTTGAGTACACTCACTACACACACAGCACATCAAATTAATATTTTTACTTAATTTTCCCTAAGTTCCAGCCCTGAGAATTATATCATACAGGGTTGACTACCATCCTCTGTAGCAAGGCAGGGGCTTGTGGGAAATCGTATCGCCGCCTAGAGAGTGGATGAAAATGTCACTTAGGATCTCAGAAGTAGTTCTGGGATATCGCCTTCCACGGACAGCTCTCGAATTCCTTGGGTGATGTATGCTGTTATGCAGGAGTACAGAATGGGTATTTGGCCTCATGAGATTATGCCCAAGCGTAATTGTAAAAAGAACTGAAATATATAACAAAAACAAATCTCGTTTGCACGCACATTTTATTTAGTTTAATTAAAATTACAAAAAAACCTATTCCACATTTTATTTAGTTTATATGTATTTTTTTGCTAGCAGCCTTCATGAAGCAGTGTAATTGACAACATATGTAAATCACCCATTATTATTATTAGGATTGTTATTCATTGCTCTACGTATGTATACACACACACACGTGTTTAATAATGAAACCTGCACATCAGTGCGTGTGCAGATTGAGTATCTGGTTTGGTTGTTTGCATCGCTGGACCGCGGCGCGATGGCGATGCCTTGGGAAGGCGGCCTTCACCACCCAGCCCTGGGATGATCGCGGCTGACGGCGACGCTCATGAATTATGAAGCACAGTGTTAGATTACCATCATTTTCCGAAATCGTTGTCAATATTGTGGGACTCCACCCCCCCCCCCCCCCCCCCGGAGCAGTGCCGGATTATCCAAGTAGCAAAAGTAGCTACATATGTAGTAGTAGCCACGGGCTCAGCACTTTCAAGGGCCCCGTGCTAAATGCTTTCAAGCCATCAATTCCGGTTCAGTGATTCTGCACTTGCTCTATTACTATAGTACTATACTGCCTTCAACTTTTATGAACGACTGGGTGTTTAAGGTCCGCGATTTGTCGTATTATCTGACAATTACTTTACTATGCAAGTTAAAAATGTGTACTCTTTGGTTCTGTCGGTAAAGTCACGTAGGTATAAGATAAAATAAATCACGACGTTTCGATCGCAACACAAGCGACCGTCATCAGGTGGAACTGCTGTATCTGATTTAATTTCATTCATGTTATTTTATACCCACGTGACTTTACCGAAAGAACCAAAGAGTATGGATCCCTGCAGCCACGAAAACTTCAAATCTAGATTTAAAAAATGTGTGTTTTAATATTTACGGTTTATTTATTTAGGGCACCTTTATAACATATGCTATAGGCCCCGCACTAGCTTAATCCGGCACTGACCCGGAATACATGCGTGGTTCAGTTTCAGTTTTCAGTTTCATTTATTTGGTATAGCCCTGTGAGCCATTCGGCTCTTGAATCGGGTGCAACCACAACAAACAACAAACAAAAAACATGAACAAGAAAACATCTTAAAGTGACTACGTGACTTTGTGCAAACAGAACATCCAGTAAAAAAAAAACAGCAACATATTCCTGAAAAAGCACCGTACACCAACGCTGTGCAAAATTCCCAGTGGGATGCAAGTCAAACAACAACAACAACAACCACCAGACAACTTACATTAACATTCCAGATAAAAGCGCGCGCGTTGTGCGCCAGACCTACGATGCGATGCAGATAGGATTGAGCCGAACGTTAATGTAGCAGTCGTCGGCCGGGAAGGCAAATGGGGCCATATGCCTGTTACTGTGTGCGCCTGCGTACGCGCGTTCGATTTACACTGATGGTCAACATCAATGGCAAATATTTGAACCGGTGCTGGGCCTCCTCTAGTTCGACTCAGCCTTAATTGAGTTCCTGCTGCGGTGTGTAAAGATCACCACTGGGGAGACAAAGGCTTCCGGGCGTAGGTGCTCACCACGCAACCCCTTCATGTGTTGCGTTGGCCTTAATATGTGTTACTCGCTAACAACACTTGCCCCAACAGGTTGTTAAAGGTTATACGGGGGATCTCTGTCTCTGTGTTGGGGAGTGGTGGGCGGTGGTGGTGAGTGATATCTGAACCGATTCTGGCCCCCTCCTCGGTCGACTGAGCCTTAAATGAGCACCATTTGCGCTGTGCAAAACATAACCGGGAAGGTGGAGACAGCCGCGCGTGTTGTTGACCACCCTCAACCACTCGTGCGCTTTCCCGACCTTAACGGGTGCTCGCTAACACGACTCGCCCCAACAGTCTATGTACATCATGGGACCTCCTTCGCCAGTACCAACATATAATAATAGGGTTTTCCCCTACTAATAGGGGTTTTCCCCTTTTTTCTGGCAACAAAACTGACACCTTTTGCAAGGAATCATGTTTACATTAACCACAATACTTGCAGTCAAATGCAAACAAAAAAACAATACTCTGATCATTTATGCATTGTCCTTGAAACTGATTGGTCCACACCAGAGACAGCTTTTCTTTTTTCTTTCACATTTTCTTGTTGTGGTTTTCACACCTGATGATGATTGCTTGTGTTGCAGTCGAAACGTCGTGAGAATTTTATTGTTGTATATTTTTATTATTTTATTGTTTCCCTTCTACGTGACTTTACCGAAAGAACCAAGAATATGAATCTCTGCAGTCACGAAAGCTTTAAATCAAAATTTATCAGAGCATGTTTTTGGTTTGCATTCTCTGATAATATGTTTGCATTCTGATCACAAGTATTGTGGTTAATGCAGACATGATTCCTTGTAAAAGGTTTCAGTTTGGTGTTTTAACATCTTAACACCTGTTTTGTTGCCAGAAAAAAGGAGGGAAACCCCCTATTATCAGTCTGTGTACAGGCTACGCGGGGAATCGTCGTCTTTGTTGTCCGTGCGTGCGTTGTCCCACGTGACTAATAGAAAACGCCGTTTCATTAAAATCACGAGGGGCGTGTTTACAAATCATCGGGCACGTGCAGCGCGTGTGACGCGACTTAACTTGCACCTGCACGGAGAAGACCGGTACACGCGGACGACGCTAGCCGTGCCGAGTGGGCCGCAAGGACCGGAGTTTGAGAAACTCTGGCCTGTGGGTTTTTCACCGTTGCGTGTCGCGTTCTTACTCCTGTGTGTATACACGCGTGTCATGTGTGGACACAAGAGTTACAGGTGCCGGGGGAGGTGGGGGGGTGTGTGGATGGGTATGTTGACACTCACCGTCATACTGTCCCTCCATGAGATTCTGAAAGCCTGAGGAGCACAGTCGGGGAACAACGAATGTTATTGTGCGTTTATTTGACTTTCATCAAGGTGCCAGGTGCTGGGTTTATTTAACTTGCGCAACCGTAGCCACAAAAAGCGGATCAGACCATTTCCCTCCAGGTGACGCTAGTAACTCACCCTGGCCCCGCCGACATGGTGCAATATCCTCCAGGACAGGGCTATCACGTGGAAGTTTACACCCCCTCCGCACTCCTCTTTGTGGTACAGTCCGAAAAGCTCACACTGAATGCGCCCGATCTCGTTTCGTCGCCTGACTGCTAAGCGAGATTGAGTGTGGTTACGACTTGGATGGGCGACTGGCTGCTTTAGGGGGCAACCGTGCAGCATTGTTTGGCGGAAGCCTACGGTGTCTTAACACCGTGTTGTAGGCTTGGGTTACTGCATTGCGAGGTGGCCAGCAAATGTCAGCCACAACAATGGGTTGAATGGAGCGTCAGCCCCCCAGCCACCCCCAAACACGAAGCTGAACATCGATTCGATTGGCCCAATGCAGCAGCCTCCTGAAAACAAACAGCCCCCTTGAGACTCGGCGAGGCTGCAGTAACTAACTGTTTAACTCAACAATTTGTAAAAAAAAAAAATTGCCAGGTAAGGCCCACTGAGCTATATATGTCTTTTTTCAGAAGCGACCTGGCCACAAATGATAGCTCAACGAAGTGGCTTATCACGTGGCCATTTATAGCAGCCAAATACTCGAAACGCACGTTGATGATAAATGTGGAGGGGGAAAAACCGGACGACCCGGAGAAAAATCGATGCGTCCACGGGGTGAGAGACACGCAAATTCCAAATATACAGGCGTCAGGTCGAGATCGAACCAACGACCTCCTGCATACTCGGCGAGGTAGTTAACATCTTGCCTCCGTGGCGCCCCTGTATGTATGTTGAACTTTCTTCGCACCGTACGTAGCCAACCGTGTTAATCGAAAGGTGCATTTGGTACCTATCCGCCCTTCAGTATCGCAGGCAACACCTGTGCCTTTGCTTGATGGTGCACGTGGTGGGCATGACACACCAGCACCCTCAATGCGTCATCACACCTACTCTGTCTATTAGAGATGCCCGCCGCTTATTAAACACGGTGCCCGTAACCATTCGCCGTCGTGAGTCCCATGGTTTGTTCGCGACACGATATCAATAATCGATTAGACACAGGTCTCCCTCGCTTTATGCGGCTTCGGTCCGTGCGATTTCGCGTACACGCGGCTAACCTATTTCTTCCTAAATTCGCCATATGCGGTTTTCATTCACTGATATGCGGCTGTGCGGTCGCACGTGGGGGCAACATTGTAAGGGCTGCTCGGCAGGCAAGTGTCTTGTGCGGTTTCGCATTGTGCAGCCCCCTTTTTTTTTGGAACGCATCTACTCCCGCAATACTTACATTACATCGTGGCGACTGTAGTCGTGCCTCTCCTTGCTACAGGGCTCAGCTGATCTGATTGCACGCAGCATACGTGCATGTCTACGTGCACAGCACTCTAGATCCACTGCTGGATGAGGGGGTTGTTTGACCATACTTCACCACGCCGACACACGGCATGCACGCGTTGAAAATGATAGATTCGTGCACGCACGATTCGACGGGCGTTCTGTCGTGAGCATAAGCATCGATGTTTGAGCACGCGGGTGAGTACTGCGAGCGAGTGAATGGGCACGCGCGTGAGTACGTAAGCGAACAAGTACGCGAGTGAACACGTCACTGAGTGAGCACGTCACTGAGTGAGCAAATAGGTGAGCACTTGAGTGAGTGAATGAATGAGCGAGTACGTCAGCAAGTGAGTGATTGGGTAGGGTGAGTGAATTAATGCATGCATGAGCGAGCGGATGAGTAGGTTAGCGAGCAAGCGAGTACGTGAGCGACTGAATGAGTGAGCGACTGAGTAGTAGGTGAGCGCGCGAATACGTGAGTGAATGAATGAGCGAGCGAGCGATTGAGTACATCAATGAGCAAGCGACTGAGTAGGTGAGTGAGCGAGCGGGTGAGCGAGTGAGCAGGTGAGCGACTGAGTAGGTGAGTGAGCGAGTGTGCAGGTGAGTGAGCGAGCGGGTGAGCGAGTGAGCGAGCGAGTGAGTAGGTGAGCGAGCGGGCGAGCGAGCGGGCGAGCGGGCGAGCGAGCGGGCGAGCGGGCGAGCGAGCGGGTGAGTGAGCGGGTGAGCGAGCGGGCGAGCGAGCAGGTGAGTCAGTGAGCGAGCGAGCGGGCGAGCGAGTGAGTAGGTGAGCGAGCGGGCGAGCGAGCGGGCGAGCGGGCGAGCGAGCGGGCGAGCGGGCGAGCGAGCAGGCGAGCGGGCGAGCGGGTGAGCGAGCGGGTGAGTGAGCGGGTGAGCGAGTGAGCGGGCGAGCGAGTGCTCTTGACGTACCCACAGCCCGCCTCCCCATGAGGGCCACGAACTCCTTGGGGTGAGGCTTCCTCCTCCAGGAGCGCTTGGCGAGGCGTGCCAGACTCTCGTGAAGAGAGCGCTCCACCTGCTGCACGGCGCACGTGGGGGGGGGGGGGGGGGGGGTGGGGGGCGGAAGGGGTCAGAGGTCGGCAACCAAAACAACAAGAAGATACATTTATTTTTGTCACAATTTTTTAGAAGGGGGGCCACTTTTGCCGATAAGATATCACCAGTGTGAGGTTCCGCCACACGTCTGAAACCATTGGGGGTTTAGCCAGCTCGATGATGATGGGAGGTGTTTTCACATTCGTTTATTGTCTGGTGCCACACGTCAGGGGTCACACTAAAGGCCACCAGGGGCTGCCAGTGGCGCGCGGGCCTTGCAATGAAGCACACTGAGCTACGGGCTCTAAGATTGAAGGCCGGAGGGCCGGTGGGGAGAGGGGTGGAGTAGGCAGGCGGGTGGGGTGTTTTGTTGGTTGGAGGGGGAGTCGGTGTTGTTGCGCTGAACGAACTGCGATCCTGGCAATTCCGGGGGCAGTTTCTGGCCATGCTTCGCATAATTGGGTGAATTATCCTGCGTCTTAACGAGCAACAGGCGCGATGTAGTCAGCCCTATACGCACGGCAGGAGAAACAAAGGTGAGTAGGTGACACGGTGCTGACGCCCAGCACTCATCCGTGTGCCGTGCTGACCTTAAAAGGCACTCGCGAACACCACTTGCCCCGACATGTCTATTGTTGCATTGTCCCATATATGTATATACATATAGCGTCGGTTGCTACCGTAATCTCCGGATTATGAGACGCACTTTCCCCTCTCCTTTATTTCAACGCATAATATGAGGACGCGTCTTCTTATAATCCCGTCCGCGTGTGTGACCCTAGCTTTAAAAATGAATCAACACCAAAATACATTCGGTGCTCTGCCCTCCGTGTCTCCGTCGCGGCCCGCGAAGGGGCATTATTAGCACGCGTGGCTTATCCGCCAATACCGGGGGGGGGCGTCTAGCGGACAGCAGTTTAAATGCAGCGTGGGGAATACAGCCGGGCCGGGATTGCGTGTTTACAGCTGCATCGATACCTCATCTCCACATCTCGCAGAGCTTCGACGTGGGGCGGTGCGACCGCCGCGAATAACGGGTGTTGTTAGACTGCTAACAGGGTGGTGTTCATTATCCATCCTTTGTCGTGTGTGAAATGACAGTCAAGTAACGCGCCTGTGACCCGCACGGCGTTGGGAGACGTCTTTAAAAAAACATATATATATCGAACCCCATTGCATGTCCGACGGTTATAGGCGAGAAGACACGCGGCGGGAGACGGCGTGCGAATTGTGTCCTCTGGCTTCGTGACTCTCCCTCTAGGGAATGCGTTCGTATGGGGTGGTGGGGGGGGGGCACTTTACCTGGTTAAGTAGGGGGGAGTAGGACAGCTATATACATAAGAGGAGGGCGATATCCGGGACTGGCTGCTGGGTGGGTTGTTAATAACTGTCCTCTCATCCTCTGGCGTGGGGAGGCTTATAATCCAGCAGTGGATTGTTGCTACAAGGGGATGTGTGCGTGTAGAAGTGGGCTGAACTTAGCCAATGTGGCGGGCTAACCCGAAGTCTGAAGCAGTGGCCCTGGGCTGCTCTGCGCAAGGCCGCGTGCAGGATGAGCGAAATTTTTGCATTCTTATGGAAGGGGCTCATCTGTGGCCACTTTTCCGGCGCCTCTTGATTGGCAGCCAAGCGAACCTATAATATCTGATCCACATTAAATCTCCCATCTAAAAATATAGCGTATTAATTGGCTATTAAAAAAAATCGCCTAAATTCCATCAAAAGCCTCCGTAAGCCTCGCCGGTTCGTGTGGCAATACCCCTGAATGTTAAGAGGAGATTACCATTGAGAGTCCGCGGTCGAGACTGCATCGACTCTCGCCGCGGGTGATCTCTCCCATGGTTGCTTTAATAAGTAATATTCGCTCCTGTAAGAGCATTAAATTATATCATGGCGCGAGTCCCTGTGGGACTGTGGGAGGTTGGGGGGGGGGGGGGATGGAGGAAGAAGGGGATGGAATAAGATGAGAGAAGAGGGCAGCTGGTGAAGTGGAGGGAGAGACAAAATGTGAGGGTATGACAGATGGCGTTATTAGGCGGAAGAACGGCAGTCGTGTGTGGCTCCGTTTGTTCGCGTCTTGGCCGCTGCCCCTGGGGGTAAAGTGCTAATAAAGAATCCAGAACAGCAGAGGTGTGAAAGAGCGCGTTTGTTTCCGACCGTGATCGTGGGGGGAGATGAAGAGGCAAAGTTGGAGCAGCTCCTTCCAATCACTCAATCCGGCTCCTTTAGAAGCAGCTGAGTGCCCGGCGAGACCGAACGTCTCTTTGACAAACGGGATGGCCGTGGTGGTGTTGCTCCCACTCAGAAAAAAGGGGGAGCCAAAACTCGTGGCTCTGGGTGGTGTGGCACAGCTTTAGTGGCACGGCATGGGTGGCATGCTGGCTTTGGGTGGTGTGGGTACAGCTTCAGTGACACGGGATGGGTGGCATGGCACGGGTGGCGTAGGGTGGTGTGGCGTAGCGTCCAATAATTTGACGAAAGCACATTTAAGTCGGATGAACGAGCGCACATAGTTGGCTGACGTGGTAGGCAACGGCCTTTCTTCAGGGCGAAGAGATGGAGTTGGTGCGTTATATTATGAATGTGTAATTAAGCTTAACAAGTTGAGAGATCTTAGCCACATGCATTAGTGATAGTGCAGCGGTTACTGCGTTGTGCTACGAACCAGGCAATCCGAGTTCGATTACCGCTCACAGCCAACACCAGTGACGATTATCTGAACCGGTCATGGGCCTCCCCTAGCTCGACTCAGCCTCAGATGAGTACCTGGTGCAGTGTGTAAACATCAGCCCTGGGGAGACAAAGGCGTCCGGGCGTGGTGCTGGCCACCCACCCCCTCGTACTGTGCCGGCCTTCATAGGTAACCGCTAACAGCATCTTACCCCAAGAGTTCTTTCGGTAAAGTCACGTGGGTATAAAATAAAATAAATCACGACGTTTCGGGCGCAACACAAGCGTCCATCATCAGGTGGGAAAAGCATGGTCTGCTGCTGAGGCAGACTGTCTTAAAAGGTTTGAAATGGGTGTAGCCCAAGGGTCATAAAGAAGTGGGCGGTGCTAGTTATGTTAATGTTAGCAATTAGCGTGTAACTGTAAGATAGGAGAGCGGCCTCCTCGACGAGGGCACGGAAGTGGCTATGTTAATGTGAGAGATTAGCATGATGTTAATGTGAGACATTAGAGGGCACGGAAGTGGCTATGTTAATGTGAGAGATTAGGATGATGTTAATGTGAGACATTAGAGGGCACGGAAGTGGCTATGTTAATGTGAGAGATTAGCATGATGTTAATGTGAGAGATTAGCATGATCTTAATGTGAGATCTAAGAGCGGCCTCCACGAGGCGAGAGCGTCAACGCAAGAGAACCACCGCAACAGTGGCCATGCCAGTGAGAGACACAGCCCATAACACAGTAAGAACCAATGATACATCAAGGCTAAGGGAGTAGAAGTGGCCATGTTAGTGAGACCCCAGCCCGTTAATGCAAAGGCATCCCAAAGGGCAATGCAACTCAGAGAGTCGGAGATAAAAGCCAAATGGCCTTCCTAAAATCCACAAAGTAGGTACCCCGCTCCGTCCTATGGTCTCCACCATTAACTCACCCACCTACAAACTGGCCCGATTTCTGTCTGAGACCCTGCTTCCTTTCACCGGCAAGTCCACCTCAGCTGTACTTAACTCAGCTCACTTGGTTTCTCTAATCAAGGACATCTCACTGTCTCCAGATGAATTGCTTATCAGTTTCGATGTAGTCTCTTTGTTCACCAATGTACCTGTACCTGACACCATTGCAATCATTGAAGACTTGGTCTAACAAGGACTGAATCCAGATGTACCAACTTTGGTAAGGCACTGCCTTACCAACACACACTTCACCTGGAATGGTACATTCTACAAACAAAATTAGAGTACCCCAATGGGTTCTCCCTTATCGCCAGTGGTAGCGAATGTTTTCATGGAGAAATTTGAGACAGATGCCATCCAGACATCCACCCTACGTCCTTTCTTGTGGAAGAGATATGTAGATGACACGTTCGTCATCTGACCACATAGCCTGCCAGCACTGAACCAATTTCTCAACCACATCAATTCCATACACCCGTATATCAAAATCACCATGGAAGTGGAAAAGGATGGCAGGCTACCATTCCTGGATGTTTTGATTGAGAAGAGACCTGATGGCTCGTTGGGACACTCTGTCTACAGGAAAGCCACCCACACGGATGCCTATCTAAAGCCTGACTCCCACCACCATCCAGCCCAGAAGAATTCCCTCATCAAAACACTACACCATAGGGCCCGTTGCATCTCCGACCAGCACCACCTAGCCAGTGAGCTGGAGCACGTACACCAAGCCCTCAGGATGAACGGATACTCTGACCGTACAATCTGCAAAGCTGTCTCCCCAGCCATGGGGAGACAACCTTCTGAGGATCCAACCAAAACCATCACTTTACCATACATAGCAGGGGTTACCAAAAAGATTTCCAAAATCTTAAACAAACACAAGATCTAGGTTCGTTTCAACATAGTACACAAACTCCGTGATTTAATCCCATCTGTAAAGGATGTGATTCCTGACATGCAATATACCCTGGTGTCTACAAACTAAGTTGTGGCTGCGGCAGCAGTTACATTGTGGAAACGAAACGACATGTCTCGGACCGCGTTCGTGAACACAAGGCAGGTCTGAAACACGGTAGGACCAATACCTCTGACGTTGCTGATAATTGTTTTAACGCTGTGGGCTCACACTAAATTGATTTTTCCAAGACGGAGGTACTCTGCAAACCTACCGGCTAGCTTCAGAGATTTGTTCATGAAGCCATCCAGATATATAAACACAGACACAACTTCAACCGAGATGATGGGTACAAACTGAGCAATCATTGAAATGACGTTATTAACCAGGTAAAGTATTAACTGACTGTAATGTTTCCATCCTACCTGCCTATGTCAGCTGTTATTTCCGACTCTGTCTCTCTCTATGCCTCTCTCTTAGATTTATCATGCTCACATGTCCTTTGCTTTGCACTCTCATGCCTTTGGATTTCACTCGCATGCTCACATGTCCTTTGGATTGCACTCTCATGCTCACATGTCTTTTGGATTGCACTCTCATGCTCACATGTCTTTTGGATTGCACTCTCATGCTCACATGTCCTTTGGATTTCACTCGCATGCCTTTGGATTGCACTTTCATGCTCATATGTCCTTTGGATTTCACTCGCATGCCTTTGGATTGCACTCTCATGCTCACAAGTCCTTTGGATTGCACTCTCATACTCACATGTCCTTTGGATTGCACTCACATGTCCTTTGGATTGCACTCTCATGCTCACATGCCCTACAGTCCATCTCTCACAATCACTGAACGTTATTAACCAGGTAAAGTCATAACTCGCTGTGATGCTTCCATCCTTCCTGCCGTTTGGCTGTTATCTCCGACTCTCTGAGTTGCATTGCTCTGTGGGATGCCTTGCATTAACGGGCTGGTGTCTCACTTACATGGCCACTTCTGCTCCCTTAGCCTCGATGTATAATTGGTTCTTACTGCGTTATGGGGCTGTGTCTCTCACTGGAATGGTCACAGTTGCGGTGGTTCTCTTGCGTTGACGCCCTCGCCTCGTGGAGGCCGCTCTTCGATCTCACATTAACAACATGCTAATCTCTCACATTAACATCATGCTAATCTCTCACATTAACATCATGCCAATCTCTCACATTAACATAGCCACTTCCGTGCCCTCTAATCTCTCACATTAACATCATGCCAATCTCTCACATTAACATAGCCACTTCCGTGCCCTCTAATGTCTCACATTAACATCATGCTAATCTCTCACATTAACATAGCCACTTCCGTGCCCTCGTCCAGGAGGCCGCTCTCCTATCTTACATTAACACGCTAATTGCTCACATTAACATCACTAGCCCCGCCCACTTCTTTATGACGCTTGGGCTACACCCATTTCAAACCTTTCAAAACAGTCTGCCTCAGCAGCAAACCATGCTTTTCCCACCTGATGACGGACGCTTCTGTTGCGCCCGAAACGTCGTGATTTATTTTCTACCCACGTGACTTTACCGAAAGAACCAAAGAGTATGGATTCCTGCAGTCACGAAAGCTTCCAATTAAGATTTATTAGAGATATTTGTGTGTGTGTGGAAAAAAACGCTGTGTGGTTAGCGCACTGCCCTCTGAACCCGACCAACCTAGTTCAATTTCCGGCCACGACTAACATCAGTGGCAAATTGTATCTAAACCTGTCCAGGTCCTCTCCTAGGTCGACTCGGCCGTAAATGAGTACGCGGTTTAGTGTAAAATTGGTCACTAGGAAGATGGCACTTTCCGATTGTGGGGTTTGCAATTCTACCCCCTTTTGTGCCGTGCCGACCGTAATAGGTGCTCGCTAACAGCCGCCTATAACAACTAGTTTGTGCGTGGTCATCACCCATCCAAGGCAACTACCCAGGCTCAACCCCGTTTACCTTCCCAGAGCAAACATACGCGGCATAATTTCGTCCGCTCTCAACACGTTTATCTCGAAATCGCATTTTACTCCACACGTTAAAGTCTGGACTGAGGTCAGAATTCATATAAACACCGTAATGGGATTGCAGATGGGATATCGATCATTGACTGTGGTGGGGTTGTAACGATGACTCAACGGTTAGCGCTCTGCTATTACGACCTCAGTCACCTGGGTTCGATTCCCAGCCACGACTAACACCAGTGGCGAGTGATATATTTGCCCTCCCCGTCCTGGGAATTCATCGAATACGCACGGACCGGCGTGTTGAAGGTACGGCCAATCAACCTGCAGGGCCGACACGGCGTGGGACAGGGCCTTCACACAGCAGTCAATTGACAACGGATTGCAATGAATTCAAGCGTTGCCGGTTGCAGTGAGTTGCATGGTTATGCAAGCTGGGTAGAAGTACGAACAGTGGAATACAGAAGAGGCAAAGCCTGCGCGTTGGGCACACTCCGAGTTTGACGAAGGACGTTCCGGAAGGATTTGGTGCAAAAGGGCAAGGGACAGTAACGTCACTACGAACTTTCAAGGACGGGGCAGGATGGAGTCGTCACGGTCGTTGAGCACAGCCCAAGCATGCCAGCAACAAGCAGCACTATTACATTTAGAATGAATAAAACTTGATACATTTCTTGAATTGAGCAGGGTGAAAATAACTGGGGGAAAAGAGACGATGACGGGAGGAGGGAACTCCAGAGTGGAACAGTGCGAGGGAAGAAACAGAAATAGACGTGAGGTGACCCGCAGTTTGGTGAGTGAGTGAGTGGGTGTGTGAGTGAGTGGGTGTGTGAGTGAGTGGGTGTGTGAGTGAGTGGGTGTGTGAGTGAGTGGGTGTGTGAGTGGGTGTGTGAGTAAGTGGGTGTGTGAGTGAGTGGGTGTGTGAGTGGGTGTGTGAACGAGTGAGTTGGTGTGTGAGTGGGTGGGTGAGTGAGTTAGTTGGTGTGTGAGTGGGTGGGTGTGTGAGTGGGTGTGTGAGTGAGTGGGTGTGTGAGTGAGTGGGTGTGTGAGTGGGTGTGTGAGCGAGTGAGTTGGTGAGTGAGTGAGTGGGTGTGTGAGTGAGTGGGTGTGTGAGTGGGTGGGTGTGTGAGTGGGTGTGTGAGTGAGTGAGTTGGTGTGTGAGTGGGTGGGTGTGTGAGTGAGTGGGTGTGTGAGTGGGTGGGTGAGTGAGTGTGTGAGTGAGTGGGTGTGTGAGTAAGTGGGTGCGTGAGTGGGTGTGTGAGTGAGTGGGTGTGTGAGTGAGTGGGTGAGTGAGTGTGTGAGTGAGTGGGTCAGTGGTGCGTGAATGAGTGGGTGTGTGAGTGGGTGCATGAGTGAGTGAGTGGGTGCATGAGTGAGTGAGTGGGTGCGTGGTGCGTGAATGAGTGGGCGCGTGAGTGGGTGCATGAGTGAGTGGGTGAGTGTGTGCGTGAGTGAGTGGATAAGTGGGTGGATGAGTGAGTGGGTGAGTGAGTTCGTGCGTGCATGAGTGGGTGAATGAGTGGTTGCGTGAGTGGGTGGATGAGTGAGTGGGTGGATGAGTGAGTGTGTATATGCGTGAGTGAGTGGGTGCGTGAGTGGGTGGGTGAGTGAGTGAGCGAATGGTGCGTGAGTGAGTACGTGAGTGAGTGCATGAGTGAGTGGGTGAGTGTGTGTGAGTGAGTAGATAAGTGGGTGGATGAGTAAGTGGTTGAGTGAGTTCGTGCGTGCATGAGTGGGTGAGTGAGTGGTTGCGTGAGTGAGTGGATGAGTGAGTGGGAGGATGAGTGAGTGAGTGGATGAACAGAGTCTGTTCGACCGGGTGGAGGAATCAATGAGTCTGAGCCAAAGATCTGCTGCTTGGCAGAGAGAGAGAGAGAGAAATAAAAGGCGATGCTATTGTGGAAGAAGTGGTGGCCTCTTTTTGAGTTTTGCGTGGAGATTACAACCTCTGTGCTTTGTAACCCATTCACTGTCACGGAGCAGAGTCGCTAATCGAATTATTCGCCCACACATAGATGCAAGATTTCTCACGGGTTTTTAACTAAGTACACACACGCACATATATATAAGGTGCAGAACTCTGCCGGATATGAAATGATATTAATGGTGAAGGCGTGGGAAGGAACTCGCAAAGTTCTAACGGAGTCACCACGGAACTGTGTTCGCAAAGCAAGAGACTGCGTTCTATCTGAGGGGCCGTCCATAAATGACGTCACGCGATTTTGGAATTTTTGACCCCCCCCCCCCACTTCGTCACACGACGTCACAAAAAGTCAGAACACCCCTCAAATATGACGTCACAAAGCTCTGCTCACCCCCCCCCCCAAAAAAAAATATATAAAATATGCTTCAAATCGCTTTAAACTTTTGTCATTGTAGTGCGTATTTAATGTGCCGAGCTGCGCTCTGATGTTGTAGGAGAAAACATTTATTAAAAAGTCTATTTAATTAAGTAAAACGTGTTGTCTATATTTATTTAAAGTTGCGCATTTTTACGTGACGTCACATTTCTCAATCAGAACCCCCCCCCCTCGTCACACATCGTCACAAATGTCTGACCCCCCCCACACACACCCAGGTGCGTGACGTCATTTATGGACGGCCCCTGAATGTAAAACCAAGCTGCACCCGATCTCGAACGTGCTGACAGCTGCAGGTGTCATAGGCTCTGGGGCGACGTCGTGTGAAGCAGTGCAGGAAAGCGCACCAACATCAGTTGTTGTGCTGTTCCGCTATGACCCCGGGCATACACATGCACTCTGCAACCACCAAATGGCACTGCGCGGCGTGGCGAAGTGTGGTAAAATAACCCACGACGACCCGCAACGCGAAGACTTTGTTAAATCGTGAACTCAGCTTCAAGTTGGTGTCGGGTCAGCCTCGGTGAGTGTGCGTGTGTATGAGAGGGTGAGTGTGTGTGGGTGAGTGTGTGTGTGTGGGTGAGTGTGTGTGTAGATGAGAGGGTGAGTGTGTGTGTAGGTGAGAGGGTGAGTGTGTGTATGTAGATGAGAGGGTGAGTGTGCGTGTGTAGATGAGAGGGTGAGTGTGTGTGTAGGTGAGAGGGTGAGTGTGTGTGTAGGTGAGTGTGTGTATGTAGATGAGAGGGTGAGTGTGCGTGTGTAGATGAGAGGGTGAGTGTGTGTGTAGGTGAGAGGGTGAGTGTGTGTGTAGGTGAGAGGGTGAGTGTGTGTGGGTGAGAGGGTGAGTGTGTGCGTGTAGGTGAGAGGGTGAGTGTGTGTGTGTGAGAGGGTGAGTGTCTGTGTGTAGGTGAGAGGGTGAGTGTGTGTGTGTAGGTGAGAGGGTGAGTGTGTGTGGGTGAGAGGGTGAGTGTAGATGAGAAGGTGAGTGTGTGTGTAGGTGAGAGGATGAGAGTGTGTAGATGAGAGGGTGAGTGTGTGTGTAGGTGAGAGGGCGAGTGTGTGTGTGTAGATGAGGGGTGAGTTTGTGTGGGTGAGAGGGTGAGTGTGTGTGTAGGTGAGAGGGTGAGTGTCTGTGTAGGTGAGAGGGTGAGTGTGTGTGTAGATGAGAGGGTGAGTGTGTGTGTAGGTGAGAGGGTGAGTGTGTGTGTAGTGAGAGGGTGAGTGAGTGTGTGTGGGTGAGAGGGTGAGTGTGTGCGTGTAGGTGAGAGGGTGAGTGTGTGTGGGTGAGAGGGTGAGTGTCTGTGTGTAGGTGAGAGGGTGAGTGTGTGTGTGTAGGTGAGAGGGTGAGTGTGTGTGGGTGAGAGGGTGAGTGTCTGTGTGTAGGTGAGAGGGTGAGTGTGTGTGTGTAGGTGAGAGGGTGAGTGTGTGTGGGTGAGAGGGTGAGTGTCTGTGTGTAGGTGAGAGGGTGAGTGAGTGCGTGTAGGTGAGAGGGTGAATGTGTGTGTAGGTGAGAGGACGAGTGTGTGTGTGTAGATGAGGGGTGAGTTTGTGTGGGTGAGAGGGTGAGTGTGTGTGTAGTGAGAGTGTGAGTGTGTGTGTAGGTGAGAGGGTGAGTGTGTTTGTAGGTGAGAGGGTGAGTGAGTGCGTGTAGGTGAGAGGGTGAATGTGTGTGTGGGTGAGAGGGTGAGTGTCTGTGTGTAGATGAGAGGGTGAGTGTGTGTGTAGGTGAGAGGATGAGTGTGTGTAGATGAGAGGGTGAGTGTGTGTGTAGGTGAGAGGGTGAGTGTGTGTGTAGGTGAGAGGACGAGTGTGTGTGTAGATGAGGGGTGAGTTTGTGTGGGTGAGAGGGTGAGTGTGTGTGTCGTGAGAGTGTGTGTGTAGATGAGAGGGTGAGTGTGTGTGGGTGAGAGGGTGAGTGTCTGTGTGTAGGTGAGAGGGTGAGTGTGTGTGTGTAGGTTAGAGGGTGTGTGTGAGAGAGTGAGTGTGTGTGTAGATGAGAGGGTGAGTGTGCGTGTAGTGAGGGTGAGTGAGTGTGTGGGTGAGATGGTAAGTGAGTGTGTGTAGGAGTGAGGGTGAGTGAGTGTGTGTAGGTGAGAGGGTGAGTGTGTGTGTAGATGAGAGGGTGAGTGTGTGTGTAGTGAGAGGGTGAGTGAGTGTGTGTGGGTGAGAGGGTGAGTGTGTGAGTGTAGGTGAGAGGGTGAGTGTGTGTGTGGGTGAGAGGGTGAGTGTGTGATTGTTGGTGAGAGGGTGAGTGTGTGTGTGGGTGAGAGGGTGAGTGTGTGTGTGTCGATGAGGGGTGAGTTTGTGTGGGTGAGAGGGTGAGTGTGTGTAGGTGAGAAGGTGAGTGTGTTTGTGGGTGAGAGGGTGAGTGTGTGTGTGTAGATGAGAGGGTGAGTGTGTGTGTAGATGAGAGGGTGAGTGTGTGTGTATGGTTGAGAGGGTGAGTGAGTGTGTGCAGTGAGAGGGTGAGTGTGTGTGTGCAGTGAGAGGGTGAGTGTAGGCGAGAGGGTGAGTGTGTGTGTGTAGATGAGAGGGTGAGTGTGTGTGTGGAGATGAGAGGGTGAGTGTGTGTGTAGATGAGAGGGTGAGTGTGTGTGTGTAGGTGAGAGGGTGAGTGTGTGTGTGTAGGTGAGAGGGTGAGTGTGTGTGTAGATGAGAGGGTGAGTGTGTGTGTGTAGGCGAGAGGGTAAGTGTGTGTGTAGATGAGAGGGTGAGTGTGTGTGTATGGTTGAGAGGGTGAGTGTGTGTGTGTGGGTGAGAGGGTGAGTGTGTGTGTGTAGGTGAGAGGGTGAGTGTGTGGGTAGATGAGAGGGTGAGTCTGTGTGTCGGCGAGAGGGTGTGTGTGTAGATGAGAGGGTGAGTGTGTGTGTATAGATGAGAGGGTGAGTGTGTGTGTAGATGAGAGGGTGAGTGTGTGTGTAGTGAGAGGGTGAGTGTGTGTGTGTAGGTGAGAGGGTGAGTGTGTGTGTGTAGGCGAGAGGGTAAGTGTGTGTGTAGATGAGAGGGTGAGTGTGTGTGTATGGTTGAGAGGGTGAGTGTGTGTGTGTGGGTGAGAGGGTGAGTGAATGTGTGTAGATGAGAGGGTGAGTGTGTGTGTGTAGGTGAGAGGGTGAGTGTGTGTGTGTAGGTGAGAGGGTGAGTATGTGGGTAGATGAGAGGGTGAGTCTGTGTGTCGGCGAGAGGGTGTGTGTGTAGATGAGAGGGTGAGTGTGTGTGTATAGATGAGAGGGTGAGTGTCTGTGTGTAGGTGAGAGGGTGAGTGTGTGTGGGGATGAGAGGGGAGTGTGTGTGTAGGTGAGAGGGTGAGTGTGTGTGCAAATGAGAGGGTTAGTGTGTTTGTAGATGAGAGGGTGAGTGCGTGTGTAGGTGAGAGGGTGAGTGTGTGTGTAGATGAGAGGGTGAGTGTGTGTGTAGGTGAGAGGTGAGTGTGTGTGTGTAGGTGAGAGGGCGAGTGTGTGTGTAGATGAGGGGTGAGTTTGTGTGGGTGAGAGGGTGAGTGTGTGTGTGTAGGTGAGAGGGTGAGTGTGTGTGTGGGTGAGAGGGCGAGTGTGTGTGTGGGCGAGAGGGTGAGTGTCTGTGTGGATGAGAGGGTGAGTGTGATTGTAGATGAGAGGGTGAGTCTGTGTGTCGGCGAGAGGGTGAGTGTAGATGAGAGGGTGAGTGTGTGTGGATAGATGAGAGAGTGAGTGTCTGTGTGTAGGTGAGAGGGTGAGTGTGTGTGTAGGTGAGAGGGTGAGTGTGTGTGTGTGGGGATGAGAGGGGAGTGTGTGTGTGGATGAGAGGGTGAGTGTGTGTGTAGATGAGAGGGTGAGTGTGTGTGTAGATGAGAGGGTGAGTGTGTGTGTATGTGAGAGGGTGAGTGTGTGTGTGTAGGTGAGAGAGGGAGTGTGTGTGTGTAGATGAGAGGGTGAGTGTGTGTGTAGATGAGAGGGTGAGTGTGTGTGGGTGAGAGGGTGGGTGTCTGTGTGTAGGTGAGAGGGTGAGTGTGTGTGTGTAGGTGAGAGGGTGAGTGTGTGTGTAGATGAGAGGGTGAGTGTGTGTGTGTAGGTGAGAGGGTGAGTGTCTGTGTGTAGGTGAGAGGGTGAGTGTCTGTGTGTAGATGAGAGGGTGAGTGTGTGTGTAGTGAGAGGGTGAGTGTGTGTGTGTAGGTGAGAGGGTGAGTGTGTGTAGGAGAGAGGGTGAGTGTGTGTAGGTGAGAGGGTGAGTGTCTGTGTGTAGATGAGAGGGTGAGTGTGTGTGTGTAGATGAGAGGGAGAGTGTGTGTGTAGCTGAGAGGGTGAGTGTGTGTGTAGGTGAGTGGGTGAGTGTGTGTGTGTAGGTGAGACGGTGAGTGTGTGTATAGATGAGAGTGTGAGTGTGTGTGTAGATGAGAGGGTGAGTGTGTGTGTAGATGAGAGGGTGAGTGTGTGTGTAGTGAGAGGGTGAGTGAGTGTGTGTGGGTGAGAGGGTGAGTGTGTGCGTGTAGGTGAGAGGGTGAGTGTGTGTGGGTGAGACGGTGAGTGTCTGTGTGTAGGTGAGAGGGTGAGTGTGTGTGTGTAGGTGAGAGGGTGAGTGTGTTTGTAGGTGAGAGGGTGAGTGAGTGCGTGTAGGTGAGAGGGTGAATGTGTGTGTGTGTGGGTGAGAGGGTGAGTGTCTGTGTGTAGATGAGGGGTGAGTTTGTGTGGGTGAGAGGGTGAGTGTGTGTGTAATGAGAGTGTGAGTGTGTGTGTATGAGAGGGTGAGTGTGTATGTGTAGATGAGAGGGTGAGTGTGTGTGGGTGAGAGGGTGAGTGTCTGTGTGTAGGTGAGAGGGTGAGTGTGTGTGTAGATGAGAGGGTGAGTGTGTGTGTGTGTGTAGGTTAGAGGGTGTGTGTGTGGGTGAGCGGGTGAGTGTGTGTGTAGATGAGAGGGTGAGTGTGTGTGTGTAGTGAGGGTGAGTGAGTGTGTGTGGGTGAGATGGTAAGTGAGTGTGTGTAGGAGTGAGGGTGAGTGAGTGTGTGTGGGTGATAGGGTGAGTGAGTGTGTGTGGGTGAGAGGGTGAGTGTGTGTGTAGATGAGAGGGTGAGTGTGTGTGTAGTGAGAGGGTGAGTGAGTGTGTGTGGGTGAGAGGGTGAGTGTGTGAGTGTAGGTGAGAGGGTGAGTGTGTGTGTGGGTGAGAGGGTGAGTGTGTGATTGTAGGTGAGAGGGTGAGTGTGTATGTGGGTGAGAGGGTGAGTGTGTGTGTAGATGAGAGGGTGAGTGTGTGTATAGGTGAGTGGGCGAGTGTGTGTGTCGATGAGGGGTGAGTTTGTGTGGGTGAGAGGGTGAGTGTGTGTAGGTGAGATGGTGAGTGTGTTTGTGGGCGAGAGGATGAGTGTGTGTGTGTAGATGAGAGGGTGAGTGTGTGTGCAGTGAGAGGGTGAGTGTGTGTGTAGGCGAGAGGGTGAGTGTGTGTGTGTAGATGGGAGGGTGAGTGTGTGTGGGTAGATGAGAGGGTGAGTCTGTGTGTCGGCGAGTGTGTGTGTGTGTAGATGAGAGGGTGAGTGTGTGTGTGTATAGATGAGAGGGTGAGTGTGTGTGTGTGTAGGTGAGAGGGTGAGTGTGTGTGTGTAGGCGAGCGGGTGTGTGTGTGTGTAGATGAGAGGGTGAGTGTGTGTGTATGGTTGAGAGGATGAGTGTGTGTGTGTGGGTGAGAGGGTGAGTGAGTGTGTGTAAATGAGAGGGTGTGTGTGTGTAGGTGAGAGGGTGAGTGTGTGGGTAGATGAGAGGGTGAATCTGTGTGTCGGCGAGAGGGTGTGTGTGTAGATGAGAGGGTGAGTGTGTGTGTATAGATGAGAGGGTGAGTGTCTGTGTGTAGGTGAGAGGGTGAGTGTTTGTGTAGGTGAGAGGGTGAGTGTGTGTGTGGGTGAGAGGGCGAGTGTGTGTGTGGGTGAGAGGGTGAGTGTGTGTGTAGATGAGAGGGTGAGTGTGATTGTAGATGAGAGGGTGAGTGTGTGTGTAGGTGAGAGGGTGAGTGTGTGTGTAGGTGAGAGGGTGAATGTGTGTAGGTGAGAGGGTGAGTGTGTGTGTGTAGGTGAGAGGGTGAGTGTGTGTGTGTAGATGAGAGGGTGAGTGTGTGTGTGTAGGTGAGAGGGTGAGTGTGTGTGTGTAGATGAGATGGTGAGTGTGTGTGTGTGTAGGTGAGAGGGTGAGTGAGTGTGTGTAGATTAGAGGTTGAGTGTGTGTGGGTGAGAGGGTGAGTGTCTTAGTGTAGGTGAGAGGGTGAGTGTGTGTGTGTAGATGAGAGGGTGAGTGTGTGTGTATAGATCAGAGGGTGAGTGTCTGTGTGTAGGTGAGAGGGTGAGTGTTTGTGTAGGTGAGAGGGTGAGTGTGTGTGTGGGTGAGAGGGCGAGTGTGTGTGTGGGTGAGAGGGTGAGTGTGTGTGTAGATGAGAGGGTGAGTGTGTGTTTAGGCGAGAGGGTGAGTGTGTGTATGGATGAGAGGGTGAGTGTGATTGTAGATGAGAGGGTGAGTGTGTGTGTAGGTGAGAGGGTGAGTGTGTGTGTAGGTGAGAGGGTGAATGTGTGTGTGTAGGTGAGAGGGTGAGTGTGTGTGTGTAGGTGAGAGGGTGAGTGTGTGTGTGTAGATGAGAGGGTGAGTGTGTGTGGGTGAGAGGGTGAGTGAGTGTGTGTAGGTGAGAGGGTGAGTGTGTGTGTAGTTGAGAGGGTGAGTGTGTGTGGGTAGGTGAGAAGGTGAGTGTGTGTATGTAGATGAGAGGGTGAGTGTGTGTGTAGGTGAGAGGGTGAGTGTGTGTGTGTAGGTGAGAGGGTGAGTGTGTGTGTAGGTGAGAGGGTGAGTGTGTGTGGGTAGGTGAGAGGGTGAGTGTGTGTATGTAGATGAGAGGGTGAGTGTGTGTGTAGGTGAGAGGGTGAGTGAGTGTGTGTAGGTGAGAGGGTGATTGTGTGTGTGTAGGTGAGAGGGTGAGTGTGTGTGTGTAGGTGAGAGGGTGAGTGTGTGCGTGTAGGTGAGAGGGTGAGTGAGTGTGTGTAGTGAGAGCGTGAGTGTCTGTGTGTAGAAGAGAGCGTGAGTGTCTGTGTGTAGATGAGAGGGTGAGTGTGTGTGTGTAGATGAGAGGGTGAGTGTGTGCAGGTGAGAGGGTGAGTGTCTGTGTGTGTAGGTGAGAGGGTATGTGTCTGTGTGTAGGTGACAGGTTGAGTGTGTGTGTGTGTGTAGGTGAGAGGGTGAGTGTGTGTGTAGATGAGAGGGTGAGTGTGTGTGTGTAGGTGAGAGGGTGAGTGAGTGTGTGTAGATGAGAGGGTGAGTGTGTGTAGGTGAGAGGGTGAGTGTGTGTGGGTGAGAGGGTGAGTGAGTGTGTGTGGGTGAGAGGGTGAGTGTCTGTGTGTAGGTGAGAGGGTGTGTGTAGGTGAGAGGGTGAGTGTGTGTGTGTAGGTGAGTGGGTGAGTGTGTGTGTGGATGAGAGGGTGAGTGAGTGTGTGTAGATGAGAAGGTGAGTGTGTGTGTGTAGGTGAGAGGGTGAGTGTGTGTGTGTAGGTGAGAGGGTGAGTGTGTGTGTGTAGGTGAGAGGGTGAGTGTGTGTGTGTAGGTGAGAGGGTGAGTGTGTGTGTAGGTGAGAGGGTGAGTGTGTGTGTAGGTGAGAGGGTGAGTGTGTGTTTAGGTGAGAGGGTGAGTGTGTGTGTAGGTGAGAGGGTGAGTGTGTGTTTAGGTGAGAGGGTGAGTGTGTGTGTAGATGAGAGGGTGAGTGTGTGTGTAGGTGAGAGGGTGAGTGTGTGTGTAGGTGAGAGGGTGAGTGTGTGTGTACGTGAGAGGGTGAGTGTGTGTGTAGGTGAGAGGGTGAGTGTGTGTGTAGGTGAGAGGGTGAGTGTGTGTGTGTAGGTGAGAGGGTGAGTGTGTGTGTAGGTGAGAGGGTGAGTGTGTGTTTAGGTGAGAGGGTGAGTGTGTGTGTAGATGAGAGGGTGAGTGAGTGTGTGTAGATGAGAGGGTGAGTGTGTAGATGAGAGGGTGAGTGTGTGTGTGTAGGTGAGAGGGTGATTGTGTGTGTGTGTAGGTGAGAGGGTGAGTTTGTGTGTAGGTGAGAGGGTGAGTGTGTGTGGGTAGGTGAAAGGGTGAGTGTGTGTGTAGGTGAGAGGGTGAGTGTGTGTGTAGGTGAGAGGGTGAGTGTGTGTGTGTAGGTGAGAGGGTGAGTGTGTGTGTAGGTGAGAGGATGAGTGTGTGTGTAGGTGAAAGGGTGAGTGTGTGTGTAGGTGAGAGGGTGAGTGTGTGTGTAGGTGAGAGGGTGAGTGTGTGTGTGTAGGTGAGAGGGTGTGTGTGTACGTGAGAGGGTGAGCGTGTGTGTAGGTGAGAGGGTGAGTGTGTGTGTAGGTGAGAGGGTGAGTGTGTGTGTAGATGAGAGAGTGAGTGTGTGTGTAGGTGAGAGGGTGAGTGAGTGTGTGTAGGTGAGAGGGTGAGTGTGTGTGTGTAGGTGAGAGGGTGAGTGTGTGTGTAGGTGAGAGGGTGAGTGTGTGTGTAGGTGAGAGGGTGAGTGTGTGTGTAGGTGAGAGGGTGAGTGTGTGTGTACGTGAGAGGGTGAGTGAGTGTGTGTAGGTGAGAGGGTGAGTGTGTGTGTAGGTGAGAGGGTGAGTGTGTGTGTAGGTGAGAGGGTGAGTGTCTGTGTGTAGGTGAGAGGGTGAGTGTGTGTGTAGGTGAGACGGTGAGTGTGTGTGTGTAGGTGAGAGGGTGAGTGTGTGTGTAGGTGAGAGGATGAGTGTGTGTGTGTAGGTGAGAGGGTGAGTGTGTGTGTGTAGGTGAGAGGGTGAATGTGTGTGTGTAGGTGAGAGGGTGAGTGTGTGTGTGTAGGTGAGAGGGTGAGTGTGTGTGTGTAGATGAGAGGGTGAGTGTGTGTGTGTGTAGGTGAGAGGGTGAGTGTGTGTGGGTGAGAGGGTGAGTGTGTGTGTGTGTAGTGAGAGGGTCAGTGTGTGTGTGTAGGTGAGAGGGTGAGTGTGTGTGTGTAGATGAGGGGTGAGTTTGTGTGGGTGAGAGGGTGAGTGTGTGTGTGTAGGTGAGAGGGTGAGTGTGTGTGTAGGTGAGAGGGTGAGTGTGTGTGGGTAGGTGAGAAGGTGAGTGTGTGTATGTAGATGAGAGGGTGAGTGTGTGTGTAGGTGAGAGGGTGAGTGTGTGTGTGTGTAGTGAGAGGGTGAGTGTGTGTGTGTAGGTGAGAGGGTGAGTGTGTGTGTAGGTGAGAGGGTGAGTGTGTGTGGGTAGGTGAGAGGGTGAGTGTGTGTATGTAGATGAGAGGGTGAGTGTGTGTGTAGGTGAGCGGGTGAGTGTGTGTGTAGTGAGAGGATGAGTGTGTGTGTAGGTGAGAGGGTGAGTGTGTGTGTGTAGTGAGAGGGTGAGTGTGTGTGTGTAGGTGAGAGGGTGAGTGAGTGTGTGTAGGTGAGAGGGTGATTGTGTGTGTGTAGGTGAGAGGGTGAGTGTGTGTGTGTAGGTGAGAGGGTGAGTGTGTGCGTGTAGGTGAGAGGGTGAGTGAGTGTGTGTAGTGAGAGCGTGAGTGTCTGTGTGTAGAAGAGAGCGTGAGTGTCTGTGTGTAGATGAGAGGGTGAGTGTGTGTGTGTAGATGAGAGGGTGAGTGTGTGCAGGTGAGAGGGTGAGTGTCTGTGTGTGTAGGTGAGACGGTAAGTGTCTGTGTGTAGGTGACAGGTTGAGTGTGTGTGTGTGTGTAGGTGAGAGGGTGAGTGTGTGTGTAGATGAGAGGGTGAGTGTGTGTGTGTAGGTGAGAGGGTGAGTGAGTGTGTGTAGATGAGAGGGTGAGTGTGTGTAGGTGAGAGGGTGAGTGTGTGTGGGTGAGAGGGTGAGTGAGTGTGTGTGGGTGAGAGGGTGAGTGTCTGTGTGTAGGTGAGAGGGTGTGTGTAGGTGAGAGGGTGAGTGTGTGTGTGTAGGTGAGTGGGTGAGTGTGTGTGTGGATGAGAGGGTGAGTGAGTGTGTGTAGATGAGAAGGTGAGTGTGTGTGTGTAGGTGAGAGGGTGAGTGTGTGTGTGTAGGTGAGAGGGTGAGTGTGTGTGTGTAGGTGAGAGGGTGAGTGTGTGTGTGTAGGTGAGAGGGTGAGTGTGTGTGTAGGTGAGAGGGTGAGTGTGTGTGTAGGTGAGAGGGTGAGTGTGTGTTTAGGTGAGAGGGTGAGTGTGTGTGTAGGTGAGAGGGTGAGTGTGTGTTTAGGTGAGAGGGTGAGTGAGTGTGTGTAGGTGAGAGGGTGAGTGTGTGTGTGTAGGTGAGAGGGTGAGTGTGTGTGTAGGTGAGAGGGTGAGTGTGTGTGTACGTGAGAGGGTGAGTGTGTGTGTAGGTGAGAGGGTGAGTGTGTGTGTAGGTGAGAGGGTGAGTGTGTGTGTGTAGGTGAGAGGGTGAGTGTGTGTGTAGGTGAGAGGGTGAGTGTGTGTTTAGGTGAGAGGGTGAGTGTGTGTGTAGATGAGAGGGTGAGTGAGTGTGTGTAGATGAGAGGGTGAGTGTGTAGATGAGAGGGTGAGTGTGTGTGTGTGTAGGTGAGAGGGTGATTGTGTGTGTGTGTAGGTGAGAGGGTGAGTTTGTGTGTAGGTGAGAGGGTGAGTGTGTGTGGGTAGGTGAAAGGGTGAGTGTGTGTGTAGGTGAGAGGGTGAGTGTGTGTGTAGGTGAGAGGGTGAGTGTGTGTGTGTAGGTGAGAGGGTGAGTGTGTGTGTAGGTGAGAGGATGAGTGTGTGTGTAGGTGAAAGGGTGAGTGTGTGTGTAGGTGAGAGGGTGAGTGTGTGTGTAGGTGAGAGGGTGAGTGTGTGTGTGTAGGTGAGAGGGTGTGTGTGTACGTGAGAGGGTGAGTGTGTGTGTAGGTGAGAGGGTGAGTGTGTGTGTAGGTGAGAGGGTGAGTGTGTGTGTAGATGAGAGAGTGAGTGTGTGTGTAGGTGAGAGGGTGATTGAGTGTGTGTAGGTGAGAGGGTGAGTGTGTGTGTGTAGGTGAGAGGGTGAGTGTGTGTGTAGGTGAGAGGGTGAGTGTGTGTGTAGGTGAGAGGGTGAGTGTGTGTGTAGGTGAGAGGGTGAGTGTGTGTGTACGTGAGAGGGTGAGTGAGTGTGTGTAGGTTAGAGGGTGAGTGTGTGTGTAGGTGAGAGGGTGAGTGTGTGTGTAGGTGAGAGGGTGAGTGTCTGTGTGTAGGTGAGAGGGTGAGTGTGTGTGTAGGTGAGACGGTGAGTGTGTGTGTGTAGGTGAGCGGGTGAGTGTGTGTGTAGGTGAGAGGGTGAGTGTGTGTGTGTAGGTGAGAGGGTGAGTGTGTGTGTGTAGGTGAGAGGGTGAGTGTGTGTGTAGGTGAGAGGGTGAGTGTGTGTGTAGGTGAGACGGTGAGTGTGTGTGTAGGTGAGAGGGTGAGTGTGTGTGTAGATGAGAGAGTGAGTGTGTGTGTAGGTGAGAGGGTGAGTGAGTGTGTGTAGGTGAGAGGGTGAGTGTGTGTGTGTAGGTGAGAGGGTGAGTGTGTGTGTAGGTGAGAGGGTGAGTGTGTGTGTAGGTGAGAGGGTGAGTGTGTGTGTAGGTGAGAGGGTGAGTGTGTGTGTACGTGAGAGGGTGAGTGAGTGTGTGTAGGTTAGAGGGTGAGTGTGTGTGTAGGTGAGAGGGTGAGTGTGTGTGTGGGTGAGAGGGTGAGTGTCTGTGTGTAGGTGAGAGGGTGAGTGTGTGTGTGAGACGGTGAGTGTGTGTGTGTAGGTGAGAGGGTGAGTGTGTGTGTAGGTGAGAGGGTGAGTGTGTGTGTGTAGGTGAGAGGGTGAGTGTGTGTGTGTAGGTGAGAGGGTGAGTGTGTGTGTAGGTGAGAGGGTGAGTGTGTGTGTAGGTGAGACGGTGAGTGTGTGTGTAGGTGAGACGGTGAGTGCGTGTGTGTCGGTGAGAGGGTTAGTGTGTGTGTAGGTGAGAGGGTGAGTGTGTGTGTAGGTGAAAGGGTGATTGTGTGTGTAGGTGAGAGGGTGAGTGGCGGTGACGTCACCACGACGCTTGTGCCAGGCTATGTGCACCCTGAGGCCACGTGAAGTGTCGAACGCCCGCTGGCAGGAGGTCACGGGGCAGACCCAGGTGCCACGGGTCGACTGACTGAGATGACTGGTTGATGCACCACCTGTGCCCCCTACTGTGCCAACCTGCTGTGCTTTAGCCACCCGGCGCTCCGCTCGCTGTTGTGAGCGTCGCTCCTCCGCCCTCCGTTGTTGTTGGAGGGCGACTACCTCCAACTGCCCAGTAGCATCCTTCACGAGCCTCCTCCACAGAGGCCGATCTTGACACCGCTGGTACCAGTCATCGGCAAGTCCACTCAGCTCCACGTCCTCCCGTACCACATCACTCCATCTCTTCTCTAGCCCGTGCCGCGCCCGCTTAGCCCCCTCAAGCCGGCCAAACAAAAGCTGTTTCGGCATGCGGTGGCTGGGCATGCGGGCTACATGACCCAGCCATCGCAGCCTTGCCTGCCGGAGGAGCTCACCGATGGGACCTTGCCCAGATCTTTCAAGGATTTGTGAGCTCCTCACACAATCCAGTCTGGTTAAACCCAGGATGGATCGTAGGCAGGCCAGCCTAAATGTTTCTAACCGGCGAAGATGTTCCATTAGGGGGGTCCACGTTTCGCAAGCGTAGAGAAGGGAGGGAATGACCGTGGCCGAGAAGACCTGAAGCTTAGTGCGGAGCGACAGACCAGGTAGCTTCCACACAGCGTTATGCAACCGATGAAAAGATATTGCCGCTCGACTGATTCGGAGTGAGACCTCTGCTGTTAAACTGGAGCCAGTCATAAGCACACTGCCCAGGTATGGGAAACTCTCCACTCTCTCCACAACTGCCCCATCACCGATTGGGAGTTGTGGGGGTGGAGTGTCCGATGGTACAAAATACCCAGGCAGGTGCTTAGTTTTGGTGGGGCTGATGGTAAGGCCCCACCTCTTAGTGGCACGCTCCAGTCTCAGCAGCAGCGTCTCCAACTCCTCCTCTGACTGAGCAGCTATTACCAAGTCATCAGCATACATAACGTGGTTGAGCAATAGGGAGCCATCCCTTGACCGCACCCGGGCATTGATTAGCCTCCCATTATATCTGTACCATAAGGAGATTCCCCCGATACAGCTATTGAAGGCTTCACGAACTACGTGGTCAAAATAGATGTTAAATAATGTGGGAGCCAGAGGACATCCCTGTCGCACCCCAAGGTGTACAGGGAATGGCTCTGACTCCCGGCCACGTAGTTTTACCCGGGCCCGCTCACCATCATGAAGGTCCTTAATGATCGTGAGCAGAGGGTCAGGTACTCCAAAAGCACGAAGAACGACCCAGAGCCCAGGCCTACTGATGGTATCATAGGCCTTGACCAGGTCAATAAAGCAGAGATGTAGGTCTTGTTGGAATTCCCTACACCTCTGCTGTAGCAGACGGACAGAAAATATGGCATCTGTGCAGGACCGCCCTTTCCTGAAACCGCATTGGGGCTCCGCAAGCCTCTCCTCAGCGTGCCTGGCAAGGCGATGCTGAATAATCCTTGCCAGGACCTTTCCCGGCACACTGAGGAGTGAGATGCCCCTGTAGTTGTTACAGTCTGTGCGGTCCCCCTTCTTAAAAAGGGGGACCACCAGGGCATCCTTCCAATCCTGCGGAACCCGTTCAGTGGTCCAGACTGTTGTTATGATGTCATATAGGGCAGTCTGTGCACAAACGCCACCCTCCCTCAGCATTTCGCTTGGGAGATCATCTCTGCCCGCTGCCTTTCCTGGTCTCAGACTCCGGATCGCCTTCAATACTTCCTCAGCAGATGGCACCTCAGCCAGCCACTCACAGGGGGTGACTTCATCCAATATTTGAGGCACCGCAGCCTCAGTAGGGTCATCCTCACTTTGTGCCACGGTGTTTTCCTGGCTGAGGGATTTTCCCTCCCCCAGGACCTCAGAGAAATGCTCAGCAAATCTGCGAACCTGTTCCTGGGGGTCGGAAATTGGATCACCGTTTTTTCCCCTAATGATGGTAATAGGTGTGGCGCTGCAGGTTACTTTTTTGATGGAGTTAAATAGAGATTTGTGATCACGGGCCACTGAGGCAGACTCCATCTCCTCAGCAACCCGCGACCACCACCCATCCTTGCAGCGCCTCACGGCTCTCCTTACCTCCGAGCGAAGGCTGCGGTAAGCCTCCTCATTCTCTGACGTGGGATTCTGTAGCCGATGACAGTGGGCCTGTCGCTTTTTCTCAACCATCCTGAACAACTCCTCTGTCATCCAGGGTGTCTGGGGAGGTCTGGACCGCGTACCCAAAGCAGCCATTGCAGCTGCATGAGTCACAGTCCTAAACCTCGCCCATTTACCCTCGACATCAGGAGGAGTCGGGGACGATGCCAATCCCAGCCGCAAGCGATGATGAAATTCTCGCTTGCAACTTTGATCAGATAACTGAGACCAGGCCACTTTAGGTTGGAATGGGGTCCTGGGTGTACACCCACCACCGGAGTGGAAGAATGGCAGGCGCATCTTACAGATGACTAGTCGATGGTCAGAGGGCAGATCAGCTCCACGGTAGGTCCTGGTGTCAAGGACATGGGCTCGCATTCGCTGGTCCGTCACTATGTAGTCCAGCAGATGTTCTTGCTTGGACCCGGCATGCATCCATGATGTTGTGTGGATGCGCCGATGCCGGAACAGCGTGTTGGTAATTACAAGCCCATGGGCTGCACAAAAATCTAGCAGCCTCCTACCGTTGTTATTGAGCTGATCTGGCCCATACCCTCCAATCACTCCAGACCAGGTGCCAGTATCATGACCAACTCGGGCATTGAAGTCACCCAACATGATGACTCTATCCCGAGGGGCCACTTTAGCCAGCACCTGTGACAGGAGGTCATAGAAGGCATCTGACTCATCGGCTTTGCCTGCATCCCTCCACGGATGTTTATCTTCGGTGGGGGCATAAGTAACCACGACCACCATTCCTCGCCTCCGGTTGATGGGAAGGCGAGCCCAAAGTAGCCTGGGGCTTACAGCTTCCCACACCTCACCGCCACGCTTCCACGCCCCCTTCATTCTTTTGTTCAAAAGAAGACCCACACCCTGTTGTTTGGCAGTCTGCTTCCCCGAGTAGAGGACTGTCCACCCCTCATGGTGGCAGGAGCCAGAGCCGGTCCACCGGACCTCCTGAATGCCGCATAGATCCAGGCGGTACCGGTCCAGCTCCCGACAGAGGAGTGGCAGCCTCTCCTCTGCAGTGAGCGTTCGAACATTCCACGTGGCCACCCGTAGTGGCTTTTCGTTGTTTCTGGAGTAGCCCCGAGGGTAGGTATTCAATCTCCTGGCTCCGCCAATTGGGGTTTGGCCAGGAGACGTCATAGACGCCTGGCCCCCCGGGGCCTCCGGCACAAGCTTAGTTGTTACATATTTCAGTTTAATTCGTGGTTTCGTGGTAATTAATTGAAGGTGGAGGGGTTACCAGCCCCTCGCACCCGTCCAGAGCCCCCGTTTAGCCCCTGTGGTGGACACATATGCCATGAGGGGAGGAGCCAATCAAAATTGGATCTCCCCCCACAGCGCTGTCCACGACAGAGTTGCCCATGTAGGTGAGAGTTTGAGTGTGTGTGTGTAGGTGAGAGGGTGTGTGTGTGTACGTGAGAGGGTGAGTGTGTGTGTAGGTGAGAGGGTGAGTGTGTGTGTAGGTGAGAGGGTGAGTGTGTGTGTAGATGAGAGAGTGAGTGTGTGTGTAGGTGAGAGGGTGAGTGTGTGTGTGTAGGTGAGAAGGTGAGTGTGTGTGTAGGTGAGAGGGTGAGTGTGTGTGTAGGTGAGAGGGTGAGTGTGTGTGTAGGTGAGAGGGTGAGTGTGTGTGTACGTGAGAGGGTGAGTGAGTGTGTGTAGGTGAGAGGGTGAGTGTGTGTGTAGGTGAGAGGGTGAGTGTGTGTGTAGGTGAGAGGGTGAGTGTCTGTGTGTAGGTGAGAGGGTGAGTGTGTGTGTAGGTGAGACGGTGAGTGTGTGTGTGTAGGTGAGAGGGTGAGTGTGTGTGTAGGTGAGAGGGTGAGTGTGTGTGTGTAGGTGAGCGGGTGAGTGTGTGTGTGTAGGTGAGAGGGTGAGTGTGTGTGTAGGTGAGAGGGTGAGTGTGTGTGTAGGTGAGACGGTGAGTGTGTGTGTAGGTGAGACGGTGAGTGTGTGTGTGTAGGTGAGAGGGTTAGTGTGTGTGTAGGTGAGAGGGTTAGTGTGTGTGTAGGTGAGACGGTGAGTGTGTGTGTAGGTGAGACGGTGAGTGTGTGTGTAGGTGAGACGGTGAGTGTGTGTGTAGGTGAGACGGTGAGTGTGTGTGTAGGTGAGAGGGTGAGTGTGTGTGTAGGTGAGACGGTGAGTGTGTGTGTGTAGGTGAGAGGGTTAGTATGTGTGTAGGTGAGAGGATGAGTGTGTGTGTAGGTGAAAGGGTGAGTGTGTGTGTGTAGGTGAGAGGGTGAGTGTGTGTGTGTAGGTGAGAGGGTGAGTGTGTGTGTAGGTGAGAGGGTGAGTGTGTGTGTGTAGGTGAGACGGTGAGTGTGTGTGTAGGTGAGACGGTGAGTGTGTGTGTAGGTGAGACGGTGAGTGTGTGTGTGTGTGTAGGTGAGACGGTGAGTGTGTGTGTGTGCAATTGAGCGGTTGGGCGCTGCGTTACGGCCCGAGTTCGATTCCCGCTCACGGCCTCCCCTAGGTCGACTCAGCCTCAAGTGAGTACCCGATGCGGCGTCGCTACTCGGGTATACAAAGACGAGCGGGCGGAGTGCCACCCGCACGCTCGTGTGCCGCTGCGGCCTTCACAGGTGCTGCTCTATATCAGCACTTGCCCCAACAGCACGTCAAGGCTACACGGGGTGGGGACCTTTGTCTTTGTGTGCGGTGGTTACCGAGAGGGATGGCTCGGCGAGGAGGCTGCGTGCCAGCTCCTCCGAGAGCGCCTCCTCCCAGGGGGCCGCGCGCTCCTGGGACAGCGCGCCCAGCACCAGCGACACCAGCAGCGTGAGCGCCAGTAAGTTGCTCATGTCTGCACACACACACACACGTGTGCACACACACACACGTGTGCTCATACACACACACACGTGTGCTCATACAAACGTATACACACACGTGTGCACACACACACGTGTGCTCATACACACACACGTGTGCACATACAAACGTACACACACGTGTGCACACACACACGCACGTGTGCACACACACACACACACGTGTGCACACACACACACACACACGTGTGCATATAAGTACATACACGTGTGCACATACAAACGTGCACACACACACGTGTGCACACACACACGTGTGCACACACACACGTGTGCACACACACACGTGTGCACATACACGCACGTGTGCACATACACACACACACGTGTGCATATAAGTACATACACGTGTGCACATACGCACACACACACGTGTGCACATACGTACACACACACACACGTGTGCACATACGTACACACACACACACGTGCATGCACGCGCAAGTAGGTTACTCATGTCTGCGCGATCCTACACACACACGCGTGTGCACAATACAAACAAAGACAAAGACCCCCCTGATAGCCTTTACAGACTGTTGGGGCAAGTTCTATTAGTGAGCACCTATGAGGCTGAGTCGACCTCGAAGAAGCCGAGAACCGGTTTAGATAATCGTCACTGGTGCTGGCGACCGTGAGCGGAAATCGAACTCGGGTTGCCGGGTTCGTAGCGCAGCGTAGCGCTAACCGCTACACTACCGCTCCCCACACACACAGACACGTGTGCACACACACACGCACGTGTGCACACACACACACACGCACGTGTGCACACACACACGCACGTGTGCGCACATACAAACACATGTGCACAAATACAGACGCGGCAGCAGGTACTCACATCTGAGCGATCCTACACAACGACAAAGGTCACCCGTATAGCCTGAACAGACTGTTTGGGGGCAAGTGCTGTTAGCGAGTAGCACCGACGAAGGCCGGCACGGCACATACGAAGGGATTCTACACGCACACACACACGTCTGCACATACATACCCACACACACACGTCTGCACATACATACCAACACACACACACACACGTCTGCACATACATACGCACACACACGTGCACACATAAACGAGGACATACGCTGGTCGTACACTTTACGAGCACGCACGAAACGCGAAATAAATAAATTACGTTTGATACGTAAAGAGGGATAACATATATTTTTTGAACTCTTAAGCAAAGTAGAATTGATGTCCACCGACTGATTACCCCTTCCAGGCCAAACTGGTTGTTGCAGCATTAGCTTATGAGACAAATCCTGAACTGGTTTCGCGTTCTTTGAGTCTCATCCGCAGGCTGTGGTCCGCTTAGAGAAAACGCGTCTGGGTTCATGAACACCACGGCGGCTCAACGCCATGGGTACGCAGATCACAGGAAGGTTGTGGGCAACCTCACATCGAAATACAGCCATACCATACCTGTCAACCCCTTTATCAGTGCCGCACCTTATTACAAACCAATTCAGACCTTATTGATCACCCCGTGCCCCTTGTAACAATCTCAACACAAACAAACAGACGCATTTTTGTTGCCCGTATTGAAACGTCTGTACGCCGTATGGACCTGCAAACTCAATTTCCCTGTACAAGAATACGGGGTAAACCCTATGGGTTGACACGGTGTGTAAATACCTCGATGTATGTCTCTTCATTCTACGTCGTTTCGCAAACACGTCGTCACTTTATTAACACCGCTGCGTGAGTTGCGTCGCCTCAACCGACGCTCACGTCACTGACAGCATCGTCCGTCCGTTCTCGTATGCGTCGCCTCTCAGCCTACGCCGACACCTACCCGGTAAATGGCTTTGATTGACGTCGTTCCGATATTCGTCGCCGCACGTTTCAGGAACGCAACACCGACGCAAACCGGGGTATTAGTGTAGCACTGTTTGGTGTTCGTGTTATTCCGCGTGCCGTGCCCATTGTGTGGGTCGTCTGACCATGCCTCGTCACGCTGGGCAATGCCGTCTGGTGAAGCTGGTGGGTTTAGGGATGGCTCAGGTAGCCTACCACCCACCACCGATGTTAGCCGTGGAATCAATGTAACTCAGTTAGCTGGTTTCGTAGGAAAATGCGTTAACTATATAGATAAAATAAATAAATCAACATATTCATTAACAACACTGTGGCCATTAAACTGAATAATACAATAGGTGACGTTTCGGGCAATGGCCCTTCTTCATAGCACACCGATGATATTCATATTATCGCAAGTTCTCACAAATTCCAACTTTCCTTTTTTTTCAAATAAATGCGGGAGCGGAGGAGTGGTGGCACAACGATTATTGCACTGTGCGTTAACCTCCCGATTCACCGTATCATACTGCCCAGCGTGGTGAAGTATGGTCAAATGACCTCCCATGACGCGGACGGCATGGGGGAGGCGCACATCCAGCAGTGGATTGAAAATGGACTCGAAATGAACAACTATACCATTGACTCATCTTATCCATCTATCTCCAAATACACTCCAATGCTCTCGCGTAATGAAGGTAACCAATCGCACCCATTGTGAATTTGCGTTGTTAACGCGCCACCTTTTTTAGTTTTTTGTTTTGCCCTGTGGGGGTGGCTCCGAGCGGAGTGTTATACTCGGATCTATCCGTCTGCACGTTTGTGCTCATTGAAGTTGCGCACAAGACCCCCGTTTGTTGCGCGGCGAGACACGCGCACTCCTTACGACTCTCTGCTAAGTTACGAGCGCGCATTCCGCCACGCGTGAAGCTTGTTTATCGGAGCATCCTCGGTAGTGCCATCGCCTTTACATTACACAGCGACGTTGGGCACGTGAACTCACGACGGTTTTCACAAGTGGTATATGTATACATATATGTATACCAAAAGTGGTATATGTATACATATATGTATTTATTTGTTGGGTGTTAAGCGCCGGCAACTGCTGCAACTGTCCGTTGCGGTGGACGAGACGCGGGCAACATGAGCAGCGCTTTCTCCGGATTATAAGACGCTCCGAAAAGTAGGGGCGTGGGTGTGCCAAGCGTGTTCGCGATCTTAAAGTTCTATATATACAGGACGCATATGGTCGCGCGCACACTTAGCGGATTGTAAGACGCGCCTCTAAACCGTCGCTTTAATGTACTTTGGAAGCGTATGTCTTATAATTCGAAGAGTACGATTGAGAGCGTATTTGAACACGTTGATCAGTGCGGATTGGTAAAGAGGCGGGAGGGGGCACAACCTAGGACAGATTCAGATATCACTCGCCACTGACGTTCGCCGTGGCTGGGGGTCGTTTTCAGTTTTCAGTTTCAGTTTATTTATTTTGGTATAGCCCTGTGAGCCATTCGGCTCTCGAATCGGGTGCAACCACAACAAAAAAAATAAAACAAAAACACGAGCAAGAAAACATCTTAAAGTGACTATGTTGACTGTGCAAACAGAAAATCCATGAAAAAAACCCAGCAAAATATTCCTGAAAAAGCATCGTACACCAACGCTGTGTGCAAAAAAAATCCCAGTGGGATGCAAGTCAAACAACCACAACAACAACAACAACCACAAGAAAACTTAGATCAAGGCCATCGGTCTAACTCCGTACTACAACAAAACAAACATGTCCAAACCAAAAACACGTCTTCGAAATCACCCAAAAATAAAGCCACAATTGCAACGTAACAGCGATCACATACTGCAGCGCGCTCACCGCTCGACCTCGGAACAGGCATCGTGTCCTCAAATCGCTGCGGCATCAGTGGTTAGATGAAACCCATAAACAGGCGTTGGGTCACGCACAAACGCGCCGCGACGCACGTGGATCGCGATTGTCATCAGCGTCCGATAGACCCTGCTGCTTATCGCTAATTTGGAAGCTGACATTACGACTGCCAGCATCGTGTGCTGTCGACAGCGACGCCACTTTGTCTGCCCGCCTTGAGCAAGGAAACACACGCAAGGATCTGAGTTAGCGGGGGGTTTTTTTCTTTACAAATCTCTGAAGTCGTGATCCAACAATCCTTTGAAAGAGAGCGTCACGGAGGTCCAATCGGACCACCCAGCCACGCAGCGTGGATTTGGTCATGGGCCCCTCCTGGTGCAGGGAATGAAACGGGGCCGCCCTCCCCTGTCCAATATCCACACACTCTTTGTAGCCCCCTAGCCTGAGTCCTCTCGGGCCCGTAAGCGCTCCGCCCCCCCCCTATGCCCGCCTTTCCCCCCCCCGCGGGGTTGCAGTTGCACCCCCCCCCCCCTGCACAACTCGATTAGCCACGCGGCGCGCATGGCACATTAATACAAGAAGCCGCGTCCTCGTGTTTCCGCAATGTGCTCCCTTCTTAAACGACGCGAGGAGTCACCAGTTGTACGCAGCTGGCCATTTGAGAACCCACGGGCGCGCATCGGCAGATCACCACGAGGATGATGCGACGCGCACCGCACCGGGGAATAACGCGAATGCAGGGACATCGGCGCGACATGTCAAAGTTTTGTTGTCACTTCGCGACGGTGGAGCGGCGGAAAAGTGGTTAGCGCATTGTGCTTCGACGCCTGCCTGCCTGCCTGCCTGCCCGCACACCTGAGTTAGATTCCCAGCTTGCGGGAAGGAACCGCGAATAGCAAAGCGACATCCGAGCCGGCCTCGGAGTCGTGCGCTTCGCGAGCCCGATAACGCGCACCGTGCTGCCGGTGACGGTGGTGGAGTGCAGCCGTGAGTCAATAAACCCTCGTGAGCGACGCGGCTTGGGGAGGCGTTCATCCAGCGGTGGATTTATGAAGTCGTATGAAAATGAATGAGCGAATGAGTGAAATAAACATGATATAATTACCTATGCTTCGGAGCTGTAAGACTGCAGACGGAGCTCGGCAGACCGTGGGATATTGACGATGGAACACCTTAAGCCTCCTCGTTCTGGCGCCTTTATATTGTGCGGGAGGGAGATGGGGGTGGTGGGAGTGTGGCGGAGGGGCGGGGGCGAGAGATGGGGGGGTGGAGAGAGAACTCCCCCTCCCCGATCGCAATATCTCCCCTCGCTCCCTCCCCCTACACCCCCCTCAGATTAACCTTCTCCAACCGGAAAAAAAGGCTTACGTACTTTACGGTTAAGTTCGCAGGATGACTGTGTGTCTCTCATATCGCATTCATTCACATCAACATTCATTCAACCCCCCCACCCCCCACCACCACCTCCACATCTAACAGTAAATGATGTCGTCTATTTTGTTTGCGAAGAACCACGCTCGTGACCCGGGCACACGTGCGTCACACAGCTAGAGAGAGAGAGAGAGAGACGCGTGGCGGACGTGCCATATTGGTGTGCGTCTACACGTGAGTTGGTGGTGTGGCCTGTAAGACGTGGTACGAGGAGGTGTGCGAGGGATGCAGTTTGCGCCCCTGTTCTCGAATGCCTGTGTGTGCGTACGTTGAACTTCTTTTGCACCGCACGTAACCAACCGTGCTGATCGGAGGTGCGTTCTCTGGGCTCTTCACAAACCCAGGGGTTTCACATGTCGTCCTCTCCTCCAGCTCTCAGTGCTACCCCCCCCCCCCCATCGCAGGACTTCAGTGGACAAGGATGAGAAAACCGTGCGTATACACGGATGCTGTTCTGCTTTCCAACACGGGGTTGTCCTCGGGATTGTTTAGAATTTCAGCGACCACACAAGTTGAGTGTCCTCGCGCAGGGCACGTCTCCAGATATGACGACGGCCGAGCGGATAACCCGCAAAGGTCCGCACAATCGGGTTCACGAACCTGCTGTGGCTGTCCTGCCATTTCTTGGCCACATCGCAACCCAGTGTGGTGCAAAAGTCTTGAATTGCGTGCACAGACTGTTATCCCCAGCGTAATATTTATAGATCGGGTGGCAGTCCTGAGTCGGTGGTGGTGGAAATTCAATACTAGATTTGAAGCTTTCGTGACTGCAAGGATCCATACTCTTTGGTTCTATTCGGTAAAGTCACGTAGGTAATTTTTGTTGTTTTATTTTTTTTTACCTACGTGACTTTACCGAATAGAACCAAAGAGTCTGGAAATTCAATATTCTTGTAACAGGGGTCAAGTGTGCCCATGGCACGAATGCTGAATACACTTCTCGCATAGTGGGACACAATATATGGTCCGCGCAGAGATGATGAGTTGAACCGACTCCCCTACTTAACGATGAAGAAAATCATCAACGTTCAACTATCGGGTATCGCCTGACCCTGTTTGCTGATTGTCAATTTTAATATTACATAATGCAAGCTGTTCCTTTGGGGAACCTGGAAAAAACACAAGAAGGTGACACGGTGGATAATATCCTGCACATTGGATAATACAACAGCCACGAGGGTTCGATTCCGGGCCACGCTAACGTCAGTGGCGAGTGATATCTGAAACCATCTTGGTCCCCCTCTAAACCAACTCGCGCTGGTCAGCGTGGTGAAGTATGGTCATAACCCCCCCCCCCCTCCCCATTACCCGTACGGCGTTGGGGAGGCCTTAATCCACATGTGGATTGGCAAAGTATGTTTTTTTTGTTTGCGGTGGTTAATGCAGACACGATTCCTCGTAAAAAGGTTTTCAGTTTTGTTGCCAGAAAAAAGGGGATACACCTATTCTTAAAGTATAATACGTTATTGTTTTTTTATATTCTTAGCTCTTTCGGTAAAGTCACGTGACTTTACCGAAAGAGCTAAGAATATGAATTACTGCAGTCACGAAAGCTTTCAATCAAAATTTATTGTTTTTTTATTATTTTATGATTAATATCGCGCACGTCCTGTTGACGCGGCCGTCCGTCCGTCTGTCACTGCATTCCCCGAGGACGCGACGTGCTGCCAGTCAGCCAGTAAAACTACAAAACGCGATTTAACCACGCTCAGTGCCGGATGATCCAAGTAGCAAAAGTAGCTACACACGTAGTAGTAGCTACGGGCCCCGCACTTTCAAGGGCCCCGCGCTAAATGCTTTCAAGCTATCAATTCCGGTTCAGTGATTCTGCACTTGCTCGATTACTATCGTACTATACTGCCTTTAAATTTATGAACGACTCGGTGTTCAAGGTTAGCGATTTGTCGTATTATCTGGCTGTATAGCAAATGAAAAAAGTACTTTACTTTCATATGCAAGTAAAACATTTATGCGTTTTAATATTACGTTTAAAAAAATATATATATTTAGGGCCCCTTTATAAGATATGCCACAAGCCCCGCACTAGCTTAATCCGGCACTGAGCACACTTGCATGTGATGTTTGTGCGTTGACCCAGAGCATATGCAGCCCTTTTGTCAATCCACTGGTGGATGAGCACCTCTCCACGCAGTACCAGTCGTTGGAGGTTATTTGACCATACTTCACCACGCTGGTCAATGCGGGTTGGTGAAGGCGGGGTTCGTACGAGCAGGAGAATAGTACAGTAGAACGATGAATGTTGCCGTAACGTCCACAAGGTAGCTCGGGAGAAGCCTACAGCACCTGTAGTATGCAAGGCGGACGCCCATCCAAGTAATATCCAGGCTCAACACGGCTTAGCTCCTGAGATCTGACGATATCTGATCATAGGATGTATATGGCCGACCGATATCAAATCACGTAGACGAGTGGCGGAAGCCTCTGAGTAGAGACACTGCTGCTCGTTATGGATGTAACGATGCAGAGAGTACCCAACTGAGGTCGATCCTTAGGCTCACGATTCATGGGCATCCACTCATAAGTATGAGAAACGAGTATTTGTGATGTTTGCAAATTGTTCCACCTAGGTGGTAGGGATTGAACAACACTGTACACATGAGGCTGACGACGTAACTTATACAATGTGGATAAGTCCGTGCCGACGACACAATACTCTTTATGTAATTCTGCAATTAAAGTCGCGACCCCGAATCCTTACAATTCTTCGAATCTCCGGCCGAGTGCCTGCTGTCAATCGATGTGGCATCCGGTAAACACCTCCCGTGTGGAGCCAAGCCACCGTTCACAGCATCTCCGATTAGCGCGGTTGGTTACGCACGGTGCGAAATAGGTGGAACACATGCGGTATATACAGCTGTTCGTGGTCGCAGTAGTAGTAGTAGGGCGGTATAGCGTGGTTGGCATGTGCCCTGATGCAAGGAGTTCAGAATCAGAACATGTATTCACACTGGAGGAATCCGATGAGCTATGAAGCTTTTTTTAGTTTTACTCACAGATGTCCAGAAGTCACAGATGTCTCAAATGGAGACCCATAATCAAATGGGGGCCTCTTCTCGGTCTATCGTGTTCCCCAAACCCGCTCTTCGTGACCCCCCACCCCCCCTCCGGCCCGAGGTGCCCCCCACTGCATTCCAACCGCTCTGCACGCTCGATGGCTATGCGACGTCACAAGGGCGGTGGGAAGGAGGGATTGGGCTGGCTCGACGATAGAAAGATCGCGAACATCATCATCATCATCATCTTCAGGGCGTCATCGGTCCAAAAATAGGGTCGTACAAAGGAGGCGGGAGTCGGACGCGGAGACGCGCTTCCGCCGCCAACATTATCCACGGCGACGTCGGCGAATCACGGTGGGGTTTTGCCGACAAGTGGCCCTCTCTCCCTCTCCATCTCTCTCTCCCTCTCTCTCTCTCTCTGCGAGGCCACGGCAGCAATCGACCTGTCCAGGTAAACACGAAGGCGCGGGTAAACACCGCGTCAAATATCCGGCAAAAGCGCGTGCGATATTTTCTGGGTTTGTCTCGAGCGAGCGAGCGAGAGAGAGAGAGGGCGAGAGGGCCCCGGGGGCTGAGCCAACGCCGTCTTGGCCATCGCGTGGGCGCGAGCAGCAGCAGTCGAGGGGGTGATTGGGTGGTGGTGGTGGTGGTGGTTGGGGGGGCGTCGAATCCGCTGGGTGCGCCTGGTGCGCTGTTCACACACACACACACGCGCACGGGCGCGCGCATCGCACGAGATATTTACACGCGCGCTACCATTCACTGAATGTGTTTTTAATGATTCGCCGGGTTTTTTTGTTGTTAAATCATGATGCGGGCTAACGATGACAATTGACTGGACACGCGGCGGATGCGCAACCTCGTTGTAATGAAGTGACGCCGACAAGATAGTGATCGGCGGGAACAGAGTGTTTATAACAATCGCGTCACCTTTGTCAATCCACTTCTGGGTGAAGGGCCCCCGCCCATTCAGTGTCAGTCACTGGTTGTTGTCGTTTGACTATACTGATCAGCGCCAGTTGCTGAATGAGGAGCCCAGATCCGTGAAAGTCTACGGTTTTTGTTTACGTCTCACAAAGCCCAGGTCCGATTTGGATATCAATCGCTTATTGATGTTCATTGCCTCTGGCCGGGAATCGAACTCAAGTTTCCGGGTTCATAGCCTACGCTGCGCTAACCACTGCGCCACCGCTCCGCTCGTCCGCGATAGAGCGATGCCCTCCCTCGACGTGGTGTGCAAATTCGCTGCGCTGATCCCGCCCGGGCGACGTGAAATGATGACACCGTGCTTTTGTATGGAGCCGTACAATTTAAAGCTGGAATGGGTAAATCATTAAGGTCCTTGCGTTTTCGCAGTCAACAATTAAGGGCGGGCATAACTCAATTAACACGAGTCGTTAGCGTTGCCTTAGCATAAACAGCCACCATCGATCCTCTCCCTAATGCGGGTCGTGCGGAGTTATTTTGACGAAACATCTCGGCGCTGATCAGTCGGTACCATTGCACAAGAAAGGGTGGCTGGGTGTAAGGGAGGCGCGTTTAAACCCCCTTTTCTCGCACCCACGAGGAGTCCGTGCCAACCCACCGGGCCACTCTAAAAGCCGAGTCCTGAAATTCTTCCCGACAGCGTGCCGCTCGAACTTCAATGGTGGCGATGCGGTGGGAAGGTTAATTCGAGCTGCGTGATTTCACCCTCGCGGAGACGCGCGCGATTGTCAAGCGACGGCAGAGCCGCGCGCCTGGCCCAGAGAGAGAGAGAGATGTGGGGGGGGGGGGGGGCTTTGCTCCGCGCGTGTGAGGGGGGCGACAGGGGGCGCCGTGGATGCGGGCACGGCGCAGGCGCAGGGTGTCTCGCTCGGTCTCGCGGATTTTGCGCGCGTTCGCGGGCGAAGCTCGCCGTGGACTTTTTGCGCCAAACCCGTCGCCTGAACCCTTTTTTCTCATCGTGTCCACTCCGAGCCCGCGATGGCTAACAGTTCTAGGTACCGCGCACGTGCAGTCCGAAGCTTCATTTCGCACCTAATTATATACCGATGTATTTTATGTCTTGAGTGGCTTTATAAACTAGAGAAAAACACGGAACTCTGTAGTATCCACAGCCATTTCAGGAGAGAGATGTGTGGTGTTGCCGGGTGAAATTGAGTGCTGCCCGCGGCGATTTAGCTACGCGGCAAGCAACGTAAATATAAGAAGAACAGTAATGGGTGCTCTTCATCATAGCTGGATACCACGTAACCATAGTTCGCTGTTGTTGGCCAATATGAATTAATTGGTTCCGCTAAAGTATTGCCAGCTAGCACGGTGATTAATTACACTGGTCTACAATTCTTTAGACGTCGTCTACTTCAGAGATGACATGTGCTGTCTATTATTTATTTTTACGTGCTGAATTCAAATATGACAATTAAAACAACTGATGGGCTACTGTTCCCAAGATATAAAAGTTTTTTTTTACATTATACATGTATGTATATTGTGTAGAGTTTTACTCATAAATTGTAAACCTAGGTCTTTTCATGTGTTTATGGTTGCTTTACATGACAACGTGTCACGTGTCCTGTTCATGTAACACTTTAAACATCAGCAAAGGGGATGTAGAGATAAAATGTATTATTAAACAAAAGGCAACAAACTATGACGTGTCTATAAGTAAATAGTTTAGTCCTTAGTCAGTGTCTACTCGGCCCTTCTTGGCCTGTCTCTTGTATTCATTACATGGGGCATCTCTTGTCACTGCCCAGCAATGGTCTGCAAGCATTGATGGGCTCCGTTTGCCCTGAGAGCGTTTCTCCATTGTCGCAATGTCCCGGTGGAGTCGCTCGCCATGCTCGTCGCTCGCTGCTCCACAGTTTGGTGGGAAAAAAATCTCTATGAGAGTGCAAAAAATGTATCTTTCGTGACATGTTAAAAATGTATCTTTCGTGACATGTTAAAAATTTATCTTTAGTGACATGTTGAAACCAAGGCTTTTGTATGCCTTGGGGAGGTTTTCCACCAACTCCCTGTAGTTGTGTGCCTTGTTGTTTGCGAAATAATGTTGCCACTAACTGTAAGGCTTTCCATGCCGTCTTTTCCTTGCCATGCAGTGCACTGTCAAATGAATCATCTCGAAGAAGTTCACGAATTTGAGAACTAACAAAGACACCATCCTTTATCTGAGCTTCACTTAACCTTGGAAATTTTCTACGGAGGTACTTGAATGCTGCTTGTGTTTTGTCCATGGCTTTGACAAAGTTCTTCATCAGACCCAGCTTGATATGTAAGGGTGGTAACAAAATCTTTCTTGATTCAACAAGTGGTGGATGTTGACAACTTTTCCTCCCAGGCTCCAATGACTTTCAGAGTGGCCAATCTACCTTAATGTAATGGGAATCTCTCGCACAACTATCCCATTTGCAGAGAAAACAGCAGCAGCACTTTGTGTATCCAGTCTGCAGACCAAGCAAGAGAGCAACAACCTTCAAATCGCCACAAAGATGCCACTGATATTGGTCATAGTTTATACACCTCAAAATTGTTTCATGTTGTCAAAGGTTTACTTCATATGGACTGCATGACCAACTGGAATTGATGGCAAAACATTGCTATTATGCAGCAAAACAGCTTTAAGACTCATTTTCGATGAATCAATGAACAGTCTCCCCTCATCTGGAGCATGAACGATGTTGAGGGCTAACCATCACGCCATCGATGTTGTTGCAGGCTACAAGATCACCTTCCATGAATAAGAATGGGACAAGATCCTTTTGACATACACGGAACATGGAAACCCTAACATCACCTGCCAGGAAATGCCACTGCTGCAGTCTGGAGCCCAACAGCTCTGCCTTACTCTTGGGTAGTTCCAAATCCCTGACAAGGTCTTACATTTCACCTTTTGTTATGCGGAATGGTTCAGGGGAGGTGGTTGGGAGAAAATCTGGGTCATGTGACCTTGATGGTTCAGGACCAGAAGTTTAATCCTCTTCCTCGTCTGACTCAAGTGAGAATGATTCTGGTGCATCAGAACGGGCAGTCTCCGTGGGGTACTGGGTTTATAGCTGATGGAATGTTTGGATAATGCACAGTCCACTTTTTCTTCTTTGACACACCTTTACCAACTCGAGGCGCCATGCAGAAGTAACAATTGCTGATATGATCTATTGGCTCTCTCCAAATCATTGGCACTGCAAAAGGCATATATTTCTCTGTTCAACCACTGGCGAAGATTTATTGCACAAGTGTTGCAGCATATGTGTGGGGCCCACATCTTGTCCTGATCTCGAATTTTGTAGCCAAAATAAAGGTGATAGGCTTTCTTAACCATAGTGGTTATACTGCGCTTTTGCGATGCAAAAGTCACTTCACCACAAACATAGCAGAAGTGATCTGCTTTGTTCACACAAGTACGAGGCATCTCTGCTCACTTTGACTCAACAGAAATGTGTCCCTTTGCAAAATCAAACACTGACAAATAAGAGCACGACACTGTATGATTTCTAGAGCTGATATAGGGCAATTTGTTCAGCAGAAGGATGTAAGCCTAGTTATGATTGCATCATCCATGACTTCTAGGACTAACATGATGCAATTCATATCATGCATGATGCAAGACCATGTTCAGATTGCATCATTCATTGTTTTGCTCAAAAATCAAGTATTGTCCGAACCCAGTCATAGATGTATTAATCGATTCAATCAAAGATGTATTTTAGTCATTTCTGGTTTAAATTGAGATCCCTTCCCTTTATAACTCACTTATTCTCCTAAATTGTCAACGGTCATATATACTGATCCAGTAGCATATCTTGAAAACTAGAGCCAATCAACAATTTTAAGGATCATTTTCATTCTCAGTGACCCAGAATTAGTACAGTTGGACTACATTTCTTTTGGAAGAATTTCGGCTGTAGACCAGTGTTATTGGATGCTGGCTTTAATTGATGGAGGTGTTTCAAATGCTTCCCAAGTGACAGTTGGCTGTCAAGTTACACGAGCGAAAATAGTAATATGAATAACGCCATTCATTTATCCGTTTTTCAGGAGGATCCTGCGTTGATAAGTTTGGACAGTTCCATTAATGAGCGTTTGGCCACCTCGCAGTTCCTGTTAAAGTGATGTCCAGGCTCAATCCGGCTTAACTTCGCAGATTTGACAGGTACATTCACGGTCATTTGGCCATTTGGTGGTGGTGAATTCAGTTTGGTGTACATGTCAAACAATTGACTTACTCCATAAATAAGCCACTTGCTCTGAAACTCGAGATCATTCCCATCAAAATGTCACCCCCATCTGTATAATTAAGACGCTTTTGAAATCTTAATTGAGGCTGCCTAATCAGTGGAACGGCCCGTTAATGGGGAGTGGGATACGGCACCATGGCTAGTCAAGAGTGCTCGACTTGCAACTGTAAAGCCACGAGTTCAAATCAGCCCATCATTCCTCCTGGTTGGATAAAATAAGTACCCCCCCCATCTAATCCCCCCCCCCCCCTCCTTTGCCCTAGCAGTTTTATTTGCAATCCAGGCTTCTGCGGTCTGTCTGTGTGGGGGCTCCGGTGCAGTTGCACTGCCTCCACACTCGATGTGCAGCACGCTTCCCTGGAATCGCCCCGACCAACAGTGAGACACAAACGCAAAGTGAAAATGAGGTTGTGCGAAACTCACGCGGTGGGTTAGGGCGCGGGGTTGGTATCAGCGGTAGGGCTATTACTAGTCGCTGGCAGACTAATTGATGAGGGTTATTGTGATGACTGGCACAAGTGGCTGGGTGGTTAGGGTCAGTAGAAGGGCCAGCAGCAGTGGCTAGTTGGCTATGATTCACCGGGGGTGGCTAGTACTCGATGTTGTATCACGAGCGCGCGAATCGTTTTGCAATAAATGACATGTTTACACCTCCAAACCCAAACAAAACAGAGACAAACAATATACTCGTAAGGATGGGGTAGGGGCTGATTTGCAACGATCGTCTAGTGTTGAAGAGGCGCGCGCCCATTCATTCTCGCAAGGCCCCTGCGTGTATTTGTAGCCTGCCCGCCCGGCACAGGGGGTCAGCGCCGTATAAATAGAAGCCACGTTCGTTTGACGATTCCATGAATTATCCTTCACCCTGCATACATGTTATATATATAGGACAGGCATACAAAGAAACTAACAAAAAACCCAATCAGAACAAAAATCACTGGGCGTGATTTATATGCAAATGAGTGGGCCATGGAAATTATCTCTGAAATCCGCCGCGTTAGAACGTGTCTATATTTAGCGGTGTGCAGCGCAGGGACGCATCTCTCGCGCGCGGGTTGTCAACGTGCGGATGATTCTCCACGCACGAACTCTCTGATTTGTTTCCCACGGCTCTGCCCGAGGGACGAGGAGACGCCGCGATTGTGACGAGAGTCCTCGCTGCCAAATCCACGACGGAGTCATCTCCGAGTTCAGCGGCGCTGCCGTCGCGTTGGGCAGGGGTTCCGACCGCACACTCGGTGACGTTAAAAAAATAAATGAAAAATACATCATTGCTATAATTCAGACGAAACGTAATCAATGAATGTTGAGAGGTTACACGTGAAATCTTTAAAAAGTCATGAATGCATTGTGAAAAGATGATTCTAGCATTATGCATTGATGATAACGGAGGTCAGTTTGAACATTTGTTAAAGTAACTGAAATAACCCGATGTGATAACATAAATATAAGAACCCTATGTGTCCGGACTTTTGGGCTTACTTGTACAATTACCCTTTTTGTCCTGACCTTTGGGCCACCCTGTACAATAACCCTATGTGTCCTGACTTTTTGGGCCCACCCTGTACAATAACCCTATGTGTTCTGACCTTTGGGTCCACCCTGTATAAACGATTGTATGAATAAGCAGAAGTCATGTCGCTTTCGTCGTAAATCTTGTTGCTAACTTTAATCCGCAATAACGTGAATGTGTCCCCACAGTGATTACAGACAGCCTGTCCACACACAGCCCCTGAGGTTTAGGCAACGTTGACAATGCCATACCGATATTTACTGTATAACGAGGATTAAATCCGCTTTATGCAGCTGTCTTTACTCTTGAGCTGCCGCTGCAACTACTGTCTAAACTAACACGGTCACGAATTTGACTGGGGGAGGACCGATCCTAATGTCTAGATATCACCTTGTGCGTGCATTATTGCCATTATATATTGCTCTCACGACACACAGCGCGGTGTCCATCAATTTGTGGACATCGCTTTCTGTTGGCTTTAGATGTTACATTCCGCGGGAGGTGAATTACTCTGTTCGCTGATGTGCATTGCAATTTTGCTGGTGTTTATAATGAGCTATTAAGTAATGCCTGCAGAATGTTATACCGAACCTGCTTTTGGATGTCTTTACATTCTTTTGAATTGGACCTTTAGCTTGGAACACTCGATGACGTTTTGTATTTTTTGTTCTAGTGATGATTATCTGAACCGATCCTGGGCCTCTTCTAAGTTGGCTCAGCCTCAAATAAGTACAGTAACTGGTGCCGTGCCGGCCTTCAGCACGGCTCACGAACAGCACTTGTTCCAAAGCCTGTTGAGGCTACACCGGGGGGGTGGGGGGGGGATCTTGCCTTTATATTGTATACCACAGATCCGCGAATTTCCAAGCACACCACCACCTACCTTCTCTGTTCCTCTGTAACACGTGGAGCCATCGCTTTCACGATATTCCTCCACCCGCGGATAGAGAGAGTAAGAGGATCGTCATTCGACATCAGCGGGGTATCTATGAATGGATCGCTCTGCATGCGGGTGGATGAATGAGGTCCGTCTCTGCCTTATCATCGCGGATTGAATTGATGCTCCACGTGTAATTGGTTACTGTGCGTATGAATAATTTAATCTGTCACAACCACCACCGCCGCCACTGCCACCACCGCCACCACGGCCACGCGGTCTCATTCAGAGCTGCACCGCGGTGATTCATTCCTTGCAGCGCACGTGGCTCGGCTGGGGGGGTCCTGCGGCGGGTTATCAATGCTAATCCATCTGGTTAATGCGGTGTTAAAGCAACGACGAGTCCCCTGACTGGAATACACACGATACCACCCCCCCCCCCATATTCCACCTTCCCCGCCCCGCTCGCTCTCATCACTCCCTCGCCTCGCCTACATCATCGCAAAGATCAGGCAGGAATTCAAGCGGAGGCTCATTGAGTGTTTTAAGCTGAAGTTTCTTTTGGAGCCCTTTCGCCAGTCCGCTTCCCTGTGTACTGCACCGGATGTTGAACTTCGTTTGCACCGTACGCAGCCATCCGTGCTAATAGGAGGTGTGTGACAGTTTGGACCCTCGCCACGTCGCCACCCTTCGGACGCAGTTTCAGCGATTCGTTGACGACCGTCCGCTTGTGGTCAAGGCGGGCGCAGCGTCTCCCCCAACGGGGCGTTCGAGCGCGGCGGAGCTCTGCGGTCCATGGTTGTCGCGGCAGAGGGGAGCCGGGCGTCTCCGCAGAGGCGCTCCTTCTCAACGAGGCTTCACCTTCCATAGCCGCACACGATCCGATGCATTTTTGTTTTAAATATTATTCCGCTGCTGTGGCGGAAGCGTCCAGAAAGTTTCCCCCGGATTTCATCCGATGGCGTTGATGTTCATTTCGGTTCTCGTTGGAGTGGCGGAGCGAATGTTGGCCGTAATACTGTGGGTGCTTCACACGGAATTGTCGCGACAGAAACAAACAAACTTTAAGGTTATTTACGAATACATTTGAGTTATAACGCAGCACAACATAGAAGAAGAAGAAGAAGAAGAGGAAAACGATGAAGAAGAGGAAGAAGAAGAGGAAGGAAGGAAGAAGAAGAGGAAGAGAAGAAGAGGAAGAGAAGAAGAAGACGAAGAAGAATAAAATAACTCAGAGTGGGGATCACAGTGTGAGGATAATTCCACCACTGGCAAGGATTATCAGCCCACCCATGCCTCCCACGGGCAAACACCGCAGCTCATTAAGGCCACACGTATTTAATATGTAAATACCTGAGTGGCCAGGTTTTACTCACGTGCTCTCGGTGATGCCATCACGGCGCTTGTGCCATGCATGGTGCACTTTGAGGCCACGTGCAGTGTCGAAAGCTCACTGGCAGGAGGTCACGGGACAGACCCAGGTGCCATGGGTTGACTAAGATGACCGGCAGATCCACCACCTGTGCCCTCTACTGTATCACTCTTAACACACGCACGCACTTGGCCCTTCCTCTTCACTGCACATGTGCTATGAAAAGGAAGGGCCGTTGTCCGAAACGTCATCTATTAGTGTTGCTATTTAAACATTACACCAGGTACTCATTTCATGCTGAATCGACCTAGGAGGTGCCCAGGACCGGTTCAGATATTCGTCGCTGGTGTTGGTCGCCGTGAGCAGGAATGGAACTGGGGTGGCCTGATTCGTAGCGCGGTGCGCTAACACTGCACCACCACTCCACCACACGCAATTACCAGCTTCCCCAATTTGGCGTTAAAATCCACGCGCGTTCTCCAGATATCGAGCCCCTCTGCCCTTCTCTGAGGTCCAGCAGCCCCGAGCCTCAGGCTGCGCTGGGCAAGTGTGGACAAATGTCCATCTGTGGGATTCAGCCACTATTGCGACTACCATATAATTGGCTCCCCCGGGGTAGTTCATTACAATATGAACCGCATCGATATTGATTGTATCATCTCTCTCCACCAGTAGAAATTATACGTTGTTGTGTTTTTTTGTAACTTTACGTTGATTTTTCTCCGCTAGATGTACTCTTTCTTGTTACACTTTGGAAGGATTTTGGAAAACTTAACTTAAAATTGAAATAGAAAAAAACTCTACACATGTTGTCAATAACGTCGGGGCCTTAAAATATGACGTTTTAGACAATGGCTCTTCTTCGTAGCACATCAAAAAGAAGGGTAATTGCCCGAACCGTAGCATATTACAGTGAGGGAAAAAAAGTATTTGATCCCCTGCTGATTTTGTACGTTTGCCCACTAAACAAAGAAATGATCAGTCTATAATTTTAGTGGTAGGTTTATTTGAACAGTGAGAGACAGAATAACAACAAAAAAATCCAGAAAAACGCATGTCAAAAATGTTATATATTGATTTGCATTTTAATGAGGGAAATAAGTATTTAACCCCCTCTCAATCAGAAAGATTTCAGGCTCCCAGGTGTTTTTTTTTAATACAGGTAACGGAGCTGAGATTAGGAGCACACTCTTAAAGGGGGTGCTCCTAATCTCAGCTTGTTACCTGTATAAAAGACACCTGTCCACAGAAGCAATCAATCAATCAGATTCCAAACTCTCCACCATGGCCAAGACCAAAGAGCTCTCCAATGATGTCAGGGACAAGATTGGAGACCGACAAAAGGCTGGAATGGGCTACAAGACCATTGCCAAGCAGCTTGGTGAGAAGGTGACAACAGTTGGTGCGATTATTCGCAAGTGGAAGAAACACAAAAGAACTGTCAATCTCCCTCGGCCTGGGGCTCCATGCAAGATCTCTCTTCGTGGAATTGCAATGATCATGAGAACGGTGAGGCATCAGCCCAGAACTACACGGGAGGATCTTGTCAATGATCTCAAGGCAGCTGGGACCATAGTCACCAAGACAACAATTGGTAACACACTACGCCATGAAGGACTGCAATCCTGCAGCGCCCGCGAGGTCCCCCTGCTCAAGAAAGCACATACATGCCCGTCTGAAGTTTGCCAATGAACATCTGAATGAGTCAGAGGACAACTGGGTGAAAGTGTTGTGGTCAGATGAGACCAAAATGGAGCTTTTTGGCATCAACTCAACTCGCCGTGTTTGGAGAAGGAGGAATGCTGCCTATGACCCCAAGAACACCATCCCCACCGTCAAACATGGAGGTGGAAACATTATGCTTTGGGGGTGTTTTTCTGCTAAGGGGACAGGACAACTTCACCGCATCAAAGGAACGATGGACGGGGCCATGTACCATCAAATCTTGGGTGAGAACCTCCTTCCCTCAGTCAGGGCATTGAAAATGGGTCGTGGATGGATATTCCAGCATGACAATGACCCAAAACACACGGCCAAGGCAACAAAGGAGTGGCTCAAGAAGAAGCACATTAAGGTCCTGGAGTGGCCTAGCCAGTCTCCAGACCTTAATCCCATAGAAAATCTGTGGAAGGAGCTGAAGGTTCGAGTTGCCAAACGTCAGCCTTGAAACCTTAATGACTTGGAGAAGATCTGCAAAGAGGAGTGGGACAAAATCCCTCCTGAGATGTGTGCAAACCTGGTGGCCAACTACAAGAAACGTCTGGCCTCTGTGATTGCCAACAAGGGTTTTACCACCAAGTACTAAGTCATGTTTTGTAGAGGGGTTAAATATTTATTTCCCTCATTAAAATGCAAAGCAATTTATAACATTTTTGACATTCGTTTTTCTGGATTTTTGTTGTTGTTATTCTGTCTCTCACTGTTCAAATAAACCTACCATTAAAATTATAGACTGATCATTTCTTTGTCAGTGGGCAAACGTACAAAATCATCAGGGGATTAAATACCTTTTTCCCTCACTGTATATATTCTTTATTTTAAGGCCACCGCATTACTGACACGTGTGTTGAGTTTATTGTTGTTGGTCATTGTGCATGTGCACCACTGCCAGCGCAGCAGCAGCAGGAGCGGTGTCACCACCAAATAATTTGTTTCACAGTGAGAAGCAAAGTATGTACCAACTTAATTTCGCTGTCCTTCCCCTGTACCTCCGATTATCACGGTTGGCTGCGTACGATGCGAAAGACGACGTTGAACATACATACGTACAATAGAACGCGTTTACTCAGTGTACATTACCTGCTATGACATGCGCTTCAGAGATATGGACATCGACGATTATACGATGGTACAGAAGCTGAAAAGTGCCCAACATAACCGTGGAGCGTACGGGAGACAGATAACCGCGTGCATTCGAGAGGAGCACGTGCATTAGAGAACGCGTGCGAGACGTAACATTGACCGGGCAATAAACACTGACCCGCTGGGCAGCAAGTCACGTCGCTGAAAGGGAAGGATGCCTGAAGGTCGAGACTAATGACAACTGGAAGCCTAAGGAGGGGAAACACACCTGGGAGGGCGATCGCTGCACAATCGTAGCAATGAGGTCAGCTCACGTGCAAAAGATGAGACGGATTGTGGCACCGCGGTACTGCGAAGGATGGCGATGACATGGGAAGACGCTCGTCTAGCAGTGGAGAGATCAAGCCTGACGATGACGACATGATCGTAATCTAATTGCAGACGCACGCTTACACGTGCATGCACATTTATACAATGTGGGACGTTAAATACAATTTGATGACGTGAAGACAGCGACGACGGCCCGAGTCCCTCTCGACAGCCCCGAACATCCATTCTTGCCCTGCTTTTATCCTCGTGGATTCTCTGAGGGAATTCCCCCAACCGTCTCTTTTGGACACTCTGAGGAATTCCCCCAACCGTCTCTTTTGGACACTGGGGAATTCCCCAACCGTCTCTTTTGGACACTCTGGGGAATTCCCCCAACCGTCTCTTTTGGACACTCTGGGGAATTCCCCCAACCGTCTCTTTTGGACACTCTGGGGAATTCCCCCAACCGTCTCTTTTGGACACTCTGGGGAATTCCCCAACCGTCTCTTTTGGACACTCTGGGGAATTCCCCCAACCGTCTCTTTTGGACACTGGGGAATTCCCCCAACCGTCTCTTTTGGACACTCTGGGGAATTCCCCAACCGTCTCTTTTGGACACTCTGGGGAATTTCCCCAACGGTCTCTTTAGGACACTCTGGGGAATTCCCCCAACCGTCTCTTTTGGACACTCTGGGGAATTCCCCCAACCGTCTCTTTTGGACACTCTGGGGAATTCCCCCAACCGTCTCTTTTGGACACTCTGGGGAATTCCCCAACCGTCTCTTTTGGACACTCTGGGGAATTTCCCAACCGTCTCTTTTGGACACTCTGGGGAATTCCCCAACTGTCTCTTTTGGACACTCTGGGGAATTCCCCCAACCGTCTCTTTTGGACACTCAGGGGAATTCCCCAACCGTCTCTTTTGGACACTCTGGGGAATTCCCCCAACCGTCTCTTTTGGACACTCTGGGGAATTCCCCCAACCGTCTCTTTTGGACACTCTGGGGAATTCCCCAACCGTCTCTTTTGGACACTCTGGGGGAATTCCCCAACCGTCTCTTTTGGACACTCTGGGGAATTCCCCCAACCGTCTCTTTTGGACACTCTGGGGAATTCCCCAACCGTCTCTTTTGGACACTCTGGGGAATTCCCCAACCGTCTCTTTTGGACACTCTGGGGAATTTCCCCAACCGTCTCTTTTGGACACTCTGGGGAATTCCCCAACCGTCTCTTTTGGACACTGGGGAATTCCCCCAACCGTCTCTTTTGGACACTCTGGGGAATTCCCCAACCGTCTCTTTTGGACACTCTGGGGAATTCCCCAACCGTCTCTTTTGGACACTCTGGGGAATTCCCCAACCGTCTCTTTTGGACACTCTGGGGAATTCCCCAACCATCTCTTTTGGACACTCTGGGGAATTCCCCAACCGTCTCTTTTGGACACTGGGGAATTCCCCCAACCGTCTCTTTTGGACACTCTGGGGAATTCCCCCAACCGTCTTTTTTGGACACTCTGGGGAATTCCCCAACCGTCTCTTTTGGACACTCTGGGGAATTTCCCAACCGTCTCTTTTGGACACTCTGGGGAATTCCCCAACCGTCTCTTTTGGACACTCTGGGGAATTCCCCAACCATCTCTTTTGGACACTCTGGGGAATTCCCCAACCGTCTCTTTTGGACACTGGGGAATCCCCCTAACCGTCTCTTTTGGACACTCTGGGGAATTCCCCCAACCGTCTCTTTTGGACACTCTGGGGAATTCCCCAACCGTCTCTTTTGGACACTCTGGGGAATTTCCCAACCGTCTCTTTTGGACACTCTGGGGAATTCCCCCAACCGTCTCTTTTGGACACTCTGGGGAATTCCCCCAACCGTCTCTTTTGGACACTCTGGGGAATTTCCCAACCGTCTCTTTTGGACACTCTGGGGAATTCCCCAACCGTCTCTTTTGGACACTCTGGGGAATTCCCCAACCATCTCTTTTGGACACTCAGGGGAATTCCCCCAACCGTCTCTTTTGGACACTCTGGGGAATTCCCCAACCGTCTCTTTTGGACACTCTGGGGAATTCCCCCAACCGTCTCTTTTGGACACTCTGGGGAATTCCCCAACCGTCTCTTTTGGACACTCTGAGGAATTTCCCAACCGTCTCTTTTGGACACTCTGGGGAATTCCCCCAACTGTCTCTTTTGGACACTCTGGGGAATTCCCCAACCGTCTCTTTTGGACACTCTGGGGAATTTCCCAACCGTCTCTTTTGGACACTCTGGGGAATTCCCCAACTGTCTCTTTTGGACACTCTGGGGAATTCCCCAACCGTCTCTTTTGGACATTGGGGAATTCCCCAACTGTCTCTTTTGGACACTCTGGGGAATTCCCCCAACCGTCTCTTTTGGACACTCTGGGGAATTCCCCCAACCGTCTCTTTTGGACACTCTGGGGAATTCCCCAACCGCCTCTTTTGAACACTCTGGGGAATTCCCCAGCTGTCTATTTTGGACACTCTAGGAAATGTCCCAACCAAGGACCTCTGGGAATTTTCCCAACCAAGATCCTCCAGACTTGCTGGTGCCTTGTCTTTGCATCCAGCCTCGCTGACACCCTGTCTTCACATCGAGACTTGCTGACACAGTCTTTACACCTTGAACGAAGCAGCAATGTGTCTCGCTATCTGGCAGCAACCCCCCTCTTTAGCAATGAGTGATTACCCATAACCCTTCCACTCTGTACAGAAAGGTTTCGAGATAATTCGGCACGCGCACATCGCACATGGGCATGCGTGTGGTTGAGGGTACCTCTACGCCGTGATAGTGGTGGTTGTGGTTGGTGGCGATTGGTGGTGGTCACCCATCCGAGCACTATCCAGGCGTAGCAACCCTGCTCAGCTTCCGAGTCGTGGCGACATCCATCGGGAGCTTTCGCAGTGACGTGGCGAAGACCACGAAAGAGCCACCGGGTCGTGGTTCCTTTGCTCGTGGTCATGGAGTCGGTATCGCATCAAGAGACTTGTGCAGGGATTGCAAACAAACAAAAAAACTCGCTTGGCAGTAATCGGAAACTTTGCAGAGTCAGGCTTCTGGATGATGCAAATGCAGTGTGCTAGTTTTGGAACCTCCCGTATCGCCATTTATAATGCATGTTCCATATTTATTATTCAGTATTTACATCCGATCGCTTTTATGTTTGAAAAATAGCTCTTTCTGTAACGACCTGCCTTCGTAAAGCTCTCGATTGCCCCTCTCAGCGGATGGTTCCTCTTTCATGTAGGTGTCACGTTTGATCGTGGTAGGACATTTAACGAAGAACATTGAGCACTCGGTGTGGTGTCAAGCGCACCACGTTGTGCTGTCAGGAACCTGCAAGCTCTGATGTCATCATTCCCACTTCATTAAGTAAGTGTTCCATATTTTTCTCATGAATGGATGCATTCCATAAAATATATATATTTTGTAAATGCAGGTATGAATGCGATTTTGTAGGTAAAAAAGCCCCGTTAAAACCTATTTCGGGTATTGTTGTCAACAACTCTACAGTCTTCAAAGAAAATAAATTATGGGCAACGTTTTGGGCAATGTCCCTTCTTTAAAACCCATAAAGAAGGTTATTCACGGCACATGAGCCTGGTTTAAACCTGGTTTATCTGCTATGAAAAAAGGGCCATTGTCTAAAACGTTGCAGATTGCATTTTTATTTTCATTTCAAAGCCACAGTATTGTTGACCGGTGTGATGAGTTGTTGTTGATTGTGCACCACTGGCAACACAGCAGCAGCAACAGCATCACCAAATAATGATGGTACAGGTTTACTTTGGAAGTGATTTGCACAAGTATACTAGATAAACTATTTGACGTAATTATCCGCTAACATGTTATATATAAGGAAGCGAGCATGACAAAATAATATATAAGTAAAATAATAATGATTTCCCAGCACTTTCTCAATATACTGCTAAACGAAGAGATCAGCATGGCGTGTCAATAATGGTCAGGTGGGTGCCCCAATGTTTGATTTGCGCAATTTGCAGAAGGCAAACGTTTCCGCTCTAATTAAATTAAAACAAAACGTGGAACGTAAATGAAAACATTTTCCTAAAAAAATAGTTCTAACTGCGTTTCAAAAAAAGTTGTTGTTCTTTTACTTAGTTGCCGAAATCAAATCTCATGGTGATCGTCAAGTGGTGGGGGGGGGGGGGCCCACTCGTAGCTTTGGTTACCAGGTGGGAAGGGGGGGAAAAGCACCTCCTTGCCTGCCCCAAGCTCGTTACCCCCAACTAAGAGCTCCTTTAAAGAGTCGACCGGCCCTCTCTTACACACGGGCCCGATGTCTTAGAATAGCTGAATGTACCCCGCACTTTACCCCGCCGCACGCGACCTGCCTACCGACTCAGCACTGCCGAGGTGGAGAGAGGCGGAGGGGATTTAGGAATGAATCACCAATCACCACTGTTTTAACGGCCCTGTCGAGGTATCGCCTCGAAGCAGCGATCTACGCATTGTGCACGTGGACAGTGTTCTGTAAAACGTGGCTTTTTATTTCGTCATCTATTTATGTCGCGCTATTTATTTATTTCAAAGCCACCGTTAATATGATTGAATTGCTGTCTGCGCGGTGTAACCCGACGGAAAGAAAAAAAAACATCAATCGGCGAAAGGGAAACTCATCAGATGAACAGGAGGAGCCCACGCCCGCTTTGAGGTGAACTGATCGTATTACGCGTCACGTGACGCAACTTGGTGCCAGGGCTAAAATTGCTTCTTAAACTTATTCCATTAACCGCTTCAAACTTTTTTTTTTCCGTTACGGGAAGTCTCCTCTTCTTCTTCTGATTATGCGGGGTTTATTTTACACGACGCACACATTTATTCTCTGGATATTTCAATGGGATTTTCAGCAGTAACGGAGGCTTGTAGATTGCAGCATTTCTGCTGCCAAGCCACCCGATCATCCATCCTGGTGGCTTGGAGCCGAACTTATTCGCGTGGGTTGATGATTCGATTGCACCACTCGCGGGGAATAGCCTCCATTCCCTTCCATCGCTGTATGAGGTTGAAACTGCGTAAGTTCGATCTCGTGTGAGGTGAATGTTGAAGACCTTGAGGCTGATTCGTGTGGTGGTGATGATGATATGTCCAGATTGTTCCACGTCTGTCCACCACCCAGCAGTATAAATGGGTTCACCAAAGTTATAGGTTCACCACATCTGTGAAAAAGAGCTTCATAGGTCATCGGATTTCTACAGAATAAATACAAATTCAGATTCTGCATCGATCAGCAGGTTGAGTGTGGTGGGATATAGTGTGGGTACTCCCACCTCGTCCCAGACGTCTGGCCAGCGTTGAAGTGTAGGCCAACATACATACAAGTTCAACATACATGCAAGTTCAACATACATACAAGTTCAACATACATACAAGTTCAACATACATACAAGTTCAACATACATACAAGTTCAACATACATACAAGTTCAACATACACTCAAGTTCAACATACATACAAGTTCAACATACATACAAGTTCAACATACATAGAAGTTCAACATACATTCAAGTTCAACATACATACAAGTTCAACATACATACAAGCCTATAGCGCTTGACAAAGCCTATTGGGTGCGCGTCTGATCATCATTATCACCGTCATGGTCATCAGCCATGATCGATCCACTGCTGCGTGAATGCCTGCCATAAACTGTCGCCATCTCTCACGGTCTCGAAGGTGACCGTTCTTCTGTCTCCCTCCTGCACGCCGGCTGGTTCCATCCATCGCTCAATATCCACGACGGATGTTCTCTCAGGCTTGTTCCTCTCATTCGGATGCCACTCCGGTGGCGAGATGTTATCTCCCTCGCCTGGTATGTAGGAGGTTGTGGGTTCGATCCCGACCCTGACGAAGCCTGCATATTTAGAGTTTGCGTATCCTCTCTCCCCGTGGTCGCCTGGATTTTTCTCCCAGTCCTCTGGTTCCCCCCACCCCCGCCAACACATGTATAATTAACACTAGTGGTAAGTACCCGGCGTTGCCCGGGCGAAAAAGACAGACACACACATCAACTTACACACAGACATCGACCCACACACATAGAAACCCATTGACTTACACGCACACAACAACAACAACCGCCATTCACCACTAAGTGGCGGTGACGTCACCACGACGCTTGTGCCAGGCTATGTGCACCCTGAGGCCACGTGAAGTGCCCGCTGGCAGGAGGTCACGGGGCAGACCCAGGTGCCATGGGTCGACTGACTGAGATGACTGGCTGATGCACCACCTGTGCCCCCTACTGTGCCAACCCGCTGTGCTTCAGCCACCCGGCGCTCCGCTCGTTGTTGTGAGCGTCGCTCCTCCGCCCTCCGTTGTTGTTGGAGGGCGACTACCTCCAACTGCCCAGTAGCGTCCTTCACGAGCCTCCTCCACAGAGGCCGATCTTGACACCGCTGGTACCAGTCATCGGCAAGTGCACTCAGCTCCACGTCCTCCTGTACCACATCACTCCATCTCTTCTCTAGCCCATGCCGCGCCCGTTTAGCCTCCTCAATCCGGCCGAACAAAAGCTGTTTCGGCATGCGGTGGCTGGGCATGCGGGCTACATGACCCAGCCATCGCAGCTCATCACACAATCCAGCCTGGTTAAACCCAGGATGGATCGTAGGCAGGCCAGCCTAAATGATTGTAACCGGCGGAGATGTTGCAGTAGGGGGGTCCAAGTTTCGCAAGCATAGAGAAGGGAGGGAATGACCATGGGCGAGAAGACCTGGAGCAGAGACCAGGTAGCTTCCACACAGTGTTACGCAGCCGATGAAAAGATAATGCCGCTTGACTGATTCAGTGAGACCTCTGGTGTTAAACCGGAGCCGGTCATGAGCACACTAGGCAGATATGGGAAACTCTGCACTCTCTCCACAACTGGGCCATCACCAATTGTGAGTTGTGGGGGTGGATTGTACAAAATACCCAGGCAGGTGCTTAGTTTTGGTGGGGCTGATGGTAGCAGCACCGCGTCCAACTCCTCTTCTGAGTGAGCATTAATTACTAGATCATCGGCATACATAACGTGGTTGAGCAATAGGGAGCCATCCCTTGACCGCACCCGGGCATCGATCAGCCTCCTATTGTATCTGTACCAGATGGGAATTCTTCCGGTACAGGCATTGAAGGCTTAACAATCTACGTGGTCCAAATCTATGTAAAAGAATGTGGGAGGCAGAGGACATCCCTGTCACACCCCAAGGTGTAGATGGAATGGCTCTGACTCACAGGCACGTAGTTTGACGTGCGGCCGCTCACCATCATGAAGGTCCTTAAGGATCGTGAGCAGAGGGTCAAGGACTTCGAAAGCACGAAGAGCAACCCAGAGCCCAGGCCTACTGATGGTGTCATAGGCCTTGAGCAGGTCAATAAAGCACACACATTGGACTAACACGCACACATGAATCTACAGGCACGCAAAGAAATGGACTTACACTGGCTAACATGGAGCCATGCACACACAGCGACTAACACACACGCACATGGACTGACACACACACACATATCAACTCACACACACACATTGACTTACACACACGCACATCGAGTAGCACGCACACATGTATAGACTTACACACACATATGGAATGGCACACACATACACATGGATGTACACACACACATTGACTGACACACATAGACACACAAACGCACATTGACTTACACACTGACATGGAGCCATGCACACACTGATACACACACATTAACTTACACACACACGCATGGACCTACACGTATACACATATGGACTGAAACACACATCGACCCACACACACACATGGACGTGCACAGCAATCCCCGATGATGGCACAGCCATCACCATCGCAGTACTACGTATCAGTAAATAGCGGGACGTGAGCAATCGAAACAATAGAAATGCATAGAAGAAATAAGCTGGAAAAAAGTGTACATAAAATAGCAGCAGCACGTACAGGTAAGTTGAGAAGCAGGCTACAGTGTAGATTATAGACTGCCAGTACGCCGACTCAATGACATAAGCATTGCTACAGTGGACATTAACAGCTGGCAATACAGGCAGCAGCTGAAAAAGCAGGATACAGTCGACATGCAAGGCTGGCAGTACAGTTAGTGAGGTAAAGAAGCAGGCAACAGATCATAGACTGGCATACACCCATAATGGGCAAAAGCAAAATTAAGAGTGTAGATAAAGTACCAGTGCACTGACGTTAATGAATCAGCAGGCGGCAGTCCACAGCACAGACTGGCAGTACACCCTTGCAGCGTCATAAAAACGCAGCAAAAAAAGAAAATATTTAGCAAACCTAATAATTAAAGTGTCGTTTTCTGCACACAAACAGTATAATTGTAATATTAGGCAACTTATTAGTTTAATAATAGTAAACAATGAAGCAGAGTTATCTGCACAAACATTTCGATTTAAAGCTTTCGTGACTGCAAGGATTAATCTTCTTTGGTTCTTTCGGTAAAGTCACGTAGAATGAGAATAAAATAATAAATTAATAAAATAAAATAACACAATAAAATTCTCACGACGTTTCGGCCACAACACAAGCGGCCTTCTTCAGGTGAAAGGAACAGACCCGTCGGGACGACAGCGCTTCAATGCACACAAACGTGTTGGTAATATTTGTAAACTTATTTGTTTAATAATTGTAAACAATAAACCTGAACTGTTAGCGAAAGGTTCAATAAAATTGTACTTTACATTGGCGTGGTGATGCCTAGTCCCGTGCAGAGCCCGCGGCCTAGCCTAGATTGGCCACCCGGAGGAGGTGAGACATTGCCAGGCTGCGGGCTGGGCCACTACCCTCCCCCCACCATCCCCCCACCCGAGCTATAATAATGCTATGTAAGCGCTTTAATAATATTAATATCTAAGGACGTTATAGCAGTAACTGCACGCATCGTGTTGGGGGGGGGGGGGGCGAAGAGGACATGAGACTGTGAAGAAAAATGCGCAGCGTTATGTGTATATTTATTGAATTTGTTAGTTAAACTATTTTAAAGTTTACCGATGAGAAAACGGAATATCCTATTCCCACCGCGGGGCTTAGGGCGTGGTGCCTGGCACATTTTTTGGGATTTAAAGCCCACCGTTCGAGAGCCAAACCCCTTGCAAGCGCGCGCGCGGAGACTTTTATATATATTAGAAGATGCGCTGATAGTATTTGGCTACGATTCATAATCCACTTGGTTGAGCTATAATTTGTGACCGGGTGGGTTCTGAAAAAGAGCTGTATCGCTCAGTTGGGCCTTAAATGGTAAAATAAAAATAGTACATGAAAAAAATAGTAGTATCAACGTGCCCTGTCCTAAGCCGATCCCAGCGTACTGACCTTAATCGTCAATGTGATGAGCACCCGTATCGTAATAAAACAAAAAAAACGTAAATGTGAATAGACTCTGGACTGTGCACGCTTTTATGTATTCACTTCATCGCTGGTGGGAAGTGCGTATGGTTTAGATTCTGGATGATCATCATTTTAAAGACGAGAGTGAAATATTCTTCAATCTTCCAAACCGTGGCTCAAGGTCACTAAATCCGCGCTCAATCTGACGTCCAAATTTTGTTCCACTTTTATTTCTTTCATTCGAATGGCATTTTTTTGGCCGCATGCTGTGGAACACTCGCGCATACAAACACACCGGCATATGTCAGGTGAAACAAGTCCGCACGTGAAATCTCATAATATCATGAAATAATGCAACATCGGGCTGGATACTGTCTCAGAAAAAATTCCATCGCAAGTGCATTATAAAGTTATAACTTAATAAAAAAAAACCCTTATAAACGCTCGGGTTTCTTTTATTAAATTGTCGCCGTTCAGCGTGTTCATTAAAGCGACGACACAGAAGCGGAATGAATTATACACGCGTAACCCTCTTACGTAGTAAAGCTACTTTATTGCACTCAGTTGGAGATGTTTTACACCCATGTAATTTTTTTTTTACAGCCGTTATTAATCGCTCCACTCATCACTCGCTCGTTAATGAGGCTCTGTTGTCTTTTTTTTTTCTCACGGTCAGCGGCCAAGCGTGGCTCGTTTAAGGACTACAATGTCCCCCCACCCCGGGCTGCCTGTGCTGCCCCCTCCCCTCTCCTCATTGGCTTCGTGGGTCGTCTCGGCGCAGTTACACCGCCTGCACACTCCATAACTTAGCCCACTGGCTCACGGTCGATTCACCTGCTGCCACTCGGAAGTGACTGTCGCTTGATTTTGATCAGTGGCGCGGTTATTGCCGTGCACACATGCGACGGCATTGCGCCTCAGGAACAATCGATAAGCAAACAGAATCGTTGTTATTCTGCCATGATCTATCCACCGCTGATTTGCACGATTAGCTACGTACGGTGCGAAAGAAGTTCAACATACGTGCATATGTTGATTTGAAGCTTTCGTGACTGCAGGAATCCATAGTCTTTGGTTCTTTCGGTAAAGTCACGTGGGTAGAAGAAACAGCAGTCCTCCTGCTGTGTTTGCTTCACACCTGATGACGGCTGCTTGTGTTGCGATCGAAACGTCGTGATCTATTATTGTTTCTACCTACGTGACTTTACCGAAAGAACCAACGAGTATACGTGCATATGTGGCTTATCCCACCCCCTGCAAGCTATCACCATCTCTCAGAGTCTCCCAGTGATAACGGTCCATCTAGCTGCGGACATCAGCTGATTTCATTGCCTAGTCATGATTAATACCCGCCCACCGCACCATCCATGCAATTCCGCAAACCGTCACAACTTCAAGGGTGATGATTGCGTTTAAGAATATATCAGGTTTCGTCTCGTTTTGCTGTGTGGTTTGTTCGGGTTTGTTGGTTGCTAATTTGTTATTCAGCGTTTGATTTATTATTTACTGCCATGATAATGAATCCTTCTGGAGAAAATGTGTCTATGGCAAAGTGTCTCTGCTGTACTGGCAAGTGGGAGCAGTAGAGGCGTTCTCCTAGTGACATAGCCGTGGAGTGGGCAAGCAGCAGACTCTCAGCGCTGGGCTCCCCATTTCATTTCGTGTCCCAAGAAAAAAAATATACAGAGGTCCCCATTTCATTTCGTGTCCCAAGGAAAAAAAATATACAGAGGTCTCCATTTCATTTCGTGTACCCAATGCCCATGGCAACCACCACAATACGCCGCTGTGCTCTGTTTGAAGTCCGTATCTACTTTATTCTGGGATTTTACGTAATTAAAATAATGCAAGGAGTTACATATCATAGCTCTATTATCAGCACGCTATAGCGATGCCGTAGAAGCCACGCTATTCTTGAAATGATCACGTTGACCTCTCAACCCGGAGGTTTTGTGATGTATGTATAAAGCCTTTAGTCCAAAGCTGCTGCGAGATGAGGCCTCCCCAAGGCTTTCAGTCACGAGCCCAGAGTGAAGTAGGTTTTATTTCACGATTGAACTTCGATTGGGGCGCTTAATAAAGATTTGCATTTCTGGCCTATAGTACGTGCCCCTTGCAGTTAGTTTTTATGTTTCAAAATAAATCATGTATTTTAACACACTGCGTGCATTTATAGAGTTATATGTCAATGGGCTCTCATCCCCTTTTGTACGTAGCATATAATCTGTAATTGTGGAATGCTTTGATGGTGTCTGCCAGCCCAGTCACCCCCCTTGAAAACGAGCTTCTTAGCCCAATCTCCTTTGCTCTGGAAATAAATTTCTGATTCCGACATTTGGTTCTTAAAAGTGTGTGAAGTTTTGGATAGCAGAGTATGTGTGTCAAAATCTGTTTGATGTATATTTAAATACAAATGCAACTGTGGGACAATGGTATGAAGAGATGGATGTGGCAAATTTTGCAATTCTGGTGAATCGCCTGATGAAGCTAGGTGTAATCACCAGCGAAACGTTGCACTCGAATTATAAATGTTGTGGGTTTACTCTCCAACACACCGGTGTGTTGAAGTAGTAACTAATTGGCATGTTTTGTTTAGGTTACAAACCTTACTAATTGGCTGTGTTGGATGGTGGAGGGTTTAATGTACACACTTATATTTACACGATCTAACCCAAAACAATCTTTATTATGGATGAAGAGATGGATCCTGAATATTTCTGCATCAAACTTATATATATGTGCTTGTTTAAAAAAAAGATTTTATTCGATAAATCAATTACTGCTACAATTTAATTACGTTCGACCACCAGTCTCAAAAACCTGCATGAAAAATACATCCACTAATGTGTGCCAGATGGAATATATATGCATTAAATGTAAAGGATTTCTTTGATACGGAAATTTGAATCAGAGCTAATGACATAATGGGAGGTGCTGTGCGCTGCATACGAATGCCCAGTTTATCGACGGAGATGTGTACTTGCAACGCGGTGTTAAAGCGGTCTGGCCATCTCGTGGCTCTGATCGTGCTAAGAGCCCCCTGCATTGCCACACTCTAGCCGTGAGCATGGTCTCATATGAGGAATAATAGCCAGCTTAATGGAGATGCAGCTCTAAATGGATATAAATAATGGATGCTACCGGTTAAATTATACGAGCCCGATGGTGGTGTCGTGCTATGCATTTGGCCCAGGGGCCTTTGTGGCAGTTTAACATGGGGTGGGTGGTGGGCATCATTGAACGAGCAATGCTTTTGGCCCTTGGTGGTCACTTACCAGAATATCTCCTTCTCATCCAGCCATGGACCAAAGGTCCATCCAGTGATGGTTCGTAGCTCCAGGTTGAGGAGGCAAAAAGTTGACCTTGGATTTTAGAGTCTCAAGTGACCCTCTGCAACCCACCAACGTAGCTTACCCCCCCCTCCCCCGACAACAGCCTATAACACCTGTTGTGTGCATGCTGGTCGCCCATCTGAGCACTTATCCAGGCTCTTACCCTGCTTAGATTTTGAGATTTCATGGGATCAGGCGCATCGTGGGTCATGCTGTCCTTGACTAATAATAATGATTATTATGCGTAACCCGTTTAGGCGAATTCATGTGTTAGCAGCAAGGCGATGATTGTGGGGGAAGTGCCAGGTTTCAGCTCTCTTTTCTGACAACTTGTCCACGAAGGCCGCAAATTGGGCCAAGGACATGGCTAGGCAGTCGCGCGTTTGTCGCTCCTTGCACAGATTCACGGTTCGATTCTAGCAGCCGTGATGGCCATTACTGTGGTGAGTTTTAACTGGCAGGGTGCCACAGTGGTAACGCATGTGCCTCACGGCAAGAAGGTCCTAGATTCGATGCCTGACTTGGGCCCCCTGTTCTGCATGGGTTTCCACTGGGTTTTCTGGTTTCTTCTCATAGCTAAACAAATATATACAATGTGACTGGTTAATAATAATGGTATTTTTGGGTTGGATCGCGAAAATATAAATGTGTTGTTAACATCTCACCACCCAACACATCGATTTTGGCACGTAAACCAAACCTGCCAATTAGTTACTACTTCAGCACACTGGTGTGTTGGAGAGTAAACCCACGTCATTTACAACATTTACATTGTTGTAGGTTTACTCAAATTGTAAATGTGACGAATTGGCATGTTATGGTCACGTAACAACCCTTACTAGTTGGCTGTGTCGGGTGGTGGTGGGTTTTACGACGCATTTATATATTTGTAGTGACATCGCGGGATGTCACTGAGTAGTGCCAGCCCTAGAGAGGCACGGCGTGCGGTGTAATAACATCGTGGATAACACTATGGTGTGGGTGTAGTACCGGTTCTAGAGGGGCTCAGTGAGCGGTGTAATGACATCGTGGATAACACTATGATGTGGGTGCAGTACTGGTCCTAGAGGGGCTCGGTGAGCGGTTTCATGACATCGTGGATAACACTATGGTGTGGGTGCAGTACTGGTCCTAGAGGGGCTCAAGTGAGCGGTGTAATGACATCGTGGATGGATAACACTATGATGTGGATGTAGTACTGGTCCTAGAAGGGCTCAGTGAGCGGTGTAATGACATCGTGGATAACACTATGATGTGGGTGCAGTACTGGTCCTAGAAGGGCTCAGTGAGCGGTGTAATGACATCGTGGATAACACTATGGTGTGGGTGCAGTACTGGTCCTAGAGGGGCTCAGTGAGCGGTGTAATGACATCGTGGATAACACTATGATGTGGGTGCAGTACTGGTCCTAGAGGGGCTCGGTGAGCGGTGTCATGACATCGTGGATAACACTATGGTGTGGGTGCAGTACTGGTCCTAGAGGGGCTCAGTGAGCGGTGTCATGACATCGTGGATAACACTATGATGTGGCTGCAGTACTGGTCCTAGAGGGGCTCGGTGAGCGGTGTCATGACATCGTGGATAACACTATGATGTGGGTGTAGTACTGGCCCTAGAGGGGCTCAGTGAGCGGTGTAATGACATCGTGGATAACACTATGATGTGGGTGTAGTACTGGTCCTAGAAGGGCTCAGTGAGCGGTGTAATGACATCGTGGATAACACTATGGTGTGGGTGTAGTACTGGTCCTAGAGGGGCTCGGTGAGCGGTGTAATGACATCGTGGATAACACTATGGTGTGGGTGTAGTACTGGTCCTAGAGGAGCTCAGTGAGCGGTGTAATGACATCGTGGATAACACTATGATGTGGGTGTAGTACTGGCCCTAGAGGGGTTCAGTGAGCGGTGTAATGACATCGTGGATAACACTATGGTGTGGGTATAGTACTGGCCCTTGAGGGGCTCGGTGAGCGCTGATTGATAGAGCTGGATGGGTGTGGGGGTGCCGGCTGTAGGAAAACTAAAGGCCATGGTACTCTAGGACACGTGACCGGTTAAGTCTACAGAGGGGCCCCAAGTAGGGGCTAGGGGTGGTCACGTGGTCGGGGTCCAGATCCTGCTCGAGGATTCTGGAAGGTGGTCGTGGCCAAGGGCGGAGCCAGCCACGCCACAGAGGATATAAACCGGGTCCCCCAGAGGGACCGGCGTTGTTGTTCATCCTGAAGAAACCTTCGTCTACGTTCTACGTCCTGCAAAGTCTCCAACACGTGGACCTGGACCCGAGCTGTGGTCCCGGTCCGTTGTAGCTAGTTACGTTGTATTAGTGTAGTTAGCCTGGTGGTCACCACCATAGCTCGTTATTCTGTTGAGGGGCAGTTACGCCATGTGTTGGTGTTAAATAAATGTGTTGCCTCCAAGAGTACGTCCGCGACTCAGTTAAACTCACTACATATGTATACGATCTAACCCAGAAAATAAACCTCTATTATGAATGTAAATGGTATTGGCCAAAAATACCCGCTGCTGACAAAAAACCCACCTGCAAATGACTCAATTGGGATTACAGAGAGAAATATCGTCCCCGACCGTGAAAACTTGGCAGGACCCTACTGGAAAAAAGAGAGCATTGAGACTCGGTGAGGCTTTTCTTGGGCGAACACATCTAAAACAAAACGGGAAAGACAATATGCGCCATCCTGAGACGTCATTCACAGAAGTAGGCCATTGTGTGCCGGCATCATGGTCCAAATGAGTACCTGATGCGGTGTGTAGTATACATCGCCACTGGGGGGGGATTGGGGACAAAGCCGGTTTGGCGTGGTGATGGCCACCCACCACCTCGTGTGCCGTGCCGGCCTTCATAGGCGCTGCTGCTCGCTAACAGCACTTGCCTCAAAAGTCTGTTCAGGCTATACAGGGGGATCTTTCTTGGTTGTGGTGGTTGGGAAGATTATGGGAACACATTGTCAATGCGATAGCTGTGTTAAATACGCCCCCTGAGAGATATATATTAAACGCAATACGTGTGGGTGAATATATTTAATGTTTTCATTTTATAAACATTCTGACAGATACTCAAATGAATACACTGTGGCTATGTGGGGAGCTCATCTTTTCGCACATAAATTAAAACATTTCCCGTCCACGGGATACGTGGATGCAAGCAATGCGTCATATCTGATGGCATCAGAATGAGTGATGAACCCTTCATGCTTCAACATGTTCAGAATCAGAATTTGTATTTATACTGGAGAAATCTGATGAGCCATAAAGCTATTTTTTCGCATATGTCCAGTTGTTTCACGGATGTCCACAGATGTTTATTTGTGATACAGAGGAGCTCTCCTTGCCCGTCATGCTGCGATGGAATAATGTCCACGATCCTATTATCTGCCATGTTATCCGCAAATGTATTCCACTCATCCGCCGGCAAAACACTTTTTGTGTACATAATTGAAGTTATTTTTAGCTCGCGACTCCACCTAACTGTGAAAAGAATCGTGGGAAAATTCAAAGCTGTTCTGCAAAAGCTTCTATACGTATGCATGTTGAACTTCTTTAGGACCGTACGCAGCCAATCGCACTAGGCAAATTTGAACATGATGGCAGATAATTGGATGAATGAGGCCGTGGATAACGGGAGTTTTCATGGACACTTACAACTCCCATGGATAATAGGATAACGGCAGTGGCACGCAAGCGCAAAAGACCAAAGAACAACACATTAATCAATAACGCTCCCAATAGAGATGCAATAATAAATAACAGTCGTCGTTTCTGGCAATGACCCTACCTTAGAGCAGAGCCATGAAGAGGCCAGAGATGCTGAGTGATAGTGGGAGTCCGCCGCATTTCTACATGATGTGTCCCTGGTAAACATTATAATTTAACGTTGCCAGCGCGAAGTCTCGTGCAGCATCGTTTGACCACGTTGCAATTGCGCTCACAGTGCCAAGCGTTGCGGGGAGGCATTTGACAAGAACGCGACCAGAGCACGGATCGGACTTTGAAATAAACAGTCGCGGGCCACGCGTTGACAAGCAGACCTCTTTCATTAGACCTCCTTTGCCAGTACCAAAATGTAATAATAGGGTTTTCCCCTTTTTTCCGGCAGCAAAACTGAAACCTTTTTACAAGGATTCATGTATGCATTAACCACAATACCTGCAGTCAAAATGCAAACAAAAAACATACTATGATAATGTATGCATAGTCCTTGAAACTGATTGGTCCACACCAAGGGACGGCTTTCTTTTGAGCCTCGACCCAATTGGTGCTCGACCAGATGACGCCAAAAGGCGTACAGCTTAAAGACAATGCACTATCAAAGTAATGAGGGCTCGGGGTGAGCTCTAATGAGGTGAGGTCTAATAATGTAGATGCTCACCCCGAGCCCTCATTACTTTGATAATGCATTGTCTTTGAGCTGTACGCCTTTCGGCGTCATCTGGTCGAGCACCAATTGGGTCGAGGCTCAAAAGAAAGCCGTCCCTTGGTGTGGACCAATCAGTTTCAAGGACAATGCATATATTATCATAGTATGTTTTTTGTTTTGCATTTTGACTGCAGGTATTGTGGTTAATGCAGACATGAATCCTCGTAAAAAGGTTTCAGTTTTGTTGCCAGAAAAAAATGGGGAAACCCCTATTATTAAGCAGACCTCTGTCACTGTAGCAACGCCATGAGACACCGAGCACAAAATTACAAATGCGGTTTGCCAGGTTGGGAAATATTCCTCTCTTCTAACTGATGTGTGGTTACTAAGATGCTTGCAGTGATGGATCACTATCGCTCGCGGGCCGTTTCAGTTGTAGGCAGGGGTGGAAAAAAAACAATTTTTTTCAGATCCGAATTTGAGGCTTAAGGTTCAAACCTTAATAAACCTTAATACATCTAATACACCTCATGGTTTTATCCGCAATACTCCCAGATCAGTACTAGTCCTCCTCCGACGAGTACATGTCGTCGCCCTCAGACATATAACTGTATTCGGCGAACGCCACACAAGTTGCTCTTGAGGTAGACCAACTTCTCCACCGAACTGGGTGCCAAGCTGTTCCTGAGCTCGCTGAGTATGAAGCCCATAGTTGGGAAGTTGCGCTCCGAGGCTGCAGAGGATGTCGCCATTGTGAACAGCTTGACGCCGATCTTCTGAAGATCGGGCCAGGCCACCCCGTCAGACTGCCAATACTGCAGAGGTGTCTGCAGTATTACGTCCCTTGAGCAGCATAACGAATCTAAACCCGCCGGCATCCTTTTCCTGCTGCGCCGAAATGACGTACTCGGTGAGCTGCATAAAGAGCGCCTCTCGTCATCAACCGCCGTCTCATCGTCGATCGGTGTCTCCAGTAAGATGTTCTCCAGCTCTTTTCGATTAGCCGGGCTCAAGGCCTCTCCAATGAAGCGAGGATCTAACAGATACGCCAGTCAAATGGGCCTTTCCATACTTGAACTGAAAGCGACTTGCTGCCAACTTGATGAGGTAGTTGATCTCTTCAGTGCTCGCATGCCCGTCTTCGTGCAGCTTGGCAAACTCAGCAGGGAGGGCGTGAAAATCCGGCAAGACTTCAGACACTGGTACAGTCAGACTTCCTGCATAAAACTAAATGGCGTCTTTTAATAATAAGCCTCAAAACCTCACCCTAACTGGCCCTTCGTGATATTGAGGTTTTTTTTTATTTAAACCTTATCAAACCTAATTGTTTTAAACCTCGCCTTGCCACCCATGGTTGTAGGCCCTCGTTTGTGGCTTCCTCCACCCCTCGACTAAAGCGATCAGTTTTACATCAAAGAGGGCACGGACAAAGAAAACCACTTGAGCGTTTATTATATCTAGTATTTTATATAGCACTTTTGTCAAGCGCTTTAAAAGAATAAAAAAATGGTACATCAGTAGCATTGGCTGATGGGGAAAAGGGATGGTATTTGAGTGTTGGGGAGGGGAAGGGATCGCAAGGAAAGGGTGATGATAGGGAAAGGTGAAGAGTGAGGTTAAGAAGGGGAAGGATGGTAATGGTTTTAAGGACGAGGTCGGGAAGCAGTGGAGGAATACGCTATTCAAAAAGATTAATCTTAAGGGAGGAATGAAAAATGGTTTGTGAAGTTGCCTGATGTGGAGTGGGAGTTAATTCCAATTGAGGGGAGCCAGGAGGGAAAATGAGCAGAAATGTGACTGAGCACAGGGAGGTGGGAGGGGGTGATGGATAATAGAGATTGTGAACGCAGGGGCCGAGATGTGACGTAATGAGAAATAAGAGAAGCGACATAGGGTGGGGCAGAACCATGGGGCGAATTGTAAACGAGGGTGAGGCATTTGAATAAACAGCGGTTCGTAGACGGGAAGTCAATGGAGGTGGACGAGGAGAGCAGAGGGAATGGGTGTGATGTGGAAGATTAAAACTAATCCGGACCAAAGCGTTTTGAATTTGACGGAGGGGAGCGAAGGCGTAGGCAGGAAGACCAAGAAGTAGAAGGGAATTACAGTCAGTCGAGACGAGAAAAGATGAGGGAATGGATGAATATTTTCGCATCGGAAATTGAGACGAGGATGCGAATTTTCCGGATGTTGAAGAGATGAAAACGGCACGTGTGGGTTACGGTGGTGGTATCTCTGGTGAAGGAGAGAGAGAGAGGGATGGAAAGTGACCCCCAGGGTTTCGAGTAAAAGGGACTTGAATGAGGGAAAGGATGGGGGGGAGGGGATTAAATCGTGGGACAGATAGGAGGGGAGTGGGAAGCAGGAAAACATAAAATATTTCTGTCTTGGAGGGAATGGGGTATTGGTGATGTCGTGTCATCCATGATTGCATAGAGTAAGTAAGGCATTCAGAAATATGTAGAGCGAGATTTGAAGTGAAAGAGGGAAAGATAAAAGAACATCTGGGTGTCGTCTGCGAAGAAGTGGTAGGGAAAAACGAAATGATCAAATGACGGCTTCGAGGGGTGAGATTTAGAGGGAAAGCAGCAGGGGACCAATAACAGAACCCTGGGGAACATCGACAAGTGAGAGGAGAAAGAGGGGAAGTGGAATTATTAAACAGGACCGACGAAGTGAGAGGAGAGAGGTATGATTGAACACAGGAAAGAGGTGAACTGGAGATTCCGAGACCAGAGAGAGGGTGGAAAGGCGTGTGGAATAATCGAGAGTGTCAGAGGCTGCAGAGATATCGAGGAGAACAAGAATTGAAGAAAGGCCGGCGTGAGCGGAATGTGCGTTCCATCGAGCAATTTTTGATGGAGAAGTCAGAATTAGAGGAATTGGGGGGCTGATCGATGTTTTTTTTTTGGGGGGGGGGTGGGAGGGCGTTGTCGGGGGAGAGAGATGAATACGATTGGACGGGGACCTGAATGGTGGCGCCGAGTAAACGTTTGGCCGGTGCAGCGGGAATGACGAAATGAACAGAGCCTGGGGATAGAGTTACTTCTTGAATACTCGACCGTGTTGGCAGCGAGTAGTAGTCGTGGTGGGGGGTGTCAAGGATGTGAGCGCGATTGTGAAAGCGTGACGCCTGGCGAGAGGGAGGGGATGGGTGGTGTGGGAGCCTTGTGCACGGGGCGCTTGGGGGATGCGAGGTGCTCGAGTGAGTGTGTGCCCCCCCCTCTTCCCTTGCCGCTTCTGCAACCACGACGACGACGATGGTTGGCAAGAGTCACGTGTGAGACCACCAAGTTCCACGAGGTTGGTAACATGTCGCCATCGTCACGTGGCAAACGAGAGACAGCGGAGCGCCATCGAGATCGCTCGAGGAATGGGCTGGAACATCGACATCTCTTTTACACACATGGGTGATCATTATCATTATCAGCCGCGATCAATCCACCGCTGGATGAAGGCCCCCCCCCGCCCGCCCCCCTCCCCCAAGGCGTCGCCGCCTCTCGCGATCCTGCACCTGCACACGATCCGATTGAATCAGAATCTAAATGTTGCGTTTGTACTTTTAAAAAATCCGATGAGCTATGAAGCTCTTTTTTTTTCACAGACGTCCAGTAGTTCCACCGACGTCACGTCTCCGGCGCTCCCGGCAGACGCCCTCTCGGAAGCGTTCCATTCCCTTAGCTGGCACTCCACGATTATTCTTGACCATCTGCAATCATCCCGTAGAGCTGCGATATAGCTCCGTTGAACTTCTTTTTTGCACCGTACGTAGCCAATCCGGAAGTACGGATGACTCCTGCCGAAGTGCCACTTATTTTGTTTTAATATTCATTTTGATTGAGGCAATGTTCGGGCCCAGCGACGTCACGTCGTGACGCACGTACACACGACGTCAGCACAAAGCCAAACCCGGTAAAAAAAAAACAATCAGCGGGGTAGAAGGATTCGGAAACGAGCTCGCTGCCCCAAACTTTTTTTTTAAAATTAAACATTCAATGCAATGCCATTAACCAGCGTGTGTTCTCCAATCTACGCCTACCTTTTTTTATTGTTGTATATCTCTGCGTCTGCGTACAATAACAGACGCCTAACGAGTTGTGTATTTATAGTGCAGGACTAAATGCAGCAAAGGATGCGTACGATTGTAAATTTGACGGGCACGTGACGTTGATTTAAATATAAATCCAGGGTCCAGTGTTACGTGTGATTTGGAATGACACTTTCATTGACTGTTCTTTCAGGACGAACGGATAGAGATATATATTGCCCAGTCAAACACTGATTTGAGTTTCGCCTTCAGTACTCTGCGTCTGCTAGTGGGTTAGGCAAACACAATTTGTTATGTATGCACAGTTGCAGCGGTGTTTGGTTTATTCAGCTGGCTGAGTCATCGTACATTTTCTTCCTCTAATTCGTTTTTTTGAGTCCAGAGTGACAATTATACATTTTGACCATTGTTTTTTTTTCGGTAAAGTCACGTATGTAGGAATACCATAAAATTATATTAAAACAAATCAATCACGACGTTTTATGCAGTCACGAAAGCTTTAATTCTTTATTAATCATAAATTTTGCCAACTGTTAATTGTTTTCATTCCACCAGCGGAATTAATTGTTGAGAGTAATTTGGGCCGTCGTTCAAATAGCCCACTTTTCTGATCAAATGGATTTTAGGAGATTTATAAATATAATTATACACCCATGAGCGTTTTAAATTAATAAAGAAATATGTAATTTTCTTAACTATATCATGTTTATGTATGAGTGTTGAACTTCGTTCCAGTGATCGGACAAGTAAAAAAAATCCACACGTTCCAAAATTATTCCTCTTATTCATTGTCACGATTTATCGACGCGATGTTGTTGCGCGTGCACGATTGTAATTTACATCACTATACGCAAGTGCTTGGAGTTGAGCGGAGGCGAAGCAGTTCGCACGCTGCGCTATGAACCGTGCGACCAGAATTTGATTCCCGGCCACGACTAACATCAGCTCCAGAGGTCGCCTCTTGCCCGCATGCCCCTATGCAACAACCCGCAGTGACCGGTGCGGTGAAGTATGTTCAAACAGTGGATTTATTAAAGGACTCATAGACAAAGCTCAAACTATCACACAAGCTGTTTACATAGTGCTGCTGTTTAAACAGCAGTACGGTGTAGCCACAGCTGTCAGATACAATACAGCATCTCCGTACCCGGCCTTAAACACAGCTTAATTATTTGTAATTACAGCTGTTATTGCGAACGAGTTTGGCCAGATGCGTCTTTTCGTCTGAAGCACACACCAGTTTGCATTATGTAAATGCTCGCACTTTACAGCTTTTGATGCATTTCAGAGCGTCCCTTTAATGTTCATATTGTGTCTTTTTTTCCCCCCTCATTGCTACTCCCAGTCGTGTGAAACAGCCCGCGGGGTTGTTGTTGTCCTTGATCACGCCACTTGCTCCAAGCGAACGCATGCCAACCCTCCAGTGTCATCCTCATCGCTCAGAGTTGATACCCTGAGACAAGAGTTGTAACTTTCTGCGATCCTCAGCATCGCTCCCGAAGTGTTCCTGTTCAACTGTCTCGCATTGTCCCACCAAATGTCACGCATTGTCCCACCAACTCAGGGAGGGGAGAGAGGGGTGGATAATTCTAAGAATATTGAGCCGTTGTCTGAACCTGCGGCAGGGGGAAGGCAGCGACATTGCCAACAGAGGGGAGAGCGCTCAATTACCTCGCACATGAAAGGCAGCTGAGCGCTGTTGCGGGTTGCACGCCGGAAGACCGCGGACATGAATCGCCGTCGCCCATTGAAAGAAGATGCCAGCCCCGCACTCCCTATGCGTGAGACGCGTGAGAGGGGGAGGGGGGGGCCCTCTCCAAATGGCATCCCTCGCCCCCTCGACCCCCACCCCTCCAGGTGGCGGCAAGGGCTGAGGTGGGGAGAATCAGATTTCCCTGCCATTAAAATTACATGATCTTCTCATTAAGACACAGTTGAAGGAGTGCTCACACGGCTCATTCGTAGGCACCTCTCAATAACTTAGCACCTTCCCCCCCGCCATCCCACCCCCCAAAAAGGTCACGGTGGCTTTGAAAGGAGAACACGTGGAGGAGATGATGGGCCCTGTGAGGTTGAGGGACGTTTTGTTGATGGGGCTCCGTGTGGCCGAGTCTCACGGAAGGGAGCGCACGCGCCTGACCGGATGGAGGAATGGGACGGTGGTGGTCGCGCGTGCGACCCTGGTAATGGGGTTGTTGTCTCCCCTGACTAGACAGACGGGTTCATGTCTCACGTGGGACTGAAATCACTTGGGAGGGGGGGGGGGGGGGTGTCGTGGGAGGTGATGTCATTGCGGTTCTGCTCCGATCAACCCGCTAAACATTTCTTTGCTAAAATTAACAAAAAAGTTCAGCCTTATGCTCTTTGAAAAGATAAGGATTAGGCGATTGCATTACGCGTGCGAATTTGAGATGATTTATTTCTTACCAATGGGAATAAAATAATATCCAACGAATTCGTACAATGCATTGTGCATTGTTTATACGCATTGTGCATATATTTCCCAGATTATTCTTTGGGTCTTTCGGAAAAGTCACGTAGATAGGTTCAAAGAAAATAACAAAACAATGACAAAAAACTACGACATTGCGATCGCAACGCAAGCAGTCGTCATCAGGAAAAGGGGGGTTAGCTTATAAATACAACTGTTTATAAAGGTTTGAAATTGGCGAAACTCAAATGTTCACCAGTCATAACTGGCTGTGATGTTCCCATCCTGCCACCTTCCGATGTTAGTTGTTATTTTCGGCTCTCTGATTTTTTTTACATTAGCAGATAAAAATTCTCACGCTAACACAGCCACCTCGTTTGCCATCCTCAAGGTTTCTGCTCGGCGATCTGCTATTAACATGCAAATTATTTACCTGGCAGCCCTTTGATTGGTGGAAAACCCAGCACCGCCGCGGTCGCTGCCCACCACTTACATTGGCTGCTGACATTTGGGCCACGCCCATTTCAAACCTTTATAAACAGTTTGCCTTTAGAAGCTAAGCCCCCTTTTCCTGATGACGAGCGCTTGCCGTTGCGATCGAAACGTCGTAGTTTTTTTGTTATTTCCTTTGAACCTATCTACGTGACTTTACCGAAAGACCTAAATAATATGATTTCCTGCAGTCACGAAAGCTTTGAGTCAAGATTTAGACCGGTATAGGTCGCTGTACAGGATGAGTCCACATTATTATTACCATAAGCCATTTTCTATCCACTGCTGTGTGTGTGTGTGGACGTCTCTGGTTGAAGAGACGTCCACACACATAAGCAAGCTTCACACAGGCTTCCTTCGCTGCATGTGGATTCGGTTCGTGAGATGTTGCGTACGTGCGGCAAAACCTATTTCGACCAAAAAAATCGTTACTTGCGGTTTGAATTCACTTATATGCTGCTATGCGGTCGGACCTGTGTGTGACATATGTGTGACATGTGTGTGATAGGTGCATTGACCATCGCTCCATTTGAATGCTGGACAAGCAGCGGACACCAATGTCCAAATATTAGCAAAATCTTCCAGCGCTCAGAATAAATGCATGCCGTGTGGCATTGTATATGCGTGCATACATATGCATGCGTCACATGCATGGCATGTCGAAAACTATATTTCAAACCCTCGAGGTTGAAAGCAAAGACAATGCAACAAACGATCCAAAACATCAACAAAATAATTAATATTTAATACATCGTTAAATAATGCATCGCCAGTCCCTTCAGTATTTCCTTTAAACTCCACGAGTGCTGGATGGTGGTGGTGTATTATTCACGCACACGTGCACATAACAAAGACAAAGTTTACCCGTACAGCCTTTGCAATACTTTCGGGGCAAGTGCCGTGAGCGAGCACCCACGCCGATCGGGGGAAATGCGCTGCACCATGCCCTGCCGCCTTTGTTTCCCCAGCGCTGATGTTTACACATCGTACCCGCTACTCATTGTTTGAAGGGTGAGGGTGGTTGGTGAGGCTCAGGAGCACGTCAGATAATGTCGATCGGTAGCCGCGGTTGGCAATCGAGGAGCTCAGGACCGCCGGAAGTATGTATGTTGAACCTCTTTCGCACCCTATTCTTAGTTTTTTCGGTAAAGTCACGTTGAAGAGAAACAACAAAATAATAAAATATATATAAAACAATAAAAAAATTCTCACGACGTTTCGACCATAAATCAAACGGTCATTGTCAGGTGTGTTGGTTCGCATAAATTTATGCGAACCACCTGACGATGACCTGACAATGACCGTTTGAGTTATGGTCGAAACGTAGTGAGAATTTTTTATTGTTTTATATATATTTTATTATTTTGTTGTTTCTCTTCAACGTGACTTTACCGAAAAAACTAAGAATATGAATTACTGCAGTCACGAAAGCTTTAAATCAAAATTTCTCTTTCGCACCGTACGTCGCCAACAGTGGCAATCGGAGGTGCGGGGGCAAGGACAACAAACTAAACACAACAAAAGCGGTTCGAAAGAAATGAGTTTTCAATTTTAATTTTAAAAGTGCACAGCAAGCCCCAGTGGCTTCCTAGCAGTGCGCTAACCGCTGCGCCACCGCTCCCCGCGTTTAGCCCTTGTTCACTCGCGTGCGCAACGCTACGCCCGCCAGCCCTGTTTCCAGCGCGTCTTGGGAGGGGTGGTCCACGAGAGGCGGGGGCGGGTTGCGCGTACTTGAGCAGATATCACAGCTTTAATTATTAACGGGACCCGTCGCGTCTCGCTCACGAGGCGATGGAGCCTCCGGCACCTTTCCGCCACCACCACCACCGCCGCCGCTGCCGCCGCCGCTGGCATCGCTCAGCACCGCTAGCGCGTGCGCTGAGCACCCGTGGGAATGCACGAGTCTGGTTAATGGGCACCTCTGTCTCCTCGGCTTGTCAGCATCGTCATCAGCAGCAGGCGCAGAAGCAATATATACGCGTCACACTGCTGGACGAAGGCCTCCGCCACATTGCGGCTGTTAGACCATACTTCACGACGCTGGTCAGTGCAGGTTTGGAGTGAAGGCTGTGAGAGAGTCCAAGTCAGTAGCCGTTCAGATATCACTCGTCACTGATGCTTTCCGTGACCGGAACCTGAACCCATATCACCACTTTGTTGTTCCTGCTGCTGCTGCTGCTGTCGTGTCCTTTGCTTAACCAGGAGATGAAACACAACCGACCGAGAATTCGTAAAGCGACATTCCCTCCGTTCAGAGTGCGACCTGGTCAGCGTGAATTTAAGAATCAGAATCAGGATATTTTTTTTTTTACAGGAGGAATCCGATGAGCTACACGGATCTTTTTTCCACAGATGTCCAGTTTCAGAGGGCATAGCACGCTGAACGCTTCGCCACCGTTTCGAAATCCTCCGTTCTTTTGCTCTCTCACGTCTTCCAGCTTACATTGGCTTTTAATTAACAACACCCGCAGATGATGTTTTGTATCTGTTGATCAATTCGAGTCTTGCCCGTGCAGGAATAACGATTTGCTAGACATTAAAGTCCTCCTGGCCCTACTCTTGGGCGGATCAGAAGGAGCTCACCTTGTCAACCCAAAGTCATTTTCGGCTCAAATGAAGCATTGGGGGCATTGGTGCTCAGCACTCACGAACAGCCCTGAGCTAGTGCTGGGAATTCCACATTCCTCCGGCGGTGGGTGGGGGGATATAATCCATAGCACAACCATCGTTGACTTCCCAATAGAGCGGAACTCATTTTAGTGACCCCCCCCCCCCCCGAGGGAATTTGATGGGGCTGCGTTAACCAACCAACTCCCACCCCTCTCCCTCCAACGTGGATTTGAACTCGCAACCTTCTGTTTGATTGTGAAGACGTTCGCCCCACCCCTGAGCGACGTGTAGGTCTCGCCTAATGGGGCTCTCATTATTTCTCCGCAGCTGTCCTCGCTGATGTACGGGGTGTCATCGCGTGACAGCTGCCGTGCATCAACCCCCATCGGGAGCGGTCGGGGGGGGGGGGCTTTGTTGTGGTAGACCCCCCTCCCAAACAAAAGCAGACCCCCGACCCCACTTTGACAAGTAAAATTGTATTCTAAAGCGGGCTCGGTATTTATGCGCGTTCAACTTCTTTCACACTGTACGGTAGCCAAACCGTGCTCATCCGAGGTGCGATTACGGTTGTTGAACTTGTACGTTAAAGCGACGCTCATTCACTCTGATATAGAAACGCAGCAGTAGCTGGGTATAAACGCACCACCCCCCCCCCCCCTCCGGAAGCTAGGCCACGGTGCGCTTAACATCCGAAGTCGTGTGCGTGTGTATCAGAAGTCGACACCCGTGTGATGTGAGCGGGTGTTTGCGTATACAGCAAGAACTGTGACTGTGTAACGTGTGCCCATATCCAGCCTCTGCCGCATGCATCGCTCCCTCTAGACCAGTGGTTCTTCTTCTTCTTCACCTGGGGTGCACCCTGCACCCGCTGGGAGTGCGAGATGCCCTTTCTGGGGGTGCGAGATATGGCCAGATTTTTTTTTAGAAGGTAAATCATCGACACAAATTCAGTAAGTACAACGACTTTGTTCATCAACCTTATGTATTTTATTAACATTGTAAAAAAACATTTTACGTTTGAGAACTAAAGGGGGTGCAAGGCCGCATTAAAGGTTAAAACCCACTGCTCTAAACCGAATAGTCGGGGGTCATTTTTGCACGGAGAGGGACATCCATTCGCCTAAAGTCTCCCGTGCAGCGTCTGTGGCAAGACAATGGATTATGATCACTATAAAACATTTTTTATTTTATTTTACCAGGTAAGGCCCACTGAGCTTTATATATCATTTTCAGAGGCGACCTGGCCACAAATGATAGCTCAACAAAGTGGCGTATCATTACGTGAACATTTATTAGCAGCCAAATATCATTCTAAAACGCACGTTTATAAATGTGGAGAGCGAAAACGCGACCACGAGAAGGGAACATCCAAACTCCAAATATACAGAAGGCGTTCGGGTCGGGATCGAATCCACGACCTCCTTCATTGCAGGGCGAGGTAGTTAACATTTCGTCGCCGTAGCAGGGCTACGTTGCGGTAGACACACACGGTACAGGCAGCCCTCGACGTGTGTGTCTACCGCATCGAAGCCCTGCGACCGACAAAAACCTGCTATGCACGGTGGTCACCCGGCCAAGAGTGGCCCATGCTCGAACCAACTTTGCTTTTGAGATCGCACGCGGCCGGACGCATTTTCGAAGGTAGCGCAGCACAGTGATTTCTGTTGCTCTGTACACGGCTAGCTGCTGTGATCCCACGTCGATGCTCCCCTGCCTTCTTTCACCCAACCCGCACTGGTGAAGTATGGTCAAACAAACCCCCCCCCCCCTCTCCCCCCACTGCCCCGCTTTCTCCACGACACACCCCGTGCCGTAGAGAGAGAGAGAAGCCTCGCGCGCAGCGGTGAATTGACAGGAAGGCTGTACTGCATGTGCACGCATGTGCACACGTGTGCATGCACGTATGCATGTCTAACAACTCCAGAGATTTCTGGTCTGCACAACGCGTGCGTTTCTTTCATTCCAGAGAGCGCGTGCTGCATCTTGATTCACCCCACGACACGTGACGTCGGTTATTGGCCTTTGAAAAAAGCGATTTAAGTCGTTTGTCCGCCCCGCGTGGCGTTCACCCCACTCCCGCTGTCATACACGGCGGGTATACTATACGCGTTAGCGGCGGTGGGGAAGTTAAAACTTTACACCAGTGAGGTACAGAACAGTCCTCGACTTACGCATTCGTAAGTCGGTTGATTGTAAGTCGAGGACTGCGTGTAGATATGTGTAGGGAGCGGTGGTGTAGCGGTTAGCGCGCTGCGCTATGAACCTGGCGACCCGGGTTCGATTCCCGCTCACGGCCAACACCAGTGACGATTTTCTGAACCGGTCTCGAGCCTCCCCTAGGTCGACTCAGCCTCAAATGAGTATCTGGTGCGGTGTGTTAAACATCGCCATTCGGGAGACAAAGGCGGCCGGAAGTGGTGCTAGCCACCCACCGCGTGCCGTCCCGGCCTTCATAAGTGCTCGCGACAGCACTTTCCCCAAAAGTATGGCAAGACTATAGAGGGATCTTTGTCTTTTTGTCCACTATGTCCGTATGGTGTTGCTCTTGAAATCAAATTGCCTATATTTTTTTCTTCTGAAAATAAATTGGTGGCAACTGCCTCTGGTCGTGAATTCAGCCCAGCAACCTTATAACACGTCTGGTTTGCCCCCCCCAAAAAAATCCCAATTGTGCTCTTGGCATGATGTCGTGAGATGATTCGCCCCTCTTGCAGAGCAGTGCAACGCCTCACGCGTCAGAGAAAACTCCGCGGAAGCAGATGTCACCTTCTACGAACCGTTGAATCGTTTATCGTCGACACGAGGAGCATGGCTCTTTCCCGCTCTCACGCCACAACAAAGACGATTATTTTCACGTGCCAGTCCAACTGACAGCTTTCCCAGTGAGGTGAAAAATTACCAACCGCGATGACTGACGCAGATTCGGGAGGACTTCAACTAGCAGTGGATATAACAAAGGGCTGTTAGCAAATACGATGGGATTGTCAAAAACCTGATTTATTTTATTTTATTTATTATGGCGTTTTTGGTGTGGTAACGTGGCTGACACTATCAACTCAATAACACTCGCAATGCCAAAGTTCATCACGCGTGGTTGCAAACCTGAATTCCACCACGGGATTTCAAGGTATCTGGCTCAGTCTTCTTCTTCTTCTCCCTCCCCCCTCCTCCTCCTCCTCCTTCTTGTGGCTGATGTTGATGGCCAGCAACTCTTTTACGTTTAAGTTGAGGTGTTTGAGCCTGCAGATAATTGCGTCAGGTGTACCGGAAGTGGTGTTCCGCTGCTGTGACGATGCCTGCTTCGTATTTGAGAATCACGCAGTAGAATCGGTTCTGTTCTGGGTGGTGACCACAGTCTCTGCACGCTGACCGGAGAGTTTTGTGTTTCCTCACCGCCAGCATCTTCTTCATCATCATCCGCATCTCCTGCTGCCATGGATTTTGGCTGGCCAGCGAACAAAGACGGCACCGCGCGCTTTCAGCTGTGCTTTTGCGGCCGTCTGGAACGCTCTTCCTTTCGATATTAGGAAGCCACCGGAGTTATGCGCTTCTAAATCTAGATCGAAAAGTAATTTCGTTTGAACTAAGTTTTGTGTTTAGTTTGTTGTCCTTCCACCGCAACTCCGATTAGCACGGTTGGCTACGTACGGTGCGAAAGAAGATCAACATATACACTTGCACACGTTTGTGTAGTGAATGCGGTTCGAAGCCAGGGATGTTCTACCTCTGGTCTTCTGGCCCAATGCTCTGACTCCTGAGCCAGTGGGACAGCTGTAGTTAATTCGGAAATCACGATGATAAAATCGGGGTCATTAGCGCATGCCTAATACGAATAAAAAAAAACCCCCACTACAACTATCTACATACTGTCACGTACAAATAGGAGAGCATGAATCATTGCATGCGCCGGGGAGCAAACAAATGCATTACTAAAGACCAGCATCAATAACTGGAATCAGAATTAGACGGAGGACAAGACCGTAACTTTGGAGATTAAATTCGTCTTACGAGGAGTAATTTATTGGCTTGACTGCCCTGTCAATAAAACGGGCTTATGGTGAGCTACGGAGTCGCATCTGCCAAAACGATGCCGTAAACTCCAAGATCGATGGTTGGGGGTTGTGTTGTTGCTTTGAGGTCCTCATCATCGGAGAGTTTACCGGGGGGAAGAGCAGAGGGAGCAGGAGAAGTGTGTGTGGGGGGGGGGGGGGTGGGAGGTTCGATGTGAACAGGAACGATAAGACAGTGACAATCGGGGAAAAAGAACGAGGTACTCAAAGTAAAAGCACAAGAGTCCGAGCGAACGATGGTATAGAGCAACATGCCATTGCACAATCCCCTTGTTAACCTCTACATTGAGGTGTGCTGCGTCATATGCATTACGTAAGACGGTCAGTGTGACCAACCCCCACCCACCCCCTCCCCCCCCGGGCGCCAAACAGAACCTACGTAAAATTTTGATTTAAAGCTTTCGTGACTGCAGGGATTCATGTTCGTGTTTCTTTCGGTAAAGTCACCACGTAGAAGGGAAAAAAAACAATGAAATAGTAAATAAAAATATAAACCAAATAAAAGTCTCGCGACCGTTCCGTTTCGACTGCAAGAAATAAGAACCCACGCACAGGACAACGGCGCATTGTCCAGCCGTCACACATCCACCCAGACCGGTCAACCGCCCACGCCCAGCGCCGTATTCCATGCGCGGTGAGACGCGTCGTCTTCTGCAGGCGTGTCAGCTGAGTCCGACCTCTTCACTGCGTGTGCTGAGTCTCGTGTGCACACGACAACTTCTGAGTTCCGTTGCATCTCGACCACAGTAGTTTGGTGAAAGCAGATTATTATGCGTCGGGTAACCCATTTTTTTGCGCGATGGTTCAGTTGTAATGTTGTATAGGCAGTTCGGGTAACTGGCGTGGTGAAGTATGGGTTACCAGTAGCGTAACTATCGTGAGGCAGGCAGGGGGTGTCTTGCCCCCCACCCCCCCCCCCCCTTTCTCCCCCCTGGTAGCCAAAGCTACGAGTTGGGGCCCCCTTTGACAACCACCATGAGATACGTGTCCAACAACATTGTAAAAGAACAACACTTTATTTGCGAAAACGGAGCGCCCCTATAGCATTAAATGTTCGAGACCGTGAGCGTAACGATGTTCTTAGGCGAGTGGAGCCGCGATTTATAATAACCTGGGTGCGACCGCGCGAGACAAATCAAATATTGGGGCCCCACCTGACCGATTGCCGCACCCACTGAGCTGATAATGTAGTCACTGCGCCACCGTGTATAGGTGTTCACTTATCCGACTTGTTTTTCATACATCCGTCAAACCCTCGGTGTCCAGCCAACTCGGATACGCAGCGTTCTACTCTCGACTCGACACACCGCAGCCGCCGCTCGGCGTTAACAGGGTTGCTCGTTGTGCATCACCAGTGCCGCCCTGGTCTGGGGAGCATGGCCCGAACAGTTTGTCTTCTACATCTGCACCCACCCGTTTGCTCGCCCGACTGTCCACTCGTCCGATCATCCATCCGTTACGCCTGTCCAATTGTGTACGCGTCCGATCGTCCAGTCTGCGCGTGTCTTTGTCTCGCCCGCCCGCTCGCCCCCCCCCCTCCCCCCCCCGCTCGCTCGCACTCGTACCACGGATGGCCTTTACAGGAGACACAAACTGCTTCCCAGCAGGCGGGGTTCAGAGAGCCCGCGAGATGGGTTATTTGTGCGCGTTTGAGACGACGCTGTCAGTGAGTGTGTATGGGGGGGGGGGGGGGGGGGGGGACAACGCACAGGGAGGAAGTATGGCCGTGTTGGCCCGCGCTCTGCGCGGATTAAGCCGATACGTCTTGCAGCGTCGATCCACTCCCCGCCACGGATTCTTGCCCCGGCGCTCGTTGGCAGTGCATTTCACACCGAACGGCGGTTGTGGAGCTGTTTATATTTATTTTTCTGCAGACTTAAAAATGTGCCACGATTAATCTGACTCGGGGGGTGGTGGAGTGGTGGCTCGCCGTGGTTAGCACGCCACGCAATTGAACCTGGCGACCCGAGTATCATCTCGATTCGATGCAACGCATTCATCGCGCGCGTGGGAATCCATTTAAATTAATGAATGACCGTGTTTAAGTATTAAATGATGATGACAGCCTGGTAAAGTATGGTCACAAAACCCCCATGGGTTATGTGACCGTGAGTGACTGGTCGTGGACACGCCTTCCTTCAGACGTGGATTGACAATGGACTGTAATTGGTTTTCCATGGCATTATGATTCCAATGTTACATAATAATGACACCATATATTTACGTCATTAATCTTTTATATATGTATGTATGTTGAACCTTTTTCGAACCGTACGTAGCCAACCCCTGCTAATCGAAGGCGCCGGGAAGGACAACAAACCAAACACAAATAGCAGTTCTAAAGAAATGAGTTTTCCATGGAGATTTAAAAGTGCATAGCTCCAGTGGTCTCTCAAAATCAGAAGGAAGAGCGTTCCAGACGGCCGGCAGAAGCGCATTTGAAAGGACGCGATGCAGCGGCCGTCTTTGTTCGATGGCCCAGCCAAAAGGCCCTGCCAGGATGACCGGAATTGGCGTGGTGGTTCATGCTCCTTGACGAGATTAGCGAGGTGGTTTGTGGTTCATTTGCGGCAAGAACTTTGTGTATAACGCGTGCGACCTTATAATGTATTCATTCGGCACCTGGAAAGCATGACCATTATAAGTATATATTTGTATTCTATTTTGACCTACGGATGAAATGCGCCTTACAAATGTTAATTGTTAAAATTATTAGTTAATATGCGCATGCGTTTATGTTCATAATCACGCCATACATGTGAATCGAATCTCGCATCATGCACCAGGCTCTGCCTGGCTGTGCGCTATCGGCGCCGACACATTGGTCAATCTCGCTTCAGGAGAGGGCAACTGTTGGCTACTTCGGGTGCGACAGAAGTTCTACTTCCATAGAGAGGGTGCGATCTTGGTAAAGGTGACTCAGTGCACCTCGTAATGAGCGGTGAATTCTTCCCGGCAGCAAATGTTTTAGTTCGTTTTTTTTGTTTCCGCTTCCGAGAGATCGAAGCGTCAATCAATGGGACGCACGACGGAGCTGCCAAAGTCTAAATGTCATTGTCCTGCCGCTGAGTACTGATGCTGCTGCTGCTTATGATGGTGCTGGGCAGCGGTAGTGTATGAAACTGGCGACCCGGATTCGATTGCGGCTCACGGCCACCAACACTAGTGGCAATTATCTAAAAACCGGTCCTGGGCTTCCCCTAGGTCGACTCAGCCTCAAATGAGGTCCTGGGGCAGCGTAGTGTTGGTCAACCCACCCCCTCGTGTGCCGTGGCGGCTTACAACACTTGCCCCAAAATGTCTGTTAAGGCTATACGGGGGATCTTTGTCTTTGTGGTGGTGGTGGTGACACGTTCTGATTCGTTTAAATCGAATGGGGGGTGAGAACATGCATTGAATGTAAACGTTATCCTTGACGGGAATAGCTATCCGATGCCTGTACGGGTTGTACCGCTCTGTTGTTGTTTTTGTTGTTCGGCACGAAGTCCGACGTTTCGCTCCGCGTACTGGGAGCTCCTGAATGATTAATTCAGTTACTGATTCAGAGAGCTCTATACAGCACAACCGAGAATGTGTTTTCGCACTAGCACAATGATACTAATTAACTTTCGTTTCCTTGCACGTACATGGCTATTCTGACCAGTGTGGTGAAGTATGGTTTCGGCCCGCAACCATAGTATGCAGTACAATTATGGATTCTGCGGCACTGCCCTCTGCCAACAATGTAGCCCCCAGTAGCCACTAAGACGTCTGAAATGCTCTCTCTCCCGATATTAGGAAGCCACTGGAGCTATGCACTTTTAAATCTAGATTGAAAACTCATTTAGAACTGATATTTGTATCTCTGGGACCTTTTTGCCCTTTCTGACAATAAAACAAGAGGTGTTACGATGTTCAAACGCCAAATATAAACCTTTGGCAAGGCATCAAGACTGCATTAACCACATGTACTTGTGGCAAAACATGCAAACGAAAATATATTCTTGGTAAAGTCACGTAGAAAGGAAACAATATTATTTTATTGTTTCCCTTCTACGTGACTTTACCGAAAGAACCAAGAATATTAATCCCTGCAGTCACGAAAGCTTTAAATCAAAAACAAAAAGATGTTCTGATAATTCACTGGTCTACAATTCATTAGACATCGTCTGCTTCAGAGATGAAATGTGCTGTCTATTATGTATTTTGAGGTGCTGAATTCAAATATGACAATTAAAACAACTGATGGGCTACTGTTCCCAAGATATAAAATATTTTTTTCTAGGTCTTTTCATGTGTTTATGGTTGCTTTACATGACAACGTGTCACGTGTCCTGTTCATGTAACACTTTAGACATCAGCAAAGGGGTTGTAGAGATAAAATGTATTATTAAACAAAAGGCAACAAACTATGACGTGTCTATAAGTAAATAGTTTAGTCCTTAGTCAGTGTCTACTCGGAGCTTCTTGGCCTGTCTCTTGTATTCATTAAATGGGGCATCTCTTGTCACTGTCCAGCAATGGTCTGCAAGCATTGATGGGCTCCGTTTGCCCTGAGAGCGTTTCTCCATTGTCGCAATGTCCCGGTGGAGTCGCTCGCCATGCTCGTCGCTCGCTGCTCCACAGTTCGGTGGGAAAAAAAATCTATATGAGAGTGCATTTTTAAAAAATCTTTGGTGACATGTTGAAATCAAGGCTTTTGTATATACATTGAGGAAGTTTTCCACCAACTCCCTGTAGTGGTCTGCCTTGTTATTTCCGAGAAAATGTGTTGCCACTAACTGTAAGGCTTTCCATGCCGTCTATTCCTTGCCATGCAGTGCACTGTCAAATGCATCATCTCGAAGCAGTTCACGAATCTGAAGACCAACAAAGAGACCTTCCTTTATCTGAGCTTCACTTAACCTTGGAACTTTTCAACGGAGGTACTTGAAAGCTGCTTGTGTTTTGTCCATGGCTTTGACAAAGTTCTTCATCAAACCCAGCTTGATGTGTAAGTGTGGTAACAAAATCTTCCTTGATTTAACAATTGCTGGATGCTGAACACTTTTCCTCTGAGACTCCAATGACCGTCGGAGTGGCCAATCTACCTTGATGTAGTGGGAATCTCTCGCACGACAATTCCATTCGCAGAGAAAACAGCAGTACTTTGTGTATCCATATTCTTTGAGTCTTTCGGTAAAGTCATATCGATAGGTTAAAAGAAAATAACAAAAAAAACTACGACGTTTCGATCGCAACACAAGCGGTCGTCATCAGGAAAAGGGGGTTAGCCGATAAAGGCAAACTGTTTATAAAGGTTTAAAAATGGGCATAGCCCACGTGTCATCAGCATGGGCGGGGTAGCTAATGTTAATGTAAGGGAAGTTGCTACTAGAGTTGATGGTAGTTGTTGGTAGCTTTAAGTCAAGATTTCTGAATCCAGTCTACAGACCAAGCAAGAGAGCAACAACCTTCAAATTGCCACAAAGCTGCCAGTGATGTTGGTCATGGTTTATGCACCTCGAAAGTTGTTTCATGTTGTCATAGGTTTCCTTCATATGGAGTGCATGACCGACTGGAATTGATGGCAAATCATTGCCATTATGCAGCAAAACAGCTTTAAGACGCATCTTCGATGAATCAATGAACAGTCTCCACTCATCTGGATCATGAACGATGCTGAGGGCTGCCATCACACCATCGATGTTGTTGCAGGCTACAAGATCACCTTCCATGAAGAAGAATGGGACAAGATCCTTTTGACATTCACGGAACATGGAAACCCTAACATCACCTGCCAGGAGATTCCACTGCTGCAGTCTGGAGCCCAACAGCTCTGCCTTACTCTTGGGTAGTTCCAAATCCCTGACAAGGTCTTTCATTTCACATTGTGTTATGAGGTGAGGTTCAGAGGAGGAGGATGGGAGAAAATCTGGGTCATGTGACCTTGATAATTCAGGACCAAAAGTTTCATATTTCTTCCTCGTCTGACTCAAGTGAGAATGATTCTGGTGCATCAGGAACCGGCAGTCCTTCTCTGTGGCGTACTTGCCGTAAATCTGATGGAATGTTTGGATAATGCGCAGTCCACTTTTCTTCTTTGACACACCTTTACCAACTGAAGGCACCATGCAGAAGTACTAATTGCTTATTTGATCTGTTAGCTCTCTCCAAATCATTGGCACTGCAAACGCATACATTTCCTTTTCCAGTTCAACCACTGGCGAAGATTTATCGCACAAGTGTTGCAGCATATGTGTGGGGCCCACATCTTGTCCTGATCTCCAATTTTCCAGCCAAAATAAAGATGATAGGCTTTCTTAACCATAGTGGTTATACTGCGCTTTTGTGATGCCAAAGTCACTTCATCACAAACATAGCAGAAGTGATCTGCTTTGTTCACACAAGTACAAGGCATCTTTGCTAACATAAATGTGTCCCTTTGCAAAATCAAACACTGACAAATAAGAGAGCACGACACTGTATGATTTCTAGAACTGATATAGGGCAATTTGTTCAGCAGAGGGATGTAAGCCTAGTTATGATTGCATCATCCATAACTTCCAGGAATAACATGATGCAATTCATATCAGAAATTATGCAATACCAGGGTCAGATTGCATCATTCATTGTTTTGCTAAAAAAAGCCCCCTTGAAAATTCCCTATGAACTTGAAATGTGTTGCTGATGTCGCTCTTTGAATGTGTGGATCAAACAGTCCATGTGTGCCTGTGTGCGTGCGCGCACGTTAATGCTGTCCCTTGAATGATCATTCCTATAAGAGTTAAAGCCTTGCGTGCTCCCAAATGACAATTATTTGTTTTGCTAGCTTTTATCAAGCTGGTAATAAGCATATGAAATAAACAAATGATTAAATATTTCCGGATTTGTAATATGGAGGGTTTTTTGTGCCCCTGTACTTGAAAGCAAAAGTTTGTGAGTGCGTCTTATGATCCTGGAGAATGCACCATCTTGCAAAATACTTATTTTATTCTCGCGTGATGTTTTATTATACATGTGGAAGACAGACAAAAATCCACGTGACAATGGAGAGAACACTCAAACTCCAAACATACAGGTGTTCGGGTCACGATCGAACCCACGACCCTCCTGTATATCGAGCGAGGTAGTTAACATCTCGCCACCGTGGCACCCAGGGCAGAAATTGGTGCCACCTAAGGTAGCAAAAACTTTAGTAGCACCGATTTATTTACACGGCCAATGAATTTGGATTACCCGATAACAGTATTACCGTATACTCAGCATATTACGGTATTCTCAGGACCGTTTTTTTCTTAAGTCATTTACAACTAACAGGTTCAACGTCAACAATATAATTGTACAACACGTTCGACCAATTGCGAGTTCTATGAAGAAGCACCTGGGTCGCCTCCATTTTTGTTCTATAAGAATGGCGCACGTTCCAGGTTATCGTGAACGTATTCCTTTTATGCGTTGAATGGGACTCCGTAGTTTACATGGGGGCGTTCTTGCCCATAACAATCGATGTACACGTGGAGGCGCATCGCGGAGTTCTGCTCATGCATCCTTCGATGCATTATTGTCTCCCTGTTTGCCTTCACCGGAACTCAAGCCTCGTTGTCCTTCCCCCCGCACCTCCGATTGGCACGGTTGGGGCTACGTACGGCGCGAAGGAAGTTCCACGTACGTACATACATAGGAGGGCCCTGCACTGGAGTGTTTGCCCCTTTTCATTCGTAGGCTTATTTGCGACGGTAGAGAAATCTAGAGAACCCGGAGAAAACCCATCACGCATACGAAGGGATAACCACCTCTTGGTCACACCACGCAGCAGCTCCACGCCTATCGCACATGGAAAGCCCTAATGGCCCCCCATCTGAGGAATGAATCCGGCTCAACCCTGCTTAGCCATTCCGAGATCTGATGAGATCGTTTACTGTGATTTGGTGGTGGGCAGGTTGTCTCGCTGTGCAGCCCGTGATGCATTGCGTTGCCTGGATGACACTGCCCTATGACGCACGGTGATTTGTCGCCCTAAACACTCCGGGATAACTCCGGTGTACCCTGATATGCGATGTTGTTGACTCATCGGTATCATCATCATCACAACTCATTATCTATCCACTGCTGGGTGAACGCCTCCCCCAACTTGTCACCACCTCTCACATTAAATCGATCTCCTCCTCCGCACGAGCTGATCTCATCACTTAGTTGCACACGTCCCTGTACAGGAATGTTGTCGATCCACTGCTGGACGAGCTATCTCGCACGCCATATGTGTTGCCCCTCCCCTTGTTTACCGTGTTCACAAATCGTGGGTGACTGAGAGACAGTGACAGCTAATTGATTGTACGACGCATCATCCAGATAATTAATTATAATTATAAATGGGAACATTAAAGGCAAGCCACAGCAGTGCGATTGAGGCCACACAGCCCTGTCCGCGCTCTTTCAACGGAGGACAACATCCACTTCAAAACGGCACGAGCAAAAAACTCTTCAAGTCCTCTCGTCGTGGAAAGCAGACCGCGACATTGGCATCTATGAAGCAGAGCTTTATAGCTCATCGGATTCCTCCAGTATAAATAAATATTCGGATGTAGCTCCTGTACATATCACTGCCATGCGCATGGATGATAGCAATTGAAAATAACGGGTTGCGCATCGATAGGGTCGTGCCCACAAGGGTCATGTAATCACTGACCGAATAACCACAACGGTTAGTTGGTCAGTGAGCACATCACCATTTGTTTGACCACTTCTTTGCGTGGGAGGGAGGGGGTCAACAGTGGTTGTCCCAATGAATAGACTAGATCCCCCCCCTCCCTCACCTCTCCCCGTCAATCGCAAAGGGGAATTCCCACCACTGGCTCCGCAGGGCTGTGAACGGGAGAGAGATGAGCGAGCACCAATACCTCAATGCGCATTGGAACAGCAGGAAAATCATGTTGGACCTGTTGTTGTTGTTGAACAGTTCGTCGATGTATTCACGGGCGGTGTCGGCTGGACTCACGGCCACGTGTCCGGGCCCATAACTCAGCCCGCCTAACGGCGCGCGTCGTTCGCATTCACTGGGCTATTACCGCCCAAGGCTGGCGGCTGTAGGGCCAGCGAATATTTTTTTATGACTCCTTGCACAAGGAAAAAACGGGCGCTCATAAAACCGCAATTTCCACACCCTATGCATCTGGGAACAGTTAAGCTGCTCTGCTCTGCATGCCGGGAAGACCGTCTCACCGGTAATGTAGCCTCATTAGCATGAGCTGTGGCTGAGCCGTATTGCTGGTGAGACTCCCACATGATAATTAGTTTTGTTCCGACAAACGACTTCAAATGCCTGCCCACCCCCCCCACTCAACATATATGCATTGGTAATGTCGCGGTTTGCAAGGTCAAATGTGAGGATACGCTGACCTCAGAGCACATGTGCTTGTTACCTCGCCATCGCAGAGACCCACGACGCTCATCGACGTTAACAAACTCCGAGCAAGTTTCCATCGACAAAACAGAGAACGAGAAAATGGAAGCGGTCTGATTTTGTCCGTCGCATAAAGCGGCCAGGTGGCCGCACGGTTCGAGCGTCGCGGCTTGAAATCAGAAGGATGCGAGTTCAAAAGTTGGTTAGAGGTGTGGACTCTGCCCATCGTTGCGGGGGTGGGGGGGGTCGATAAAGTGAGCACCACTTTGTGGGGGAAGTCAACCGTCGTTGTCCTATGGGGCTAATCTCCCACGGCCATAGGAATGTGGAATTTCCATCACTAGCTTGCAAACGAAATGTTACATCTCCGGGTAAGCAAATTTTAACAAATACATTTTGAGCAACAAACTGCATCTTGGTGCCGGCGTCACGTAAAAAATTTAATTTCCATCGCTTAAATAAAATGTTCCTGCTTCTACTCTGACATCTAAATAATAAATTGATGATCAGCTATCAATTCTGTATGATAACTTCCACAGTGCCGTCACCGGAGATGATGTTATAACTCCACCTCTCCATGGTGGCTCCATCTCTCTGGGGTGTTCCGCTCGCCTTACTGCTACTTCTTCATCATCAATCTCGACCACCGGCCATCCATCCCCTTCTGGTGACCCGTGCTGTCCACGATAATATCTCTACCTTGCACGTGCTGTATGTATGTTGAATCTCTTTCGCACCGTACGTAGCCAACCGTGCTAATCCGAGGGAGCGGGGGGAGGGCAATAAACTAAACACAAAAAGCAGTTGGAAAGAAATGAGTTTTCAATCTGGGTGATTTAAAAGTTCTTAGCGGCAGTGGCTTCCTACTATTGGCAGGAAGAACGTTCCAGACGGCCGCAGAAGTGCATCTGAAAGTGCGCGATGCGGTGACGGTCTTCGTTCGATGGCCTCCAAAAAAGCCGCTGCTTGCGAGAACGAGCGGAATTCGCGTGATGGTGTACCCTGAACCGTGCATTCATTCAACGCCGCAAAAAACCACGCTCAATGAGTTTTCGAATTTTTTTTTTGCAAGCCAGCCGCGTGGAATATTATTCTCATTTGCCATCTGAACCTTAATCTCATCTCGTATTCATCTCCGGAAAAATATGTTCCGACCAACAGGTTTTAATTAGTCACGCAAACACCCATTAAGGAGTGCATTAATTTAAAAAGGCGCTTGTGTAGTGGCGTTAGCTCGTTGCTATAATTGCATTTTACTGCTCATATAATCTCGCTCTTGACGTGAAGGCAACCAGACTGAGGTAAGTAAATGTTAGCCATGAGTGTGCGCGGTCGGCTATCGGCAACCGACAGTAAACGCCCGGGTTTAATAAGGAACGCTATTTCGAGCAAAACATGATTAGCCAGACAGCAGCAGGTAGTGTACGCTTTGAGGATATTAACAACTGTATTAAATTTGCTTTTTTTTCTCTTCAAATATAAAACAAACAGAGGGCATTACGAAAACTAATTTCTTTAGAACTGTTGGTTTGTTTAGGTTGTCGTCCTCCCCCCCGCAACTCCGATTAGCACGGTTGTATGGATGTGTTTAACTTATTTCGCACCCAAACGTAGCCACCCATGCAAATCGGCGGTGCGGCGGAAGGACAAAAAGCAGTTCTAAAGAATGTAGTTTTCAATATAGATTTAAAAGTGCATAGATAGCACCAATGGCTTCCTAATATCGGAAGTTTGCCTACACCCAGTGCAAAAGAAGAAGTTCAACGTACATACAACGAAATATTCTCAGCAGCTCTCCCGCTATATTTTTCACCTGATGACGATTGCTTGTATTGCGATCGAAACGTCGTGTTATTGTTATTATTTCGACCATTTGTTCTATCTACTTGGCTGGAAAGACCCAAAGAATAAGGATATATACATACAACGCATCTAAAAAAAAAAAACCCGTAAAAATTACAATGTGAGGCAAATAATATGACCTAAATAATTCGGCCTCTGTGCTATCGTGTCGGAGTCTTACACCGGCAATCCGGCTCAGCTACAGCTCAGACACCGCGCGTGATGATTCCCCGCCACGGCTAACGTCAGTGGCGCTGCTGGGCCCTCATGTCCTTCGCCGACCGACACTGACAAGCCAGGTGAGATCACGTGAGACCCCTGCAATTAACACAGAATGAGCAGGACGAGGAGGTCTTCATCCCAGCAGTGGCTGTAAATTGTAGTTTTTAAATACACTGTTGACACAACAGCGGAAATAACCGTGACTCTATCTGACACAATCGTTTGCAAACAAAGCAAAAAAACAATTGAAGACCAGGTCCTCTAAGGCTAGCCAAGGGTTACAGTTCAATGTCTATGGAGCGGGTTAGCCTCACGCTTGTTGGCTGTCCCGACTCTGGACTCGAATCACTGCAATTGAACCATTGCCTCTAATTGATATCTGCCGTCCACAGTGTTTAACATGGCCACTTTGTAAACCTCACGGCAGTTCGGCATAATGAAACCTCCTCAGTTATGTTTCTCTGCCTATGATTCAATGACTGCCTCTCTCTGAAACGACTATGTTGACAGATTCTGTACAGAATTCTGTACAGAATCTGGCAGAGGATAGAAGAAGCACTGGCGGAACCAGTGGGGGGGGGGGGGGGGGGGTGGCACGTGCCCCCCCCCCCCCCCAAATGATCCGATAGAAATCCCTAATTTCGATCGGATCATTGGGGTTTATTAGTAATACATCGGCATTTTGCTACCCCACTGCCACTGTGTAGCATATTATTACGTGCCAGGGACTCTATGATATGATAGGACAATAGTCTGAGTCCATAATTGGCAATAAGTAATGGCAAAGCAGTTATAAGTGACTCACAGAATTGTGCGCAGTTGCGTATACAGTACACGACTTCCCTGAAGGCATCAACACCTTCAGCGAGCACGATGCTGATCACACAACGCGGTTAGAGTTCGACCCTCGATCGATGGCTGCGCCATCGCCGCACACGCGTCGAATAAAAAGCAAGGGACAAGTCCTTACTAACAACTCCTCTATCATTTTGTATTGCTGGAGGGGTTGCCCCCCTCCTACCTGGAAATCCTGGCTCCGCCATTGGGTAGAAAGCGTTTGTGAGATTGTGGTGGTGGTGGCGTCAGTTGCTTTTTGGCCACGGTGACATCTGGATCTTATTTCTGTCCAGCCGTCGGTTGGCTACGTACGGTGCGAAAGAAGTTCACATGCATACATCTTGAAATGTGGTTGCATTTCGACGCTGTGTGAACCAAAAAACTCTCTTGTGCTTGAATTCGTTCCCTGCGTAGATGTATTCTTTCAAGTTGAATGCATCTAAAGTCACTAAATATGAATAACAATGAAGATGATTGATCGAGAAAAGCCTCCCTGAGTCTCAAAACTCGTTTTGGGGTTGCAAGCGGTCGGGCACGGGTTTGTAATGATGGTCTATTTGGAGTTTCATATCTTCCTTTATTGCCGCACGTTTTGACAGTTTTACGGTTGTTTCTTTTTTACAATCGTGTCGTTGTATTTGTGTTACGATGTCATGCCACGCGCATCACACCCCGCGTTTTATTTAACAGCTCTTTCGGGCCAGTCCTATCCCTTCGCAACGGAGCCGTTATCTCAATGGGTGCTCGTTACGTGAAGTTGCCTATTGCGCGTTGCTCCCACTATAACGAAGCTAAGGGTTAAAGGCGCAGCCCTGCAAGTCCACGCTCAGGCCCCATGCTGGTGGAAGGACCTCAGCTAGAGGGAGCTCAAGAATTCCCCTCCCTCCAATCCGTATTTTGGCCTACTCTTCCACGAAGGCCAGACGTCTTGGAAGAGGTTGGAGTACCCACGCTTTACCCCACCGCTCGCAACCTTCAGATCGACTAACCGGGTTGTGTACTGCTGGGTGGACAGTGGTGGGGGTATTTTAATAAAAACAAAATCCCCCCCCCCAACACACAGCCGCGCCGGGAGATCGAACCGGCGACCCTTGGATTTCAAGAGCAGCGTGCGAGCCATTGCACTGCTGCGACAATGTCCCAAATGTTAATGATGTCACAGTACTATAATAAAAATAATAACAGACAGCATAAGATGAAAAAGAAGTGTAATCGATTAATGTAATAGTGCAGTGTTGTACAGCGTGATCCATTGATATCAGAATCAGAATATGTATTTATACTTGAGGAATCCGATGAGGTAAAAAGCTCTTTTTCACAGATGTCCAGTCGGGGCGGGTAAGAACGTTCCAACAACAAACAATACAAACACAACACGTGATAGGAGTGCAAAGTACAAGAAAGGTAAATAAATCACCCAAACACAGACAAATACAACACGAAACCATCCCCATCCTAGCAGGCAAAGCCCACTGAGGTATTCACTTATGTTTCAGGAGTCGACCTGGCCACAAACGATATCTCAACAAAAGTGGCCTTATCATTTGGACATTTATAGCAGAAAAATGATCTAAATAGTCTAAACGCACTTTTTTTTCCAAATTTTCTTGCTGTGGTTTACACACCTGATGATGATTGCTTGTGTTGCAGTCGAAACGTCGTGAGAATTTAATTGTTTTATATTTGTATTATTTTATTGTTTCCCTTCTACGTGGTGATTTTACCGAAAGAACCAAGAATATAGTCTAAGCGCATGTTTAGAAGAGGGGAAACCCGGAGGACCCCGGGGGGAAAACAAAAGCCACACGCAAACTCCAAATATGCAACAGGCGTCAGGGTCGGGGATTTCTAATGCAACCTCTTACTTTCTTCACAACCCACGGTGAGCGAGATGGCTCCGTATCTTAACAGCCGGAGAGCCTTGGCGTTCATCATGAACGAATCTCGCGAGATGGGTTTTTCCCGCATTCATTTCCGCCTCTTGTTTTGGTGAGGCATCTATAAATGGATCAGCGTCCGGGGAGCAATTTTAAAATGTATCGCAGTACAAAATCATTTATCCTTGTAGAAAGAACACATTGCACAGATGTGTTGACCCTCCCCCCGTCGCCCCCCCTCCCCACCCGCCCCTCGGCAGCCTTTCGTAGGTACATAGTCGTAACGTGCAGTGTATAAACATCGTATCCAGGACCAGTGTTTGATGTTTCATCTCACTGGCAGAACAAAAAAAAATCACACACACATACACACACTGCCTGCAAAATCTAATTTAAACGTTTAACCAACCTCTGCAGTATTAGCCCTTCAAGGTTATGGCTTCTTTTATTTTTTACAACCACGGGCAACGTAATTGAGAAAACTCGGGCAGGCGTCGGTTAGGGCGTCTGAACTTGGGGCAGCACGCGCGGCGTGCCGCGGTACCACGCGCTGCTCCCGTACTGTTTTAGTTCGCAGACGCCCATCGACGTCGCCAAGCAAACTCCCGAACACACCGCGTCAAACGCGATCCGCTTGCCCTATGAGTCAGCCGCGCGATGATTTCGTTCACCGCGTCACGCCGAGGCCTTTTCTCGTCGCGAGCTTTCGCCACTCCTTGCTGGCACACTCCTTTGGGAAATGAACGAATCCGAATGATCAGCATTGATTGCATGTGGTAGTTTATTCGCCTTGTTTTAATGTGACGAACGTATCAGTGGCCTTGTATTCAAAGGGGATTTATCCGTTCACTTTATTTGAATTCGTTCGCGCCAAGACCCCACTGTGTAAGGGGCCTTCATTCGTACGCCGTTGACGAAAGGATGCAAATGCTAATCACAGTTGTTAACGGAGGAGTAAGTACTGCGAGTTATTTTTTTACGGCATAAAAATTTGTATTTAAAGCTTTCGTGACTGCAATGATTCATCTTCTTTGGTTCTTTCGGTAAAGTCACGACTTTACCGAAAGAACCAAAGAAGAAAAAAATTGTGTTCATACTGGAGGAATCCGATGAGCTATAAAGCTCCTTTTGTCATCGATGTTCAGCGGTTCACAGATGTCAAGTCAATCACGACGCGGAGCCGCGACGTGCAGGTGCGCCGCCTTGAGCTTCGCTCAAGAACCTCTGTCGCGCTGCATCGCCAGAGCCCGAACACAAAGGCAGAGGGAGGCGATTTTTAGTCGGAAAGAAGGAAATTCCGGGAAGCAAATCAGGGTAGGAGGAGACATTGTACCTCTGGCAGGCAAATCGCCGCGTAAGTGCATTGGAGAGAGAGAGAATTGATGATCCGAATCAGAATATTAATTTACTAGCTTTTTTGCCCGTCCAAGGACGTGTTTATTGCAGTAAATTTGAAATATTCAATAGAAAAATTGTTCAGCTCATGATTGTTAATGAGGGGGGGGGGTGTTGCCATATGTGGAGTGACGTCACACGCTAATGGTTATTGGGGAGGGGTGCGGCATGTGGAGTGACGTCACCCGCTCTTTAATAATGAGGGATGCGGCATGTGGAGCACGCGACCTTCTTGTGCATTTGTGTCAATTTCCACGCGGGCATTGATATTAATTAAGGGGGGGCTCTTTTGCAGTGACGTCACGCACGGATGTAGCACTGTGCTGCGTAGATTTATTTTTACCATCACTTTGCGCCATAAATTATTTAATTTAGCTCGACCTTCCTCTGCGTTAGTGTAAAAACCCACCCACTCATGATTATTAATGAGGGGGGGGGGGGGGCCTCATGTGGAGTGACGTCACGCGGGGGGAGGAGTGGGCCTCATGTGGAGTGACGTCACGCGGGGGACGGACAGACATTTCTGGGTGATTATAGTAGGTAATAATGGAGAAATCCCATTAACTACAAAGTTATTTTTTTCACAGATATCCAATATGATACTCGGGTAGGTGGGACACGTACCACCCGCGACGAGCATGGATTGTTTCGATGAGATGGTGTTAATATTGTGGGTGTGCGAATTTGAATATTTACGAGGCTGGCAAAGAGAGCGATAGAGACATTTCGTCGTTGAAGATGATGCAGGAAATAAAAATAAATTTGACACCTCTCTCGTGTGAATGTGATTTAACGTAACGCTTTCAGCATGCACGCTTTTTTAACCTTCCAAACGTTTTGCGGTAGTATTCTAAACACGTGTTGTCCGTGTGGAGGAGGATGGTGGGTGTAAGCAGAGAGGCAATCATTCTTCTGCGAGTGAGTGAATAAAGAGGTGTTAACGGATGGAAATACGCACGGTTTTGAATTATATTCTATTCTCGAGCAGGATGATGGTGGCAGCAATTTGTTCAGGAGCTCGAGGTCACGACGAGAGAGCTTCAGCTCTTTGTTGTCCTTCTCCCGCACCTCCGATTGGCACGGTTGGCAACATACGGTGCGAAATAATTGAAACATGCGTACATTCATCACAGAGAGAGTTGGTGTGGTTTTGCTATTCCTCCTCCTCCTCCGTTGGAGGAGTGCACACTTAAGTGGTTTTACAACTCTAGATTTGAAGCTTTCGTGACTGCAAGGATCCATACTCTTTGGTTCTATTCGGTAAAGTCACGTAGGTAAAATAAAATAACAACGTCGTGATTTTTGTTATTTTATTTTTACCTATGTGACTTTACCGAATAGAACCAAAGAGTATGGTTTTACAACATGTGGTGGTCCATAGTTTGTGTTGCAGCAACTTGCACTTTTGTACCGCATGTAGCCAACTGCGCTTATCGGAGGTGTGGGGAAAGGACAACAAACTAAGCACAAACATTTCCTCTAAAGAAATGAGTTTACAATTGAGATTTAAAAGTGCAAATATCGGAAGGAGGAGCGTTTCAGACGGCCGCAGAAGCGAATTTGAAAGCGCCGCGCGATGCAGTCACCGTCTTTGTGTCGACGGTCAGCCAAAAGCCGCTGCGCTGCTTGCAAGGATGACGGAGGTTCGCGTGATGATGGTTTATGTTCCTTGACGAGATCAGCGGTTCATTTGTGGCAAGCACTTTACGTGTCGTGATGAGACGCACGGAAACTGACGACCACCGTTGGTGGTGGCGAAACGCGACAAGCCCGGCACAGGGGATGGCCGCATCGCGCGCCGCAAATTTTAGTTTCGTGGAGAAAGAACAACCAATTGACCAATATTTCACCCTCCCTCCCCTCCTTTTCGCACCACCCACCGCTTACCATCCCGCTCCACGCAATGACTAATTAATGCTGCACGTGTCGAGCTGACAACGTGATTTATTTTCATGAAAATTATCCGCGTGTGGTCGAGAAAATAAAACCAATCTAACAATGTGGAGTAACGTACTGCTGCTGCTGAACACAACTCCGATGAGTTTAATTTACTACCCGGATGAAGCCTCACTGAGTTCCAATATTATTTTTCAGGAGGTTCCTTGCTTTGGGATTTTCGGCCACTTCCATGCATGGGTTATACATCACGCCGATGAACACGGTACAACCCAGTCATATTGTAAATCCTGGTTGTTAAAATTATATTTTTGGTAGAGAATGGGCATGTTGGGTATGGGTTGGTTGATTGACCATACGTATGTGGAATTCCTTTCGCACCATACGTAGCGAACCTAGCTAACCGGAGGCGCAGGAATCGGAGGTAACAATAAAGATAACGAAGATAGCAATGGTGATGACGACGACCATGGTCATATTGATGACGCTGCTCCAACCCCAAAATCCACCAGCCGAGATGCAAATCCCTATCTGGTGGCAAGACACTAACCCTTGACGTTAAACCCTGCATTTCACGAGGCACCCACTCAAGTAAGCCTGAGTCACCCTCACCGCGCTGGTGAGTGTGGCTTGGTGAATAGACGGCAGCTGGAGAGGGACAACAGGACGGGTTCGGATGTCACTGTCCACGGATGTCGGCCCGAGAGACCTACGCAGCGCAACTACCGCCCACACCTCCGATTAGCACGGTTGGCTGCGCACGGTGGTGAAAGAATTTAAATATACACAGATACAAAACTACGGAATAATGTATATTTATGAGTGTTCTATTCGGGAGTTCCCACAGAACATATAACACTCCGCATTCTATACGGGTGGGTTCCTGCCACGATTGCTATACTGCCATATGCTTGGGCATGTCATCACCCGATAACAATGGAAGTTTCATAAATATTTGTGCTCGACGAACCCTCGCCTCCAAAGTTATGGTTTTAGTGTGTGTCCCGTACAGCACAGGGTGGAGCTGGGAGGTATTGCTTAACACAGTCCACTGTGAACGTGGCAACCGGAGTTTGATTCCTGGCCACAGGTAACATCAGTGGCGACTGATATCGGGACCAGTCCTGCCTTCATCCTCCTCTCCCCTGCCCCCTTAATCAACACACGCTGACCAGAAAGCTGAGGTATAATAAACAAAACAAACCCAATGACCACAACGAAATGGGGACGAGGTCTTCATCCGACAGTGGACTTACAAAGGCCCGTGACCCAACCTTTACTGCACCTATGCGCATTCTAAACAACATGTCATTATAACTGCCCGAATTTAGAATGTTACCATCTTTGACTGCCCCCCACATTTTTTAAAGCAGCACAATCACGTGAAGCCGCACCCGGGTCACAAATCGTATCGGTGACCCTACCCCCCACACCCACCCCGCAGTGCACGTGCGTCGCCGAGGCTCCCGCTGGCATTCGCAATGCGACCAACGGCAACCCGAAAGTGCCCTCTCAATTATTGTGTCAGGACCGATGGGGGCTGGGGCCTCGTATCTGCGGATGAGCTGGAGGGCACGTGAATAATGCATGCGGCTATATCTATGGGCATTCCTCCTGCGACCCCCACCATCGCTCCCCCCACCCCCCCCCCCCCCGAGGGCAGGCTTGCCCTGGGGGGGTGGGGTCCGGAGCAGAAATTGGAACGGTTGTTTATTGTCCCATTCTGAAACGACGTCCCCTCTCCGTGGCCAACCTCGCCTTCGATGGAGCATGTTGTGGGGTTGAGGGTGCAGGGTTTGCGCTCCCCAAGGAGGCCGCTGCTCTCTCGTCTAACACTGGTGAGCCAAGGCCATAAAGAGGGCTGCTGTCTCTGGTCTAGACCAATCAGTTTAAAAGACAATGCGTATATTATCAGAGCGTGTTTGCTTGCATTTTTTGCCGCAAGTCCGTGTGTGGTTAATGCAGACTTGATGCCTTGCAAAATGTTTCTATTTGGTCTTTGAACATCTCATCACCCGTTCTATTGCCAGAAAGGGTAAAACCTCGTCTTATGTTTTTGTAGAGACGTAAATAGTGTTCTCTATGGCGTATAAGCCGACTACAACCACAGCTGGTAAATGAGTGCGCACCGTACCTCTCGATGGGGCCGATGGAGACGTGCTTGTACCCTTGGGTCATAGGTCATAGAGCCTCCACAGCCCCTCCCCGTAACTCGTTTGCTTTTGAGACACAGACGCGTTTGATAATGCCAGGCGCGTTGCCCATTGAATGCAGGAGCCGTAAACGAAGATGGTCCGCGCATCTTGTGGCGAGATGTTAACTACCTCGCCTGGTGTGCGGGAGGTCGTGGGCTAGATCCCGAACCTGACGCCCGTATGTTTGGAGTTTGCGTGTCTCTTTCCCCGTGGTCGCGTGGATTTTTCTCCGGGTCCTCCGGTTTGTTCCCTCCACATTTAGAATAAACATGCGTTTATAGTATTTGGCTGCTATACATTTCCACGTGATAAGCCACTTCGTTGAGCTATAATTTGTGGCTAGGTTGTTTCTGAAAGAGAGCTATGAAGCTCAGTGGGCCTTACCTGGTAAAATTAAATAAAAAAAATAGTTTAGTGTGGCGGACGGGACAAATGTACTTGTTCGAGTTTCATTTTGCCGATGTTACCACCTTTTTGCAAACGCCAGTTTAACTCTGGAGTCCCCCCCCCCCCCCGAAAAAAGGAATGAATGAACCGTTTGAAAGACATGTTAATGAACGCATTAAATATGCTCACGAGCCTGCTGCCTGCGCATTTTTTCCCCCTGCCAACAAAAGTAGCAAAGCGACCGGATGGCTTTTGATTGCGTTTAGTCACGAGCGGTGCCTCCTGGGCTGCAGCGGGGGTCGTAGGTCACGCACGGCAAGGAGGAGAGGTTGAGGCGCTAAGAGGACGTGGGCAGGGAGTGTCCATCACGCAGAGAGGGCCCCGTGATAAAGGAGGTCATGTGCTGTAGCAGTTGGCATGTACCGAGTGGACTGCGACCCTCCAAATCAGTGGTTCTTCTTAACCTGGAGTGCAGGTACCCCTTGGTGCGTGCGAGATGCCATTTCTGGGGGTAAATCATCGAAACACAAATTGAGCACGGGCACATAAGTACAATCACCTTAAATTTTGATTTAAAGCTTTCGTGACTGCAGTAATTCATATTCTTAGTTTTTTCGGTAAAGTCACGTTGAAGAGAAACAACAAAATAACAAAATATATATAAAACAATTTTATAACAAATAACAAAATATATATAAAACAATTTTATATATATTTTGTTATTTTGTTGTTTCTCTTCAACGTGACTTTACCGAAAAAACTAAGAATACAATCACCTTGTTTCATCAAACCTACGCATTTATTAACACTATATATGTTTTTACTATTGAGACGCAACGGGGTGCATGGCTGCGGTAAAAGTAAAGAACCACTATTCCAAAGGAATGGTGCCTTTCTCGTGGTCGTCCCCACCCCCCCCCCCCCCCCGTGACCCGTGGCGATCAAACAAATTAATCGAGACGCGCCGGTGTATGGCAGACAAGAGTTTTTTTTCCACGTGACCGCTGTGGCAAGATTGTCACACGACTGGCGCGACGGTCCTTGGCTGGCTCTGCGTGATGAATGAATGTTTGTGATGGGCTATGGAGAGGTGTCGGCAACCTGCGGCACTGTTCAGGACTGATGCTTGGTGACGTTGTTTAATCAGGGCCACCACCGTCTCGTATTCACCACGTGCATTGCGGCTCTTGAAATGTTGAGGTTTTTTTTGTTGTTGTTGCGAATTTGAAAATAATGGCTCTTCTTGTTATTTTGGTGGCCCACCCCTGGGCTATGGAAACCACTTTGGAGGAGAAGGAGCAATACGTCTGAGCAGGGTATTTGTGACGGGGGAGTGCTGCAGTCTGGACTGCGGTATGGATGGGAAAGCTGGACGCTACATTAGTAAGTAAGCAGCTCCGAAATTAGTTGATGGCATTGAGCACAGGTGTCTGAGACGGATGGCCGGGAATTTCGTTGCCAGACATAATGAGAAATGTAGTCATCCTGGAAGAGAAAACGGCAGGTGATTGTTTTAGATACGAATGGACCAAAAACGGCTGCGCTGGATGATACGTGTGTGTAGGACAGGGAGGGACTGGTCAACGAAACCAATTGTTTTTTTTTTTTTAACCAGGCGAGGCCCACTGAGCTATACAGCTCTATTTCAGAAGCGACCTGGCCACAAGTGATAGCTTAACGAAGTGGCTTGTCATGTCGAAATCTATAGCAGCAGCCAAATACTCGAAAGGCATTTGTTTTAAATATGGAGGGAAAAACTGTAGGACCCTGATCATCACTGATCATGCTGATATTTCACAAAAAACTGCAGGTTTGCAAAAGGTACAAATGATTGTAATATAAGGTGCTTTATAAATGTAAATACACACAAAGTAGGAGGACCCAGAGAAAAATCCACGCGCCTGCTGGGAGAGATACACGCAAACGCAAAATATATAACAGACGTCAGGGTCGGGATCGATCCCACGGACTCCTTGTATACCGGGTGAGCTAGTTAACATCTTGCCACCGTGGCGCCCGATACAGGCATCAGAGTGGTCCGCACGAGTCCTGCGATTCAAGGCGGAAGACGCAAGGCCAGGTGGTGGGCGGCTGTTAGGGCTGTTCTTGGGAGGTCGCGCGTCTACTGTGCCACAGGTGTGGGATCTGCCAAAGGGTAGGAAAGCGTTCACCGACGTGCGGTGGTAGCAACGGTGGCCGTGAAGACATATCTATCCCGAATGCAATGCAATCGGAATGCACAACGCGTCTGAATGTGGCTGCATTTGAAGTCGCTGTATACAAACCGTGGACATGTTTTTTTGACTTTAATGGAGAGTGGCAGTCACAGGCAAAGTGTAAAATAGGAGGGGCCTTGAGACTGGACTTGAACAGGGCCATGGAGTCGACAGCACGGATGGCTGGGGGGAAGGGAGTTCCAGACAATTGGAGCAGCAGAGGAGAATCAGCGACCTCCCACTGAGCGACGGTTGCTTAAGGGCTTCTACAAAAACCTTGGTTAGATGAGTAGCGTGAGATAAGAGAGGTGAGGTAGGAGAGCGCATAGGAGTAAAGCGAGCTAGAGTGAAACAGGAGGCGAGAGCTGGGAAAAGGCAGTTAATTATTCACAGCTATTGCGGCTACATTCTGTTTATGCAGGGAATTGGTATTAATATCCACATTACGTAAAAGCTAATAGGCTAATTGGGTGCGTGTGTTCGCGTGCGCGTGTGTGTGCGCGTGTGTGTGCGTGTGGCCAACGTGGGCAAGAGAGGATTAGCAATGAGAAGCGAACCCTGATGGAAATATTCACGCTCAACGGGCCTCTCTAGCAGCGGCCAAGTTTGAAAGCGGTTTGCCGGCACCACCTGCGTCGTGCTGCCCACACCATCTGCTCAGCTACTGGAAGAGAAGGTCAGTCAGGCCTCTTAGCACCATCCCAGCGGACTCGGCAGCAGGCAATAGTTACCGTCGAGTGTGAAATGTTGTGTTTTATGTTTTACCGCGTGGGTTTTAGCGGCTGTGCTGCTGCATGACTCTGAGGTGTGTGTGTGTGTGTTTAGATCGTATCCGCGGAACATCTCACATCGTGCCGAACCAACACGGGCCTGCGACCCGACAACCCAACGGAGAGAGAGAAATGCGAAACGTGAGTTGAACTTCGTTCGCACCGTTACGTAGCCAACCGCGCCAATCGGAGGTGAAATGTCTTTCGAGCGTGGCACAGAGAAGCGGAGAAGCGCGTTGTGGTGCTGTCCCTCGATGGTTCCACGTCAACACTCGCCGCCTTCACCAACCCGCGCTAAACCACTGCTCTATGAACCCGGCAAAAACCTGAGTTCAGTCCCCGGCCACGGCTAACATCAGCGTACGAGCGATATCTGCACCGGTCGTGCCGCCCCCCGCCTCCACCCCCTTTCTCTGTCCCATTCACTGACCAGCATGGTGAAGTATGGTCAAACAACCCCCACGGCCGACAGGGCATGAGGGGGTGGGGGGGGGGCGGTGGCTCATTCAGCCTGCGCCCATTTGGTTCTCACAAAGGGCATCTCGCACCCCCAGGTTAAGAACCACTGCATTCGTGGATTGGTTAAAGGGCTGTAAAGTAAAACGGCAGTGAATATATAAACCGAGCGGCCGAAATAACATTGACTGTGGACTACAACAACAGACACCGAAAACAACAACAACAACAACACGTGGTGTGAGGCGGGAAACTTTCGTAGATTTGCCAGTGGAGGAACAAATATGCATTCGTCATCAAGCCTCTTCTCGTCACGCGACTCGTGAGATAAGTTTCGCGGACGCGGATGAATTGGAGCGAGGCCGATCCGACGAATCTCCGTGCGAGGGTCCCTCGTGCAAGCTGAGTGGGCTTCAATTCGCGAGCTCCAATTGGTGGGAAGCAACTTGTGAAAGCGATATGAATTACGACCGTAGATTAGAACAGTATCCGAAAGAGAAGTAAATGCATTTCTTACAACAACAGAAACTACTCGCCAATGTGTTAATGATAGCATACTGCATGCACGGAATTTATTTTGAAGCTTTGAGCATTATGAATGCATTTCTTGTACGGCACGCCTCATTAAAGTTACAACGTCTAATTAGGGGCAATATGGGATTCGTGTTGTTTATCGTTGCAGGACCCTCATTTTTTTAAGTTAAACCACAACACGTTTCCGTCGGAGTGAAATGCATGCTGGTAAATAATTGCCCTGGAGCCCGCAGGCGCTCCCTTTTCTCAGAGGCGAGTGGCTGGAAATCAATGGCTTTTTACGACGATGGCTGCTGGGATTGCATGCAACACCGTCCTCCAATGGGCGAGCGCCGTTGTGGGTAAAACAGCGCCCGACACGGACAGGGCAGTGTGCCGAGGGGTTACGTGCCAAGTCTCTATAAAACAATGTCTTTAACTTATTTCACCAGGTAAGGCTCACTAAGCTACGTAGCTCTTTTTTTTTTTCAGAAGCCACCTGGCCACAAATGAAAGCGCAACGAAGTGGCTTGCCACGTGGGAACGGAGGACCCGGAGGAAAAATCGACGCGACCACGGGGAGAGAGAACACGCAAAACTCCAAATAAAACCACGACCTCCTGCATACCTGGCAAGGTGGTTAACATCTCCTAGCCACCGCGGCGCCACATGCGACTTGTGGAGGGCTACGAGGTAAGACGGTAAATGCCACCCACCACGCATCACCCACCACCCTCTCCGCTGTTGTGCCCACACCGCGCATCGCGGGCGAGTTCGTTAACATTTCGCGCACTGGTATTGAGTTATTATTCTATACTGCCCCATGACATTTCCCGTGTGTGTGTGTGTGTTTTTTTTAATTGTATGTCAGAGCTGGCAACCCTAGGAAGCGACTCTCACGCCTGCCATGGGTACCGAGGCGCTCCCGCTGTGCACCGGGCGTCGCTCTGAGCAGGGCTCGGTGCGAGCGATCGCCCCCCCCGAGCGATGCGGTGATGCGCGGCGATGTGAGCCCAAGATGTGGGGAGGGGCCCGCAGGGGGCACGGTGGGGGGGGGGCGACCCTGTTCATCTTGCAGTCGTGCCCGTTATTTATTTATTTCACCGCGTTTCGCCCGCAGACTTGTCCCGCTGTTACAATTTTTTGTTAATGCTTTTTTTTTTCGTTCGTTCTTTCCCTCTCTTCACTGCTCACAGTCACTGCTCGGTTAGTCTCGGTGGCGTGTCTAGTTAAAGGGAGAGCTCAACAAAAAGAGCAAAATGACAAAGCCAATATTGCCAAGCAGGGTCTGATTTTTGTAGTCTATAATGCCCACTGCGTACGGGTTTTCGCGGTTGTGCTCTACGGCTCGCCGATGTGTTGTTACTGCCCGATGCCTGACCTTTCGCACCACGTGCTGGGAGCTTCTTCAGGAACTGGACAGAACCGCACCCACAGTAGCATTTCCTCTAAAGACACACGTAGAGCGAAACGTCGGACATCGTGCCGAACACCAACAACATGTTCAACCGGAATCATGTTCTCTGTAGAATATTGACTAATTCTACTGAACACCAAGAATGCTCCGTGTGCCTGCGTTTCGCTCTCAGGCTCGCGATTGCGATTCTGCCACACGCAGCAGTGTTGGCACACCGCGGGGGTATGGTGAATGCATTTATCATCTTCCCTCGTAGCCGCGACATGTCACGCGTGGTGCCGCGGTGGCGAGGCGTTAACTACCTCGCCTGCTATACAGGAGGCCGTGGGCTACGATCCCGGCCCTGACGCCTGTTTTATATTTGGAGGCTGCATGTCTCTTTCCCCGTGGTCGTGTGGATTTTTCTGCGGCCCTCCGGTGTTTTTTTCCGTGCACATTTAGGAAACACGCGTTTGGAGCAACTGGCTGCGATACATTTCCACGTGATAAGCCACTTCGGTGAGTTATCGTTTGCGGCCAGGTCTCTTCTGAAAAAGAGCTGTGTAGCTCAGTGGGCGTTACCTGGTAAAATAAAAAAATAAAAATTTAGAGTTAATATAGTTTATAGTTGATTTGAAGCTTTCGTGACTGCAGGAATTACTCTTTGGTTTTTGCGGTAAAGTCACGTACAAATAAGAAATAATAAAATAACATAATAGCGTACGACGTTTCGGCTGCAACACAAGCAGCCATCATCAGGTACAGAAGAGCTAAATTTATGAGAGAGGGGAAACACGTAACCTCAGATGTATACACAGACACCCAAGCAGGGGGAACCGACACAGATTCAACAGGGGACACAGAGAGAGAAGCTCACCAGACAAACAGGGCCCAAGGTTTTGCTGGGTTTTTCTGGGCCCTGTTTGTCTGGTGTGCTTCTCTCTCTGTGTCCCCTGTTGTATCTGTGTCGGTTCCCCCTGCTTGGGTGTCTGTGTATACATCTGAGGTTATGTGTTTCCCCTCTCTCATAAATTTAGCTCTTCTGTACCTGATGATGGCTGCTTGTGTTGCAGCCGAAACGTTATACGCTATTATGTTATCTTATTATTTCTTATTTATACGTGACTTTACCGAAAAAAAACAAAGAATAGTTTATAGTGTGCTTCGTTCCCTTGCGGGTTTCTCCCAGGGAAATCGTTGACGCGTGTTTATTTTGGAGTCGTACATTGACGATGAGGATGCGGGTGCCACGGTTGGCAGCCATTTGAATTGAAGTCCTAATCTTGGTAATTTCTGTTGACACGTAAGCGTCAATTGCTTAGCGCGTCACGTCGGACGTGTTTAACAATCATCGGGCGCGTGCAGCGTGGGGCGAGTTTATTTGAATGGGGAGTGAATTGATGCACGCGAAAGGCCGTAGCTTGGTGGATCGCGATGAATGGAGTTTTGGAGACCCTGCCTTAGACACTAAGGCACCTGCTTTAGGTCGTTTACGACTATACATATGACTTTATAAATATCGATATGTGTCCGTGCACCGCGTGTCCGTGCACCGTGTCTCTGTGCGCTGTCGCTTTAAACGCGGAATTTCAAACTAGAACTATTGAGCGTTCAGAGCCAGTTATTTTTCTTTATTTTTTCCTCCTCGAGGCACAACGTCTCGTTATTAGCTGCTGTGTGGACGAGGATTTATAGCGAGATGACTTGTAGTTAACGGAGCAATAACGCCACCTTAGGAGCGTTGCCTTTGCTCTGCTGAAAGTCTGAGGCCCCGTGGCTTCGCCGTCGTAACCTCATCTATAAGTCTGAGTCTCCCTCCCTCCCCCCCCTTAACACTTTCTCCTACTGGTCGCGCATTGCTGATGAGTCCTAATGAGGACGCACACAACGGACATGGCTCCGGTTCGAATTGAGACAGCTGCCTTGCTATTAAAGCAAGTTCTCAAGTGTGGTAAGTTGATGGTCTCTGCCAGGTCCCTACATGCCCTCAAATAGGCTCAAGCACAGCTCTAGAACGTGCAACAAACATTATTCCGCAGCGGAGTGGGGGGGGGGGGGGGGTGAAGGTTCTTTTGAAGGGATCTCAGAAGCAGTTCTCTATCGTCTGCTTCTGTGGGCCGTTGTCTAACGTGAATGGTCGCACTGCTCTGTAAAAAAAAAAACGAATGGATTCTCCATTTAATGACCACGATGCCGAGGGTACAATTAGGATTCGATTGGATAATAAAATATTAATATATACTGTATAGTGCTTCGGAGATCCACCAAAAATACGTACAATCCGTTCGAATTAATCACGGGTTGTGACCCCCCCCCCTTCCCCAAACAGAATAACAAAAGCAACGCTTGAGATGAATGCGACACTGCAGAGAAAAGGATGAGCGGAGGTTTGCGACTTCGAGTCACCGGCAATTCCGTGAGCTCTGCTTAGCCTGGTGACATTGAGCTCACGGCGCGATTTCAGATTTGAGTCGGAGCGCGGCGTTCGTCCGGTGCAACCTAACACGTGTTGTACACGCACCCCCTTTGTCTCCATGCCGCGCCTCGCGTTCTCGTATTTTACATGAGCACATGTCCTCCCCTCCCGCCCCCAGACCCTTAGCGCTGAGAAGATTGTGCAGGTTTTGTGGTAAACTGCGGCGCACGAACAGAAATGGACTGAGATGACGAACACGGGGAAGGACTTTGTCGGCTTAAACAGTTTAGTTGGGGGGTGTTTGTGGGAAATCGAGAAAATCAGTGGTGGTGCGGTGCTGACCACCTAAGTTTGATTCACGGCAACGGCTATCATCGGCGGTGAGAGATATCTGAACCTGCCCCGGCTGTCCGTTCTTCACTAACCTGTAACAGGATGTCAGGAAGCAGGCCATAAAGAATTTGGTAAATGAGGATTTTTTTTTGTTTCACTTGAAAGTGTACAGGCAGCACACTGCTAATGATTTGGTTGTCCGGCATTGTTTTTTATTGACGTGAGCTACTGGTTTCCGTGCATTTGAAGCGTTACCTCCCATTTAAACTAATTGTGAAGTGTAACAACGCTGGCTGCTGACAGGCCAAGTGGTACTGGCAGCAGGGGGCAGTACACGTGTCAGCAGAGGGAGTAGTATATACAGGGGTCAGGAGATCTCAGGAGAAGCTCAGGAAGGGGGAGGGGGGGTCCATCTGGAAGCCCGGGAATCTGCTTTAGTAGGTTCCAGAAAGAGGGCGTGGCAAGGGCGGAGCGAGGCCATACGGGCAGGATAAAAGGGGGCCCGGGACGAGAGCTCAGCGCTGTTGCTTGAAGCCGATCCCTTCGCTGTGTCGCCGTTCGCCGCCGCCGCCGTCTCGACCACCCTTAGACGCTGCTACCTAGACAGCCTGTCAACTGTACTAGCTAGTGCTGTCAAAATAAATGGATGTGTGACTAGCGTGTAAGCACGTAGGGCGTCTGTAGTTCCCTGATGTGTAGAATAAAAGAAGTCACTACAAATGTATCTAGAGGTTGATCAGTATAGCACGACGATTCCATTGCCCGCACCTCCCATTAGCACGGTTGGTTGCGCACGGTGCGAAATAAGTAGTTAAACATTCATACATACAGTGTTTTATCAAGGAAAGGCTCACACAGTGCCAATACTCCGAAAGGTTCGGCTTCAAGGGGCGACGCTTTGCGGCGCGTGTTACCCCAAGTGCGGGAATTTGCGAGGGCTATAAATCTTTACAAATTGGTCAATTTGTACCTTCACGTCGCCACACGTGGCCTACTCCTTCTAAAATGACGTCACGGTATCTCTGACGTTCTCTGCGAAGCAGAGAGCTCGAATCGCGATGCTTAGCAACTTGATACACTCCTCACGGTACCCTTCCACACATATGTCTGTATGATTGTATGTTGAACTTTCTTTCGCACCGTACGTAGCCACACGTAGCTTCTTTCCATCCCTGAGACAACCCCTCCCCGCCCCACCTCGCTCTAACTCCCCCTCCACCCCCCATCCATTCTGCCCCCCCCCTTCATTCTTCTCCCCTCCTCTCTCCCTGCCTCGCAGGTTTGTAAAATGAATAAGTAATACTCAAACAGAACTTTTTTTAGAAACACGCTTTAATGAAATGTACCGTACGAGTAATGGCAGAACTCCACGACTCCAGGAAGTGGCCCCGAAGCTTGCCACAACGTAAGGGGACCGTGGTTATTTACAGCCAACGTCAGTTGGCCGTGGACAATTTAGACCCAAGCCGAAACATAAAATATAAAAAAATAATGTTTACAAGTATTTTTTTTATTATAGAGTATAGTATTGTCATCAGTATGACATAAGTATACCGAGTCTGCAGTCGATACCACATTGGGAAGTGGGTTAAAATTGAGTTACAAGATTTGAGGATACAACAAGAACAACAGACAGAGTGAGTTAATACAAAGCGTGTACAAATAAAACGAATCCCGTATGATTACAATAATACACTATGGAGCCAACGACACGTACAATGTTTAATTTCTCAAGCGGAATGTTTATTGTTGGGCATGTACCGTGCGCCGGAAAATGCGAATAAATATTTTTTTTATTACATAAAAAATTACTTTAAACACGCGTAGTATTAACCAGGGCTGCTCATGGCCTCGACCAGTGTACCTAATTGTGACGTCATTGTTGCCCTTTGTTGAGAGTGGGCAGAGGAGGGGGGGGGGGATTGTCCGGAAGTACTTCACTAAACAATTTTTATTTTACCAGCTAAGGCCAATTGAGCTATATAGATTTTTTTTTTCAGAAGGGACCTGCCTGCAACAAAGTTGTGTGGAAATATATAGCAGCCGAATACTCTAAACATGCGATGTTGATTATAAATGTTGGAGGAAAAACCGGAGGACCCGGAGAGAAATCCACGCGACCAAGCGGGCGAGCGACAAGCAAACTCCAAAATATACAGCAGGTGTTAGTGTCGGGGTCAAACCTATATCCTCCTGCATACCAGCCGAGGGAGTTAACATTTCGCCACCGCGGCGCCCCGAGTAGAGGACTGATGATGATAATGAGTGCTTACTCATGATATTACATTTCAGGTCATCTTCGAAAGGTTGTACTCGCTGCCTGGCCGCTGCCCGTCATTAGCAAGCTCGCGTTTCGGAGTCCACCCATCCTAAACGAGCACATATCACCGCGTCTATGAGCCGCGTGGACACCCCACGTGCGCATACAAAGATTCCTCCGTATACCCTTAAAGTTTTGGGGAGAGTGCAGTTAGCGAGCGCCTGTGGGTGGCCGGGAAGGCACATGGTCGGGGGGGGGGGGTATGGCCAGAATCACGCCCGGCAGTCTTTGTCTCCCCCAGTGCTGGTGATTGCACCCTACACCAGCTACGCATTCTTAGGATGAGTCGACCTCGGGAAGGCCAGGTATCGGTATCGATATTCGCCGGTGTTGTCCGCCGCGAGCGGGAATCGAACTCGGCTCGTAGGATTTTGTAGCGGAGCATTAGCCTAGCGCGCACACAGGCACGTACGCACACGGACACATTGAAGCCGTCATACTACGAAAGCAATTTGCTCGATGTGCTTTTCTTATTAGTGCTGCGGAAAGAGGGTACGATGCACTTTGGCCTCGCCCTGAATGCTGTGAAGTTGTGGCTGTCTGACCGAGTAACGTGGCAGCGTTCACACGCGTGCTGGTTACATCGCGTGGTGGGCCGGGACAGTGTGTTCGTCTGATTACTGTGTGATCATCTTGGATGATTAAAATGAGATTACATTTCATCTTGCATTAGGGCTTGATGTGGCAAGCGGCAGAAACAAATAAAAGAAAATAACAATGTTAAGTAAGCCCTTTCGGTGAATTCATCATAATTCATCATTGTTGGTCATTGCGGTTTGGAGACGGGGCTATCAGGCGCCATCGGTTTTAACCCTCGCCGAGAATCGAACCCAGGTCACTGAGATCACAGCGCAGTGTATTTGTACTATCCACTACACTGTTACTCAACTCCATAAAAAAACAAACTATAATTCTCGAAAAGTGAATTTGATACTGGAACCAGGATCAGTTCAGCGATGGACCGATCAGTCGGCTGAACCATTCTTGGACCACCTCCTTCCCTCCATTCACCAACGCGCACTGACCGGCGTGGTGAAGTATGGTCAAACACCGCCCCTGAAACCGACGAGGCGTTGCCGGAGACACTCATCCGGCAGTGCATCGACAAAGCGCCGTGACGCAATGACCCATACTTGCCGCAGACGCTCCGTACTCCGTGGCAACGCACGGCAATTGTCGAATTGACATTTCTACTTCCTAACTGAAAGCCGTCTTAATTAACCGTGAGCAAAGCTGACGTGTTCGGTCGCTCGGCTGGCGTCTGAATCCAGCTGCAAGCAGCTCACCTGAGGCTCGCACGCGGCGCGCCTCTTCTGATTGGGAAATTGCTTTCGTCTGCTCAACAGCGGCAGCGGGCCGGAGGAGCCGCAGCGGCAACTGCATCAGCAGGAAATCGCGGCGACGGTGATGAATGTGGGGCCTCTGCGCCTGTCCCGGAGAATCCTCGGCGGAGAAAGGATGTACAACACGGTTCCACTCAATTGCCAATTCGCGCGCCACGCGGGGCTTTGTGATGTCCGGGCTCATTTGTTTCCATGCCAGCGCAATTGTGGCAATGTTTTTGAGGCAATTTGAAGGTGCGTTGACCCTTACCGCAGATACTTGACCCGAGAACTCGTGGCAATTTCGGGGATTACAAAAACGGGTGCCTCATTTTTTTTGGTTGGTATCTCTCATCTTGTAACTGCTTATCAGATTGCAGGTCGCTTGCACCACGCGATCAATGTGTAATCAGCAAGTGTGGGGGGGAGAGGGAGGGGCGCGCGGGGGGGGGGGGGTCTGAAAGAAGCGTGGAGTGGGTACTATCAATGTAACGATTCAACTGCGGGACTTCCCCGCCCCCCCTGCCGCCTACTCGTTCCCCACCGTACCCCCAAAATTACCCACCGTCACGATTCATTGAACGAACGACTTCAGCGTCAAAATCGCGTCGCAGTGAAATGGTTCGCGCATTCGAGTAATTGCAGGGCGATATGGTGACGCAAACCGATTACGTACAACGCAGTGATACTTGGTAAGAATACGTAAACACTTGGTAAGAATACGTAAATTTGCGGAACTTTGTCAAAATACTGTTGCACAAAGGCCTGCTCTCCCACGCCGTGTCGGTTGCTTTGACCATATTTCACCAGGCTTGGGTTGGTGAAGGGGGATTCCAAGGACCGGTTGAGGTATCGCTCGCCACTGCTGAATTCAGTGAGTTCGGCCAGGATTCATTATAACGCAGGGTGTCAAGCACTGCTACAATCGCTCCCACGCGGTGCTAGTAAATATTGCAGCACATTCATCCAGTCATGGTTGCGGGATTTATTAAAGCGCGGTGCGCTAACCACTGCGCCACCGCTCCGCCTCCTGGCATATACGAGTTGAAGAACATCGATAATTGTTTACGCGATTTGATGCATTTGTCACGGACTTAAGAATCAATATGTATAAGAATCGATATCAAGCCATGCCGCGATACGTCTCGTCGGCAGTAGGGGGACGTGTTTGTGCACACGAGGAAGAATCTTCAGCTGGGAGGGTTGCCGCACCTGCCAGCACGTGACACCTGCCAGCACGTGACACCTGCCAGCACGTGCCACCTGCCAGCACCTGACACCTGTCAGCACGTGCCACCTGCCAGCACGTGCCACCTGCCAGCACGTGCCACCTTCCAGCACGTGCCACCTTCCAGCACGTGACACCTTCCAGCACGTGCCACCTTCCAGCACGTGCCACCTTCCAGCACGTGACACCTGCCAGCACGTGACACCTGCCAGCACGTGCCACCTTCCAGCACGTGCCACCTGCCAGCACGTGACACCTGCCAGCACGTGACACGTTCCAGCACGTGCCACCTTCCAGCACGTGACACCTGCCAGCACGTGCCACCTTCCAGCACGTGACACCTGCCAGCACGTGCCACTTGCCAGCACGTGCCACCTGCCAGCACGTGCCACCTTCCAGTACGTGACACCTGCCAGCACGTGCCACATTCCAGTACGTGACACCTGCCAGCACGTGCCACATTCCAGCACGTGCCACCTGCCAGCACGTGCCACCTGCCAGCACGTGCCACCTTCCAGTACGTGACACCTGCCAGCACGTGCCACATTCCAGCACGTGCCACCTGCCAGCACGTGACACCTGCCAGCACGTGCCACCTTCCAGCACGTGACACCTGTCAGCACGTGCCACCTTCCAGCACGTGCCACCTTCCAGCACGTGCCACATTCCAGGACTGTATCACCACCTTTGTCAGGTTTAGTCTTAGCCTCGTCTACCACTCCCTGTGGAATTTGAGTCAACCCACAGGTGGGCTGTTGTGGGTTTCATTTAATCAGGACGATTAAAACAGACGCTGACTCACTCAAAACTGGACATTGCTGAAGAGAAAAACGAAAACACGCAAAAAAGTGAATGCGATCTAAAAACCAAGACCAGTCCATGGCTCATCAACTGGTCTCTGTTTTCGATTGTATTCTCAATCTGTTTATCGACATTCTCTTGATTTCAATTTAGTGGTTTAGTTATCAAACTATACAGTCCTATACTCGGGAAAAATATTTGCTGGCTGGTTGCCTCGTGGAGGGGGGGGGGGGCAACTGCTCGTGCGCGGTGGGGGACGTCACCGCGCACATCTGCATGACGACGTCACCCGCATCGCACTGCGTTGAGTCGGGTTCGTTTGCGGTGACGTCACACCCGCCCCTCACCCACCCCTCACCCGCCCCTCGCCCACCCCTCACCCACCCCTCACCCACCCCTCACCCACGCCCTCCAACCCGGCCGTGGATCCAGCGCAAATGAGCGGGAATTTTCAGTAAAAAATAATAAAACGTCAAAAATACGGATAAAAACATATAACTAAATTAGCACTGGACACTGTTGATTTAGTCCGCATTTTTTAAAATTTTAATTTTAATAAAAATACATAACTTGCCTGCCACCACTGGACATGTGTGAAAAGAGCTTTTTCGCTGAACGGATTCCTCCAGTATACATACATATTATGATTCTGCATATGGGGAGGGGTAACAATGCATCAATTCAATATAAATGCAATATCGATACTTAAGTTCGCGACAAATGTATACGAATCTACGTTTTTAGTTGACGTACATTGAGTTTGGAGCAAGACGTGCAGTGGCTATATTTAGTACCATACTGCGCTACAATTAATGTGACCTCAGAATTCCACCGATTCATCCGTCGCGCTTGGCTCGGACTAACCACTGACGAAAACCTCTTGCGCCTTGGGTGCCACGGTGGCTAGACGTTAACTACCTCACCTGTGGGTTCGATCACGACCCTGATGCTTGTATATTCGGAGTTTGCGTGTTCTCCCCGTGGACACGTGGATTTTCCTCCGAGTCCTCCGGTTTCCCTCCACATTCAGAATCAACATCACGCGTTTATAGAGCATTTTGCTGCGAGAAATTTGCACGCGATAAGCCACTTCGTTGAGCTATCATTTGTGTCCAGGTCTTCTGAAAAAAAAAGAGCTATATAGCTTAGTGGGCCTTACCTGGTAAAACAAGCAATTCATTAATTTATTTTTAAAAAAAATAACAGCGCGCGCCATCTGCGATGCAGCGTTTGCCCGAGTGGAATGTCTGCTGGGCTGGGCTGGCTTCAGTCCGTTGTACAGGGTAACATTGTAAACCATCCCCCCACCATCCCGCTGTAGAATTTCCCGTGGATCTGTGGGGACCCAGAGAAGGCAGCTGTCCACTTTGGCTCTTGGTTCATTGGATCCTCGCAGATTCACAAGGGCGGTCGGTCTGGCTCGGTGCTCGTCATCGTCAGCAATTTGAGAGGCCCGAAGCCATGTCATTTTGGAGCTGGGGCTCTTGAGCTCTGTGTGATTCTTGGCGCGAGGGATAATCTGATGCTGCAGTGTGGAGCGTGGCAAAGGCCTAAAGCAACTGGTGTATTATCAAATATAAAATTAATCATTAAAGTTGTATTTTTGTTATTATTTTTACTGTCACGAAGAGGGGGGCCGGCGGGCGGGGGGGTTAACCGAATCTCTGTGTGAAGATCAATGTTTCTTGAAGGACGCCTATCGACCACAAAGGCAGGATCTTAATTTTCGCTCAGTGATTGCGATATGAATCTGGCGACCTGACTTTGATTTCCGGCCGCGGCAAACGTCAGTGGCAAATGATATCTGAAGCCGTCCTGGCCCTACCCTTTCCCACACCGACCCACTCTGCATGGTCAGCGTGGCGATGTTTGGTCCAGCAACCCGCATGATCAAAACGGCATGTGGAGGCCTTCATCTAGCATTGGACTTACAAAGCCACTATCATGTCCATAATCGTTTTTTGGGTTAACTCACGCGGTGGTGGTGGGTTTATGCCAACCTTGTCATTTTTCCTCCACGGCTCCCGACAAAATGTTCACGTTTATAAAAAAATATTCTTTATAAGTTGCCAATGTATTGATCACAATATTTTTTTGTAAACGTGACTATCTTGCCTGGTTTTGTAGGGGCAATGGCCAGAGATCTGAACTACCTCGCCTGAACTACCTCGCCTGGTATACAGGAGGTCGTGGTATTTATTCCGACCCTGACGCCTGTATATATTCAGTTTGCATTTTCTCCCCGTGGTCGCGTTGATTTTTCTACAAGTCCTCCGGTTATTCCCTCCACATTTAGAAACATTGGTTTAGAGTGTTTGACTGGTATAAATTTCCACGTGAAAAGCCACTTTGTTGAGCTATCATTTGTGACCAGGTCGCTTCTGAAAAAGGGCTATATAGCTCAGTAGGTCTTACCTGGTAAAATAAAAAAAGAATTAATTTAGTTCAGTTTTAGAATTTTGGCATTAAACTATCACGTGACCTCATCAAAAACAATTATGTATAATTGTACTGGCTACGAATTACCTACGTTCTAAACACTGCAAGTCATTATTTTATTGGTTTATGTACAAGATGACTGAAGCAGCAACTTTACAGCATGTGTCAGCTGCCTACAGCATTTCCTAAATATTGGAGGATTATTAAATGAGCTAGAAAAGAATTAACGTGGCAGTGAGACACAGCATCACTTTCTTGTGCGCGAATTAATTCCAAGCGAATAAGAGAATTGGCTGTGATGAGCAGTTTGTGCGTCTCGATAAATTGGGCTGGCGAAATAGTCCGTCCATGAAACGAAAGCCTGCACTGTGACGATTAACTCAAACCGTGCCTCTGTTGGCTGTGGTTGCGCTGTACAGATCTCTTATGCGTTTTCTGCTCTTCGTGAGTGTTGTTCGGAACTAAGTCCGGCGTTTCGCTCCACGTACTGTGAGCTTCGTCCAAGTATAATTCAGCTCGTGGAGCGAAACGTCGGGCACCGCGCCGAGCAACACACGCGGGACAACTTGAAAACATACGGAGAGCCGTACGGCACAACGGCTCGAAAACCGACGCAGCCGCATTTCCCTCTGGTAGTTGGTATGCGACTCTTTCCAACATCCTCTTCAGCATTCCACAGCAGCACATTTGAATGCTCGTACCTGCTTCATCTTACAGTGCTTCATCTTACAGTGGGTTCAATTTATCTATACGATTACATTGTTTGGGGAGTTACATTATTAAAGGCTTGAGTATGCATGGCTTACGTTCGTGCATTTGCAACTTTTGTTTATAAAGATGACCACTGATTTCATTTAACATCAAATAGCGCAATCGGTGGCATAAAAGCTAAGCATACAAACGTCATTAGCGCATGCCGCCTGTACTGGCTACTCTCGGCAAGATATCAGCTGTCAATTTGAGCTATCGCCCTTCTGTAAAGTAGCAGCAGCATCTATTGATGGCGTTCATTTGCTTCATTACACGTAAAAAAAAAACAAAAGACGAAGAATCCCCACGTGTATTCTGAACAGACTGTTAGAGCAAGTGCTGTTCGCGAGTAGCAACTATGAAGGCCGGAACGACACACGATGGGGTGGGTGGCCAACATCATGCCCGGCCGCCTTTGTCTCCCTCATGGTGATGTTTACACAGCACCTGTTACTCATTTGAGTCTGAGTCGACGTGATGGAAGCCCAGGACCGGTTCAGATAATTGTCACTGGTGTTCGCCGGGAAGAGGAATCGAAATCGGATCCCCGGATTCGTAGCCCAGCGCCCATACCACTACACTACCGCTCCCCACAAACACACACACATAAGCATGTGTAAGCATGGCTGAGGCAGGACACGTCACTGTATGGGATGATGGCCACGGGGGCGAGAATAACTAAGCTAAAAGTAAACTATATATATATTTTAATTTTACCAGGTAAGACCCACAGAGCATGAAAACTTTTCTTCAGAAGCAACCTGGCCACAGATAATAGCTAACATTTTTCTATGTAGGAGGGAAAAACTGTAGGATCCTGATCATCGATGCTGATGATGATGGTATTTCACAAAAAAACCTGTTGATATGCAAAAGGTACAAATGATGGCGCTGTAAGTAAATAAATATATACATGAGGTAGGATATAAAAAACGCAATGTATTTATAAATTGTGCACAAGTATTACATACGAAAGAGACGCACTGTGGTGTTAGATGTCACGATATCTGTGCCCCGTTGTTGGATTTTGCAAATGTTTAATCGTGGATTTTCATGAAAATTCAAATTTGTAGCATTTTCCAAAAGCCAACTAATCAGCAAGCCACCCAGGAGGTGAAAGGTCACGCATATATTCATACATAATATAATCATTTGAAAAGTTAATGCATAGGAGAGTGGCAGACAGAATGTCAGCAAGCGAGGCTTGGGAAATTGATGAGAGGAGGACTTTTACTTGCAAATTTACACGCATCAGAATTCTGTGGACTGCCAACATGGTGTATGAGTTTAATTGAGACAGTATTTCCATATTTTTACCGTTACTTCTTAGCTGAACATGGAGCGGTAGCGCTGTGGCAAACGCACAGCTAACATCAGTGGCAAGTGATAGCTGAATACCGTCCTGGCCCCTCCATCACTAAACCGACCATTGTGGTGAAGAAAAGCCAAACAAACCCCCCGTGAAAAACACCGCACGCGGAGGCCTTCAACCAAGCATGCAGTGAATTGACAAGGCGCTCCGCGTTATTTTATTTATAAACTAGCGGGAAGTACCCGGCGTTGCCCGTGCGAAAAAGACACACACACATCGACTTACACACACACAGACATCGACCCACACACATCGACGAAGATTGCAAGCTTCCCTGTATGTTTGACAAGACAATTTATTCCACTGTTTTGAGGTCTTGGAAAGTTTTGGGCCATTTGACAACATGGAGAAGCATTCGGAGAAAGTAGCACTCCTGATTGTTGGGATGAACTGTGTAGACTCTTCGTAAGGCATCAGATTCACCGTGAGCAGCACGTCGCTTCCACTTTTTTTTAGCACTCCGTGTATAGTAGGAGGGAACTTCATGGTCGAGCAGGTTGGCAGCAAATGGGTCACGTTGGCACAAAACAAAGAACGCCATCAGGGTGGTATCTTGTGGTGGCAGGACCTGTTGTTGGGCATTTCCTTCGGTGAAGTAGATGCGTGGACCATTTTCGAGGTGAATTGCCAAATGGATGACTGTGGGGGGACGCTCATGGATGGGGAAGGCAAGAATTATCCAAATGGCCTCATTGCTGCTGATGTATCTTCCTTGGACAACATGTTTAACCTCATCCACACTTTGCCCCTCTGTATTTTAAGGCAAAGACAGCCATGTCAGAGCCTTTGTTGATGTATTCGCAAACATATTTGATGGCTTTCACAGAATTGCAGAATTCCACGTGAAAGTGTGCCTCGAAGATCTTGCATAGAAGAGGGCAGTAGGGAACAATGCACCAGTTGTCAACCTTCATTTGAGAGTTAGTGGCATGTCTGGGCGTTGTTTCAAATCCACCATGCTCAGTATTTCTGCGACGATATAGAGGATAGCCATCATGGGCCGACTGAGTGTCATTCGTACCGACCCGACATAACAGTGACGTCATGCGAACAGACCCGACAGAGCAGTGACGTCATGTGTGTACACACCCAACACGGTAGTAAAGTACTTTAAAGTTGACAAATGTGAAAAAGGAACGGCGCTTGCTCACCGCGTGGCTTACGGCGTGGTACCTGGCTATTATATTTTTCGTAAACCCCACCGTTTGAGAGCCCAAATCTCTCGCAAGCGTGCACACACACACACAGACAAAAAAATTACATTTGTAGGTAAGAGAAGATAAAGTCATTGTATCAATCACCAAAGTTTAAGCGATCGATTATATGAGCAACGATTTTTTCGAATAGACACGCGTCTTTTATTTTTGCCAGTGTGCACACGAAAGTGTCACGTTAATTGGCTGCGCGGGACAAATACCTCTGCAATGGCCGCTTTTGAAACGATATCACCCACGCCTGGCCTGGCCCCGCCACACCCACACCGCACCCCCAACCCTGGCCCGCAGTGCAATTGGCTCGTTTCTATTGGAAGCTCATCCAGACAACCCTCTCGATAGCAAGGGTGGCGTCGCGCCTGTGTACGGAATGAAGAGTCATTCTGAAAGAGACAAAGGGTGGAGAGGCGAGGCGAGCGGGGGAGGGAGGGGGGGGTATTGTGTTTTTTTATTTCATAGCCTCTGTTACAGATCGTAATAGAAGCTAGAAATGGCAATTCCGCGCTGACCCGAATAAACAGCCGCGCTATAATGAGGAAGCACTTTGACAAAATAAAATTGATCGAAAAAAATCCGTCACGTCCTGTTGTGGGGGTTTTATTCGAACGTCACAGAGGGTAAAAAAAAAACTCCCTGCGAGTGAGTTCTTTGATCGTTTCTTCATCTGCACTTCAGGGTTTTAAACCATGCAGCGTTCTCCAGTAACAAGACGAGCTTAGTCGATTTGGCGTGCTGTGTTTTGCAAAGTTCAAAAGAGATTTTGTAATGGATATTTTGAAAATGCACGGGATATTCCAGTTCCATCTGTTGAGCCCATATTTATCCCTGCTTCCAACTGGGGAGTCACTTTAAGTGTTGATAAAGCATCCAAAAAACCCCGAGCAGCACATTCTACACGTCTGCCACAGAGACTCGGGTTCCTGCTGTGTATTGGGAAATGTGTCACCGCGATAAGACGAGATGAGCTACGCTTGGAATTTTAAGCACGCTGCAACTGCATTGTGGAAAAGAGAGCGAGCGTAATTTTGACTTCCATTAAAATAAATGAAAGTGCCTCTCATCAAATGCGCTCACACCTGCACAGCGCTGGTTTACAGAGTTGACCGAGATGCGACTTGCTTCAAGTCGCCCCTCACTCTTCTTTGCACTCCAGTATCTTCTTTATCTGTGGTCCGACGAAGCCACCGGCTTTGACCTTTGCTTCAGACAGCTTAGGGAAGAAGTATTAAAGGTACTTGAAGGCTGCCGACTCCTTATCTACAGCTCTGACAAATTGTTTCATAAGGCCCAATTTGCTGTGCAGTGGTGGCATCAGCACCTTCTGGGGGTCCACCAGTGGCTCCCACTTGACGTTGTTCCTCCCCACAGAGAACTCGGTCCGCTGTGGCCAGTCCCGCCTGTGGTAGTGTGCCTTGGTGTTCCTGCTGTCCCAAAGGCAGAGATAGCAGGGAAACTTGGTGAAACCGCCTTGGAGACCCATCAGAAATGCCACAATTTTGAAGTCTCCGATGACCTCCCAGCCATACTCATCACACTTCAAGGCGTCCAGCAAGGTCTTGATGCTGTTGTAATCCGCTTTCAGGTGCACTGAGTGAGCCAGGGTAAGAGACGGGTACTTGTTACAATTAAGGAGCAGCACGGCTTTGAGGCTCCTGGATGAGCTGTCAATGAAGAGGTGCCACTCATTCTGGTAACGGGCAATTCCCATTGCCTCGAACAGACTGGTCACAGTGTGGCAGAAGCAGAGCCCATCTTGACGGGTAAAGAAGCTGCAAAAAGGTTGGTGACCCTTCCTCTGATCTGCGACTTGCACACTTTCATCCAACAAGTTCCACTGCTTGAGCCTAGACGTCAAAAGCTCAGCATTTGGACTTGGTAAGACCAAGATCTCTGATCAAGTGGTTGAGGTCTTTTTGGTTGGGGTAGTATGGGTTTCTCTCGTCAGCTCCACCTCTGAAATTGTCATCTGGCCCTAAACGTATTCCACGCTCTCTGACGAGCTGCTCTCTTCTAAAGACGACTGCTCTCTCTCCGGAGGAGTGGGTACGGGGAACTTATGGCAGTGTGGCACCGGGGCGATGGATGAAGGAAGGTCCGAAAATGTGATAGCAGGTGCGACGTTTAGAAGGGTCCACCATGCAGAAGTAGCAGTTGCTTGAGTGGTCAGTGGGTTCCCGACAAATTCTTGGGATAGCGAACTTCATCATACAAAAATACATTGATTTCACCCATGACTAATGTGTAAGAGATTCTTGCAACATTTTTCATATATGAAAACATTTTTCAACAATATTGAAAATTGTAAAAAAATGTAAAATTAAAAACTTTTACAATTAAAATGTTTTAAAATAAATTTAATAAAATAAAATTCCGAGCAACAATTGTCCATCTTACCTTCCAGAGTTTTTTGCATTGCTCGCAGGTGAAATGAGGTGCCTAGGGTTTGTCTTGATTCCCCCCTACAGGCATGCCAAAATATGCCTTGCAGGCAGATGCTTCCACAGAGTACTTTTCACTCGTCTTGATAAATTGGCCGCAGACATAGCAAAATTCATCTGCTGGATGCTTGCAGCCTCTTGATGCCATCTCATAAAAATGCAGATATGTATCCACTTAGGCAGCTGGAACTAAACTGAACTGGTGGGCTTAAGGCCCCTCTATTTATAGTACTATTTATATTACTGGAAAGTTCTGGAATGTTCTAGAAGCTACTCTAAGTTTACTCAGCACTGAATCTATCTGGAATGTTCTGGAAAATAGGTAAATTGCAAAATATCACTGTCCTAGCCACAAAAGCAAAGTTTGTGGGGAATAACAGCCATGTTCTGTACTTTTGAGGCATAAGCAATTAGGAAATAACACTTACAACCCAGGAAAATAAAATTGTTACGCAGTAATAATCATTGTTTGGCTTCACGTCCTGAAAGCTCGAGGTTGGCACGGAGAGACCTGGGGTGGATTTTTAGACCAACTGCTGCCGTGGGTTGAAGGGAGGACTGCATCCACTGCTTGACCTCACGAGTTGGGCGCTCCTTCGGCGTGACTGTAGTAGCAACTCCGGCTGTGGATGACATTCTCCGTCTTCTTCTAAAGGAGGAGCAATCACAATGGTACATCCACGTCTGAAATCCAGGTTGTTAGTTTCGGGAGATAATGAGCATGTGCCCTTGACAGCTCTTATAGATGCTCATAATGGGAAACAGGAAGTTAATGGTGTGTCATGTGATTGTTTGGTAGCATGGCGGACGATTTTTACTTCCCATTTGTAGAAAAGGTTGTTTTCATCTCCCGTCGCTGGTTCGGTTTCACTTTCACGTTAACCATTTGCTTGCAGCAGGCAAGCGACGCCCTGGCTGATCCAATAGATGAATGGTGGCGGTATCCCCGATGTTGCGTTCAGCCTTCTTGTCTGTCTGTATGTATATTGAACTTCTTTCGCACCGTACGTAGCCCTAACCGTGCTAATCGGAGGTGCGCGGAAGGACAAGAAACTCCCGGAAAGAATAATCCACGCGACCACGGGTCGACCGTGCAAACTGTCCTTCATTACTTGATTGTGGTGTCTGCGGGCCGAGTGTATCCGGATGCAGATTGCAAATGAAGGACGGAGCAACATTCGTACATATTTTTTCTTACCTATAAATGACATTTTTTGTCTGTCTGTCTGTCCATCTGTCTGTCTGTGTGTGCGCCCGCTTGCGAGAGATTTTGCTCCCAAACCATGGGGTTAACGCATAAAAAAAGTCGCCAGCTACCACGCCGTAAGCCCCGTGGTGAGCCAGCGCAATTTCGTTTTCCCGTCCGTCAACTTTAAAGTAGTTTAATTAGCTATTTAGCGCTGTCTATAATCTAGAATGTAGCCTGCTTATTAACTTAAGTGTGCGTACTGCTGCTCTATAATGTAGACTTATTCTAACGTCTTTCTTCAATGCATTTCTATTGTTTCGTTTGCTCACTTCACGCTCTTCACTGATATGTGGTACTGCGATGTTGATTTCTTTGTTAAACTGCTAAATACGTTAGACTTTCGTTGCTACAGCTCATTACATTTCGTCTATCATTTTGTTACATTGTTGGGAAAATCACACATTTTACATTCGGCGCACTGCAGCTTTTGTTTCAACATTCACCTGACGGAGCGAGCACATTTACTCTTTCTTTTTTCTATTTTTTAAGCATTCACATAATTAAACTGCATTCCCTACATAACGCAGGAGTAAAATAGGGAAGTGGCGTCATGTGTGCTGTCCAGTGCGATGACGTCATGGGACGTGACGTCATGCCTCCTCTAGTACTTAAGTGGGACCCGGTGACGTAAGCGGGGTCGAAGCTGGAGTCGAGGGTCGGAGTAGGGTGGAACGGGGAGTCAGGGGCAAGGGGGTGGGACCAGGGAAGGGCACAGCGCCAGGGCTGGAGGCGGCTGCGCTCCTCGGTCGGCCGTGTTGGATGAACCCACGGCCGGCGCAGAGGAGGCAGCCCAGGGCAGCCGGCTGTGTCGGGAATTGGTGGGACCGAACCCGGAACCCCTAACCCCTGGGGAAGTTGTTCACCCTTGTGCATTGTTAATAACTATAATAAACTTACGGCGAAAGCCCTTAAACCTTCACGTCGTCTCCGAGTGCGTCCTGGGAACTCCCCAACACATATTTATGATACTGACATTTATTTGACAACTTTATTTCAAAATCATATTGTTTTATTTATATAAAAAATTCCTCTGCCGTATTATCACAGTGCCTGCTTACAATGCAGTATTTCGAAAATAATATACATATTTATAGGCACCATAGTTTGATTATATGTTTTATCTTACCAATGTTAGACGTTCCACGTGTTTTGCATATGATCAGTGGGTCTTATTATTGCTCTTTGGGTGTACGCCTAGCAGGGGTTAAGCAGTCAGCTGTCAATTGCCTTTGATTGCTGTGCATATACTCATCATTACAGATGCACGAATGCCCCTGGAATAACACTTGGAAAGAAACATCACGTGAGGATAGAGATAGGCCAGGCAGATGGTGACGGGAGTGCGGTTTCCCTTTGCGACAATAATGCCAAAAAGAAAACAATCAAAAAAGCACACAAAGACAGTGGCGCTGAGCCTCGCTAAACAAACACTGCAGGAGCAGCAACTTTCTCTAACACACACCGCAGTCACCTCAGTAGCACAGGCTCAGCAAACTGGAGAGCAGCGCGCACCAAAAGAAGCTACTTGCCTGCACAGCCACTGCAGCAGCCCAAGATCAGGTCAATCCTGAACAGCATGCATGCGGACAAGGCAGAGAATACACATCCAATGCTGCAGCACAGGCTGAGGATAATCCTCATCCCAGTGCATTTCAACAAGCCAGAAAGCGCACATGCACTGCAGCAGCACGGCCTGTGGAAAATGCTGATGAGCGTGCATCTCGACAAGCCAGAAACCATGCAGTCACTGCAGCAGCACGGCTTGAAGAAAACCCTGAACATCGTGCATCTTGACAAGCCAGGGACCGCACATGCACTGCAGCAGCACGGGCTAACGAAAATCCTGATTAACGTGCATCTTGACAAGCCAGGGACCGCACAGTAACTGCAGCAGCACGGGCTGAGGAACCACAGCATCATCAAATGCTGCGCCAGAGGCAAGTCCATCATGCTGCTGCATCAAGAAGAAGAATAAATCACCCCGACTGGAACAGAGCAGCTTTTAATTACCAAGGAGAGAGCAATTATCAATCCACGGTCATATTAGGCTCTATGTCAATTACGTGCGCAGAATGCGGTGCTAAAAAGTGGTAAGGAGAATCGAAGGGAATGTGCTGCAGTGATGGAAAAGTCAAACTTTGCCTTGTGCAGATGCCTCCTGAGCCACTTAAATCCTTGGTATCTGACTGTACTCCTCAGTCCAAACACTTTCTGACAAACATCAGAAAGTACAATTCTTGCTTTCAAATGACTTATTTTGGTGCAACAAAGGAGATAGTGCACCCAGAATTTATACCCACATTCAAAGTTCAAGCTCAAGTTAAAATACGCTGCCAAGCTTAGCAGTATTCATTAAGACGCGGTCTTTCTGACAGCTCTGTTTCTTCACCTGAGGACGGCTGCTTGCGTTGTGGCTGAAACGTCGTGATAATTTTATTATATTTTATATATATTGTATTATTTTATTATTTCCCTTCTACGTGACTTTACCGAAAGAACCAAGAATATGAATCATTGCAGTCATGAAAGCTTTAAATCGAAATTTAGACATGACATCATTGCAAGGGTCTTTAAACTCAAAGTTGACAAACTCATGAGGCTTATTACGACTAAGGAAGGTGGCGTCTTTGGAAAGACAACATGTGACTTGCACACCATTGAGTGGCAAAAACGTGGTCTTCCCCATGCTAACATTTTGCAATGGATGAGGGAAAAAATGCATGCAAGTGACATTGACACATTTATCAGTGCTCACCAACCTGACCCCCTGCCCTATTTGATGTGGTCTGCAAGAAAATGGTCCATGTATGCAAGACCGCAAGTGTACCAAGAAGTATCCACGAAACTTCTTGAATGACACTCAGTCAGGGCATGATGGCTATCCTCTAAATCGTCGCAGAAATACTGAGGATAGTGGATTTGAAACAACGCTCAGACCTGGCACTAACTCTGAAATGAAGGTTGACAACCAGTGGATCGTTCCGTACTGCCCTATTCTGTGCAAGATCTTCGAGGCCCACATTAATGTGGAATTCTGCAAATTCTGTGAAAGCCATAAAATATGTTTGCCAATACATCAATAAAGGCTCTGACATGGCTGTCTTTGCCTTAAATAAAGAGGGGCAAAGTCTGGATGAGGTTGAACTTTTTGTCCGAGGAAGATACATCAGCAGCAATGAGGCCATTTGAAGAATCCTTGGCTTCCCCATCCATGAGCGTTCCCCCACAGTCGTCCATTTGGCGGTTCACCTCGAAAATGGTCCACGCATCTTCCTCACCGAAGGAAATGCCCAACAGCAAGCCCTGGCTCTACAAGATACCACCCTGATGGCGTTCTTTGTTTTGTGCCAAAGTGACACATTTGCTGCCAACCTGCTCTACCATGAAGTTCCCTCCTACTATACATGGACTGCTCACAAAAAATGGAAGCAATGTGCTGGTGACGGTGAATCTGATGCCTTAGGAAGAGTCTACACAGTTCATCCCAACAATCAGGAGTGCTACTTTCTCCGAATGCTTCTCCATGTTGTCAAAGGGCCCAAATCTTTCGAAGACCTCAAAACAGTGGAAGGAGTTATCTGTCAAACATACAGGGAAGTTTGCAATCTTCATGGAATTCTTGAGGATGATCAGCATCTTGATAAAGCTGTGACAGAAGCTTATGTTAGTCAGTCCCCTTTTCGACTGAGATTGCTCTTCTACATCATTCTTCAGGTTTGCAGCCCATGCGACTCTGGCACAAATACAAAGAGGGCGTGAGTGCGGACATCTTCAACAGAACTCAACGAGAAAGTCCAAACCTCGACGTCAACTTTTCTGATGTCATCTTCAACCAGGCCCTCATCCTCCTTGAGGACAAACTGCACTCCATTGGTGGAAAAGACCTCACGGCTATCGGACTACCAACACCCTACAGGGACAACCTTCATGTCCTTGTTCAAGAGATCCTACGTGAAATATCCTACGATGGTTTAGAGCTTCTTAAATGTATTGAGGAAAATGAACCAAAGCTGATGGATGCACAAAGAGAAGCCAACACAACAACCTTGGAAGACATTGAGTCTAAAAATGGAGGCATATTTTTCCTTGATGCACCTGGCAGTACTGGGAAGACCTTTGTTCTCAACCTGCTCCTGGCTAAGGTTCACCAGAGGGAGAAAATTGCTCTGGCTGTCGCATCATCGGGGATTGCGGCAACTCTGCTTACTGGAGGAAGAATTGCCCATTCCACATTCAAGCTTCCATTGGATCTATCCCGACAACACAACCCTGTTTGCAATACTGTATTTCAAAGGGGACTGCCCTTGCACAAGTCCTGATTAATTGTGAACTAATAGTGTGGGATGAATGCACCATGTCCCACAAGAGAGCATTTGAGGCTGTCAACACAACTTTGCAGGACCTCTGCCACAATTCCAGAATTATGGGTTTTGTAACTTTTCTCATGGCTGGTGACTTCCGACAAACCTTACCTGTTGTACTACGAGGAACCAAAGCTGATGAGTTGAATGCTGCATCAAGTCATCATTCCTCTGGAGACACGTGATGAAACTGAGACTAAGTACAAACATGCGTGTATATCTCCATGGAGACCAAGAGGCAGGTAACTTTTCTGAAGCTCTTCTTGATATTGGAAATGGCAGTATTGTTGCTGACGGCACAGATGGACATATTACCATGTCTAAAGGCATCCTTTACACTTCGGAGCAGGAACTGGAGGAAAAGGTGTACCCAAACATGCTACAACACTACTTTCAAGATGTTATCTGGCTACGGGAGAGGGCCATTTTGGCTCCAAGAAATGATGCTGTTTACATAATCAATTCAATGCTGTTGCACAAATTACCTGGAAAGAACAAGTCCTACAAATCTATTGACTCAGTGTTGGATCATAATCAAATTGTTCACTATCCAGTTGAATTCTTGAATTCTCAGCAGCTCCCGGGTGTTCCACCACACAACTTGGTACTCAAAATTGGGGCACCTGTCTTGCTATTCAGAAACTTGGACCCAGCTAGACTATGCAATGGCACAAGGTTAATTGTCAAAGAATTACATTCAAATGTTATCAAGACTACAATAATTGCAGGCAATTCTAAAGGTGAAGACATCTTTCTCTCTCGCATACCTATAATCCCAAACGACACAGTCTTTGAATTTAGGAGGCATCAATTCTCCATCCAGCTCAGCTTTGCAATGTCCATTAACAAGGCGCAAGGACAATCTTTAAAAGTTGTGGGATTAAATTTGTCAACTCCGTGCTTTTCTCATAGCCAACTTTGTGTTGGATGCTCTCGTGTAGGCAATGACAAATATTTACATTACTTTTCACCAGCAGGCAAGACCAAACACATTGTTTACAAGGAGGCTCTTTGATAGGGGGGTGCGGCTCAGCAATAAGTGGCAGTTTCAATATTTTGGAGAGGCCCTATTTAGTGTTTCATTACTTTGGAGAGGCTCTTGTTGCGGGTGCGACTCCCCTCCCACGTTTACTGCTTGACCCCACGCCTGCTAGGGGTTAGTTCGGCTGTCGGTAGGTGCTCGCTGAGCCGCGCCCACACCTCGCTGCCCTGTGCGGCCTTCACGTCGCTTCCTTCCCGGGTCTCCTGCCTGCACCCGCGCCTGCCAGCCAGCATTTTGGTGGCCTGGCTCCGGCGACTGTTCATGACGGTGCTAATGCAGCACGGCTTCCTCGCCATCCCACATCTCATCGCTCTATCCCCAAGTCTCCTGCCTGCCTCCATGCCTGCCAAGTGTCCTGTCGCCAGTCTGGCGACAGGACACTTGGCTATTACAAATTATGGCTGAGCTCGCTGAACCTCCGTCAGTGCAGGGTTCTCAGAGCACAGAGATTCTAACCATGCGGAATCCGGCCCATCAGGTATACCAACGCTTCACGCGAACCGAGGGACTGGCTACGCATTATCAAAACACTGTTTCAAGTTTCATTTATTAGGTATAGCCCTGTGAGCCATGCGGTTCTTAAGTCGGGTGCAACCACAACAAACAAAATGTGAATACAGAACATCCCAAAGCGACGACGCGCAACAGAAACATCCTGGAATTCAACCAGCAAATATTACACACATAAAAAACTTATTAAAACGCTGTGTGCAAAAATCACAATGTGGTACAAGCCAACAACAACAACCATAAGACAATTTAGATTAACCATATGTTTTCGAATTATCAAAATAAAGCTACAAAACAATGTAACAGCAGTAATCATAGGAACTGTGATTTTAAATTTAACAATAAACGATATACATAACACGTACGACAAAAAACTGCAGCCATAGCTGGCAACACGACACTCCCAGTGTATGATGTGTGAGTGAGTCAGCAGCAGCGTGAGTGAGTGTATGATGTGCGAGTCAGCGTATGATGCGTGAGTCAGCGTATGATGAGTGAGTCAGTAGTAGCTTGAGTGAGTGCATGATGTGTGAGTAAGCGCATGATGGGCGAGTCAGTGCATGATGTGTGAATGAGTCAGTGCATGATGTGTGAGAAAGTCAGTGTCGGCTCCCTTTGCTCGCGCCGTCGCCCCCTCCCGACTCCGTCGGCCCCCCCCCGGCTCCGTCGGCCCCCCCCCCCCGGCTCCCCCGGCCCCGTCGGCTCCCCCGGCTCCGTCGGCTCCCTCGGCTCCATCGGCTCCTTCCGTCGGCTCCCTCGGCCCCCTGACAAACGGCCCCCACCAGCCGCTGCTGGGAGCGTGGGCCGGGAGCGCCCCGGGAGCTCGCGCGCCTCAGGCGGCCATCTTGTCGAGCCGCCGATGCATCCGCCAGGACAGTACCCGCCTGAATCCCAACCGGCGCATGCCCCGCATTAAGTACTTGTAGGAACGGCGTCTGCTTGGCGGACACAATCGTCATAGCCCCCACTAGGGAAGGAGATCGCGACATGGTGTTAGAACGGGTCAGCAGGATCCCCTCCTCCGGCCCCGGTGAAGGCAACTCTTTGCGCAATCGAAAAGTTCACGAAGAGCAACCGTTGTCTCGATGGTAGTTCAATACACCCCTGATCGATGAGATTTTTCAAGGGCACCCTGCCTAGAAAATCGGTGCCCAGCAAACAGGGTACAGCCAATGTCCGTGAGACCAATATCTGTCCTTCCAAACAGATTTCTCCAATTTGGCCAACATCTGACCCATAATGCCCAGACTCCCCCCGTTTGCCACCACACAAGCGCTCTCCACGGGGGTAAGAGGATCGGATGGCGAAAGCAACGTGCAGAACACAGCCTCGGAGACCATAGTCGCAACGTCCCCTGTGTCTATCAAGAGACGAACCTGGATCCCCTGAATTAGCCCCACAACTGTAGAGGAACCCGCCACGGCGCCCACTAAGCGATGAGCCAGTGCATTCCACTGCTCGACGCTGCGCGGCCAACACGCTAACAACCCCGCACCCTGTTTCTGAGTTGCGACAGGATGAGATTCCACAGGATGAGTCCGCTCGCGACCTATGCTAGATGGATGATGGGATAAAAATGGGCGTGTGTCTGATGCATCCGGACTCGCCTGTATATTGTGGGAGGAGGAGACGTTGAAGCCGGAGGATGGACGTGGCGGGAATCCTCCGGTCCCCGCGGCGGCAGTCGACGGCGATGTGGCCCAGGCAGCCGCACCTGTAGCAGGTACGGTAAGGACGCCCAGGCAGCTGGCTCAGCCTGAGGCGCCATTCCGATGCAGACGGGCACCGTCCAATGCTCCTTTCCTCCATTCCCCATGCAAAGGAGGCACATGCCTGCTCATCCACGACCGGCTCGATTGCGCTGGCCGTCACCGCCGGCCAATCTTTGAGGTTAAGGTGCGCTTGGATGCTGCGGGTAACCTGCAGAGAAGTCAAGTCATCCTCCTCAGCCACCACGAGAGTGACCCCCAACTCCCGGGCCAAGGCGAGGGAATCCAAGGCGACTCTGTCCATGCAAGGGAAAGCCGCATGTCCCAAGGCGAGGAGAGCATTGCGGTACGCCAACGGCGTCTCGTTCTCACCCCATCACCGCAGCCGGAATCTCCTTCGAACATTTGATGGGGGATCAAAAATAGTGGCCATCTTGGTGTAGGCGCGCGCGAGGGTCGCTCTATCTGACTCGGGGATGGCGAAAAAGGCGGCTAATGAGTCGTCATCAAGGGCCGTGGCAAGAGCTTGCAGCATCTCCTGGGATGTCCATCCCACCGTGATGTAGGCGGCCTCGAATCGACGATGAAAAGCCATCAAAATCTCCTCCGGCAGCAATGAACTGACGCACTGGTGGCAGCCGTCGGGACTTGGGAAAGACTTGGAAGTCGGCGGCTGCTGCTGCGGCGCAGTCTGATCGCATGAAATGGCGGACTTGTGGAGCGTGGCTGCAACCTCCGAAATGGTGGGAAGGTCCAGCGATCCCGTCGCCTTGGTCATGACAGCGGCGGGAAGCGTGTCTTGGCATCCAGTGGTCGTCGCAGCCATCATCCGCTGGAACAGATGAGCGGCGGCCGACAGCAACCTCCCCAGGTGACCGGCGATGTCCAGCCAGCTCTGCGGAGGAAGTGGCTGGGCTGGACTCGCCATGCACTCCTGCGCCGACTGCAGCACGTCGTCGGAGCGGGCGCTTGGAGCTCCGGCATCTGGAGCTGTGGGAGGGACGACGTCTTGCTCGGCGTGGTCATCATCGGACGACACAGCAGGTTGGCTTCTTCGTTTCATCGCCGACTTGGACATGACGGCAAAGGTTCGTTGGCGCTTCTAACACCAAATGTAGTCTCTTCAAAAATCACTCAGACAGACACGTTGTAACAAGTCACCTGCGTACACTTTGTTAACCTATTCTTGCACCAGTTGTAGGCACTCCTAGAACTATCTACACGGTCACTTAGACCTAACTTCTTCCACTCGTCTCTCTACGTTACACCTCACCTACCTTGCCCTCGGCAGCTCTGCTCCCAGCGACTCAGCACACAGCTTATTCTCAACACAGAGGCTTGCACACAGCGACTCAGCAGCTTCTGCACAGCCGAAACCGAAAGTAAACCGAAGGTTAAAATTTGACTTTCGGCCGAAACCGAAAGTATGCCGAAAGTGGACATCTGCCAACTGACGGCGCCGAAACCGATTATCGGTCGGCCTCTAATAAAAATGCTGAAAATATAAATGATGAAAAGCAAGCAAAATCTTACGACAAATGTTTATGACGTATTAATCACAAATGCCTCCGTTACAAATAATAATAATAATTAGCAAGGCCTTTATCAATCCACTGCTGGATGAAAAGGCCTTCACCACGCTGTGTTTCGTCATCGGAGTTTGCTCACCATACTTCACCGCGCTGGTCAGTGTGGGTTGGCGAAGTGACACGAGGTTGGGGCGGGAGGCGGGGGGAGGAGGGGGTGAGAGGGAGGCGAAGCGGGGGCGGGGGGTGATGGTGGCCGGTTCACATCTCACTCACAAACTCCCGTGAGCCGTGGCCAGGTTCACAGTGCAGCGTGCTAATGCGGTATGAATTGACCTTTTGATTTACAGCTTTCGTGACTGCAGGGATTCATATTCTTGGTTCGTTCGGTAAAGTCACGTAGAAGGGAAACAATAAAATAATAAAAATATATAAAATAATTTTTATTCTGTTTAACTGTGGGTGTAGATCGGTTCTACGCTATGCGGCAGCCGGTGCAGTCTGCATTGCTAATGGGCTATGGAGGAAACGGCGTTCACTCTTCATTGAAGTCCACTCAACGCCGTATTCCTCACAGCGTTGGCTCATCATCAGGCCCCGCGGTTGCAAGGTGCCGTCTCCTAACTGTTATCCACTCTCTCTCTCATCTGGCGTTTCTATTTATGTGCCATGAAGAAGGGCCAGTACCCGAAACGTCGCCTATTATATGCATTTGAATAAACAAATGCATTTTAAGACCACGGTGTTATTGATGAACACGTTAGTTGGTCACGTGGTTGTTCACCGCGTGTTACTCGCTGATGCAATACAGCGGCTTTGCAGTCATTAACGAGGTAACGCATATTTAATTAACGAGGTAACGCATGTTTTAATTTAAAGCTTTCGTGACTGCAGGGATTCATATTCTTGGTTCTTTCGGTTAAGTCACGTAGAAGGGAAACAGTGAGAATTTTATTGTTTTATATTTTTATTATTTTATTGTTCCCTTTACACGTGACTTTACCGAAAGAACCAAGAATATGAGGTAACGCATCTTTAATCTCCTCTGAAGGTAAGCGCCGTCCCGTTTTTTATTTATTTACACGGCGCAGATTAATGCCCGCACTTCTTGACTGTCCTCGGCATTCAATATGTTTTGTTCATATTAACACCAATCAGCTCTGTGTAATATTGCGCACAGAAAAGCTCTGATTACCTCCCCATCGCTCCCTCTCGCTCACACATTTCTTAGTCACGCGCCAATCGCCCGGACTGACCAACCACCAACGTCGCCTGCTAAATGTGTTCATTTGTCGGTTTAACATTTCGCGTTGAGCCGGTTGCGTTTCCGGTGCTGGCTACTCCGCGCGTGGCTGCCCTGCACCCAGCCACTCTGGGAATCGCAGCAGCGAGGGTTTGGTAGATCATCCCGGCACACAGGTGTCGTGAAATTCTCTTCCCGGGGCGTCGAGGAGGTGCCATTACGATGGCACCCCAGGAAAGAGGCGGTCCAGCCAGTGGACTAATTTTCATCTGTTTCCACCTGTACTGTGACAGAGTCATGATAACCCCCCCCCGCCGCCCCCCACCTCGCACGCGCGGGTTATTTCCGGGTGCTCCGCTTTTCTGCCGCACGTACAACAACAGCACCGCACACCTCGTCATTGATTGGCTGAGATCGTCTTTAATCATTCAAAAGCCAATGCGTTCGCGGGACCCGCCTGAGCTCAACGTGTGACTCTCCTGGATTCATACGTTGTAATTAACGTAGCAACTTTTGATTTAAAGCTTTCGTGACTGCAGTAATTCATATTCTTAGTTTTTTCGGTAAAGTCACGTTGAAGAGAAACAACAAAAAATATATATAAAACAATAAAAAATTCTCACGACGTTTCGACCATAACTCAAACGGTCATCATCAGGTGTGTCGGTTTGCATAAATTTATTTTGAGAACGGCATATTTATTTATTTATTTATATAAAAATAACGTTTGCGTCACGCGCAACGATTGGCTGTTTGCCAAGACTAGTCCATCTATTTTTTGAAAAGAGGAGGGGGGAGACGAATTTTGTTTTTATGTATGCTGTCTGAAAGGCACTGTAAGCGTGAACAATCAATCAAGAACTGAAATGATAAATCAAATGATAAAGAACTGAAATGATAAATCAAATGATAAATCATTTCAGTTCTTGATTGATTGTTCATGCTTACAGTGCCTTTCAGACAGCATACATAAAAACAAATTTCGTCTCCCCCCTCCTCTTTTCAAAAAATAGATGGACTAGTCCTGGCAAACAGCCAATCGTTGCGCGTGACGCAAACGTTATTTTTATATAAATAAATAAATAAATATGCCGTTCTCAAAATAAATTTATGCAAACCGACACACCTGATGATGACCGTTTGAGTTATGGTCGAAACGTCGTGAGAATTTTTTATTGTTTTATATATATTTTGTTGTTTCTCTTCAACGTGACTTTACCGAAAAAACTAAGAATATAACGTAGCAACGTTATTAAGTTTCGATTTAAAGCTTCCGTGACTGCAAGGATTCACCTTCTTTGGTTCTTTCGGTAAAGTCACCACGTAGAATGAGAATAAAATAATAAATTAATAAAATGAAATACCACAATAAAATTCTCACGACGTTTCGGCCACAACACAAGTGGCCTTCATCAGGTGAAGGGACGAGACTGTCTGGAGGACAGCGCTGGAGCGGTCTGAGCTTGGCTGTGTTCGCTCCAGCGCTGTCCTCCAGACAGTCTCGTCCCTTCACCTGATGAAGGCCACTTGTGTTGTAGCCGAAACGTCGTGAGAATTTTATTGTGTTATTAGAATTTATTAATTAATTATTTTATTCTCATTCTATGTGACTTTAACGAAAGAACCAAAGAAAACGTTATTAAGTTTGAAAGTCCCATCCGCTTGACTCCGTGCAGCCCGCGTGGCCATGCTGCTGCTGCTGCTGCTAGCGCCGCTGCGTTCCCCGTGTGTGGAGGTAGCGGTCGGTGTGATGTCTGACGGCGCAGGGCGTCTGGCAAGAAAACAGAAAGTGGCTCAGACCAAGAGTAATCACTCTTTATCTACCCACGGAGCACCGGCTCAGGTTGAGCGTCCACGTTTTGCTTACGTTGTCGCAGCACGGTAAAGACAGGCCGATAGATAGATTGTGAAGCTCTCGGTTGGCATGCTACTGAGGTCCAACCCCCACACATATGTAGCTTTTGTCGATGCTAAACTCTTTCTGTATTTTACCAGGTAAGGCCCACTAAAGCTATAGAGCTCTTTTTAAGAAGCAACCTGACCACAAATTATGGCTCAACGAGGTGGCGTGTGTGGAATTTTACAGCAGGCAAATACTCAAAATTCGTGTTTCTAAATGTGGAGGGGAAATCTCGGAGGAGGACCCGGAGAAGATTCTACCACGGGGAGAACTCGCAAACTCCAAATTTTACAGCATGCGTCAGGGTCGTTGTCGAACCCACGACCTCCTGCATACCAGGTGAGGTAGTTAACATCTCCTAGCCACCGTGGCAATACGTGCCACGTCGCGTCGCGCACACCGCAGCATAGCAAACGCAGGGCTCGGGGAACCCCCTCCGCCTCCCACAGGCGTCCCACCGTCGCGTTCGTCGAGATTATTTCCCCTGTGCGTCTCTCCGCCGGGGTGAGTTTTTTGTGTCTTTGGGGAGCGGTAATGTAGTGGTTAGCGCGCTGCGCTACGAGACCCGCAAGCCAGAATTAGATTCCCGCTCACGGCCAGCACCAGGGACGATTGTCGGAACTGGTCCGTGGCCTCCGCTAGGTCAACTCAGCCTCAAATGAGTACCTGGTACGATGGGGGTAAGCCAGCAACCCATCCCCTCGTTAGCCGCGTCGCCTTTCATAGGGTGCTCCTCGCTAACAGCACTTGCCTCAACGAGTCTGTCAAGGATGTGCAGGGGATCTTTGCCTCTCAGTGTGTTTGTTTTGTGGCGTGCGCCTTTTCTGTCGAAGCAATGTTGAGCGCCGCGACGCGGGATGCGGAACATCGTGTTCGCTGCCTTGATTAACAGGGCGCCCGCCTGCAGCGCGCCCCAGGGTCATGCGCTCTCGCGTAGCCTGGGCTACGTTAAGGGTCGGTACGTGACCCGGAACGAGGCCCAGTGGGGCCCGCGGGGCCTGAGCGAGCCGCGCAGAGCGAGCCGGTGCGCACGTCTCCTTCTCAGCGCACGCGAATACAGACGAGACAAAGAGCCACCCCCCGATAGTGGTTTAGCAGACTGTTGGAGCAAGCGAGCGCCTATGAAGGCCGGCACGGCGTGCGAGGTGGTTGGTGGCCAGCAACCACGCCCGGCCGCCTTTGTCTCCCCAGGGCTGATATTTACGCACCGCACCAGGTTCTAATTTTATGGGGGCTTTTCAGATGCCAAAACTGTGTTACTAGTGCCGTAGTGGTTAATGTATACTGCGCTATGAGTCCTATGTTTGGCCCTTGAGTTGCATTCATGATCACGGTTAACATACGTTATAGGGCTAGTGTTTTATGAATCGGTCCTGGGTTCCCTCCAGGTTTGATCCAACCCACACTGACCAGCATGGTGCAGTATGCTCAAAGAACAGCTTCACTTTATTATGAATAGCATACAAGTTGTCGGTTTATCGAATATTTTCAAAGATAACGCATTACTTGAAAGAACTATTCATGTAAGAATTTGAGTGATTGATTCATTTTAGTTTACCAAGGGAAATTCCATTGAGACCGCAATTATGATTTAAAAGTAGGCGTGGACTTGTACATATTTTCCTATTAGCTTATAGTCAACATCATGCATACCGTATTACCAACATGTTTTACGCACGTAATACATTTCCACCATTTGTTTTAGTGTGGCGATGCTCCTATCTGACTGCATATTTATTTGAAATAAATCGCTGTTTTTTTTTAGATATATACGTAATCATATAATTTGTCAGAAAAAAAAGAAGCGAAAGCAATTTTCTGCTCAAAGGGGCAACGAGGCCGTTGCTCATCACGTGTTCACAGCCCTGAGCCAGCAGTGGAAATTCCACATTCCCACGGCGCGGGGATCGAGTCAATCCATAGGCCAACCACTGTTGACCTTCCACACGAACAGTGCTCGCTTGATCTCCCCCGCAGGGATGATGGGCTGAGTCAAGACCCCCCCCCCCCCCCCCAAAACCAGGATGTAAACTCGCAATCATCCAAATTGTGAGCCACTCACTCTACCACTGAGTCAGGTGCACATCGTATATAGTAGATGCGCATGGATAGCCACAAAATCGGTGAATTAAAAACAATGACTTATTAGTTGTTTTATTTGAATCCGGATTTGAACTTTGAAGCCCACATTAGATGTCACCAAAACGTCCCTTTATCATCTGAGAAACATAGCAAGGGTACATTCAGCCTTTTCCCTCTCGGTCTCCCACTGAGAGACCGATGCGTGCTTTTATCACCAGCAGACTGGACTACTGTAATTCTCTACTTTCTGCAATTAATTCAGAATGCAGCGGCACGTGTTCTGACGAAAACCAGAAAGAGCACTCACATAACACTCATTTTACGATTCTTGAACTGGCTGCCAGTCAGTCAAATAATTGATTTTACAATTATTCTATTGGTTTTTAAGTCGTTGAATGGTCTGGCGCCTGTATCCATGTCTTCCATGCTTTTAAGATATGAACCAACAAGATCCCTCAGATCCTCTGGTACTGGTCCTTTAGTCGTCCCAAAGACCAGGACTAAAACCTAGGGAGAAGCGGCTTTTAGTGTATAGGGTCCTCACCTGTGGAGCAGCCTGCCAGGGGATCTGAGGGCTTCAAAATCATTAAGCACTTTTAAAATTAATCTTAAAACGTACTTTTTAAAACTGGCTTTTAATTAGGATTTTCTTAACGTGTTCTTTTTTATTATGTCTTTGCTAGAAATTTGTTACAACGTGATTTTGTTTTGCGTACAATTTCACTGTTATTGTTCATGCCTGTGTAAGGACAGTACGGGGTTGATAGAGGGACAGTACGGCTCCCCGAGACCATGGTTACGAATTAACGAAATGGGAAAAGACCGGGTCACGTTAGGGCAATGTGGGACCTAAGAGATTGCTAATGACGATTGAGGGGACAAGCGTTGACACAGTCACGTGAGGGAAAGCACGGGACCCAACGTCTATGAAGTGTAATAAGGGCGGAGATTGACAGGGCCAGGTGTGGTGAGCAAAAGTTCGGGAATAAGGGCGTGGCCGGACCGTGCAAGGGATAAAAGCAGGCGCGAAACGGACCTGGGGGCTGTTGCTGTGGGGAATCGTCGTTGCCATCATCCCCTTGGAATGTGTCACCCTCGTCATCCTGTAGTCATAAGGCTAGAGTTACGTTGTCTCAGAATAAAGTAATCTAAATTACCCACGTGTATATAGTCACTCGTAGTTACTCGTTAAGTTGTCAGCGGACTTTATTCATTATTAATGTCTCTGAGAGCTAGATTACACCTGTAAAGCACTATGTATTGCATTTTCTTGCACGAATAGTGCTTTAGAAATTAAGTTTGATTGATTGACTGGCACCGAGAAGGAAGACCTTTATTGTTACGCCATGTGGCCTACAAATATATATCATTATCACGATCCATGGGGTAGACATACGTTAGGCGTCCACTGCACATTTCGTTATTTGTTTCGAATTTCCTTTGTGTTATGCCAATATGCTCAAGTAGTGCCACATCTTTCTGGCACCCATCTCTTATATTATCGTCAAGCCACTCTCTATGAGGTCTTCCTCTCTTTCTGGTTCCTTCCATTTTTTCAGAATACACTTTTAATTTAACTTTTGTTGTCCATCCTACATGTGTCCAAATCGTGGCAGTTTCCTTCTGATCACTGCCTGCATCATCAGGTTGTCTTCTTCTATGTGCAACCTTTCCCTTACTTCTACGTTGATCACTCTTTGGGTCAAGCTCAGATGCAGTAGCCTTCTGTGGCAAAACATTTCAATTGCCAATATGTTATCTCTGTACAAATACAAATTGAAAGATAATCGTCACAGCCACCAATTGTCAGCATCTTTGTCAATACACTGCTGGATGAAATATTCCACTTGCGTGTTCATATTTAACCACGCTGCTGGTCAGTGCACGTATATAACAGGAGATGGACTCCTAGACCTGTTCAAAGAAATCACTTGCCACTGATCATGGCCAGGAATTGAACTCAATGTGGCCGGATTCACAGCGGAGTGGGATAACCACCGCGCCACTGCTCCACCGATATAAATAAACTAACTTGTTATAATTTTTTATATTTCTTTGGAACCAACCCGTTATTATTTTGCGGCAAGTTTATAAGATCGTTGTCCGTACTGTGTACGGCCCGTGGACACGTGGCGAGTGATCTTTCAGTGACGTACCTGGCGCCACCGCGTGGCCGCCCATACGCGTTACCACGTCCGACCACGCGCGCGCCTAACCTTCACCAATGCCACTGCAACCCTAAGGATGATATGATGATGACGATGAAGTTTGGAAAGCCGAATGGGGGTTCAGAAGAAGTCACAAACAAGCCGCTCCTCGTGAACGGCCAGACGACGTGGGGTATCCCTGCAGCAAGCAGCACCAACACCACCACCACCACCAAGAGTAGAACATCGAAAACTCTCCGGCAGCGTGCGGTGAGTGTGGTCACCACCCAGAACAGAACCATGGAACACGTGCTGCATAGGCTCATTGCTACATGTTTCGCACACCCCATCAGCAAGGTTGGCAACGTGCGGTGCGAAAGAAGTTTATACATGCATATAGTGCCCGATTCACAGATTCGAAAGAGGCATAATCACAGCTTCGAATAATGCACCAACTCCGCTGATCCTGACTCTGCAACCAGCATGCTCATTAATCACCTGAATATAAAATTATAGCTGTTGCTTCAACATCACCATCAGCCAAACGAATCCAAATATTCAACCGGACGTTTATGCGACCAGGAGCGCACCCCCCCCCCCCCACGCACATATATCAACTTTAAATTACACGAAATACATGAACAGAACAATATGTGCGAGCCTCGCTCCCATGTCTCTCTGTCGACATAAAAAAATAAAAGTATATATTTTTCATAACACATTCCATCGGCCACAGGGGCCTCTTGTGAGCGCCTTCTTGCAAATCGCCGGGAGCCACAAACCCTGGCTGGAGTTGGTGAATAACGGCCTCATTAAGCGTCGCCGCGGGTGATGAAACTCGAATGAAAATCTCAAAACTTCCACCAGCCCAGCACTCAAACCTCACAGACAAGACGATGACGTCAATGATGATGACGATGATGGCAATGAGTACTAATTGAATCAATGGTATCTGCCTCTCATAACGTACAAGTGTGTGCATATATGTATATGTCAGGGCTCATTAACGTTGCAACAGAAGGCGTGATACGTGGGCTATTCCCGCCTCTGGGAAAAATTAAATGAAAACTACCGTGGAACAGGTGAGGCTATTGGCCTTCAATATCAGTGTCTAATTATCAGCGTTAAACTACAGCTAGAAACCACAGCCGTTTGATTGTGGATCGAGCGGTAAACTGGGAAGATAAAGGCGCAGCCCCACAATTGATCGCTCACTCCACTGCTGAAGTAGCTCCCAGGGCGTGGAGCGAAACGTCGGACATCATGTCGATCAACACTCGCGACAACCCGTAAGCGCATCGGAGAGCCGTGCTATTTAGATCAATGTATTTTGTGTGTGTGTGTAAAACAAATGCCTATAGTATTGCACAACGTATTCCGTTTCAAAAAATCGAATCCTTGTAGAATGTTACAATGGACACGTTTGCTAAATGAGTCCTCCTCTGTCCACCGAGCGGTATCAGAAATTTGAACATTTATTTATCCTGGTGAAATCCAAAGAGCTACTAAGCTCTTTTTCACACATGTCCAGTATCAATGGGGATCCCACAAGTTTTCATAGATCGACAGGTTGCGTGCGGTGGGATAAAGTGTGGGTTCTTTCGACCTCTTCCGAGACGTCAGGCGAGCGGGAAGAGTAGGCCAACTTACTCTTTAGATGGGCTCTCTCTAGCGTTCAGAGCTCCATCTCGTTATGGCTCTTCCGTCAGTAGTGGCGTGAGCAAGCGAATTTCATCGCTGTACCGTTATCTGTTTTACCTCTTGCCAAAGGCGAACGAGCGCTCTCCTTATGTGAAATTCCGGGGTTTGGGGGGGGGGGTGTTTGGAAGAGGAAAGGAGTTAGGGGTGGAGGGGGGGGGAATTTTTTTGAGCGGATATCACCACCCCACTGGGAGCCGCGCGGTATTCGTGAAGTTGTTGCGTCAGAGTGAATTCAACTTGTTTTCCTCCACGCTGCGTCATGTGGAACTAGCTTACACGCGCGCTGCGTCACGTGGAACACGCGCACACGCGCGCTGCGTCACGTGGAACACGCGCACACGCGCGCTGCGTCACGTGGAACACGCGCACACGCGCGCTGCGTCACGTGGAACACGCGCACACGCGCGCTGCGTCACGTGGAACACGCGCACACGCGCGCTGCGTCACGTGGAACACGCGCACACGCGCGCTGCGTCACGTGGAACACGCGCACACGCGCGCTGCGTCACGTGGAACACGCGCACCGAGATCTCAAGGTTAATTTGAATGGGCTCGTTTGCACGCGGACAGCGTTTAATTGTTACAATGCGTCGGCATTGGGCCGTGTTCAACAATTATCGGGCGCGTGCAGCGTGAAACAAGTTCATGTTCACGTGAATCGGGAGTAAACTTGTAAACGCGTCCAGACGGATCACGGTTTAGTTGCGATGGCCGGAGTTTGGGAAACTCCGGAATATAATGAACATCAATGCATCGTGTATATCAATGTACTGTATCGTGTATATCAATGTACTGTATCGTGTATATCAATGTAATGTGTGTATCAATGTATACCGTATTTGAATGGAATGTGTCTACCGATGTATATCGTGTATCAAAATGAAGCGTATATCAAAGCAATCATGTACACCATGGAAATAAACGCCGTTTTGGCCCGTGTTATAAAACACATCTCCGAGGGCCGTGGATTTCTTTAAAAACAAGCTGACGCGCCCGCTGTGACGATGAGTGGATTTTAGTTGTGCCGATGTCTCCCCGCGAGGGGTTGGGGGGGGGGGGAGGTCCCTGAGACATTTTGCGGCACTTCAGTTCGCGGGTCGACGATCGAAGTGAGGCCCGCGACGCTCCAAAGGAACGGCGCCAGCCCCCCGCGATCGCCCCCGCCCCTCCCTCCTCTCAAACAAATAATTCGAGACGTGCCGGTGTAGGGCAGACCAGAGCAGTTCGCCGCGAATGCCGTCGCGAGATTGTCACACGTTTGGCGCAACGGTCCGTCACCGATTATGCGCGATGAGTGAGTGAGCGTGGTTTCCGAAAGAGAAGAACTCTCTCTCTCCCTCTCTCTCTCTCCACGTGTTCACCTTCTGAAGCGCTCGTTCGTCACCGTGGCGTGCGCGATGAACACCACCACCACCACGACGTGACTTTTCTTTCGTGTTGTGCGCGGTGCATTTAGCGCCACAGCGCGTGGATTTGTAGCGTTAATTTTCATTTGTTTGCCGGTAACTTTGTGTATTTCATATCGAAATCGCCTCCAGTGCTGTTGCTGCTGGCGGCAATAAAAAGTTGTTTTAAAAGTCAAAGTCTCTCCTTTGCGCGCCACCCGTTGGGCATCGAAATACTTTCCCATTCACGCAGGTAACAAGGACAAAGTTCACCCCGTGGTGGCCAGTACCACTCCCCCAACCGCCTTTGTCTCTCGAGTGGGGATGTTTACTGGACACCGCACCTGGTACTCAATTAAGTCCGAGTGAATCTAGGGGAGGCCCAGCACCGGTTCACATAACCGTCGCTGGTGTTGTTGGCCGTGAGCGGGAATCGAACTCGGGCCTCTGCCGAATTTGTAGCGCAGCGCGCTAAGTGCTTGGAAATCCTGCTCCACACGCAGGTACAAACACAACGATGCCCCGTGTCGCCTGCAATAGACTGTTGGAGCAAGTGCTGTTGGCGAACACCTATGAACCCCGGAACGGCTCACGAGGGGGTGGGTGGCAATCACCACGCCCGACCGCCTTTGTCTCCCCAGTGGCGATGCTTTTACACACCGCACCAGGTACTCAAATGAGGCTAAGTTGATGTAGGGGAAGGATGCGGGGGGGGGGGGGGGGTCCAGGATCGGTTCAGACAATTGTTATTGCTGTTGTTGGCCTTGAGCGGCAATCGAACTCCGGCCTCTCCCGAGTTCGTAGCGCAGAGCGCTGAGTGCTTACGAAACCGCTCCACGCACAGGTGCACGCACACACACGCGCGCGCACGCACAGACACGCTCATGTGTCCCAGAGAAATGCCATCGGGTCAGGCGGGTGCTAGAGGCGGGCGCGCCCGTGGCCATCACTTCACAGCTAATTGACGCACAGCCGAGGAAGTCTAAAAGGTTGCTGTGCATCTTTGAGGGGGTGGGGCGCTATCCGTGAGTCTCTGCCGCCTCCCTCCCACCCCCGCTGAGTCGGACGATGCCGGCCACAGTCGCTTTCGATATCCGCGGTGTTCGCCGACGATGGCTCATCGGTCCGACGCGCTCGGCGATTTGTTCTGCAGCCAGACAGGAAGGCAGAGGAAGCGTAGCCTCGTCCGCATTACGGCCACGTAGGTTAGTGGCCCGCAAAAAAAGAAAATCACATCCTCGGCGCAGACGCACTTTGGAAATTGCGGGTGTCTGCCGAGTAGCGAGGGTGTAGTTGGCATTTACGCAAAGCGGTTGGGAAGCAGTTTCTGACTGCGTGTTGATTGTGCGTGTGTGTTGGCTGTGTGTGTGTTATCATTGTGTGTATGTATGTATGTATGCTGACGGCATGTGTAAGCGTGTTTGGGTTGCGCGTGTGTGTTGACCGTGCGTGTGTGCTGTGCGAGTGTGTGATGCGTGCTGACTGAAGTTGAGTGTGTGTGATAATTGTATGGAGCGGTAGCGTAGCGGTTAGCGCTTTGCGCTACGAATCCGCTGACCCGAGTTCGATTTCTGTTAACGGTCAACACCAGTGGCGATGATCTCAACCGATCCTGCACCTCCCCGAGGTCGACTTCGCCACGTATGAGTACCTGGTGCGATGTATAAACATCGCCACGAGGGAGGCAAAGTCGGCCGTGCGTTTTGCTGACCACTTAACCCCTCGTGTGCCATGCCGGCCGGCCTTCACAGGTGTTCGCAAACAGTACTTTCCCCAAAAGTCTATTATGGCTAAAACGGGCGATCTTTGTGCGCGTGTTCCTGTGTGCGCGCGTGCGTGTTCCTGACCCCGTGAATGTGTGTGTGAGATGTCCAGACAACACTTCGTAGGTGTCTCTTGGCCATATCCTCAACAAAAATCCTCGACAACATCCAAAGGGATCGCGCTGTCCCGTCCCCCACACACTTATGTAGAAGAAACGACCGCACCGTCATCACCATCAGCACCACCACCATCATCATCAGCACCACCATCATCATCACCATCAGCACCACGACCATCATCACCATCAGCACCACGACCATAATCATCAGCACCACCATCATCATCATCATCGCCATCAGCACCACCACCACCAACATCATCAGCACCACTACCATCATCATCACCATCAGCACCACCACCATCATCACCATCAGCACCACGACCATAATCATCACCATCAGCACCACCATCATCATCATCAGTACCATCATCATCATCACCATCAGCACCACCACCATCATCACCATCAGCACCACCACCATCATCACCATTAGCACCACCACCACCATCATCACCATCAGCACCACGACCATCATCACCATCATCACCATCAGCACCACCACGACCAACATCATCAGCACCACTACCATCATCATCACCATCAGTACCATCATCATCACCATCAGCACCACCACCATCATCACCATCAGCACCACCACCATCATCACCATCAGCACCACCACCATCATCATCATCATCAGTACCATCATCATCATCACCATCAGCACCACCACCATCATCACCATCAGCACCACCACCATCATCACCATTAGCACCATCAGCACCACCACCATCATCACCATCAGCACCACGACCATCATCATCAGCACCACCATCATCATCATCATCGCCATCAGCACCACCACCACCAACATCATCAGCACCACTACCATCATCATCACCATCAGCACCACCATCATCATCATCAGTACCATCATCATCATCACCATCAGCACCACCACCATCATCACCATCAGCACCACCACCATCATCACCATTAGCACCACCACCACCATCATCATCACCATCAGCACCACCACCATCATCATCAGCACCACCATCATCATCACCATCAGCACCACCACCACCACCATCATCACCATCATCATCAGCACCACCATCATCATCACCATCAGCACCACCACCACCACCATCATCACCATCAGCACCACCACTACCACCATCATCATATCCAGCTGGAAACACTTGGGTGTGGGGGGAGGGGGGAGCCTCTCCAAGGGAGAAACGAGAGGACGGATAGCCAGACGATGCTATCTGACTGCAATAGCTGACTCTCCCCTTAAAGCGTTGACACTCGCACGCTGTGTTTTTTTTTGGGGGGGGGGGGGTTAAATGTCCGGCGCAATGAAGCACGATTGGGAACGCGCGTGCGTGTGGCGCGACTCGGCTGAGAAGCTGCCCACCCAGGGCTTGAAGTCACAGCAGCAGCCCACACTACACACGTGTGTGTGTGTGTGGTGTCCACTTTTTTCTTACCGACGTATGATTAATGAGCGCTCGGCTGAAAGACACTTTATGTCATTTCCCACCCAGCCCCTTCCAAACTCGAACTTTTCCATGGCTCTGGTTTCTTTCTGCTGGGCGGGAGAGCGAGGGCGTTTCCTTCCTTTCATTTCCACGTTCTGGACGCGATCGACCTTCTCCTTTGCGCACAGAGCGACGCCCTTCTTCAAACGTTCGCATTCCTGAAATAAAACATAATATATGTAGTTTGGGTTCATAACATTTTTTAAAAAGAAAAATCCGTAAGTGCAAATAAAAAAAAATATATGTCTTACGGGTACAATGATTTAGTGTGCACTGAACTGTAAAAGTGTAGGATATTTACGTGTGTGTGGAATACGTCAAACACGTACTACAGGTGTTGCTGCACGTAACTCAGGTGGCTGGTTTCGTCGGGAAATGCGTTAACAACATAGATTCAAACAGAAAACAATTAATCAACACGCTAATCGATAACACTGCGGCCATTAAACGAAAGAATACAATAGGTGACGTTTTGGGCAAAGGGGCTTCTTCAGATACGTTGGGCATGATGTAAATATAAATATCCGGCATGATTTCTAACGACACATCTATAGTTTATTCACAACAGGGGAGCGAATGTTATGAAAGCGATATCTCCATGGATTACAGAGGTAGAGTGTTGCAATATTTACTAAGCCCAACAAATAAGGACTTGGATGGCTTTGTTTGATCTACAATTACGATATTCCTTACTATTTTTATGCGTATATATTGACGGGTCGCTACTATTTCATGAATACATAAGCTCATTAATGTGTACCGCGCGACATTAATTTTTAGTCTTAAATAAATGTTACGTCTCGTTATAACATTTCTACAAATTTGCTTTCTCGTAAACGCGAAGAACAACACCGCGTGCAGTTGCTCTATGAACATCCCCGCGGGTTTTTGTTCGCCGTAGACTTGAGAGCAGAGCGCCTCGGAATGTCACGTCAGTGGCTGGGCACAATGCATAATGCCGCTGATTATGACCACATACTAATTCAGCGCGATCCAAACGCCGCGCCGCTGCGTATTGATTAATGAGCGCAATAATCTGAAATCCAATCCCCAGCGCGTCGAGTTCCCACCCTGAGGTTGCACGAGTCGAGAGGTGAGGGGGGGTGGGGGATGGGCGGTGGGTGGGTGGGTGGAAAGCCCTACGGAGTTGGTTTTGGCATTTACATTTACAGCAAAATTCACTGCTGGATGATGGGGAGCCTCGCCATACTTCACCAAGCTGGACAGCCCGTTTCAATCCACTGCTGGGTGACGAGGACCTGGCCATACTTCATCACGCCGGTGGAGGGGAGTACATAACAGCAGTGGATTTTGCTACACTGCCCTCTGCTGCCCACAGCGCCGACTGCACATATGGTTTCGTGCCAAGTGGTCACCAAATCCAGGCGAAATTCTGCTTAGCTTGCGAGGTCTAACGGGATCAAATCATCCAGGCATGTGTACAGTTTGGGGGTTGGGGGGGGGGTGGATGTTGACTTTGAGAAATAAATACTTCGTTAAGCCCGCACAACCTTTGCAAGCGCGGTATTTCGTCTCAAGGGGTTTTCCCAGCGGAAATATATTTTTCGTAAAGAAATCTTAAATAAAAAAAGCCGTAGAGTTGTACGGGGTTGTTGCTGGCCACTAGATGGAGGTGTTCCCCCATAGGTTACGCGGTTATCGCCTGTAAAGAGTGCGGGCTTGAATTGGGCGTTGAGCGAGAGAACCCATATTTTTTAGTGGAGTGCCCTTGCCAATAACGGCTGGCATTTGTTGTCAAACAAAGCCCGACTCTGCTGGTGACACACCCGGATGGTCGAAACCGGTCCCGGGCTTGCTCGTTAAGACGCGTGCTACCTGACAAACAGTTGCTCTGGGAATACTACAGCCAAAAATGGGCTGCGCTGCCCTCTGCTGCTCATTGCGGGTCACCCATCCATTGACGAGCTCAGCCTGAGTGCCTGCCGGGCTGGCACGAGCTCCGGCCGAGATGCGGCGCACTCCGGGTTGATTTAGCCGAACGAGGACGACGGAAACGCCACCGTCGACCGTCACGCACTGCGGAACAACTCCCCAGTAAGCGTAAAAAAAAACCGTCGGGCCAACGTTGGTCCAACGGTTCCAACCGCATACCAACGTTGGCCCAACGTTGGTATGTTTACTTAGTCTCAAGCACTGGCAGATGGGCAAGGTATTGTATTTTGAAACGCTGCAGGGTAGGTGACACGCGATGTTTGTCTGTGCTCCATGATGCGGTGACGCCGCGCGGGTGTTTATTTGTATTGGGGGAATCCGATGAGCTATCAAGCTCTTTTTCACAGATGTCCGGTAGGGGCGGGTCAAAACGTCCCAACAACAGAGTATAGGAAAGGTAAACAAACAATGAAACGGGGCCAGGAGCCTGAATCCCTCTGGCCCCTGGTGCAGTTGCACCGCCGGCACCACCCGATAGCCACGCCACCACCAGCCTGGTGCGTTCCTCCACGGCGCTACTAACAACCCGGGTTTACTTGGAGGCGACAGTGCTTTTACCCGAACAGCGGCAATTGTTTATAGATGATGATGATGATTATATTTGTAATGAGTTGTTAAATAATTGTAATCTAATATTTGTTTGTTTATATGAGAATATTCATTCCGCTTTGGGATGGATTCACATTTGGACTTAACCGGTGGAGAAATACCAGATTGGCAATTGTTGCCGCGGCAATGGCGATACTGCCAAGTTTCACCAAAAATCGGACGAAATTCAACATCCGTCAAGGTGTCAATCTCTTCATTTATGTAAGAAAACCCACTGTGATTAACAGTCAACATTACACCACTAACGTGCGGACGCATCTCTATGATGCACGTGTAGCATTGATGAATGGTTTATATCACGACAGTACCATCACGGGGTCAAAATACAAAATAGAGGGGTTTTTTTTTAGTTAGATCGTGTTAATATAAATGTGTCGTTAACCCACCACCACCTGACGCAGCCAATTAGTAAGGTTTGTCACGTAAACGAAACGTGCCAATTAGTCAGCACTTCAGCACAGCGGTGTGTTGGAGAGTAAACGCAACGACATTTAACAATTTGAGTATGACAGTTTCCCTGGTGATTACGACCAGCTTCCTCAGGCGATTTGGCACAATTGTGAAGTCTTCCTCGTTTCGGTTGTAAATAGATCTAACCGAAATAACGAACATTCGTGATGGATAATATTGGTCACGAGAGCCGACTTCCTCCGTGTTAACCCCGATCAAAATGACAAAACTAAGTGGCAGACGAGAGGAATCTTTTTTGAAAAAAAAAAACCCCGAACAAGACTAAACTGAATTTCATCATGAAAAGCAACTTACCAGTGTGCATGTATGAATTTCCAGTTGCGCCTCATTTGCTGCAATCAGGCACAAAGACCAAGTCTCAGATGCACGAAGTCATGAGTTATGAGGGCCGCGCGCGTTATCGGGCCAGGCAACCGCTGGGGAAGGCGGGGGGGGGGGGAGTTACTGTGGGGGGCTGTTTGGGAGAGAGATGTTATTTAAAACTCTCGGCATTTGCGCACGGGTCTGTGCCGTGTCCAGGGCGTTCGGGTGAAATGGTTGGGCCAGGGCAGTGGCAGAGGAGTTAAAAATTATAAACTCTGCTTTGGCGTCCTTTGTTCTGGTTAGGTTCATAAACTCTTGCCTGTCACGGCCAATAAATACTCGTGGGTCCTGGGGGGGGGGGGGGGGGGTGTCCGTAATAATAACATAATTATAAATAATTAATGTAGATCTTTACCCAGTAAAACCTCACCGAGTCTCTCTGTGTGCGTCTGTGGGTATTTAAAAAAAATATATTTGTTTTAAGAAGTTATGTTTTAGGATGTTAGGTTCTGTTCCTTTTGAGTTTTTTTTTTAACATCGTGTGCGAGAAAATCGGTGAACTTTTGAGACGAAGCGCACATGCACGCGGTGATGAGCCTGCTCGCTCCACTGCCCGATATCGGCACCTTCATCCTCAGAGGCCTGCCCAGAAATACCGCTGAAGAGAAAACGCATTTCTATGGAACTGCCTTTTTGTGTTTAGTTCATTGTCCTTGACCCGGCACCTCCGATTTAGCAACAGTGCAGAAGAATATTAACAGGCACACGTACATCCGTTGTCAATTTCGAATACATTTTCAGCTTCTCAAGATTCAATATGATTCAGAACACTCTTTGAAAATGTGCCATGTGTGTAGCCAGGAGAGCATTGCTCGCTGAATCTGAAGGATCGTTTTCAGAACGGTCCCTGCGGAGTATGTGCAGCACGGATGGATGTTGAACTTCTTTCGCACTGGACGTGGCCAACCGTGCGAATCGGAGGTGCGGTGTCTCTATGCGTCTTCATGTATGTCTGTGGGTCTCTATGTATCTCTATGGGTATCTGTGTATCTCTATGGGAAATCTGTGTATCTCTATGGGTATCTATCTCTCTCTATGGGTGTCTATGTAGCGCTATGGGAAATCTGTGTATCGCTATGGGTGTCTGTGTATCTCTGTGGGACATCTGTGTATCACTATGAGTATTCTGTGTATCTCTATGGGTGTCTATGTAGCTCTGCATATCGAGCGTGGTAGGCATGGGTCCTGGTGCCGATAAATTAGTTTACGGCCCTCCCCAGTCCTATCGCCCCCCTCATTGCAGCCACGCGGCTGAGCTCTTGCGGACCATGGTCCAAATTGCAGTTGCACCGCCTGCACACCCGATTCGCTACGCCACTGCTCGTGAACGTTGGATATTTGGTCAATGCCATTAATAAGCGTTCGGCATGTTGAAGGTTAACTAAGTGTCCAGAGAAACCCCACGTGTATTAACTGCGTTAGTTAACACTCAAATCTCCGCACATGATAGATTGAACAAAAATCCATTGCTGTACTTCCATTTCCGGGCAATGAAAGAAAATTGGGTATGCCCAGAGGGAGGCACTGATCAGCTCTTGCGCGTAATTTTGCAGAGGTCATATGCGTAAAACAATCGAACGTGTTCCTACGGTGCCTATAGCCATAGCAGACCCTGAAATCAATGAAACCACAATCAGTGTTTTTTTCTACATCATAAGACCTCCTTTGCCAGTACCAAAATGTAATAATAGGGGTTTTCCCCTTTTTTCTGGCAACAAAACTGAAACCTTTTTACAAGGATTCATGTCTGCATTAACCACAATACCTGCAGTCAAAATGCAAACAAAAAACATACTATGATAATGTATGCATTGTCCTTGAAACTGATTGGTCCACACCAAGGGACGGCTTTCTTTTGAGCCTCGACCCAATTGGTGCTCGACCAGATGACGCCTATCTGGTCGAGCACCAATTGGGTCGAGGCTCAAAAGAAAGCCGTCCCTTGGTGTGGACTAATCAGTTTCAAGGACAATGCATATATTATCATAGTATGTTTTTTGTTTGCATTTTGACTGCAGCTATTGTGGTTAATGCAGACATGAATCCTTGTAAAAAAAGGTTTCAGTTTTGTTGCCAGAAAAAAAGGGGAAAACACTATTATTAATGTTTTTCTACTTAAAAATAAAACATTTTTAATATATACTATATTAAATCAAGATTTTTTTTATATATATTTATTTAAAATAATACAATCCCATCCTTTGTAGAAGATCGATGTCCATGATCCTCCGACCAAAATCGGTTATGTCTTTAATTGCAGGGTGGCTCCAAGACCCCCCCCCCCACCCTGGATTAAATTAAATAAATAAATACTGGCGGGCGTGGTTGCTGCTTGCCCACGCCAATGTCTCCGTTGGCCTCGCCCGGAGAGAGGGAGACGGGGGGGGCTAGTCCGGCTGACAACGTTAAGACCTAAATTACGATGTGTGATCCGCGTGGGGCTTCTCCGAACTTGACAATTGCATAACTCTCCCCCCCCAACACACGTACGCCAGCACTGCTATGCATTGTTCAAAGATATACTCGTGTGCAGCATTTATATAATAATAGTAGTGGTAGTACTGTAGTGGTAGTGGTACTGTGTAATGTTGGCCTGCGTATGGTCACACGACCTAATGACCATCACGAGTTGGGTGAGGCCTTTATACAGCAGTGAATCGACAAAGAGTTATAGATTATTATTATATTACAGATGTACGTGTGTGTCTACGCTATATATGTTGAATTTCGCAGTCACCCCTAAAGACATACCAGTGGATGATACCATTGCCCAGGTAGACGTAGCCCTCAAAGGTTTAGGACACATCCCGGCAGACGTTGCAAGATCTGAAATCGCTGCTATCCTCAAAAACGCTAAGAAACCCATTAGCAACATCAGCAAGTACGAGCATTTTGAACTCGCTCAATTGAAAAAGAGAGATGACATTGTCATCCTCTTAGCCGACAAGGGCAATGCCACTGTAATCATGGATAAAAGTACTTACAACAACAAAATTCAGGACCTTCTTAATGATGGCAGCTATACAAAAATCAATAGAGATCCCACCAACTGCCTAGCTACTAAAACCAACAATATCATCACTAATTTGACTTCTCTAATCGAACCGACCAAGCAGCTCTCTCTAAAACCTTCATCTGCTAGACCACCCAGATTTTATGGCCTTCCAAAAATCCATCAAGAAGGTACCCTGCTCCATCCTATCGTCTCCACCATCAACTCACCCACCTACAAACTGGCCTGATTTCTGTCTGAGAGCCTGCTTCCTTTCACGGGCAAGACCACCTCAGCTGTACTTAACTCAGCTCACTTGGTTTCTCTAATCAAGGACATCTCAATGTCTCCAGATGATTTGCTTGTCAGTTTCGATGTAGTATCCCTGTTCACCAAGGTACCTGTACCTGATACCATTGCAATCATCGAAGACTTGGTCCAACAGGGACTGAATCCTGATGTACCAACTTTGGTGAGGCACTGCCTTACCAACACACACTTCACCTGGAATGGTACATTCTACAAACAAAATGAGCGTACCCCAATGGGTTCTCCCTTATCGCCAGTGCTGCTAATGTTTTCATGGAGAAATTTGAGACAGATGCCATCCAGACATCCACCCTACGTCCCTCCTTATGGAAGAGATACGTAGATGGCATGTTCGTCATCTGGCCACATGGTCTGTCAGCACTGAACCAATTTTTCAACCACATCAATTCCATACACCCATCTATCAAATTCACCATGGAAGTGGAAAATAATGGCAAGCTACCATTCCTGGATGTTTTGATCGAGAAGAGACCTGATGGCTCGTTGGGACATTCTGTCTACAGGAGAGCCACCCACACGGATTCCTATCTAAAGCCTGATTCCCACCACCATCCAGCCCAGAAGAATTCCCTCATCAAACACTACACCATAGGGCCCGGTGCATCTCTCACCAGAACCACCTATCCAGTGAAGATACGGTCTGACAGGTAGAGTTAGGGAGGGTAAACAATGTATATTGGGACTTTACCGAAAGAACCAAAGAGTAATTCCTGCAGTCACGAAAGCTCCAAATCAAGTATATATTGGGACAAATTATCTGTGCTTTTACTACGGTTGGAAACATCATTCATCGAGTGGTGTTAACCTCTCCATTTTCGGAAATGCAGCAAAACGGCGATACAGATATTCTACAAATGAAAGGTTTGGATATCTCACCATCCATCGCCTAAAAGACGGTTCTCCTGTACCCATTACTTGTCAACCATTCATTTATTGTTGTCAGTCATGTTAAATTATAGCCCAGTAGTGTGAGTCTCTTAGCAGCTACCTCTTACACGCACAGTGCGCTGTTTTTATCTCATACGGGGACACGTCTGCACATCTAGTTACCCTGCCCGACTGGAGCAAAGGAAATGCATGTATATATGTTGAACTTCTTTCACACCCTACGTAGCCAACCGTGCTAATAGAAGGTGTGGACGTCGACGATTGTTCCTGGCGACATCAGTGGTGGTGGTGCTGGTTGGCCTTCACGGGGCACTAAGCAGGAATTATTGCTAGGGGTCTCCGATTCGCCGTATAAACCCCAAGCGGGGTTTATACGGCGAATAAGAAACGTATTTTTTCCTAATGACTATGTTATATTCCGGATACACGAATAGTACTCCCCGCATTCCCAACATCCCCATCCCTCCATCCCCCGGTGCCCCCCCCCACCCCACCTTCTCCTCGCGCACCTATATATATTTTTTATTTTACCAGGTAAGGCTCACTGAGCTATTTAGCTCTTTTTCAGAAGCGACCTGGCCATAAAAAACCGCCAGCTCAAAGAAATGGATTATCGTGTCCTCTAAACGCATGCTGATTCCAAATGTGGAGGGGGAAAAACCGGAGGAGCATGGGAGAGAGACACGCAAACTCCAAATGTACAGCAGCAGGCGTCAGGGTTCGGGATCGAACCCTTGCGCGACCTCCTGTATACCAGGCGAGGTAGTTAACATCTCCTAGCCACCATGGCGCACGCGCTCCCTCGCGCTGGCCACCTGGGCAGCCGACTCCCCCCCCCGCGCACTGCCCCCCCCACCTACCCCTCCTGACGTCACGCACCAGACGCGATGCATCGCACGCTTTCAGATGCGCTTCTGCGGCTGTCTGGAACGCTCTTCCTTCCGACGTCAGAAAGCCACTGGACCTGTGCACGTTCACGTCAAGTAGATTGAAAACTCATTTCTTTCGAACTGCCTTCTAACGTGTTTTTATTTGTGTTTGCCGTTCCCCCGCACAGCCGATTATCACGGTTGGCTACGTGCGGTGCGAAAGAAATCCAGCATCCACACTGTACATGCATGTGCGGGGAAAGGGAGCCAATGAGAAGGCGCTTGGCCTCCAGCCAATGAGAACGGCTGTACACGACGGTAAATAGATGTACACCTCGCTCAGTGGTATATAGTGAGTGGTTCTCTATCGGGAAGGTTGCGAGTTCAAATGACGGTTGGCGTTGATTCAGCCCATCATCCCTCTGGGGTCGATAACGTGGATACCGCTTCGTGGGGAAGTCAACAGTATAGTTGTCCCATGGATAGACTCGCCCCCGACACAGGAATGGGGATTTCCCACCCACTGGCTCTGTACAAATGTAAACAGGAGATGAGCACCAATGGCTCAATGGTCATGTGAACACGCAATCACGAGATCAATGGTCATGTGAACACGAAATCACGAGATCAATGCTCATGTGAACACGCAATCACGAGATCAATGGTCATGTGAATACGCAATCAAGAGACCAATGGTCATGTGAACACGAAATCACGAGATCAATGCTCATGTGAACACAATCAAGAGATCAATGCTTATGTGAACACAATCAAGAGATCAATGGTCATGTGAACACAAAATCACGAGATCAATGCTCATGTGAACACGAAATCAAGAGATCAATGCTCATGTGAACACGAAATCACGAGATCAATGCTCATGTGAACACAATCAATAGATCAATGCTCATGTGAACACAATCAAGAGATCAATGCTCATGTGAACACAATCAAGAGATCAATGCTCATGTGAACACAATCAAGAGATCAATGCTCATGTGAACACAATCAAGAGATCAATGCTCATGTGAACACGAAATCAATAGATCAATGCTCATGTGAACACAATCAATAGATCAATGCTCGTGTGAACACAATCAATAGATCAATGCTCATGTGAACACAATCAAGAGATCAATGCTCATGTGAACACAATCAAGATATCAATGCTCATGTGAACACAATCAAGAGATCAATGCTCATGTGAACACAATCACGAGATCAATGCTCATGTGAACACAATCACGATATCAATGCTCATGTGAACACAATCACGAGATCAATGCTCATGTGAACACGATCAAGAGATCAATGCTCATGTGAACACGAAATCAAGAGATCAATGCTCATGTGAACACAATCACGAGATCAATGCTAATGTGAACACGAAATCAAGAGATCAATGCTCATGTGAACACGAAATCAAGAGATCAATGCTCATGTGAACACGAAATCACGAGATCAATGTTCATGTGAACACGAAATCACGTTGGTTTCAGGACATTTGAATGAGATGAGACAAGCGATGGCGAAGTATGGTCAAACAGTGCCTATGACCGTCATGGCAATGAGGGAGTCCTTCATCCAGCAGTGCAGTGACAAAGGGCCACTGCATCCTTTTTAAAATATTTGTTTTAGGTCAGCATCGTTAACTCGTAAAGCACATCACCCTATTTGAAAGCGCCGTTTAAGTTTTAGATTAATATATTATCCATCTTCCCCGTAGCTCACTAACAAAAATAACCGTGTGCTTAAAAGCCACGCTCACAAAAGCCCTTTCGGCTAAAACCCACAAACATCCCACCACCACCACGGCCACCACCACAGGAAACTTTATTAATGCTTTTGGGAAACATTGTTCATCAACGGCTATTTGCGTTGCTTTACATCACCAGCCGCAAGTTTCTCCTTCACACGGCGGTGGTTGCGATGCTGGCGGTACAGCTAATCCTGTCAATTATAAACTTTCGTGTGCTACTCGGATAACCCAGATTCTCATCACCGCGTCCGTTTATTGCTGCTGCGGGCAGACGCGGGTACGGGGTGTGAGCGTGTGTCATCCGCCACGCCTATTAGCGTTGGAACTAGCTTTCGTTTTCTTCCTTTTCAATGCCAAATTCAATATTCACATTTTGGGGTTTTTTCGTTGTTGTTGTTGTTGTTGTTGTGTACTATTGAGGTGGTGGCCGGGTTAGCACAGTGGTCAGAGCACCGAGCTAACAACCACTAAGGTGCTAGGTTACGTCAATAACAATGATGACTATACATGACATTTCAGAAATGTATTTCTGCTAAGCACCCAAGGTATTGTACGTCACAACAAAAACAATCATAATATCAGAAAAAGATCAGAAAATATCATGAACATTATAAAATTCATGCGCCAGTGGCATGACCAGAATTCTCATCCCACGCCCGCCGATTGCAGCTGCAGCAGACGGGCATGGTGTGTGAGCACGATTGTGTCATTCGCCATGGGCTGTTAACCATGGCAAACATATGCCCTGAATTTGAATTCTCGTTTCGTTGTTTTTAATACTACTTTCTACTTTTTGTAAGTTTTGTTCTGCAATAAGGTGGCCGGATGCTCTCTCTCTCTCTCTCGTGCGTGCTCTCACGATCCCACGCCGTCACCCACTCCATCATGAATTGCGCATGACATGAGCCATGTAAGGTTCTCCCTGAAAGTAGAATTCAGGAAAATGTTAACAAAAATATATTTTTGGAGGTGGCTCGGTGGCTCAGAGGTCAGAGCGCTCTCGCTGGCAACCGCACAGGCCCCGGGTTAGAATCCAGACAGCTGCCTATGATTTAACCGGTTTCTCAAATGTCGTGACGTTGAAGGGCTGCGCCCAGTCACCAATGACTGTTAGCACACAAAAAAGTGCACCACATTAATCTTGGTTCTGCAGTCCATTTTCACAAGTTCTAGCTTCTGAGAATTAAAAGTATCGGTCTGACTCTCAGGCAAAGAACATTACTGTCAGTGACAAGGCTTATGGGTAAAAAGTGCTGCCGCCTACTGTGTGTACCGGAGGCAGTTGGCGGGATCTCCTGAGTAGCTCTGTGATATCCGCTTCCGCAGGCTGCTTTTTAACACGGTGCATTGGACTGCTCTGCGAGAGATATGGCTGGATAGTTCGTCTCATGTTGGACTGCAATTTGGCGGAAAAGTCCAAGATAACGTTTCATTCTGCAATTTTAAAACAAAACGCATTTTCCTTTTGTAAAACAGTACTGAGATGCAGTTGCACTGAGACGCTATATACGTTGAAATGTAGGCTGTTGTTACAATATCCTGTACCGTGTGTTGTATTGCTCAATGCGGCTGGTTTAACCGCTGCTCTGAAACTACACAGTTTTATTTTTGTATTGTGGTTGCTCTAGATTCCTTATAGATTGCCAAGCACGGCCCATTTTTGTAGATCCCACGACTAGACAGGCCACTGGGGGAGGGGGGTTGGGGAGTGGTAACAGGCTGCACATATGAACTCCTGAAAAAAAAACACAGAACATAATGAAAATATAACCCCGAAGCTCAAGCTAAACGATCCTGCGACTTCCCGTAAACCGAAAGTCGCAGTCGTAAGAAATGTATAGGAAAAGTGAAAAATAAGCCGGTGTCACCACTGACCCTGTGACCGCTAACCCTACTGGCGCGTCCATCGCCACCACTACAACGGCGAGGAGCCCTCGCACGTGTGACGGATCGTCGGCCAATGCGGTCTCTCGGTTTGCGCGAAGTTCACGTCCTTCCATGGGCCGTTTTTTGCTGGCAGCGGGCCCTCTTGGGTAATTAGACTTTGTCTCTGCAGGCTGGCAGTGATTTATGGCCGGGGTGCAAGTGAACTTTCCTGTGCCCGGGCGTAAGAAAACGTGCAGCTGCAGGCGGGGCCCCCACGCTAATTACGCGGTCACGGGTTCAAACCACCAACTCCTCGTAATCCCGAGCCTTCTGGGGAACAAACATGTTTGGGAAAACAGGAAGATGGAGCACAGCTTCGTGATTAAAGCTTTGGCATTTTGCATCCCTCTGGATTCGGTCTGTTAGTTTAGCCCCGGTTTAGAATAATGTCTGGGCTAATATCACATTGCAAAGCATTGTCCTCTTTTCGATATTGATGCCTCGCTTGTATTTTTTGTTGTTGTTGTTGCTGCTTCTCTCGTAGGTATCATGGCCTTCTCTTCTTCATTGGCCAGAAGGATTTTTTTGGAAGAGGTGCGAATGCCCACGATTCACCCCACTACACGTGACCGGTGCTGGCGGTGTCCTCATTCGTACCGCTTGGTGAACAGAGCCAGCACGTGCAGGGGTCGGCAAAACAGAATAACAAAAAGAGGCATTTTTTCCAAATTCGGTTAAAAAGCCAACATTTCAAGAGCCGCAATGCACGTGAATACGAGACGGCGGTACTTAATAAATACATTTACGAATCAGTTCTTAAAGAGCCACATGCGGCTCTGGCGTCGCATGTTTGCGACTGCTTTAGGGTGTAAAGAACCGAATTAAGCAAATATTTACTTAAAACTTTCGTGACTGCAGGCTCCAGAGCCGCAGGTTGCCAACCCCTGAGCTAGGGAGGATTGAATGAACTTGCCCCACTGTTTCATCTGTCGCACGGGGGAGATCGGATCAAACCTGCCCGCAGGTCCAGTGTGCTGACCTCTTACTTGCACCAACGGGCAGCATCACAGCTGATGGTGGGTAAACAAACTAAACATACAAAAAAAATTCCCAAACACAAACAAAAAACCCCAAACCCGTTCTAAAGTTGCACAAAGATGTTGGAGCCGTGTCTTCTTCCACTCAGTGCGCCTCGAATAAAATTTGTTTGCATTCGTCTACTTTTCAGAATTGAACAGGAGAGAAAAAAAACTTTCAATAGAATTTTGTTTTAGTTTTTGGCCCAAAAATGAACATGGCGCGGAGTAATTGTTGCAGGCCCCCATCGCCGCGATTGACTCCAATGTTTGTAATAGAACTCAGGAGCTGTACCCTGGCAGCGTATTGTGAGATGAGGTTACACCGTAATTCCTTTCGCTAACTGCTGGATTCTTTCGCGTATTGTCAAGCGGCGAGGGCTGTACGGAGGCATCGCTGGGCATTTGTATGGGGGCATTGTGCGCATATACAGTGGTTTGTGTTGTGAGAGATCGCTTCTTTGGCCGCCTCGTTTACAGTATATTGTCCTTGTTGTTCTCGCATCATCTGCGATACGGCTCAATCCTAAAACGCCGTCATTATTCGAGGATATTCGAGGAGGCGTCGAGTCGTATTGTCCGCGGGCCTCGTGGTACGCTGATGGGAATGGCCCCGGCGGCATTTAGCAATAAGCAATGGAGTGAGGGCCCTCCGGTTCCTCCCCCCCCCCCTCTCTTTGTTTTCCTCTCTCAATGGGCACGGTGGGTGGGGTGGGGTCATTCCATTCAGGGGAGCTCGTGAGGTCACTGGATAGTGGTTAAACAACGAAAGAATTGCGAACAAAGGAAGGAGGGCGAATATTCGACGTGTTGCTTCGAATCGCCTGTTGGATATTTGGAGTTTGCGTGTGTCCCCCCCTCTCACTCTCTCTCTCCCCGTGGTCGCGTGGACTTTTCTCCGGGTCCTCCGGGGTTTTCCCCTCCACATTTGCGAATCGACGTCACGCGTTCACTGATATAAACGTCCGCGTGATGACAAGCCACTTCGTTGAGCCATCATTTGTGATAGCCAGGTCAATTCTGAAAAAAAGGAGCCACGTATCTCAGTGGGACTTTACCTGGTGAAAAAAAAAGTTTATAATAATTGTGTCCAATCCTCACTACTTGCGTCTCGCGTTGGTCACGGAAGAAAAAAAAACCCTTCAAGTGCAACGTGCAGCAGCAACAAAACAAAGATCGCCTGGAAGTGCCGAGCGGACGCCCCGGGATGCGTCTGGGATAGAAGCTGTCAGTCAAATCTCTTGCGGCCGCTACAGGGACAGGGTCATGGAGTGACATCACCCCCACCGCGCTGGTGGTTTGCAAAGCGGTTTTTTTGTTCTCGACTCGGCTGAGCGAAGAGTGCGGGAGCAGCTGGCCCGTAGCCTGCTGAATTGTGGCGTGTCGCGCTCACGTCCACAGTGAGCCGTGGATCACTTTAGGAGGCCCTTCGTCGATGGAGGGATCGGTCACTGTGTTTTGTCTGTCACGTAATTTTGTACAGGTCGTGGGTTCGATACCGATCCTGATTTCTGTATGCTTGGAGATTGTGCGTCTCTCTCTCTCCCCGTGGTCGCGTGGATTTTTCTCCGGATCCTTCGGTTTCTTCCTCCACATTTAGAAACGTGCGTTTCGCGTATATGGCTGCCATACATTTCCACGTGATAAGCCACTTCCTTGAGCTACCATTTGTGGCCAGGTCGCTTTTGAAAACGAGCTATATAATAGCTCAGTGGGCCTTACCTGGTAAAATAAAAAACATAGTTGTTTAGTTATTGGAATGTGTGCCGTTGGTGTCACGTCACGAGGTGACGAATCCATTTGGAATTCCTAATAGCGCAGAGCATCATTCTGTGTTCGAGAACGGTCCACGGCAGCAGATAACATAGACCATATTCTGAGATTTCTTTAAGTTACAGTTTTTATTTACAAACCAGCGGCGTTGCACTTTGCCACTTGCTCTGCTGCTGCGAATGTTAATCACGTGACAGTTAAACTGTTAATTGTTTATTTCCCGTACCTGGAAGTTCGTCAAATTAAGTGAAAAACTAATGTTTTATAGTTTTGCTTACCTCTGTGTCCTATGTGGAAGGGGCATTGCCTGCAATATCGCCGATTATATTTGTTTTTTTCTCTTTGATAACAGTGTTGTTGATGAACGTGTTGATTGTTTTTTGAAATTATTGTTAACTGTGCTGGTGGGATAAGGTGTTGGTACTGCCAGCCCTTTAAAAACGTATGGCCAGCGTGGAAGAGTAGGCCAATCACCCATGTGAAGAGGGTTTTCTCGGCCCTTCTGCCAGTAGTGGCGTGAGCAGGCAATTGCAGGGCTGCGCCTTTGCCCCTTTGTAAACATGTATTGCTTTTATTATAGCAACAGCAGGGGATATCATGTTGCCATTGCTATAGCCCATGAGGCTATAGTAGTGGGCTATGCCACCTCGAGGTGGCAAAGCTTAAGCGGATACAATATCTTTCGAGCACCTATCAAGGCTGGCACGATGCGTGAGGGGGGTGGGGAGGGGGGGCAGAAAAACGCTCAGCCGCCTTTGTCTCCCCAATGCCGATGTTTACACACCGCACCAGGCGCTAATTTGAGACTGGAGGCCCAGGACCGGTTCAGGTATTCATGACGGGTGTTGGCCGCGTGTGGGATTTAAACTCTGGTCGCCGGGTTTCCTTCTTCAACAAGGGCAAAGACACAAAACCCCCGTATATAGCCTCAACACACCTTTTGGGGCAAGTTATATTAGCGAGCAGATATGAAGGCCGGCACGGCACACGAGAGGGTGGGTGGCCAGCACCACGCGCCGCCTTTGTCTCCCCAGTGGCGACCTTTACACACCGCACCAGGTAATCGTCACCGACGTTGGCAGTGAGCGGCAATAGAAATCGGATCACCGATCCGCGCTTTCCACTACAACCGCCGCTCTGCGCACGCACAGCCCCACGTTGCGTCTCCACGCAACCGGGGACTGAGCCGCAGGTAAGCGACTCGGGCTAAGCGCGCTTGGCTCGCGATCACAGCGGGGGGGGGAGGGGGGGGCCCTGAACCTCGGCGTGGCGCGGTGCCGTCGTCTGACGCGTCACGTTCGATTCGTGTCATCCGCCGTGTGCTGAGGAGGGGGCGGTGCGGGCTGCCACGCTGCCGCCCTTGAGCCTGCGGCGGTGTGACAGACGACCCCCGCGAGATTTACACGGGCAGATTTAACCTGTCAGGGATTAAACAGCTCCCCCCCCCCAACACATCCCCCCCCTCCCCCGCCAAATTCCGCTCCTCCACCTCCTCCTCCTCCCCCTCCCCCTTTTACACTTGAAGAGTGTAAAACCACCACACCTCCGATTTCCCGCACCTACGATTTCAGCAATAGTTGGCTACGTAGGGTGCGAAAGAAGTTCAACAGTATATACATACAGGACGATGTGTGTAAAACAACAACAAAGGTGTAGCCCTGCAATTGCTTGCTAAAGCGACTGCTGGCGACAGGGCCTCCACTTAGAGGCAGCCCTAACAGAGTTCCCCTATCGATGTAATAATTCTCTTACTCTTAATCTCCTGTAGCTCTACGACATTTTCTCTTTGGTTGCTATTGCTCTCTGCAATGTATTTTTCTTCATCGCTCGACTATGTGTGAATGGGGGGTGTGTTGAAGCTCTCGCTTTTGTAAATGTTGGTGGCCCCGGGTTACTCGTGCAAAGTGAGACTACAATCTTGGTCTCTGGAGTTCTCGCCTGGCTTAAAACGAAATTAACTTGAACTTAACATTTGTGTTCTCGGGCTTGTGTTGTTGTTGGCAGTAATGTCCGCCGTTTCGCTGCACGTGCTGAAAACGTCTTCGTCAGGAACGATATTTTTATCCTGAAGTAGACGAAATCGTGTCCTGAAGAAGGAATAAACGATTAAACTAAGTTATTTGATATTTTACCAGGTAAGGACCACTGAGCGAAAAAGCTCTTTATTAGAAGCTACCTGGCCACAAATGATAGCTCAACGAAGTGGCTTATCATATGGACATTTATAGCAGCCAGATACTTTTAAATGTATGTAGATACTTAATGTGGAGAGATAAACCGGATGGACCTGGAAAGAAATCCACGCAACCACGGGGAGAGAGATCACGCGCACTCCAAATATACAGCAGGCGTCAGGGTCGGGGTCGAACCCACGACCTCATGCATACCAGGCGAGGTAGGTAACATCTCGCCACCCTGGCGAGTTGAGAAGAGAGAGAGACACAGAGCGTGGAACTGACGCGAGTCCCAAAGAAACCCCAAACACGTTGAGCGAAAAGCTGGACGTCATGCCGAACAGGAGCATTCTTCCTCCTCCTCCTTCCCCTACTTTTCATCCTCGTCCTCCTCCTCCTTCTGCTGCTGTTACCTCCGCCGAGTAGCAGTAGCAGCAGCAAGAGGAGAGTAGCGGCGCGCGTCCGTGGAATGTGATAAGGTCCTCGTGATGTCACAATCTCATTATGTGCTTACGAGGACTTGCGGTCTGCTCGAGAATTTTTGCCGGCGCCGCGCAGTCTGAGCCACGGGCGCGCTGCGGTAGCGCTGCCGCTCCGCCGGAGCCTTTGCGACTTAATACCCCCAGATTACCACCACCCAGCTGGCTCTTCAGCAGCAGCAGCGCAGCCGCAGCAGCAGCAGCGGTAGCGGCCGGCCGTCTGCAATGCACCGGGCAGGGTGCGCTCCCGTGCTACGCAAGCCACGCACACACTCACTCGTCTCTGTGTCTCCTTCGTCCCCTCCCTCTGCCTCTCCGTTTTTCACTATATTTGTCTCTCCCACACTCTGTCACTCAATCTCACTCCCCCCCCCTTTTTTAACGAGCAGAAGAAACAGAAAGATGCTCGGTCTTTCGGAACTTTGCTTCGTTCATCATGTCGTCTTTTTTGCTTGCTTATGTGCCCCCCTCTTTTTTTAATAAAATATATAACACGGTTTTCCCATGTACCATAAATCCCGTTGTGTACTGCTGTGTTCATAAACAACAGCAAAAAAATTCAGCCTTAAAAACCCATCACCAGATCCCCTGCTTTCGTCACATTCCACAAAGCGCCCTCGGTAGCCCAACGCGTCGAGAAAGACGCGACACCCCCCGTCAACTGAGCGTACCGAAATTCCAGCCAATTTCTGGCAGAAACCAGAGGGCCTTGAAGATGCGGCAGTGGCTGGGGAAGCCGCTCCCGTCAATTGCGCATTTTCTGGCCCTATAGATGGCCAGTTTGGCGTTGTTAATGATAAAGTTAATCAACCCCTCTATATCCTCGGTACCCTCGTTCCCCCTATATCCAAAAATAAGAATTGTGGGGGAGAAATGAAGATTGAATTTCAGTAGAATATTGCGTAACAGCTTATAGAGTGAGTCTAGGTTTCAGCAGCGTACGTATTGATGCGCCACTGTTTCGAGCTCACCACAGAATCCGCATTCACGATTTGTGTCTGTGAAAAGTGCCAGAAATGTGTTCGTGGTCACAGTCACATGGGTAATGCTCCAGCTAAGATCACCGTGGCGCTTGTATGATGGATGTGAGTAAAACAGCTCCCAATGAGGCCTCAAGCTATTTCTGCAGGGCATCGTGTCCCTCCAAGCGTAGCCCTTGCGTGACGTTATTATTTGTTGGTGGTGGAAATCGACCATTTGGGCGTACAGCTTTTTCCGGTCTACACTCGAGAAGCACCCCTCCTGGTCATTCCCCAAGGTGTGCGCCCCACGCTGCTGTGAAGAAGAGAGGCGAGTGTGCTCCCGTGCTGGGACGACATTCAGTTTTGGTGGCACTGGGCCACTGCCGGCTGACTCGTCACCAGCACTCATAGCAGGCGCGCTCCCCACTGTTGTTGATAAGGACCTTCGTACCTCATTCACAAGTTTTACGGCGAGTCTCACTGAGTACATTTTGGTCATTGCAGTTATCTCGGCAGGGAGAAGCCACTGCCCCTCCGAGCCTGGTTTCACCAAATCGCCCACCCTCGTGAGGCGTGCGTCCACCACGCATTTCTCCATGGCAGGGCCCACAAGAGAGAGGGTAGTGCCATGTTGGGGTTCCGTAACAGCGCCTCGTGAGCGAATTCTGATGCTGACTGGGGTGTATTCAGTCGGGCAGTGACAAGGAAACCCCATGTTTGTAGGATACTCCTGTAGAAGTGGGGAATCTGTGCGAGTGGAATACCTTTAATGTCCATAAAGCAGAGCTGATTGCTGCACTGAAGGCCCCCGAGGTTATTCAGAAAAAAAGATGCTGTGGAACACCACATGGGTGATGGGACCGTGTAGAGAAACCTATGTACGGCTTGTAGACAAAACGTAGAGAACTGGTTCCGTACACACACCTGACCGTGCCCGCCCTCCCGCAGTGGCAAGGCCAAGATACCAGCAGCCACACGGTGCTTCCTCTGCGACCAGAAGAAGGCAACTATCAGTCTCTGAAGTTTTGCAATGAGGTATGCGGGTGGAGTGAGGGGAAAGAAGCGGTGCCACAAGGTGGATGCAACCAACTGGTTCACCACCAGGGGGGTTTTCCCTCTAAACGTGAGAGACTTGCGCAGGCGCCCCCACGGCTCCAGTCGTTTCCTCACCTTCTCTTCCAGGAAATCCCAATTTTACTGCAGTGGAGTTTCTCCAGGTCCCAGGAGCACGCCGAGATGGTGAAGACGCTCTTTGCTCCACGTTACTGTTTTGGCCAACTCAGGGATCTGGGCTTCGTCCCACCTCCCAACAAGCAGCCCACTGCACTTCTCCCAGTTCATCCTGGAGGAGAAGGACGCACGGGAGTAAACCTCTTGGCACTCGTGCAGCCGTTCGATGTCATCAAAACTCAGTAAGGAGAGGAGGATGTCATCGGCATACGCTGTGAGGGTCACTCTCATATTGGGCTCCTTTAGAGTCAATCCGGTGAGTTGGCGTCGGGAGTTGATGCAGAAAAGGCTCCACGACGAGGGTGTAGAGCTGTCCTGACATAAGACAGCCTTGCCTGATACCTCTTCTGAAATATGTAGGAGCAATTATTCCACCATTAACTTTAACCAGACACTGGGCCATGTTGTACAGCAGACTAATCAATCCTATGAAGTGGGGTCCCAAAACCAAACGCTTTCAGAGTGCCAAGAAGATACTGGTGATCAACCCTGTCAAAGGCTTTCTCTTGATCAAGGGAGAGAAAGGCAAGTGGAAAGTTCAAATGCTCCGACAGACCGATCAAATCTCTGACCAGGAAAATCCCATCATGGATGGTCCTCCCTGGAACAGTATATGCCTGATCATCGGCAATAATCTTAGCCAACACCCTCTTAAGTCTTGCAGATGTAGCTTTTGCAAGAATCGTATAGTCTATGCTCAGCACTGAGACTGGACGCCAATTTTTAAGGTGTCTGAGGTCGCCCTTTTTCGGAATCAGTGTGAGCACGGCTCTCCTCCAGGACTGAGGCATCATGTTGGTCTCCACTGCTTCATCCAGCACGGCTTTGTAGTCTTTACGTATGGAGTGCCAAAAATGGTGTTAAACTCCCCCGTCAGCCCATCAATCCCTGGGGATTTGTTCCTGGCCAGGGCACTCACTGCCATGTCCAGGTCGCTTTGTTCGACCTCTTCTTCTAGAACAGTGGTTCTTAACCTGGGTTCGATCGAACCCCAGGGGTTCGGTGAGTCGATCTCAGGGGTTCGGCAGAGCCCCCGCCACGGAGGTCCGGACACACTTGAATTATTGTGTAAATTTGTGATGACACACACGGCCCGCTTGGCCATCACTGGCTGTAGATGATCATGCTACACTGCTTGGCCAATCAGCGCTGCGGGGAATTTAGTGCATACTCAGTAGTCAACGTGTGACTGTTGTTGTCGTACGTCGTGTGATTTCTTTAATATTTTATCCATACTATGTCGGGCAAAAGAAGAAAGTGGTCGGACGAATATGTACAACATGGATTCTCATGTATCACGGAACGTGATGGGAGTGAGCGTCCTATCTGCATGATTTGCAACGCCAAATTGAGCAACTCTAGTCTTGCACCGGCAAAACTAAAGGAACACTTCTTGAAGCTGCATGGAGACGGGGAATACAAGAACACAACACTTGCTGAATTCAGGGTGAAGAGAGCCAGATTCGATGAAAGGGCCACTCTGCCTGCTCTTGGATTTGTACCTGTTAACAAACCGATCCTGACAGCATCGTACGAAGTTGCTTACCTGATCGCAAAGCAGGGCAAGCCACACACCATTGGTGAAACACTTGTGAAACCAGCTGCATTAAAGATGGCGAATCTGATACTCGGAACAGCGGCCGAAGGTAAATTATCCCAAATTCCCCTTTCAAATGACACCGTCAGTGATAGAATAGAAGACATGAGTAAAGACATCTTGGCTCAAGTAGTCGCGGATCTGATTTCAAGCCCGGCAAAATTCAGCCTTCAACTCGACGAAACCACAGACGTTTCTGATCTAAGCCAGCTTGCTGTTTTTGTACGCTATGTGAAAGACGACATGATAAAAGAAGAGTTTTTATTTTGTAAGCCTCTTACAACAACAACGAAGGCAGCCGATGTGAAGAAGCTTGTGGATGACTTCTTCAGAGACAACAATCTTTCATGGGATATGGTTTCTGCAGTTTGTACGGACGGAGCTCCAGTCATGCTGGGAAGAAAGTCTGGTTTTGGTGCGCTAGTAAAGGCCGATGCACCACACATCATTGTGACGCATTGTATTCTGCACAGGCATGCGTTGGCAACAAAAACCTTACCTCCAAAAATGGCAGAAGTATTAAAAACTGTGGTGGAATGTGTGAACTATGTGCGAAAAAGTGCTCTGAGGCACCGCATCTTCACTGAGCTGTGTAAAGAAATGGGCTCTGAATTTGAGGTACTTCTGCTCCATTCTAATATTCGGTGGTTATCCCGGGGACAGGTGCTGAATCGTGTTTTTGCCATGCGTGTGGAATTAGCCCTGTTTTTGCAAGAGCACCAACACTGCCATGCAGATTGCTTCAAAAATCCTGAGTTCATTCTCATTTTAGCGTACATGGCTGATATATTCGCAGCTCTCAATCATCTCAATCAGCAGATGCAGGGTGGTGGAGTCAATATCATGGAAGCGGAAGAACACCTGAAGGCTTTTCAAAAAAAGCTACCGTTATGGAAACGACGAACAGAGAACAATAACTTCGCAAACTTCCCGCTTCTGGACGACTGTGCAAGTAAGATCGAAGATGTGTCTGGAATCGGAGATATTTCTGTATCCACGGAACTGAAGCAAACAATTGCCACGCACTTAGATGAGCTTGCAAAGTCTCTCGACGGATATTTCCCTACAAGAGAGTCATATCCAGCATGGGTGAGACAGCCGTTCACGTTTGCTGTTGAAACAGCAGATGTCAATGATGAATTCCTCGACGAAATCATTGAAATTCAGCAGAGCCAGGTTCAACAGCAACTCTTCAGAACAACAACGCTCTCAACGTTTTGGTGTCGACAAATGAACAAGTATCCAGTTATTGCTAAGAAAGCCCTGGATTTTTTTATACCATTTGTTACAACATATCTTTGTGAGCAATCCTTTTCGAGGATGCTGGACATAAAAACGAAGAAAAGGAACAGACTTTGCTGTGAAAATGACATGAGAGTGGCACTTGCCAAGGTGAAGCCACGCATATCTGAACTGATCTCTCAAAGGCAACAGCAGAAGTCACATTGATTTCCAGGTATGTAATTTGTTGTGAGTTTATGCATTGTGTTGGTTTTATTCTTTGAACAAGGTAATGTTCATGCACGGCTCATTTTGTGTACCAGTAAAAAACATATCTATGTCTTGAATTTGAAAAAAATCACATTTTATTTTTCACTAAAGAGGGGTTCGGTGAATGCGCATATGAAACTGGTGGGGTTCGGTACCTCCAACAAGGTTAAGAACCACTGTTCTAGAAGGTTCCTGTCTTCTTCACTCAAAGTAGGCAGGTCCTTCCAGATTTCAATCTGGGCCACCGTGGATATATGCTCTGGAGAGAAGAGATTTCCATAGTACTGTGCTATTGTTGTAGCTATCTGACTATTGTTGGAAACAAGGACCCCCTTGTCATCAAATAAATGCTCCATGGCTTTGCGTCTACCATTCTGCTTCCCCAATGAGAAGAAAAGTGTCGAGCTTGAGTCCATAGCAAGGACATCTTTAAAACGAGAGCGTACAAATGCCCCTTTTGACTTTTCTTTCTGCAACCCTTTTAGACATTCTAAGGTCTCCACATATTCCTGCAGCAGGCCTGGATCGTCCGCAATTTTCCGCCTTTGCTCTAAAATATGGACCCTGTTTAACAGCTCACAAATTTCTCGGTCAATATTTGTTGTGTTTCCCCAGGCGTACAACTGACACAGTTTTTTTTATGTGTACTTTCCCTATGTCCCACCATTGTGCTAAGCTGTTAAACCGATCTTTCTTTCCCTGCCACTGCACCCAGAAGACCCCAAAAAGACCAGTGAAGGTGGTGTCTTGCAAAAGGGCATTATTGAAATGCCAGTATGCCGATCCCCTTGGGACCCCGCGTATTTTCATTTCAAGTAGTATTAGGCGATGATCGGCCAGTGGTGCCGCCTGAATACTGGACGACACTGCACTATTTCCAAGGTCTTTTGAGATGTAAAAACGGTCAATCCTTGACTGTGACAGTGTTCTGTCAGCTCGGGTTCTCGTAAAGGTGAAACCTCGCTGCTTTGGATGTTGCGTCCGCCACACATCTACAAGACTGCACGTGCAGAGCACGTGCCGCAAGGTATTCAGGACACCGCCTTTGGACTGTTCGGTGCCAGTGCGGTCGAGGACATCGAGTGTGCAGTTGAAATCTCCTCCCAAAATCAGATAACTCGTCATTTGGGATGTTTTTGAGATGGTCCTGTAACTCATTGAAAAAATTCAGTTTTTCTGCATCATTGATGGGGGTATAGATGTTTATGAGGTGGACAGAAATGTCATCAAGTTTGATTGTTATGTCGAGGGCTCTTCCCAGTACTACCTCAACCTGGTTAACTATAGTGGGTGCAAATCCTGGTGCAAATAACGTTGCAACTCCTGAAGAATAATGAGTAAGGTGACTGAAAAACAAATCACCTTTCCATTCTGTTTCCCATTCATCCTCCTCGCCGGTTGGAAGATGCATCTCCTGCACAAAGAGCACCGAGGCTTTGTGTTTTTTTGCTAGAGAACGCACGTGTCTCTTGAGTGGACCTCTACACCCATTAATATTAATTGCAGCTATCCGCAGCATTAAGTGTCAGTGGAGTTGTCGCCAGGTGTGCTTTCCTTCCACATAGTTATTTGGCTCAGGAAATACCTGATCCTCTTCCTTTCCTTCCCAGATGACGACTTTCTCCGTCTCTTGAAGTCCTGTTCAACATGGAGTAGGGAGGCTATAATTGCCTCCACATTTCGCCACCTTGACAGAGCTGCAGTCACTCGTTCTTCTGAGCCATGCATTTCATCTAAAAAGGTACACAGCTCTGACTGTGAGAATATTGGTGCCCCTTCAGTCAGCCCAGCAGATGTCAGGTTCACTGAACTTCCTGTGCTGAGGGTTTCTTCCAACTCCTCTTCTTGGTTTCCCCCCTCAGCCCCCAGGCTTTGAGGATTTTCAGTCGTCGTGGTATCCTCCGTCGATGCTTTATTGGGTGATGCCACTTGCCCCTCCACTGATGTCCCTCCATCGTCCTCGTCCTGGTCACCCCGTGTAGTTTGGTCAGTTGGGTCCTGTTTGGGCTCCTCCGTGCTCTTGGCCGCTTGCGTTTCCTGGGAGCCCTCGGCCGCCTCACTGGGCACGTCGTCGAGGTATGAAGTGTGACCCTCTTCACTTGTTTCCTCCGCCACTGCACAGATTGCGTTTCCCCCCGCTTCTATTTCAGGCTTCAGATTTTCTTCAGGCATCCTGCGCTTGAGCTTGGTTCCTGCACGGGGCTTCTTTCCTGTGCGTGTCCCACCTCTAGGGGCATCTGGGATGGTGAAGACCCCGTCCTTGCCACCAGTGCTCTCCGCGTCTCCCACATTCGTTGGTGCGATGCCCGATTCCAACTCTGGGAGATCTTTAAAGGGACTGACCTCATCTCCACTTGATTCTAGAGACAACGAAGCCGAATCCTTCATAAATTACCTCTTCAGAGGTCCGGCTGTCAATGATGGCTGGGTGGCTGGCTGAGCCTCAGTCTCCATGGCAGTAGCTGCTGTTGGAGCGGGGTCTACCGCCATCTCGTGTGATCTCCGTGGTGAGGGACCCTCTCATGAGTTACTTGTTGGGTGTGCTTCTTTAGCACCCTTTTCCACCGTTGCCTTGCTGTTGGATTGGGCATTTGCTGTCTTTGGGGCAGTATTTTTTAATATCCCCCTCTGCTTTGCAAAGGTTGCATTTTAGCACGTCCCTGCAGTAAAACAGCCTATGGGCCCTTCCTCCATGCATGACCACAAAGGAGCCCTCCTCAAGCTGCCCATTGGGCACCAGCATGTAGACTTGTCTTCTAAAAGACAAGACATGCCGCAAGGCAGGGTTTTTGAGGCCCAAAGGCACACGCTGTAGGTTGGGAGTCAGCGTGCCCAACTTAGCCAGGTTATCTTGGATGTCTTTATCGGGAATGTAGGGGGGGACGTTGGATACGATCACGCGTACCGATGGCGACGACAGTGGCTCCAAGGTGAGGTGCCAATTGTCAACCATCAGCCCCTTCTCCATGGCGCCGTTTGCCACCTTTTCGGACTCCATGAAGAAAACCAACCCTTCCGCTCACCTTGGAGGCGTACTTTATCGAGCCTCCAGGCACGATGGCGCCCAGCGCTTCCACGTAAACTTCGAGTGGGACATCGGTGGAAGCCGGGCAGCGGATCCCTGCCTTCGCGTGGAGGCTCCAGCTGCTGCTGCTGTGGGTGCCTTGCAGGCCCCAGAGACCGGCCTTGCGTAGGCGCGGTAGCTTTCGCGTACGTTGTTGCGGGTCGGGTGGACATCTTCACTCGTGTGAGATGTCGCGCACAACGACTAAAGCAAACCTCTCGATTTTCTAAAGCCAAGAAAATAATTAACAAAAAAACAAGAAACGAAAAAAAATGTATATAAAGATGGTCAAACCTGTGTTTATGACCACCTTCTCATAATTACTATTACTGCTGTCCACCCAAAGCTCCCCTGGAGAGGGTAAAATTACTTAAGTTCCTCGTTTTTTTTTACAAGATGAGAAGAAAAAACGAAAATGTAGAAAAAAAGCACACCAATAAAAATAAAAAAATAATGTAAACACGCTCGCAGCACAAAACAAGACTGGTCTAAAGGGGGTTGTTAGCACTGTACCACACCAGCCGGTGTGGTACAGTGCCAACACGTGGTGTGTGTAACACGTGGAAGCACACGAGACAAAGGAACGAACAAAAAAAACACCAAAAACCACAAAATTCTAAAATTGCTTGAAGAACAAAGGAACTCAAAATCGAAATGACAACAAAGAAACGCGTGATTATGAAATCAACTATCAAATAAAAGTGGAGGATTGTGCGGAGAACACAGACACCTGTACACTGCAGAGAGCGCAGCCGCGCCCTGAAAAGTGGAAACAACAGAAGGGAACAGAGAAAGAAGGACAAAGGAGGTCTAAATAAATAAACAATCTGATCACTAATTGCGTATAAAGCAAGACATTTACTGTTGGTGAAAATAAATCGTGAAAGAAGGGTTAGAAAAATAAAGTTTTAGAGGTAAGGCCAGGAGCTTCGGGTGAAACACGTCTCTCTCCCACCCCCCCGTTTTGAAACAATACATTAGATGAATCCCGCAGTCGATTGATCATGGCTGATGATATTGACGAATCGACGTTGAACTTCGTTCGCAACGTATGTAGCCAACCGTGATAATCGGAGGTGCGGGGGAAGGACAACGAGGCAAACACAAACAGCAGTTCTAGATAATTTTTGACTTAAAACTTTTGTGACTGCAGGAATTATTATTCTTTGTTTTTTTTCGGTAAAGTAAGGTAGATAGAATAATAAGAATAAAAAGAAAGTGAATAAAAAATATGAAAATAAAATAAAAATGATTAGACACAAAGCCACTAATGTAGACTGTAGCCTGGTTCTTAATCTGAGTGAGTGTACTGGCAGTCTATAATGTAGACTGTGGCCTGGTTATTAAGTTTGGTGAGTGTACTGACAGTCTATAATGTAGATTGTAGCCTGGTTATTAAGCTGAGTGAGTGTACTAACAGTCCATAATGTAGACTGTAGCAATGGTAATTAAACTGAGTTAGTGTACTGGCAGTCTATAATGTAGACTGTAGCAATGGTTATTACACTGAGTGAGTGTACTGGCAGTCTATAATGTAGACTGTAGCAATGGTTATTAGGCTGAGTGAGCGTACTGACAGTCTATAATGTAGACTGTAGCAATGGTTATTAGGCTGAGTGAGCGTACTGACAGTCTATAATGTAGACTGTAGCAATGGTTATTAAGCTGAGTGAGCGTACTGACAATCTATAATGTAGACTGTAGCAATGGTTATTAAGTTGAGTGAGCGTACTGGCAGTCTATAATGTAGACTGTAGCCTGGTTATTAAGTTTGGTGAGTGTATTGGCAGTCTATAGTGTAGACTGTAGCCTGGTTATTAAGCTGAGTAAGTGTACTGACAGTCTATAATGTAGACTGTAGCCTGGTTATGAAGCTGTGTGAGTGTACTGACAGTCTATAATGTAGACTGTAGCAATGGTTATAATCTTAGCTCTTTCGGTAAAGTCACGTTGAAGGGAAACAATAAAATAATAAAAAATATATAAATCAATAAAAATTCTCACGACGTTTCGACCATAACACAAACGGTCGTCATCAGGTGTGCCGGTTTGCATTAATTTATTTATTTTTAAACGGTGTATTTATTTATAAAAAACGTCAGCGCCACGCGCAGCGATGTGGCAGTTTATTTAGAAGGACTAGTCCATCTATGTTCTGAAAAGAGGAGGGGGGAGACGAAAAATTTTAATGTATGCTGTCTGAAAGCCACTGTAAGCGTGAACAATCAATTAAGACCTGAAATGGTTTATCAAATCTTTCCAATGATTTCTAAGCCAGAATCCATCTTCTCGGTTGAAATTGTCTCTGTGCTTGTATATGTGGATAGCCTCATGAACGAATCTCTCATGGTAGCCAGATGGCTTACAAAGAACCTCTGTCTTGGAAAAGTCAATATCATGTGAGCCTACTGAATTATAACAATGATCTGCCACGGCCGAGGTATTGGTCCTACCGTGTTTAAGGTCTGATTTGTGTTCACGAATGCGGTCCGATACATGGCATTTGGTTTCTTCAATGTAACTACTACCACAGAGGCAACTTAGTTTGTAGACACCAGGGTACTGTATGTCCAGAATCACATCTTTTACAGACGGAACCAGATCACGGATTTTATGTAATGTGTTGAAACGGACCTGGATCTTGTGTTCATTCAAGATTTTGGAGATATTTTTTGTGATCCCCGCAATGTAGGGTAAAGTGATGGTTTTGAAAGGCTCCTCAAGAGGGTCCTTCATGGTTTGAGTGATAGCTTTGCGGATTGTATAGTCAGAGTAACCATTAGCCTTAAGAGCTTGGTGTACGTGCTTGAGTTCACTGCCTATGTGTTCCTGGTCGGATATGCATTGGGCTCTACGGTACAGAGTCTTGATGAGAGAATTCTTCTGTGATGGATGGTGGTGGGAATTCGGTTTCAGATAAGCATCCGTATGGGTAGCTTTCTTGTAGACAGAGTGGCTCATTGAACCATCAGGTCTCTTTTTTATTAGGACATCCAAAAAAGGTAGCTTGCCATCTTTTTCGACTTCCATGGTAAATCTGATGGCTGGGTGTATGGAATTGATGTGGTCGAATAATTGGTCTAGAGCAGGCCGGCCATGTGGCCAGATGACAAAAGTGTCATCCACGTACCTCTTCCATAAGGTTGGGCGCAGAGTGGCAGTCTGGATGGCGTCAGTCTCAAATTTCTTCCTGGATAATGTTAGCTATAACCGGAGATATGGGGGGCCCATTGTGGTGCCCTCAGTTTCTTTGTAGAAAGTTCCATTCCAAGTGAAGTATGTATTGGTTAAACAGTGTCTCACCAGGGGGGGGTACCTCAGTGTTTAGTCCTTGATGAACCAAGTCTTCAATGATTGCGATGGTGTCAGGTACAGGAACCTTGGTGAATAAGGAAACTACATCAAAACTGACAAGCAAGTCGTCTGGGGACAGGGAAATACCCTTGATTGTCGATACCAGGTGAGTAGAATTTTGTACCGCAGAGGTGTTTTTTTCAGTGAAAGGACGCAGGATTTCAGACAAAAAACGAGCCAGTTTGTAGGTGGCAGAGTTGATAGTAGAGACAATGGGACGAAGGGATGTATCTACTTTATGTATTTTTGGTAAGCCGTATAATCTTGGTGGCCTGGCAGCAGAAGGTTTCAACGAAAACTGTTTAGATTGATCAATTAATGCGGTTGAATCAGAAATTATTTTGTTGGTTTGTGTGACGAGGCTGTTGGTGGGATCTCTTTTTTATTTTTGTATAACTACCATCGTCGAGTAATTCTTTAATTTTGTTATTGTATTCTATTTTATCCATGATGACAGTAGCATTGCCCTTGTCAGCTGAGAGGACTACAATATCATCCGTCTTTTTAATTTATTAATTCAAAACGCTCATCTTTGCTGAGGTTGCTAGCTGGCATCTTAGCGTTTTTGAGGGTTGCAGTGATTTCAGATCTTGCTACGTCTGCAGCGATGTGACCCAGGCCCCTGAGAGCAACGTCTACTTGGGCAATTATATCATTAACTGGTATGTGTTTAGGTGTGACTGCAAAGTTTAGACCTTTAGCTAAAACGATTTCAGACCATAGGAAATAGAACTGTTACTACGATTAATTACGACTTTGTTAACGTCTAACTTTTTGGTGTGTGGGTCCGGTCTTTTGTTGAAGAGGAGGTTAAATTTGGAAATCAGGTTGTCCTTACATTTGGTCGACACAGTAGCAGCTGAAGAGGCAGTCATATTGTCTACATGTTCCCAATCCTATGTGGACATTGTTGCCGTCAATGATAAGTGTGATTTGTAGAGTGTCTTGTCTAACTGATCTAGTTCGGTGCGTATAAGTCTGATTTTTTCTGAGATAAGAGCTAAGCTAGTTTTGAAAAGAATTCGTTTCGCATTAGAAGAAGTTACAGCAGCAGAGGTCAGTGTAAATGCGATTGGTATTACCCCAGGATATTTCCCTGTCCCCAGACGACCTGCTTGTCAGTTTTGACGTAGTTTCCTTATTCACCAAGGTTCCTGTACCTGACACCATCGCAATCATTGAAGACTTGGTTCATCAAGGACTAAACACTGAGGTACCCCCCCTGGTGAGACACTGTTTAACCAATACATACTTCACTTGGAATGGAACTTTCTACAAAGAAACAGAGGGCACCACAATGGGCCCCCCCATATCTCCGGTTATAGCTAACATTATCCAGGAAGAAATTTGAGACTGACGCCATCCAGACTGCCACTCTGCGCCCAACCTTATGGAAGAGGTACGTGGATGACACTTTTGTCATCTGGCCACATGGCCGGCCTGCTCTAGACCAATTCTTCGATCACATCAATTCCATACACCCAGCCATCAGATTTACCATGGAAGTCGAAAAAGATGGCAAGCTACCTTTTTTGGATGTCCTAATAAAAAAGAGACCTGATGGTTCAATGAGCCACTCTGTCTACAGGAAAGCTACCCATACGGATGCTTATCTGAAACCGGATTCCAACCACCATCCATAACAGAAGAATTCTCTCTTCAAGACTCTGTGCCATAGAGCCCGATGCATATCCGACCAGGAACACATAGGCAGTGAACTCAAGCACGTACACCAAGCTCTTAAGGCTAATGGTTACTCCGACTATACAATCCGCAAAGGTATCACTCAAACCATGAAGGACCCTCTTGAGGAGCCTTTCAAAACCATCACTTTACCCTACATTGCGGGGATCACAAAAAATATCTCCAAAATCTTGAATAAACACAAGATCCAGGTCCGTTTCAACACATTACATAAAATCCGTGATCTGGTTCCGTCTGTAAAAGATGTGATTCCGGACATACAGTACCCTGGTGTCTACAAACTTAGTTGCCTCTGTGGTAGTAGTTACATTGGAGAAACCAAACGCCATGTATCGGACCGCATTCGTGAACACAAAGCAGACCTTAAACACGGTAGGACCAACACCTCGGCCGTGGCAGATCATTGTTATAATTCAGTAGGCTCACATGATATTGACTTTTCCAAGACAGAGGTTCTTTGTAAGCCATCTGGCTACCATGAGAGATTCGTTCTTGAGGCTATCCACATATACAAGCACAGAGACAATTTCAACCGAGAAGATGGATTCTGGCTTAGCAACCATTGGAAAGATTTGATTAACCATTTCAGGTCTTAATTGATTGTTCACGCTTACAGTGGCTTTCAGACAGCATACATTAATTTTTCGTCTCCCCCCTCCTCTTTTCAGAACATAGATGGACTCGTCCTTCTAAACAAACTGCCAAATCGCTGCGCGTGGCGCTGACGTTTAAAATAAATAAATAAATACACTGTTTAAAAAAATAATAATGCAAAACGACACACCTGATGACGACCGTTTGTGTTATGGTCGAAACGTCGTGAGAATTTTTATTGTTTTATATATATTATTATTTTATTGTTTCCCTTCAATGTGACTTTACCGAAAGAGCTAAGAATATGAATTACTGCAGTCACGAAAGCTTTAAATCAAAATATAGCAATGGTTATTAAGCTGAATGAGCGTACTGGCAGTCTATAATGTAGACTGTAGCCTGGTTATTAAGCTGAGTGAGTGTACTGGCAGTCTATAATGTAGACTGTAGCAATGGTTATTAAGCTGAGTGAGCATACTGGCAGTCTATAATGTAGACTATAGCAATGGTTATTAAGCTGAGTGAGCGTACTGGCAGTCTATAATGTAGACTTATTCTTTGGTTCCTTCAGTAAAAAAAAATGGTCAAGCTTTTATTTTTCTGTTTTTTGTTATTATTTTACCGAAAGAACCAAATAATCAGTCTGCATTATAGACTGCCAGTAGGCTTACTCAGATTAAGATCCAGGCTACAGTTTACATCAGTGCTTTTTGAAAATTGTATTTATTTATTTTAGTTGAACTATTTTAAATTTGTATTCACTTTCTTCGTATTATTATTTTTCTTATAGCTACGTGACTTTACCGAAAGAACCAAATAATATACAATTCTATAGAAATTCGTTTCCAATCTACATTTACAAGTGCATGGCTTCTAGTGGCTTCCTAATGTAGGAAGGAAGAGCGTTCCAGACGACCACAGAGGCGCATCTGAAAGCGCGCGATGCGGTGACTGTCGTCTTTGTCCGATTGGCCAGCCAAAAGCCGCTGCCTTGGCGAGGATGATGATGATGATGACCGGAGGTCGCGTGATGACGCTGGCACAAGCTATTCCAAAGGGAGTGCCCGGACAGAAACACCCCGTTTTTATTATTATTACACGCTTTTATTTAACTCACTCTGTCTGTTGTTGTTGTTGTCGGAGTATCCTCAAATGTTGTAACTCAATTTTAACCCACTTCCCGATGTGGTATCGACTGTAAAATTGGTATACTTGTGTCATACTGATGACAATACTATATTCTATCATTAAAAATATATATTTTTAAACCATCTTTTTTACACGTTATGTTTCGGCTTGGGTCTAATTGTCCACGCTCAACTGACGTTGGCTGTAAATCACCACCGGTCCCCCCTTTACGTTGTGGCAAGCTTCGGAGCCACTTCCTGAAATCGTGGAGTTCTGCCGTTACCAGTACGGAACATTTCATTAAAGCGTGTTTTTAAAACAAAAGTATATATTTTTTAAAAATATTACTTATTGCTCCTCTCCTTCACCGCCCCTACGACTCAATTCCCTCGTAGCAACCTACTCAAGCTCCCCCTGATCTCCTCCCTCTGATCTGCCACCCGCACCCAAACGCGCTCGCCTGTGTCCCTCCCTCTCCGTCTCCACCGCGACGTTTTCTGCCACTGTCGCGCGTGGCTCGCGCGCGAGGGAATTTTCGCGTGGGGTTTCTTGCGCCTTGTCAAATGAGCGAACTTTAAGAATGACATGTCAGGCGGAGAAACAAAAATAATATTAGTAATAATAATAACAATACCAGGAATACGCGCGGAAGATCAGTGGGCGACGTGACGTTTCGTGACGCGACTTTTTTGTGGCTGCATTGTGAAGCGAGAGGGGTGGAGGGTTAGGGGTAGAGTGGTGAGATTGTGGGTACTAAATGTAGTAGTGGAGAGCGGTGGTGTGGCGGTTAGCGCTATGCTGCGCTATGAACCTGGCGACCCGGGTTCGATTCCCGCTCACGGCCAACACCAGTGACGATTATCTGAACCGGTCCCGGGCCTCCCCTAGGTCGACTCAGCCTCAAATGAGTACCTGGTGCGGTGTGTAAATATTGCCACTAGGGAGACAAAGGCGGTCGGGCGTGGTGCTGGCCACCCACCCCCTCGTGTACCGTTCCGGCCTTCATAGGTGCTCGCTAACAGCACTTGCCCCTACAGCTTGTTAAGGCTATATGGGGGATCTTTGTTTTGTCTTTGTAGTGGGGGAGTGGTAGTGTAGTGGTTAGCGCACTGCGCTACGAACCCGGTGATCCGAGTTCGATTCCTGATGACGGCCACCAACACCAGTGACGATTATCCGAAGCGGTCCTGGGCCTCCCCTAGGTCGACTCAACCTCAAATGAGTCCCAGATGCGGTGTGTAAACATCGCAGCTGGGGAGACAAAGGCTGCCGTTTGTGGTTGCTGGCCACCCACCCCCTCGTGTGCTGTTCCGGCCTTCATAGTTGCTCGCTAACAAAACTTTCCCCAACAGTTTGTTAAGGTTATACTGTGGGATCTTTGTCTTTGTAGCGGTGAGCGTGCTGCACTACGAACTTCGGCGACCAGAGTTCGATTCCCGCTCACGGCCAACACCAGTGACGATTATCCGAACCGGTACTGGGCCTCCCCTAGGTCGCCTCAGCCTCAAACGTGTCCCAGATGCGGTGTGTAAACATCGCAGCTGAGGAGACAGAGGCTGCCGGGCTCGGTGTTGGCCACCCAGCCCCTCGTGTGCCTAACCGGCCTTCCCACAGTTGGTGCTGCTCGCTAACAGCACTTGCCCCAAACAATATATTAACGCAATACGGAAGATCTTTGTTTTGTTGCTCTTGCCCTTTCGTTGTGATGCACACATCAGTCAATAACATTGGCATTTCGCAACCGTTTCAGTTAACAATATACATTCTGCATGAACCGGCGGTGGCGCAGCGTTGAGACTCATGGGATTGACGATGGGTATTTATGCTGCTGCTATGTTTGAAGGGGGGCACAAGCACAACTAATAATAATATTAATCATTATCATCATAAAAAAACACATTCGTCAATAGCACCTTGACCTTAAAAAAATATATATAAATATATTATAATCGGCGACGTGTCGGGCACTGGCCTTGACTCACAGTGCACGATGGCCCTTTCCACACGCGTTATGAAGAACTTACGCTGTGTGTGCAGACTGAGACCACCAACTCGCTACACTTGCCGAAGGAACCCAGCTTCAACGCCGTTCCAGGCGATTGAAGCCTGGCCACAGACCTCAGCGTTCAATCTCAGGCAAAACATCGCCTGGGGAGGGGTGGGTGGGGGGGTCTTGAGGGGCGGGGGGGGTCACACAACAATCATCATCTTCTTTCGTACGGCTGATGTAGATCCAGAGCAATAACGACAATTTCACATTCAGGTGGTCAAGCTTAGATAACCGCGTCAGGAGTAGCGGAGTGTATCGCTGTGATGTTTCCTTCGTTTTTGTGGATCGGGCATTGCGTCGTTATACGTTGTACGGTCTGTTCTGGATGACCACAGTCGCACACTACTGGAGAGACTTTTAAAAATGTTCCATTTGTGCATCAGGTAACCACATCTAATGCCATGGTTTGTGCGGTTGGGGTTTAGGGTTGGGGTGGGAGGGTGGACCATGAGCTTCGTGGAAGATCAAACCCAGGGGATCTTCTGCGCCGGGGTCTTTCACGAGGGTGTTTGTGAGTTCTTTTGTACTCCATGCCGATCTCCAGACTTCATCGGAGTTGAATTCGCATTATTTGGGGTTAAGCGCACGGGCCGATCATCTGATGCGAGACGATTTTGTGGAGTCCGCGCGTGCGCGCGCGGGTGGGTGCCCGGGCAGCGCTTCCCTCCGTCATCTGCTGGATACCCCCGCGCGCCTCGTGATGGGCCGCCTGCTGCCCCCGCGGCTGGGAGCCACATGTGCGGGGCTGCACCCTCGCAGCCCCGGGGCTCCGAGGAAGTCGGGGCCGCAGAGAGAGAGAGAGAGATGAGGTTGGGGGGGGGGGGGGGGGCAGCCCCGCACACCCAGAGAGCCTTGTGAGCACCCTTGTCATTTAAGGATTAATTGGCGGAAACGAAGAGAGACATTTTTTTTTGTTTTACGTTGCACCATGCCCCGGTTCTCTCTCTCTCACGGACGCGTAAACATTGTGTGTGTGTGTTGTTGTTGTTGTGGATGCTCACAGCGCTGCCTACGCTCATGACGGTGCACGTTCATTCGTGTGTCCATTCAAGCAGGGTACTTTATTCACATCCGGGGTACTTTGCAATTCACAAAACAGACGAGAGCCAATTGTGATAACATTTATATATTTTTCAAAGGAGACCCTGGATGAATCAAATAGAGTTTGCGAGAATAAAAAAACTAAAGGTATTAAAACAAAACTAAGCAGGAACAAACATAAAAACACATCAGAAAAGTGCCCTAGAAATGTCGTTATGGAATTTAAAGTAAACACGACTGGTATGATAATTTTAACTAGTTTATTTTAATTATTTGTAAATCCTTGCTCATTAAACACGGTAACAGCCACACTTGCTAGACTGAATGCATTAACACAACGGTTGAGCTAGCTTTACGTGAATGCGAATTGCATTTGATCTATTCGTGGGATTTTATTATATCATATACACATTCTAGTAACATTACATGAAGGTATACTATATATTCACAGGCCCAGGTGGAGCGGCTCTTGAACAACCTTGCAGTGAATGTCTTTTCTAATCATTTTTCTAGCGCATGGTTCTCTCCATCCCACTTGCGTGGCCAGGCCACGTGAAGTTAAAACAGTTAGTTTGAGTAACGATTATACATCAATGATCACATCGCGATAAATCCGGACATCCGATTAGCGCGGTTGGCTATGTGCGGCGCGAAAGAAGTCCAACGCACATACAAACGTGAGTGCGCTCAACCTCATTGGATATCGGAAGCTAAGCAGGTTGAAAGCCTGGTTCGTTCTTGGATGGGTGACCACTAGGGATTTCCAGGTGTTGTAGGCTCACAGCTGAGAGGCGTGACTGCGAGATATCACTGCTGCGCGTGAATGATATTATATTTACGCGATGTAACCCAAGAAAAGTCTGTATTATGGATGATATTGGTCGCGAAAGCCGAACACGTGCTAAACTGCGTGTGACTCCGCCCTCCTCCTCTCTCGTTGCACTCGTGGTGGGGTTTTCTCCGGTGATTTCCCCTCTCCTGCCACGTGAAGCCTAAAACACAAATTACTTTCAATTGGCCAAACATTCCCAATGTAGCAGGACCCTCATGAAAAATAATAATCTGGAGATTCAGCGCGACATTTTTTGGAAAGATAATTTGAACGAGTTACGTTATTGGCGTCGCGCGTACAACATAGAGCACATTGAACTCATAATTAGCTTTCAACGACTTTAACAAATTGCTCGCTTGTAGTTCTTAATTTTGTTACAATTATTACAGTCGATTTTATTACGTGCAACTGCAAAGCTGTTCCAGAACGTATAAGCGCATCAAAAGTCTTCACTAAAATGCCCCGCAATGTCTCCAATGAATATATGATCATGCACTTTAGCAATCCGCGAGTACAACGTTGTGGAGGAAGAGGTGGAGGGGAGTGCAGGGGGCGGGAGGGGTGTGAAGGCGGTTGTGCCGTGTGCCAGACTGCCCCCTCCCTTCCTTCTTCACAGTCGCAAAAGTGTGACGCTCAAAAACACGTGTGCAAATACACACTCGCGTGCGCTTGAATGAACAGTGAAATACAACCAGAAAATGTTGTCAAAATGTCAGCGGTGTTCCGTGTCCTTCTCGGTAACGTGTTCATTATGATGGCATCGATGAGACAACAACAGCCCTTCTCAGAAGTAACCGCGGGACTTAATTCAGCCACGTGTCAGTCAATCCACTGCTGGATGAAGCTGCCTCGCCCCACCACGACCCCCACCCCGACCCGCGCACCGCACACCCAAACACGCGCTGTGTCTGCCATGTGGGTTGGTTTGGTTATACTTCACTTCGCTGGTCGGTGTCCATTGCGGCACACGGTCGGGGTGTTCCCCGTGCAGCACTGCTTCTGATATTCACTCGTCACTGAGGCTGGCCGTGGCCGAGAATTAAACTAGGGCTGCCGCGTTCGCAGGGTAGAGAGGCTCCAACCGCTGCACCACCGCTCCTCCGCCACGTGAATGGAGGGATGTTTCACATGAGAACTACACGTGTCCGTCATGGTGATTTTTTTTGGGTTAAATCGCGTGAATACGCGATCCTCTATTATGGACAATGTTGGTCGCGATTGCGGGTGGACGTGGTGCGGATCTCGCTTTGAAAAATATGAATCCACGGCGGAAATATCCGCGCGGCTTCTCAAGGACACCGCTTGACCTTGCTGCCGACACCTTCAGTGAACAGCCCGTGGAACTACAGCATTTCCTAAAACATAAAAATCACGTCATTTGTCGATCACACTGTGTTTGGCCTTATAAGGAATGCATATTAATCAAGCAATGTTTCGAGAAATAGCCCTCGTTCACGGCATGTAAAATTAATTTTGCGCGTTCTCTAAGAGCGAAAACGGAGCACCATGCGCGAAAGAGGTCATACGTTTGTAGGTCTATGATGGTGGCTGCTATGGATATGCTGTTTAGCCGGGCAGTGTTGGTGGCTGTGCTGCACGTGGCTGCCTGTAATCCAGCGCCGTGGGGGCAGCATCGAGGGCTGGTGGATCGCACACAGATGTTGTGGACTTCTCTTCTCGTGGGCGTCGAGGAGGTGTCATACCCTGGCTCGCCAGGAGACGGCGGTACAGCACGTGGGCCAATCTCCACCGTTTCCATCTGTACGGAATTGGGTGCTGCCCGCTCGCTCGTGTGGGGTTTCTACGGTTTCCTCCCACTTGTAAGCACTCATTAAATAACAGTTTGATGTATCGAGGACCGCAGAACTTGGTGTGGTTGGAATTTGGTGCCGGCTCATCGCCCTGGCTGTTGCCTTTCCCTTCTGTCTGTAGCTCCTCCTCGCGTCTCTGAGTCGTTCCCTCCTGAGTCGTTCCCTCCTGAGTCGTTCTCTCTCGCTCTCTCTGATTGAATACTGCGCGGGGTGTTACAAGTTGAAATTATTTTTTATAGTACGAGAGATGCAGCAATTAACCGATCGATCGAATGAAAGAGATTTTTCACGAGTATAATTAATTCGTGGAGTTGCGCTATTGATAATCGATCATTTTATATTCGATGTTGTATGTAGTTCGTGTGACCTCTGCAACAATTAATACATTAAAGGACGATTCTAACAGGCAGTCGAGTGGATCGGGGGTTAGAGGCTGGCCACGCTGGGGAGGATAAAAGGCGAGCTCCGACTCACAGTCGGGGCTGCTGCCATCTGGAGTGGAACTCGTCGTGCTGCTGTCGTCGTGGTCTTCGCCTCTTCGAGCTGTGGGTCTGGCAGCATGTTGGCTGTCCCGAACCGGTTTGGAGTTACCCCCTAAGGCTGTGAAGGCCGGAATAAACAAGAGAGAGTGCCTCCTACTAGTGTCTCTGAATTAGTACACTACATGTGTATGAACTTATTTCGCATCGTACGTAGCCGACAGTGGTAACGATCTCAGCCTGGTCATCAATGACTGTGGGCACATGTGGGGGGGGGGGGGGGGGGGTGGTGCGCAACCCACCCCCCCCCCCCGCAGAAATATCTAAACTAGGTTACTTTAACGAATGTCACGTGCGGTGATGTCTCGCATGCACTGCGAGAGGATCCGGATTCTCGTTTCGTCTCTCCAAAAATTTGGAACCGAGTTGGGACGCAGGCCAAAATAAATATTTCGGAAATGTTTCCTCGATTCATTCCACCGCGAGGGAGGGCCATACATGGCTGGCACGGCGTGCGGCGCACGAGCTGAGTGGGTGAAGGCGTGGGAGAGAGAGGGAGAGATCGTGCAACAAAGTAAACAAAATAACATACTCACCGCGAAGAGGCAAAAGGACGGCAGCGTAAAGCTAGCCGTTTGTGCACAATGGCAGACCATGAGTGGCATTAACAAGCGCCTCTCACCTTACAGCCAATAACACAAACGCTGGGAGGAAACGCGACGGGTTTTTGTTGTTGTTGTTGTATTAATTATCAGATATCAGAGCCGAGTCAGCGGCGCCACACCAGTGTTGCAGACTGTAGGAATACAACTCACTAGGGGGTGTTTGCCAGTGTGTGTGTGTTCCTTTACTCGGGGTTGTGTCTCTCTCTATCCCTCTCTCACAATGAGCCGTGTCCTTCCCGAAAGACGTCGGCGATCGTCGCCTTTGTTCCAGTCTCTTCTTGCGCGTGACGGCAATGTTGTCGTTCACGAGCTAAATGTCAATGTCGAGGTCTGCTAGCGATGACGAGAGGGCTTCAGGAGACAGAGAGTTGGTGTAGTTTTGCTGTTCCTCCTCCTCCTCCGTTGAAGGAGCGCAGACTACAGTGGTTTAATATATGGTCCATAGTTTGGATTGCATGGCCACAGTCGCCATACTGTGGCTTGTGTCTTGAATGCATCTCTGTGGGTCTCTATGTATTTCTACGAGTGTCCATGTATCTGTGTGTGTCTATGGTTTTACTATACGGTTCATAGCTTGGGTTGTATGACCACAGTCGCGCTACTGTGGCTTGTGTCTTTACATTCATGAAGGAGATGTGGGCATCGCTCTGTTGACGCTCCTTCCATTTGACATGAAGTTTACGCAATAACTTTGCATTAGATACTCCTAGTTCCATCCGATTGTAAAAAAAAAAATCCTATCCGTGTACCTGTAAATTTCCCAGTCAAAAGGGATTGTGTGTCCGTCAACCGCTAAATCGCTCACTCGATTATGTTCCGTAAGGCTACTAGGTTGGTTTGGTGTCAGGGCGTATCGGCGTAAGGCACTATAACTGGAGTACAAAGTACGCCTATCCATAATAGGCCAATATTATTATGAGCCCTATATTTCTATACGTTCACGAACAGAGTTTCTAGAATTTCGATGTATGTACTCAATGTTATTGTTGTTGTTAGTGTGGTGTTCGTCAAAACAAGGCGACATGAATGTTACTTATTGACATGAATGTTGCCTGCTAAAATCATTCCTGTAACAGCGTTCCGTCTGAAATGAAGCATTGGCTGTATGTAACTATTTGTTGGAGCACTACTCATCAGTTAGATTCCCTGCCAAGGGTAACGTCAGTGGCGAGTGATATCCAACCATTAGCGACTATCGTGGCGAAGTATGGTCAAAGCATCCCCTTCCGTGTCAGACAACGGCCCACTGAAGCAGCTATCACAGAACTACCTTTGAGATCGCTTCAAGCGCCTTCTGTTGCACACAGTGGGGATGTGGGGCAACACTTCGGCAGCCCGTTCTGAACACACGAAAGTGATGTTGTTCGCATGACCATCGCGCCTATATTTAACATTCTCAGTTGTGGAATGTCGCCAAAATAAGCGAAGAAAACGCAACTTTTAATCTTCAATGGAAACCCAGTGATGGCGGCTGGGCGGCAAGTGTTACAACATCGCTGGCGCGTGCCAAACATGAGCTGGAAGGTTTGCGTAAAATTCAGCCCAATACCAAAATATATAAAATATCGACGTAGAAGGGTGGATGAAGTATGTGGGGTAAGAAGGGGGGGGGGGGGTTGACAATCCTGGGGGTGCGCCGGTGCTGCTGCTGCTGCTGCTGCTGTTCGCGAGAGCTGACAATTTGTCGAGGTGTTTTTTTTTCCCGTGCCGGGCGCGGAGGTTTTGGCACCGACTGTGCCACGATCCCGGCTCGTTTCCTCCTCACTCCCAGCGAGAGGGACGCCTCTCGTAGCGAGATGTGAGTCGGCTTCCAACATCATCATCATCACAGCTCCCCCCCCCTCCCCCCCCTCACCAATCTATAGAAATGCAAGAACACGTTACGACACACTTATGGTCAATCCCCGTTCGAGGATGCATTCGTTTGACAGTTTAAAACGCGCATTTAATTTTGGTTAAGCCCACTGAGAGCTATTAAGCTCTCTTTCAGAGGCTACCTGGCCACGCATGATAGCTCACCGCAGTGGCTGATATCATCATCATCATCGCACGTGGGAATTTATAGTAGCAGCCAAATAATCTAAACGCGTTGTTTATAAATGTGGTGGGCACACCCGGAGGAGAGCAATCCACGTGACCACCGCAGGGAGATAGAGAGAGAGAGAGAACACGCGGACTGCAAATATACAACAGCCATCGCCAGGGTCCGGTTGGAACACACGATCTCCTGCAAAGCACCCCACGGCTCGCACAATTGCGAGTCGTGGAGGGGGTGGAGGGGGGGTGGTGTGACCAAACTTCACCACGATAACAGTATGGGTTCGAGGTTAAAGGAAGGATGGTGCCTGGACCGGTTCAGATATCACTCTGCCCTTGATGCGGGCACCAACGCACGCTGCACGCGAGCGCATGGTATCCGCCGGCATGTATTAGCGGCACATAGACGTAGATCTGCGATACTGAACATCTGTGAAAGAGAGCGTCACAGCTCATCGGGGGTTCTCCAGGATAAACTGAGATTCGAATTCCGAGTTGAACCACGTGGCCCACACTGTTTGGCGCAGGAAACGCCTCGAGAAGGTGCGATGGACGATTGTTAAGAATGCGTTGTTCATACAACCGCGTTCGACATAAATGCAATAATAACGGAGTGCGCATCCAAGGAATGTGGCCACGTCCGCGAGGGCGTCCACCGCGGAGATGGAGCGATTCAATCTGCTGGTGGGCACTGCGGACACTACGTGGATTACTCCGACGCAAGATGGATGGATGGTAAGAAATGACAGCGGGCCTTGGTAGGCCTTCACCCAGCAGTGGATTAATGGTGGCTGCCGCTGCTGATGAAATGCACCAACGTACGCGTGCAATGCACCGCGAACAGCACGTACACCACCACCACCGCGCGTGCGAGATGATTTATTCGCTGGCCCTTTATCGGCCCTTGCGTGCGAAACGTGCGGGTCCCCCAAAACGTCTCTGACAACATAAAAAAGCCCCCGTGCCTGTGGTGGTGTTGGGGGCGGAGGATCGACTTTCCTCCTCCTCCTTCTTTCCGTGAGACCTCCGAGCCAAGCACAACACGGACAGCAGTGACACGCGCGTGCACGAACGCACGGCGCTGCCCTGCCCACGGATAGCACCGCCGGCGATTCGAGATCGATTCCAGCTCACGGCCAACACGAGCGATGATAATTTGAGCCGGTCTTGGGACTTTCGCTAAGTCCATTCAGCCTTGCATGAGTACCTGGTGCCGTGTGTAGACATTGCCACTGGGGGAGACAAAGGCGTCCGCTCGGGCGTGGTGTTGGCCACCCAGCCCCTTCGTGTGCTGTTCCGGCCTTCATATGTGCGACTCGACAACAGCACTTTCTTTACCAATCTATTAAGGCAACACGGGGATCTTTGTCTTTGAGGAGTAGTGTAGTGGTTATCGCACTGTATTCTGAATTCGATTGCCGCTCACTACCAACACCTCGTGACGAATATCTGAACCGGTCCTGGAGCCTCCCTAGATCCACTCAACCTTAAATTAGTAGCTTGTGCGGTGCGTAAACATTGTCCCTGGGGGAGACAAAGGCGGCCGGCCGGGCGTGGTGTTGGCCACCCGTCGCCAAGTGTGCCTTAACAGCACTTGCCCCACAAGTGTGCGAAGGCTTTCCTGGAGGGAGGGGGTCAATCCAACCGCATCCATACGGCGGCGGCGGCGGCGTCGGCTTTGAGGAGCCGCGCTCACCGCTCGCCGGGCCCCCATCTGCGGCCAATTACAGAGCCACCACCCCCCCCCACCCACCCCGACGTGGCCTTCCCACGAGTCGCCGCGTCGGGCCACGTGGAGTCAGTCGCGTGTGCCCTTTGCAGCTCTCTTTCTTTTCGATCCCAAGTCCCGTGTACCTCCATCTCGCGCGCACACACACACACACAGAGGGAGGGAGGGAGGCGGATAGATAAACACAATATTTCGTGCTGGTTCTTAAAAAGCGCCCTTTTAAATGTCGTCTCGCGTATTCATTCAAACCGCGAGTACACTTTGCATCATTTGTGCCGCATTTATTTATAGATGGGCCCCCTCTTACTCGTTGGGGCCAAACCCAGGAGAATGTTGTTTGTGGAACATTTATGTCTGCGTCTGTGCTGCAAATTACAAAGAACAAAAACTCCCCACACACACAAACTCGAAATGCACCGAACATTGTCAGGCCTCGTAAGCTCAGCGAGGGTTGAGCCGGGGGATACGTGCTTGGATGGGCGACCACGAGGCAATGAACAAGCAGGTGCTACGTCATCAGCAAGGGGCATGACAGCAACATTCATTGTTGTACCCTACTTCTGCGTTCCCGTGTCTATGATAATTGACAAAAGGCTTTAGATTTGAGATATAAATAAAATTAAGGGCGCAGCCTCTACTATCGCCTGCTCGTGCCACTGCTTGCGGAAGGGCATCCCGCTAGAGAATAACCGTCTGGTCTCGAGGATATTTGGCCTACTCTTCCACGCTGACCCCGAAGTCTTGGGAAATCTTGGAGTACCCACACTCTACCCCGCCACACGCGACCTACCGCCCCGACTGTGGTGTACACATGTATACTGCTCCGTAAGGTGGGCAGGGGGGGGGGGGGGGGGTTAAACATCTTGCCCACTGCCGTGCCGGGAGATCGAACCGGTTATACCTCTGAATTGCAGGTCCAGTGTGCTTGCAATTACACAACACGGGCAAAAATCCCCCCCGCCACCCCAGCCCGCCCCTCCCCAACATTATTATAACCGAGTCTATTTAAGAATTTAATATAAGAACAGCATTCAAAAGAATGAAAATATCTCGGACCACTGTGAACTCGCAAGATAATAGAGTAGTTATATTTCTGAGTGTGCCCTTTTTTGCGATGTTGTTTCATCCAATGATTTGTAAAAGTAAAAAAAAAATACGATACTTTATCTGCGTGCCTTGCCCAAGAAATGTCCCTTGTCACATCATTGCACACACTGCGACGTTTGGCGCAGTGGCAACTCGGGGATGGTCAACATCTACGTGAGTGTATGCGTACTGTGTATCATCAGCGTAGCCGAACGTCATCAATCGTCATTTGCAGCATGGTCATCATCACCACCATTAGGCACGACCTATCCACTGCTGGTTGAAGAGCTCCCTGCAACTGAGACGAACAAGTAGAAGACACGTCGGTGTTACTGAAGGCGCTGCAGGATCAAAACAATGAGATGGAGAACGGAGCAGAGTGATTTAACAAAATCTGGACTTAACATTTTAAATTAAATATATCTGGTGATGCTATTGCTGCTAATGCGTTGGCTTCGGTGTACAGGCACAACAAACAAACAATTCAACACATTTGTCACAAACACACCGTCTTCAAAGTTATTTGCGACGTTTCGGGCAATGGCCCGTCCGATGTGCTATAAATAAGTTCAAGCAGAGGCCACTGATATCTCGCGGGCTTGTCTCCGGCCACACACGGTCTCTGACATTAACCCCGGCTGGGCTGATATCAGTCATCCTGGAGCCATTGCATGCACAGTTGCTAATCACCTGCCCTGAATACGGTGCGTAGGAGGGCAAATATACGTCAGGTGGGGTGTCTCTGAATGGATCGCCCCGCGTAAGCAACGTAGAGCAAGCAGTCAGGCAGATTCATGGCACCAGAATTTCAGTGATCCACTCAAATCACTGGCTCACCGGCGGACAGTTGCAGCCTCGTACACTCTCGTGACGCCATGAGCACGGTTATTGTTCGCGGTAAATTCACTCACGGATTCCTCTCTCCCGTGATGAGAACTCGGTCTGCCAGACTGACTCTGTCGTCTCATCCACCAATGTGCCACCGCCAACACCACCACCACCACCACACTGCAGGTCACACCAATGCACTCACTCATTCACACACTCACTCATCTCACTGCAGGTCACAACACACGCACTCATCTCACTGCAGGTCACACCAATGCACTCACTCATTCACACACTCACTCATCTCACTGCAGGTCACAACACACTCACTCATCTCACTCACTCGCTCACTCATCTCACTGCAGGTCACAACAGTGCACTCACTCAATTACACACTCACTCACTCGCGCACTCATCTCACTCACTCGCTCACTCACCGTACTGCAGGTCACAACATTTTCTCGGTTGTGAGTTCAAATCCTGGTGGGGGTTTTGACGCAGCCCATCATCTCCTCAGGGGGGGGGGGGGGGGGTGGGGTCCATAAAATCAATACCGCTATGTGCGGAAGTCAACAGTGGTCGTCCTATGTTTCGACTCGCCACCGCCATAGGAACGTGGAATTTACACCACTGGCTCGGAGCAATAAAAGAACATGAGATGGGCAACGCCTTAAAGTTCACTTGAGCAAGACATCAACTTTGACTCATATCTGTTACAACTTTCATAGTTTAATAGTTTGATGTTCATTACTGACCGCTCAGCGTTTGTGCCCGTGCGCGGGGGAGGGGCCGCGAGAGGTGGGGGGGGGGGGGTATGGGGGATGCGCTCAGCAACCGCGAATCATATTAAAGATTCTAATATTTGAATGAAAACAAAACAAAAATCGACATTTCCCCCAAAAGGTTTGAATAGTGGTCAGGATTGTCCTGTTGAAGAAGCATCGAGGGGCCGCCCACGCGTCGCCAGCGGCAGAGGACTGGGAACTGGGAATTAAGAAGAAATGAGATTTTTCAAAACCCTTTGGCCTACAGTTATATATTTTTTTGCGTCGATGGAACATAGAGCTCTTTGTGTACCCGCCAAAGCTGCCGTAGATGTGATTAAACACAAACAAGTATTATGTAAGTGTGTATGCAACTATTAACAGACATTACAGCATTTTATTTGACCAGGTTAGGCCCAACTGAGCTATACAGCTCTTTTTCAGAAGGAACCTGGCCGCAAATGATAGCTCAACGAAGTGGCGTACAATTGCGGTAATATATAGCATACAAATACTCTAAACGCGTGTTCATTGTAAATGTGGACGTAAAAACCGGAGTATCCTGGAGAAAAATCCATGCGACTATGGGGAGAACGTGCAAACTCCAAATATGCAGGTGTCCGGGTCGAGATCGAACCCACGATCTCCTGTACAGCAGGCGAGGAAGTTAACACATCACCACCGTGGTGCCAATGTAATGTGGGGAGTGGTCGCGCAGCGGTTAGCGTGTGCTGTGCTACGAATCCGGCGACCCAAGTTCGATTCCTGCTCACAGCCAACACCAGTGACGATTATCGGAACCGCTCCTGGGCTTCCCCTAGGTTAACTCAGCCTTAATCGAGTACTTGATGCGGTATGTAAACATCGCCAAAAAGGGAGACAAAGGCGGCCGGGTCTGGTGTTGGCCACCCACACCATCGTGTGCCATGTCGGCCTTCATAGGTGCTCGCAAATAGAACTTACTCCAACAGTCTGTTAAGGCTACACGGGGGATCCTTGTCTTTGCTCGTATATACGAGCAGTGTTTATGGCGGTAATTTTTGCCCTCTTAAAAATTCCGTCCGCGGATTCTAAAGTAGATGGAAGAACCTGATAACAGGCAACACACAACCAGCACACATTCTCCAGTTAAATAGAATAATCATACGTTAAAATATCGCTCGCCAAAAATAAAATAAAAACTCACTTCCACTGCACATCTAAACGAATCATAACTTTTCCAGTTCTTTGTCAATTTACTGGCTCCTCCACGTTTGTGTCGCTTCATGGAAGCCGTTTGACCATACTTCACCACGCTCGTCGGTGCGGGTTGGTGAAGAGGACCAGGTCATGTATGTATGTATGTTGAACTTCTTTCGCACCCTACGTAACCAACAGTGCTATCACGCGCCACTCGACGTTAGCCGTGGCCAGGATTCGAACTCAGGTGGCCTGATTCATACAGCAGAGCAATAACTAACCACTGCGCCACCGCTGCCCCCACAATAATTAGAATGATTATCTATCACATGCATACATAGTAGTACTAATACAGAATGAACGTAATCATTGAGACACGTGGTCGCGGAATACTTTCGTGCGAATTGCCAAAACACAATTCATGCATGCGTGAATGAATCTTAATGGCAGTCAATTTGAGCATTTGTTAAGATAAATATAATGACTTATATGTGTTCTGACCTTTGGGTCACCCTGTATATTAGAAATATGCGTTTAGATTATTTTGCTGCTACAAATTTCCACGTGATAAGCTTCTTCGTTGAGCTATCATTTGTGGCCAGTCGCTTCTGAAAAAGAAGTTCATAGCTCAGTGGGCTCTGCCTGGTAATATCGTTACGTTTTATTTGTATATTTGTTTCAAGTGACTTGTTTACCTTTCCTATACTTTGCACTCCTATCGTGTGTTGTTTGTTGTTGTAAAGTTCTGACCCCTTTGATCCTACTGGACATATGTACAAAAAAAGAGCTTCACAGCTCATCGGATTTCTTCCTGCAGTATGAATACAGATTCTGATTTCGTTTTGTCGAGCGAGCCAGTGCTCCTCCGCTCACGGACAGGAGGTGGCACCATCCTCCACCGCCCGCTACCCCGGGCGCAGGGACACGTGATGCCTGGGTCAATAATAAAACACAATCTTATTATTATTATAATGGCCAAGGCAGACGAGACACGAGACAATAGGGGAATGGGTTATTTCATTGAATAGCGGCCCAGATTCGTGTCAACTCGTCACACGTCTGTGCGGATGAATGGTTGATTCGATGTCTCGTGAGTAGTGACAACCGAACGTCGCAGCGACGTTCCGTAGACTCAAATTTGCGGACGTAGAGTCTGCGCAACATAATGTAGCCTCCGCAATTCTCTACAGTAGTCTGTTTTTCCTCTGCCATGGTCAAATATTAATTTACTTCGATTTTGCGATGAACGGCGCTTTGAGTAGTCTGCAGAAGGGCGCTTTTTACACAGTCATTTAGTATTAATATTATAACCATTATTATTCTCAACACAAGACGTTCACTCGTTCAGAACTTGAGCATTATCAGCTGAGCGGGAAAATATTTCACAGCAGTGAACTCGAATACAGCGCCATGTGCATTATTTATACAGCATCTAAATAACGCGATCGCATCTCGAAACACGGTATAGAAGCGGTGGGCGTTCTTTCGTAGAGCGAAAGCAAGTGATCATTTACGTGTGTTTTATGTATTATAGCCAGTTCCCCCAGCTATTTTTTCTATTTTTATTTTACGAGATAATGCCCACTAAGTCATATAGTGTTTTTTTTTTAAAGAAACGACATGGCCACAAATTATAGCTCAACGAAGTGGCTTATTACGTGGAAATGTATAGCAGCCAAATATTATGAACGCACGTTTCTAAATGTGGAGGGAAAAACCGGAGGATCTGGAGAAAAATCCACGCGACCACGAGGGGAGAGAGAGAGAGAAAGACATGCAAAACTCCAAACAGACAGCAAGCGTTAGGGTCGGGATCGAACCCAGTTTCAGTTTCATTTATTTTGATAGAACCCTGTGAGCCATTCGGCTCTTGAATCGGGTGCCACCGCAACAAAAAAAAAACTAAAACATGAACAAGAAAACATCTTAAAGTGACTATGTGACTGTGCAAACAGAAAATCCAGGAAAAAAAACAGCAAAATATTCCAGATAAAGCACCGTACACCAACGCTGTGTGCAAAAATCCCAGTGGGATGCAAGTCAAACAACAACAACAACCACAAGACAACTTAGAGTAAGGCCATCAGTTTAACTCCGTACTACAACAAAACAAACATGGCCAAACCAAAACAACTTTTCGAAATCACCAAAATGAAGCCATAACAGCAATGTAACAGTGATCATAGGAACTGTGACCGAATTTTAAACAATAAACGACGTAAACAACATGTAACACCAAACCCTAGAGCCACAGCTGGCTGCATGAGTCACTCCACAAAAAAAAAAACAGGAGCATCAGTCGGAGTATCACATTTTTCCAATGCACCTTTAACATCAGCACGCTAAATCAAAATACAGATAATACTTTTGCAGCGGTCATCCGGAGCGAAACATTTTACCCACGATCTCCTTCATACCGGGCGAGGGAGTTAACATCTCGCCACCGCGAACCGTGTGCCGGGAGAAGAGTGCCCTGTGAGATGGGAGATGCCGTCAAGAGACACGCTCTGTCCACTGCTGAATGAAGGCCTCCCCAAGACGTGGCCATCATCACGCATGATTGCACCGCACAGCCGTACACCCACAAAGCGCGAACTCCTTACGCGACACGCGCGTGTCGCGTGGCAGCTCCACTCCGCGCGCGATCGTCGTTCCCCCCCCCCGCGTGTGTGACGCTCACGGCGTCGCGCCTCTCCCCGCTGCGTCTCCTCCACCTCCAGTGAGGCGAGACGAGATGCAGGGCGACGAGGAGGAGGAGGAGGAGGGCGAGGGCGAGGAGCAGGATGCGGAGGAAACGCAAAGGTTGCGTGCGTCTGTGAGCAAAGCGTGTGGATATGAGTTCCTACGTTCATTTCATTCCTGGTGTTCCGGAGTTTGTAAGCGAATTAACAAATCAGGGAAGATGTTGAGCATCGCGTGCACTCGTCGGTTTTAATAATAGATTAAAAAAAAATTTAACGTCGGCAAAAATCGCCGCGTTCTGTTAAAATTCAGTTTGCGCGTTTAATATGAAAGAAACGCATTATTGTACGACTGATGATTGAGGTGGAGCGGTGGCACAGTGGTTAGCGCACCCGCGCCAAGCAACCACGGGCGACCTCACCTCGACTGTGGGCCCCGGATAACATCCCGCGAGGAGTGATACCTGAACCGCTCCTTGGGCACTCCCTTCACCAATTCACGCTGGCCAGCATCGCGAAGCATGGGCGTACAACCTTACACGACCGACACAATTACAGCATCCGTTCGATTGCCGCTGTGCAAGCAGTTCACGCGAAGGAAGATTTGACAAACACGGACAGCTGATTGGGGGTGGGAAAGAAAAATACCCGCGCGAATTGGGCAACTTCTCGGCCTCAGCGTCCGGCTCCGCCACTCACGGAAACGCTTGGTCCATGTTCTGTTGTATCTGTCATTGGGAGTGGACCGCTTGTGTGTCGCTTTCGTTGTTCGGCATTGATGTCCGACGTTTTCCCTCTACGTGCCGGGGACCTTCGTCAGGATCTCAATTAAGTGGGACTCGAATTGACGCTCATTGATGGGACTTGCATTGGTACCCATTCCGTGTCTAGATGAGTTCCCAGCAGCGCGTGGGGATGGAGGGAGAGCTGGCGGGGGGAGGGGGGGGTAGGACGGGATGGGAGGGGGGGGGTCGAAACGAGAGTTACAGAACACAAGCACGAAAAGCTGCGCCGGAGAGAACACTTGCTTCGCTTTTTGTTTAGCTTCAGTAAGAGACACCGAACGCTCTCGAGGCGGCTCTAAAGCTTAACACTTGTGAGATTTCCCCGCAGGGAGTTAATGTTTCCAGTAATTAGGGCTGGGTGGGTTCCCCCCCACCTCCACCCCCCCCCCCCCCCCCCCCACTTGCAAAATGATTTACAAGGGCGCGCATTGACGCTGTACGTTAAAAAGGGGGGCGGGGGGGAGCACTGCCGGTTACAGGGATTGACTCTGCTCACGTGTTTCTCTCCTTGCGAGAGACTTGAGTGAAGCTCCATGTGCAAGGCGTTAAGCCTCGTGTTTGTTCTCGCTGGAGCCTGCCACCCTCCACCCACAACTCCCCTCCCTCGTCCCCGCAAACAGCTTCCTCCACTCCCAACGCCCACAACCACCCCAACCCCCTCCAAGTGCCCCAAGGGGGGGCGGCACGGCGTGGGGGGGGGGCAGCGCGTGGATTAAGGGGGGGGGGGGGGTAAAAAAAAAACAGGTGCTTAGTCAGGCTTATGTTTTGGGTGCCATTGACTCGCGCGCCTGTCCTGGTAGCTGCAGCCGCAGCACTCGCCGCTGTCTTGAACCAACGCGCGCGTCGTGGTGGTGGTGAGCCAGCGTCGGGGATAATCCAGCCACTGTCGGGGGTTACGGGGAGGGCAGAGGGGGGGGGATGAGTGAGAAAGAGGCTGCGCGTGAGTGCTGGTGGCGTCGATCGGTTGGTCGAGGCGACTCAGTGACCCATTCCCCCTCGTCCCCCTATGGGTGCTAAATCTGCGGTACTTCGGCGTGAGCTGAGCGGCACAAGTAATGGGGGGTTGTTGATGCATAAGCCCGGGCAGGACATAATAATTACGTCAGTTGTTTCATGATTGTATATCTGTAATGTATGTATATATGCATAAAGCATCAAGTTTACATTATGCAACTGCTATACATGTCCACGTGATGATGAGCCACTTCGCAGAGCTATCGTTTGCGGACAGGTCGCTTCTGAAATCGAGCTATATAGCTCAGTGGGCTTTACCGGGTCAATACAATATCTTTTGTTCGTCTCGTTTTAATTATGAAGACTGATTCATTATGATCCTGGGTTTGATTCAGTTTCGCTTTAATGAGCGTTTGGCTTCACGTGAAATGGAGTGCCCAGAGACAACCCACCATGCACGCGAGGGGATGACACAACATACTACACGTGAATGTTTTCACGAACCCAGGAACGATCTCTCTCTTTCTCTCTCTCTCCCTCCACGGTCATTGTCCAGCCACCTCGCGCCTGGCCGGTATGGGAGTTTGATCTCTGCGTGATTCCCACACCTCCAATTAGCACGGTTGGTTACGTACGGTGCGACGGAAGTTCAACATACATACATATATTTACCAACCCTTAATGCGAAAATTGCTGCATTACAAATATTGTTTCCCCATACCTGATATGACACCCCAACCCTCAATTTAGGGATTATGAATTACTAGCCGATTGTCAATCATTCTTCAGCCTGTCGTTGAATGTGTTTAATTATTTTGTAGAACTTGGCGTAAATGCCGCCAATAGGATTGCAACGTCCCTACCTGCTTTCCGATACATAAATATACGTGCATTCTTCTTTGGTTCTTTCGGTAAAGTCACGTAGAATGAGAATAAAATAATAAATTGATAGACTATAATAACACAATAATATTCAGTGAATATTCAGTGAGAATATTATTGTGTTATTTTATCAATTTATTATTTTATTCTCATTATTCTCATTCTACGTGACTTTACCGAAAGAACCAAAGAAGATGAATCCTTGCAGTCACGAAAGCTTTAAATCGAAATTTAAACGTGCATTATTTTCTTTTACCAAAACATGTTTCGCTGCATGGGCCAGGAAGCTCCATACACCGCAGAGCACGTTGTATTTTCACACTGCGTGTTGTTGTAGAAGGTCACAGTGACATCTCGCGAGTTTGTATTTTTTGATTGTTTTTTTTCAAGTGAATCCCTTGCCATGAGATAATGGGCTCATTCAGAATGCACACACAGAGAAGGGCATACACCCCCATGGTTGAGAAAAAGACCCGCAGATGGAGATTTTAGAGAACTACTTTGAGATAATTCAAAGTAAATTGTTATATATGTAGTGAGTCCAACTGAGTCGCAGACGTTGTTCCTTTTAGAGGCAACACATTTATTTGTAACACCGTAACACAAAGAGGTAACTGCCCTTTGGTTCTATTCGGTAAAGTCACGTAGGTAAAAAATAAAACAACAAAAAATAACAACGTTTCGGCCACAACACAAGTGGCCTTCATCAGGTGAAGGGACCCAACTGTCCAGAGGACAGCGTTGGAGTGAAGAAAGCCAAGCGCAGGTCGCCTCCTTTAAGCTGTGAGGGGGTAAACAGAAAATGCTTTGACAAAGGAATTAGCATAAAATGTGCAACTGTGAAAGCTTGGACATTACACCACCGTGAGAGTTTGGAATGCCACTACTTCAATAAATATACTGTACCATTTAAAATTAGTTTAATGTTTGGTTCGATTTAGAACATCTTTCCAATGGTTGCTTAATTTGAAACTATCTTCTCGGTTGAAATTGTGTCTGTGTTTGTAAATTTGAATTGCCTCGTGAACAAATCTCTGATAAAAAACCCGTGGGTTTGCAAAGAACCTTGGTATTGTAGAAAATTATATTGTGATCACCCACAACGTTGTAATAGTGATCAGCTACGGCAGAAGAATTCGTTCTGCCGTGTTTCAAATCTGATTTGTGCTCGCGAATTCGGTCAGAGACATGTCGTTTTGTCTCCCCAATATAGCAATCACCACAGGTGCAGATCAATTTGTAAACCCCGGGGTACTGTAAGTCAGGAATGACATCCTTCACGGAAGGGATCAGGTCACGGATTTTGTGTACTGTATTGAACCGGACCAGGATTTTGTGTTTGTTTAGAATTTTGGAGATCTTTTTTAGTAACGCCTGCTATATATGGTAGTATGATGGTTTTGATCGGAGTATCAAGTGGTTGTTTCTGTATGGAGGGAGAAACAGCTTGGCGGATGGTACGGTCTGAGTATCCATTCCTTTTGCGGGCCAGATGTACATGTTTTAATTCACTGGTCAGGTGGTGTTGGTCCAAAATGCAATGAGCCCTGTGGTATAACGTTTTGATGAGAAAATTATTTTGCGTCGGGTGGTGGTGGGAATCAGGTTTCACGTAGGAATCTGTGTGGGTGGGTTTCCTGTAGCCAGAATGTCCCAATGAGCCATCAGGTCTCCTCTCAAACAGAACATCCAAGAATGGCAGCTTGCCATCTTTCTCCACTTCCATGGTGAATTTGATGGTGGGGTGTCTGGAATTAATGTGGTCTAGGAAAAGGTTCAAAGCTGGGAGTCCATGTGGCCAAATGACAAAAGTGACGTCTACAAATCTCTTCCACAGGGAAGGTCTGAGGGTGGAAGTCTGGATGGCGTCTGATTCAAATTTCTCCATGAAAATATTGGCTATCACTGGTGACAAGGGAGAACCCATGGGGGTACCCTCATTTTGTTTGTAGATGGTGCCATTCCAAGTAAAGTAGGTAATGGTGAGGCAGTGCCTAACCAGCGCAGGTGTATCGGGGTCTAGTCCATGTTGGACCAAATTTTCAATTATTTCAATGGTATCAGGTACTGGGACCTTGGTGAACAGAGAGACCACATCGAAGCTGACAAGGATATCGTCAGGGGACAGTACAAAGTCTTTGACCATAGAGACCAATTGGACTGAGTTAAGTACTGCTGAGGCGGTCTTGCCAGTGAAAGGCAGCAAGGTATCTGACAGAAAACGGGATAGTCTATAGGTAGGGGTGCCTTCTTTATGAATCTTGGGAAGACCATATAATCTAGGGGGTCTTGCAGCAGAAGGTTTTAGGGAGGGACGTTTAGTTGGTTCGATTAGGGAGGTCGAACTTGTGATGATCTTGTTGGTTTTTATCGTTAGGCTATTAGTAGGGTCATTTTAAATTTTTGAGTAACTTCCATCTCTGAGCAGGTTCTCGATTTTGTTGTTGTATGAATCTTTATCCATAATTACAGTAGCGTTGCCTTTATCGGCTGAGAGGATGACTATATCATTTCTGTTTTTTTTTAAATTCGCGTGTTCAGAGCGTTCATTTTTGCTGATGTTGCTAATGGGTTTCTTAGCATTCTTAAGAATAGTGGCTATTTCAGCTCTCGCAACGTCTGCTTGGATGTGTCCTACGCCTTTGAGGGCTACATCGACCTGAGAGATGATATCATCTACTGGTATGTGTTTTGGGGTGACAGCAAATTTTAGCCCCCTAGCCAGTACTGTTTTCAGATTGTCCGAAATCGGCGTGCTACTCTGATTAATGACGATTTTGTTGACGTCTAGTTTTGTTATATGTGGAACTGGGTTCTTCTTTGATAGGTGGTTGAATTTAGAAATCAGGTTAGCTTTGCATTTGACTGAGTAGTGAATCAGCAGAAGAAGTAGTCATGTTGTCTACGTGGTTCCAATCAAAAGGTGACATTTTTAGTGTTAACATTAAATGAGCTTGTAGGAGAGTCCTGTCTAAAGTTTCGAGTTCAAATCGGAGTAGCCTTATCCTCTCTGAGATTAAAGATAGGCTGGCCTTAAACAGAATTTGTTTAGAATTCGGCGAAGATACAGCAGCAGAAGTGAGTGTGAAAGCGATGGGTATTACCTTGTGGTCGCGGCATCTTTTGAGGAAGGTCAGCATCTCGATGAGCTGTGACTTCTTGTCCCGTTGTCTGTTGAAAGCTCTAACAGATAGGTGAAAGCCCTCCCCGTAGAGGTTATCAATTCTAGATTTGAAGCTTTCGTGACTGCAAGGATCCATACTCTGCCGTAGCTGATCACTGTTACAACGCTGTGGGTGATCATAATATAGTTTTCTCCGATACCAAGGTCCTCTGCAAACCCACGGGTTTTTATCAGAGATTTGTTCACGAGGCAATTCAGATTTACAAACACAGACACAATTTCAACCGAAAAGATGGTTTTAAATTAAGCAACCATTGGAAAGAAGTTCTAAATCGAACCAAACATTAAACTAATTTTCAATGGTGCAGTATATTTATTCAAGTAGTGGCATTCCAAACTCTCACGGTGGTGTAATGTCCAAGCTTTCACAGTGGCACATTTTATGCTAATTCCTTTGTCAAGGCATTTTCTGTTTACCCCCTCACAGCTTAAAGGAGGCGACCTGTGCTTGGCTTTCTTCACTCCAACGCTGTCCTCTGGACAGTTGGGTCCCTTCACCTGATGAAGGCCACTTGTTTTGTGGCCGAAACGTCGTGATTTTTTGTTGCTTTATTTTTTACCTACGTGACTTTACCGAATAGAACCAAAGAGTATGGATCCTTGCAGTCACGAAAGCTTCAAATCTAGAATAGGTAACTGCCCCTTCACCAGATACAGCCTAGTGTGGTAACTAACCCAGCTAACTGCACTATAGAGAGGAGTTACAACTACGAAGGGTCGGATCCTCTCACTCAGGTCCGTGACCACGTGTTTGTCTCGTACGACGTAGAGCTTCCAGCTTGAGACGTAGAGCTCTCAGCTTGAGACGTAGAGCTTCCAGCTTGTAAAATGCAGCGACCCCGGTCCCTCTCAGGGACCCACCTTATATCCCCCCCGGGTCGGGGCCGCTCCGCCCTTGGCCCCGCCCGCCTTCTTGAGCCTTCCAGCTCCCTCTCGATCCCTCTCGAGAGCTTTCCCTGGACACGTGATCCCCCCTAGCCCCCCCCCCCACCTGGGGGCCTCTCTGTGGACACTCTAGATCACGTGTCTACGGGGTCAACCAGAGTACCATGGCCCGGGGCAACCCTGCCCCTGGGCTGACACTCTCCCACTCCCCCTGGTGGGAGCCCGCCACTGCACGCTATGCACGGTGTCCGCGCTATCCCAGCGCTCACCAAGCCCCGCTAGGGCTGGTACCACACCCGCCCACGGGGTGTACGCGATGACGGTGCATCGCGTGCCCTGGCCCTCTCAGGCCGGCACCATACAGTGACATCCCCGATGTCACTACATATACAAGCGCGCCAAATGCACACTGCTGGAGAGGAATATTCGCCTCAAATGTAATTTGATGGATTTGTCTGTGCAGTCATCGGTGACCAGGTTTGAGACTCGAGAACCCGCGTTTATCCTGTGCCGCTGAAATCAAACCCGGGTTCGAACTTAGGCTCTCTCGCCGGTGCTGGAATCAGTGCTCTGACTCCCGAGTAACCCAGGAGGAACCCCCTGGCTCAGCATGGGTTTTACAGTCTCTGAGTCGATGGGATGTCCATCACCACGATCTCCAGGCTTCCACCTCCCACCACAACCCCCATCTTAACCTGTGCCCACGACATTTCGAACGATAAACAATCTTCCCCCTTGACCACCGAGGCTTCAAAATATCTTAAAGTTTCAAATTCGCGACCGTGTCGAAACAGGATGACCAATGCTCGGCTTCATAAAACTGAACACGCACACGCGTTTCGATTTCTTGAAAGTTGCAGATCAAATACACAAACTTGGACATAAAAATACCGCTGTTGTGTTTAATAATCGGCACGATAGAGACAGCCTCTTTAAGGACTCGTTACGTCGGGGACGAGGAGTAACGCGGCGTTTCGTGACGCACACTCCAGAAAACGTGTTAACCTCTTACCTATGATACCTTCAATGGTGCTGTTTGTTGCTGGCCGCTTGGCGTTTTTGTTTGAGAATTATTATTTTTTTGGGTGACAAAACGCACGAGCGGGCGCGGAAGAACGGAGGAAAGCGGTCGTTCTCGCAATCTTGGGGCCTCGTCGGCGACGCTCGGATGATTGCCGCGCGTGCGCTGCCTTCATGTGGGGGCACGCGCGCGTTTTCGCGTAAAACGAGAGCGGAGTGAACTCAGGCGTCGAATTACGCTGAAGACAGAAAAAAAGAGGGGATGGGGGGGGAGAACACTTGGACAAGAGAACGTCCGCAAGGCAGAGAGACGTTGTCTCGATTGAAAACTCATTTCTCTCGAACTGCTTTTTGTGTCTAGTTTGTTGTGCTCACCCCCCCACGCACCCACCCCGCACCTCCGATTAACGCGGTTGGCTACGTACGTTGCGCAAAAAGAAGTTCAACATGCAGTGTGCCATACATTATCATAGATTGCGAATCAAAGTGAAGTGGGCTTGGTTAGGACCGCGTCGCTAGCAGGGATGATGGACCGGCGGTCGAGATTAAGGACGGAGTGGCAGCCAAAGGAGGAGCAACGCGACTGAGAGGACGTCCACCGCGGAGATGCAGAGATGAGTTCGGCTCCGTGGGGTGCGGCAGTGGATAGATTATGGCTGATGATGAAGGCAGAATAATAATAACAATAATAATGGTGATAATTTAAACACGTATTGCGGCTCTATGTTCAGCTGGAGAATAGTCATGATCTATGCACTGCTGGATAATTGCCTCCCCCCCCCCTCTCTCCACGTCCCCACGCCGTCGCTGTGCGCTGATGAGATGTATGACGCGAATGGGCTCAAGTCGTGGCGTCTGCACTATGTTGCGTCGGCGGAATTGGTGTAAAGAGGCATCCTCGTCCGCTGTGGGGAAAAAAAACGGGGTCATTTTGTCATCGTGGCAGATTTAGCGCAGCGCATGACTGCCGGACGTGGGGGGGGGGGGGTGAACGAAGTCGCTAGCTTCTGGGTGGTATCGTGCAATGTTCCCATTACGCCCCCTGCTCCATCACCCCACGACAATGAGGATGTCATGATAATAACAATAATTATTATCATGACGTTGACGATGACGACGATGGTGACTGATGACTGACAACGCAACGCAGATGACGATGATGACAACAATGACAACGACGACGATGATGATTATGACGACGATGATTTTTACGACGACGATCGCGACAATTAACCAAATTATCATGGCATGAGAGACGCCCCGGCCAGGGCAAGATCGCTCTGAATTCTACTCGTGTTGCAGGACCTGTCCACTAAACTGACACGCCATTATGCGTGTTTTCGAACCGTTGCCGTTACTCACGGGGGTTTAAAACCCACGAGGCGCGGGGCAAAATTATGTCGATGCGGACAGATACGTGGGACAGAGATGTGTGGGAGTCCGTTACGTGGCGCGTTAATTACGGGGCGGCGCGCTGCTCCGTTTGAGTTTCTCGCGGAGCTCTCCGTGCCGGGTTAAAGAGCCGGTGGCGGATCGTGATGTTCTCCAAAACGGAGCTGTAAATTTGGCGAGAACAATCGCCCACTCCAGCAGGGAACGCGAACGCGCCGGCAGGTTCTCCCGGCGAGGGATTCGCACGCAAAGCGATTACAAATCAGTGATGCACAAACTCAGCAACAACGGGCTCAGGTTCGAAAAGCGGTCAGCACTGTTAAAGTTTGAAATAGACGTGAGTTGATACTTGTCTTGAATTGAGAAAGGTTGTTTATAAGAACTTGGGGGAAAAGAGGCGATGGGAGAGAATTGTGGGTGCCGCGGTGGCGAGATGTTAACTACCTCGCCTGGTACGCAGGAGGTCGTGGGTCCGATCTCGACCCTGACGCCTGCTGTATATTTGGAGTTTGCGGTGTCTCTCTCTCATCATCATCATCATCACGGTGGCTAGGAGAAGTTAACTACCTCGCCTGGTACACAGGAGGTCGTGGGTCCGATCTCGACCCTGACGCCTGCTGCTGTATATTTGGAGTTTGCGAGTTCTCCCCGTGGCCGCGCGATTTATTTTCTGGGTCCTCCAGTTCCATCCACATTTAGAATCAACATGCTTTTAGTATTTAGCTGCTATACAGTTCCACGTGATAACCTACTTTGGTGAGCTATCATCTGTAACCAGGTCGTTTGTGAAGAATAGCTATATAGCTCAGCACGTCATACCTGGGGGAAAAACAAATATAATTCCATAATTAGTGCAGTGCGAGGGAAGAAGCCGAAAGAGAAGTGTCGTGACCTTAGGCGTGACGAGTTGGTGTGTGGGTGGGGTGAGATGAGTGAGTGAAGTAGTGAGTCTGCTATCGTGACCTGCAGTGTGGTGAGTGGGTGAGTGGGTGGGGTGAGATGAGTGAGTGAAGTAGTGAGTCTGCTATCGTGACCTGCAGTGTGGTGAGTGGGTGAGTGGGTGGGGTGAGATAAGTGAGTGAGTGAAGTAGTGAGTCTGCTATCGTGACCTGCAGTGTGGTGAGTGGGTGAGTGGGTGGGGTGAGATAAGTGAGTGAGTGAAGTAGTGAGTCTGCTATCGTGACCTGCAGTGTGGTGAGTGGGTGAGTGGGTGGGGTGAGATAAGTGAGTGAGTGAAGAACTGAGTCTGCTATCGTGACCTGCAGTGTGGTGAGTGGGTGAGTGGGTGGGTGGGGTGAGTGAGTGAAATAGTGAGTCTGCCCTTGTGACCTGCAGTGTGGTGAGTGGGTGAGTGGGTGAGTAAGTGGGGTGAGATAAGTGAGTGAGTAAAGTAGTGAGTCTGCTCTTGTGACCTGCAGTGTGGTGAGTGGGTGAGATGAGTGAGTAAAGTAGTGATTCTGCTCTTGTGACCTGCAGTGTGGTGAGTGGGTGGGATGAGATGAGTGAGTGAAGTAGTGATTCTGCTCTTGTGACCTGCAGTGTGGTGAGTGGGTGAGTGGGTGGGATGAGATGAGTGAGTAAAGTAGTGAGTCTGCTCTTGTGACCTGCAGTGTGGTGATTCGTGGCTGAACAACGGCGTTCCTGAGACCAACCATTCAGTCTGGCAGAGACCGAGTCCTCAACGTGGGTGGAGGCACCGACGCGTGAATTTCACGGGAACGATGACATTTGAGATCAACCGCTCGACCATTGGCGTGTTGCCCGTTAAATGAACGCAACAGAACCACGTTTAAATAAAACGTGTGCGTTAGGGGCAGCATGGTGACCAAACAATGTAAAACAAGTTGAACTCGTAGTACTCGAATTGGTGGCGGGTCTAACGACGCATTGATATTTACGCGATCTAACGCAACACTCTATTATGGATAATATAAAAAAAATACCGTGAGTGTGAAGACCGGCTGCGGGATGCACCGGTTAGTTACGCGGATTCCACCCGCACCCTCGGCTCACAGCGTCGCTCGCCGGCGTTATTTGACCCAATTTGTCTTCTCCGTACAGCGCCTTCATTAACTCGGCGCGTGGCAACGCACGTGGCTTGTTGCCTCTGCCTCACCCGCGGTGTTCGCTAATTACAGGGCTCGTTCGCGCGTCGGCGAGGGGCTTTGGCCGAAGGGTTCCGCGAACTTGGATCCCGACGACAGACGAAGGGACCCTGGGTTCTGCTCGGGCCGCGGCGCTCGCGTTTGCGTCGTTCTGGTGAAGAGGGGCGCGAGACTTCGGAGCTGTCAATGATCCCACGGAGCCCTCGTACCCTTGTGCACATATCAGAATCAGAATACGTAGAGCTTCGAAGCTCATTTTTTTTTTATCACAGACGTCCAGTGGTTTCACAGATGTCCAGCAGTCCATATCCCCTCCCGTCAGCAGGAACTCACACCTCCTATGGCGCAACATCTCCCGCATTCGCCGTCATCCTTAACCATCACTGCCAATGGGGCCCTCCCTCATCCTGCGGTATCGCGTTCGCCGTTTGGCCAGGGTTTGGTGGAGGTCATGGGCTTTTAATGCTTTAGTGTCCGGGGGTGAGGGGGGGGGGCACTAAGATAACTAAAGGCCGGTCTTGCCCCTGCGTGCCAGAGAGGCAACAGAAAGCGGTGCCTGTTCTTCCATAACCACAGCACCCCTCCACCCCCCCCCCCCCCCGCCAACGGAGCAGCACCGAGCGAAGCACTCGCGGTCAGCTGCGGCGTGGTCTCGCCTCGTCGTCCGCTCGCCCAGGGTTTGGCCGCAGCTTTTACAACACAAATATTGAGAGTTGACTGGTTCTGGAAAGGACGGAGAGGTTTGGACTGAGGCAGTCGTGCCAGAGGGAGTCATGGTTGGCGATCGATGCGCAGTGGCTGACGAAGTGGAACGACCAATGCCCGCTAGCCTCATGTGCTTGATTCCCGGCCACGGATGACATCAGTGGCGGCGTCGTGATTGCTTCATCTCGCCCTGCTCCTTCACCAACCTCTATTCATTATCCGCGTGTGCCCGAACACATCAGCGATTATATTATTGTCAGTACGTAGGAAGCGGTGATCCAAGTTCGATTCCTAACCACGGCTACACTCAGGAGCGAGTGATACCTGCAGTTTGGAACCAGTTCTGCATCCCCTACCCCTCCACCTCCTCCCCCCGTTTCGGCAACCTACCCTGACCAGCATGGTGAAGTATGGTCAAAGCAACCCCCATTACCGACCCTGTGCCAGGAGCTCGCCATACAGCAGTGGGTTGATAACGAGCTGTAGATGATGGTGATTAATGTATAGATGACGATGATGTTTGACGGCTAATATATGATGGATGTAGAGGATGAAGATGATTGATTGATTGATTGGCGGATGACGATCAATGGATAGTGATGATTGATGGAAGATGATTGATTCATTGATGGATGAATATTTGTGTGTTGAACTTCTTTTGCACCGTACGTTAGACAACCGCGCTAATCGCAGTTGCGAGGGAAGAACAACAAACTAAACAGAACCAGCAGTTCAGATGACGATGATCATTGATGGCTAGATGATTGATGGGTGGTAATGATCGTTGGATGATGGTGATTGATTAATCGATTGATGATGATGATGACGCAAGCAGATTCTGACGTTCCGCTGCACGTGCTGGGACCTTATCCAGGAATTGAATTGAGCAGCTCACGTTCGATAGCTCAGCGTTGCCGTCTGCCCCTCCCCTCGTGTCTCGTGTAGGCCGGTCCATCGCGTTTATTTTGGGAGGAAATCGGCGTACCCGAAGACAATCTCATCACATGTGATGAACGCATGCACGGCAAGAAGCTCCTGACACGTGGAACGGAACGTCGGACATTGCGGGGTGCTGACACGGCATTGTCGTGGCGCGTTCGTCGCTTGTTCTTGGAGGTCCACGGTTCGATTCCTCGGGGCCGCCAGAGTTAATACTGCGCGTGCATTAACCCAAAGAATAACAATTATACGCGTTAACGTTAAAGATCTTCATTCGCAAGAGTAGGCCATAGTATTCCGGCGTCAGGGTTCAAATTGACTACATTTGAGAGAGAAAATAACCCCTCCCCCCCATCCCACCGCAAATAACCTGCAAATTACTCCATTTGGATTTCATGCGGAAATCAGCGACACCCTACTAAATAACAAAAAAAACAAGTTGGCCGGGCCCGACTGAAGCTGAGTTACGAGACTCGGTGAGGCTTTGCCGGACGCACAAAGGATCAACAGCAACAACAACAGCAGCTGCAGCAGCAACTCTAACGCCAGCGGCAATGCGTAACAGCAAGCGCAAAGCGGCACGACCGTAACAGGCACACCGGAGGGGCGCGGTGAACAGCACAACCGCGAAAGCCTCGGCGAGCGAGTGCGCTGACGGTCACTTTTTTTTGTTGTTGCAGCGAAATGTCAAACTTCTAGCTGGGCGAACACCTGGCCATCGCGACGGTGACAATTGCAGGTTTACTGCACCGGTGCCTCTCTGTATGACACGGCCCGACTCGCAGGCAGGTCCGGCTCAATTCACTGCACCTGACTTGCCTGGATCGCTAAGCCCCTGCGAGCTGTCCCGGCCGGCAATGTGCGCGCGCTCCACGAGAAGCGCTTAAGATGCCGTACAAAACACCGTCTTCAACGCGCCGAGCCTCAGACCCTTCAATTTGGTATCGAGTGTGAAGTGGAGGTCATTGCAGCATCTGTTTAGTGGCGATCTTCAAATGTGACAGGGCGAACGGTGACCAGAGTGGTTTTGCGCGCCGCGCTGTGAATCCTCAGGCGGCCGAGTTTCGATTCCCGGCCACGGCGATCGTATTAAGTGTGCAGTGATGTCTGACTGAACCGGTCCAGCCACCCTCCCCCCACCGCCTCCCTATCTCCATTTTCATCATTCCACAGTCACCGGCGTGGTGATGCAGAGACGCTGACACGGCGTAGGGAAGTCTTTACCTAGCACTGGATTGATAAATAGGCTCTGAATTGAATTGAACAAAAAAAAACGTTTGGACCTTCTAATCACGCGAGATCAGAATTTGAGTTTTGCTGGGTGGATTCCTGGCTGCCTGGCTGGTTTCTTGGCTTGCTGGCGCTTGCGCGGTAGTGACGTCACCGCGCACGTCTGCGTGATGACGTCGGCCCGCATTCTACAGCGTTGAGCGGGGTTCGTGCGTGTCGACGTCACGCCCCCCCCCCACACGCCTGCCGTGTATCCCGCGCGAATGCGAGATATTAGAGAGAGATAGAGGGGGGGGGATAGAAGGAGATGAGCGGGAGAGACAGAGGGGAGAGAGTGAAAGTTCGTGAAACGGAGAGGAGAGAGAGAAAAACTGAAAGAGGAGAGCGAGGGGGGACAAACAGTGGGAGGAAGGATTGGCGAGAGGCAAGAGAGATGGAGACGGGAAATGGAGAGGTAGGAAAAATGAGAGCGGGAGTGGGAGGTGGGAGAAATAGGTGGGAGGGGAATGTCGGGGGATGGCGAGGTAGAGGAGGGGACCGATTAATAGAGAACCAGATAGACACAGAGACAACGCGATACATTGGGATATTCAGTAGAGAAAAGTCAAGAGAAAGGTGGAGGGATATATCTCTGTTGAAGATTACTCGTTTTGCTGGCTGGCTGGGACGGACGTACGGTCATGTCCAAATTACGTGCGGGTCACTGGTATTGTGTGTATATATATAAAACGTTCAAGTATTGTCTATAAAGTAAATGCAAACATTTGAACGGTGGACGATGGTTTCATGAACAAATGAATGCCGCATCATGTCTGGTCGAGATCAGTGTCTCGAGGCTTCTTAGGCTGTGACAATGTGCTTGATGAAGATGTCACTGGCGTGAAATATTGGGTCACGTTGTGGCTCTTTACGGTGCGACGTGGCGACGTGAGAGCTATGACCCCCCCCCCCCCCAGGCCCTGCGCTGTCCGAGTGTGAATGGAACGCGGTGTCGTTATACCTGCCGATAAGCTCGTCACCGTCAGCGTGTCCCATCTCATCAGATCTCGCAAGCTAAATGGGGTTTGATCCTGGATCGTTCTCGGAATGGGTGTGTTTAGACGGGTGAATGACATCCGTATTGTGTGTTAAAGGCTGCAGAGGCTACATTGTGGTAATAATTATAATAAATGTGTGTAAAGCGCCCATAAACAATCGTTCTCAAGTAGAGGTCAAGTACAATACAACAACATCCTATTGTTGTAGTCTTAAGTCTATGCTCTTAGACACGTGCGCTCTGCCTTCACCAACGCGCATTGACCCAGCGTGGTGAAGTATGGTCAGGTAACCACGCCACGACCCGCACGGCGTGGGAATGCCTTCATCCAGCAGTGGATTAACAAATGGTGGGGGGGGGGGGCTATACTCTACATGTACACGTCCTCCACGAGTGGATTTGCATCCTCAGTAGCTCACGGCGGCCGGTGTTGTCGTGGTTAAAACGAGCCACTTACATCGTCCACTTCTTCGAATAGTAATGGAAGGCCATGGGGATTATTGCCAGGGGCATTATCTGAGGACAGACATCAAGGGGTCTATCGCGGCCGTTGACTTTGATGCCATCACAAGGCGCCGTTCACTTCCTCCCGCCACGACCTGTGGCTGTTGCACAGCACGTGAAGGCCCCGGACTACCGATTTACGACGATCACGAGCATCGAAGTCCGGTATGACTGGGTTCGCGCGGCGCAATGGTGCAAACCGCTGCGCCACCGCTCCCCTCTCGGACTCCAGACTCCACCTTCGTAAAGTAGACACAATGCTGGGCTGTAAACACGTGACACGACACCAACAACACAGACTTTTGACTTTTAAAACAACTTTTTTATTGCCGCCAGCAGCAAAAGCACTGGAGGCCATTCCGATATGAAATACACAAAGTCACCAGCAACACAAATGAAAATAAACGTTATAAATCCACGCGCTGTGGCGCTAAAAGGCACCGCGCACAACACGAAAGAAAAGTCACGTGGTTGTGGTGGTCATTCGCGCACGCCACGTTGACGAGCGAGCGCTTCAGAAGGTGAACATGAGGGTGCCGTCCACGCTAGTGCAGAGGGCACCAACAACACAGAGAGAGGAGTAACAAAGAGAAGAGTTGCATCCGGGGAGGGAGGGCAGGAGGAGGGAGGCTAAAACTTAGCAACAAAAAAACCTATAGGAATAATAAATGTCAATTTTAATTAACAGAATCGCCAGCCAAATGTATGTTGTAGATTATCACAAACAGGTGATATTTGAAAAATACAGAATGTGGGGGGGTTGGAGACACACACACACGTCCTCGTCAATGTGAGCAAGCATTTGGCTTTCATCAAGATGAGTCCTTAATTCGCTCCTGATGAGGAATGGCCGGCCAAGACGTCACATCACTTTCGTGCGCTCATTGTTTTTTTAGCAAACCGTTGATTTCTGTTTGACGAGAGAGGAGAATGAAAGCGGAGAATGAGTCGTGGACTTGACTGTGCCACGTGCGCACGATGCGTTCCGTCGCCTGTGAGTGTTCCCCCGTTTAACTCGCTAATACATGGACGGCAGTGGCCACATTTTGTAAAAAAATATATATATAAAAAATATATAAAAAATGCTGGGCTCCAAAATAAGCTGAGCGCGCGTACACCGAGATATCAGGATCTTCCTGAGTCTGCGGACATTTTTTTTAAAATGCGTCGGTACAACCATAAATCACATCAAAAATAATCTTCATTAACGTCTTCTTTCATTTATTTTGTAATATCTCCATATATATAAAAGGCAAAGTTGTGAATGTGTGTGTCTGTTCATAATGTTAAGCGTACTTCCAGACATGCAACAAACTTGAAATGTGCCATGTGGGTACTTTCCAGACTGTACACCATGCAAAAATTATAAAAATACACTTTTGTTTTTTGGAGAGAGGGGAGCTCAATAATGCATTTATTTTTTGTACGGCAAGTGAGCTGTGACGTCAAATCTGTCACGTGACCCGCGCATGTGGAAGCGTAACGCATTGTAGTGTAGCGGTTAGCGCGCTACGCTACGAACCCGGCGACCCGAGTTCGATTCCCGCTCACGGCCACCACCGGTGACGATTATTTTAACCGCTCCTGGACCCTCCCCTAGGTCGACTAAACCTCAAACGAGTAACTGGTATGGTGTGTAAACATCGCCACTGGGGAGACAAAGGCGGCCGGGCGTCGTGAATCCAAGTCCCGGGCGAAGCCGGGTAGTAAAGCTCGTTACTTTATACATTCAACTCTTTGGTTCTTTCGGTAAGAACGTAATCAACCAGGTAGGGTGTTGACTGTTATGTTAGCCGACTCTCTGTGTTGTATTGCATTATATTTCTAAGTTTACTAGGTTTGTTTTTTCTTTCATTTGTACCTGATGACGATTGCTTGTGTTGCAATCGAAACGTCGCATGCCATTACTTAATCATTTTTTTCTTTCTACGTGACTTTACCGAAAGAACCAAAGAGTAATTCCTGCGGTCACGAAAGCTCCAAAACCAAGTTTACATTCAAGTTAACACGTCGGCTTTCGCGGCCAATAATACATAGATCCCATAAGGTTGTCGGCTGCTGCTTGTGTCTCGTGTAGGCCGAGTTGCCCGTGGGGCTCCGAGTAATAAACCCTGCTAACCTGCGGCTCCGTAGCCGCGCGCGGCTCTTTCAGGACTCTCTTCGTGACGTTTGTTTTTATTAAGGACCACCACCACCAACGTCACCGTCTCGTATTCACAACACGAATTGCGGCTCTTGAATTAGCGAGTTTCTTCTTTTTTTTCTTACCGACTCCGAAACAAAACATCTTGACGTTTTGTTTGTCGAGCCCCTGAATAACAGCAACCACATATTCTTAGTTCTTTCGGTAAAGTCACGTTGAAGTGAAACAACAAAATAATAAAAAAAATATATAAAACAATAAAAATTCTCACGACGTTTCGACCATAACACGAACGGTCGTCTTCAGGTGTTTGTGTTATGGTCGAAACGTCGTGAGAATTTTTATTGTTTTATATATATTTTATTATTTTGTTGTTTCCCTTCAACGTGACTTTACCGAAATAACTAAGAATATGAATTACTGCAGTCACGAAAGCTTTAAATCAAAATTTAACAGCAACCACAGTTATCGCGAAGAATTTGTTTCGCCGCATAATTCTGCTGATAGCCAACTCCATTGCACTACGTTGGCCCGATTGACATGCGATGAGCAGTCTTTAAAGGGCCATTGACAGTTACGCGGTGCCGTCACAAACAGCTCCGTGACGTCAGCTCCGTGACGTCATCTGCTGGGGGCTCTTCTCTGACGCAGGGTGGGTCCACTGCTCGCTTGCGAGGTTCCTGGAATGTGAGCGCGCGTTTTGCCTTTTGACACGACGCCGATAGCACGAGTGAGCGGGTTGACCAAGAAATAAAACACCCACAGTAGCTCATGTCCAGAAAGTTGGGTTTTATTGAGATTAAGAGACTCGAACCAATTCACAAACCGAAATTAACCTGCTTACGTTCTCGAACCGAAACCGAAAACAGAACCCAGACTAAGTCCGTGTAACTGGAGTAAAAACACGTTTCGGTTACCGGTTTTAGCAAATGCTTAACAGAAGACCGACCTACTTGGATAGTATCGAATCGATTGAACCATAACCAGTTCTACCAGTTTAACACGTAGGCTTTCGCGACCAATATTATTCATAATAAAGGTTTTTGGGTTAGATCACGTTATTTATAAATGTGTCGTAACCCTCCACCACCCGACACGGCCAATCAGCAAAAAAAGTGTCACGTTGACAAAAGACAAATAATTCACTACTTTAGCCCACCGGTGTATTGAAGAGTGAATCCTCAACATTTACAGTTTGAGTACGACGTTTCGCTGGTAATTACATCCAGCATCATCGGGCAATTCGCCAGAATGGTAAAAACCTCCCTTGCTCCTGGTCTTAAATAGAGCAGCAGGGTGACGTCATCATTCAACTCATTTCAGGTGCAGTGATTTGAGGCGGAGGGGGGGGGGGTATTGTAATTATGTAATCGATTAGTAATCAGTCAATGGTTATGCTTAGTAATGAGTTGTAGATTAGTAATTAGTTGTGATGTGTGTTAGTGATTATATGCTATGTTAGTAATCCGTTAATTAGTGCGTGTTTCCCCTATGCCGCGCCGGGAGATTAGAATCAAACCGGCGACCGTCTGTGTTGTAAACCACGTGTGCGCAATCCCACACGCCCACGGATTCATGGGAGCCGTGGTTCAATTTCAATGTCCCGGGCGCTGGGAGGCTGGGCGCGCCGTGGCAATTAGACCCGGCTAGCTGGGCTTGGGGGTTGCCTGCATCTCGGGGATGGATGCCGTGGTGGGGGGGGGGCAAAGGGTTGGGTGCAGCTATGCGAGTAGCTATATTTCCCGTAATGAGCCGCTGTTCATACATCCCGACACAATGTTTGTTTGTTTGTGCCAGACTGTGTACACGAGCCGTGAAGTCAGCGCGTGCGTTTTAAAACTGGCGTTTTAAAACTGGCGTTTAAACGCGCGTCACGTGCGCCTTAATAGATGTGTCATAAATCTCGCTGGTTTTATAGTCCAAGATATTAACGTGTAAAATTACGCAGGATTCAGGTGACGACCAGAGTCACAAACTGTGAAGCGAGGGCGTCGGTGTGTGGTCACAATGGGCGTTCGATTCGTGTGTGTGTTTGTATGTACGTGCATAACAACAACTCGGCTCACATTCGTCAATAATGCTGTGACCTTAAAATGAAACACGTATAATTTGGTGATGTTTCCGAGCAATAGCCCTTCTTCATATGTTCATATGTGCTATGGAAAAGGGTCATTGCCCGAAACTTCGCCCATTTCATATATATTTTCTTTTAAGGCCACCGCGTTATAAACGAATGTGTTGAGGTTTGTGTTCCACCGTATTTCATTGTGCACCACTCCCAACGCAGCAGTAGCATCACCACAACCATGTGTTTATAAATAAATGCGTTTCGTGGATTCGTTATGCATTTGTTTGAAGTGCGCACTCAAATTCGATCATAGTTGGCATTATTATTATTAGCCAAACTAATGGGACCCACAATGTGGGCGTGACATAGTTCCTCTGCAGCAGTGGACATGGAGGACTATATAGCACTGATGATTCCTAATGCAAACGAAACTGATATGTTGTTGCGTATCTCCGTCTCACTGCTGAAGCTATTTATGTCAGGAGGTAAAATTTTGCTCACATTTATTTTGGCGGTGACCTGAAATCGGAGGACCACAATGTAGGTCTTCAGTGGCTGCTAATGGTTTCTGTATTATTCACAAAGCCTGAGTGCTCTTTGTACGCGTGTCTGTGTGTTGCTTGGAACTCCACGGTTGTCTTGTTATTACACAAAATGCTCCAGGAACGTGCATAATGAGATCTTATCTCACCGAGATAACACGGCCACAATGGTTCCCTGTGTAGCCTACGACCACTGTTACAGGGTAAGTGTTGTTAGCAGGCGCAGACTAAGTCCAAAACGGCGCGCGAGGTGGTGTCGTGGTTAGCATCACTCCAAGGTGCTAATGCTTACACACCGCAGCTAGCCACAATCGATAGAGTTGTACATCTCAGAACCCGTTCTTAGATCAATCACCCACCACAGACGGTCGGCCTTCGCTGAAAATAGTATTCACATTGCCGTTATCGCAGCACGGAGGCGCTCATCGCTGCACCACCGCTCCCCGCGCTGATGCGGTGCGTTAAGTGCGGGGAACTGACATTTCGTCCGAGAGTTGACCAACGCAGCCAGCGTGGAAGAGTAGGCCAATACACCGTCTGGAGGGGGACTCTATTTGGACTCCCTCTCAGGTGGACGCCCCGTCGCCAGCAGTTGCGTCAGCAAGCAATTTCAGTGCTGCACCTCTACCCTTTTTGTTGTTGTTGTTCACGCATCATCATGTACGTATGTATAAACGTACGTATGTTGAACTTCTTTCGCACGGTACGGAGTCAACCGTGCTAATCGGAGGGTGCAGGGGAAGGAGGACAAACTAAGCACACACGTGTGCTTATATATACACGCACGCGTGCGAGCGCGCGCACGCACACACAGACAGACACGTGTATTTTTAGCCCTTGACTTTTTTTCTGCCTCTTTAATTTCTTCCAAAAACAGGACTTTTCCCAAATGGCACGCGCTGCTTGCGCGGCGTTAACAACTTATTTTCTCTTGCGTGGCCACTGCTGGAAACGAACATAAACACTCTGATTGGCCAAGTGTGCGGGCGCACACGAATACAAAGATCCCCCGTGTATCCTTGGGGGATTTTGGGGGACAAGTACTGTTCGCGAGTATCTACGAAGGCTCTGATTGGCCAAGTGTGCGGGCGTACGCGAAGACAAAGATCCCCCGTGTAGTCTTAACATATTTTTGGGGGCAAGTGCTGTTCGCAAGTAATCTATGAAGGCTGGAACGGCACGCGAGGGATTGGGTGTGCAGCGACCCGCCCGCCCGACCGCCTGTGTCTCCCAAGTGGCGATGTTCAGACATCGCAGCAGGTACTCAAATGAGTCGACCTAGGGGACCGGTTCAGATAATCGCCACTGGTGTTGGCCGTTTTCGGGAATCGAACTCGGGTCGCCGGGTTCGTCGTGTAGCGCGCAAACCGCTGCACTACCATAATCCCCCCCCCCCCCCCCCCCATACGCGCGCGCATACAAATATCCCCCTTGTAGCCTACAGAGGCTGTTTGGGCAAGTGCTCTTATAGCGAGCACTTCACCTATGTCGGTCGGTAGCCACACACCGGGAGGTCGTGTGGCCATTCCCACGCGAGGCCGCTTTCGTCTCCGCAATGCCGACAGTTGAATACACCGCAGCAGGCACTCATTGTATGGCTTAGTCGCCAGAGGGGAGGCCCAGGACAAGGGTTCTCCAGTTCGTTGGGCTGTGGGCAGGAATTAAACTCACGATCCACGAGTCGATACCAGGTGTTTCACTTATCGGTACCACCCTAGGTGGCGTTTGATAACAATTTAAATATGAGCGGGGTTATCAAGTAGTTCACCTATTATCCAGATAAATAAATAAAATTGGTACTCGCAAAGATGCACTGCTCCCTTAGATGGTACCGAATTCATCTCTAGCCCATGGTCTCCCAGGTAGCCGAGTGCGCAGCGAGTTCACTAAGCAAAAACCCACGGCTCTCCACGCACGTGAACACATAACTCACACAGCGGCCTTTTGCAGCTACAGTCAAAAGAAAAATGTAATCTATTCCAAGCAAACGGGAACCCGATCTACTGGCACCAACTTCAACCAACCGTCGTGCTCCAACAAAAGAAAATAAAAAAAACTCAACCCTCCAGCCCTGGCACATTTTCCCCGAATGGGTGTGGAGATCGGGTTTATCCCAGGAGTGTGGAGGGGAAACAGGGGGGGTGGTGGCTTCGACTTTGATAACGCCAAAAAAAAAGAATAAAACCTCTGCTCTTATCCTCGCGGAGGAGATTTCGTGGAAGAGATAACCGAGGGAGCATTTTTTTTCTTTATTTGCGGGGTGAAAATTGTTGCAGGAGAGTAGCGATTACTTGGTAAGTCTTGCAGAGTAAATCCACGGTGTCATCATGACACGGTTGTCAACGTCTCGTCTTGACGGCCCTCAACGAAACGTGTTAGCAGAGTGCAGGGGCTTCAATTTCAGCCGGAGCTGTCCGGGGCCGAGCTCCTGAAAATATATCTATGTGGGGGTTAGAGGGACCACGACAAATATTCTGTGAGAAGTTATAACCCGGTTTACGAGAAACGTGAAACCAGAACGACACTTATCGAGACGCTTATTGGCTTAAAGGTGCGGAGGAGCGGTGGTGCAGTGGTCAGTACACTGTAACTGTCAATCCGCTTGAACTCGTCTTCATTTATTTCGACAACCAACATGGGTGGGCGAGCGATATCTGAAACTGCCCGGGCCACCAACCCGCACTGACCAGCGTGGGTGAACTATGAACAACAACAACAACAACCGCCGTTCGCCACTAAGTGGCGGTGCGTCACCACGGCGCTTGTGCCAGGCTGGGTGCACTTTGAGGCCAGGTGAAGTGTCGAAGGCTCGCCGGCAGGTTACGGAACACGCTCAGGTGCCATGGGTTGACCGACTGAGATGATTGGCAGATGCACCACCTGTGCCCTTCACTGTGCCAACTTGCTGTATTTTATCCGCCTTCGTGCCGCTCGTTGTTGTGAGCGTCGCTCCTCTGACCTCCACTATTGTTGGAGGGCGACTGCCTCCAACTGCCCAGTAGCGTCCTTCACCAACCTGCTCCTCTACAGAGGCCGATCTTGACATCGCTGGTTACCAGTCATCGGCAAGTCCACTCAGCTCCACATCCTTCTGTAACACATTAACCCATCTATTATCTAGTACGTGCTGCGCCCGTTTACCAGGCCCTCGACATCCACAGCATAGGGGCTCGTAAACCCCTCCACCTGAGCAACAATTCACACCAATTTAGCCACGGTGGAAACACCCAAGAAAAAAAAGGCTTGTGCTGGCGTATGATCAATCGACCTCCATGACCAACACAGTGTGGGAAAGAGCCCGTCATCCAGCAGTGGATCGACACGGCAGGGGGGGGGGGGGTCTGTGTTAATCGTGTGAGGTTTTTGTGTCGTTTCGCGTCAAAGGCCTCACTCGGACGCGAGTCTGACTCGCCTCGCGCCACGTGGAAGGCGGCTATGGAACGGGACAATGTAAAAAAAATACCCTCACGTTTACTTAACCCCCTAACTGCGGGTTAATCTGAACTATACCATAAAGGTATTTGGTGGCAAATTAAATGTTTTACCACTGGGAACTGTCTACTCCTTCCCCCTGTCTCCCCCACTTGACCGAGCACTGCGGTCCCATATCGGCCTTGTTAACGGGGGAGGGCAGAGGTCACACCAACAGCAGCAGGAGCAGCAGCAGCAGTAGCAGCAGCAGAGACGATGCCCATTCATGAATGCGAACTGGGATCGGTTATCAAAGTTTCCTGCTCACGGGTTTAACCCCATGCGGCCACCGCTCGGTGAAGGCAAATATACAGGGTGGCCCAAAAGTCAGGACGACGTTTCGGTTTATTTCATGTATTTTAACACTGGCATTAAACACGCGTGTAATTGATGATCGTTAAATATATATTCTTGGTTCTTTCGGTAAAGTCACGTAGAAGGGAAACAATAAAATAATAAAAATATAAAACAATAAAATTCTCACGACGTTTCGACTGCAGCACAAGGAATCATCAGAAAATGTTTTGCTGTGGTTTTCACACCTGATGATGATTGCTCGTGTTGCAGTCGAAACGTCGTGAAAATTTTATTGTTTTATATTTTTATTATTTTATTGTTTCCCTTCTACGTGACTTTACCGAAAGAACCAACAATATGAATCCCTGCAGTCACGAAAGCTTTATATCAAAATCGTTATATATGTTTCTTCTTTGTGTGGGGTCACCATACAAAACTCGACCAAGAACCCTAAATGAATTGAGACAACAAACCATAATTAATGCACGTTCAAAGATTGCACAGCTGTCTATAGTCTTAAGACGAACGAGTCTTAAATTAATTTAAAAAGAGAATGCATGTATGTATTAATGTTAATGGGTGTCAGGTTGAGTATTTGTTAAAATAAATGAAAGAGCCCGATGTGAGGTGTTAGAATAAATATAATAACCCGATGTGTCCTGACTTTTGGGCGAATCTCCATGTATAAATAAAACAAAAAGAGTGACTCAGCTAATATATTTGTTTTCCAGATCAACATCATCGACACAAGCAAACACTGGGCCGGTTTCAACCTCCTGGGTTTCATCAGCACTGTGTAGCTTGTTCAACGAATGGTGTTCAATCTACCAGCAACACTCCATAAGAATATCGACGAATATGTTGCTTCTCTTTGGTTTTCATATTAAATGTGGAGCACCGTTCACCCCCAAAAGGAATCAGGAAACACAAAACTCATTGTGAGTCGCCGTGGTGTTTCACGGGTAAGAGGGAAATACGCGCAGAACCCGCCTATTCTGTCTGTTCACAAAACAAAATCTGCTCTCGTCCATCAGCCCCATCGCCTGTCGTCCCCCAGCGATTCCACACTCAACTTCAGTTAAGTGCTTACCCTGTTGTCCACCGCTTTGTTCACTTTATTTTGCACATAACCTCAGCCCCGCCATCATCCTCTACCCCCTGCTGAGATGCTACTCCTCCCTTTCCCCCTCCCTCCTCGACCCCCACCCTTCCTAGGCCTCCTTCATTCCCTTCCTAGGCTCCCTACCCTGGGGCATACGCGTGAAGAATACCTTGAGCAAGAGGGCCCTTCTTTTCCAAGGTGCACAATGCGAGGCCACGGGGGGGTCGCTCAGGTGTGTTTACCGCGTGACTCCCCTCCTCGGCAACACAATGCGAGGCGCAAAGACAAAGATCCCCGTATAGCCTTTTAACAGATTGTTCGGGCAAGTTCCGTTTGCGAGTAGCGCCAATAAATGCCGGCACGGCACACGAGGACCGAACCCCATCGACCCCGAGTTCGATTCCCGCTCACGGGCAACATCAGTGACGATTATCTGAACCGAATGCGAAGTGCACACGTACACGCACACGCACGCGCGTGGCCCCGAGCCATCGCTGCTGACCTCACCATCGCTGCTGACCTCACCGCACAAGACAGGCGCTTTGTGTGCTGGGGCAGGCGTGTCCGCGTTGTCCGCAGCAATTATATACATACGACTCAAGACATGTGCTTTATTTATTTACTCCACGAAAATCTCACCGAGTCTCAAGACTCATTCGATAACGGGAGGATCCTTCTTCCAAACACTGGGATGTTTGGCCAAACCCATGACTGTTGTTTGGCTCTGTGGGGGACGGAAGCCGGAGTACCCGAAGAAAACCCAACTATGCACACGAGGGTGACACCCAAATGTTCGTACGGGCAGATTCGCTCATCTATCTTGATTTGAAGATTTTGTGACTGCAGGAATTACTCTTTGGTTCTTTCGGTAAAGTCACGTAGATTTTTTAAAAATAGAATACGACGTTTCGATTGCAACACAAGCAGTCATCTTTGTACTGCCATCTGCTAGCCACCCCACCGACCCTACAGTTACCCGGTATTCCCAAGCAGTCTTAGAGGCTCCCATAACTGGCTGGCTTTCTGGCTTGTCCATTGCATCTATGCAAGCATCTTGAGATGACGTTTGGCCTACAAATTCCATTAATTCTAAAGATTATATTTTGCATTCTAAGTGTTTAGAGCAGGGGTCTCCAAACCCCGGTCCGGGGGCCGGTATCGGTCCGTGGCCTGTTAGGAACCGGGCCTCACAGCAGGAGGTAAGAGCGGTGAGTCCGCGCGTGGCCCGCCAATTATTTTATTATTTACCACTTCCGTTCGCGCCTCTTTCCCGCACTGCGCAATCGTCTCAGTCACAGTGTTGGTAAGCCCACAAGCTAACCCCTAGTAGTAGGCAAAATGAGTAAAAAACAAACGTCGCTGGAGAGCTTATTTGAAAAGGGGGAAAGACCCAATGATGAACTCCCCCCCCAGGTCCGTGAAAAAAATTGTCCTCCACGAAACTGGTTCCTGGTGCTAAAAAGGTTGGGGACCGCTCGTTTAGAGTATATGGCTGCTATACATTTCCACGCGATAAGTCACTTTGTTGAGCTATCATTTGTGGGCCAGGTAGCTCCTGAAAAAAGAGCTATAATAGCTCAGTGGGCCTTCTTACCTGGTAAGATGGAATTTTTTTTTATTTAAAGCTTTCGTGACTGCAGGGATTCATATTCTTGGTTCTTTCGGTAAAGTCACGTAGAAGGGAAACAATAAAATTTGAAAAAAGTGGCGGTTATTTTTAACGTATTTTCTTGCTGTGGTTTTCACACCTGATGATGATTGCTTGTGTTGCAGTCGAAACGTCGTGAGAATTTAATTGTTTTATATTTTTATTATTTTATTGTTTCCCTTCTACGTGACTTTACCGAAAGAACCAAGAATAAGATGGAAATGGTTGAAATTTAAAGTCTAGAATTGCACGCCTTGCAATCAGGAAATACCACCGAACCTCACCGTGCCTACCGACCTGCACGTTCGACAGCACGATGAGCACCTCCCCCCCCCCCCCCGAAGCGGTGTAATCAAGGAGCTAAAACCAACACTGGAGTCTTCTCTCCTTGACAATCTTCTTCTTCTTTCGTACGGCTGATGTAGACGCAGAGCAACAACGATAATTTCACACTCACGTGGCATAAACAGATAACCGCGTCCGGAGCAGCGGGGTTGTATTGTCCTGGTCTCCTTCGTAGTTTGGTGGTTCGGGCATTACGTCGTTATACGTTGTACGGTCTGTTCTGGGTGAACAAGTCGCATACTGGAGAGTTTTAATGTTCCGTTTGTGCATCAGGTATTCGGATCGGCCGTGGTTTGTGTGGATGCGGTTTAGGGTGGACCTTCTTTCGAACTCCATACAACTCTCCAGGCTGCATCGGGGTTGAATTCATTGGCAACGACACCCGGCTACTCGCGGGAAGTTGGCGCCGTAATTGAGTGACGAAATGCCCTCTCTCGCTCCCGTCCTGCGCGACCGGGCGACGCGGTGGGGGGGGGGTAGACACGAGGTGGCGGTCGAGGCTGCAGAACCACGGACAAGAGACCCCCCCCAAGCACCCTCCCCCTGCCTCTCGGCACACACATCCCTGCAGCATGTGTGTGTAACATTCCGGATTTAAGAGATGCACTCTGAACCCCTTAATAAGACCACACTGCAATTGAGTGGTCATTCTAGGACGCTGTTAATTAGGGGGCACCACCCAATGGGGGGGGGGGGGGGGAAGGAGGGCGGTGAGCACCCACACCCTTCTATGCAAATTTTCCGTCAGTGGCGTGAGACTAAGAGCAGACGGACTTTGGAAGTCAGGTATCGACTGTGCTACCGACGATCTGGGATTTGGGCACGACAATACCAGCGCAATTTTAACGCGCACAATATTTCATGGACACGATGACCGTGGACTCCCGATGCGCGGAGCCAAGCTCCGTGTCAAGCCAAAGCCAGGCGAGGGTCATTTAAGCGTCGATTAAAAGGCGGTGTCGTTTGAACGCCGCCGCGATTGTGCAGCGGGATGATGACGATGGTGGTGGTGGATGAGGGGTGGCGGCCGCGTTCCTGACGGCCGCCGCGGAAGGAGCGAGGGCCGGCAGTGACGGCGCCTGCTCCTTAGTCTGTGGAGAGGAAGAGGCGGTTGGGAGTCACGCAGCCGCTGCGTAGAGTTCCACCGTGTGCCGTAGTGCGGGGTGACAGCAGCGGAGAGATACACGGTGGACAAGCCCAAAGTCGAGGCGCGGTGTCAAGAGGTAGCTGGCGATCTGAATGTGGGCAACAGGGAGGCAAATGTCGGAAGCGATGGCGCGCTGCAGTGGCTTTCGCGCGAATCGCCCGCGGTTGCGTCGAAATTGAACGCCCCAGATACCACCCAGACAAATCAAAGGCAGAAATGCTAATGCAGTAAACACAGTTTATGCTGTGTGATACGGTATTTATAGCCAACGATCTACAAATCACGATTATCTCACACTCATGCCAAGTGTTTGTTGTGGCAGTTCAATGCATGGGCAGTGATGGTGGTATTTGAATGTGTGCATTCATGGTTCATAGCACATCACTGTTTGTTTAACTAAACATCTGAGAAGGCTGCAACAAAAAAAAACACGATCCGAGAATGCTCCGTATTAAAATAACTCTATATTGACGGTAAACACCCCACCCCGCCTCCAAAGCCTACTTGAATAATACACAACAGCTGTCGTAAAGGTCATACATGTATTATCATTAAGTACGCGTAGCACCAAATGTAGACATCGATCCATTCCACGGCATCATTTACACTCCCTTAACATGCTCCAAGTCACAAACACGTCTTGTTCGTTTGCCTTGCGGTTTTATTGGACAGCCCTGTTCCTGCATTCAAGCATGTGCTCATTCCTGAGAATGATAAAATAAAAAAAACCTCTTCAACAAAGAGCGAATGTAAAAATGAAATGCGGCCCGCTGACAGGCCATTTACCAGTTGTTCTACATCGGCAAAGCATCTCTATTGTGGAGAGGGCCACATAAAATACGCGCTGTCTCCCAAATGCTCAGCTGAACGTCCACGCGTACACATTTCCGACCGCGTAATCGCAGCGCACCAGCAGCAAGGTCGACGCAGCTCAATTTTGCTGTGCGGCCGAGCGAGGGGCAACTTCGATGCAAGAAGCGCCTTTTCGTCGCAAGCGCGCGTGAACGTTGTTGTAAGCGAGCGCCCCTTGCGAAGAGAGATTACAAGACACCCTCCAGACAGAGTTGCCAAGCCACTGCGCCCCCCCCCTCCTCCCCCCATACTAGGAGTGTGCGAGTCAGCGAAAAATATAAGTTACCGCGACCCCTGCGTTATTGCAAAGAGAAAGGAAAACAGCCAAGCAGTCGACTGCAAAAGAAAACGACGCTGCTTTGACGGAACACGCACAAAAAAAGTACAGAACTGTTCATTCGTAGCTTAAACATTGCTGGAGTGTGCTGTGTTTTGGGTTTGTGCGTTTTCATATGCAGTTAGTGCACACTTTCACGATTTTATTTAAAGCTAATTATTTCATTGAAATGATTGACAGCACCATAGGAGCATGCGTGTTTGTATGAGGCTTAGCTTAATGTAGCCTCCCACACTTGTTTTAACATTTATCTTTGTACTTTTATCAATTTATGTTCATTATCAATATAAAAACAAATTACATCGGGGGGAATAGATTTTCAACTGCATTTGCCAAAATGCGGCAGCGAACACGTTGCAAAATAATCGAAATGTGTTTTAGGGAATGCATATATGTGTAATCACACATTTCCAAAATAATAAATAAGCATCGACACTTCAATATAAGCTCATTGCAAAGCTATCAACAAAATCTGCGGTAAACCTATGAACAGGGAACACAGATTGCCACATAAATGAATTAGCTTCGACTTAGCGGATATATAAATCTAAGAGGAATTGCACATATGCTCCAAGCACTATAGTAAGAGAAGAGCACCCAACAGCGAGTGGAGACGTAGCACAACTACAAGTAACACAAGTTTAAGGTGCCAACACCCGAAGATAAACTTGGTTTATGAAACTAATTTTTTTTCTGACATTTAATGGCTCGGTACAAGGAGGCCTGGTCCTCAATGTTTACTGGAAAGTGACTGCTAGACTTGGAATGTCAATTGTGGCTTTTTTTTTTAAGTAGATTCCGTTCAAATAAATGTGACTGTGTTCAAGTGGAGTCTTAAACATCGCGCTGAAGTGACGATAAAGTGAGTTGAGGGTCAGCGTTGAATAGGGATCTTATTAGCAACAAGGCCCGGGGTAGCAGTATGAAATACCACTACCACCACCACCCAGTTTAAACGTTCCTGTTTTCATCACTGATCTGGCTCTTTAAAGCTACTGAACACACCACCTGCGGTAAATACAAACATAACTTTATTTAATCAGGGCTGCGCTAACAGCAACCAGACATGGGCACTTGGGTTTCCTGCGTGGGCTACTCGGCAGAGGGATTCTTTCTTTTGGCAGAGTTACGAATACAACACAGTGCAACGATTGTGAAAAATTACACTGTGCCTTGCTTCTTCAAAATAAAAATGGTGACCTAAGTTCAATGAGTGCCAACACGCGATTCACATGAACTAGGCAACCGTTTTGGATGGAAAGTGGTAGCGTTGGTTGTGTCGGGCATCTGCCTATACGACTATTCCACAGCGAATCCATGGATGAGGGCACAGTGTTGGGTGTAGCAGCATGAAGCATGCGTGAGCTCAACAGTGCAGTAATCACATTTGTGCGGTTGGCCGTTTAAACTTTAGTAACACGTTCCCAGAGTTTGTTAGCAGGACAAACTATATATATATTTCAAGCATTATGTAATCAGCCTCACCAGATCACAAGGGCAGAGACACAAAATGTAGACTCACAGGACCAACTAAACCCTGTTGTCGTCAATAATTACATCCGGTATCAAGGACTGGAGTCAACTTACCACCGATACAGAGAACTGGCATGAAATCGCAGCTTTCTGTGCTGGGCGAGTGAGACTCAGTGACCACCGTGTGGTCAGCCTTAGGCGCGCGCAAAAACTACAACAGACCATGGAATGTACGTTCTTGCCCATTGTCTCTGAAAAAAAGTTGGGACAATAAACTGGCTTGCTAGCCCTAAAATTGCCATTTTGTTGGGAGCTGTCCAACACGTAGATTCGAAGGATCAACCAAGTTTGTATACACACTTTTAAAAATATAATTGTGACTATATGTGAAATATTATTCCAATTTGGACCTGTTAAAGGTAGCAGGCAGTCAGCTGTCTGACAGTGTGCGCCTTATGACAATATAAACTCTTACTTTTTAACATTAGAAGCAAATAATTGTCCTCTTAAACTGAACACGGATGGTGTAAATAATGTTTGGTTAACACTTGGGGCCAGGAACCACGCAAAGGTGGAACTCAAATAAGAAACGTTTAAATCTTGGCAAAGGAAATGAACATGGTGGGAATGTTAATATACGAACACTTGACACTGCCATATATATTAACAAGCACACACAAACACACACACACCTGTGTCGGCGCGTCTTTGTATATATATATCATTTATACAGTACTAATTTTGCATGCTAAATAAAAACACCGCTATATTTCTAGGAGACGACGATGGTTAGCAGCGAGACCCGGGCGAAGGGCGGCTGCCGGAGAGGAGTGCTGGAAGCCTCGGGTGGGCAGGCGAGCAAATTTGCAGTTTGGGAGTGGGTGACGCTTAGAGAAGCCCTCTCTAACCACGGGCGGCCAACGTCTGCGCCACGGGGCCGGTCGGCGCCCCCCCTCCCGAGGGGCCGAATCTCGGCAGGTAGAGGCCAAACTTGCTCTCGACGCCGGCCAGCGTCGCGGTGGCCAGGCGGTAGCCCCCAATGTGGTCCGCGCTGGTCGGGGGCAGCGAGGAGATGCGGGACTTGGGCACGGGCTGTGATCCAGCGGGCTTGCTGCTCGCGCACATTCACACACGCAGGACGCCGCGTTCGGGAATGCCATTGTAATAATAATAATGATAATTGTTTACAGTCGACTGTCAATCCACTGCTGGAGGAGGAGCATACCCAGGGGTTAATTACACCATACTTCACCATGCTGGCCGAGTGTGGGTTTGGCAAAGGGAGAGGGGGGGGAGGGGAAGGCAGCACCGATTCGAATCATTTCACTCGCCACTTATGAAAGCCGTTGCCGCGAATCTCAACTCGGGCCGCCGCCGCCGCCACGTTCAACGATATGAGGACGCACGCTCGCAAGTGCACACCGGGTGCGTGTCTGGCACCAACGGCACAAACCATTGCGGGTGAGCCTCACGGTGTCATGTGTGCGCCAATGGGCATGGTGAGCGTAGGCACAACGCCAAGTTCCATGACGCATCGTAGACAAGGTGCGTGTCCCCCCCAACCCCCCCCCGCACAATGCCTGCGAGAGAACCAGTGGCCGAATAGCCATCGCGCACACCACTTACGCACGCCACTCATTGTGCCCGCCGTCTTGCTTTGCATGGCGACAATTGAATGGGGGGATTTTCGAGAAGAGAATAAACAAAATTTTTTTTTGCCAAGGTGGTGTTTTTTTTTTCATTTTTTCCGATGAGCAGTCTCCTCTGGAACGCCGAGCCTCACCTGCCGCCGAAGTCGACGTTAAGCCAGCGCTGCAGCAGCTCGTACGTGAGGAGGGTGACTCCGAACTGCGGCGAGGAGCGGCACACGCGGGCTGGGGAGTGGTAAGGGGGCGGCAGCAAAATGCGCCGTGCGGCGAGCGCGTCACAACAGCCCCTTACCGTGCAATCTACTTGTTAGAATAACTTGTCCCGCAAGTGAACGGCCCTCAATAACAACCATTACATACATTAAGCGGGCCTGAAAGATTGAACAACAAAAAAAAGGGATTCCATATCGAGAGGAAGAAATAAAATAAAATGTGCAAAATACAAATGAAATGACTTCTCTTCCTTCGTATGGCCGATGCAGATGCAGAGCAGCAACTACAATTTCACATTCAGATGGTCAAGCCAGATAACCGGGTCAGGAGCAGCAGGAGTGTGTATCACCGTTATGTCTCATTTGTATTTGTGGATCGGGTATTGCGTCGTTATACGTTGTATGATGTGTTCTGGATGACCACGTTGCACACTGGAGTTTAAAATTTTCCTGGATGACCGCAGTTAGTGGCACTGCTCGTATGCGAGTGCTGTGAGGGCACAATCAGGGGGGGGGGTGGGCCTTCCCTCAGGAGTCCTGACTTACCCCCGGCCCCCTTCCAGAGTGCCCGTGGACCTTCCTCGTGCAGGATCTTGGCGAAGCAGTCGACAACGCCGGTGTAGGTGGTTTGGCCGGCGCGTGCCGCCACCTGCAGCCGCGTCTTGATGACGTCGGCCGGTGTGACGAGTGACGCGGCCGGCATGCCTGTGCGAGCACAGCACCGGCTCGGAAAGGTTAAGGAGAGGAAGGGCTCATTGTGCCGGCCGCATCCAAGGTGTCGCGATTAATAAATAATCCTCAATTTAGGAGAGGTCTATTTACGTACCCCATCGAAAAACAAAGAACAAGGCAAAGCACATAATAATAGGGTTTTTCCCCTTTTTTCTTGCAACAAAACTGAAACCTTTTTACAAGGATTCATGTCTGCATTAACCACAATACCTGCAGTCAAAATGCCAAAAAAAACACACTTTGATAATATATGCATTGTCCTTGAAACTGATTGGTCCACACCAAGGGACAGTTTTCTTTTGAGCCTCGACCCAATTGGTGCTCGACCAGATGACGCCAAAAGGCGTACGCCAATTGGTCGAACACCAATTGGTCGAGCACCAATTGGTCGAGCACCAATTGGTCGAGCACCAATTGGTCGAGCACCAATTGGTCGAGCACCAATTGGTCGAGCACCAATTGGTCGAGCACCAATTGGTCGAGCACCAATTGGCGTACGCCTTTTGGCATCATCTGGTCGAGCACCAATTGGGTCGAGGCTCAAAAGAAAGCCGTCCCTTCGTGTGGACCAATCAGTTTTAAGGACAATGCATATATTATCATAGTATGTTTTTTGTTTGCATTTTGACTGCAGGTATTGTGGTTAATGCAGTAACATGAATCCTCGTCAAAAGGTTTCAGTTTTGTTGCCAGAAAAAAGAGGAAAAACCCTATTATTACATTTTGGTACTGGCAAAGGAGGTCTAATGATGAAGGCAAAGCACAATTGAATGCCATGGCACGGAATCACGACATCGCCAAGTATGAAAGTGTAGATATACGAATATGACGGTGGTCGATTATTGGAGGCGGAATTTTTCGGGAAATAATGCTGTCCACGTTACTCGTATTTTTAGGTGGCGCGAAACATCTTTAGATGATTTTATATCTTTAGAGGATGTTAAGCAAGCTGATACTCCGACTAGCACGGTTGGTTACGTATGGTAGGAAAGAAGTTCAACATACAGTGAGGGAAAAAAGTATTTGTTCCCCTGCTGATTTTGTAGGTTTGCCCACTGACAAAGAAATGATCAGTATATAATTTTAATGGTAGGTTTATTTGAACAGTGAGAGACAGAATAACAACAAAAATCCAGAAAAACGCATGTCAAAAATGTTATAAATTGATTTTCATTTTAATGAGGGAAATAAGTATTTGACCCCTCTGCAAAACATGACTTAGTACTTGGTGGCAAAACCCTTGTTGGCAATCACAGAGGTCAGACGTTTCTTGTAGTTGGCCACCAGGTTTGCACACATCTCAGGAGGGATTTTGTCCCAGTCCTCTTTGCAGATCTTCTCCAAGTCATTAAGGTTGCGAGGCTGACGTTTGGCAACTCAAACCTTCGGCTCCCTCCACAGATTTTCTATGGGATTAAGGTCTGGAGACTGGCTAGGCCACTCCAGGACCTTAATGTGCTTCTTCTTGAGCCACTCCTTTGTTGCCTTGGCCGTGTGTTTTGGGTCATTGTCATGCTGGAATACCCATCCACGACCCATTTTCAATGCCCTGGCTGAGGGAAGGAGGTTCTCACCCAAGATTTGACGGTACATGGCCCCGTCCATCGTCCCTTTGATGCGGTGAAGTTGTCCAGTCCCCTTAGCTCGAAAAACACCCCCAAAGCATAATGTTTCCACCTCCATGTTTGACGGTGGGGATGGTGTTCTTGGGGTCATAGGCAGCATTCCTCCTTCTCCAAACACGGCGAGTTGAGTTGATGCCAAAGAGCTCCATTTTGGTCTCATCTGACCACAACACTTTCACCCAGTTGTCCTCTGAATCATTCAGATGTTCATTGGCAAACTTCAGACGGGCATGTATATGTGCTTTCTTGAGCAGGGGGACCTTGCGGGCGCTGCAGAATTTCAGTCCTTCATGGCGTAGTGTGTTACCAATTGTTTTCTTGGTGACTATAGTCCCAGCTGCCTTGAGATCATTGGCAATATTCTCCCGTGTAGTTCTGGGCTGATTCCTCACCGTTCTCATGATCATTGCAACTCCACGAGGTGAGATATTGCATGGAGCCCCAGGCCGAGGGAGATTGATAGTTCTTTTGTGTTTCTTCCATTGCGAATAATCGCACCAACTGTTGTCACCTTCTCACCAAGCTGCTTGGCAATGGTCTTGTAGCCCATTCCAGCCATGTGTAGGTCTACAATCTTGTCCCTGACATCCTTGGAGAGCTCTTTGGTCTTGGCCATGGTGGAGAGTTTGTAATCTTATTGATTGATTTCTTCTGTGGACAGGTGTCTTTTAAACAGGTAACAAGCTGAGATTAGGAGCACTCCCTTTAAGAGCGTGCTCCTAATCTCAGCTCGTTACCTGTATAAAAGACACCTGGGAGCCAGAAATCTTTCTTATTGGGAAGGGGTCAAATACTTATTTCGCTCATTAAAATGCAAATCAATTTATAACATTTTTGACATGTTTTTTCTGGATTTTGTTGTTGTTATTCTGTCTCTCACTGTTCAAATAAACCTACCATTAAAATTAGACTGATAATTTCTTTGTCAGTGGGCAAACGTACAAAATGAGCAGGAGATCAAATACTTTTTTCCCTCACTGTATATACATTATATTTTGATTTAAAGCTTTCGTGACTGCAGGGATTCATATTCTTGGTTCTTTCGGTAAAGTCACGTAGAAGGGAAACAATAAAATAATAAAAATATAAAACAATAAAATTCTCACGACGTTTCGACTGCAACACAAGCAATCACCATCAGGTGTGAAAACCACAGCAAGAAAATTTGAAAAAAGTGGCGTTTTTTTAAATAATCGCCACTTTTTTCAAATTTTCTTGCTGTGGTTTTCACACCTGATGATGATTGCTTGTGTTGCAGTCGAAACGTCGTGAGAATTTTATTGTTTGATATTTCTATTATTTTGTTTCCCTTCTACGTGACTTTACCGAAAGAACCAAGAATACACATACATTATGTTATTGGTATAGTTGAACTTGAGTTCCTACATCGACGTGAGCGTGAGACTGCTGCTGTCAGCCCGGGAATGCGGGGAGGGGTGTGGGGAGCAGGTGACCCACCAGCTATGGCTCCCGAGGTCAGCAGCTGGAGCGGCCCCACGCGCCCGTTTTCGTCAGCCATCAAGCTCTTGGTGTGCGCGTACACGGGGAAGTATATGGCCGAGAAGGGGATGTCGCGCAAGAAGCATGCCTTGGCGCCCTGCAGACCGCCCAGAGAGGATGTTCAACGCCCCGGGGGGCAAGAGGCACCGTTCACCGCAAGACCTCCTTGTCTAAGCGGGAGAGGGGTCGTCCAAGCGGCCCGGCCCCGATGTCATTAAGGAAACCTTGCAGAGCCCCCCCGGCTTCTGGGATTTGCATTCGTTGCATCTGAGCATCGCTGACCCCAACTGCTGCAATTCTGGATGTAAATATAAAGGGACTAGAGTCGGATGAAAAATCACCGTGAAGTGAAAGTGTTTTGCATTCAGAGCTGCTGGAGCTGCTCTATTTTTAATCAGTGTCAGAGACCTCTAATGACCTAATGACTCCAAACAGAACCAGAGACAGTTCTGCAGAGGAAGTTGGGGGGGTGGGGGTGGGTTTGCCCAAGAGGAAACCCCTGGCTTGACCCCAAATTTCCGTGCCATTTGGGACGTGGTCACAGACTGCAGGAAACCAACCATCAGAGGCCAGGGGTTTCGGGCTGTCTGCAACGGATGCCTATGTGGAAGTGCTGTTTACTGATGGCATGGATTAGCAGGGGAGGGGGGGGGGTCCAGACACAAACTACTGTTTTCTCCATACACATGGGCAGGGCCACAGGACTTGTTTGTGGTGGTCAGGCACCGTAACCGCTCAGACTAGCCCCAAAAATTTCCCGCACGCTCACCCCCTCGAGTGTTCCAGTCGCAGACGCGATCACAACATTGCCGCATGAAAGCTAAAGAACGTTTACAAATAGCACAGTTAACACCGTGTTCTGTTACAATCAGTCCGATCAGACCAACAAACAATTCAGATATCCGTTTCACGATGAAAATGCGCTTGTGTACTTTACAAGCATCAAAGTCCGATTTACAAAATCAACTAACAACTGGCTGTCAATCAGGCCACCCTGCACGTAAACCTCTACACTTAAACTTGTCCCGCCATAAGTAAATGCTAAAGCAATACGACTCTTAACAAAAGCGTATGATCTTGAAATGAGACTCTCTTGAGTATTGTTTTTTCTTTAACGAAACATCAGTTAAACCACAACTCTTTCCGAGCAAAGTGATGATCTTGATTGACTAAGAATGTGGAAAACAGTGATGGAGATGGACATTTCAAGCCGTATGGTGCAAGTCCTATATTCTTTGTTGGTTTCATTCTACATTTGTATTCCTAATTTATCGGACAAGCAACTATTCAACAAGCCTAAAAAATGAGCAAGTTTGGAATCTGATAATACATAGAGATCAGATAATGCACATTTACAAATAAAATGTAACAAAAGCTGACATGTGCAGAGATGCATGGATGGCTGTGCATGCTTGGATTTATACTAAGAGACAGAGAGGAATTAATGGATCAGAAAACATTTGTAAGTTAGAGACATCATTTTGACCGTACAGAAAACGCCGTGGGATTGGGCAGGCAACATCGCTGGCAGGGATGGCGACCAGCTGCTGAGACTAACAACTTGGCAACCAAAGGTGAGAATACTCCCAAGAGGTCATCCACCAGCAAGATGAAGCGATAAAATAACCTCTTGTGCAGGCGCTACCCAACAGCATTGTTAAATCGTCACGAGGCGGCGGACGGCTTGGAAGAGGCCTCCATTCAGCAGTGGACAGAACGTGGTGGCTGCTGCTGCTGCTGCTGCTGGTCGATAACGATAACCATGAGCCGAGGGACCACAGCTGACCGCGTGGTGGCGGGGGGCCACCCACCTTGTAGAGGCCCAGGAAGCCCAGGTCACGGAGAACATTGAGCGCGCTGACGCGCGGGCCCGTTGTGATCTCTCCGGCCACCTGCAGCCGAATTTTCACGATCTCCAGCGGGTTGGTGAAGATCACCTGGGAGCCGCCGGCCTGCACGGTAATGAGGACTTTAGCAAACGGCGACCGGCAGACGCGTAAACGGTCCGTTGCCATTCGTGAAACTAACAAAGGTTTGTACAGTCTTGCAGGCTGGAAAGTTCACAAAAGAAGAATGGAGAGGTGCAAGTTTAGAATTACACTGAAAAACGTAGAGACTAATGCGTGGATTAGGGAACATTATGGAATTATATTCACTTCGATATATTCTATTCGCTGTTAATAAAAGTGGGCTCGGGTAGGACACATCGCGAGAAGGGTTGATGGTCGTTGGTCGAGACTAGCGGTGGAGTGGCAGCCAAAGGAGGGAAACATGTCGGAGTGGAACATCAAACAAGGATATGTAGCGGTGAGATCAGCCCGTGTGCAGAAGGCAGATGGATTTTTGCATTGCAAGAGCATGAGACGTAATTAGAATATATTCTTATACTTGTGACACGTGTCATATTGTACGTGCATGAAAGAATATTCCATCACGTAAGCGTACTGCACAATGAACCTGACAACCAGGTTCACGGTCATACACGGCATATATAATCGGTCCATTCCAAAGCCAAATACTCATGACATAACTGTGTCAATCTTCAAATATAGCAGGACCCTCCTGGAAATGTCTTGAGACTCAAGTGAGGCATTCCTGGGTAAACTAAGGACATTATTATAATTATTATTTTTGGGGTGGAGTGGTGGCGTAGTGGTTAACGCACTACGTTATGAACCTGGTGACCTCAATTCAATTCCCGGCCATGGGCTCACAACACCGGCGAGCGATATCTGAAACGGCGCTGGGCGCCACCCCCCTTCACTAATCGCGCTGATCAGCGGAGTGAGGTACGGTCAAACAACCCCCTTGAACGACACGGTGTGGTGGAGGGGAGGGCATTCACCCAGCATCGGACTGACAATGCTGTAAAAGTTGCAGGTACGTTTCGGCTAATGCCACAAAACGGGACTGTAAAAAAGAGAGACGGGACAAACGGAAAACATCACAAGTGAAATTGACCGTCGAATACAATCACAAGCTCAAATCGTGGGTGAACCCTTCAGCGAATCGCTCGGCAAGCACCCCTGCCTGTACACATTCATACGCTGCCAATGCCAGACTGTGGGCCAAAGGCACATGCCGGAGGAAGACAGATTTTGTGAATATTTACCGTAGAAATAAACAAAATCGGCAACAAGGATTTGACCGTTTTTTTCGCTTCACGTAGCGTTAGAAACAAACAACCTTTTTAACGGGCATGTGAATCGGGGCCCTGTGAGGTTTAACTGTTAAACAATGATATGCAATTTAATCCCATGTAATTACAAATTAGTTGTCAGTCCTAAACTGTTAAGAAAAAAATGGAAGTGAGAGGTTTTAGACAGGCCTGCTTTATTGCTTTTAAGGCAAGGAATGTATTCATGCTTTTGCAGGATTCTCTACTAATTATATTTTCAGAACTAGCATTTTTTTCTCCACGATGTTTAATTTATAAATGCATCACTATGGTTTTTTTTTGTTTAAATGAAGGGAACAGTTTTATTTAATCAACACACGAAGCAAAGTTCATTTAAAGGTTAAAATCCACCGACAACATTATGTTGAGGAACGATTTAGAGTTCATGTGAAATATGATAACCCCCTCTTAGCCCCTGCTCCACACCGGGGCGTACAATGTCCCTCTTCACGAGCCCACGCTGTGAAACGACAAAGGGGTACATTTTTGGGGACAGGCGGCAAAGTTGCTTTAACCAGCCCAATACCCTCACGCTTAATTAAAAATTAAACCCAGTGACAAGCTCATCACATCATCAATTAGTTAGAGAAAAGCCCCCCCCCTCCCCGCCCTGCATTGCCTGGAGGCTTCGAGCTGCCTCTGCCATTCCATCCACCTTACATCAGCAGGTGATGACAGGTGACCAGATTCCAGGGGCATGCACACACAGACACGACGGCTGCCGGAGGCTATGGGTGGTGGTGGGGAGGAGGAGGAGGAAAGAGCAGAGAGCTACAGAGAGGTTGGCAGGGGTTTGGCCCGACAGGTCCACCACACCTCCCATTGAACACACAGGTGGACCCCCAGGTTACAAAGGGAGCCAGGGTCCCTGGCACCAACCGCTGGGAAAATAACACCTGTCTACGATCACTCCCCGAGCAGGCTAAGCCAGTGTCTGCCTGGCTGCTCCCTACCTTCCAGTACGCTCCTGGACAAACTGCCACGACCACCCCCCCACCACCATCCCCGGAGGTCAGAGGGTGTGCCCCCTGTCACCCGATTACGGCTGCGGCCAGAAGACCTTTCAGTCACTGCCTTCGCTCTCAGATTTTACCCATCATGCTCTGCTGAATGATGGGCTGCATTGACAGGGGTACCCGAGTGTGGCATTTGTGGCATTCTCTACCTGGGTGTGATTTACTATGGGACGACAGAGATGAGATCACGCACAGAGAGAACAATAGGGCTATCAAGAGTTAAATCAGGTCTGTGATGCAGAAATGAACAACGCTATAACAATGTTGCCTTCGACCAAATTACCTGGAATATGACCGATCGTGTCAGCTCTTGGACACAAAGCTAGCTTGTTAGTCTGGTTAGTTCTTGGATGGGCAAACACCATGCATGCCAGGTTGTCATAGGTGGTTGTGAGGCAACGTGGTGGACAGCAAGGAGGCAGTGCAGCAAAATACATTTTGTGGTGTACTTTCTATGCTACCCGCCTTCATTAGTCAGCACTGACCAGCTCGGTGAGTATAACCCCAACGTGGCATGGGGAACAATTGACAAAACGGACTGTGGATGATGTACACAACAATGTTTATTCTGAGTTGATGGACATTACCTATGCGCATGCAAATGCACAATATAAATCAATGATAAGTTTTGGATGACTAAAACATGTTTTACATTTTCCGATGTAAAAAACCGCACCGATACTACATTTGATTTATTTTTATTGGAACAGAATTAATGGGGGAGGGGGGGGGCACATTGCAAAAATTCCAAGGCTAGAATTATTTTCTGAGCCTAAACAAATGACAAGGTGAGGAGCCCACAGCCCCACCAGCTCTCAGGAATCGCTCTCTTTTGTTTAAACTGCTGTTTCCAGGGCACCCACCCTGCTCACAGGGGTGGAGGAGGAGGGCCAAGGGAAGGTTAAAACGAGGAACACCCGATACTTACACAGCCTCCAGCAATGATTTCCGCGATCAAAGGGATGGAGCTGTCCTTCTTCGTGAATTTGTCCCTCACCAAGTCGTTCACCTGGAAAACACGCCGAGGCGACCGTTCGCTTATTGCCTTAACAGTTTCGCCTAAGCGTAATTCATCAGCCACCGAGTGCGCTCGCCGGTCAACATCGTGTCCCCCCCTTTAAACCGTCGTTTTGGCCACGGGCTGTCGTTAGAGCTGGCGTTACTCGCACGCTCAAAATGTAATGGCACCAGAAATGTATTTAGCTGTTTTGATAACAACGCCAAAGAGGGGATTTGTGCACGTACAAACGTGTGTGTAAGAATGCCATGAATTGCGATCGCTTTGTTTCATACACACCCTTTAATGAGTTATTGCATCGCAAAAGCACTTGTAACAGGATTCTTAAAATAAAATACCATTTCAATTTAAAACAGTTTCTCTATTGCTCTGAGCAAAGCCAATGACATTTGACGAGACGCGAACGTTGCTTTTGGCAAAAATCCCAGCGACATAATTTGCTTAAGTGAGATGTGTATTGCTTTTGCATGGCAAATACATTCCTGTGTGGTCTTCTGGGTTATGCAGCGAGTGTTGAGCATATATATGTCCTCGCACACGTTCGCCCACTCGAGGGTTCTCGCAGTAGAAGCATGGCAGAAATCTTGAGGCAAGAAATTCTCCACACATGCAGCCCGAGCCGGGAGACCTCACTTGGACAACGCAAAGGCCTGTGTGCGAAGCTAAGCGAAGGGTTTGCACAGCCAGGCGATGGGAAGTGTCGTTACTCACAGTGAGCTTGATGGCTTTTTCGGGCGCCACGCCAAGCAACTGAGGAATCAGACCTAAAGATGACACAGACACGCAAATGGAAACGGTATTCCCTCGCTATTCGCGATGAGGGATGCGTTCCGGAGACGCTCGTGAACAGCAAATTTTGCGGATAATGATATCGGCACTTTTTTTTAATTAATTACCTCAAATAATCTTCTTGGTTCTTTCGGTAAAGTGACTTTACCGAAAGAACCAAGAAGATGAATCCCTGCAGTCACGAAAGCTTTAAATCGATACCTTAAATAAGTACGTAAATAAGCTTTTTCTCTCATTACTTTCTCGCATCACATTTTCTCTCATCACTCTTCTCTCTTGATGCGGGAGTGTTGTTCCAGTTGTGATTCACAGGTAGCCAAAATCACGGAAAGCAAGTTTGTGAATAACAAGGGAACACTGTCATTTAACGTGTGTGGTCGACATGTTGGACTTCGTTATGATATTGACAGATGAAAACACTCAACATTATTGCTGTGATTTTTTTGTAAGGTCATTTTCAACGTTCATCGTAAACGTCTCCCGCATTTCGATAGAAAACTAAACATTGGGGTTTGACAGGGCATCCAAGGAGTTTAGTACGCACGGGCAAAAACACACTCTTGTGCTCAAAAGGTGCGCGTGTACGAACAGGGACAAATCTATTGCCCGGGAAAGTTTGACAGCAGAAACGTGCTTGACGAGACACCGGATGCAAAGGGTGTCCCCCTGGGATTGCGTAAAAAAAAAAACACCACCCAGAATCCTGTACACCAATTAAACCGGATTGTAGCCTGAAGAACGCTAACACACAACATCACCTTCGGTATAGTGGACTGAATGGGGGGAAAAGTAAACCGGTTCTGCCCAGTTGATCGGCTCGCTGGGAAGCAATGGGGGAAAGTGAATGAGTGGTGGGTGTAAATAAACCGTGTGCAGCCACACACAGACACGAGCGCGTGAGCGTAAAAAAAGCAAAAAAGAATCGGGAGGACAGACAGTCGCCTCTTGTGCCCCCTGTTTCAGGACTTCCTCCCGGGTGTTTTTTTGCCCCACGTCACGGCTACCCGGAGCACAACGGCAAAGGTGAGTGCGTGGCGACCCGTGGCAGGCATGCCGCCTGGCCCCCAGACGCTCGCCCGCCTGTCCATCACCTGTAACCCATCCCCGACGTGATAACGATTGCAACGGATGTGCGGGATACCCATCCCCAGCGCCCCCCGCCCCCCCCCCGTCGCATTCAGTAGATGGCGCTGTAATCATCAAATGGGGATTTCGGGTTTTTTGTTCTTTATAATCTCCCTCACCCCCTCCCATCTACATTTTCATCATAAACTTCGACTCGCCCACCTCCCCCCAATCCTTCTCCTCTCACTACCCCCCCCCACCCCACACCCACACACACAGGCGTTTGGCCAAGGGATACAAGATGAAGCATTTATAGCGTGCTTCTCTGTGCCAAGCTTTGCTGAGTGTATATTCCCAGAGTGAGGCAGAAACAGAAGGTGGGGGATGTGGGGAAGCCAAGTGTAAGATGCATTGGGGTTTGGCTACTTCTCTCTCTCTCTCTCATTCCTTCCTGCCTCTCCTCACCTTCTACCCGCATGCTGAAAAATACGCAAAGCTTACACAAATCACGGGGAGCTTTTGATTCATTTCAATCCGATGCGCAATTTGGTGACCGAATCTATAACTCTAGCCAAGTCACCCGGAATGCACCCAACCTCATCAGATCTCAGGAGCCAAGGAAGAGTTGAGCCTGGACAGTGCTGGTTATGGGTGACCACCATTCACAAACAGGTTATCGTAGGGCGTGCGGGCTACGTGGTGGGCACCAGAGCACAGAAGAGAGAAAAAATCCATCCATTGTACTGTACTTACGAGCTTCCAAATTCATGCTCAGCGACTGCACAACCCACACGGATCCGCGTGGTTAAGCACGCTCAAACAACCCTCACGACCCTCACGGCGTGGGTGGGAGGCCCTCAATCCAGCAGTGTAATTTACAAAAGGGCTCCGCATTCAAGTTGATTGTGTTCAACCAAGTGCCAGCGAGAATTCAAAAGAGACCAGGATCGTACATACGTGTGTACGCTAAACCTATTTCGCAGCGAAAGTAGCCAACCGTGCCAATTCAAGGTCTCATTTGCACGAGCGCGTGGGTCACCCGTGCATCAGAGGATGGGTTGCGTGGAATTGTAGCGGGCGCGCGGCACACGCAGGGCTGCCTTGCGAGGCGGATGGGCAAGGGGGCGGCGGCGGCGGCGGCGGCGGTGGTGGGGGGGGATTGGCGCGGGGGGGGGGGGGATTGGGGGGCTGCTGCTCACCGCGGTAGAGGCCGAAGACGCTCTCGTAGCGCACGACCTTCTTGAAGCAGTCGAAGCTGTTCTTGTACATGAGCTCGCCCACGAAGGAGCCCGACGAGCGCTGGTTCTGCATGCGCGTCTTCACCAGGTCGATGGGGTACACCGCCGTGGCGCCCACAGCTGGGGCGCGATGCCGCACCGCCGCGAGGCATCGCCAGGACCGAGGGGAGGGGTACGAGGGTACGATCAAGTGGGGGGAAGGGAGGGGAGGGGAGGTGGGGGGGGGGGGCAAGACGTGTTGTGAGAAAAACAAGGCACGGGGGGTTAGAGAGCAGAGAAGAGGTGGAGAAGGGGCGACACTGGCGGGACAAGAGGAGTGCATGGGCACAAAGAGGAGATGACGCGTGAATGCAAGGTGCAGCCCCTGCATTTGTTCGCTCACTCCACTGTTGTCGGAAGGGCCTCCCCGCTAGAGGGCGTTACAGACAGTTCCCTCGAGTGGGTGTTTTGGCCTACTCTTCCAAGCTGGCCAGAAAGAGGTGGGAGTACCCGCGCTCTGCTCCTCCACATGCAACCTGTCGATTGACTAATGGTGGTGTACCCATTCGTACTGCTGAGTGGACAGAGGTGGGTGGGGAATTTACAAAAAGCATGCTCTGTTTCCACTGCCACACCGGGAGATAAAATCACCATAATAAATGTAAGAGATCCGGCAAACTCTTGCTACGCTGTTAAAAACGTTTTTTACGAGCAAAACAATATTACGTATGTTGTTAGCTTCATGTGTTTACGCCAATATCATGATAGATTTCAAGGGTTTTTTTAAACTTTTTAAATGGCTCCACAAGCTCTAAGATGACAAAATAACAATAGGAGCTGCTCCTGGTGACTCAGATTTTCCACTTATTGGCAGAAATGTAACCAAACTGAATATTGTATTGGTAAGGGGTGGGGGGGGGAAATTACAGTGTAATATTAAGACTTGCACAACAATATTACCATTGGGGAAATAAAAGAAAACCTAGGAAAGACATCAGTAACTTGACCCACAGGGACATATTCACAGCGTACAAAACTACCCAGTGCACTCTAAGTGACTAGCATGGCTCTGAATACATGGCGAGACACAAAGGGTCTTTGGAAGGCAGTGGGAGTCTGCATAGAGGGTCGACTGTATGGCCTTATTGTGGTTCTGCAGGCCAAGACAGACTGGAGCCAAGCACGGGAGATGCATACTGACAGACGCAATGAAAAAACTCAAAATACTTGCCACACACGCACATGCGTGGCCGCGGGCGCAAACGAGTACACAGAGCACGGAGGTCCAAGCCTTCCTAACACGCGACGGGGGTTATAAAAAAAACACCCCATCGTGAACCAACTGAAATATAATGGCTGTGCTGTTTGTACACACGATATATAATAATAGTTATTACTTGATAAAACAGGTATAGATGTGGCACAATATTAATTGATTAAAAAACTACCGGTGCTAATTAGTTAGCCAACTAGTTTGTGAGATAAAACAATAACTTATTTAAGCCACACCGGGGCCAAAGGCTCTTATTCAGGAGGGTCCTGCGCGCGATGTTTGGCCAACATCAAATTAATGAAATGTTACGATGGGGATGTTATGAGTTGGACTGGTAAAGCACAGAGAAAACAATGTATGGATTCATATGCGCTGCTGAAGCACGCTTGCCAATGTGTACCATCTGGATATTATGGGGTCAGGTTTACACGTAAAACTTACCCGATGGCAGGGATTGAATGAACACATGCGCGACCTTTGCAAAAATAGAATATTTGACTAAGAGATCAGATGTTATCTTTGTGTAGTGAATTGTTGGATACAGAAATGTCCCGAATCTGTGATCGGTAGTGTACAGCTTATTAAGTGTTTAAAACACGTCTCGCAGCGACTCAAGAAATCAATGCACGAAGCAATGGAGATGTGATTGTGACATTGGTATATTTTATCATTAAATAAGTAAAATGTATATGAAGGCTGCAACAAGCAAAGGCATGACATCGGTAGTAGCCGGCAGGAGAAACTTGTTGTCAACACTGCCGGTCGGAGTTCGTGGAAGATAGCTAGCTCGTAGTTATGGTTGTGGGTGCTGCCAAGCCATACAAACATTGGTGCGCTGGTTGCATAAAATTCTACCGTAAATAGAAACGACAGTAAACTAAACAAAAAATTGTCAGCCGTTTGTCGATTTACTGCAAGTCGAAGGCCTTCTCGCACTGGGAGTTATTTGAAAATACTTCACACACTAGTCGGTGTGGGTCAGTGAAAGGGGGATTGAGGCGAAGACCGGTTAAGATGTAACTTGTCACTGACGTTAGCCGTGGTTGACAATCAAAGTCATGTCACCAGGTTCACAGCGCAGTGAGTTAACAACGGGCGCGACCACATTGTTGGTGAATATTCCGACATAATCCTTTATTTGGAATGTACATGACTTATTTTTTTATGTCTTTCGAAATCTAAAACATGGAAATAATTGAAATTGTACAAATAAGACTCTTGGTGTCAACTCGTACCTCCAGCGACTGAGCCCAGGGAAAATCTGTAAGCGGATTCGGCCACCTGGAGCAGGATGGGTCTCGACTTGTCTGGTGCATGCTGGGAACACGGCACAACAAGGTAGAAACAGGTCAGCATAGGCCAACAGAAACATTGCCTGGACGCATTGAAAACAAAAAATGAGCCATCAAAACACAGCATTCTCCAAGAGATGGCCAGGAAAGCTTTAGAACAGGAATGCATCAAAGGATTTAACTGAAATCCAGGTTCAAATGGTGAAACCTGCATCATATGCAACTGAGAAGGCGTAAGGAGAATGATGACTGTTGAATGAATGTTGCAGCAGCAGCGTCAGCGCCGCCATTACATGGTAAGGCTGCTGCAACTGATGCTGCTGTTGTATGTAGAACTTCTTTCACACCGTACGTAGCCAACCGTGCTAATTGGAGGTGCGTTTGTGGTGTTGCACAAACACCAAACGCAGATCAAAAGGCGGCACAACACATCTGCATGCGACTTATCTGAACATAGCCAATTTTATACGTTTGCAAATTGTGGACAGCAAAACAAATATAATAACATATATAGTCCACTCTTGTTACAACGATCAGTCCATTTTTAAGTCCTTTATAAGGGCTCATGCAGTTTAATTCAGGGCAATTGATCAAAATGTTAATTGGTTAAACGGGTCAACAATAATTTTTCTAATTTAATCATTTTAATTCACTTCGCCTGGTATTTATTTTACGTGGGTGCACTGCGCTCCAAAGCCGGCAACCTGAATTAGATTCCCAGTCAAGGCTAACATGAGTGGCGAGCAATCTCCGGACCCGTCCTGGGCCCCCCGCCACTTAACCAACCTGCATTGACCAGAATGGGGTGAAGTATGGTCAAACAACCCCCATGAAAAACAGCAAATTATAGTAATTACATTTAAATGGGCGCCCCTTTGAATGTTGACAGTGGTGGCAGTGATGCATGGAGTGTCCCTGATGACTCATGCAAGAAATTCCATGCAGCGACGAGGACGCGTGCTGAGCTGAGCCTAGCGCTGCGGGAATGCAGGGAGGAGCCTGTAGCTGGCGGGCACAGTCTTTATGACCCCGCTGCGCTCTTTATTCTAACCGAGTTAACACAGCCCCCTGGTAATGCTTTATCGAGCGAGAAAATCCCAGCAAGCGCCCGGGATTAGACACGGGGATGGCGCGCACACCTGTTCCCTGAGAACTGGGGGCTAAGGAGGTGGGGAGATGGGGCAGGTAAGCGCCTCTGCTGTGCGCTCTGTAATCCGGCTAGCTCCCCCGCGGGGGGAGGGGAGACTGGACGTCAGACATTAAAAATAAAACAAAAGGGGGGAGTTCAAACGGTCTTGAGATTTTTAGTGTGGGAACACAGGCACACGGTTCCTGCATACCAAGAGGTATGCAGGAACCGGCAGACGGACACACACCCCCAATAGTAAACAAGACTGCGGCCGCTTGTCGCGCAGGTCTCGCAAAGCTGGGCAACCGCGGAAGATTTGTTGCAATCTTCTCCGAATGGAAAAAAGAGGCTTTTAAGCCACACCTAATGAGCAGGGTTTTCTGATGTATACACACTTAAGCTGGCACTTAAGCCATTAAAACTTTTTCACTGGCAGTACTTTCAATGTAGCAATATTATAATAAAGTCTTTGTGCAACAAAAAAAATCTAAATCATTCCTTGTGCTACAGGATAAACGTAATCCACACACATAACTAATGGATTGAAATGCATCCATGCCACTGTACAGGATTAATATACACACAGAAGTACTTAACTTTGCAAATATATTTTTGCTTCATGTTATATACTCCACAACCACAAACAAATCAATGAAAATGGCATGGCAGAACTAATACATGGCTTAAAGTTAGTAAAAGGGTGGCTAAATAAAATAATTAAACGTTTGATTTGTTAAACCAGTTGAGAACTCAAGAGACGGGGATATTTTTATTAATAAGGGAGACCTGGGAATCACAAGGCCTTGAATAATTTGCAGCCATTCGCTAATCCAGTGGTGGATGCAGGTCTCCCCACAGTGTCTCAGTCGTGGGGGTCATTGGATCATACTTCACCACATTCGTCAGTGAAGTTTGGTGAAGAGGTGGTGGATGGGCGCCCATGACTGGTTCAGACATAACTCGCCACTAATGTTCGACACGGGCAGATGTCCGGATGTATACCGCAGTGCACTAACCACTGCGCCACTGCTCCACCCCGTAGATAAAAGCTAGTGGCTTTATTCACAAATGATAACATTTCAGATGTTGCTTTTGATGTTTTGAACAAGTCTAAAATTAGACAATTATGAGATGACATTTTAGATTTTGCTCATTTGAATTTAACTACACAATCGTGTTATATAAATTAAGTGTTTTAACTTTATGTTTATCCATTAAGGCGGCAAAGGTCCATTCTTACACCCTCTTGTCGTGGACTACTTGAACCAATGAAGGCGAGTAATGCGTCAAATCACCCAGGCAGTGAAAGCCACGTACAATGAGTGGGTGCTTGTACTGGACACGAGTCTCTTTTAAAACCTCCTCTTGGGCTCAGTGACCTCTGGGTAATAGCCAACCAGCCGGGGTCAATTAGCTCTCAGGAAGCGTGGCCAGGAATGCTAATCTCAGGCTGCCCAGAACCGGTCACGTCTACCTGCACCACACCTTTGGTGCTGCCAACGTTGCACATTTCATCGCTCCCTCAACCCCCAAGTGAGCTTAACTTTAGAATATGTAACGTTTCATTTTGGGGATGAATCGTCATCACAATATGAGCAATATCTCGTGCTCAGTGTTAATATTTTTCTCTACATTTTTTGGCAGTTGTCATGCATTAATCAAAAGGTCATGCAGCACTCACAAGTGTTATTACATAACAATGCAGGCAATTTTGTGAATTGACACAGTCGCCATGCAGTGACCTCAATACTGGGTTTGACAAATAATTTCACCAAGCACATTTATGCAATTATGATATAGCAGCAATGACAGGTTTAAACTGTACGTGTAACGCGAAACATGATTGTTACTTTGCAAAGAATCGGAAGCAACATTTCAAGATGGGGCTCTGAAATGGTAAGGCATGAACCCAGTTGTGATCACAAAACCAGTTGGTGGTGGCCAGCAGAGTGAAAAGGCCAGCTAACTGTCGACTGCTCACCTGTTTCTGTGCCTCAGCCAAGTTATAGGGAAGCGAGCCCTCTTCCAGTGGAGCTATCCTCTCGATGTCGGTCATGATCACACGACTGCAAGACCAGAGCATACCGCAGTGCGTCAAGAATCGGTAAAAAGGTGCACTGCAAATGTGGATTCAGGTGCAACCTGCTCACATGTATATACATGTAGAGCCCTTTTCCAGTCCACTGCTGCATATTCCCCCCATGCCATGTCAGTTGTGGGGGTAATTTAGCCATACTGGTCATACACACTAGGGCGTCGCGGTGGTGAGATGGTAACTACCACGCCTGATACACAGGAAGCCGTGGGCTCGATCCTAACCCTGACGCCTATATATATGTGGAGCTTAGTGTTCTCCCCGTGGTCGCATGGATTTTTATCCGGATCCTCCAGTTTTTCCTTTGACATTTAGAAAAATGTATTTAGAGTATTTAGCTGCAATACATTTCCCACGTGATAAGCCAGTTTGTTGAGCTGTCATTTGTAGCCAGGTCGCTTCTGAAAAAGAGCTGTATAGTTCAGTGGGCCTTAATCTGGTAAAATACAAATATTTCAAGTTTTATAGTTTCTTGAACAATCTGATTGGAATTTTATAAAAACCCCACTGAACCAACAAAGCTGACGAGCAAGTTGTGTTAATGAAGAAAGGGTGAGCATCGTTGAGGCATAGTTTGTGAAGTCATTACCTAGGAGTGAGAATGCAAAAATGTGACATCTGTAAGAGTTGCGGGGCCACGTACCCTCTTGGCTCATAGAGGTCAGCCAGCTGGAAGAGAATATCCACCTCCATCGGAGTCACCTGGCCAAACTTCTGGGCGGCCAGCACAAACTCCTCTGCAGTCACACCGGACATTCACCACAATTAAACGGCCACAGCCCTGCCACAGGTATCATCGAAAAGGCAATGGGTCTGCACATTTCCCCCCAAAAAATTAATGGCACGTCATTCCACAATGAAAGTAATCCAATTCATCGAGTTAACAACGCAGAACGAGGTGACCCCTAAATGAGGGGGGGGGGGGGGGGGGACGATGAAGCGTTGCGCGGGCGGGTACCTCTGGTGACCTGGACGTCCTTGCGCGAGCCAGCCAATGTGCTGTAGATTTTGCGGAAGAGCTCCATGTTGTTGAGCAGAGCGTTGAAGGCGTTGAAGTAGGAGAAGCTCACTTGGTGGGAAGTCGCGCCGCCAGCAGCCTGCCGTGGCAACGGGCATTCGCACAGATCAGTAGCGACGTGGATGGCATCAGATGCGGGGGGGGGGGGGGGGGGGGGGAGAGGGTGGGGTGCACGGAATGGCTGAACATGTAGTGGGTAGAACATACGACAGATTTAGATCGAAGGATTTTGTTTGATGAGATTGAGACAAACGGTGACACACCAAAGTGCTTTCATTGTTCATTAATAAACTATATATATACTGTATATGCAGTGATGTTAAGGGCTACTGCACTTAGCAAATATTGTGACATGAGTCCATGTGTCTACAAATAACAAACATGTCCTTGCCAAAATGTTTTAACCTCCCCCCCGATTACTTGGTCTTGCAGCTCGATCGCAAGCCTCTTCTCACGTCATTGTATCGAAACCATGAGCGCACATTCTACTTTTGCCATTGCGAGAGAAACAGAAGCAGCTCCAGACGAAAGAGTGAAACAAGCAGCATAAATTGCAGTAAAAAAACTATTAAACACAACCATCAAGTGAAACCAAACAACAGGGCGAGTGAGGATGTATTTTGAACTTCTTTCGCACTGTACGTAGCCAAACCGCATTAATCGGAGTAACACATGCACTGGGATTACTGCGCCGGTTGAGTCATGTGTTGTGTGTGTTTGAAGAGGGTGCCCGAGAAGGGGACACTCACCGACACGAGGTTCTCCTCCACAAAGGGAGACAGCATGTGCGGGCGGATCGTCAGCATGATGTCATTAAAGTCCAGCGCGGGGATGGTGCCGCTCTTGTTGGAGTCCTTAAGTGCGAAAGCTTGCCGTGCATGCTCCAGCTGAAGCTCCTGCCAGGGGAGAGGCGCAACGGGTACAAGGTCACGCGCGCGACGGTGGACAGCAAACCCATCGAATGCGCACTCACAGCCAACAGCTTGGGCTACGCATTGAGAAAGGAAATGTATGCATGTACTGCATGTTGAATTTCTTTCGCACCGTGCTTATCTGAGGTGCAGGAAAATAGTCCCATTACAACTATGTATGTTTCCAAAAGCTCGATTGTCGATTGTAAGAGTCACGGCACCGATAATCGACTCCGGTTAAATGACAGCAGCGGCTGAACCAATTGGCAGGTGCAAACGTGCGGGACGCATGGCGCATTCGATTGGTTGGTTAAGCGGCTGCCACCATAAGGCACTAGTGGCGGGCTCATCGGTCACCGGCCGGTACGCACAAAAAGCCACAGACACGCACACGGGGTTGGAAGTTTATTTTCATTGTTAGGTAAACGTGTGGCAAACCGATACATTTCTTTTCAAAATGTACTTTTTGCAATCCACTATTGAAAACACACTAGAAAATACACATTCATAAACAGAACTAAGACTGGGAGAATATCCTCAACAACCAACAGCCGAGTGAAGAGAATGAGGGAAGTAAAGTGCACGCAATTTTTGCAAATGTTGTAGAGGAGCGGATATTTTTAAATGAGCCTTACATATGATAAAGTGTGTGATATGTTGACATAAAAAATATTTTTTTGGGAAGTATATGACCTGTGGGATACACGGAGGGTAACTCTAGTCAAAGACTTTAAAAATGATGCTTAACTCATTTATTAAAATGCAACCCCTCTGGCAAGTCCTTGCTTAATCAGCATGAGGGCTTTCGAAATGTGGTTGTGGAGACAAAGCTCAAGGGACAGGCCGTAACGTGTCATTGTTGCCGACTCCTTGTTTGCCTGTTGGCATTCCCGAATGCAAACAAATTACAATGCAACCCCACTACCCAAACGCCGGGTGTATGTGCTGCACATTGAGCCACTAGAATTGGGCTGACAGCCTGTCACAATGAAGTTTGTAACTACTGGGTTTTTTTTGTTGTTTCTGCGGCCCCGAATGTGGTTTCCTCCTTCAACCACAGTGTAATTTAAAACCAAATTCCTTTCCCGTGTACTCCAGAACCTGCTCTCTCGGCAGTGTCACATTTCAGTGTCAAGCAGCAGCAGCAATTTGGGCTTTAACGGGGGACTGAAAGGCTCACTGTGACACCTCCGGAAAAAACTTGGGGGGAAACATTGGCTTTAGCCAGATTGCACCAGCGCTGTAAAGCTACTGGCCAGGGAGTGCCCCAGAAAAGCTTTGCCTCATCTCAAATTATTCTTGCGTTTTGCCTGTAAGCAGCTGAGCTGTTAAGCATGCTACAATAAAGGCACCTGGCAAGTAATGTTCTCCAGTCGAGTCATGCACATCTCTGCACGCATTCGCTCAACTGCAGTGAACGTTTGACAATGCAGTATGCATGTGTAGCGTATGTAGTAATGACCGTGGCTAAATCAAGTTATTATAATTCGCGGCTCCTTTGTCAATCCAGTGCTCGATTAAAGACTTTCCACGTGACATGTCGGTTATGGGAGCCGTAGAACCATACTTCACCGCGTTGGTCAGCGCGGGTCGGCAAAGGGGTGGGGGCGCTCAGGACCGGTTCAGATATCACTCGCCACCTGGTTAATAAATAAGTGCTACATTTCTAAAGGACATATCATTTACACATCATCTGAATAACGTGACAAAGAAAGTGTATCTGGCCATATATGCAATGTTGTTGAAATGCCCAATAGGGCTTTGCAATTCCCGGCATTGTTGGTTACTGACACATTGGTGAAGTTTTCACCTAAAATCAGACTGAAACATTTGCCAACATGTGAATCAGGAACCAGGCCTCAAACGCAGGAATAGCCAATTCATAATGGGACCGTTTTGCCAGTATCAAAGTGTGAAAAACGGGTAAACCCTAAAGGGTAAAACCTATTCTTATTTTTTCATATAGAAAATTCATGTTTGCAAATCTTTTAAATGACTATTATCGCATAAAAACATCGGTGTAAATGTAAATGTACAGTAATCCAAGCCAGCCCACAAGCATTAAAATGGGTTAATGCCTGCATTGAGATTGTGACGATAATCATTTTATGTTGATTTTGCACTGAACAGAACATTTGAACCAAATATCGAATCTCAGCGCACACTATTGTATGACTGCTCATTCTCCTCTGCTGCACCCATGGTCTGAAACTCACTTTCTGAAACTCACTTTCTGAAACTCACTTTCCCTGGCCGTCCAATGCAGTTTAAGTTTAGGCTCACGAAACCTTCCATTTCACCTTGACCTCTGACTGACTGCCTCTACTGTTACAAAAGAAATGTGTGCTGTTCATTTACACAGCGTATTGAGACGCGGTTGCATTTCGACATATAAATCCAGAATTTTGAATCGCAAATTGCGTACGAACGCACAAACGGCAAAACGTTGAGATTGCGTATGCGGAAGGCGCGTTTCACCTGCAGGAACTGTGTGAACTCGGCGTAGGTGAGCCGCTTGTCGCGTGTGTGCCCAAAGTGCAGGCGTATGAAGTCGCAGTCCCAGTTGAAAGGGATGTGCTGGTGGATCGTAGTCTGGCTGAAAACCGCCTTCACGCCCTCTGCCAAGGGACAAACACAAAAGGGCTCCTCGACGTCACTCTTGCTCAGCCACCGCCACGAAAGCGTGGTAGGCGCCGGGATGTTTTTCCTGTTGTTGTTGTTGTTGCCGTTTGTTGTCGAGCACTTTTTGTTGATTGTGCTTTTTGGTTTTGGTGCCATTTCTTAATTTGTTTGTTCAATTTATATTTTTTCTTGGCAGGAGGGTTTTTCATGTGCTTGGTAGTGGCTCTATATTTGGGATTTGGTTCTTATATATAATTAATGTACAGAGTTATGGGATGCTATTTGCATTAATGATGCTATATAAAATGAAAGTATTATTATTATTATGCACCGCAAGCCAGCCACGATTTTTGCAATGCCAAAGCTGAGCGGCATGACTGCATCCAGAGTGACTGATTTCCTCGCAGATTTACGGTGAATCGTTGGTCGCACAACTTGCGCTCGATCCGCTGACTTACTCCCGACTCGGGGATCTCGCGATGACCCAAGGTGAGGTACTTTGGTTCAACGTTGCGGGGGTTACGAGTAGAGCGTGCTAACAAACATAGTCATCAAGATAAATGAATGGGCACTTTTTTTAACATGCCAGTGGATAGCATATAAATATTTAACCCTGCCATAGCAATGTAGAATTTCCACCACTGGCTCAGAGGGTTGCAAACGGGAGATGAGCATGGTCCCATGTTTGTACGAGCATGAGACCAGTGGGGCACTGTTTTTACTACATTGGATTTCTCCACGTTGTACATTTCAGCTTGAGAAGTGTGACATACGTAATCTCAATGAGGTGCATATGCATTTCAAGGGCTCTATTTGTCATAATAAAGAAAACTATAAAAATCAGGAGGTTTTATAAAATCAACCAGCCGCAAAGCTCCTTAAGCAAGGTTAAGTTTACCTGAGAGTCTAAATATCGGCTGGGAGAAGCCAAGTCAGCTCAGGTATGCACAGTAACACACACACACACGGCCCTACACACACATGGTGCCCAAAGCCTCATGCACAGGATGGTAAAGTCTAGGAGACCGGACTGTAAACACAGTGATTAGGGATTTGAGACCATCAGAAGCTGTCTGACCTGTCCCCATCATAATGGACTCCGTGCTCATGTTTTTTTTTACACGCTCCAGAATCAAAGCGGCGCAGGAAGCAAAGCGAGAGAGAGGGGTCCTGCGTAATCGGATTTGACGTGTCGGGGAGACAAGGGCAAACGCGAATACGTGAGGGGGGGGAGATCATGTTTACCGCCGCCCTCGCCATGCCTGCAAACCCCTTCCCACCACACCACAAACTTCTCACACTCCCCCCCCACCTCTCCCCGACCCCCACCTCCTTCCATCCTCAGCAGCACCAATTCTAATGGAGAAATTACTCTCGGCGGAAACGGGGAAATTGACGTGTCAAACATGTCAATCCGATTAATATTCCCAATCTCTTCTCGGTAGCAGGAAAAAAAGGATAGAACTTCAAACGGTCAGCGTGTCTGAAAAGTCTGGAAGGGGGCCATGCGGTCAGCAGTGGATTCCTACCGTGCAGCCCTTGCTGCCAGATGGAGTTTCGTGTTCAGTTGTACCTAACCTTTGCGTTGTGCTATTACAGAGGTTAACACAGTTTGTCTTTCCAGGCGTTGCCTTTTCCACGCAATTGTGCGCTTACGCATGCAGAACAAAAAAAGTATTTTCCGCTATAAAAAGGGGAGGGAAAAAAAAATAAAGATACCGGGAGACATACACGCGTATCAGATCGAAGCCCTGCATTTCGAAACGCTGAGGAATTTCATCTGCTTTTCAGCGATATAGTCTTACCAATATCTGTCAGCCATCGCGATTTGGCTTTAAACCACGGCTTACCGAAGGTGACCTCTCCCTTGCCCTCCTTGTCAAAGAGCTGGAAGGCCACAATGAACAGAGCATCGGGGGCACACAACACCGACTCGAAGGCCGAAAACTCCTGAAACGAGATCAGCCTGGACGGGGAAACACAAACAGCACAACCGTGAACACACACACACTTGCAAGATCCAATCTACCCAGCCAGCCTGTGTCGGGTAGACATAGAGTTAAACAAGACATTCATTTCAACACGTAAGGCTATCATCCATAAGAGGTTTTTTTTTGGTTCGATCGCGTAAATATATAAATGTGTCGTTAAACCCGCCACCATCCGACACAGCCAACTAGTAAGGGTTGTCACGTAAACAGAACGTGCCAATTTATTACTAGTACAGCACACCGGTGTGTTGGAGGGCCAAGCCACAACATTTACAATCTGAGTACGACGTTTCGCCAGTAATTACAACTAGCTTCATCAGGCTACAGAAAGATGTGGAGAAGTCGACCTGTTTCGTTCCTTATATAGAGGCGTAGATGTGGTGACGACACTTGTGCGCTCTTCTTGAGGGGGGGGGTGGGGATTAACGTACATTATGCGAGCCCATTGATCTTGTCCTTCCTTCATTTTGGTGTCCTTTTGTCACCACATAAGCCGATTGAGATCCTAAACTAAACAAAACTATTTTTAATTTTACCAGGTAAGGCCCACTGAGCTATATAGCTCTTTTTCAGAAGCAACCTAGCCACAAATGATAGCCCAAAGAAGTTGCTTATCACGTTGAAATTACAGCAGCCAAATACTGTCTAAACGCATGTTTTTTTTTTAACGTGGAAGAAAAACGCGAGGACCCAGAGAAAAATACATGCGACCACGGGGAGAACATGCAAACTCCAAATATAAAGGCGTCAGGTTTGGGATCCAACCCATTACCTCCTGCATACCTTAAGCGGGAACTAGGAAAGTTTTTTTTTTATGTGCAGATAGGGTATGATTTTATATTTACTTCATTATTAAAATGTACAGCCCATTATCAAGCTACTGCTGAATAAAGAGCAGCAAACACTTAAGCAGATTTCATTAAGGCAACTCGCAGTATTGTTTCCTCATCAAAAGACAAACATGCGTAAGCACATACTTACCCAACGTTCATGAATGTAGGTAGCACGTTTACTCATTACTGTAGCCAAACAATGTAATTGGAATTTACGACCCTTTGTTAATCGTGTGCGGAAGCCCTCATGATGCCTTGTTGGCCATATGGGTTGTCAGAGGGGAAGACCCAAGACAACTTTAGATCCCACTCGTCACTGATATTAGCTGTGGCCGGGAATCGAACTCCGATCATGGGGTTCATAATGCAGTGTGCAGTAACCACTATACCACAGCTCTATACTCAGTTTCAGAGTATTTGTTTTTATTAAATTTATAGTTCATCATTATCATGAGATAAGGCAAACCCACTGCTGGGTAAATGAATCCCCAAGCTGCAGAAAACTATCACGATCCTGAAATGCAATAACTCACCCAGAACTTTCACATTAACCGATTTCATCACTCCATCTCCTTGTCCGACGTTGTCTCGAATGCATTTCACTTATTTGCTATACTATACTAAAGTGACAGGTAATTAACTGCAAAATTCTGAGCTGTAATCCAGCATAGAATGACCTGCTCTTCAAATATGATGCCACAAGCCATTAAATGTCTACATTTACAGCTGGCTGCACATGATAGATAGATAGATAGATCACAAAAAAACGCAAGAAAATAACCAGGCAGCTGCAGAAGGCACACGTAAACTCCACATGAGTTTGGCTCAGTGCTGTGGATGCCCATCAAGCAGCTGCCAGGACTTCAGGTGCAGCCTTTGCCGTTGAGAGGATATAAAAGAGATGACTCACCCATCCTTGGTGGTGTCGGCGATGCTGGCCAGCGTGCGCACGGTAAGTGGGTTGTAGTTGTGCTCGTTGTGGAGGCCCAGATATCGCTGTACAAAATCCTCGGGGGTCATGTAATGTTCCCCATCTTTGTGCGCCGTCGAGTACTGCGAGTCAACAAAAGCTCAAATCACCGCGCTCGCATCTGCACACCTGAAATAACTGCTGCTGAGATGAGCGGCATGGGGATATTGAGTGCCCAAAGATACGTTCTGGTTCTTTCAGTAAAAGTTAGGTAGATATAAAAAAACTAATAAAAGATGCTCAGGCATTTGTTGAAGATGCCTGGTGTTTGGTGATTTATGTCAGCGGCTAAATAAATCACCCTGAATGTGCCCGGTCTAGTCAGATCTCAGAAGCCAAGCATGGTTGAACATGGTTGGAACTTGGGAGGGGAATATCAGGGAATATCATGTCACAGGTTTGGCCTAGTGGCCACCGTTGTATAGCAATGGACTATTGAATCTACCTGTGTGGAATTTAGAGCTTAAGCCCTTTGAATGTGAAGTTTTCTCCAGGTGCTCCGCTTTCTTCTGACATGCCAAATACTCATTAATAGAATTGGCAAAATATCAAAATTCAGAACTCTTCTGATAAAGTCCTGAGACTCATTAAGCCCTTCCTCGATAAATAAAGGGAATTATTATTCTTACACATACCTGCGTATGCTGAAGGACTTAAAAAAAGAAAAGCTATTACATACATAAGCTAAACAGATGTAACCTTTAGACTTGTTTTTAGCTAAATAATGTAATCGATGACGGTCGGCATTTTCAAAACCATTATTTGAGAACATCGTCAAATTTGAAATGTTCGTTGTAATACAGGGCATGGGAATTTCGTGATGAATTACCTTTTGACATAAAACAACTATATTTTTGCCCATTGCTGCTTTTGATTTAGCTTCTTTCCCTTCAAATGTGATTGAAAACCACATTGACACCCAAACACAATGTGCGCGGACTGGTGACGAGAACTATGTATGGCACGACTAGCCTTTTCATGACATCACCAAGCAAAAGAATGTATTAAAAACAGATGAGCATGTGGCGCGTAGATTGAATAGCAAACGTTGCCCGAAAACAACACCGTGTAAACTATGCAGTTTACCAAGTACTAAAATGCCACTTGTGAACACCACTCGGATTGCGAATTAACGTTACCAAATCCAGCATTTGGTTGCAGACTGTTCCATAATAACCATCTTGCATACGCAACATCGCACATTATCGAGGTAGCTTTGTGATTTCTGTTTTTGTGGGCAATTCTCGAACGCGACGGGTTGCAATGCTCTGCGAAGAGGTCCGAATGGATACTTCGTCTCATGACATAACACCGATGGCACGTTTGGCATCAAATTGTTGGGGAGGGGGGGGGGGTAGAGGAGACAGAAGCAACTTTAAAAATGACGATTATTTTTTGAAAGGTGCAACATTACCTTTGTGAAGACGGCTTTGAGCTCCACTGGGTCAGCTCGCTTTGTGAGCTGCACCTAAAACGTAAATTGGATATTTTAATAACAATTAATGGAGTAAAAAAAACAAGTTTTTTACAGTGTTTTTACTGAACTCATGAGTGTGTTCATTTTTACCCAAAGCTGTCTGTAATGGCAACGGCATTCTCTTTAATACCATTGAGCAGGTCAGTATTTTCACATGCTGTTCCTTTGGTCAAATCACTTCATTGCATGCTGCTTGTGCAGGTCAGTTTCTTGCAATCTGTTTGACTGTGTGGGTCGTTTATTATGTTGTTTGGTCATTCTAGTTTCTGACTTGCTGCTTTATTGGCCAAATTGGTTCCACGTATGGCAAATAGTTGAAATCGTTCCTTTCATGCTGTTGCATTAATTTTTTTTACACTTCAAAGAAATATGAGCAAAATATTTTTTTTACAAAAAGAATTATGGTTACTCGAGTCAGACAGTTAACCCTCTCAAATGTATTGAATAAATCTTCCATTGTTTAAGGTTTCAAATTAACCAGGGGTACCATCTAGTTGGGTCACCTAGACACTCGAATAAATGGAAATCCTGTGGTGTACTCTTGGACAGAACAAACGTATATCACGCATCAATCAAACAGACCACTTTATATTCTTGGTTCTTTCGGTAAAGTAACGTAGAAGGGAAACAATAAAATAATAAAAATACAAAACAATAAAATTCTCACGACGTTTCGACTGCAAAACAAGCAATCATCAGGTGTACAATTATTATTGTACAATCACACCTGATGAGTGCTTGTGGTGCAGTCGAAACGTCGTGAGAATTTTATTGTTTTGTATTTTTATTATTTTATTGTTTCCCTTCTACGTTACTTTACCGAATGAACCAAGAATATGAATCCCTGCAGTCACGAAAGCTTTAAATCAAAAGACCACTTTATGTTGTGAGGTCAAGTAAGCCAAGAGGGAATAAGGTGATTTTATTCAAGAATTATCATATACAGTGAAAGATTTAGGATTTTCAGGAAATAATTTCAATGAGCTCTTACCATAGCATAATGAGATAAAATATATATTTAATATTCTCACATAATTTCAAATGGCATTATTATTGTACAATTTGATTACGATATTACTACAAAAAATACATAACAAATAAATCAGCACCGGACTCAATTGGCGTCTCATATTTCACATTGTGATGTGGTGATGTGATTTATTATTTTCTCAGTGTGGCTTACATGTTCATTCACCACCGGTATACCGATATTGCATCATCACAAGCCAGAGGACTGAGCCACCGACCAGCGGCATTACCTCTGCTTCCCAGTGCCGCTGCGGTTTCTTCAGATCCTTTTTTTAATGGGAAATCAGGTCTGTACAAAGATTTAATTCCATGTGTGTTATACTCAGTAGATGATAACAAAGAACATTTGCGAATGCTTGTGTCCTTACGAACAAGTGTGTCTTCATTGGCGTATTTTACAGATTTCAATCCTGAAAAATATGACTGCGGATGTGATGTTGCTTATTATTGTATACAATTTCATAGTTGTTTTTTCTCCATGGAATTAATTCCTTTATACATGTTGACCAAAATGTTTAAGTGAATATATTAATATATAATTTGTTTTATTCACCCCAGGTTTTAAAATCTATTTTCTCTCAGAGTGCATCTTCTCTTGATGTTTTTACCCTACATTTTCATTCATATTTTATGCGATTCTATAGTTTTTCCCTAAAACATTTTCTCATCACAAAGGAAAGTTCAAAACTATTTGCGCTGTCAGTCAGTACAGCTCCCAGTTACCACAGTTGCAATGGTAACTTGCAGTGACATTCAATCCAAGGCTGAAATGTGTATTTTAGCACCTATCTTAAAAATCATTCTCCCACTCGAGTTTCCCTTAATAAACTAATCACCATGTCACACTTACCCAAGGGCACTGTTGGATGGGCATGGCTCGTTTAATTGTACAAGGAAGGTTGGGAAATTCCACTTTATTTCAAGGTGGTGATCCGCATGCACTGTATGCATTTACATTTAAGGAAGGAATTGTCATGAATGTTGTCGTTTCAGTAGCGCCAAGTGAAAGCAAAAATGCACACGCTTAACTTTATCATATTTTTACGTGGACATTCAAATTTGAACGTGTGAAAGCCATCGTGTTATTAAAACATGTTACCAACAGTTCCATGCAATGTATAATGTATGTTATTTTCAAAATATAGCGAAAGATAAAGACCCTGACAAGGATGACGTCTCGAGTATATTTGAGAGAGCGCGAAGGGCGTACGGGCACCCACGTGGGCTCGGAGCGAAGGCCGGGAAAGACCCGGCTTTCAGATATAAAGTCATGAGGTTGCGTAATATTTGGTACAACAGGTCTAGGGAGGATTTTTAATTTAAACTTTCGTGATTGCAGGAATTAATATTTTTGGTTCTTTCGGTAATGTCACGTAGATAGAAAAAAAAATTCCGGTGAAAATTCAAAATGAAAATAATAATTTATTATTTAAAAATTTGAATTTTCACCGAAAGAAACAATAATATTCGGGAGAATTACCAAGAATCAGAGGCTACAACGATGGAGTTCCTGGGCGTGAGGATGATGATAAACCGTGGTACTCGAGTGGAAGATGTTTGCCCGACGAGATCCAAGGGCAACATGAATCTCGTGGAGGATAGAGGAGAGAGGACGAAGGCAAGAGGAGACCCAGGGATGTGTTGAAGCCCCTGGTGGAGGAGGATGAAGGCACGGGGAGACCTCAGGGCATGTGGAATGCCCTGGCGAATGATGATGAAGGCGTAGGGAGACCCAGGGATATGTTGAAGGCCTTGGAGGAGGAGGGCACGGAGAGACCCAAGAGCAGGTTCAAGGCCCTGGTTGATGATGAGGAGGAGGATGATGATGATGGCACGAGGAGAATGGGAGAATGGAGGAGGCGGTTACCATGGCGAGGGTGGCGTGCGGCTCCTGGTCGGGTCGCGAATTCCTGCGGCAGTCAGGGCAGGACACGGACAAGCGGCGTGCCCCCTTAGCGTCCGCCCCCCTCCCTCCTCCTCTGTGTCTCTCCCCTGCGGCGTCTCGTCTCCCCCCTTGCCGCCAAATGCCCTCTCTCTCCCCAACAGCACTGTACTTGCACTGTACGCCGCTCAGCTGTGAGTCACCTTCGGGTCACGTGGGCGGGAACCGTGTCTCGCGGGGCGGATCCGGTTCCCGGTTCGCGCGGCGGATCCGGTTCCCGGTCCCGGTTCCGCGTTGAACTCCGCGTAATCCAACTCCGTTCTAAACTCGCCGTCGCTTGTTAGCGTGGTTCGGCTTTCGCGAACCAAATGTTATCCATAGTAAAGGTGGGGTGGATGGGGTTTTTTTATCCGTGAAATCCCCCCCCCCCACAACCCCGACACGGCGAACGAAGTGGTGGGTGGGTGGGGGGGAACGTCACGTAAACAGAACGTGGCAGATGAGTTACCGCTTCCGTAACGGAGGGGTCCCACTGGAGTTAGATCGCAGCGAATATATACTGTATGTGTGTAACCCAACGAAAAAGGAAACTTCTGTTGCGCATAAATATTGGTCGTGGCGAAAGCCTACGCGTTAGACGGAGTTGCCATCGCTCTCGGCACTGGCCGTGTGTGTTGGGAGTGTAAACCCACTGCAACGTTTTACAATTTCGATGGTTCACTGTCTCCCGATGATTGAGTCTCGAACGAAGTTTATATGCACCCTGCAAGTCCGCGTTGTTCCCGCAGCGCTCGACGCGAAGTTAAAACGAGTTATTTCGTGATATTTTGTTGCACTTAAGAAGACGGATCATCGCCCATAAACGTCGGCTATATTTTTTTTCAATTTCACGTCAGTGTGGTTTTTTTTGGTGACACTAAGGGCATTGAGTGGTGCACAAATAACATTCGTCAAAGGAAACAAAAAAATAGTTAATAGGCGACGTTTAAAGTAATTACCCTTCTTCATGTGCCTGATATTGACGAATGTAAACCGAGTGTAAAACGTTGTTTTGTTAAGTCCACGTGGAAGTGGGTTTATGCCATAATTGTCGTTAATCACCACACAGCAAGATTGTCACGTTTATAAAGATATATTTTTAAACGTGTCGATGTATGAATGAAACGATGACCGATAAAGCTCATCTGCACCAGTGGCGTAATCTTTTTCACGACTGAGTTCAGCATCAAACTACGACTTTTCGCTCAAACTGCCCAGAGCTTCATAAGACAACTCGAAAATAAAAGTCTGAACACTTAGTGACGAGAAGCTGGTGTTGCCATCGGTGCGGGTTTGACCCATAGTTCATAGTTCATTTATTTTGGTATAGCCCTGTGAGCCATTCGGCTCTTGAATCGGGTGCAACCGCAACAAACAAAAACATGAACAAGAAAACATCTTAAAGTGATTATGTGACTGTGCAAACAGAAAATCGAGGGAAAAAACATCAAAATATTCCTGAAATAGCACCGTACACCAACGCTGTGTGCAAAAATCCCAGTGGGATGCAAGTCAAACAATAACAACAACAACCCGGAGAGACGGTAACCCTAGACCTGGACAGTCTGGGATATAGCGTCGGTGTTCGGGTGCCAATAATTTGTATTGAGATCTGGTGGTTATTGCGTTGGTCAGATCTTGACTACAGGATTACTGCCCAGTATTTATAGACCTGGAGTGGCAGGTTTTCGAACTCAAGACTGAGTGAGCTGTGTGCCAATGTGTAGTTTGCCCCCCACCCCCCTCTCCACGAGGATTTTTAAAGTCCTAATCGGCCCTCAAACGGTTTACTCCTACAGCAGTATAGCCCGTGTTTGATAAAGCTGCCTGTGCATTTTACAAAACGACCAACCACTGCAAATGTGTGAATCAATATCGCATTTCTAATTTCTAACAATGGATGCAATAATTCACCTTTTGCCAATAAGTAGTTGTTATTTTTGTTACATTTATAATCTCGAATAAGCGAATAAATTATTGTTTGCTGATACTGTAATTGGTGGTTCCTTCGATTGTATTTATGATATCCAACAAAGGAGTCTATCCAGTACAGTGTATATATTTTTGTATAACCAATAAGCGATTCAATCAATTGTAGGTGCTCAGGGGGAACGCTTACTGGCAGCAGATGCAGTGGTTAAGGACCAGTGTCCAGTTGCATAATACACTTCAAGTTGTAACGTATTTGCTCAAAGTAGAAAACCCATGGAAATTCCACTCAAGGTGGAAAGCAAAATTGGCCACGAGGGATAGGCTTTGGGCATACTGCCAGTACTGTATCTGCAGAGGTTGACCGCTGCCACCCATTAAAAAAATAGTGTACAAGAGTGATCCATGTATAGATACCCGACTAAAATGGTACGTAGAAATCATAAATAGAATACCATTTGATTTCAAAAACATCTGCATGTCTCCCAACAATCTCAATACACCTACTTCATAATTAATACTCTCCAATCTAAGGTATGGAATAGGCCATCAATTTCACAATATTAAATCACCTGTTGAGAAGAAACTAAAAGGGGTAATTAGAAATCACTTGTATTAACTTAAAAGACAATTGCAATTCAAGTGACCACTGCCGTGTCTCACTGACACTGTGACTCATCACATTACCTCCAGGGTGATATACTCGTGTCTGTTGGTGTTACTTGGCTCGGAGAGGGTAAATCTTTTATTTACTGTGGACCGAATGAGACTTTTAAATACCTTTGGCGGGCCCTACATTTACACACACACGCGCACCTCAATGTCATCCAATCATAACATGACAACCATGGCTCACCTTTACGGGTAAGGAGCCATCCATTCAGTACGCACGCATGGAGGGGGGAGGGGGGTTAAACCAAATGCGAACGCTTGCGTATGGTGGGGGGTCTACTGACAATGCACGCATAGGAAACGCGGTGTGGGGGGGGGGGGTGAAGCCTCGATCATTTGTCTACATTGGCCTTCAAATGAGTTAGATAGTCCAGCAGTGGACTATCTTTTCGCTTAAACACGTTCATATTATTAATCATTGATCGTTTCTGCGTGGATTAAATATCGGCCGTTCTATAGGATTTGGGCAGGGGGGGTGTAAAAGTTCGCGTACGTACAGGGAGGGGGGGGGGTCAAGTTTTGACAGATTTTTGCGTACGTACTAAATGGATGGCCCCGAACTGAGCGTTCTAAAATTAGAAACAGCCGTGCAATGTCTCCTCCGTTACCCAATGAGTGTGGCTAAGATGATTTCAGCGATAGGTACAGCTGTACATATTCTTTGCGGACTGTTTTCAATGGTGGGTCTTGGCCATTGGTGGATTTTGCTGCATTCTGTGAGAGAGCTCACTGCTAAATTTGACAATTATTTATTCTACCGTGATACATCAGCAGACGCATGGGGCAATACTGCATCTCTGCCATTTAAAACGTTCTCTTCCTGGTCATTTTCCAATGGGCAATTGGACTCATTATGCACGTGCTAACATCAGTGGTGAGTGGTGGTCTAAAGTGGTCCTGCATCCACCCGCCATGGTGAAATATGGCCACAAAATCCCCGTGATCAGCGCAGCACGCAGTCGTAGATTGATCATGCCCGATAACGACGTATTTCATCAAATAGTACGTGATGTGTGCTCCTTCGTGAACTCAACTTCCCATGATGCATTGGCGGGGAAATGTGATGACAATACAAAGGGGGTGTGGGGGGCACATAGTTGGGTAGATCCGGCAAGGGGTTGACTCATCCCTACTGCGAGGGGGGCATGCCTGGGCTCCTGGGCCTCTTTGAAGATCAGGAGGGTTGAGAGACCTGGCCGCGTAATCCCACTGCGCCGCCGCCGCCGCCACACCTGCCGCCGCAGCAATCATCAGGGGAGGGGAGGGGACGGAGAGCGGTGCTGTGGGTTGGTGCCACGCTAATCTGGGCGTGGGGGGGTTTTGCAGGTCTGGGGTAGCTCCGAACGGGCGCACAGCACGTACGCAAGAAGTACTGGCACACAAAAGCCTTCCCCAGTCTAACCATTTATTTATCTTGTCAAAGCCCCCCCCCCGCGCCTTTCATTTGTTATAAAAAAAAAACAATGTTTATTTTCCATAGGTGTACATGCCGTCGAAATTATAAATAACAATTTCACGGTGGCATTTTATAACGTTTGTCCCGAGTCAAAATGTTTAAATAATTCATTATGTTTCCCATTACAAACACAAAACAGACCGGGTTTTATTTCCGTAATGACCAGCGTTTGTCGCTATGCATTGAGGTTTTTTTTATTTTGCACACGACTCTCCAAACCTCCGTAACCCACACTGCGCCACACCACGGGCACACGCGGGGGACAAAGCGGTCTGTGCCTGACGGCTCCGCTGTGGCCGGGGAGGTGTGTCAGAAGGAAGTGAGCCCTCTCTGGGGTCACGTTGCCACAGGGTAGGCGACGGGCGTCTGCAGTCTAGACGGTAATTCTCTCGGCTGTAACGCCGGGCGACAGGGCCTAGATGTGTTTTTTTTGGGCTCCGTTCATTGAAGCAGAGCTGCCTCTCGGTTGCACTGACTGACTGACAAAGTGGTATCTTAAACATTTCGGGTTTTGCACGCTCCCGTACATGCCGCTTGGGCGATGTAAAACAACTTTTTAATGATCAGGTAAGGCCGACTGAGCTATATAACTTTTTTAGAAGCGACATGGCCACAATTGGTAACACAATGAAGTTACCAATTGCCTAAGTGTTAAAGCCTACGTGTTAAACTCAACGAAGTGGCTTAACATGTGTAAATTTATAGCAACCAAATACTCTAAACGCATGTTGTTTCTAAATGTGGAGGGAAAAACCCAGAGAGAAATCCACGCGACCACGGGGAGAACATGCAAACTCAATATGCAGAAGTCAGGGTCAGGATGGAACCCACGGTCTCCTGTATACCTGCTAAGCTAGTTAACATCTCGCCACCGCAGCGCCCATCGTGGAAGTTTTGTAATTTAGGGGTACCTATTATCGTCCTTTACCAAAGTCGCTTAAAAAAAGTTGTATGACTTCCTGTGACCGAAATTGATTTGTGTCGCTAAAATATCGTTCGAGTGGCAGGGCAGGGGTTAACGCAATATTCTATAAACTTGGTGGCCTGAGTTTAATTCAGTGCCATGGCTAACATTAGTGGCGAGTGATATCTGAGGCCCGCTTGATTAACCCGCACTGGCTATTGTGGTGAAGTATAACCAAACAATCTCACCGATTAGCATCGTTGGCTAAGTACGGTGCGAAAGAAGTTCAACATACATTGTGGGAAGACTTTTGCCCAACATTCTAATTGAGAAAGGGATGGAATTATTATTACTACGTATTAGTGTTATTTAAACAATAATTAATTGTTCAATACCTGAACAGATCACTTCACCATTGTGTCTGTGAAAATGCGGTATAAAATATGCAGTGTTTATAACAGGGTCAATTCTTTACCGATGTAGTTTGCTAAAGTCCCCACTGCTTTTCTCTGTGCCTCAGCAAAAAAAAAATCAGATCAGCATATTGCAACATAAAAATAATAATAAGCTCAACTTGCTAAACAAATGTTCCGGTCAAATTATTTCCGATAGCAGTTGTAAGGAAGTGGTTTTTTCTGGAATGGTTACAGAAAACTTTACTTTTAAGCAGCCAAGCAGATGTCGCTGTGGAGACATTGCAGGGCTAGGGCAGGGTTTACGTTATTCCAATTTTATTACAATATTTTGTTGACGTGATTTCTTTTGATTTGCGCTGGGGGTTTTTTTTTCCTTTCCAAGTTTGACATTTGAAAAAGTATTTTTTCCCCTTTTTTCTCTCCATCGACTGCAAGGATTTGGAAGACCCCTGCCAGCCAACAATTTTGACGCACAGCTGTTGCAGAGTCCTGTGGCGCGCAGCACAGGGGAATCTCGGATTTTGCTCGCACACATCTCGAAATTAAATAAAACCCGCTCGCTCCAAAACAGCCCCTGAACCTACGCCTCCTTACCAATTTGGGTTTTCTAACATTGTCAGTTTTACACCGTGTAACTCCTGCAACGTTTACCTACTTTCTGAGCCAACCTTTACAAACGTTGCGCCCCCCCCCCCCCAACCCTTCCGTGCCCCACCATTAAAACGGCCACAACTATCCATACACTGTGGACATTTTTTTTGTAACTTCATATAGGGTCTCATTCCGCCGTGAACCAATTCCAAGCGTGAGCGTCCAAAACGAGAAGCAGATGCTTGTTTACTCTGAACGCCGCGCGGCCGAACGACGCGTTCCTCCAAACTCATCAATAAAAGTTTTGATGATACGCGCCGTGTTTTATTTCGGGGACAAATTGCCAAACAGTCGGGCCTGCCTGGCCGCGGCTTTCTGCTCATTATTTCCCCCTAAGAAAGAAACATTTTGCACCTGATTACTGTCAGAGCCGATTTGGAGGTGCCGTACCTCAAGTCGCTGGCCTGCCGCGCACATGTTAGGCCCCCATGAGTGACTCCTAACGCCATAAGACTGTTTTCTCCTCGTTGCCGGTAATGGGAGCCGTGGCGCGCCACAGCTGCACTTGATTTCAACTGGCAACTGGTTTTTTCGTCGGCCCGGGGAAGGCAAACTGGAGCCGAACGCCAGCGCGAGGCGAGCCGGTGACATTTGAAATGCTTGCTACAACAAAAAACGGGCCCCTGGAATTTGCCGAGGAAGGCAACGGTAGGCTTCCTGGCACCAGGCTCCAGATTTCGTAAATTATATACTTCAGCTCCAATAAAGTGGGCTTTAGTAGGAACTGTCATGCTCAGGATTTTTTTTCAGAGTTTTAAAAAGTTATTTTTATTCGCTTTATTTTATTTAATTTTCAACCCTCTATTTCATGGCCAAGTAACAAAGGTAAACTCTGCAAATTGAGTCCCCATAACTCTTGACTTCCACAAAGGTATTGTATTTCTGGAATATGCGTAGGTTAAATTCTCTCATTTGAAACTTATCTTTGATTTTGTTAACCGTATATGTACATCGAATCACTAAAATATTTGCCCATGCTGCAAAATCTTACACTGACAAGTCGGGAAATAGTCTTTGCTATTACGAGCCAGTATATTATGCAATGAAGTTTTCAAGTCCTATTCTGTGAGCATACAATAGCGTAAAAAATGCTTCTCAGCGTGCCATACACGAGACGTGCTTCTCACAACTCGCTGTGAAGTGCGTCTCACAACTCGCTGTGAAGGGTCACGTCTCGCTATTCTTCCCGTCTCTCGTCAGGGCTCTTGAGAAGGCGTGGGCCCCACTGCGTGGGCCCCACTCTGTAAACGTGGATGGGCGGGGGTGCGTGCAAGTGTGTGTTGCAGCTCCATATCGCCATGCGAGATTTCTGGTCTTTTCCCCCAAAATGTTCTCTTCGTTGTGCATGTTGGTGTCATGTTGCGTCATCGAAATGACGATGGATCCATTGGCAACTCGCAGAACATAACGCCCCCTCCCCCCTCCTTCACCTTCCGTTCCTCTCTTAAAGCCTCACCTCTTATCCATTGCCCATTCCCTTCCTCTTCCCTCCCCTCGCCCCATCACTCCTTCCCGTCCCTCCCGTACCATTTCGTGATCCGTAAGTACCCCTCTATCGCTGTCGACTCATTCCTCAATCCTTGTAGCACACCCCTGCCCAGGGGCGGAGCCACAGGGGGGGGGGGCTGGGGGGGGCTTAGCCCCCCCTGAAATTTTGGGAAAGTCGATAATCGGGATAACCGGATATCTGGCTTTTGCAAAATGCTGGCTGCCACCTTGTGCTGCCCTGCAGGCTGCTTGAGCGGCAGCCTTTCGAACATATCAAACTTATTAGCCACATCAGAGGCTCCAACCTATTAATAAACTCCGCGTTCAAATCCAATTAAATTTATTTTATAAATTTGTGGCGCCCATTGGATAACATACACTGGATATCTCAGAATATTGAAGTCAGCCCCCCCAAAGTCAAACTCCTGGCTCCGCGCCTGCCATTAAGTCATTCTGTTCCGTCACCGTTTTGTGAGTTATGTCAAGCGCCTTGAGTGAAGGCATTCTTTAAATCTAAATTTAATTACTGTTGCTTATGAGGACGGGATAGCTTTGTGGGGTATTCGGCCACCGAATTCATGGCATTCGTTGTGCTTTCGCAGGTAGCAGGGGAGACTGCGAGCAGCACATTTAAAAACTGTTGCTTTTTCATCGCTCCCCCCCCGTGTCACACGATGGCCTACAGAAGTGGCTATCAGAACTGCTTCTGAAATTCCTTCAAGTGACCTCTGGGCCACGCACACAGCAATCTCCTACCCACCCTGCCACAGAAAGTAACGTTCTCTGCGAACAGTCATACCGACATTGTTTGGAATTTAGCCGAATTAACTGTAGACCCGAATTTAGTACGGCGGATTTGTTTGTGCTGTCATTGATAACCAGGTTGAGACCATCAGCTCACTACACCTGAAAACCTAGTTTTAATCACAAGCAGCTGCCTGGATTTGAAAACGGGTTTTAGCGATGCCAGCTTGGCGCCCTGACCTCTAAGCCACCCAGTCACATATCCTTGTGGGACCTCAACTTTGGCGGAGCGAGGGCACAGCTACAGGCATTAGAGTTTTCTTTCCCACTCAATATTTTCATGGTCGCTGTTAAGACATAAATTCCCACGTGACTAATAGCCACAACCACAATGCGATATGGTTCGTCGTGGCTATTAGCGGTGAGAATGAAACTGGCACTATTTGGACACAGATGTATGATGGACAGCAACAGGAAAATTAAAAGTGTGTTTGGGAGGAAATGATAAGAAAGTAAGACCTGACAAGTAATGGCTTGACAACGACATAAGAGATTGGTGCTAGAAAGATGTGCACTACTTGAGCATATTGGCACAAGATAGAGGAAAGTGGAAACAGGTGACGACGGAATGTGCGGTTGATACCTACAGGCTATCTGCTCATGGATCGTGATGATGACGAGATGTGGTGTGCCCAGCTAAGATGAAGTTCTGGGCACAGGTAACGTACACTACATTCGCTCTCGAGTATAATGTTCCTTAATTCCACTACCCATCTCTCCTTCATCTCTCCTTCTCCACCCTCGGCACCCCGAGGCCAAATATGCCACCTGTGTTTGGTAGAGCAATTGACCTCTCAATCAGAATGTTGCAAATTCAATTCCAGGTCGAAGGTAAACTCAGCTCTCTTTCCCTCCGGGGGCCCATAAAGGACGTGCAATTTCGTTGGAAGTAAAAGCAGAGGTCATCCTATTTGTGAAAATTCACCCCCGCTCTGCCATGGCAATGTGAAATTCCAATCGCTGCTTCGGGACCGTCAATGGCGAAGAACGCTGCTACCAACGCTGATTGCAGCAGGGATTGGGATATTGACGACTTCGCGTCCGACAGGGCGTTCGCCCAGATGCCAGAGCAATTAAATCGACTGTAGAATAATTACATCGCGGGATTGCGATAGCTACGGCCTGGGGGTGGGAAAGTGGGAGGCATCCATCTAGCAGTGGATTGCCCATGGATAATAATGATGACTACTTCTGACCCACGTGGAACGATGATAAAACGGAAACAATGTCCATTCTCTAAGCTCGCCGCCGCCACAAACCACTGGAGCGAACACACCACGTGCCCTCTTCCCTTCGGCACCACGACTGCTACCAACATCCCACAAGCGGAGACTCAGCTGCGATGCCACCGCCGGGGCAGGAGTGACGAAGCAGTTATGTGTTCGTCCTGCAGAGCTACGTGGTCACTCATCACTATCATCATCATCATCAACAATCTATCATCAATCACAATGAATTCAGAATCATCAACCAATCATTACCATCATCATGGGGAGCGGCGGTGCAGTGGCTAGCACGCGTTACGCTACAACCCCGGCGATTCCCGCGCACGGCCACCAACACCAGTGACGATTATTAGAAACGGTCCTGGGCCTCCCCTAGGTCGACTCAGCCAAATATAAGTACCGTCCTGGTGCGGTGTGTAAACATTGCCCTTGTGGATAAACAAAAAAAAAAGCGTCCGGGCGTGGTGCTGGCCACCCACCCAAGTGCCGTGCGGGCCTTCCTCTGCAGGAGGTGCTCGCTAACTGCACCTGCCCCGAAAGTGCGGCAAGGCTATACGGGGAGTCCTTTGTCTTTGTACAAGATAATGGTGGAGACGAAGCAGGCGCGGCGTCGGGAGCTCGCGCGCCGGCGCGTCCGCTGCAGCGCGTGGCGCCGCTGGCTTCTTCTACCCGTGCGCATTTTTCTTTGACGGCTGTTTGGTCCGGAGATCTCGTTGTTTTTTCGGTCATTGTTCAGGGAACACGGCGTTGCTGTGTTTCACGGGCACGCTGTCACGCGAGAGAGCCAGTGAGACTTGGGAAGCGTCGGCGGTATTGCTCTTTCCGATGGAATCCATTGTTGTTGTTTTTCTATTGTTTTGTTTTACACGGTGGAATATGAATATCTTGTGTCGAGCGATGCTGTACGTTGTTTAGGTGTTATCCATCATCATCATCATCAGTCATTATCTATCAACTGCTGGATGAAGACCTCACCAAGTCGTCGCCAACTTCTCGCGTGCCCATGGTCTTCATCCATGGGCACGCGAGTCGATCTCATCTCTCCATCGCAGCGGTGGATGTCTTCTCGCCAAGCTACCACTTTGCGGGTGTTTTTGTGTTTCTGCTTAAATCTCAAAGGACGCCGTTATCGGAGAATAGGCACCACTAGACATTGACAATGAGAATGTATAAAAGGTTGCGTTCATAATATTAATCGAACGCGTAACTGACATATCCTCATTATCGCTGTAAGCATGCAATATTCTTAATTTGATTAAGTGGCGTAGACTAGAAATTCGCACCATCAGTTGGAGATCGCATTCAAGTTTTAGCAAAGCTGACATTTGGAGGACTCACAGAGAGCTCAAATTAATGTCAAAATACCACAACCGCGCGTTTGTTGTGTTTTGTTCATAGGATGACATTTCGTTTTCATAATAAATTATATATGTCACAGCTATGTATAGACACGCACCACGGCGAGATTGTGGTGTTGATGGCAGATTAAGGAGACAAGTGTTTGAGTGGTTGGGCATTCGATGCCGCCCTGGCGCCCCCCCCCCCCTCCAGATTGACACATTGTGGTGCAGGTTCTAGAGATTGACACATTGTGGTGCAGGTTCTAGAGATTGACACATTGTGGTGCCCGCCCTAGGGATTGACACATCGTGGTGCTGGCCATAGAGATTGACACATTGTGGTGCCGGCCCTAGAGATTGACACATTGTGGTGCTGGCCCTAGAGATTGACACATCGTGGTGCCCGTCCTAGGGATTGACACATTGTGGTGCCATCCCCTAGGGATTGACACATTGTGGTTCCGGCCCTAAGGATTGACACATTGTGGTGCCCCCTAGAGATCGATACATTTTGGTTCCCCCCCTAGAGATTGACACATCGTGGTGGCCCCTAGGGATTGACACATTGTGGTGCCCCCTAGAGATTGACACTTTGTGGTGCCTGCCCTAGGGATTGACACTTTGTGGTGCCCCCTAGGGCTTGACACTTTGTGGTGCCCCCTAGAGATTGACACTTTGTGGTGCCGGCCCTCTGTGCAGCTGTATGCCCTGGTAGGGCTGCTGCTAACTGCTGCTGCTAACTGCTGCTGCGCTTTTGGGCTGACGGACCTCTGGACTGACGACAGCCTTGCTGTGAGCTGTATTACCGTAATGTCCGGTTAATACGACGCTTCGGCAAGTAAGAGGCACCGCAACCTTGTTGCCGGTGACAAGAAAGTGGCACATATCGGGTCTCACACACACTCTTACGGGGTTATAAGACGCATCCTCAATCGTGGCTTAAAATACAGGGGTAAAGGTGCGTCTATATAATCCTGAGAATATTGGTAAGTCTTACACGTTGATCAACATAGAGTGAGCGGTTCAAATCCCGATGGAGGGTTGACTCATCCTTATGGGGGAGGAGTGGGGGGACGATAAAAGAGGTACCACTTTGGAGGAAGTCAACAGTGGTCATCCGATGGATAGACTCGCCCCCCTCTCCCCCACCAATGCCCGCTACGCTACGTCGTGGGAATGTGGAATTTCCAACACTGGCTCAGGGCTGTTCACCGCCCCAATGTTCATTTGGGCAGGAGATCGCTTGGACTCTTGACGAGCCAACGATTTCGTTGCGACAGTGCAACGCACGCCAGGGATAACAATTGTGGCACTGTTATTGCTCTGCATTAAGCGACGCATCAGAGCCGAGTTTCCGCAGACATGCAGGCAGCAGGAATGCACAGTGTCACGATGTGTGGCTGCGGTGTGCTAGCGCGACATGGAAACCCTGCACAGCAGAGGACCGCTCACCACGTAATACTCACCCTCACTGCATTGCGCGCTTTAAGATGCGCCTTTTGCGGCCGTCGGGAACGCTCCTTCGATGTTTCGAAGACACTTTAAAATCTGGATTGAACACTCATTTCTCGAGAACCGCTTTTTTTGTGTTTATAGTGTGTTGTCCTCCGCGTCACCTATTAGCACGGTTGTCTGCGTACGGTGCGAAAGAAGTGCAGCATACATCGCCACACCTGCTCGCCACATTCTTTACAGGGACGCCTAGCTAGCTGATAAAATAAAAATTAACGAGCGTGTCAGGCCACCACGACACTGAGCGCAAACTAAATCGTCGCGTACATTGACACTCAGACACGCTGCCGCGGTTTAATGGGCAGCAGCGCGCTCAACCTTGAAATCTCGAGAACGCCGGTTGGGTTCGATCCCTCGGCGCGGCAGTTTGCCAAAACAGTGGACGAGATTCTGAACCACCCCCTCGCGGGCTCCTCCTTCCCACACCTCCCCTCTCTCTGTACACGCAGCGGTATGCATGGGCACACCACGTTAGGTAAGTCGCGTGTGGTGGGGTAAAGTGTGGGTACTCCCACCTCTTCAAAGAGGTCTCGTAAAGAGTCTCTCTCTCTGTCTGTCTGTCCGGAGTTCCCTGTCGTGCAGTCGCTTCCCACGCCAGCGGCTTGAGCAAGCCACTTGCTAGGACTGCACATTGACGGGGTTTTTTAAAAAAAAATCTTTTCCACTCTCTCTCTCTCTCAAACTTTACAATGACACTTTATCCTGTTGCGAGTTTTTATTTTATTTAAGCCCCGAGAGAGAGAGAAAATAATTATCAGGGGAAATTAGCGGATTACGCTTGTACGCGTTGTAAAGTGGCCAAGCTTCTCAAAGCGGCAGCGGAAAGTGCATTAAGTCCGACAGGCGCAGGGAGAGTTAAACCCTGGCATCCAGCGAGGCAGGAAACCGATGGTAGCAGCAGCAGTAGCAGCAGCAGCAGCAGCTGCTAAATCTGGATTGAAAACTCATTTCTTTAGAACCGCTTTTTTCTGTTTATAGTTTGTTGTCCTCCGCATCTCCGATTAGCACGGCTGTCTGCGTACGGTGCGAAAGAAGTACACCATAATATCGCCACACTCGCTCGCCACACTCTTTACGGGGACGCCTAGCTAGCTGATAATGAAATGACCGCGTGTGTCAGGCCACAGCTGCTGCTGCTGCTGCTGGGGTATTCGCCCACGAATCCGCCAAGGGAACGTGGTCGCGGTGCCAGCCTGGAGCGAGAACCACTCCCAGAACGCATTCCACAATGGGGCAGCAGTGACCACCATGGTGGCCAGCAAATGTTTAGCGCGTGAAGTTTTACTTTGGCGTACAATGTTATCCATAGTAAAGGGAAGCGGCGGGGGGGGGGGGGGGGTTGGATTAGGTCGCGTAAATATCAACGCGTCGTTAAAACCCGCCTGATGAAGCTGCTTCGTAATCGCCAGCGAAACGTCGCTACTCGAATTGCAAATGTTGTGAATTGCCTCTCCAACACGCCGGCGTGCTGAAGCAGTAACTAACCGGCATGTTTTCTTTGCATGACAAATATTACTAATTGTCTGTGTCGGGTGGTGACGGGTTTAACGACGCATTTATATTTTCGCGATATGACAAAAAAAACACTTTTGTTATTACCGTTAGCGCATACACCTGCCTGTTTTACAGACACGCCTCATATGTATGTGGATGTTTCGAGGTCTGACGTGGTAGCTCAGCGCTTGAGCGAGCGGCTCTGGATCGGAATGAGTCTGGCTAATTCAATTCATTGGTTGCTAGTTGACCCAGTCCATCATTACTTCAGAGGGTCGATAACGTGAGGACCACTCTGTGTGGAAGGCAACAGCTATACTCTTTGGTTCTTTCGGTGAAGTCACGTAGGTGAAAAATAAAAATATATATATAAATAATAAAAATAAATAATAAATGAAATCACGACGTTTCGGGCGCAACACAAGCGCCCGTCATCAGGTGGGACCACCACAGCTAGAAACAACTGCTGGAATGGGCAAGAGGGCTGCAGTTAAACAACGTGATGTTAGTTTCGAGCGCTGATTCAAATGGATAGATATACTGTACGTGTGCACGTGCCTCCCACGTGATGCGTTTCACAATCATCAGGCTCGATCAGCGTGGCGAGACAACAGTGGGGGCTCCATGAGATAGCATTCTTCAACGACAGTTTTTCATAAAAAGCTACCACAACGATCTTGCTATCACAGATATTTGCGATCTATCGATACAATTCCTCGAGGAAATAATTGTTAGCATCTGCCACCCTTGGGCGGTACCGATAAACACGATTGTTGGTCTCTTGGCTCAATGACTTTTTCTATGGCTTCAGGGGCGGGTGGGTGCTCTGAGTTTGGGTAGAAGGAGCGGTAGAAATCCCAAGCTCCACGAACTCCGCACGGTTTGAACCGTGGCCAGGCCTTCAGCTGGAGTTCATTTAAAACCAGACTCTTTGTGGTACATTTCTCCTGGGATATAATGCATGTGGCTACGAACATTGCAGATTTTTTTTTATTTTGCTGCTGCTGAAACAAGAATTGCAGACTGTACGGAGACCAGGCAACAACATTAGGTTTGTGTTAATTTCGTAAGGCCGTCGTGAGTTTTAAAAGTATATAGGAATATGTACAGTGAGGGAAAAATTATTTGATTCCCTGCTGATTTTGTACGTTTGCCCACTGACAAAGAAATGTTCAGTCTATAATTTTAATGGTAGGTTTATTTGAACAGTGAGAGACAGAATAACAAGAAAATCCAGAAATACGCATGTCAAAAATGTTATAAATTAATTGGCATTTTAATGAGGGAAATAAGTATTTGACCCCTCTGCAAAGCATGACTTAGTACTTGGTGGCAAAACCCTTGTTGCCAATCACAGAGGTCAGACGTTTCTTGTAGTTGGCCACAAGGTTTGCACACATCTCAGGAGGGATTTTGTCCCACTGCTCTTTGCAGATCTTCTCCAAGTCATGAAGGTTTCGAGGCTGACGTTTGGCAACTCGAACCTTCAGCTCCCTCCACAGATTTTCTATGGGATTAAGGTCTGGAGACTGCCTAGGCCACTCCAGGACCTTAATGTGCTCCTTCTTGAGCCACTCCTTTGTTGCCTTGGCCGTGTGTTTTTGGTCATTGTAATGCTGGAATACCCATCCACGACCCATTTTCAATGCCCTGGCTGAGGGAAGAAAGTTCTCACCCAAGATTTGACGGTACATGGCCCTGTCCATCATCCCTTTGATGCGATGAAGTTGTCCTGTCCCCTTAGCAGAAAAACACTCCCAAAGCATGTTTCCACCTCCATGTTTGACAGTGGGGATGGTGTTCTTGGGGTCATAGGCAGCATTCCTCCTCCTCCAAACACGGCGAGTTGAGTTGATGCCAAACAGCTCCATTTTGGTCTCATTTGACCACACCACTTTCACCCAGTTGTCCTCGGGATCATTCAGATGTTCATTGGCAAACTTCAGATGGGCATGTATATGTGCTTTCTTGTGCAGGGGGACCTTGCGGGCACTGCAGGAATTCAGTCCTTCGCGGCGTAGTGTGTTACCAATTGTTTTCTTGGTGACTATGGTCCCAGCTGCCTTGAGATCATTGACAAGATCCTCCCGTGTAGTTCTGGGCTGATTCCTCACCGTTCTCATGATCATTGCAACTCCACGAGGTGAGATCTTGCATGGAGCCCCAGGCCGAGGGAGATTGACAGTTATTTTGTGTTTCTTCCATTTGCGAATAATCACACCAACTGTTGTCACCTTCTCACCAAGCTGCTTGGCAATGGTCTTGTAGCCCATTCCAGCCTTGTGTAGGTATACAATCTTGTCCCTGACATCCTTGGAGAGCTCTTTGGTCTTGGCCATGGTGGAGAGTTTGGAATCTGATTGATTGCTTCTGTGGACAGGTGCCTTTTATACAGGTAACAAGCTGAGACTAGGAGCACTCCCTTTACGAGTGTGCTCCTAATCTCAGCTCGTTACCTGTATTAAAGACACCTGGGAGCCAGAAATCTTTCTAATTGAGAGGGGGTCAAATAATTATTTCCCTCATTTAAATGCAAATCAATTTATAACATTTTCACATGCGTTTTTCTGGATTTTGTTGTTGTTATTCTGTCTCTCACTGTTCAAATAAACCTACCATTAAAATTATAGACTGATCATTTCTTTGTCAGTGGGCAAACGTACAAAATCAGCAGGGGATCAAATACTTTTTTCCCTCACTGTATGCGTTTATATGGATAAAGCAACGTTTGTCTGTGTTGACGTTCGTAGTGCTTGCTACCATTCACTTGCCAGATTAGTATGTTAAAGCTATACTGGAGGGAGGGGGATCTTTGTCTCTGGTTGTTTTCAGGAGAGAATATGTCTGATCAAGGAGCGGCCATGCAGTGGTTAGCGTGCTTCGCTGTGCACCCGGATACCTGAATCGATTTTCCGGCCATGGCCTCATATTGACTTGCCAGCAACGTATACACGGGTCCTGGGTCGCTCGCCTTCCCCACCCGTTCACCAACCGGCCCTGACCAGCGTGGTGAAGTATGGTCCAACAGCCTGCACGAACTGATACGTTGTCGTGAGACCATCCAGCACTGGTTCGACAAAGAGCCGTGGACTATTGTATTATTACTTGTAGCCGTCATTACACCACGTGCTACACATGCATATTGCGTTGTCGAACGTTTACCGAATTTGGGTGAATGCGTGTATGCCCATACACACAAAGATGTTGATGAAGCAACATTACTGCCGGATGCCTTCATGCAGCATTCCTTAAGGAGTCTGCTACTGACAGGCCCATCACCGGCCCTTACTCAGCCTCTGGGAATTGCAGTTCGCTAACCATTACACCGCTGTGGCAGCGTCCCCGTGCGCGCCCCCCCCCCCCACATCGCAGACAAAAAGGAGTGGAAATTTACCAGGGGTAATAACACCCTACCTACACTGTAGACGAGGCGATGTTAAGGTGTCAATCAATCAATCGAACTTTATTTCTCAAGCACTTTTCGTGCAAAAAAAATACGGTACATAGTGCTTTACAGGCACGAACAATACAAGTGAAATTGTAGGCACAATTAAAATCACGTAACAAATTTGTAGCAGAGACATAATAAAAATAACACATTAAGACAACCCTAATTAAAAGCAAGTTTTTAAAAAAAAGGTAACGTCTGAATATCTTTAGGAGGAAGAAGGAAAAAAATAGGAACTAATGAAGCAAGATGAAGAGAGGTTAAAAGAGGGGGGGGAGGTATGGTGATTAACAGCATAATGGGGAGAACTACGTAGGATGGTGAGACATTGGCTGCTGCCTGCGTTGGTATGCGGCGCCGCCGTGGACCGCTTACTCGAACGAACTGCTCAAGCCCAGCTACCGGCGACGCAGTCACGTGGTCATTGATTGACTCGACGTACGCCCGAAGACGTCAAAGGCAAAGTCTAAAGCCACCCGATTTATTGGCCATGATTCGATCACTACATTGGTCACGTATAAATCATATCTTTGTAAACGTGACCATTTCGTCGGGTGGTCGAGGGTTAGCGACACGGATTTTCGGCATAACACTGCCAAGTGACCTAAGCCAAAACGAAACACTGTATCGCTTTAGCCTTTGTTTCGCCAAACAGAGTTTATATTTATGGCTAGATTTTTTAAAATTTCTTTACTTCTCCAGAAGCCGACAATTTCATCGCGTTCTGGAACCGTGGCTAAATAATACAAAACAAAAGAGGCAACGTTTTTTTTCACTCAAAATGAGCATTGAAACAGGGTTTTGCTAAATTTAGTGTTGCTCCGTCTCTCTCTGTGTCCCCTGGTGTGTCTGTGTTAATTCCCTCTACTTAAGGTTTGTATTTATATATCTGCGGTTATGTGTTTCCTCTCTCTCTTAAATTTAGCTCGTCTGTGCCTGATGATGATTGCTTGTGTTGCAATCGAAACGTCGTATGCTATTAAATAATTTTATTTTCATTTTCATTATTTCTACGTGACTTTACCGAATAAACCAAAGAGTAATTCCTGCAGTCACGAAAGCAACCAATCAAGTTTGTTATAATTTAGTTGACGGACAAACGGACACACGGAACGACGCCGGGATTTTGTAACAGATGGGGCCACTACTGTTGACTCGTAACGTTCTTACCCACCCCTACTGGACTCATCGGATTCCTCAAGTATATCTAATTATTATGATTCTATAGGATATATACCTACACTCACACGCCTACGCTCCTCGCCGTCAACAGCCCACGCTGACTAGCGTGGCGAACTATCTAATAAAAAAAACATCGACACCCTTCCTGGAATGTGGAGTTCCCCATCCAGCAGTTAGTAGACAAAAGGGCTGTCCGTGTGCACACGTGTCTACGGAGCCCACGTGTCCACGGAGCCCACGTGTCCACGGATCCCACGTGTCCACCTACTCTGTGCAGCGTCTTTGGAGAGACCCGACCGCATGTATATCCACCGTGATCAATCCACTGCTGGATGAAGACCTCCCCACGGTCCTGCCATGCATCAATCTATCCAGCTACGAATCCAAATTAGTCTCGCTTATATCCTCATCACCATAACCATCAGCAGTAGCAGCAGCAGCAGTCATGCTCAATCCACCGCTAGACAAACGCCTTCCCAAAGTCATCGCCATCTATCACGGTCCTGCGATGTAACATGTCACCCAGCTGCCAATCCACGTTATAAATTACGCAAAAAAAATGAAATAAAGATTTTTGTTTGCAATTGATAAGCACTCCCACGGTGCGTGTGCGTGTGAGCTCTCGTCCCGAGAGAGGCGGGGCGGGGGGGTTCTTTGTGATGAGGTGGCAGTCACCGTGATTGCACCGGCATGCGCAATAATAATTCTCTGCTCGCTCAACTCGCTGTTGTGAGCGCTGCTGTGTCGCTCATGCCGTTGTGGGAGCCCGCGCTGCCACGGTACGCGCTCGGGGGGGGGGGGGGGGGGGGGGGACGCTTGAGAGATCAGAAGGAAGCGGTTCTCTTTCCCCCAGACTTCGGGAGTTGTTGAAGGTGGGGGGGGGGTTGGTGGGCTCTGGTGGGTGGGGGGGGGGGTAGCTGGAGCCAGGGCTGGCTGGGTTGTGATGACAGGTATGGAAAAGGGGGGTTGACCATTGCCTTACGTTGCCGTCCGTTGCTTTCCCCGAGTCTGTAACCCTCTAGCTTTTTTGAGGTCAGCCTAATAGTGATTTTTTTTTGTCAACTTCTTTTAACGATGAGATACAATCACTCACTTGTCACCGTTCAAGCGTGAACTATTTTTCTTCTCATTTGGGTATGCATGGGAGCGCCTTTGTTTCCGCGAATATAGGATTTCAACGAGGAGACCCTTTTGCTATAAAATAAATTACGTTGAATAAAACAAAAGTGGGGAAACGTAGAATGTGAAATTTACAATGCACGTTTTGTTTAAACGACCAACGCGCACGTCCTTAAGAAGTCACCGTCCATCCGTCCATCCAACCAGCCAAACTTAAAAAAAAAACATAGAGCCCAATGCATATCCGACCAGGAACACATAGCCAGTGAACTCAAGCACGTACACCAAGCTCTTAAGGCTAATGGTTACTCCGACGACACAATCCGCAAAGCTATCACTCCAACCATGAAGAAGGACCCTCTTGAGGAGCCTTTCAAAACCATCACTTTACCCTACATTGCGGGGATCACAAAAAAGATCTCCAAAATCTTGAATAAACACAAGATCCAGGTCCGATTTAACACATTACATAAAATCCGTGATCTGGTTCCGTCTGTAAAAGATGTGATTCCGGACATACAGTACCCTGGCGTCTACAAACTAAGTTGCCTCTTTGGTAGTAGCTACATTGGAGAAACCAAACGACGTCTCGGACCGCATTCGTGAACACAAAGCAGACCTAAAACACGGTAGGACCAACACCTCGGCCGTCGCAGATCACTGTTATAATTCAGTAGGTTCACATGACATTTACTTCTCCAAGACAGATATTCTTTGCAAGCTATCTGGCTACCATGAGAGATTCGTTCATGAGGCTATCCACATATACAAACACAGAGACAATTTCAACCGAGAAGATGGATTCTGGCTTAGCAATCACTGGAAGGATTTGATAAACCATTTCGGGTCTTAATTGATTGATCACGCTTAAGGTGGCTTTCAGACCGCATCCATTATTTTTCCTCTCCCCCCTCCTCTTTTCCGAACATAGATGGACTCGTCCATCTGAACAAACTGTCAAATCTCTCTCCGTGGTGCTAACGTTAAAAATAGCCGCCACTTTTTTCAAATTTTCTTGTTGTGGTTTTCACACCTGATGATGATTGCTTGTGTTGCAGTCGAAACGTCGTGAGAATTTTATTGTTTTATAGTTTTATTATTTTATTGTTTCCCTTCTACATGACTTTACCGAAAGAACCAAGAATATGAATCCCTGCAGTCACGAAAGCTTTAAATCAAAATTGGGTTCCCTCTGTAAAAGATGTGATTCCGGACATACAGTACTCTGGCGTCTACAAACTAAGTTGCCTCTGTGGTAGTATTTACATTGCAGAAACCAAACGACATGTCTCGGACCACATTCGTGAACACAAAGCAGACATAAAATAAGGTAGGACCAACACCTCGGCCGTGGCAAATCACTGTTATAATTCAGTAGGCTCACATGACATTGACTTCTCCAAGACAGAGGTTCTTTGCAAGCCATCTGGCTACCATGAGAGATTCGTTCATGAGGCTATCCACATATACAAACAGAGAGACAATTTCAACCGAGAAGATGGATTCTGGCTTAGCAATCATTGGAAGGATTTGATAAACCATTTCGGGTCTTAATTGATTGTTCACGCTTACGGTGGCTTTCAGACCGCATCCATTATTTTCGTCTCCCCCCTCCTCTTTTCCGAATATAGATGGACTCGTCCATCTGAATAACTGCCAAATCGCTCTCCGTGGTGCTAACATTAAAAAACGCCACTTTTTTAAAATTTTCCTGCTGTGGGTTTCACACCTGATGATGATTGCTTGTGTCGCAGTCGAAACGTCGTGAGAATTTTATTGTTTTATATTTTTATTATTTCATTGTTCCCCTTCTACGTGACTTTACCGAAAGAGCCAAGAATAAGATATGCTATGTCAACAATTGGTATTTGGAACAGTGGTTCGTGCACAAGCGCTCAGAATCCCCCGATCTGCGTTCGATTCCCAGCCACGGATAAAATTCGTGGCGAGTGATATCTGAACCAGTCTCGGTCCTGGGCCCTCGCCCGCCACAATAGCAACTTTGCCAGTCCACTGCTGGATGAAGGCCTCCCCACGCCGTGTCGGACACGGGAGTTGTTTAAGCCATACTTCACCGCGCTGATCATTGCGGTTTGGTAAAGATGAGAACCGACCCAAGGACGCGTTCAGATATCACTCTCCAGGTTCATAACGCAGTGTGCGCACCACCGCCCCAACACTCCACCACCCCACCCTCACGCCCTATCAATAGTTATATATTAACAATTACGAAACACTTGATTTGTATTTAATTTGCAATAAATTGTAAATACATAGATTCTCACGCGCACGATACCATGCACGTACCCGTGAGCATGAGAATCGACTTTAAAATGCATTAAGTTAAAGTAATTTACTGCTCAAATAAGCACTGAGGCACTGGTGTTCAACTGCTACTTGCAGCCCTGCAGACCCAGTGGTGGAAATTCCGCATTCCTATGGCGAGGATGAGTCTTTGCATGTGAAAATCACTGTTGTCTTCGCCACAAAGTGGTACTCATTTGATCGACTCCGCGGGCATGATTTATAATGACGATGGGCTGACTCAACCCCTCAACTAGAATTTGAACTTGTCAGCTTTTGATTGCGAGCCGCCCGCTCTTACCGCGGATCCACCTGGCCGGAAACGCGCCAATTATCTACTCCGATCACTCCTCTCGGCTAACCGCGAACCCGGTCTGATGCTCTCATTCATTATCATCCTCCTTCCGCCTTCTCGGGAGCAAATGACACTTCAAGAAGAGGGCACGGCTCAAGCAATCAGTGATCTCGAAGCACTCGCCTCGGAAGACCACGTCCTTGGGCATCGCTCCGCCACGCGAGCGAGCGGAACGTGCGCGAGACGTTTTCCCTGCTAATAGGAAAGGGTGGAAGGGTGGGAGGGGTCCTTGGGAGGGCGGTGGGACACGTGTGGGCAGAGTGATCATTAGTATTCCGCGATCAGCGTTTGCGCGCGCGGGGCCTGTTTCTCAGCTTCTCCAGATCTCGCCCCAGCTGCTGCCCATTCCTGCATCGCCTTTGTCTCTGTAGAAGGGCAGTACGTTAAAGAGCAATGGTCGGCCGGTGGTGAGTTGGTGGGGATCCGGTGGTGATGGCGATGGTGGGCAGGTGGGTGAGCATGGTAGTGATAGTGGTGGTTGGGTGGGTGATGTTTGATGTTGTATGCGGTAGTGATGGCTGGGTGGAAATGGTGGGCCTGGGTTTAGGTAATGTTGTAGGTGGTCGTGGTGGATGCTGGGTGGCAGTGGTGGGTGGGTGGGTGGGGATGGTAGTGTTGGTGGTCGTGGCGCAGCGGTTAGCGCGCTGCGCTACGAACCAGGCGACCAGTATTCAATTCCCGCTCACGGCCACCACCGGTGACGATTATTTGAACCGGTCCTGGGCCTCCCCTAGGTCGACTCAGCTGCAAATGAGTACCTTAGAGAGACAAAGGCGTCCGGGCGTGGTACTGGCCATCCAGCCCCTGGTGTGCTGTATCGAACTTCGTAGGTGCTCGCTAACAGCATTTGCTCCTATTCGGGGAATCTTTCGCAACCAGGGATCGCGCCAACCACGCTAAGCCACTGGGGGCACACCGGGTTCGCTAGCTGCCACTCAAAGCACCGTCCCACACAATCCGGACAGGAGTATCAGACACTGCGCGCCCACTTCTCGAGCAGGTCACCCGCTCTACTTTGATAAGAATGTGATGTTGTGAATTTAGTGGGCCCACAACAACACACATGGCAGCCGCGACTTTCACGGACTGCGCGCTCGTTGGTGATGTCTCCACGGCACGCGGGGCAGCAGCGGCTCCGAGATTTTGGATTTTTTAATGGTTCCCAGAGTGCAGACTTTGCAGCGTTGAGCATCGGTAACTATGACTGTGCTGATGAATCCTAAGAGGACAAAACCGAGATGAGGGCTCCTGTCAAAAATACAAACAAACAAACAAACCTCAAGTTAATAACACTGGCCTTAAAATAAAAATGTATTTGTATAAAGACGTTTCGCTAATGGTCCTTTATAGCACATACATGGTGCTATCAGGAAGGGTCATTGATGGAAACGTCGCCTATTATGTTTTTTTTCTTTTAAGGCCACATTGTTATTGACGAATGTTTCGAGTTTATTGTTGTTATTTGTGCACCATCGCCGACGCAGCACCATTACCAGATACATTTTGTTCAGACGTCAGGTTCGTCCGAGTACGTCCGACACCGTGGTATTTTACGAGGTGGACGATTAAACAAAACAAAACTCTGAATCGCAGCTGTAGAGTAGTCGGCACACTGTGCCCAAATTAGAAAGCCACTTCGTGGTTACCCTAATGACACCCACAGCTTTAAAGCATCGGACACGTACGTCTGAATTCGAGGCATTGCCCCAAGTGCGTCAACCAGTTGACGTGCTGCGAGTTTGTATGCACCGTATGTACCGATGTGTGCTTTAAACAATATATATATACATATTTTGTCTTGTTTAAACACTTCGTTTGTATTATATACGGTGTGGGGTGATTGTGTGTCCTGTGGAGTGTGGCTGGGTTGGTGTGTGTATGTATTATGTTGAGGGGGGGGGGGGGAGGTTGTGTGTCTGTGTGTGGGGGGTGCTGGTCCAATGACCATGTCCTGTGGAGATTGCCTATTTCCTACACCCGTAGGGACAGGCAGCAGTTAGCCCAGACGGGCACTGGATAGCCACCCCTAACAAGGACCTCCCCCACCTAATCCCTGACCCTGGATGAGCCTTCAAAGCCAGAGCCACGGCAAAGGGCCCGGCCTCCGCTGTCCGCCTCTCGATGTAATAGGCAGGGGATGTTTGTTTGTCGGACCTTTAACACGCGGCGCGCTGCTCGGCCACCATGGCTGCCCGTGCAGTCTGGAAGGAAGGCCTTACTATTTGTGTTCCCCTTCTACCTCTGCCCCGGGGAGAAACCGGTAACCACCCCCCAACCCCCGACCGCCCCCGATCGGGTGCAAGCAGCTGGGAGCGTGCGACCCCCATCCCCCCACCACTGTCAACCAACCTTAGGGGTCACCTCCCTACCCCAACGCGGTTTCTCCTCGCCTGCCCCCGCTGCCCCCGCCCGTACCCTCTATCCCACTCCTCATCCTCCAGGAACATCTGTCTACCATTACGGTTGCCCTCCCAAAAGCAACCTCTGACCTGCTGGAAGTGATGTCACACAGCCAGCCAGCAAGTGGCAATGCCACGCAACAGATCTCGGGCTGGTTGGCTGGATGGCGCCCATTTTATTCACACGGTCATAATGGGGAGGATGATTGTTGCCAATCGTGTGGGTTTTCATTTTTTTTAATTGCGCAACTGCGAAAGTGAATCTTAACCCTGAGATTCGTGGCGGTTGTCGCAATCACACATTGATAATTGCACTGTGGATTTTACGGAGCGGCTTTTAATGCCACTGCCGTATTGGGATATTTTTTTTCTAAAGCACGGACGTGAATCTCAAGCGAGCGCCGTCTTTTTTCACGGCTGGCTTCTCAAGTTGCTCTCCGCACATTAGCGTTGTGTGGATTCTCAGACGTCACCTCTCATGGGCCCCCATTAAAGAGTTTCTAACGCCGCCTTTAATTGTCTCATGCTTTTTCTGTCCACGGTTGTTGTGTTCCAATTTTTTTCGGCATAAATCGATTTCGATTTAAAGCTTTCGTGACTGCAATGATTCATCTTTTTTGGTTCTTTCGGTAAAGTCACGTAGAATGAGAATAAAATAATAAATTGATAAAATAAAATAACACAATAATATTCTCACGACGTTTCGGCCACAACACAAGCGGCCTTCATCAGGTGAAGGGGGCGAGACTGTCTGGTAGGACAGCGCTGGAGTGAAAGAAATTTAAGGGCGCTTTGTTCCTCTCACACAGCTTAAAGGCCGTATCTGAACGTGGCTCTTTCACTCCAGCGCTGTCCTACCAGACAGTCTCGCCCCCTTCACCTGATGAAGGCCGCTTGTGTTGTGGCCGAAACGTCGTGAGAATATTATTGTGTTATTTTATTTTATCAATTTATTATTTTATTATCATTCTACGTGACTTTACCGAAAGAACCAAAGAAGATAAATCGATTTGTCTGTGGGATTAAGGTGACAACAATAATAATTATAATTATGTACAGCTTTGTGTCAATTCACTGGCTGGATGAAGGCCTCGCCCACGCCGTATTGTTCGTGGGGGTTGTTTGACCATACTTCGCCACCCTGGTCAGTGCTGGTGTGTGCCCAGGTAACGGTGTGGAGGCATTGGTTGGGAATTAAACTCAAGTAACCACTGCATCACTCCACAGTACTGTACATGTATACAAGACAAATACAATATCCCCAGTATAGCTTTTAATATATTGTTGGAGCAAGTGCTATTGGCGAGCACCTATGAAGGCCGGCACACGAAGGGGTGTGTGACCAGCACTACTCCCGACCGCCTTTGTCTCCCTTACACATCGCACCAGATACTCATTTGAGGCAGAGTCGACCTAGGGGACGCCCAGGACCGGTTCAGATAATTGTCTCTGGTGTTGGTGGTCATAGCGTAGCGCGCGCTAACCACTGCACCATTGCTCTGTATATGCATGTACACTGCTATTTACATATTTAGGAGTAATGCGCATTAACGCTGAACATCGTATGGAGGTGGAGGGGATGACGATCCCGCGGTGCCGGTTCAGATATCACTCGTCGCCGATGTTGTTAGCCCTGACCGTGAATTGAACTCGGGTAAGCGCGCTAACCACATGCGCCACCACCACCCCATTCGTTCACCATATTTGGGGTTTATTTTTTTGTGCCGGAACATTTTTTTTAATTTATTTTTTTCATGTTTGTTTTTTTTCTTCGAATTTTTGTTGTTGTTGTTTTATTTCTCTGACCTTTGTTGGGGCGGTCCACAGTGTCTAGCTGCCCTTATCACTCACTTTCCCAAACTATTAGCTGACCGTGCACTTTATCTCGCTCTCTCTCTCTCTCTCCAGCCCCACAGCTGTTTGTGACGTTCACATAATTACACGGGCATCGTCCGGCGAGTAAATACATTAAATGGATAACATCGTTGTTGGCTCGGTATGATAAGCACCCATTAATGGGGCTAACATTTTTTTATTATTACAAAGAGAGGGACTCGGATGAGTGGCTGAGTCGAGTGAGCTAGGAGGAGGGTGCACTATACCAACATTTGCTTTCATTAGCGCGCAAGCAAGTAGTTGGTTAATAAAGTTAATAAAGTGTTAAAACTTGATTTGAAGCTTTCGTGACTGCAGGAATTACTCTTTGGTCCTTTCGGTAAAGTCACGTAGAAAGAAAATAAATTAAATAATAGAATAAGACGTTTCGATGGCGACACAAGCAACCGTCATCGGGTAGAACTACATTTGAGAGAGAGACAAAACACAGACACGGAGACACACAGACACACAAGCAGAGAGAGAGAGAGAGACACAACATAGACACACAGAGAGAGACACACAACATAGACACACAGAGACCCAATGCCTCTGTGTCGAGGCCTTAAATAGAGAGAGAGTGCGGGGGGGGAATGGGCAGAGAGAGTGGTGGGTCTGCTGGGGCAGCTGCTGGAGTAGAGAAATCAGCATGTCAATGAACCCACCCCGAAGCGACCGAGGGAAAGAAAGATCGAATGGACCTATGAGAGCCTGGTACATTTTAGAGAGAGAAATAGTTTGAGAAAACAAAATGTAGCAAATATGTTTTGGAAATGTAATGTAATGCAACACAGAGAGTCGGCTAACACACAGTTAACGCATCGCCTGGTTGATTACGATGTCCAAAGATAGATAAAATTAGAAGTTAAGTGTGAAACTTGACAGAGACACAGAGAGATGTGTGGAAATCCACCCCGAAGCCGCCGGGGAACAGAAAGAGCAAATGGACCTTTGAGAGCCTGGTAAATTTTAGATAGAGAAGAAATAGGCCGTTTGAGAAAACACAAACTTCGAAATTTTTGGAAATGTAATGCAAAGCAGCACAGAAAATCGGCTAAGACACAGTTAACGCATCGCCTGGTTGATTACGGTCTCCATAGATTGCTAAATTTGAAGTTAAGTGTGAAATTTGACAAACACAGACACAGACTTACATCCTCAGACACAGAGAGAGAGATAAAACAACTTACATCCTTTATCGAAAGAACCAAAGATTAATAAAGTGTTGTTGGATTTTGTTTTTGTGCAAAGGGCTCCCGACTTAACAAGTTGGCCCTGTCCCTCTCTCTCTATCTCTCCCCACTGTATGTAATTAACATTGGGGCTCTGAGCAGAAGATCGAGAGCTTGTCCCTGCTACGTCACGCAAAGTGGGTACGGCGGTGTGCCAATTGGCGCCCGCTCTGTTGCTGCTGCTGCTGCTGCCGCCGCAACCATCTCGGGAGTTTTCCTTTCATCTTTTATCAGACGTGACCGATGGGCATGACCGAGGAGTCAGGATGAGCCTCTTCCAGCAACCTCCGCGCTCTTTTTTAATAAGAGCTTCACCATCCATTATCCCTTATTAAGCACTTATGACTCCTCTCAATACATCTTCGGCTTCATGGAGAGGAGACTATTGGCCAATACAATGGCCCCGTCACGTGCTCTGCCGCGTGCTCAGCTATTGTCACGTGAGCCTGGGCGTCGTGGACACCGGGTTCAGTTCAACCCGCCTGCCCACTTCGACAGCTACGGCCACTGCAAGCGTGGAGGCACAGCCATGCATTTACACATCCCAAGATGTATATCGATTACGATTGATCATTGCGCCTCCGATTAGCACGGTTTGGCTACGTACGGTGCGAAAGAAGTTCTTCTACACGTATATATGCGTCGTGAGTTCAACCGAGTCGTACTCTTTGGGAGCGACACATTTATTGATACCAACACAACGGGGTGGACTGCCCCTTTGCCAGATAACAACCTGTGGTTGTGCACCACCAGGCTAACCGCATTAATTACACCGCAACTAGCTACGTAAACACCAGGCTAACTACACTAGTTACACCGTAGTTAGCTACGTAACCACCAGGCTAACTACACTAGTTACACCGCAACTAGCTACGCCACCACCAGGCTAACTACACTAATCACACCCTAACTAGCTACGTCACCACCAGGCTAACCACACTAATCACACCCTAACTAGCTACGTCACCACCAGGCTAACTACACTAATTACACCGTAACTAGCTACGTCACCACCAGGCTAACCACACTAGTTACACCGTAACTAGCTACGTGACCACCAGGCTGACCACACTAGTTACACCGTAACTAGCTACGTGACCACCAGGCTAACTACACAAAGTACACCGTAACTAGCTACGTGACCAACAGGCTAACCACACTAATCACACCGTAACTAGCTACGTCACCACCAGGCTAACCACACTGTTATACCGTAACTGGCTACGTCACCACCAGGCTAACCACACTAGTTACACCGTAACTAGCTACGTCACCACCAGGCTATCTACACTAATCACACCGTAACTAGCTACGTCACCACCAGGCTAACTGCACTAATTACACCGTAACTAGCTACGTCACCACCAGGCTAACCACACTAATCACACTGGGAGTAGCTACGTCACCACCAGGCTATCTACACTAATCACACCGTAACTAGCTACGTCACCACCAGGCTAACTACACTAATTCCACCGTAACTAGCTACGTGACCACCAGGCTAACTACATTAGTTACACCGTAACTAGCTACGTCACCACCAGGCTAACCGCACTAATTACACCGTAACTAGCTACGTCACCACCAGGCTAACCACACTAATCACACTGGGAGTAGCTACGGACAGGACCCCAGTTTGGGTCAAGGTCCACGTGTTGGCGACTCTTCTCGGACGTAGAACGTAGATCATCAGGATAACCACAGCAGCCGGGTCCCTCTCGGAGACCCGGCTGAAATCCTCTGTGGCGTGGCTGGCTCCGCCCTTGGCCACGACCACCTTCGAGAACCCTCCAGCAGGATCTCGACCCTGACACGTGACCACCCTTAGCCCCCACCTGGGGGCCTCTGTGTAGACTTTACCGGTCACGGTACCGGTCACGGTAAAGTCTACACTCTGACACCCCATCCTGTAGGTGTGGGCACTGCACGGAGAGTGTGGGTGCCATCAAGCACTGCCAGTCAGCGCTCATCGAGTCCCTGTAGGGCCGGTACTGCACCCACGTGTGAGTGGTGCACGCGATGTCAATACACCGCACGCCGGGCCTCTCGAGGGCCGGCATTACACAGTGACATCCGCGATGTCACTTCATCTGTATCGAATCGTGATTATTATAATTTACAAAGTTATGACGTTCATATAATTGTTCTTACACTTGATGGTTTTTTTTTTTTATTGAAGGCTAATTGAGCTAACAAGTATGACCGTTCAGGTATAACTCGCCAATGATGTTAAGCATCGACAGGAATCCAACTCGAGTCACCAGGTTCAAAGCGTAGTGCGCGTAACCACCGCAACCACACGACCACACTTCGCTACGACTTCCCAGGGCGGACCCGAGGCAAGAGAAGTGTCGCCACGACGCGCTCCGGGGATCAGTGGAGGAGCCGAGCTGGCCGACAGATTGTTATGAAGTATAACCACTAAACGGAACCTTCGCATAACATTGCGTGACTAGATTCGTGTGCGAGTCGTACCAAAGAATAATATTCATAATACCGTAAGAGTAATCCTGCAAAAATAGTAGCATCATATTTAATGCGAGTCTCTTTGTTCATTTTTTTTATTTAAACATTTTAATGCCCTTTCGTTTGTGTGCATGGCTTTGTGTGTGTTATGGGGAGCGGTGGTGCAGTGGTTAGCGCGCTGCGCTACGAACCAGGTAACTCGAGCTCGATTCCTGCTCACGGCCAACACCAGTGACGATTATCTGAACCGGTCCTGGGCCTCCCCTAGGTCGACTCAGCCTCGAGTGCATACCTGCTGCGGTGTGTAAACATCGCCACTAGCGAGACAAAGGCGGTCGAGCGTGGCGCTGGCCACCCACGCCCTCGTGTGCCGTTCCGGCCTTCATTAGGCGCTCGCTAACAGCACTTGCCCCAACAGTCTATTGAGGCCACACGGGGGAGCTGTGTCTGTACGTGCGTGTGTCACCTGTGGTCGCTCGCGCGCACGCCGTAGATGTCCCGTACGTGCCTGAGACGATGTCACGAAGTTCAGGGCGCGGGCGGAGGTCATGGGACTCGAGAGCCGCGTGTCACACGGCGTCCTTCACGCGTGCCTCACGGCCTCTATGGCCCAACTACTCAATTAACATCGAGTGTAATTACATCAAGTGTGTGTTATTTATTTGTTTCCATCTCGGCCACACCAATGTTGTCTTTCATTCAAAGGGGGACCGTTACAAAAAAAAAATACAATAAAACCGCCTTCATGCGAGCACCGAATTAAAACTCCCAAGAAAGTGAAAACAAAACCGCGGAGAGATCGTCAAAAGAACGCCGATGAATGGACTCGAGTTGAAACACAACCGAACCCACCGGATCGAGCCGTGCTTCAGAAGCAGACACACATACAAAGGCAATTGCTGTTAGCGAGCACCTATGAAGGCCAGAACGGCACACGCGTGGGTGGCCAGCGCCACGCTCGACCGCCTTTGTCTCCATAGCGGCGATGTTTGCACATCGCACCAGGTACTCATTTGAGGCTGAGTCGACCTAGGGGAGGCCCAGGCCTGGTTCAGATAATCGTCACCGGTGTTGGCCGTGAGCGGGAATCGAACTCGGGTCGACCAGGTTCAGTAGCGCAGGGCGCTAACCGTTACGCCACCGCTACGCCCCACACACGCGTACACAACCCTCCACTCAATCTCACCCATCTCACTGCCACCCCCGTGGCTCACACACCCGGAAAAATCAGGCTCCTAAATTAATTATCTCGAGCCACATTGAGTCCAAGACGTGCAGCGATGCCATGATTGCGGTCACGTGCCACGGGCCAATTACTGCCTCTCTCCTCCCAATTCAAAGCCCCGCAGGTGCTTCCCATTTCTTTTCGCTGGCTATGGATCTTCCGGAATAAGTAAACGAGCGTCATTGTCCTGCATTAGTCCTTTCCGATTACTTTAATTGCCATAATAATCGCGACCCATCAATAAAAGCGTGGTCGGGAAAGGAGGAGGGAGACGCGAGCCTCGAGCGGCTGTGACGCTGGCACACACTCGAGCGAGCGAGCGAACGAGCGAACGAATGTGAGAGTGACCGGGTGAGAGTTACTGGCAGTGTCAGGAATTGCCCTGGTAATTGCACACATCTGCCCGGCCACCCATAGACGGCGCATGAATAGAGGGCCCGAGAAATTAAAAACAATTATCCGGGAGCCTCTACAAAGCAATCCCCGTCCTTTGTGCGGCATTGTGCTCGCGTATCTATTCAGTAGCGAACTCCCCGACCCTCTCCCCACACCACCGCCCTTTAACCCCCCCCCTCCCATCCCAGCCCCTCCTCCCCCGCTCCCTCTATTTGTGAGAGGTGCGATTATGGGGACAATGGTTGGGTCGCATCCACGCTTAGTTCCACCGAAGATTGAAACAGTTGTGGGCGCTTTGATGAGACGAGGGGCCGCCCGCCCTGCGGTCAGAGTTAGCGGAGGGCCAGAGACGAGAGGAGGCCGTTATCTACGCAAACCGACCAGAGCTTACGAACAAATATTATTATCAGCAGCAGCAGCAGCCATGATAAATCCACTGCTAGATGACGGCATCCATCTCTAGTGATCGTAGGATGTAATAGCGAACGAATATTCAATGATCAATGTTCCTGCTCCCGTGAACTCATACGTCAAACAAGGGGTTAAATAAGAATATTAATGTCACGAGTGACAGGGGGTTGTCTTTGAAATGCCAGTGACGGCGAAAATAAATTGTCGCTGGATTTATACATCATGCGCACGCAGCAATGTGTTTATACGTGCGCACGTTCAACTCTGTAATATGTTCATGCTGCGCCGAACCAGTGGCGTTAGGTATCGCGTGTGCAGGCGGTGCAACTGCGCAGGGGTCCAGCGACCAGAGGGTCCCACGCGCCGGACTTTGAAGACGAGAGTGGGAAATTTGACGTAGGGGCGGGGTTTGGCGGGGCATTTAATTCCTTGCACCATGGGCCCATGCATGCCAATGACGCTACGCCCGCTGCAATGATTCCTTGCAAACTCAGAAACTCCATCCACGCGCGGCGATTGTATCAATCACGTGCATCGGACATGGCTTTAACGGGGCCGCATTAGCATGACGAGCGTGAGCGCATGCGCCGCATTGTTCCCAGAGGTGACGCCGCAAATTGGGCAAACGAACCCTTACGCTTTGTGCGTCCCGATCGCCGCCAAATTGAAACGAATTTACGTGGAGGCGTAGGGCTGGTGCGATGACATTACCCTCCCCCTACACCTACCGTGGTCCTTCATGTGAAGATTCACTTTGGTGACTTATCGCGTCGTTGGGTTTAACTGAGAGTTGTCGTGTACCGTGGGATCTTTAATGTTCCCTCGTCGTCGTCGTCATCATCATCATTATCAGCCGTGACTAATCCAATGCTGGATGGGAGTCTGCCGTATCCGACGACACCTCTCACAAATCTTGCGATGTAATTAATCATCCACCTAGCACCCGCACACGAACCTGCAGATCTGGGCACTATATGGTACATTTGGTGCTGCGGGTGCTGAAATACTACCCGGGCATAAATAATAGTCATCGAGCAACAGTGCATCGACAAATGGAATATTGTCAATGAGGGTCAGAGCGCGAGACACGCGGAGACAGACACGGAGGGAGGCTTGGAGAGCTACAGAGGCAGCCAGGCAAGAAGAGGAACCGACACAGGAGCCAGAGAGGCACGGAGAGAGACGTCTGCGGAGGCAGGCACACCGGGTCGACGCAAGCGCCACACATAGAGGCGCGCTCAGAGAGACATCGAGGAAAAAACAGCCACCCAGGATGCTGTTCCCGCACGTGCCTCGGACAGGTGAAGCCAGAACGCGCCCATTGCCGCATGCAGTGTGCATTCGTCCCGTAAATGCGCACACGTGTCCGCGCGTGTTCAACAGCTCACACAGTCCCGCATTGAGCCAGGGCACATCAATAACAATGCGACACGCATTCTCTATAGAGTGAGCGAGCTGCTGCAAAGCGGGTGGATGAACCACGCGCTCTCCCCCCCCCCCCCCCACCGCCACCGCTCCCTAAATTGAATTCTCACCGACCCCCTTTCCCCACTCTCCTTTTGATTGTGCGGGGGCATTAGGGCCACGGCTCCCATCGCCACGTTACGGGCGACGGGAGACGCCGCAATTAGGCAGCTGTGGCCGGCTTAATGGGCCACGAGCCATCCACGTGCCCAATTTAAGGGGCTGAATTGCCACCGTTCTTCTGCTCCGGCATTAAACTTTACATAACAAAGAGCAGGTGGAACACGTGCCGCTCCAAGTTGGAATCAGCAGGCGCTCGTCATTTGCCGTGAACAAGCTCTGTGCGCGTGCGCGGCCCAGCGATGGCCCAGCGGCGAGCGCACTGCGCCACGAACCCCCGACGATCCAAGTTGGAAACTCGGTCCCGAGATTCACATCAGTGGGGATTATCTGAACCGGTTTGCCCGGGCACTCAATAGGCCTACTCAGACTTCCATAAGTACCGAGTGTGACGTGAACAAACATCAACCGTGGTGTGGGAGGCAGAGGCGGCGCGGCGCGGCGTAGTGTTGAACACACGACACTTTTGAAGGGCCGTGCTGGCTGAGAGTACTTGCCCAATAACCTTTGTAAGTTATCCGGGGGAGATCTTTGTTTTTGTGCACGAGCACAAACGACAACAACGCATCCTTGAGTCTTTCGGTAAAGTCACGTAGATAGGTTCAAAGAAAATAACAATAAATAAACAAAACTACGACGTTTCGATCGCAACACAAACAATCGTCATTAGGAGAAAATATAGCGGGAAAGCTGCTGAGGAAGGATGTTTAAAGGTTTGAAATGGGTGTAGCCCAAGCTCTCAAGATTAATGGATATTCAGACCACACAATCCGTAAACCTATCACCCCAACCGTTGGGAAAGAACCATCTGAGGACCCAATCAAAACCATCACCTTGCCATACATAGCAGGGGTCACTAAAAAGATTTCCAAAATCATGAGCAAACACAAAATCCAGGTTCGATTTAATATTCGTATTCTGATCCCGTCTGTGAAGGATGTGATCCCTGACATGCAATACCCCGACGTCTACAAACTAAGCTGTGTCTGCGGCAGTAGTTACATTGGGGAAACTAAGCGACATGTCTCGGACCGTGTTTGTGAACATAAGGCAGATCTGAAACACGGTAGGACCAATACCTCGGCCGTGGCTGATCATTGTTTTAATGCGGCTGGCTCACACGATATTGATTTCTCTAAGACGAAGCTACTTTGCAGGCTCATTGGCTATCAACAAAAATTCGTTCACGAAGTCATCCATATATATATAGACACAGACACAATTTGAACCGAGAAGATGGGTACAAACTGAGCAATCATTGGAAGGACGTTATTAACCAGTTGAAGTAATAACTGGCTGTGATGTTTCCATCCTACCTTCAGATGTTAGTAGTTAAATGTCTCACTAACACAGCCACCATTGCTCGTTTTCCTCGATGGCTCTACGATCTTACATTGACATGCTAATCTCTCACAATACAATGGCCACCTCCGCAGCTTCGTCGTTGTGGAGGTACATCACCGATCTTACATTGACATGCAAATTTCTCACTTTAACATCACTAGCCCCGTCCACTTCGCTTATGACCCTTGGGCTACACCCATTTCAAACCTTTAAAACATCCTTCCTCAGCAGCTTTCCCGCTATTTCATCGCCTGATGACGATTGCTTGTATTGCGATCGACCCTTCGCTGTTTTTTGTTATTTATTGATATTTTCTTTGAAATTATCTACGTGATCTTCTTGGTTCTTTCGGTAAAGTCACGTAGAATGGAAATAAAATAATAAAAATCAAACATTATTATTTTATCTTATTATGTTTTATTTTTATTATTTTATTTCCATTCTACGTGACTTTACCGAAAGACCCAAGAATCTTCTTTGGTTCTTTCGGTAAAGTCACGTAGAATGAGAATAAAATAATAAATTGATAAAATAAAATAAGACAGTCTCGTCCCTTCACCTGATGAAGGCCGCTTGTGTTGTGGCCGAAACGTCGTGAGAATATTATTGTGTTATTTTATTTTATCAATTTATTATTTTATTCTCATTCTACGTGACTTTACCGAAAGAACCAAAGAAGATTAATCATTGCAGTCACGAAAGCTTTAAATCGAAATAGACCCAAGAATATGAATTGTTGCAGTCACGAAAGGTTTAAGTCAAAATTTAACAACAACACACTTCGACGCATTTGTCAATAACACCGTGACCTTCAAACAAAATATATAATGGGTGACGTTTTGGGCAATGGCCCTTCTGCATAGCACATGAATGGTGAAGTATTCGCGTGCTATGAAATGAAGAATTAATGTGCTTTAAAGAAGGTCCGTTGCCCAAAACGTCACCTATTATGTTTTTTTCTTCCAGTTTAAGGCCACAGTGTTATCAGCCAGGCTTTCGTGGGTAAATAATTAGCATTATGATAATAATATCAGGCGTGTGCCTAGCCTTTTAGAGTGTACATCTGTGTATATATAAAAGGGAAATGTGTGAATGTGTCTGTTCAAAATGTTTAGCGTACTTCCCGACATGTAACAAACTTGAAATTTGCCATGTGGGTACTTTCCAGACTGTACACCATGCAAAAATTATAAAAAGACACTTTGTATATATATTTTTTTGGGGGGGGGGGCTCAATAATGCATACATTTTTTGCACGGCAAGTAGACTGTGACGTCACATCTGTCATGTGACCCGCACATGCGTAGTGCTTAGTGCGCTGCGCTACGAACCCGGCTACCCCAGTTCGATTCCCGCTCACACCCACCACCGGTGACGATTATTTAAACCGGTCCTGGGCCTTCCCTAGGTCGACTCAGCCTCAAACGAGTAACTGGTGTGGTGTGTAAACATCGCCACTGCGGAGACAAAGGCGGCCGGGCGTGGTGAATCCAAGTCCCGGGCGAAGCCGGGTAGTACAGCTAGAGTGTTATATATAAGGTGTATACGTACGTGTAATGTATATGTACAACTACAAACTCTTTACAAAGGAACTGGCCAAACATTTCAATTCAGGACCATCCTCTAAACGAGTCTTGAGAATCGAGGTTTAACTACTACGAGATAAACACCCCCTTACCCCCACAATGTTGAGACTTAGTGAGGTTTTTCCATGATAAATTATGAGCAGAGGCTGCTTCTATTATTCCTATTTTTTATTTTCTTGCCGATGCCTATAGCATTTAAAATGTAATATGCAGGGCGGGTTGTGAGCTGGTTTCGCCTCGGCCACGTCGCACAAAGATACCGCAATTTAGAGCTCCCAGATAATCATCTGAGTGACCTTCTGAGTGATGAAAGCCTGCAGTGGTCCATTCTTCTCAGAAGCCATCTCTGATTGGACCACGGGGTGGAGGAGTGGAGACGGGGGGGGGGGGGGTAGAGGGGGATGGGGTGGGGACATCAAACAGAAGGCATCCCGCAGGTAATGTGGACTCGTGAAGCGAGGCACTGCCTCTCCTACCCCCCCCCCTTGCCTCCGCACCCCCCGCTCCGGTCGCCGCTTATCCCACAACCTCCTCCCAACTTGAACCCTCCTCCATCACCATTCTTATTCTTCCATCTTCCAGTCTCCTACAACCCCTCCCCCATTTCCGTACCCCCCCCCCCCATCACCATCCTCCTCCTTCCATCTTCTACCTCCTCCACCCCTCGTCACCTCCTCCCACGCCGTAGTCCACATCACGTGGGGCATGTATCCAGCGAGAGACGGGGCGGGCAGCCTTGACCCGCAGCGGCATTTTGTTGAAGCCATCACGGAGCCGAGCGCCATAATTATTACCCAGCCAACAACAACACGCGCTCTGTGCCTGTTTGTGCGTCTCGCTCTCCTCTCGTCTCCCCCGTCTCTCTGCCCTCTCATCTGGGCGTGTGTGGATGAAAGGCGGCATGAAAAGTAAATGGCCGTGGGCTCTGTCTGCTCTTCGTCCTCGTGACCTGTAGTCGACAGGGGCTGGCTGACTGGCTCGCTGTCTCACGCTCGAGACAAAGATCCCTCCGTGTGGACTTCACAGTGGTAGATGGACGGTTCGGGCTAGGGCTGCCAAAGACACTTAACTACTCAGTGCCGGCAAAAGGCGCACGAGTCGGGTGGAGCGGTCAACCACGAAGCCGGTGCGAATTTGGCCTTCCACATTGCTGATGCTCGCACGTGGCGTTGGGCGCTCACTTAAGGAATTACTATAGCGGAGGCCCACAATCAGTTCAGATATCACTCGTCACTCAAGTTAGCCGTGACTGGATGGACTCGATCTTAGGTTCTTTGCCATTTTCGTAGCGAAGTGCCCTCATCGCTGCACCACCGCTAAACACTCGCAGAGCCACTCACACCCGTATAGGTGCGCAACGATGCTTGGATTCATCCATTATTTCGATTCTTCTATAGCACTCGAGATGTGTGTAACAATCGGTGAGTGCTTTCTTGCGATGAGATCACGTGACCTTCCCATTATGCCCACTCTCCTCCAGTCACAAGAGGCCGCTACACACGATTTCAAAAATTAAGATTGCACTTTTAAAGTCATCATCATTCCATCCCCCACCTCCCTCCATCACCATCCTTCTCCTTCCACCTTCCATCTCTCACCTCTTCTAACCCCCACCAGTGTCGGATTATCCTAGTAGCAAAAGTAGCTACATATGCTACGGGCCCCGTACTTTCAAGGGCCCCGCGCTAAATGCTTTCAAGCTCTAAATTCCGGTTCAGCGATTCTGCACTTGCTCTATTACTATAGTACTATACTGTATTCAACTTTTATGAACGACTGGGTGTTCAATGTTAGCGATTTGTCGTATTATCTGGCTGTATAGCAAATGAAAAAATGCGATAACTTTACGATGCAAGTAAAAAAATTGTGTCTTTTTTTATTGAGGGCCCCTTTATAACATATGCTACAGGCCCCGCACCAGCTTAATTAAACACTGACCCCCACCACCACCCTCCCTTCGCCGACCCCCTTCCCACTTCCCATCCCTCCTCCCCTCTCCATCATCACCATCATCCTTCTATCTCCCACCTCCCCAATCGCCCGTATCACGCGGGGGACCTATTCAGACGCACGAGGAATGTAGAGGCACCAATTGTTTTAAGCCGAATTGATGGGACGATAAGTCGTTACGTCGGTGGAGCTGTGAGTCGAGGGTGGTTCGACGGAGGAAGCGTCCTCCATCCCGTCATCGATAGGCTCCACTGCCCGGCTTGAGTCAGAATCTGAATAAGCATATTTATTATACTGGAGGAATTTCAGATGTCCAGTAGTTTTCACAGATGTCCAGAGTGTTTGTCAAACCCCACGTTCATTTAGTTTAACCAGCTGAGAACCCAGTTTAACTTCATTTGCAAGAGTGACCTGCAGAAGTATAGTCTATATGTATGTATGTATGTTGAACTTCTTTTGCAACGTACGTAGCCAACCTTGCTAATCGGAGGTGCGGAGGAATTACAACAAGTCTGCCAGTAACGGGACCACGATTGATAATTTCCCGCATATAACCCGTATTTTCCCGCATATAACCCGCGGGGTATACCACTTTTTACAAACAAAACAAGACCCTGCAGGGTATCTGGAGGTGCGGGCTATCGCAAAAATATTTTACACGTGTGACATGTCATAACTCGTTACATTTTTTCATGGTAGGACTATCCACTATGCAACACTTACCTTTGACTAAAGCACTGCTGAATAAACCACTCACACTAAAATTTCACATGTTATCACGTTTTTAATTATTCGAATTACTTGTACAATGAAATGACAATGTTTGAAGTGAGCGCACTTTGTTTACCGCAATACTTTCAGTGGCTGTAGAGGGGTGCGAAAGATTCAGCTGAGGCTATGGATGCACAATGGGAAGGGCCTTAACAAGCGTCTACCAGACGCGGAATCATAATTGCTGAGTCCCTTAGGCCGCTGCTATTGGCTGAGCACTGTACAGTCGCGACCATGAGCTTTGTTTAAAACTTCCAATGGCTTTGTTGCCAGGAGGCAATGGCGTTACCATAGTGCCACTATTGTCTGCGCAGTGCACAATCTACCATTGATAAAACTGTACAGGGGTAACTGCCGGTCCAGTAGCTGTAATATGATGAGGTAGAATGCTGGTAAGCCTAACAGTACGCTTACTTACTTATCTACCAGTTATGTGTTATTTATTGGATATCTACTTTTGTTACTTATTTACTGTTTTAAGTTCACTCGTTATGATTTTAATGTTAACAATTGATAGTGGAATGTATTACAAATGTAAACTTTGTATTAATATGATGGAATTAAGCTGCGATAACGACGTTAAAGACATGAATGCATGCGGGGTATATGGAGGTGCGGGCTATCTGAAATTTGTTTTACACAAGACACTATTTTTTGCTGGGTATATGCGTCTGCGCGTTGTATGCATATGCGGGCTATATGAGGGAAAATACGGTATGTGTAGTGACATCGGGGATGTCACTGTATGGTGCCGGCCCGGAAGGGTTGTGCTGTTCGATGTTCCTACATCGTGGACAGCACCGTGTGGGTGGCTGTGTGTAACACCAGCCCTAGCGTGGACAGCACCGTGTGGGTGGCTGTGTGTAACACCAGCCCTAGCGGGGCTTGGCGAGCACTGGGATCATGCGGGCACCACACACAGCGTGCGGTGGGGGCTCCTCCGAGGGGAAGGGGGTGAGTGTCAGCCCAGGGGCAGGGTTGCCCCGGGCCATGGCACTCTGGTTGACCCCGTAGACACGTGATCCGGAATGTCCATACAGGGGGCCCCAGGTGGGGGGACTAGGCGGTGATCACGTGTCCGGAGAGAGCTCTTGAGAAGGATGGAGAGGGAACGAGAATGTTCGGGAAGGCAGGCGGGGCCGAGGGCAGAGCGGCCCTGACCGGAGAGGGACATAAGGCGGGTCCCTGAGAGGGACCGGGGTCGCTGCATTCTACAAGCTGGAAGCTCAACACCTACAAGCGGGAAGCTCTACGTCTCAAGCGGACAAACCCCCCTTTGGGGCCGACAAACGCCTCCCAATCCCCTCCCTCGGCCACGAATTTTACGATGGGCCCCAGCCGGCGCGCCCGTCCTGCCACCTGCTCCCCGCGTTGGGTGTTTAGCCCTGGCGGTTTTGGCGGGAGCGGCGGCGGCTGGCGTGCCGAGGCTGGTTGCGGCTCCTGCCTGGCTGGCTGGTCGGCCTCCGGGTCCCGTGGCCCCTCCTTCCGTGGTACGCGTGGGAGAGGGGTTCCTGGTGCTGGCGGGCCCCCCATAGGGAGCCGCCGCAGTAGCTCCTGGAGTGCCCTCTCCACGCGGGCCATGCGGTCCTCCATGGGGTCCTCCATGGGGTCCGGGCCCCCTGCTGCTGCTCCTGGTAGCAGGCACCCTTGTTGCCCTGGATGTGGAGGATCCCCGGCCCCTGATTCCTCTTCTGTTGGCTCTCGTCCGCGGGGATTCTTCCTCGTAGCCATTGTCGATCCCACCGCTGCCACCAGATGTAAAGGAGAGCCGACACAAGGTTGCAGGGGGTTAATCTTTGATTCCTTTTCACCCATCCACACCTGTCCCCAGCCATCCCAATCTCGTTCCCGCCAACCCCCCCTCTTCCTGCCCGTTCTCTCCCTTATATCTCCTCGCTTGCTCCTCCCTCTTTTCCCTGGCTTCCTGCCTGGCTTTCAGCTTGGCTGGCTGGCGCGTGGCCAAGTGCACGTGTGCCGTGGTGACGTCAAAACGCACATCTGCGTGATTACATCGCCCGCTCGCCACATCCTTGAGCCGGGTTCATGCGTGCTGACGTCTCCCCCCCCCCCCTTGCATACGCCAGCCGCATTTTCACGGGATACGTATCATACTTTATATTAAAAAAACAAGTTTTACTGACTGGCTGAAGTTAGGGACGGGTGTGCGGGCTACTAGTTGACATGAAAATGAAAATATTTCAAGAAACATTTTTTTCTCAGCGGGGGTTGGTGCAGAGAGGAAGGCGGGGGGGGGGGGCAGTGTGGATGCGGTCTAAATAATGACACCCCAATTCCCACCTACCATGCCGATAAAACGAAACCTTGCCACGTCGAAAAAAGAACACCGAATGAAAACAAGTAATGTCATGCATGCCTTGTTTCTCCGGTGTCATCATCCTCACAGTCAGTCATGATCAGTCCACTGCTGGATGAAGGCGAGATGTTAATTACTTCGTCGGGGTGCAGCAGGTCGTGGGTTCAATCCCGACCCTGACGCCTGTATATTTGGAATTTGCATGTTCTCCTTGTGGTCGTTTGGATCTTTCTCCGGGTCCTCCGGTTTTCTTTCTCTCCATATTTAGAAACGTGTGTTTGAAGTATTTGGCTGCCAGAAATGTCCACGTGATAAGCCACTTCCTTTGAGCTATCATTTTTGGCCAGGTCACTCCTGAAAAAGAGCTTTATAGCTCAGTGGGCCTTATCTGGTAAAAAAAGAAAAAAAGTGTATGTGCCATCTCCATCTCTCACGCTTCTGCGATTCAACACCTTCCGATATACAGTAAATGCACACTGAACAAGTCCATTGAACTCAGTGGCGTAGGGTAATTGGCGTGGGCCCTGGTACAAGGAATATAAAAATTTACCTCCTCTGTCCAAATCCAGCCTCTCCCCCCAATCCCCGCCTTCTTTTATCCCCCGGGGCGTGGGTCCCGGTGCAGTTACACCACCTGCACACTCGACAGCAATGATACTGAGCGGACTGTCTGGTTGACACCAAGCAGCCCGATGGTTACATCTGTAGTGAGTACAACTAAGTCGCAGACGTTATCTTGGGAGCAACACTATTTATTATACAACAGCACGCAACGAAACACGATCTACACTCGGGTCTCGAATGCCCATCTAACCACATTACGGCAGAACTAGACACGGACCACAAGCGGGGTCCCGGACCGCGTGGCTCGAGGCTTCTTCTCCCCGACGTGGATCTTCGTAACACCAGCGCACGAAGAACCCCGAGCTCCTCACGGGGCCCTCGTTATATGCCCCCAGGATGGGGCTGGCTCCGCCCTTCGCCCCGCCCACCTTCCAGGTCTCTCGAGCTCTTTCTCGAAGGTTCCCGAGAGCTCTTTCGGATCACGTGACCGCCCCGCGGCCCCCGTCCTCCAATATCATCCGGTCACGTGTCAGCAGGTCAACTAGCGTATCGTGCCCCAAGGTAACCCTGGCTGGCTGACGCTCCCTCTCGCTCCCTCACCGGGAGCCCGCACCACACACTGCTCGCGGTGCCTCCGCGCTTACCAGCGCTCACCCAAGCCCCGCTAGGGCTGGTACTACACCCCGTAACCCGGGCTGCCCATAATGACAACACATTATCCGCCGTGGCTTCATAAGCCCCGGCACCATACAGTGACAACCACAGTCACTACACATCGAATAGCCACGCCGCGTATAATTCACGCAGAGGGGACAATCCGCTCTTTACGCAAAGTTTTTTTAATGTAAATCTGAGCACATTAAACATTCCTGACACAAACGACTCTGGAACTCGTTGAAAGTCCTCCGCATCACCAGCTATTAGCCATGATTGCTGGCAGTCGATGGGAAGTCATCTACACAAACATAATTGTTAGCACGTGGAGGGAGGCACCTGAACAGCTGACTTCTGCAGATGATAACATGCCCGGCGGCAGGGCTCACTAGCCCAAAACTGTCTGAGGCTTTGTGGACAAACACAGAGCTCATTTTGAGACGTCACTCCCCGCGACTACTTAAGAGCATGTGAGAGACTTGATCCAGCGGTTGTGGAGACGGGTGGTGGATCAGAGATTTGTGAAACTCCCAAAAGCGCTGGCCTGTGAGGTGGCCATGATGGCAACAGCACTGCAAATGGGCTCCTAAATCCATCTGTTCGCAGAGATGTATTCGTTTTTATCCCCCCTCGTACTCTTGATGGGGCTTATCTGGATCCTCCAGCTTACTCCCACATGAAGACACTCAGTAATGGAATTGGCCAAAACATCCCAATGCAGGACCCTCCTGAAAGTCTCAAGACTAGGTGGATTCCATTGTTACCAGAATTATTCAGGTGATAGCGTGAACATTTTATAGTATTCGTAATATATGTACTATACTCTTTGGTTCTTTCGGAAAAGTCACGTAGGTATAAAATAAAATAAATCACGTTTCGGGCGCAACACAAGCGTCCTTCATCAGGTGGGACAACCACAGCAAGAAACTATTGCTATATGTACTGTATATATACACGGTATGCACGTGTAATGTATACACGCATAATCAACACTCTTTGTCAAGAAATTGGCCAAACACTCTCCAGAAAAATTGCATTGGGACTCGAGGTTTTACTCGGATGAGACAGATCCCAGGTGTACGTTGACAACTGCTGAGCAATGAGCTTCACCTTTACTCAAGATAACAGGAACCCGAGTTCGCACAATCGCTAAATCCAAGCTGGGCACAATTGTGTACTGTATTATTAATCAGTTCCCAAGAAGGTAAGATGAGGGCTCCACTGCGGAGAAAGATTGACGAGATCAGCAGGGACGTGATAAGATGGCGGTGGCTTGGCGAGGCCCTCATCCAGCAGTTGATTAAAATGGCCGAAGATTAATCAAATCCACAATTTGTCAGTGGCTTTAGAACACAATCTGTCCATCACTGCACGAAGTAACTCAGAACCATCAACGCGGGTTGATGTCCTTTGTTATCTTGGCGACTTCGAGATGTTAATCGGCCTTGTTTTGATTCGTTTACACAGGAGAGCGAACGAGCGCCCATCCAAGCATTCCACGAGCAATTATTGTTTCCTGTCCAGCCCATAGACAGGCTGCCCCTGTCCAGCAAAGACTCGCTTGTGCTATCTTCTGCCTCCCCCAGCAGCTCACCCTCCACACCCCAAAAACAACCTGCAATACCACCCCTTCCAACGTGCAGTCATCTTCCACGTGTTCAACCAGCCACCGTGTCTCCAAACCCCCTAACCCCTGCCCAACCCCAAGTGGCTGAAACAGACGGGCCAGCCCACCCGAATACCTGGCACGGTTGTCTGTCTGCACCTTGATTACACCCCAGTCGCCAGCTCCCCTCAACCCCGCACTTTTCTTTAAAGGCTTCTGTTAAAGTTTGCTCCACAGTCTGACCGTTCCCACGGGCTTTGCCAACAGAGATTACAGCAAAACGCGCAAAAAAACTGTACGATAGCAGCCTCGTAGAGCTATTATGGAGAAACACCTCACTGCAGTGCCCTTTGTTTTCACCTCACACTTAACTGCTCCCCCTGTTAGGAGCCTTGCCGCTACCCCTCTCGACAACTCTCCTTAGGGACACTGTGAGTTCGGGGGTGATGCCGATGTGGGTTAAAGATCTGGTTATTTCCCTTCCGAACTACATTTCCACTTCTCAACCCCGGTGCTGGGATTACATCTCAATTTAAAATTTTAAATAAGTACCGAATACGTGCCGTTGAAAAATGGCCAAGGTGTGGGGAGACCTTCATCCAGTGGCGAATCATGGCAGATGTTGATGAAGTGAAATGTTCACACAAACTGCCAAAGTACAAACGTATCTTGCTTGCCGATAGCATATAAATGTATCCTATAACAAGTCCAGTTATTTCTCTTCCTTAATGCAAATCCGGTACGTGAATAATCGGTTATAAAACATATGGCCAGATGTGTGCAAAATTATAAACAACATTGTTTTTTTTAGTTGAACAGTTAGTTTATTTTGGCAACACTAAAACACACAATAACAAATGAACAAAATATTAAACTTTATTCCGAACGGTGAAAATCCCAACAGGACATTAAACAAATCCAACATGGCTGGAGAATGGTGACAATTTTTTCACGTTTGCTTTCCACAACGCATCCCCTTTCTCTTCGGTGACGACCCCAAGAACAGGTCATGGCTAAAAAAAAACAGCGGTCGCGGGAGGCATTATTTTAATGCAAAAGCCAAACGGTGGTGTGGGAGGCTTTGAAGACTCTCCGCCCCCCCCCCCTCCACAAACGTCGTTCCTTCTCTACGAGGTCTCCATCTTATGTCCGTGCTTTTCAAGCTCGGCCCTGAAAACAGTGAAGGATAAAACAACGATTAGAACGTCTGTCAAAGGGGATAAAGGAATATCAAGTGCGCTAAGAATAGAATGCCAGTGTTGGAATATTGTAGCAGTAAATAATGTATGACTGTTAAAAGGCTTGAAAATATTGCTCATGCCCTGTATTGAACATTGCCACATTATTTTAACTATGTATGACAAGAAAAAAAAATCAGTGACGTATAATGCATGCGTTAAGCTAATTCATGACTGCACACGGCTACAAAGCACAATCAGGTAACGCGCCTGTTTAATAAACAAGCCCTGATTGCTTCAGGAGCCCATCAAGTTACAGAATAGCTCATCAGCTTATTCAATCAGGCAAGTGTTTGGATGCTTGGATGAGTCAGCTCTGTGGCAAATTTTGTAAAACCCTCCGCACAGCTGCTGTGCAAGTCTTTAAAAAAAAAACCAGGCAGGTGCTGCACGTCCGACGACATGTTCCCCTCTCGCCAGACCCCGTACAAATCCCCTTTTCTCCGCGAGTTGCAACGCACATTGCGCGAGGCTCTTTCGCATGACTGAGCAGCATCAACAGAAACAATGTTCCACCAGCAGTGCTTCAGAGGGACACGAGCGCACCCGGCATTCGCAGCTTTCCCACAAGCGCGTGAAAAGCCAAGCGTTCCTCTAATAGCGACCGCGTAACAGACAGCACCGTCATCGTCATTAACCGTTGCATTTTCACTCGTGGTCGTGCACGCGCCAAGGTGCAAGATAAATAAATACGAGACAACATAACATGCATTATTATAACCTCCAAATGGGTGCTCTCGAGAAGGCTAATAGTAAAGCGTGGTGGTGGCTTGACAGTTTCCCAGATCCATAAAAGCCTCATGCATCCATTGACTTTCTAATGTAATGGAGGCCATTACAGCAGATGGCTGCTCTGCACAGCGGTGAGAAATCTTGCCAATTCTCGGGCACAGATTACAGTCATTTGTTCCTACTGGCTCAGCCAGGACTCCCCATCACCTGTAAAGATTTACTGTCATTATCTGCTTACCAAGGATGCCTGGAGGTTGCATTTGTCAGTTTATTACATAGGAATTGCCAAAAAAGGTCCTCACCTTGACAGATCTGTTTGACACCTGTCCAATAATGCAATTCTTTTACAAATTGCCATTATTCCAATAAAAAACGAACTCAGAAATTGAGATGTAAAATCGTCACTTTTGAGGGTTAATACGGGCTGATTTCATAACCAACGTTCCCTTTACATTTGTTTTAATTTATCTTTGGATATTGCTGTGCACCACATCTAGAGGTTAGGTTGTATTCAGTTGCCATGCACATTCAAATCAATGTTATTCATGCAACAGGCTTCACAAAAGCTCGTGGAAGAGAGTCAATATAATGGGCTCTTTAATTCCCCCCAAAAAACAGCAGTGCATATATACTGGCACAAAAATGTGTTACCGATTAATCTATGCGATGGTACTGCAAGTGGCATACCTATCCATAAAGTCTTGTATATAAATTTATTAGATTACCGTGCAAGTGTGGTTATGCAGGCTCGTGTGATTCTCTGCGTAACACGTGTAGACTGCACTGAACCAGTGACGTTAGATATCGAGGGTGCAAGCGGTGCAACTGCACCGTGGCCCAAGGATCAGAGGGACTTGGGTGTAAGGCTATACGTGGACAGGGGGGGTGAGGGGGAGCAGATGGGGGGCCCACTTTATTCCTTGCACCAAGAGCCCGTTCCAACCACGCTACGCCAATAAGTGCTGCTGCTGTTGTTGCAATGGAGAATAGAAATAGTAGAAAAATAATGGTGTATGATGCCTGTATTTGCGAATACTGTCTTCCTTCCGACATTAGGAAGCCACTGGAGCTCAGCACTTTTAGAGCAACTATATTGAAAACTCATTTCTTTAGAACTGCTTTGTGAGCTGGGTTTGTTGTACTTCCCCCGCACCTTCGATTATCACGGTTGGCTATGTATGTTGCAAAAGAAGCTCAACATACATACATACGTAGTGGGGTCTGGACTGACTGAGGTGTAGCAAGCCTTGCCTCAGCTGATTTGAGAAATCATCCTCCACGTTGTCGTCATCCCAGTTGTCTTCCCACACGTGCGTGTCCTCGTCCTCGTCCAGCCCCGTCCAGTCTGCAACGGCAAAACACGAGCACGGCCTCTCGCGCCCGACTCTTCTACACAGGCCATAATGAGCTTGTCATTACGGTCGATTAATATAGACGTGAGGGAATACAAAAAAAAAACATAAAATTAACTCTGTGGGAGTATGTGGGCATAATGGTTCACGTATAAATACAAAATATTAAAACGTGACGTAATGTCCTTCCTCCCACGATTAGCAAGGCTGGCTACGTTGGGTGCAAAAGAAGAAGTTCAACATATATGCATCATTTACTCGTTGAGAAATTTTGTCACGGCATACCGGCCACATGCATTTCAACCGGCGGATGAGGTTAGTCTGCAAGATGGGATTAAAAAAAAAACCCGTTAAAAATAACAGCGAAAAAAACACACGATACCGCACCTTTCTTTAAAGTAAAATAACCCTGAGAAGCCTTATATTAATTGACCCGTCATTTGCCTACATGACACCCACCTGCCGATGATACAAATTCACTCAGGTAATGTATTCAACCAACCCGCATTGGAGTGAATAGGGAAGTATGGTTAAATAGCACCTCCCAACTGGACGGCATACGGAGGCCTTGATCATCCGATGAGCGCAGTCACCTCATAAACCATGCTCCACATTTGAAATGTCCTTATAAAAGAGCCACATTTTTCTAAGGCTGCAGATAAATCAAAACAGACTTGGACGACCAAGGTTGTACCGTTGGGAGTCTATTTGACAACAGCTCCGTCACCAGCGTTGGCCAGGAGAGTTGGCGGCAGTGCAGGGAGATAAGAGTCCACTGTCTGCAGTGGCGCCAGAGTTGGTTTGTGCGGTGCGATAGCCAGGCAGTGAGACACGTGCAAGTGCTAACTCGCGGACAGCCTTAAACGTCAGCACTATGATTTTAAAACCATCTGTGTGCTTCCACTGGAAGCTAATGCAAAAGTAGAACTGTCATGCGCTCAATTCATTTACTCTGCCAACTAGCCAAGCAGCTGCATTTTTAACACATCGGGGAGTTTCTGCAAAGTTGATATTGGCATATCGCAATAATAATTATCTTTGCAGTAGTCGAAGTGAAACATATGCAGAGGTCTGCCCACTTCTGCAGCTGCGCTTGCAAGTTATGGCGTCATGTGGGTGTTATGCATCTTCGTTTAGAACCCTTATACAACTACATACATTGTTTGGAATTGCTCGTAAAGGTGTTTTAAATTTGAAGGCACCTTTAAGTGATGTCTCATTTGGTGTGCAGCTCTGGGCAGCTCCAAGCCGTGAATCATCAAACTAAAAATGGGACACATATCCCAGTGGTTCCATACACAATCGGTAAATAGAGAATTGTGGAGTGAAATAACCGGCCCAATAAATCATGGGATAGATGATGTAACAGATCACTTAGAGAAGTACTATCATTTTACTAGCATAAGCAAATGCGACAGCCTATTTTTAACCAACTGGTGGCAATGGCTCTTTCTCTAGGGAACTCTGGGTTTTCTCTCAAATAGAACAAAAATCCTCAATAAGGAATTTACCAAGTCTCCCAGGCAGGGTTCTTGTGAGAATTAGTCTAGAAACGTGATGTTCACCTCTAACAATCCACTGCTAGATGAAGGCCTACTCCATGCCGTGTCGGCCAAAGGGGTTGTTTAACTGAACTTTACGACACTTGCCAGCGCGGGTCAGTGAAGCGGCAGCCCACAACCATTTCACATATCACTCGCCACTGATGTCAGCCATGGCCGAAAATACAACGAAGGTTGCCAGGTTCATCACGCAGTGTGCAAACCACAAATTGGAAGGTAACAATGCTACCCTGTAGAAGAATTGCCTTTGTGTTGCATTAGGGACATTACCAAAATGCTCCCATCTGAAAATTAAGGTTTGCCGGGCACTGACAGTAAATAATTTAGATGACCTAATAATAGCTCATTGAGAGAAGCGGTCTCTTTTCCAGAAAGAAGTCACCCTGAATTTAGCCATTTCATTTGCCGTTTTCCGGTGTCCAAACAAATTCAGCCATGATGGATCACTGAACACAATGAGCACAGAGGCATTGCCAACTATGAAAATGCTTTACTTGTTTTCCCATAGGCTAAGTGCCTTGTAAATGCACATATAATTGTCAGTGTTTAACTTTTGTTTCACTGCTATTTATTAGTTTCCAGCCTGGACGAAACTTTTTTTTCGTATTTAGTCCTATTTATATAAAGCGTCAGGATTGGTTCATTGTCGCCGTTATGGAGCGCCGAGCAGTCAAGTGTTCTGGGAGGGCTTGCCCATATAAAGCACTTAAGGCACAAGGCTATGGTGTATTGATGATTCCACACAAGAACAAAACCAGTATCCAGTTGTATCATTGAAAAACTGTTGCCTAATATAATATGGCCAGTATATTGAATCTTAGTAGCAAAAAAAAACAAGTTGATACCAATTGACAATGCAAAGCATGCTGGGAGGACGGAGCTTATGGTTACAATTGTGCCTTCTGCTGTCTATCTTATTTTTTCCTATGGCTGATGGAGATGCAGGAGCAATAACTACAAGTTCAAATCCCGGTGGTCAAGCCAGATAATTGCGTCAGGATCAGCAGAGTGTATCGCCGTATTTGTGGATCGGGCAGTGCGTCCTTATATGTAGTATGGTCTGTTTGTACATCAGGTATCCACATCTGCCATGGTTTTGCCGTATATAAAACACCTTTACTGTTTACGGTGGTATTTGTTTCCAGCCAGCACAGACTTTTCTGTCTGGTAAGTTTAATGATTTGGTTAAAAGTGTTTTTTCTCATGTATGAGCATGAAAAAGTGCGAATATCCACTTTTGGCCTCAAGCCAATGGTGGAAATTCGACATTCCTGTGACGGAAGCCAGTCTACCATAGTACGGCTATTGCAACAGTATGCCTATTGTGAACTATTGAAACCATTGCACATCTCCTGTCACCATAATACACCTATCGTTTCCAACTAAAACAATTTTATACCAATTCTAAGAGCGACAGTGATGATTTTACACAACTGCACACATGGTGGGACAATGTGTGCGTGAAAATAAAATGTCTTTGCTGCTTTTTATACAGAAACACAAGGTAATAAATATACATACACTGAATACTGGGCTACAATAATGGGTAGAAGCTGAAATTTAAGTAAATTCATGGTTCAAAAGAGCCTTTGCGATTAAAAAAGGCACTGTAATATATTTCTGGATGAAGGCCTGCAACTGCCAAAACCACTCACTCCTGTACACGAAATTATATCACCATCTCACCGACCCACACTCTTGGGCATGTTCTCTGCTTTGACTGCTATTCTGTCACCAGCCTTGTCCACTGTTAGCCATCAAACCTTAAGCGGTGAAGTACGCTTACACATCTCAACATAAAAACGTACAATACCTTCTAATATGAACTGCAAAAGTATAGTACTTCATTTCTTTTGGGACGCAAAAACTGGACCCTCAAAATATATATTTTTTCAGGAAGATCACGAATTGAATGTTTGTCAAATTCAATTTGAGCGTTCTGTGTGTGGGAGAAATTCCAAAGCCCGCGCGTACGAGATGAAACTCGACGCACCACACAGGTTTTAAGGACCAACTTTCTCTACTGACATCTGCTGGCCCACCTCACGGCACCAATTTAGGCCTCAAAGAGTACCGAATCATAGGCGTGTGCCTATGCCGCATCAGAAAACTACGAACGATATGAAAGGCTTGCGTTTGCTCCACATGTATGTATGGTACGTCTGTCGCGAACAACTGCTGACTAAGGAACCCCCTCGCGCCGTGCGGGTCGAGGGAGCTGCTTGTTTTTAGACCAAACTTCACGTAAACTGCGAACGAGCCTCGCTGATCTGGCTGCAGTGTCGTCTGTTTCGAGGAGCATGATGATTTCAGCAAGCGCCCACAAACGGTCCGTCAGTGATCGGATAACGTTGGTCTATGATGAACACGGAATTATTGAAACTTCAACGCCGGTTGGTTTTAGGCGGGCAGCAGACGTGAAAATTAAATTTCACGTAGTGGTTATTGCTGCAGTCCACCGCGGCGCACAACGTCGCTCAGCACCAGCCTATAACACCTATTACGTACGGAAGTCACCCTTCCAAGCATTATCCAGACTCAAATCTGCTTAGCTTACGAGACTCGACGTAATCGGGCGCATTCTGGCCGATGTAGTCATCGGCAATGTTTAGGTCTGTGAAAAACAGCTTTTATCGCTCTTGGGATTCCTCCGATTCAAGAGCCGAACGGCTCACAGGGCTGTACCAAATAAATGGAACTATGAAATGGAGGAAACCATCGACGCGGCCTCCATCAGGAGCCCACCCCCTCCGCTGAGAATCCAGGCAAGGCCGCAGGCTTCGCGGAGGCCTACCCACGATGACGAGCCGAAACGCATCGCGAGCAGGCGCGGACGGTTCGGCGGGTCAACTCCGTCTCGCTGTATTCGTTTAAAAAAAGAACTGTTCGTGGACGTCGAGCGAAAGCGTTTGGCTCATTATCTTTTGTTTCTTTTCCCGACGGCGCACCTTCGGCTGGGAACTCCTCGAATTCGTCGTCTTCCTCCAGCACTCCGAGGTCCACCGCGGGCTTCTTATCGGCCATTGCTGCTTCTGCTTCGCGCCGCACGTCACTCACTCGCAGTTTTTTGACGTCATGTATCCCTCAAGCCCAGCCTCGCCCCCCCTCCCCGCTGCTGACTTTGCGATGACGTCACGGTATGAATAGACACACGCGTCAATCAACGCTGAATCTTAATATGTATTTATATTGCAGGAGGAATCCGATGAGCTATAAAGCTCTGTTTTTTTCCACAGATGTCCAGTAGGAGCGGGTAAGAACGTGACTGGCCTTAAAACAATAAATATGAAGCGACGTTTCGGGCGATGGCCCTTCTTAAAAGTTACTATTGATGTGCTATTATGGCCCTTCTTAAAAGTACTATTGATGTGCTATTATGTTATTGGACATACAGTATTACGATATAAACATATATAATATGCGATGTTTCGGGCAATGCCCCTGTATAGTATATGATAGCGCATCAGTAGTGGCGACTGATATTGGAACTGGTCCTGTAAGATTCCTTCACCAACCCGCAGTGACCCGCAATGTCCAACGGCTTGTGCACCAGATCTTATTTATTCACGACGTACTTACAAAAAAATCCGCAGACTACCTGCTGGATCTCCTCTCTGTTTCAAAGAACAAATTTGACCTCAGGTCTTCGCTCATTTACCAGCTTCGCATTCCCTATTGCCGTACAAAAACCGGAGGAAGGGCCTTTGCTATTGATTCCCCCAGAGTCTGGAATGCTATTGCCAATAAACTGCAACTTGAATCGCTACCAATGATATCTTCTCTCAAAACTGCTCTAGAGGAGTTGTACACCCCTAGCTGCCACTACTATTCATTGGCGTAAAATAAAATAAAATGTTTCGCTCCGGATGACGCTGAAAAGTATTATCTGTATTTTGATTTAGCGTGCTGATCTTAAAGGTGCATTGAAAAATGTGATACTCCGACCGATGCTTCTGTTGTTGTGGAGTAACTCATGCAGCCAGCTATGGCTCTAGGGTTTGGTGTTACATGTTATTTATGTAGTTTATTGTAAAAATTCGGTCACAGTCCTTGTGATCACTGTTACGTTGCAATTATGGCTTTATTTTTTGGTGATTTGTAAAACGTTTTTTGGTTTGGGCATGTTTGTTTTGTTGTAGTACCGAGTTAGACTGATGGCCTTACTCTAAGTTTGTGTGGTTGTTGTTGTTGTTTGACTTGCATCCCACTGGGATTTTTGCACACAGCGTTGGTGTACGGTGCTTTTTTCAGGAATATTTTTGCTGGGTTTTTTCCCATGGATTTTCTGTTTGCACAGTCACGTAGTCACTTTAAGATGTTTTTCTTGTTCGTGTTTTTGTTATTTTGTTTGTTGTGGTCGCACCCGATTCAAGAGCCGGATGGCTCACAGGGCTATACCAAAATAAACTGAACTGAACTGGTGAAGCATGGGGCCGTCCATAAATGACGTCACGCACCTAGGGGGGTCAGACATTTGTGACGATGTGTGACGATGGGGGGGAGGTTGAGAAATGTGACGTCATATCAAAATGCGCAACTTAAAATAAATATGGACAACACGTTCTACTTAATTAAATAGACTTTTTAATAAATGTTTTCTCCTGCAACATCAGAGTGCAGCGCCACATCAAATACGCACGACAATGACAATAGTTTAAAGTGATTTGAAGCATGTTTTATTTTCAAAATGGAAATATGGTTTGAGCGGGGGGGGTGAGTGCAGAGCTTTGTGACGTCATATTTGAGGGGGGGGGTCTGACTTTTTGTGACGCCGTGTGACGAGGGGGAGAGAGGGGGGGGGGTCAAAAATCGGGCAAAATCGCGTGACGTCGTTGATGGCCGGCCCCTATGGTAAAACCACCTTCACATGACGGGCACAATTGTTTGGAAGCCTCAGTCCAGCAGTGGATTTACAAAGGTTCCGTACTATTTAACGACAGCGCTTGATGACGACTTTGTCATTAATGTCCACTTTATTCGTGCATTTTATGCAGAATACCGTTAACCACAATTGTAGGAAAAGTAACGACTTGACTATACGTCTATGCTACCTCCGCACTCACCATCGTGATCCGTCAGAAACAACAATCACCCGGATAGCCTTTGGGGCAAGTGCTGTTAGCGAGCACCAATGAAGGCCGCCACGGCACACGAGAGGATGGGTGGCCAACAACTACGCCCGGCCGCCTTTGTCTCCCCAGTGGCGATGTTCACACACCGCACCAGCTACTCGTTGGACGTAGGGGAGGCCCAGGACCGGTTAAGACAACCGTCATTGGTGTTGGCCGTGATCGGGAATCGAACTCGGGTCGCCGGGTTCGTAGCGCAGTGCGCGAACCACTACGTCATCGTGATCGCCACAACTCGCATATCGTGGAAGAGGAACGCATCCAGCAGTGGATTAACCAACGGACTGTACATGCACACATGGTCAAAGTTGTCAACTCTATAACAGACGTAAATTACTCTTTGGTTCTTTCGGTAAAGTCACGTGGAAAGAAATTGCATTTAATAATAATAGAATACGACGTTTCGATTGCAACACAAGCAACCATCATCAGGTACAAATGAATGAGAAAACCAGACATCGTAAACTTGGAAATATAATGCAATACAACACTGAGAGTCGGCCAACACAAGTCAACACCCCACCTCGGTTGATTACGTTCTTCCAAAGATTGCTAAAATCGAAACGTCGTACTCTATTATTATTTTAATTTAATTTCTTTTCTAAGTGACTTTACCGAAAGAACCAACGAGTAATTCCTGCAGTCACGACAGCTTCGAATCTCGACGTAAATAAGCCGGTTTATACTGGTAGGAACGAAGTTGTAAACTGAGTGTACCAGCCTGCAATAGATTAATGTGTCCGTCCGTCCGTCCCCTTTCAATACTTTAACGAAGTGAAATCTCGTGCTGTTGGGTGTAAAATCAGCAATAGACAGCGCAGAGACTTGAAAAATTCCGATGTTCCTACCAGCCCACCCTGCAGGGACCTGTTTTCTTTCACTGCGACTTATTTGTTTCGTGTCCATCCACCAAAGTCAAACGTCCTTCCAGTGGCGAGCGCATGTCAACGCTCGCAGGTCGCCTGCTGCACGACCCTGCAGAGTGCAAGAGGGCCCTTCACACTCTCGTCGCGTTATCCGCAGCGGCTCTCTGGTTCTGTGAAGTCACAGCCATGTGGCCAGGTTGCCGAATTGGGTGGAAAGTCGGGTTCAGAGTTTTTTTTCTACGTGTCCCACCTCACGATTGCCCCTTGTGCTGTCCACTCGCCTCGGTGTCCGTGCTGATCTCAGCATCAAGGTGTCCAAGTCGCTCCCGCCATGTCTTCTCGCGTGTGGTCGCAGGTGTGGTGTTCAGTGCCTGTGCAAATGGTGTTGTTGTTGTTGTTCAGTGTGGGGAGCGGGAGTGTAGCGGTGAGCGCGCTGCGCTACGAACCCGGCGACCCGAGTTCGATTTCCGCCCGCGCACGGCCAACACCAGTGACGATTTCCTGAACCGGTCATGGGCCTCCCCTGGGTCGACTCAGCCTCAAATAAATACCTGGCATGTGATGTAAACATCAGCACTAGGAAGACAAATGCGGCCGGGCGTAGTGTTGGCCACCCACCCCCTCGTGTGCCGAGCACAAAGTGGGGAATTTAGACAAGTGGAAGAAATTGATTGTAAGTTTCTGCCTGGTAAAACAAATAATCAGCAGAGGAGAGAGAGAGCAAGCCACCCATCGTGCGGGAATTAATAAGTACTGTCGACTGAGAGAGACAGAGATCATTAACACTCAACTCACCTCTCTATACTAAGATTACCTTAATCTAAAACCAAGGGAGAGCTCACAAATAACATATTTTCCAAGATAGACGTCGATCGCAAAGAAACACAACGTACAGTAGGCAAAAAGACAACACTAGCATTGCATCTATTCTAACAAACATTTATTTACGTGGGAAGAAGAAGGGCCTTTGGCCGAAAAGTCGCCTATTGTACAATTGTTTTTTTTTCCTTTTAAGGCCACACACAACGATATTGACGAATGCGTTCAGTTTGTTGTTCATTGTTGTTGATCATTGTGCGTGTGCGCCACTGCTAACGCACTTCCGATTAGCACGGTGGGGCTAACGTACGGTGAGTGAAGAATGTCAACATACATACAGGTAATGTGTTATACCTAACAGAAGCGCATGCGTGGCGACGCAGTTGATTGAGATGTTGCCGACGAACAGCGTAAGAGCCGCTGCTGACGGCTGAGGCCATTAGCATGGTCGAGGACAGGACCGTCGTGTCTTATGTGACCTCGCACGCGCAAATGCGGGCACGAGTTAAGGTCTATCGATGTGTGTCTCCGTGGTGCATTAATTCGTACGCCTTCAGCATCTGCAAGAAGAAGAAGCAGAGGAAGACCCCGCCCCTCTTTATTCAGGCCTTTTGGTTTCGGCATGAAAGCATGAAAGCAAGAAAGAAGAGGTTGGCGGGGGGGGGGGGGCAGAGAAGAGCGCGGCATGAACAGCAGTGGAAAATTGGAGGAGCAAATAATTACAGCAGATTACAGGCTGCCTTCAGGTCTCACAAAAGGCTCCCGAGGAGCACCGCCTATGCACGCATACATGCATGCACGGGGACCGGAGACGGGGAGGTGTGGGGGGAAATGGGGGGGGGGGGGCATCCCCTTCCCTTCACCAACCAGCCCCCCCCTCCCTCTCACCATTGCCGTGCGCAACTGGCATAGGCAATTTAGTGTGAGCACCCCCCGGATTTATTGAGTGCAAGACAAAGATCCTCCGTATAGCCTGAACAGACTGTTGGGGCAAGTGCTGTTCGCGACCGGCTATGAAGGCCGGAACGGCACACTATGAGGTGGGTGGCCAGCACCACGTCCCGGCCCCATTTGTCTCCCTCATTTGAGGTTGAGTCGACCTAGGGGAGACCCATAGCTGGTTCAGATAATCGTCACTGGTGTTTGCCGTGAGCGGGCGGGACTAGAACTGGGGTCGTCGGGTTCGTAGCTATCGCTTTCCACACACACATACAACACGGACACACACGCACCAACACACGTGGGTAATCACACTGCAGATGTAAATTACTGAAGCAGTAATTACTGAAGCAGTAATTTGCATCTGTTGTAAACACACACAAAAGCTTATCCCGTATTATACCTTCGTAATTAACATTACAATGCTCTCCATTATTATATGAACAAGTGTATAATATGTTATTTTTTGTGAACTATTCATAACGTTAATAATTGTAATAGAAAGGAAGGCCCTGCTTTGGATTGTTGGACTAATTTAATAAATGAGTACCCTTACCCTGTAATATTTAACAAACAAAACAACTCAACACATTCGTCAATAGCAAAGCCTTACATTTAAATTTTTTTACACGAGGCGACGTTTCGGACAATGGCCCTTCACAGCTCATAGAGACGTGAGAGAAAGGACAGCTTCCAATCATATCGTCACGTATTGTCACGACGCTTCTATAACCTCCATGTAAACACGGAAACCGGTGCTGTATGTGGTACTCTAGTTGTTCTATCCAAGTGTACTTTGTGTATTAATGGGGAGAAGGTGGGGAGCGGTAGCGCAGTGGTTTCCGTACTGCGGAGTTTGAGAATCAGAATTTCAGAATCTGAATATCTATTTATAATGGATGAATCCGAAGAGCTATAAGGCGGCTTTTCACGGGTTTCCAGTAGAGTTTGATTCCCGGCCACGACTAGCAACCATCAGTGTGGCCCGCGATGCCTAAACCGCTCATGGGCCTTCTCCCCACGCTTACCCCGTCACCAACCTGTACTGACCAGCGTAGTGAAGTATGGTTAGGCTAATTGAAAAAAAATATATGAAATATGCAGCGTTATCATGGAAAATATGCCTTGACCCGACGTCAGTAGGAATGTTGTAAAGTTTTCGTGACTGCAAGGATTAATCTTCTTTGGTTCCTTTGGTAAAGTCACCACGTAGAATGAGAATAAAATAATAAATTGATAAAATAAAATAACACAATAATATTCTCACGACGTTTCGGCCACAACACAAGCGGCCTTCATCAGGTGAAGGGGACGAGACTGTCTGCAGGACGTGACTTTACCGAAAGAACCAAAGAAGATGTTGTATTTTATTGGGTCTGTGTTTATCCCACGTTGCACGATCCTTGCTTGAATTCCCGTGTAGCCCCCTGATGTTACCCTTAAAACACTTTCCTGCGGAAGGAGCTGGTAGAAACGTTGGGTTGCTCGGTCAATGTCCAGGGTCAACGGCGGCACCACGTGGTGTATTCCGCAAATATGCCCGACTGTGAGGGCGGGCACAAGCCGGCGTGAGTAGGTTAAACGTTGAGTTTTATAAGGGCACCACGGGGTGACCAGCCCCTCCCCACCCAGCCCCACCCCTCCCACCCTCCACCCAGCCCCACCCTCCCCACCCAGCCCCTCCCCACCCAGCCTCTCCCCACCCTCCCCACCCAGCCCCTCCCCACCCTCCCCTCCCCACCCTCCCCTCTCCACCCTGCCCCACCCCTCCCATTTTTGGATGCACGACGGACGGACGGACACAATGATCCCCTGTGGGCTGGTGGTGGTGTAACCAGGAGGTTCCTACCAGTACAACGTTTGAACACATCATCAACGATGGTCTTCTATACACTGCTGGATGAAGGTCCATCACACGCCGTCGCCATCGACGCAATCCATCTCGCTCCTGTGCAAGAGCTGATGTCATCGCTCCGTCTCTCGCGATGGTCGTCCTCTCGGACGCGTTTACTCCTTTTGGCTGCCATTCCTTCACCAGTCTCGTGCATCATCAGCCGTGCGTTATTTATTTCCAAAAAGAAAGACGTACGATTCCACGGTAAACGGGATTACAGCTCGAGGCAAAAAAAAAACCACGATATTCACAATAACAACAAAACCACATTCAACTTCGACTTCACTCGAAATTGTGTAGATTCTATATTTCCTTACACGGCTTTTGTGATACACTATGAGTGAATTGTATCGACAATGTATGTATGTATATTGAACTTCTTTCGCGTCGTGCGTAGCCAACTGCGCTAATCGGAGATACGGGGAAAGACAACAAACTAAACTCAAAAAAGCAATGCACATGCTATTATGAGACCTCCTTTGCCAGTAACAAGATATAGTAATAGGTTTTACCCTTTTAACTGGCACAAAAAAAAAACTGACACCTTTATTCAAGGCATCATGTCTGCAATAACTGTACGCCTTTTGGCGTCTTCTGACTGCTTGTGTTGTGGTTATTGCAGACATGATGCCTTGAATAAAGGTGTCAGTTTTTTGTGCCAGTTAAAAGGGTAAAACCTATTCCTATATCTTGTTACTGGCAAAGGAGGTCTCATAATGTACATGCTCACCCCGAGCCCTCAATACTCTGATAGTGTGCTGTTTTTGAGTTGTACGCCTTTTGGCGTCTTCTGGTCCAACACCAATGGAGACTAGGCTCTAAGAAAAGCTGTCTCGGGTGTGGACCAATCAAATTCAAGGACAGTGCATATTATTATCAGAGTTGTCTTTTTTGTTTGCATTTTGACTGCTTGTGTTGCGGTTATTGCAGACATGATGCCTTGAATAAAGGTGTCAGTTTTTTGTGCCAGTTAAAAGGGTAAAACCTATTACTATGCACATGTTATTGTTATGAACCTGTAATTAATATTTTTTTATTTAAAGCTTTCGTGACTGCAGGGATTCATATTCTTGGTTCTTTCGGTAAAGTCACCACGTAGAAGGGAAACAATTAAATTATAAAAATATAAAATTCTCACCACGTTTCGACTGCAACACAAGCAATCATCATCAGGTGTAAAAACGTGACTTTACCGAAAACGTGACTTTACTGAAAGAACCAAGAATGTGTATTGAATATGTTACCGTTGAATCATCAATGCGTATAATTACGCATGGGAAGAATTCAGGCTACATCAAGCGTGATCAATGAAATATAATGTAAAACCAACACACGATCAGGCCAACGCGGCATAAAACGAGGGAGTGGTGCGGCCAGAACCACGCCCGGTTGATTTTGTGTCCCCAGTGCTGATTCATCATTTAAGGCTGTGTCGACCTGGAATAAGCTCAGAAGATCTTTCAGTACCGATAAATATAAACCGCTTTAGTCGGGTCACACTAAAGTGAAAATAATTATTTGAATACATGGATTTTTGTTGGAAGAAACATGTGATCACTATTAACGGTGCATCGAGTACAGCAGAATCCAGAGCACGCCACGCAACATAGAGCAGAGCAGTACCTGGGACTGAAGTCGCCGTGCACAATGTGGTGGCTTTGTCATTAAGGTAGCGGTCCCTCTCCGCTCCCCACATAGAGGCAACTCCTCCAGTTGGTGACGGGATACGAGGGAGTTACTCAAGTTCATGGGTGGCTACGTACGGAGCGAAAGAGATTCAGCATACGTACATCGAGATCAATAATGTCCCTTGATACCACCACACCCACCCAACCACCTCGCCATCACTTCCTTCCTTCTGGCCGATCCCACGTCAGCCGTGCAGCTGACAGCTGACCTCCAGGGCCTGCTGCTCACAAGTCTCCCATTGAGTGTTTTAACATCGCTGCCCCCACATTAATTTTAGACGGTTCCCCTCCACCACTCCTCCTCGTCCCCCCACCCCTCACACGTTGCATTCCGTATGCAAATGTTCTATCAATCCGTTGGAACCACGCTGTGCCCCGTTCTCTTCTGCGCGCGCACGCACGCACGCACGCCTGGCCATTAAGCGGAGCCAGGAGCACGTAAATGTCCCCTCTAAGCGATGGAGACGTCTGCCAGCGGGGCCGCGCGAGCTACCGCCGCCGCAACCACAGCCTGCTGTCGCTGCTGCTGCTGCTGTTACTGATGCTGCTGCCCGTGAAGCAATTTCCATCCCATCTCGGGGTCACGGCTGCCTTCCTGCCGGCCCAGGGGCCCCTCACGCGGTCCCCTGTTCCGAACCACAGGGGCCCTTGTTGTCTCTCAGTGACCTGGGAAATCTGTGGGGGGGGGGGGGGGGGGCGGAGGGGGGGCGAGGGGGAGTGGGGGCGGGGGGGGGCATAGTGGTGGGGGTTATGGCACGTACATCCATCCTGTACCCCCCCCGCTCCCCCCCTCCCCACCTCCCGTCTCTCTCTCTCTGTGATGTGCAGAGGTCGTGGCGTGGCCCGTAGGCTGACTGCATAGACAAACAGGCCCCGGGTAATTAGCCCCGGTTCAACGGGGTCTCCCATTGCCGTGATTAATGTCGATAATGTGGCTAATGGGCTGCAGGCACGCCGCCTGCATGCGAGTTGCTGGATGTCGGAAAGGGGGTCGTTGGATGGGTGGGGGGCGATGATAAGGGGAGTGGAATGGGGGAGGATGGGGGTGGGCGATGGAGGGAACGTCGAGAGAGGAAAATAAAAGCTGTGTACACAGTGAGCTTGAAGGGCCAGTAAGTTCAATGACTATGTTGTTCCATTGCCATTGGTCATGAATTAGCAACTTGGGGTTTGGGTTGGTGGGGGGGGGGCTGTGTTTAAGGGAATGGAAACGTAATTTTTGCGCCAGTAAAAAAATTGTATCGCACTGAGCCACAGCAAAGATCTGGTTATGCCCCCGGGAAATCCCCGCATCTCATAAAAAGATCATTAAATGGTTACCGTCGCCTGTGTACGATTTTTATATTTACGAGTGAGGCTCGGGAAATATGTTGTTTTCGGTGTTAAACTCGGAATGATTGCCTTCTATATTCAAATCGTGTAATTTCCTCCCCCTCCTAGAATTGCGTCACAAAGACGAGGGTTCACCACAGCACGTGGTGGAGCTGCATCGCAGAGTTGCTTTGGGACAAAGAAAAAACAGCCAATAAGGAGCGCTCGGCCATCTCCCTAACCCCGCCCCTATCTGCTCCCGTGTTTCTCAAGCACTTCTTCTTCATCGAGGCCAAAAGTCCCATCATCACATGGGGTCGGCTGCTCGGAACTTTCTTCCTCCACATGCTTATCTTCTGTGCCTCTTCGACGATCAGATCTACTTGCCCTCGTGTCGCCGCATCGTTCCATCCCTCACTCTCGGCCTCCTTCTATTCCCATCTGCCCGCAACGGCATTTAACACGGAATCTTCTCATTTCATAGGCCATCAAAATGTGTGGTCATGTCGCTTCTGAAATTAAAGTAAACACGTGAATGGGCTTTACCTGATAAGATATAAAAAAAAAATTGTTTAGTTTAATTGTATTTGTAAATATATTTTTCAAAGGATTTGTTTAACTTTCCTATACTTTGCAATACCATCGTGTTTTTTTGTATTGTTTGTTGTTGAAACGTTCTCACCCGCCCTTACTGGACATCTGTGAAAACAGCTTTATAGTTCATCGGATTCCTCCGGTATAAACAAACATTCTGATTCTGAAATAAGCACGGTCGTTTTGTGCCCATTGCTCACGCCCGATAACCTCAGCTTGTGAACCTCAAAACCTTCTGCAATTGGATGTCACTTAGACATATAATGCAATACAACACAGAGAGTCGGTCTACCATAAGTCAACACCCTACCTGGTTGATTACGTTCTTCCAAAGATTGCTAAATTTGAGAGAGAGACAAAACATAAACCATGGAGACACATAGTCAGACACATAAGCAGAGAGATAACACAGAGACACAAATTGAGAGACACACATTGGCACACAGGTGTACCGATGTGTGTGTGTCTCTCTTTGCCTATGTGTGTGTCTCTCTCTTTGCCCATGTGTGTGTCTCTCTCATTGTGTCTCTGTGTTGTCTCTCTCTGCTTGTGTGTCTGTCTATGTGTTTCCGTGTCTGTATTTTGTCTCTCTCTCAAATTTAGCAATCTTTGGAAGAACGTAATCAAACAGGTAGGGTGTTAACTGTTATGTTAGCCGATTCTCTGTGTTGTATTGCATTATATTTCTAAGTTTACTAGGTTTGTTTTCGCTTTCATTTGTACCTGATGATGATTGCTTGTGTTGCAATCAAAACGTCGTATGCTATTATTTAATTTATTTTTTCTGTCTACGTGACTTTACCGAAAAAAAGCTCCAAATCAAGTTTGGATATCACTGTTTTTTCTTTCTTTCAGAGCCACTGTGCTTTCCACTATTCCTTGTCTCGCGATGGATGAACTGTGACGGAGAGAGGCCCACGATGATACAATCACACATGAGATTGATAAGATGATGATTTGTGGAGGGTGAGTGGGTGCGGGGGTGGAGGGGCGAAGCAGGAAGGAGCCAGCGCTTTACAGACACTTCCCCTCCATCCCTTCCACTCCCCCCCTCCCTCCCCCGTCTCCCCGTATCTCCCCCTGATAACTGAATGCCGCTGCCCTTTTTCTCAGAACGATCGCCTTTCGCGACCGAACGATAAACCCCGTGGCGCTGGGCTGATGCGCGGAGATCGGCTTACAGCGGTCGTGATGACCTCGCTGAGACATCGGCCCGGCCGTCTCCGGGCAGGGGGCAGGGCCCGTGGCGTCGGGGCAGGAAGCCGCGGTGATTGCCCCCCCCCCCCTTCTCATCAAAGGGCCTCTGTGTCCCGTGGCGCTCGAGTCCAGCTATTGCTTGCGCTTATCTGCATTTACCTGTGCTTCTAGGGAAGCCAGCGTTTCCATGCGATAACGACTTCTGCTGGATGACACGAGCCTGGAAAAGCAATGGGCCCGATTGATTACTTTTTTTGGGGGGGGGGGGGGTGGAGAAATTAACGAAAGTTCGTTTGTTTATGTTTTTTTGTGTGTTCCTCGAGGGAGATGGCGCCCGCTTGGGACGGCCATCATCCAGCAGTGGATCGATCATGAATTATGATAGAGACGCGATCCAGCTAAGAGGGGAAATGTGAACCAGTTGGGCCAGATGATCGATAATGTGTGTCCCACACACTGTTCGCGACGGAGACATTGGTTTTAAAATGCAAGTTGAACAAACAACGCGACCGAGTGCGACCGCGTCCCAAGACGCCGGCTGATGAAGGGGAACGTTCAAACCGCGTACTGATTCGGTCCCCCGTCAATAACGGAGCAAACATTCATAACGCCCCGAATGACCAATTTGGAGAAGTTGGGTAATTAGTAGGCTAGGATTGTGGTGGTCAGGTAAATTTTGCGAAGCCGCCCAAGCTAACGGAGCTATGAGGCGGCTACGAGATGGAAGTACACCAAGAGGGTTCGTGAACGCGCCTGTGTGGTCACAGCTTTCCCACTGCAATTTACACCCACACAGAACGAGACGCTTTCCAATAAAGAATTGACCTAAACGTCTCGATTCAGGACCCTCCCGAAGAAGAGTCCTGGGACTCAGCGAGGGCTTCTTGAATCCATGCATTACATTATTATTTTCATTGTAATAAGTAAACATGAATTATTATCGCGTTGCCTTTACGCAGCTCCTGTTGGTATGTGTGTATGTATGTATGCATGCTTGTACGTCGAACATCTTTCGAACCGTGCGTAGCCAACCGTGCTAATTGGGGGTTGCGGGGGAAGGACAACAAACTCAACACAACAAGCAGTTGTAAAGAAATGAGTTTTCAATCAATGTTTAAAAGTGTACAGCTCCAGTGGCTTTCTAACATCGGAGGGGAGAGCGTTTCAGACGACCACGGAAGGGCGTCTGAAAGCGCGCGATGCGGTGACCACCTTTTCTCGATGGTGAGCCCAAACGCTGCTGCGAAGATGATTTACCGGAGTTCGCGTGATGGTTCATGCTGCTTGACGAGATCAGCGAGGTGGCTCCTGATTCAGCCACAGACGCCAGGGCACGGCCATCGCCACCACACCGTGAGTAAACTGCACCGGCCTCTGTATTTCCTTCGACAAACGAACTGAAATTGCGCAATAGGCAACAAACGAAGCGTCCATCGCATGGACAAAACAAAACAAACAAAAAAACTCGAAACGGCATGCGTTAATGCTCCGCAAAATAACGCAACCGAATATAGTTTTTTTTTTAAATTTTTTTATTAAAAGATCATTGGTACAGCCTTTGATTACTTGGGCCGATGAGAACATCCACGTTGCTCCACTTTGACCAATAGCGGGCGGCGGAAAACCCCGCAGTGGAACCCGACCCAAGAACTGCAGCGGTGCCGACTAAGCCGCCCTCTCTGACCTCCCGAGGCGTGCGGCCACCTCCCATCTCAGTCTGCCCCGGCTGTTAATTGCGGCGTGCGCGCGGCTCTGTTCATTTGACGTTGCAATGTTGCAGGCCAAGTGCACAAGGCACAGTGGCGAGGTGGTATAGGAGGGCCGCAGGCCACGCACATTGACCCTGTGGCCCCTTTCGAGGGGTCAGTGAAGAGGAGAAAGCGGACTGTGTTGAAGGATTGGTAAATGAGAGCGAGCGGCTGTGTGCCTCTGGACTCCAGCAAACAATGACACTTGCTTGTTATGCTCTTTTGTACGGCTTTGTTTAAGTCTGCTTCTGCTGCTGTTGTAATGAAACATTATTTGATTTTAAAAAAAAGGATGGTTTGATGTTAAAGAAGAGCATTTGCTTGATTTAAAAATTAAACATTCATGTATTTGGGACATTTGTCAACCCACTGTTGGATGAAGGCCTCCCCACGCTATGTGGGTCAAGCACGTGGTTTGACCATACTCCGCCACGCTGGTCTGTGTGGGTTGGCGATGCGGGGGAGGATAGAAGACTCCCCAAGCCGTCAGCATTTGTCACGAAGCTGCGACACCATAATCCACTAAGCATCATCTGAGGTCCTACAACCTCGATCAATTCAAGAAAGGCGTTTGTTCCTTACTTGCTAGGCTACCATTCGTAATCTCAGTTGCTGACCGGTCTTAGGCATTGATCATTTGACCTCCGGTCATTAACGGAGATGCAAAGTTTAAGAGTATATAGATACGAAAATGAAGATCCCCCATTTTCGTCTTAACAGACTGTTGGGGCAAGTGCTGTTAGCGAGCAGTACCTATGAAGGCCGGCACGGCGCACGAGGGAGAGGGTGAACAGCACCACGCCAGGCCGCCTTTGTCTGCCCAGTTTTATTCATACCGCACCAGGTATTAATGTAAGGCTGAGTCAACCTAGAGGAGGCCCTAGACCGATTCAGATATTCGTCGTAAGCAGGAATCAAACTCGGACGGCCGGGTTCGTAGCGCATGTGTGCGAACCATTACAGCATCGTACGCTTTCATACGCGCGTCTGCGGCCGTCTGGAACGCTCTTCCTTCCGATATTAGGAGGCCACTGGAGCTCCGCACTTTTAAATCTCGATTGGAAACTTATTTCTTACGATCTGCTTTTCGTGTTTAGTTTGTTGTCCTTCCTCCGCAACCTCCGATTAGCACGGTTAGCTACGTACGTTGCTAAAAAGGTATAATTACATACATACTACACTTCCGCTTCCCACAATATATACATAGATATACATTCGCATATAGATACACTCTCGCACAGAGGATTGGTCAGCAGACAGTCTTTAGGCCCCACACTCTCCGGAGTTATTCTGTGTCCAATGCCACGGACTGCCCCCCCCCATCCCGCCATAAACCCCCTCCCCAACTCCCCCCCTCCCGCCACCCCTCCCTCTGGAGAGCCATGCAGGAGAATAACCGCCTTGTTGTGACGTCGCACAGCAGAATGGACCAGTTGTTGTCGGGGATGGGGGACTCCCTTTGGCGACAGGGCACTTAGTTTCCCAGGCCGTGGCGTGAGGGAGGAGGTGGGGTGGGGGGGGGGGCGTTGTGGGAGGTGGGTGGGTGGGGGGGTGAGAGTTTGAGTCGATGAGAGTGTATCCGAGCGACAACATCGAAGTCCCAACGCGTCGAGTTGGACGCTGGATTTATTTTATTTTTTTGCTCGAACAAGTTCTGCTGCTCTTTGCCGACAATGATGAAATCGGCCAGAAGACGTCCTATCTCATTAAAACTCGGAGGTTAACCGGAGGTTAGAGCCTGGATAGTGCTTGGAAGGGCGACTACCACAACGCATAGAGAAGGTCGGTACAAGACGCATTGTGGGCTGCTAGCGCAAGTGCGGCAAAACACATTTATTCCACCGACATCAACCCGCATTGACTAACGCGGGGAAGTATGGTGCGATATCCCTCCAAGGCCCGCAAGGCTATGGGAGCAACCGCCTCATCTAGCAGTGGACTGGCTAACCGGGCCCTACCAGTGCGGGTTCCTTGGAATTGGACGAAGGGTGGTGGTGCAATGGTTGGCGCAATGTTTTACGGTCCTGGCGACATTGGGTTAGATTCCAAACCATGTCTAACATCGGTGGGGAGTGATGTCTGAACCGGTTATAGGTACAGCCACCCATCCCTCCTGCACGTGGACGTGAATCATTGCTCGAGTGCACGTGTATTGTGGCTGTAAATGAGTGGAGTACGTGCACACGCGCAAATACAAAGTTCCCACCATGTATCCCACGTTAGTTAGTCGCTATTAAGGATAGCGTGACGCACGAGTGGTGGTGTGGCAAGCCATACACCCGGCCGTCTTTGTATCCCCAGTGCTGATATTTCACAGACCGCAGCAGCTATAATACCCTTGTGAGGCTGCATCGACTTAGGGGAAGCCCAGGACCGTTAAGGACATCGCCATGCCACTGATGTTTGCCGTGGCTGGTAATTATAATCAAACCCAGATTATGAAGCGGTTTGGTAGTGCAGTGCGCTAACCACGAGGCTACCGATTTCCCCCCCCCCCCACCCCCGTCACAACCTGCACGTGGATGTGAAGCAAGAGGCAGAATCTGAATATTTATACGGGAGGTGGAATGCAATGAGCTATGAAGCTCTTTTACACAGATGCCCAGTAGGGGCAGGTCAGAACGTTACAACAATGAAAAAAAAACGATAGGAGTGCAAAGCATAAGAAAGGTAAGCAAGTAACTTTAAACAATAATTCAAATCAAACTAAATAATTTTGTTTTATCTGGCCAGATAAAGCCCACTGAACTATTAACTCCTTTTTCATAATCGACCTGGCCACAAATGATAGCTCAACGAAGTGGGATATCACGTGGAAATTTATAGCAGCAAAATAATCTAAATAATATAAACGCATCTTTCTAAATGTGGAGGGAAACACCGGAGGAGCCAGAAAAAAAAACATCCACGCGACCACAGTGGGAGAGAGAGAGGGAGGGAGAACATGCACACTCCAAATATACAGGCGTCAGGATCGGAATCGAGATCGAACCCCCGACCTCCTGCATACCAGGCGAGGAAGATGACATCACACACACACACACCAGCCACGTGTCTGCGAGGAGCAGTCAATGTGTTGTTAATAAGTCACCTGCAGAGGCATTTGGGTTTGGAACATGAAAGTGGTGTACTTTACATTACATCCATACCGATAGTTTCGGGTGTTGTAGATATCAGCGGGAGTGAGACGAAAGGGGCCCAGGTCGTGGTACTGACCACGCTGACCCATTCCGTGTGCCGCTGTGCCTCGCCTTAATAGGTGCTCGCTAATAACACATGCCGATACGGTCAAGGGGTAAATATATTACGAATTGAGATTCAGAAAATATTTGAAATGTATTTAAATAATAACACGTGGACAACATGTTAATAAGGATCTCCAAACACTCAAATATGCCAGCCGAGTACCTTCCTGGAAAACAACTCGATCCCTCTCTCTGTGTGCCTCATTTATAAACGAGGTTGAAAGTGTGAATCCGTCAGCGCTGCCCGTGCGTCCGTCTTGGCAGGACACTGCGGTGGCGAGATGTAAACTACCTCGCCTGGTATGCAGGAGGTCGTAGATTCGATTCCGACTCTGATGATGCCTGTATATTTGGAGTTTGTATGTTCTCCTTTCTCCCCGTGGTCGCGTGGATTTTTCTCTGGGTCGTCCGGTATTTCCCTCCACATTTAGAAACAACACCCGTTGAGAGTATTCGGCTGCTGTGAATGTCCACGTGATAAGCCACTTCGTTGAGCTATAAATTGTGGTCAAGTTGCTTCTGAAAAAGAGCTATACAGCTCAATGGGTCTGAATTTGTCAAATAAAAAAGATAAAATTTTAGTTTTATTCTCTCTCAAGTGGGTCCTGCCAGATGTTCGCAGGAGTCGGCGATGTTGCTTCGTGTAATCCCAATCGAGTAATGTGCAAGTAATATCTTCAGCTTCAATATGTATGGCCAATGCCTGTTACACTGTGCGCAGTTTATGTTTAGATATGGGAGGAAAGTAGAGAACCCGGAGGAAACCCATAAAGACCTGGGGGAAAACGTTCAACTTTTCACACAGAATTACGTCCCGGTGTGTCGGGAATGGAAGGAGGTTTTAACACGTAGTACTCGGGCTTTAGCGAACCAATATTATCCATAATCGAGTTTTTTTGGGGGGGATTAGATCGCGTAAAGATGTCGTTAAACCCGCCATCACCCGACACAGTAATTACGGCTGTCGCCGGATGATGCTGGTTGCAGTTACCGGTGAAACGTCGTACTCGAATTCTAAATGTTGTGGCTTTACTTTCCAACACACCGGTGTGCTGATCTAGTAACCACTTGACATGTTTTGTTTACGTGACAAACCTTACGAATTGGCTGTGTCGGGTTAGTGGCGGGTTTAACCACGCATTTATATTTACGTGATCGAACGCAACATAATCCTCGATTATGGATTATTATGGAAGGAGGCGCAAAGTGTCACCCGCTGTGTCACCCTGCCGCCCAAGAAGGCCGAGGAAAAGAAGAAGGGAGTAAGGAACGGGTGGAGTGAACCAACAAGTCTCGAGCGTGGACTTTGAACATGGGGCAGGACATGGGAGCACGAACAGCAGGGGGGTGGGGGCACTTTAGAAATGTATAGACTGTGGGAGCAGCAGAGGGAAATGAGCGGTGTCCCAGAGAGCGAAGGTTGTTGGCTGGTTACATGCAACGAGGGTAATTATTCTCACAGTGCCACGCAGGGAGGGAGCTCTGCGCCTCCTGCGCGCGTGTAATGCGGTCACTCGAGAGGGGGGAGCGGGGTGGGGACATCGGTGGAGCTTCCGTGCGCTCGCAATTCCACGGAGGTCACGGCTGGGTCATCGTGATGACAATTGTCCGATGTCGCGAGCAGGGCTCCTATTACCAGCGCTCTGCTCCCCCAGCCTGGCGCGATCAGCTTTTTGTCAAAAACAAAGCCAGCTGCGAGACTATATCGGTACCGCTCAGCGTGGACGCGGCTGTAACGGCAAAATGTGATTGCGTATTGGCAGATCACCTCTTTTTTGCTGCGCTTTTGCGTTGGGGACACTTTGATTAATTTGTCAGATTTTCAATTGAGTACAGCCCTAATGGCAACACAACCGTATGCTAAAGTTCAGCGCATAGTGGACAACGCTTACGGGAGTGATAGCGCCCTCCCGCCCCCCCCCCCCCCCCCACGTTAAGAACCGACGCACAGACAGCGCTAACGGATCCACACTTTCAACCTCAATTAGAAACGAAGGGGCACAGAGAAGAGGATCGTTGTTGACTCCGTGTTGCTGCCGTTCGGCCAGCGTGGACGAGTGGATCAAACGCCCTCTAGAATCCAGAGGGATTCCCCTAAGCCCCCTCTAGTGGATGTACTTTCGACAGCAGTCGCCTGAGAAAGCAATTGCAGGGCTGTGCCTTTGCCTATCTGTATTACGATTGAAGGTGGTTCGCGCGCGCGCGTCTCTTTGTGGGGAGCGGTAGGGTAGCGGTTAACACGCTGCGCCACAACTTCAATTCCCGCTCACGGCCAACACCAGCGATGATTATCCAAACCGGGTCTGGACCTCCCCTAGGTCGACTCAGCCTCAAATGCGTACCTGCTCGGGTCTGTAAACATCGCCACGAGGAAGACAAAGGCGGCTGGACGTGGCGTTGGCCACCCACCTCCTAGTGTGCCGAGCCGGCCTTCATAGTTGCTCGCTTACAGCACTTGCCCCAAACGCCTGTTAAGGCTATACGGGGGGTCTTTGCCTTTGTTTCTGCACGAGACGCGCCATTCGGGGCTGTGCACGTGTTGTGTCTATCTGGGGCTGTGCGCACTGCCTTTGGGCTCTGTATTCCGGTGAGCGTCTTGCCCCGGGGCGTCACGTGTCCGAGGGATTATCTCTGCTCGAGCACGTGGTGGTGGTGGTCGTGACGGTGGTGGTGCTGGTTGTAGTGTTGATGGGTTTCGCTATAAACGAGTGGCGCTGCCGCTAAGCGCTTGAAGCAGAAGGGGTTCCTCGATGTGCATCACGCACCTAACGATTCAATGCCGTCACGCCCGAAACGCAGCAGCGAGTCGATACATTTAGTGGCCATCCATTTAGTACGTACGCATGGAGGGGGGAGGGGTGTTAACCCAAATGCGTACGCTTGCGTATGTGGGGTCTACTGACAATGTACGTAGCATAGGAAACGGGGGTGGGGGGGGGGGTAGTGAAGCCTCGATAATAAATTGTCTACATTGGCCTTCAAATTAGTTAGATAGTCCGGCGGTAGACACGTTAATATTATTAATCCTTGATCGTTTCTGCGTGGATTAAATATCGGCCGTTCTATAGGATTCGGGGGGGGGGGTAAAAAGTTCGCGTGCGTACAGGATGGGGGGGAGGGGTCAAGTTTTGACAGATTTTTACGCACGTACTAAATGGATGACCCCTTATATATTTACAGGGTGCTTAAACAATTGTTAACACTTATACGGGACTATCGTTTTTAAATGGAAAAGAAGGACAATACACCGTAACATGATAACAAACGTATGTTAAGAGCTTTAAAAAGTCAAAGAGTCTCCACTTATTCGCCATCATTGTCAACACATGCCTAGAATCTTCTCCAGGTGGTCTCGGAAGTGTTAAAACAAATTTTGAAGCACTCTGTATATTTAAACCGTGCTCTGAGACGTGTTGTCTACTTCAGGACTCGGATCAGGAAGCTCTTTCACTCGAGATCCCAACTCCTGTTAACGATCTGATGATGCTGTGTGTACGTACGTATGTTGAACTTCTTTCGCATCGTACGTAGCCAACCGTGCTAATGCTGGATGCAATCTCGAGCGCAGCGTCATTAGCCATGTAAATGTTGTGAGATCGCTCTCCAACAACAACAACAACAAAGAACAGCACCGGTGGTGGTGCTGCTGAAACAGTCACGTGACACTTTTATTAATTGGCTGTGTCGGGTGGAGGCAGGGTTCACGACACGCATTTTTACACGACCGAACCCAAAATAAACCAATTACGAATCTATCATTGTTATTTACACTATTTTGTATATGGATGTTTCACCGTTTAGTTTGAACATTCGTCGATAGTTGAGTGGATGGATGGGCACTAGGCATTTAAGGACGCGTCGATTAATTGAATACGTTCCAATCTTCGGCTCTTGATGCATACGCCGAGTCGTGAGATTGAGAATCGATTGTTTACGATCTGCGTAAATGTATCGCGAGCGCTATGCGCAGAACGCGCTGGCTAAAATTGCGTTCAGAAAACCGTACATGCCAGGTAGAAGTGCAAGTGAGAAATACGGTTCGAATCGAGACAAAAAGAATCGAGTCGTCAACCGAATCGCGACCCACGATTGTGACAGTTCATCGAACCTACGGCTGCGCGTGGGCGCGAGGGTGTTGGGCGGTTGGCTACGTGCGGTGCGAAAGAAGTTCAATAGACATACTTGCCTCTGCAGTCTATGCCAGGCTACCCGGGGGATCTTTGCCATTGTGGTGGTTGGGGGTGGGGGAAAGTTCGCGCACACATACACAGGAGTTTCCCTGTCACTCCCCCCCCCCAACTCCCCCGTAACCCCCCTAAGTCATCCTCCCATCTCACCCCCCCACCACCACCAACACCCAAATCCCCACCCCACCCCAACCACAACCGCCGAAGCTCCCCGTCTAAACTAAAAGCGGGGTATGTGTTTGGTTTTAGCCGTGCGTAATAATTTCTCTTCAATTTGTTTTATTTTTCAAAGTCGGAATAGTAATTTGTGAAATGCTTCGCGAAATGTTGCTTAACGCTGTTAACTTTGAAGCGCGGAGTCTGCTCACAAAGGCAAAGATCCCCCGTGTGGCCTTTAACAGACTGTTGGGGCAAGTGCTGTTAGCGAGCACCTTTGAAGGCGGGCGCGGTGCACGAGGGGGTGGGTGGCCAGCATCACGCCCGACCGCCTTTGTCTCCCCAGTTTTGATGTTTAATACACACACTGCACCAATTACTCATTTAAGGCCGAGTCGGCCTGGGAGATGTATAGAGCGCACTCCCGCAGTGAGCCTCTCATGAATACGAAATCATCAATTAATAACAACAATACATTGCTTTGAAGACCTATACATGAATTGGTCTCACGATAGTGACTGCGCTCATGCAAATACAATCAGACTGGTGTATTTCAAGATATAATATTTACAACGTCTGTTATTTTTACAGACCGCTCACATGACGATTTACCTTTGTGCAATCATACAAAGCACATTCGTATACACCGACTGTGCTGTATATACAAGTCAGTTAAGAAGAGTGAAGTTCACGGTTGGATTGACACCGACAGACACGGAGGAACCACGCGAATTGGCGTGAGACGCGCAAAGCTACGGGCATCGAAGTGATCGTAAAGACGACCACGTGGGATGGGGTCAGGGCCGGTGGTCAAAGTCACATGACGGAGCGGCAGATGAAGGCGTAGGATGAGTGTAGGTCACGTCCTTCGTGAAAACGGAGCAATGGAAGGAGAAGAAGCAGACATAAAACACGTGAGCTCTCGTATGTTTGTGCTCCAGATGGATTGTTATCTCGCACGACGCTGAGAGATGGCGGCGGTATTGAGTTATGCTTTCGCCGAACTGATGGTCATGATGACCACTGACAATTACTGAATGTATAAATATTGTTAAGTTTTGCGCATATGGCTCCGCCGTGGGTAAGCATTGCACCAGTGCCAGGTCTCTAGGACTGCACGATCAAAAAAAAATCGGGCATTCATCCAGCAATGCATAGCGCACGCCTTGGGGATGATCCTAATCATGAAATGTCCATCACGTTAAGCGGTTGGTGCAAACCGGGCGATTGCATGAAGGGGCCACTCTTGGCTTGTTTACCATCCTCTGCCGCACTGCGTACTCCGCGGGCTATTCCACGTGTGGCTGTGTGTCCTGTACACGGGACAGTTAGCGTCGTTCTACTCTGGTGCGGTGTGTAAACATCGCCGCTCGGGAGACAAAGGCGGCCGAGCCTGGTGCTGGCCACCCTCCACCCACCCCCTTCATGTGCCTTCTTCATAGGTGCTCGCTAACATCACTTGCCCCAAAAATCGATGAAGGCTAAGCTTGGGGACAATTGTCTTGTTAGCGTCGCGGGTTGCGTACTAACAATCCGGCGATCTGAGTTCGGATCACAGCTTACGGGCAAGATGTGCTTTTTCTCCCTCAGGTGGACCCTGCCTGACATGATTACCTGGTGGCATGTTTTAAACATCAAAGGTGGCCGGGCGTGGTTGATGGTCACCCCATCGTACGTTGCAGCGGCTATCAAATAGTGCTCGCTAGCCCCACGCAGCTTTGCATGAGGCTATACGGGTGACCTTTGTCTTTGCGTGTACGGGCAACACTCGCAGGCACGACTCACGGCCTCCGACCTCTGCACAAATTGAAGTGAATCCGTATTTTCTCAGCGAGAGGGAGCGACGCAGAGAGGAGTGAGGCAGGGAAGGGAGAGTCAACAAACAGGCAAGACGCGGAAGAGAAGATCTGAGCAGCTCATCTCCAAACGCGGCGAAAAACTCGCGAGAGCAACGCCGCGAGCAACCCTGCCAAGATTCGGCTCTCATTCACAAATTGGCAAATGAAATAAAAATAAATACAACCCTAACCTTACCCCCACCCACCCAACCCAACCCAACCCCTCCTCACTCCGTCTCTTAAAATCGATCTCAGATGTGTGCGGGGGTCGCGGATGTGGGATTGAGCGGGGCTGGAGGAGGAGCTGGTCGTCGGAACTCTGCTAGTCAGTGCTAGAGCGGTGGATTGAAATGTGAATGGTCCGGTGGTGAGCATGGGCTCACCACCGGCAGTTGCACCGCCTGCACACTCGAGAGCTACGTCACTCTGCATTGACACGGACGTGTTTTGTTTTTCCTCGGGAGTTGTTTTTTTTTTTGCCTCTCGTTGTGAACATCGCCAGATTCTCGCCAAGGCAATTCTGTAAGCCCATAGCAATTTAACGTTTTTAATTAACCAATCTGAGGAATTAAGTATGTGTCTAAATATATGTTTTTTTTTAAACCGGGGGGAGCGGTGGCGCAGTGGTTTATAGCGCATTGACATACTTCACCACCAGCGTGCGTGGTGAAGTATGGCCAAACAAGTCATGGCCGACCACGGTGCGGGAAAGGCTTCATCCAGCAGTGGCTTGATGGATGGTTGATCTAGTGGGCCTCCATACGAGGCCAACTCGGCATTATACGAGTAGCCGGTACTCAACCGCTTTCAGAACAGCAAGTGGTCGCTGCGCACGCCTCTTCTGCAAGTGGGAAACTAGAGAGGGCCCACAGGGCAGTGACTGCAGCCACCCGCACCAAGCAATGGATCGACATCGCGACAATTCCATTGCACCTCCGGTTAGCACGGATGGTTGCATAGTTGCGAAAGAAGATCAACCTTCGTGCATACGTAGGCCCGCTCTCTTGCAGACTGGATAGAGTTATTGTCACATAGCTCGCAAACTTAAACCCGGACTATAATTCACACGCGCTTGGCACGCGCTATGGAAGAAGAAGTACCTGGTACGGCGTGTTATATGGGAGGCGAGTTTGGGACCACGTGGACACACCGCAGGTGACAATGAGAGCCAATACAGTGCTCGATTAAACTTTATTGGATATTTTTTTATTTTCGTTCGATGTTTTTGTTGTTGTTGAGTAAACGATTAAGCAAATCGCCAAGGCCGTGTTTCCATATTTTCATGAAGACGTAAATGTCGCTCCATAGCTTCACTCGCAAACTCACCACCTGCCTTGACAATACTGCCGTGTAATTTGAAAACTATTATAACCCAAATATACATTTAGATGGGGAAACTATTGCAAGTGGTATAATATATTACAATAATAATAAACAACAAATTACAGCCATGTGTTAATCCACTGCTACAAGAATGCCTCCCCAGGCCAGGTTCATTGTGGAAGTTGTCTACATCTACATATGTAAAAGAGAAATTTGTGAATATATGTGTCTGTTCAAACATGCTTAGCGTACTTCCCGACATGCAACACACTTGAAATTTGCCATGTGGGTACTTTCCAGACTCTAAACCATGCAAAAACTATACGAATACATTTTTGTATATATATTTTTTTTGGGGGGAGGGGGCGGCGCAATTATGGATATATTTTGCACGGCAAGAAGTCAGCTGTGACGTAACATCTGTGATGTCACCCGCATGCGGAAGCGTTACGTAGTGTGCCTGTTGACGTCACGCACCCCCCCCCAACCCTCCGCGGGTAAAGTGAAATACAAATGTGTTGCAGGTCCAAGGCGTTCTTCGCGCAGCATTGGTTTATTATTTGAGTCGTTTGCTGCCGTACGCACCCTGAAAGTTGTGTGTGTCTGCAGCAAGCGCGTGTATGTGTACCTATGGACGTGCGCGTGTGTGTGGGGGGGGAGCGGTGGTGTAGCGGTTAGCGCGCTACGCTACGAACCCGGTGACCCGAGTTAGATTCCCGCTCACGGCCAACAGCAGTGACAATTATCTGAACCGGTCCTGGGCCTCCCCTAGGTCGACTCAGCTAATTTAATCATGTTAGCCGTGACTTGGAATTATGGAACTCAGGGGGAGCCAGGTTCATAGCTGAGTACGCTAACTGTGTCACCACTCCCCATCCAAAATTGGGCTATGCATCAGGGTCCGTCCATAAATGACGTCACGCGATTTTGTATGATTTTTTTACCCCCCCCCCCCCCCCCATCGTCACACAAAGTCGGACCCCCTTCAAATATGACGTCACAAAACTCTGCTCCCCCCCCCCAAATAAAACGTTTCAAATCTCTTTAAACTGTTGCCATTGTAATGCGTATTTAATGTGGCGCTGCACTCTGATGTTGTAAGCGAAAACATTTATTAAGAAGTCTATTTAATTAAGTATAACGTGTTGTCTATATTTATTTAAAGTTACGCATTTTTATGTGATGTCACATTTCTCACCCCCCCCCCCCTCGTCACACATCGTCACAAATGTCTGACCCCCCCTCCCCCTAGGTGCGTGACGTCATTTATGGACGGCCCCTAAGTTATACACAAATAAATGAAAGTAATCGCACCGTTGCGGAATGCTGTCTTAATGATGACGTCACAACGAGGCTCAAACTCTTCCTTGAACCACCTCTTCACGTGGAGCTCTGTGGTCATGTCCGACAAATAAAGTGCAGCGCCATAATTTTACATTGAGTATGGTTTTTTTTAGCGCAGTCAGTGGTGAGCGCGCTGAGACCATCAACTCGCTACACTTGACAGCCCGGTTTAATGACCACCGAGTCTGTCGAAGATATTGCGGGTCTCGATGTGAGTACATGGGTAGCTGTTTAAGTCATTCGCGATCAGGCTGAGACCATCAACGCACACTACACTTGAAAGCCGGATTTAATCACCACTGAGTCGATGTGGGTCCCGATGCGAGCGTATGGGTGGGGAGCGGTGGTGGAGCGGTTAGCGCGCTGCGCTACGAACCCGGTGACCCGAGTTCGATTCCCGCTCACTGCCAACAGCAGTGACGATTATCTGAACCGGTCCTGGGCCTCGCCTAGGTCAACTCAGCCTCAAATGAGTACCTGGCGCAGTGTGCAAACATTGCCACTAGGGAGACAAAGGCGGCCGGGCGTGGTGTTTGCTGGCCACCCACCCGCCTCGCGTGCCGTGCCGGCCTTCATCGGTACTGCTCCCGAGCAGCACTTGCCCCCAATATATGTTCAGGCTATACGGGGGGATCTTTGTCTTTGTGTGGGTCTCATTGGTGATGAAGTTGACACCATCAAATCACTACACGTTAGAATCAGATGTAATCACAGGCGGCCGGCACCCGGATTAGAACCTGCCCCGAATCTTCACAATGCCTACCCTAGACTCTTCACGATGCCACGTGACTCTTCACGATGCCACGTGATTCTTCACGATGCCTGGACTCTTCACGATGCCACGTGACTCTTCACGATGCCTACACTCTTCACGATGCCTAGACTCTTCACGATGCCTGGACTCTTCACGATACCACGTGACTCTTCACGATGCCCGTGACTCTTCACGATGCCTGGACTCTTCACGATGCCCGTGACTCTTCACGATGTCTAGAATCTTCATGATGCCTAGACTCTTCACGATGCCACGTGACTCTTCACAATGCCTAGACTCTTCACGATGCCACGTGACTCTTCACGATGCCACGTGACTCTTCACGATGCCTAGACTCTTCACGATGCCTGGACTCTTCACAATGCCACGTGACTCTTCACGATGCCACGTGACTCTTCACGATGCCCGTGACTCTTCATGATGCCCGTGACTCTTCACGATGCCTAGACTCTTCACGATGCCTAGACTCTTCACGATGCCACGTGACTCTTCACAATGGCACGTGCTTCTTCACGATGCCACGTGACTCTTCACGATGCCACGTAACTCTTCACGATGCCTAGACTCTTCACGATGCCACGTGACTCTTCACGATACCACGTGACTCTTCACGTTGCCCGTGACTCTTCACGATGCCACGTGACTCTTCACGATGCCTAGACTCTTCACGATGCCACGTGACTCTTCACGATGCCACGTGACTCTTTACGATGCCCGTGACTCTTCACGATGCCACGTGACTCTTCACGATGCCTAGACTCTTCACGATGCCACGTGACTCTTCACGATGCCACGTGACTCTTCACGATGCCTAGACTCTTCACGATGCCTGGACTCTTCACAATGCCACGTGACTCTTCACGATGCCACGTGACTCTTCACGATGCCCGTGACTCTTCACGATGCCCGTGACTCTTCACGATGCCTAGACTTTTCACGATGCCTAGACTTTTCACGATGCCACGTGACTCTTCACAATGGCACGTGCTTCTTCACGATGCCACGTGACTCTTCACGATGCCACGTAACTCTTCACGATGCCTAGACTCTTCACGATGCCACGTGACTCTTCACGATGCCACGTGACTCTTGACGTTGCCCGTGACTCTTCACTATGCCTAGACTCTTCACGATCCCACGTAACTCTTCACGATGCCACGTGACTCTTTACGATGCCCGTGACTCTTCACGATGCCACGTGACTCTTCACGATGCCTAGACTCTTCACGATGCCACGTGACTCTTCACGATGCCTAGACTCTTCACGATGCCACGTGACTCTTCACGATGCCACGTGACAGTTACATTTCAATCCGGCACTCTGGAGCATTTTCCGCAGTCGTTCAAACAAACGGCTCGCAAATGCAACGTGTTATGTAATCACGACGTGTGTATGTGTGAGCGGTGGGGGGGCGAGAGCGGTGGCGCAGCGGTTAGATCGCTGAGCTATGAACCCGTGCGTCGCGACTTCGATTCCCGGTCACGGCAAGTGATGCCTACACATATCTCCGGCACTCGCTCTTCAATGAGTTCCTCGTGCGGTGCGTTACCATTAGCACCGGGGAGACAAAGGCACGGTGCTCTCAACCCCAGCGCTGCCCTTATTAGATGCTCGTTAACAGTACCTGCCTTAAACAGTCTATTCGAGGCTAAGTGGTATGCTGGAGGTTGTGAATGTGTGCACGTGTGTGTGTGTGTTCGTGTTTTCGTGCATGAGGAGCGTTTCCGACTTAATGGGTGCTCGCAACAAGGTGCGGCATAGGTGTACGGGCGCTCTGAGACGTCGTATATGCGCGCGTGTGTGTGTGTGTACGTTTGGGTACGCGGGTGTGATGACTATTTAGTAGCACGCGTTTAACCCACCGGGGTTGCGATGTGATGAGCGCACGCGCCGCCGCTCAGGTCTCCTGCTTGCCGCTGGATCGAGCGGGCGAGCGGGCGGGCGAGCGGGCGGGCGGGCGGGCTCGTGATCCGCCTGGAAAGGAAATTAATTTCGACAAAATTTGGCGAGTGGTTTCCACAGGAACTCCCCAAACCTAATTAACTCCTAATGGTGTAATTAGCTGTGTAATACACCGCGTGGTTTGGAATTAAATATAGCCAGCGCGGGACGCGGGGTTCGCGGCAGGGGCGGTGTGGGGGGGGGGGGGGGGGGTGAAAGAGAGGAGGGGAAGGGGGGGGCGCCGTGTGTGAGAAGGATGCCCCCCCCCGTCTATCACCAACTGCTTCGTGACCTTAACGCCTGCACGTGTTGCCTTATGCAGAACGCGCAGAGAAAATTAACAAAGATCCTCCGTATAGTCTGTATCAGACTTGTTGGGGCAAGTGCTGTTAGCAAGCAGCACCGATTAAGGCCGACACGGCACACGAGGGGGTAGGTAGCCAGCACCACGCCCGGCCGCCTTTGTCTCCCCAGTGGCGATGTTTACACACCGCACCGGGTATTCATTTGAGGCTTAATCGACCTAGGGGAGGTCCAGGACTGGCTCTAATATCACTCGCCAATGATTGTGGTCCAGGACTGGCTCTAATATCACTCGCCAATGATTGTGAGCCGTGGTCAGGAATCGCACTATGGTTGATGGCGTCTTGTAGCGCATGTAGCAACACACCCCAAAATTCACGCTGGGCTGATAAAACGACTCAGTCTCGGTGCGAACAACTCTCGTGGCACAACGTGGCCTGGCGGTAGCGTATCCTTCATATTTCTAAAAATCGAACAAGTCCGGTATATTATTTACTCAATCGACGCAGTGTTCTTGATGAATGCGTTGAGTTTGCGTTGTTATTGTTGTTTGTGCTTATGCACCACTGACAAAGCAGCAGCAGCAGAGGCGGCATCACCAACTCACCTCTCACCACGTTGTCACGCGAAGAAATAAGTGGATCCTCGAAATGTGTTCATCATTTCTGATTTGGTTCCTATGGGCGTTGCTTTGTGAGAGTTCGGATGCCAGCGTCAATATTCACCGAGTCAATTGCCCTTTCATCGCAGACAGGAAAAGCCAGCCACAACGGTATTCGATGTTCACTGGTTGTTTTCGCGAACTCATTGATTGTACGTACGGTGGTAGAAAACCCTTTCTAAGCTGTCTATGATATGAAGAATGATCTTCGTGAGCGATATGCGGTCCACGCGCACGCGCGCGTATATAAATGTAAATGTTTACTTTTTTCCAGACATGTAAATAATATTCACGACATGTATACCGTTTGTGCCGTATATACATGCATGCGTACTTACGTTGAATAAACATGTAAACATATGCAAGTGTGTACTGTACATCTAAAATAACAAAAAAATAACACATTCTGCAAAAGAGAACGCTGCTTTCAACGGAAAAGTGCATAATCAGTGACCCTTCTTTATAGGAAATGGAGAATTGCGCGTATATATGCTTACCAACATACATACAGATACATGTACATTAACCTACCTATATGAAAACAAAAGACAAAGGACCATTTACCCCGTAAATATTTTAGAGGCTATGGAGCAAACGTTGTGAAGCGAGCATCTATTAAGGCCGGAACGGCGCACGAGTAGGTGGTTTGGGTTAGCATCAGGTTTTGCCGCCTTTGTCTTCCCAGTATTTACTGTTACTCGCCACGCCAGCAACTCATTTAAAGACGAAGTCGGCCTTGGAGAAGAACGCAGGGCCATGCCTTCCGTACAAATGCAAAGATCCCCCGTTTAGACTTAACAGACTGTTGGGGCAAGTGCTGTTAGTGAGCAGCACCTATGAAGGCCGGTACGGCACACGAGGGGGTGGCGATATTTACACTTCGCACCAGGTACTAATTTGAGGCTGAATCGACCTAGGGGAGGCCCAGGATCGGTTCAAATAATCGTCACTGGTGTTGGCCGTGAGCGGGAATCGCACTCCGGCTCCACAAATGGAAAGATTCCCCCGTATAGCCACACTACATGTGAGATCTTCACTCAAAACTGCTCTAAAGGAGTTGTACACCCCGAGCTGCCACTGCTATTCAGAATGGCCTGAAATAAAATGTATCATTCCGGATGGCCGCTGCAAAGTATGGTCTTGAGTTTTGATTATAGTGTGCTGATCTTTAAAGGTGTATTGAAAAATGTTGATTCTGCTACTGATACTCCAGCTGTTATGGAGTGACTCATGCAGCCAACTATGGCTGCAAAGTTTGGTCGTACATGTTATGTATATCGTTTATTGTTAAATTTGAATCACAGTTCCTATGATCACTGTAACATTGTTTTTATAGCTTTATTTTGGTGATTTTGAAAACGTTTTTGATTTAGCCATTTTTGTTTGTTGTAGTACAGAGTTAGCCTGATAACGTTCAACTACATTGTCTTACGGTTGTTATTGTTTGACTTGCATCCCACTGGGATTTTTGCACACAGCGTTGAAATGCGGTGTTTTTTTCTGGAAGACTTTTGCTGTTTTTCCCAGGATTTTTCTGTTGCGTGTGGCCACTTTAAGATGTTTCCTGTTCATGTTTTTGTTTTGTTGCGGTTGCACCCGAGTCAAGCGCCGCATGGCTCACAGGGCTATGCCTAATAAATGAAAATGAAACTGAAACAGAGTGCTGGAGCAAGTGCTGTTAGCGAGTAGCCCCGACGAAGGCCTGCCACGACACACACATCAGGGGGGCGGAAGCAACACCACGCACGCACACATACAGTCGCACCCCCCCATTTACGTCTCCCCATTTTACACCGCTTTCATTAATACCGCGACCTGATTTTGCGTCGCCTCAAACCACACTCACGTCGCTGGACAGCATCGTCTCGCCCTCTCTCTCTCTCGTAACCGTCGCCGCCCAGCCTTCGCCGACACCAACTCAGTGCCGGATTATCCTAGCAGCAAAAGTGGCTACACGTGTAGTAGCTACGGGCCCCGCACTTTCAAGGGCCCCGCGCTGAATGCTTTGAAGCTATCAATTCCGGTGACTAAGCACTTGCTCTATTGCTATAGTACTATACTAAGGTTAGCAATTTGTCGTATTATCTGGCTGTGTAGCAAATGAAAAAAAAATACAATTACTTTACTATGCAAGTAAAACATTTGTGTTTTAAGATTTAACTTATACTGGTAGGAGCGAAGTTGTAAACTGAGTGTACCAGCCTGCAATAGATTAATGTGTCCGTCTGTCCGTCCGTCCCCTTTCAATACTTTAACGAAGTGAAATCTCGTGCTGTTGGGTGTATAATTTGTCCGAAGAACCCTCAACGATATTGAGGGCAAAAAGGTGGGAAGACGCTCTCAATTTGCACAATTTAACGTAACAATGTCATAAAATTGCGCAAAATTCCAATGTCCCTACCAGCCCACCCTGCAGGGACCTGTTTCATTTAGGGCCATTTTATAACGTATGCTACAGCCCCGCACGAGCTGAATCCGGCACTGCACCTACCCCGTACACGAACTACTTTTGCGTTGTGCACACAAAGAAATGAAATGTACCGTGAAAATGCTACTTTTCCAAATCGACAGTCATATTCCGATTTGTAAAAGTAGCTTCATGTTTATTTATTTATTTACGTGGTTCCGGTAACACTGGCGCGCGCGCTAAACTCTACAATTAATTTACTTGACACTGATCTCAGCGGGCGCTTCGAGATTTTAGTGTCAGACCAAGGCTTACCAAAAATCGAAGAAAACAGGGAGGCAGGCAGCAGGGGGGGGGGGGGGGGCTGGGGGGCTGGAGGGAGGCAACGGGGGAGCTCGGTGGAGGGATGCAGGCAGCCGGGGGGGGGGGAGTTGGATGGGGGGGGGGGGGATCTGAGATCTCTCCACTCGGAGCAATTTTCACCACTCTCCTCCGTGACACCATAATGGGACACACGACGTCCACCGCTCGTCGTTTTGAGCGCCTTTTTTTCCCCTCTCTCATCCTCCGCATTATCTCGGTGTATATACGACGTATCTCTATCTCTCTCTCATCTCCCTTTCTCCCCCGTGACCCGCACCCGAGATAGACGAACATTTTTGACCTCCGAGCTTCTGCATCAGCTACAGCCCTGCCACGGTGGGCGTCGGGACGAGTAGGCGGAGACCGCGGCTTTCAGCTGTTGATGTCCCCGACCCCCTTCCTCCCACAACCCTAACCCCCGAAACCGCCCCCCCCCCCCCCCCCCCACCAAATCACGAAGACACATATCTCCCATATAGCCTTAACAAATTGTAGGGGCAAGTGCTGTTAGCGAGTAGCACCTTTGAAGGCCGGCACGGCAACACGAGCGGGTGGGTGGTCAGCACCACGCCCGGCCGCCTTTGTCTCTCCAGTGGCGATATTTACACACCGACACCAGGTACTCATTTGAGGCTGAGTCGACCTAGGGGAGGCCCTGGGTGGGTTTAGATAATCGTCATTGGTATTGGCCGTGAGTGGGAATCGAACCCGGTCGTCAGGTTCGTAGCGCAGTTTGCTAACCGCTACACCACCGCTCCCCACATCACCCCTACTCCATCACCGCCACCGCAAGCCAACAACCATCACTCCGCCCCCCCGGTTCCCTACTCCCCACCTTCCCCCCACCCCCATCACTCCCTCGCCCCCCCCCCCCGGTTCCCTACTCCCCACCTTCCCCCCACCCCCATCACTCCCTCGCCCCCCCCCCCCCGGTTCCCCCACTCCCCACCTTCCCCCCACCGCCATCACTCCCCCCTCACCCCCCCCCCCCCGGTTCCCCACTCCCATCACTCCCACCCCCGGTTCCCCACTCCCCACCTTAGTTTAGCGTAATTTGTATATATATTTTAGCATGGTTTGTTTATTCATAATAAAGGTTTCTGGGTTAGATCGCGTTATTTATAAATGTGTCGTAACCCTCCACCACCCGACACGGCCAATCAGCAAAAAAAGTGTCACGTTGACAAAAGACAATTAGTTCACTACTTTAGCCCACCGGTGTGTTGAAGAGTGAATCCACAACATTTACAGTTTTAATAGGGGTTTTCACCTTTTTTCTGGCAACAAAACTGAAACCTTTTTACAAGGATTCATGTCTGCATTAACCACAATACCTGCAGTCAAAATGCAAACAAAAGAAAAAACTATGATAATATATGCATTGTCCTTGAAATTGATTGATCCACACCAAGGACGGCTCAAAAGAAAAGCCGTCCCTTGGTGTGGACCAATCAGTTTTAAGGACAATGCATATATTATCATAGTATGTGTTTTGTTTGCATTTTGACTGCAGGTATTGTGGTTAATGCAGACATGAATCCTAGTAAAAAGGTTTCAGTTTTGTTGTCAGAAAAAAGGGGAAAAACCTTATTATTACATTTTGGTACTGGCAAAGGAGGTCTAATGATTTACAGTTTTTTTAGTACGACGTTTCGCTGGTAATTATATCCAGCATCATCGGGCAATTCGCCAGAATGGTAAAGCCCTCACTTGCTCCCGGTCTTAAATAGAGCAACAGGGTGACGTCATCATTTAACTCATTCAGGTGCAGTAATTATATAATCGATTGGTAATCAGTCAATGGTTATGATTAGTAATGAGTTGTAGATTAGTAATTAGTTGTAATGTGTGTTATTGTGATTATATGCTACGTTAGTAATCCGTTAATTAGTATGCGTTTCCCCTATAAGGAATTGGAATATGTATTATTTAATAATACGCTTCCAAGCGTATACCTTTTCCATATTTTGAACTCCTGTCGTGTTTTTTCTATTGTTTGTTGTTGTTGTAACGTTTTAACCCACCACTCCTGGACATCTGTGAAAAAGAGCTTTGTGGCCCATCGTATTCCTCCAGTATGAATACATATTCTCATTCTGCTTCGTGTTCATAAAGAGGCCGAATGAAAGACATACTTCAGGGGCAGTCACGTGGCGCAATGTTCCGCAGTCGTTCTCTGTCACTCAGAAGATCCTTTCCTGGATTTGATCTTCCACGAAGCTCGCGGTCCACCCTAATCCGCATTCACTGCACAGACCACGGCAGCAGATGTGGATTCCTGATACACAAATGCAATATTAAAAATCCTCCAGTTGTGTGCGACTGTGGTCATCCAGAACAGATTGTACAACGTATAACCAAGCAATTCCCGAAGGGAGACACTACGCCCATACGTTCACCTGCTCCTGGCGTGGTCATCTGGCTTGACGACCTCAATGTGAGATTTTGTTGTTGTCGCTCTGCACGTGCATCAGCCATACGAAAGTAGAAGAAGACGCGGTGGTGCACTGCTCCCTATCGAGACTTCCGAAAGCGTGGATTGTCGTCGTTTAATGGCAACGTTGTTCCGAAGGCAAAACCTGAGCTAACACAAAGCACGTGTACTGTTGTGTATAATGTTTTAGTAAAAGGCGATGGTAATGCGCTTTCAGTCTTCTTATTCTTCTTTCGTACGGCGGCTGATGTAGATGCAGAGCAACAACTACGATGTCTAAATTCAGGTGGTCAAGCCCAGATAATAACCGTGTCAGTGTTTCGTTTTTCAGCAAAGACACAGAACAAACAATTACAGAGCACAGGTGTAAGTGCTGAACGGCATCACATGCCTCTCCGTGTCCTCGCTTATAAACAACGAAAAGTATGTCGCCACGATTGGACTTCCATTTTCACGTCGACGCCACAATTTGTTCGAACACGCACACACTGGACCAGTTTCCCCAATTTCTGGGCCTCATCGGTAGAGTCAGGCGTGATAAACAAATACCGTACTGCTGCAGGTTCAGCAGCAGTACGATATTTGTGCGAGCCCTCTCTCTATCTCTCTCTCGCCAACCACGGTCTGTCAAAAAGTGTTCGATCTCCTATCATATCTATATTGCTTTTGTCGCATGACCGTGAGATATGCAGGGCAATGGTTTGGGGTGGGGCGGAGGTGACCTTGATCCAAGCAGTGGATAGATCGTGGCCGAACGATGAGCATGCACGACGATGTATGTTGCCGCTGTGTAGCAGCCGACGCGACACGCCGAAGGTACTTAGGCCACGTGGCCCTGCTTGAAGATTGCCGCGTTCATTACAACAATAATAATTCTCAGAATCCCAGAACACTCCTCGCTCGAGCCCTCTCCACGGTTGAAGCCGCGCACTCCGCGAAGCGAGCGCGAGTCTGACGAAGACAAGGATCCAAATTAAACCCATGATCGCGGTGAAGACGGCGACTGGACATCATCATTGAGTTCGTGGTCCCACGCCCCCCCCCCCCCCCCCCCCCACGGCTGGCTCGGCACGGTGGTGCGAAAGAAGTTCAACATACGCCAAGGCCGTAGCCATGAAGTCAACATTAGGGGGGGACCAAATCTTCTTGGGTGTCTGGGGGTCCCGACCCAGAAAAATGTCTACATTTTAAAACGAATTTCCTGCCTATTACAAAAATTCACTAACACATGGGATGGACTTTTATTTTTTTTTTTACAATTATGTCTAATAGTGTATTGTATTACATTGCTCTGTTTGTACTTTTTTACCATTTCTTGTTTCATTGTATGTAATGGCAGAGATTAGGGATTAATAAAGTACAACCAGAAATCTATGCGTTGATTTATATGAAGACAAGTCTAGATATTGTGGTCAAGCTTTAGCAAATTGTTCTTTTTATTTACATAAGATAGCAATTTTTTTATAGCTATATATTGGGGGGACATTTTAAGCATATTTGAATATGGGGGGGGATGTGCCCCCCCCAATATATATTATAATTACGGCCTTGACATACGCACGTGAAGCCTCACGAAACAACTCGCAGAGACATCGGTCCCGCGTAGGCCAACCTGCCTGACCTGCTGGATTCATACTTGTGCGTATTAATACTCGTAATGGTTCATCGTCATCATGATAATGATGATCAACATCGTAATAGCCTATGTTCAATCTACTGTTGGATGGTGCATGAAGGTTCTTTGAATGCATGTCACCGTGACCGTTATTCGCGCGCGTTGGTAAAACTGTGGAGGAGAGCGGAGGGGCGCCACTTATATCGGCCGCAGCCGGGAATCGAGAACTGTCAGGTTCACAGCGCAGCGCCACTCACCACGGCGCCATCGCTCCACCTTCGTTATTAGTATATACGTATTCTTGGTTCTTTCGGTAAAGTCACGTAGAATGGAAATGATAAAATAATAAAAAATAATAAACATATGAAACAATAAAATTCTCACGACGTTTCGACTGCAACACAAGCAATCATCATCAGGTGTGAAAACCACAACAAGAAAATTTGAAAAAAGTGGCGGGGTTTTTTTTAAACGTTAGCACCACGGAGAGAGATTTGACAGTTTGTTCAGATGGACGAGTCCATCTATGTTCGGAAAAGAGGAGAGGGGGGGAGACGAAAAATAATGGATGCGGTCTGAAAGCCACCTGAAGCGTGATCAATAAATTAAGACCCGAAATGGTTTATCAAATCCTTCCAATGATTGCTAAGCCAGAATCCATCTTCTCTCATCGGAGGTGAAGGGGAAGGACGAGAGTTATAGTATTGCAATACTATGCATGATACCTGCGTGTTGTAGACAAAAGTGTTTGTGTCATCTGGGTTCAACACCTACCCAGGGCTTCACTTAGGTCTACTCAGGCATGAATAGGTAATGAGGCGTTATAGTTGACTGTAACGATACAAATCTGTTTGAATGCTCCTGCGGCCGTCTGGAACGCTCTTGTTTACGCTATTAGGAAGCCACTTTTAAATCCAGATTGAAAACAGATTTCCTTAGAACTGCTTTTTGTGTATAGTTTGTTGTCCCCCCCCCACCACACCTCCGATTAGCGACGACGCATTCTTTTCAAAACACTTGTTAATTCAAGTGGGCAGACATCCCATTGCGGGATCTCCATTGAGGATTTACCAGATAAATACCGGATAGACAGGTGAGTTATTTATCGTTTTACTCAACAGTGATTATTTAGCGTTGCGTCTTTGTGATGTGTATGCGTTTCCTTACGTGTGTCTATTGCGTATACAGTGATGAGATGTTAACTACCTCGCCTGGTATACAGGAGGTTGCGGGTTCGATCCCAACACATTGACGCCTGGCGTATTTGGTGTTTGCATGTTCTCCCCGTGGTAGCGTGTTTTTTATTTTTTTTATCCGGGTCCTCTGGTTATTCCCTCCACATTGAGAAACATGCGTGCTGAGTATTTAGCCGCTATAAATGTCCACACGATAACCCACATTATTGGGCTATCATGTGTGGCTTCTGAAAAAAAGAGCTCTATAGCTCAGTGGGCTTTACCCGGTAAAACTCTGAAATATGGTTTAGTTTAACCATGGAAAAGGACACGTGACAATTCACGTCTGGGCCTAGGTTCGCAGCGCCTTCCCGATCTACCGTCGTCGACTCAACTCTCAACGAGTTCCTGGAACGCTCCGTAAAACATCGACACTGGGCAAGACGTACATTGGCCGGCCATTGCCTCTTGTCCAGACATTGCCCGTGAATAGTCGCTCGCTAACAGCATTTTCCCCGCGCACCCTCCGAATAAGCACGGTTGTGGCGACGTGCGATGCGAAAGAAGTTCAACACACATGGAGCGAGAGGGGGTTTGTGCGATAAGGAGACAGGAGCCGAGGCGGTGGGGGGAGTGGGGTGGGGGGTAGTGGATTGGGAGTGGGGGGGGTACTAGAGAGGGGAGGGGTCACCCACCCACCCCGTGATTGCCGTGTCTGACGCGAGAAGTATTTTCTGTTCTTTTACTTGAGCCGGACACGTGCACAGGTCGCTTCCCTTCGATTGCGTCGTCCCCCCCCCACTCCTCCCCAACCCCTCCCTCTGGATCTCCCTTTCACTCTGCCCATCTCCCTGCCGCGCGACGGGGTTCGCACTCAGCCATTCAATTTCACGCGCGCGCGCGCTCTCTCTCTGTGTGTGTGTGTCTCTCTGTCTGGTTTTCCCGCGTCCCTCCCTCCATCGCCACACTCGCGTCTCTACGGCGCTCATTGCGACTATTAGTCATGATGATTGTGATGATGGTTGTGATATGATGATGATGATTAGGGGAGCGGTAGCGTGTAGTGGTTAGCGCTACGCTGCGCTACGAACCCGGCGACCCGAGTTCGATTCACGCTCACGGCCAAATTCAGTGACGATTATTTGAACCGGTCCTGGGACCTCCCCTAGGTCGACTAAGCCTCAAACGAGTACCTAGTGTGGTGTGCAACCATCGCCACTTGGGGAGACAAAGGCGGTCGGGCGTGGTGCTGGCCACCCATCCCCTCGTGTACCGTTCCGCTCTTCATAGGCGCTCGCTAACAGCACTTGCCCCAACAGTATGTCAAGGTTATACCGGCGATCTTTGTTTTTTTTTACGGTTGTGATGATGGTGATTATGCAAATTGTTGATGGTGATTTATGCAAATGCGACTGAAATTGCCGCTGCTTGCAGTTACTCATGATGCGGATGTTGCTATTGGCGCTGCTGCTGCTGATGATGATGATTGCAGATGCTGCTGCTGCTGCGAATGATGATTCATGATGCAGATGATCTTGCTTATGGAGAATGATGCTGCTGATGCTGCTACAGACGTCGATTATCATGAATACGCAAATGTTGTTGCTGCTGCTGCTGCACATTCTGCCGCTGCAGGTCACGATGATGATGATCACTCTGGCTGCTGCGGCTGCTGCTGCTGCTTTCTCCGCTGTGGTCCTCTCGCCGTCCTTGATGTCCCATCTCTCGCCACTGACCCAAACCGACCGCCGTTGTTTATTCTCTCCGTGCTGTTTTGTCCGTCTCTCTTCGTTTTTTTTGTTGCTGCTGCTGTTGTTGCTGCTAATATTAACAGCTACTTCCCCCCACCCACCCCGCCTTCACATCCCCGACACTTCCTTCATCCCGCCCCCCCCCCTCTTTTACCTCGATATTTCACACCGCCAGCGACACGAACACTCCCGGGGCAGACCTCTGCCTCTCTTTCCCCACACTCCACCCACTCGCTTCATGCAATAGCTGCCGGTGCATCCCGGCAACAGGGCAATTTGCCTTCATCACGGCTAATGGACGGGGACGCGCTGTGCAGATTGCCCTCCGCGCGAACCACTTCTCGACTGACGGGCTGAGAAGAACGACCCCCCCCCATAACCCCCCACAGCGCCACTTCCAACCCCAAACCTCTCACCCGTTCCTCCAAACTACATCCATCCCGCTCGCGCATCTCTCCACCAAAATCACTCTCCATGCTGCCACCATCCTCCAATAACCCCGAACCCCACGAAGCCCTTCTCGAGCCTCTCATCGCCAACATCTCACTCATTCCTCCAACTCCGACTAGGGATTACTTTTCGCTCGCTACTTCTCCACCCCCCCCCCCCCCCACGAAGCGCTGCTAGATATGCTGTAGGATTACCGGCGTAAGGCACTACCACTGGAGTACAAGTACGTGTTTTTTTTCACACGACCCGCACACACCACGGCAGTCTTGTGAGGACAACATATTGTGGGATGAGTGTGGCGTGCTCAACGAATATCCGGAACGCTGTTCCGGACTGTGTTCAGGAATATTTTCTGGACTGTGTTCTGGACTATGTTCCGGACTGTGTTCTGGACTGTGTTGTGGAATGTGTTCTGGACTATGCTCCAGACTATGTTTCAGACTGTGTTCTGAACTGTGTTTTGGACTGTGTTCTGAACTATGTTCTGGACTGTGTTCTGGACTGTGTTCTGGGCTGTGTTCTGGGCTGTGTTCTGGACTGTGTTCTGGACCGTGTTCTGGACTATGTTTTGGACTGTGTTCTGGACTTTGTTCTGGGCTGTGTTCTGAACTGCGTTCTGGACTGTGTTCTGGACTGTGTTCTGGAATGTGTTCTTGACTGTGTTCTGGACTGTTTTCTGGACTGTGTTCTGGAATGTGTTCTTGACTGTGCTCTGGAATGTGTTCTGGACTGTGTTCTGGATTGTGTTCTGGAATGTGTTCTGAACTATGTTCTGGAATGTGTTCTGGACTGTGTTGTGGACTGTGTTCTGGAATGTGTTCTGGACTATGATCTGGACTATCTTCTGAACTATGTTTTGGACAATGTTCTGGACTATGTTCTGGACTGTGTACTGGACTATGTTCCAGACTGTGTTCCGGAACATAGTTCCACACTGTGTTCCACACTGTGTTCCACACTGTGTTCCACACTTTGTTCCGGCTGAAATTAAGCGCTGCCTGCAACCTGCAATCACCTACCTGGCAGTGATAATTGCTCCGCACCGTCTGCTTCACAGCGGACGTTAAAGGTCCATCTGATGGCATTCGCAAGAGTAGGCCAGTGCGTGCCGGCGTCAGGCTACAAGTTTGCCAAATTTCAAGAACTACATCGCGAATTACTCGTTTTAGGATTACACCCAGCAACAGCAGCAGCAGAAATGATCACTCCCTGTTGACAGGATAAAGCCTCCGGCGTCACCTTTGCAAAATTAGTCTCCCCGTACCACTACTACGACTACTACTACTACTACTCCGGCCGTTCTACACCACTAGCTCTATCAGGATGCAATTGGTGTCTGTGCCGGACGGCTCCTGCGCACAGATCTATGAACGATACGGGAGGGGAGCGAATGGCTGGACTGAAATCGAAGGGCACAAACATTCTGAACATTGCATATCGCGTACACGTTGAGAGCGGTCCCAAGAAAAATGAGGCTGATCCAGAAGAACCTGGATCGATAAAGCAGTTGCTTGGACAGAGATCGGGGATAATTAGCAAGACGCGCCAAAGACAGAGAGTCCCGTGGCGCAAGATGATCCATCTCGCGGCCAACCCTCGGTTCGAGACACGCGTACGAATGAATCGTCGTGATTCGGCTGAGCGGGGATTGAGGCGGGATAGTTCTTGAATGGGCGACCACCCGGCCATTGTCGGCTGCTGCGGAGAATCCACGGTTGTGCTGTACAACGCTACGACGTCTATGCCCCCCCCCCCCACCCCCGATCAGCAACCCGCACTGACCAGCGTGTTGGTGAAGTGAACTTGACAGAGAATCTGTATGCACGCGTGTGTGTGTGCATGAAACGGTTAACTCAGCGCACGTGCGCATCCTCACACAGGCACACATCCACACACGCACGAAACGACACCGTCTCTAAAAGCATCCTGTGACCGCAGCCTGCGTTGTGCGCTGATAGCGGTATCACTCACATCGCTCATTTGTCCTCGCTCAAACAATGACATTTTCTGTAACGGGAAACACTCCCGCATACGTGCAGCCATTTTTTCGGGCATAGCGCTTGTTTTGTTTCTGTTGGATTTCCCCAATCTCACGAGAGAAAGGCCTACCGCATTCGATACGTCATCGGTTAGCAGTGTAACTAATTAAAGTTGTGAGTGGGGTTTTTTTATTGAATAATTCATGCACACACGCCCGTGCACCCACACATGCACACAAAAACCAAGGCATGCGCACGTACATCGAAGCACGCACATGAGCACTCACACATGTGTAATGACAGTAGAGTCAGCCTGAAGTGCGAGTGGACTAGTGGCCACGGGTGGTAATGACAGGGGAGTCAGCCTGAAGTGCGAGTGGACTAGTGGCCACGGGCGGTAATGACAGGGGAGTCAGCCTGAAGTGCGAGTGGACTGGTGGCTACGGGAATGATCGAGAATAGGAGCATGGCCAGGTGACGGAAGAGGACGGTAGAGTCTGCTGGTGGAGCGAGTGTCTAAAGCCAGCGAGACGGTTTGGGAATGGGGGCGTGGCCTCGGACCATATATAAGGGAGATGTGCAGGAGACTCGGGGCTCTTGCAGTGGGGGTCTCCGCCTGTCCGAGTGTGAGCACGTGGCTCTTTAACAATGAAAACCATCTCAAGACAAGTGCGTCGAAAAGTCCTCTTTACACATGCAAGACAAACAGAGACAAAGATTCTTCGTATAGCTTAGAACAGACTGTGTGGGGTAAATGCCGTTAGCGCGCACCTATGAAGGCCCGCATGGCAAAATTAGGCCATGGGTGGCCAACACCACGCCCGCCGCCTTTGTCTCCCCAGTGGTGATGGTTACACGACCTAGCGGAGGTCCAGGACCGGATCAGATCATCGTCACCGGTATTGGACATGAGTGGGAATCGAGCTCGGGTCGCCGGGTTCATAGGGCAGTGCGCTAACCGCTACACTACCACTCGCCACTTTCATCTGTGCACGTTGAGGCCACGTGAAGTGTCGAACGCCCGCTAGCGTGAGGTCACGGGGCATACCCAGGTGCCATGGGTCGACTGACTGAGATGACTCCATACATACATGCACACACATGCAGACATATGCACAAAGACAAAGATCTACGGTATAGCCTATAACAGACTGTTGGGGCAAGTGCTGCTCGCGACCACCTTATATAGACATGTGCACTCACACAAGTACCCACACACACATCTCAATTCGCGCACACAGACGCATGTACCATTTAAAGACGCGGTAATCAACACATCGCGAGTGGGGGACGCGTAAGCCTTGCCCGTAACCTGTGCTAACGTGTCCGTGTAAATCACGGAATGTAACCACCTCCACACCAGACGTGGCATAACAATAGCCGGCACAGGGGCCGTGCTTCTCACATCTATAAATCACAAGTGACGTCATCACATCTCTCTTTCTATTTCAAGAACGAAACAGGAGGATTTCTCCACAAATCTGGCTGTCCACCTGATGAAGCTAGTTGTAATTACTGGCAAAACGTCGTGCACAGATTGTAAATGTTGTGGTTTGGCTCTCCAACACACCGGTGTGCTATACTAGTAACGAATTGGCCACGTTCTGTTTATGTGACAACCCTTACTAATTGGCTGTGTCGGGTGCTGGCGGGTTTAACGACACATTTATATTTGCGCGATCGGAAAAAAAACCCCACACCATTATTTAACAATTTGCTATTTAATTTTACAAAAAATATATATTATGGATTTATTAATCTGTTCTTCCCAGTGTGTGTGTGTCTTCGCTGTCGTTGTTGCTGCTGCTGTGTTTTTGTTGCACAGAATCGTGAGTTTGTTCAGAAGTGCTGAAGAACGGTGCCGTTGTGGCAAAATGTTAACTACCTTGCCTGGTATACAAGACACTTGGGTTCGATCCCGACCCTGACACCTGCTGTATATTTGGAGTTTGCGTGTCTCTCTCCCCGTGGTTGCGTGGATTTTAGCCGGGTATTTGGCTCTTTAAAATTTCCGCATGATAAGCCACTTGGTTGAGCTATCATTTGCGATAGCCAGATCGCTTCTGAAAAATAGCTATATAGCTCATTAGGCCTCATCTGGTGAGATAACATTTTTTTGTAAACAATAAGTCCGTCCGTTCTCTCGCACAAAAAAGAAACACTCTGAAACTGAAACTATTAAAACACGAGGTCACCTGTGCTATTGTCAGATGATGCAGCGATTAAAGGGCGAGAAAGTCTCGTCTAACGATGGCTCACAGTGTCCATATGCCAGATGCCTTCAACATTTAACAAATTACTTGGTGATGCTGCTGCGTTGGCGGTGGTGCACAAGCACAGGCAACAACAACAAACTCAACGCATTCGTCAACAACGCTGCGTGTGGCCTTCAAATAAACAAAACAGGTATCAAATAGGCGACGTTTTGGGCAATGACCCTCCTTCAAAGCACATGCTTCATGCTATGAAGAAGGGCCATTGCCGAAAAGGTCACGTATTACATTTTTGCTTATCTTTGAAAGCAGTGTTTTCCCAATGTTTTCATGAGTACATAAATCATCTCCTCCAGGCCCCTCATCTCCCCATTCACTTAAAATAAACGTTCCTTTTTTCCTCCATTATCTCAGATCGAGACAATCTTGCTTTCGACATCAGATATTGGAATGCGGGTTTCAGCCCCTGTTGCGGATGAACATTTTCTGGCCATACTTCACCACGCTGGTCAGCATAGATTTCTGAACGTTTGGTTGTGGAATTGCGTGTTAAAGGGCTGCATACGCAGACCTCCATTCTCTCTTTACACTTCATTAAAACAAATTTTTTTAAGCCCCTTCTGCTGATGAGATCCAGATGATCGAAACTCGGTCCAGAGTTGGCCTGCTTTAACAGGTGATGCTTGATGATATTTTTCTTGAAAGCCGATCGGCTAATGAACTGAAATGTGTTTTGTTTATTTATAAGTGGAGACATAACGGAGTCGTGCAGTTGCCACAGCTCGGCACCAGCTGGCCCTATTACACTACATCACCCCCCTTTCCTGTTAAAAAAAACAGCCGTCCTGGATGAGATACAGCAACTACAACCGGGTGGACAGGCAGAGCAAACCCCTAAAACCGAGGAACATAATCAACAAAAAAACAATAAAAAAAACAGTCGCAACACTCCCCGCGACCCAACAGCCGAACAACAGCTCCAAGTCGGTGCGCACACAACCGCCCAGCACAACCGCGGTGCCCCCCGCGAACCGACAACACCCAGCACAACCGCGATGCCCCCCGCGAACCGACAACACCCAGCACAACCACGGTGCCCCCCACGAACCGACAACACCCAGCACAACCGCGGTGCCCCCTGCGAACCGACAACACCCAGCACACCCGCGGTGCCCCCCGCGAACCGACAACACCCAGCACAACCACGGCGCCCCCCGCGAACCGACAACACCCAGCACAACCACGGTGCCCCCCGCGAACCGACAACACCCAGCACAACCGCGGTGCCCCCCACGAACCGACAACACCCAGCACAACCACGGAGCCCCCCGCGAACCAACAACACCCAGCACAACCACGGTGCCCCCCCACGAACCAACAACACCCAGCACAACCGCAGTGTGGGCAAAGAAACCCGTCAGGGATGGCATATACGTGACGCCGCCCCCCCCCCCCACCCCTCGAACCGACAACGCAACCAGAACAACACTCACAACATAACCCCTTACACTGGCCATGACCCCTAACACATCCTTCTCCCCTGAATCCCACAGTACAAGGGTCCGTATTTACCGGAGTGTAGCTCACGTGAGCCGGGTCCCTGACACTGGTCACCCCTGCCTCGGCAGGGTCTTGCACTCCATGGGGTTCCGAGGAATGAAGGGAAAAGAAAAAAAAGGGCACGGCCCCTCCCTGAATTCCTCAGCAGCACCTAACCGGATCCCGCTCCCGACACCACGGTGATCTCGAAAAGTATCAGAGACTCGGATGCGGTGGGGCTTGGGAAGACGTTGCCGGCGGGTCGGAGGGCGTCAGTGGCGCCGCCGGCGTGCCTGCTGACACCTCAGCATTCTATGGCGACCCCCATCCGCGATGGGCAGGATGATCCCCAACTCCCGCGCTGGCAGCTTCTCTGCTGCCAAGGAGTCGAGCACCGTCCCATTCATTTGAGGATGCGCCTCCCGCCCCAACGCCAGCAGTGCTTCCCGGAAAGCGAAAGGCGTCTCGGCCTCCCCTCGCTTCCGCTGAAGAAATTTCGTGCGGGCGTCGCATGGTAGGCCCGAAAACGGCCCCCTGCAGGGCCGTCGAATGCGGCTCCCCTACAGCGCTGTCTTGCGCTCTCTGTAAAATGGCACCCGCGTGGTCCCCGGCCCGGGCGCCACCGTTCCCGCACCAACGGGAGTCGTAGCTGGGGTCTGCCCGTAGCTCCTTCCCACGCCACCAGCCGTGGGGCGTCTCCCGCGTTGTCCCGTGCCCCCCTCAACATGGTGGTCGCTGGCCATGCCGCATGCTCGGCGTGTGACTGCGGAGGATCGGCGCTCCTTCCTCGCTGATCCGCAGCTGCTCTCCCGCCGATCCGCAGCGACTCTCCCCCTGCCAACGGGCTTCGTAACTGGGGTCCCGGGTCCCAGGGCTGCCAGAGGGATGAATGTCTATCCGTCCCTGTCCTCCGACGACACTATAGGTGAGTCCTTTACTTCGGGTAACTTTTGAACCACTTCTGACACCAGTTGTAATGTCAGAGATTCGGAGACAAGGGATTCCAGGAAGCACCTTCTTTATTCAACACCTTCACACTTCACAGGTTCGCCCTCGCTTCCTCCTTAGTCGTCTAGCCTAGCCTAGACACAACCCTGACCATGTAACACTGATGGCGCTGCCCGGGACATCCAACAACTGTCCGACCGCGCAATATAAAGCGAAGACGGCAGCAACGACGATACGAGTTCACTCCCAGAAACCGGCAGCCCTGAGCTCCCGCTCTCAGCTCCTTTTATGCTACCCAGCGCGGCCTGGCTCCGCCCTGGCCACGCCTCCCTTCTCGAACCCACTAGTAGGTTCCAGGAGCTTCCAAATTAGGTTTTCCATGACGCTTGCCCCAGTTCCTCCGCCCTGCCGACACGCCCATGTATATGCTCACTGGCGTGTGTGCTGTTTGGTCACGGCAGTTGGTGCTGCTGGGCACCAGCTGGCGTGATTACACTGCACACGTTTGATGAGTATATACCCATGTGAACATACATATACTGTGCTACCTTTTGGCAGTGAGAAGTCAGGATTCGAGCTTATGCTCAAGCCGGGTTTAGAGCGTAGTGTGCTAACCGCAGTGGCCATCACAGTTAACCGGTTCCGGGCCTCCTCTAGGTCGACTCGGCCTCAAAATAATATCTGGTGCAGTGTGTAAAACATCGCCACTCGGGAGAGAAAGGCAGCCGGGCGTGGTGCTGGCCACCCACCCGCAGTGCGCTAACCATTGCGCCGCCGCTCCACTGCAGCCCATTGCATTGCATTATATTGAGGGCGCTCCATATCAGCACTGTGTATCTCCCTGTACTCCGGGATGCATTTCTATCGGCGCCTAGGAGGATGAGGAGGAGTGAAATGTGCCTTTATAATTTTTTTGCAAGGAAGCCACAGCCCGATTATGTAAAAAGCACTCGCCTTGTCCCCCCGGATCTTCTCGTGACTTTTCTTCTTATTTGATAATGATCACAGGGTGTGTGTGTGTGTGTGGAGGGGGTGCTGTTAGGCAGTTTTATTTTTTAGCACGCCTTTAAACTGTATGCGTGTGTATTGCACAAAGTATCTCTTGTATGTTTGAAAACGTTCTCAACGCCACCCAAAACACCGGAGTCACAAATCCACGCGGTGTTCTGCGTGTGTGTGTGTGACGTGAAGCGACCGGCAGCGTAGCGGTTAATGCGCTGAACTACGAACCCGGCGAGCCGAGTTCGATTCCCGCTCACGACCACAAACACTAGTGACGATTATCTGAAGCGCTTCTGGGCCTCCCCTAGGTCGCCTCAGCCTCAAATGAATATCTGGTGCGGTGTATAAACATCGCCACTAGGGAGACAAAGGCGGTCGGGCGTGGTGTTGGCCACCCACGCCCTCGTGTGCCGTGCCTGCCCTCATAAGTGCTCGCTAAGAGCGCAGGCTGTTTAAGGCTGCACAGGGAATCTTTGTCTTTGAATGCGTCTGTGTGTGATCCCAATGTGTCAAATAAAACTAACTTTGAGCAGAGTTTAAATGTCGTCACAACAAATGTGCGAGGATTCAAACGTATGTCATAATGAGTGCATTACCGTATTACCCAAATTATAAAAGTTATCTTCATCTGGTCTCCGGGGTCAATGGAGTTACTAAAATCTGATCCCATACACACCAGCACGCACCCCCCCCCCACCAACTTTTGCGGGGGGGGGGGGGCAGAGGGAGAAGTGAGTCTCATGATGGTGCTGATGATGAATGTGTGCATTCTCTGATATTCAAATGCTGCTGCTGCGCGTTATTCCACCATGCGCGCGCTATTGTGGTTATTTTAAGCAGCCGCAGCGAAGCCTGAACGTGGACGGGGCTTGCATTTCGCTTTTTTCCCTCGCCCCGTCTTTCTCGCTCCGCAACTCCTTTATCAGCTCCACAATCACGACAGGTTTTGAGTGCCCAATTTGCAGGTAACGCTAAACCACTGGCGCCCCATCGCGCGGCACGGGGCCGGTTCGAGCGCGCGTGGAGGGGCGGACGCGCACGAGAGCGAAGGCGGAGGTGGTGGCGGTGCCGGCGGCTTTCACAGCCGCAGCGACGCGGGGGGCGGTTACATCCGTCGGCTCTACCGTCCTCCGGTGTTCCATCCAACCACTGATTCTGTCCGAACCGCCCCGGCTTGTTCCGCCTACCTTCCTAACTCTCCGTTGTTCCGTCCGACCTCCTGTCCCGTCGACTCTCCACTCGTCCGCCCCACTGCAACGTGTGCGTTGCTCTTCATTCTGCCCACTTTGCCGTCCGCTCGCCCGCTGTTCCGCCCGTTCGCTCGCTGTTTCGTCTGCGCACCGTTCCATCCGTCCAGCTGTTCAGTCGACTCTCCCTTCCGCCCACTGTTTTGCCTGCGCTACCACCCGTCTGATCTTCCCTCCGGCCGCGGAATCGCCTGGAGAGTCGCTCCGACTCTCAGATCTCGGCCTTGACGACGCACGTGTTCAGAGGCTGCACACTTGCGATCGCGGGTGTGTTTTGAGATAGTGTCTGTGTGTGTGAGAAGTGGGCCTTCCCGAGGTCGACTCAGCCTCAACTGAGTAGTTGGTCAAAAGCATCGCCACGAGAGAAATACAAAAGCTGCCGGGCGTGGTGATGGTCACCCATCCACTCGTGTGCCGTGCCGACCTTCATAGGTGCTCGCTAACAGCACTTGCTCCAACAGCCTGTTAAGGATATATGGAGGATCGTTGTCTTGTTCATGTGGAGCGGCAGTGAGAGTGTGTGTGGGGAGCGGTGGCGCAGAGGTTAGCGCACTGTGCTACCAACCAGGCAGGCGACCCGTGTTCCATTCCCGCTCACACAGCCAACATCGTTGATTAATATCTGAACCGGTGCTAGTTCTGAACCTCCCCTAGTTCGAGTCAGACTTAAATGCGTCCTTGGTGCGGTGGGTAACACATCAACATTGGGGAGGCAAAGGCGGCCGTGCAAGCCTTAATAGGTGCTGGATAACAGCACTTTCTCCAACATTGTTTTACGCGCCGTGTGTGACTATAAGTAGAAATTATATGGAGAGCGGTCGTGTTGTATAGCGGTGAGCGCACTGAGCTACGAACCCGGAAACTCCGACTGGAGTGCGCGCTGCATATCCATCTCCATAGGTCATACATAATCAGCATCACCATTAGCCGTGACCTATCCACCGCTAGATTGATGCTCCCCAACGCCGTTTCCATCCATCACGTCGCCGCGATGCCGCAATCAAACGTCCCCACCTCCTGAATCACGTCGCTTCATCTTCGCCGTGCTCGTGTTCACCCGTGCGTGTCACCCTCCCTCCTTTGGCTGCCGTTCTGTCACCAGTCTCGCTAATCGGCCACCATCGACCTCTTACTTGCCATGGCGGTGGACACGACGGTGTTTTTTTTGTGTTGGAATGATCGATGACATTGGGAGGTGGCTCATCGGATCGCGCGGTGCGGTGGAGAATTATTCCTTGTGGTCTGATTTTTTGTTGTTGTTGCGTAAACGTGCCGAAGTCTCTCTCTCTCTCTCCTTCCATCTCCAGCGAGAGAGTTGAAGCGTCTCGCGGACTGTATCCTCAGCGTGAGAATCCGCGAGCGGTCGCGTAAAACAGCCGCGGTGGAAGGTAACATCATCTCATTCGGAGGAGAAAAATAAAGATACCTGATGATGCCCGCGTAGGCACCGGTTCGCTACCGGCCACGGCTAACATGAGCGGCGAGTGATCATAACGGAAGCTGTCCCGGTCGGCCGCGTTCATTAAAATGCGCATTGACATGCGCGGTGATGCATGGTAAAGAACAACTCTCCACCCACCACTATCACCCACCATGGCGTGGAGAGGCCTTCATCCAGCAGTGGATTGACGAAGGGCTGTAATGTTATTTTTTTGGGTCAAATCTGACATCGTTATAATCACAACGACATCAGACAATGTGTTCACAAAGCACGCGTCTATTTGTTTCGGTGTTGTTGTTGAAAACGGTGGGTTTTTTTGTTTTACAATTTAATGTACAAATAAAATTATGAAGATATTTTATGAATTTATGAAGCCGACCCTTGACCCTAATATAGCTGCCACGTTTGCGCTGTCTCTCTCTCTCTCTCCAGGTGCGGGTGTAAAGATGTATCCATCCAGGTAGCAAAAAAAACTAAAACTCAATACATTCGTCAAGAATAACACTGTAGCCTTAAAGGGAAAAAAATACTTAACAGGCGACGTTTCGGGCAATGGCCCTTCTTCATCGCACATATTGACGAATGCGTGTGTTTGTGTGTCGGAGCGGTAGTGTAGCGGTTCGCGTGCTGTGCTACAAACCCGGCGACCCGGGTTCGATTCTTTGCTCACGGCCACCACGAGTGATGATTATTTGAACCGGTTATGGGCCTTCCCTGGGTCGACTCAGCCTCAAATGAGTACCTGTTCCAGTGTGTAAACATCGCATTCGGCCGACAAATGCGGCTGGGCGTGGTGCTGCCCCCCCCCCCCCCGTCGTGTGCCATGTCGGCCTTCGTAGGTGCTACTCGATAACAGCACTCGCCCAAAGAGTCTGTGAAGGCTACACGGGGAATCTTTGTCTTCATCTTGGTTGATTGTTGCACTTTGGCAACGCAGCGGTATCATCAAATGAAAGGTATCCAAAAAGTAGGATCCCATGTCTTTAATCATAAACGATGGTAGCGCCACGAGGGGATGACCAACCACCGCCGAGATGATGGAGTGTGCAGCGGGGGATGCGATTTCGGGGTCGAGGAATCGCGGAATTGTGATTGATGGATGGATGGGATGGGTGACGTTGCGTTGAGGTCGTCCCTCATCCAGCAGTGGATAAGATCATGGGTTTTTTTTTCACTTCATAAACGTGAGCTTACCGAGGATGTTGTGAAACGACGGGCGAAATCTTTAAACGTCGAACTTACTCCCAGTACACCTTCCATAAATGGAAGATCAAAGAATCGCCCAACTGCGACTGTGGAGAATTCCAAACCAGCAAAGCACATCGCCTATGAATGCTCCATCCATGCATATCGTGGCGGTATCGCTGAAATCCGCACTGCGTCAACCACCTCATTGGATTGGATGAGGAACCTTTGCATTAATTTTTAACGACCATTAAGAAAACAATAAAAACTGTTGCTTTTCACAATGCCATACGAAAGAAGAAGGAGAAGGAGGAGGAGAAGAAGGAGGAGAAGGAGGAGGAGGAGGAGAAGGAGGAGGAGGAGAAGGAGGAGGAGAAGGAGGAGGAGGAAGAGGAGGAGGAGAAGGAGGAGAAGGAGGAGGAGGAGAAGGAGGAGGAGGAGGAGGAGGAGAAGGAGGAGGAGGAAGAGGAGGAGGAGGAGGAGGAGAAGGAGGAGGAGAAGGAGGAGGAGAAGGAGGGGGAGAAGAAGAAGGAGGAGAAAGAGGAGGAGGAGGAGAAGGAGGAGGAGAAGGAGGAGGAGAAGGAGAAGAAGACTCTCATTACTACGCGCTCTACGCGTGCGTCTTACGTGGAGTCATGTGTACAGACCGCATAGAAAATGGCCCCGGCCATAGTAACGTGGGATTTCCACAATAGGCTCGTGGTCATAGTTTGAAAGGGAAGGTACTGGATTTTTCGTTTTGTTTACAACAGTGAATGTATGCATACACGAAGGAGCAGACAAATATATATTGACACAGTTGTCATATATACAAACATACAAACATGCATACACATATACATACGTGCAAAAATACACACGTGTGCAGGCATGCATTCCACATGCAAACAAACATATATATACACACACATATATAAACATGTATACACATATATATGCAAACATGTATACACACATACATACATGCAAAAATACACACGTGCAGGCATGCATTCCACGTGCATACAAACATGTATACATACATACAAACATGCATACACACATACATACATACGTACAAGCATGCATACAAACATACACACATGCATACATACAAACATGCATACATACACACATATAAACATGTATACACATACAAACATACATGCATACACACATACAAACAGAAACAAACCAATCCCTGGCCACCCATATTGCACAGTTAAATATTGAATGATAGTTCGTGCATGTGCGAGAGTAAATCGTTGTACGAGACATTTAATTACATGCACATTTCGTTTTGTCAGTAAAATGTCAACATAACTCATAAACTATACAATTCAGTTTTGTTTGTATATGAAATTGCACTTCGCGTGAATATTATACGTACATATATATTGAACATCACGTAACCACTGTGAACCAGTAGTGCGTGGAGCCTGGTGGACACACACACACACAAAATCAAAGATCCGCTGTATAGCCTTAAAATACTTTTGGGGAAAGTGCTGTTAGCGAGCACCTATGAAGGCCGGCACGGCACACGAAGCGGTGGGTAGGTGGCCGGCGCCGCGCCCGGACGCCTTTGTATCTCAAAGAGGCAATATTTACACATCGCGCCAGGTACTCATTTAAGGTTGAGTCGACCTAGGGGAGGCCCGGGACTAATCGCCACCGGTGTTGGTCGTGAGCGGGAATCGAACTCGGTTCGCCGGGTCCGTACACACACGCGTTGAGACGAGACAGTGTGGATCATCTTAAGAGATTCACTGCCAGGCCAATGAAGTTGACGTCTCGCAAAACATTCGGAAACGCATTACGAATCATCGCGTATAACGCACACAATAGATTCTGTTTCGCGAAACATGAACAAAAGCCCCTTTCATTTAACGCTCGACTTATTTCGCTATTGTGTACGTATTGCATCCTTTATTTCTCGGATGAAAATAAACCCATTGCGACCAGAAAGAAAGCATTGCCCCTCTTTTTTGCAAGGGCGATCTGAGTGTTACATCGAGATACAATTTTTAAAACACTACATGCGTCAAGTATTTAAACGTGACAATTGTGGACTTAATTTGTATCATCAATTAAACACGGTGCAATGGGAATACTCAATATTATAACGACATGAACGATGTATAGAAGGAAATAACTGTATGAAATGAAAGAGACTCGATTTGGCAAGTCGATGGATAATAAAGTTATTGCATTAATAAAATGTGATAATATATCTAAAAAAATAATAATAATAATTATCGTGTTAATTCATCACACGGGACGTGGCTATCTTCGCATGCAACGGGGCCCCGCGTGAACCCCGGGCGGCAGAGGTGTGATTCCCCTTGAAGCCGAGCAGCGCCACACCGCCCTCGCCAAACTCAACGATTACGCACGCGTTGACATTAACGCAGGTGTTGATATCATGTTGTAGAGTCCAACGCGAGCTTCTATTTACATCGGGGGACTAGCGCGTGTGTGTGTGTATATCCACCGCGTTACACGGGGGACGGAAAAAAAACTAATTTGATCGTATAATCGCGCGCCCAGTGAACGCCGCAACGAACAGAACTTAACTCGAGGCACCGCTGCAAGACATCAAATCGGCGAAACCGAATACCGACAAATATTGCCCAGGGAGTCATTACTGGAACGGCTCAGAGTGGTATATCGTAGCTGTAATGTCAGTCCCATTATAGCGCGGCGCGGCTTACGCGCACATTTTATCAATTAAAGTCCTTGTACGGGAGGGTGGGGGGGTGCAGGGGGGGGGGAGAATGAGCAGGAAGTATCGAGGAAAAGACGGCGTTTTTTTATTTTACAAATTAGCTCGTCTGTTTGGATTGGCTCGTTAGCGTGAGCTGCTGTGCTCCGTGTAAATGTTCTCGTAACTCCGCGTCGCACCACAGTCGTAGGCGCGTTCGTCCGTTTCGCGCAAGACAGCGCCCGTTGTACGGCTGCACGCGTGCCCTCCTCCCCACGATCCCCTTCTCCATCTCCCTCTCTCTCTCTCCACCTCTCTCCATCTCGCCGTGTGTGTCGCGGTTTCTCGGGTGGCGAGCGCGACAATTAGGCGAGTTAATATTCATGTCGCTCCCGTCGTGACGACAGCCTCGGCGCGGCGGCCAATGGGCGCCGCGCGAGGCCCTGCGCGCGCCCTCATGCGCTATTCTCCCCGCGCTCATGCATACACATCACAAGCCGGGGCCACTCTGGGATGAAGTTTTTACTCGACTTCGCGTAAAAACGCGCTACGAGGCGTCGGGAAACTTGGTAAAAACGACACCTTGGGATCAATTGCGCGAACCTTCCCCATCCACCCCCTCCACCTCTACCCCGCCCCCTGCCAGCGCAACCTCTTGCCAGTGCCCGGCCTTCGTAGAGACTCGACCGCGCGCCCGCCGGCCCTCCCGCGTATCCGCCCGTCCGACGCGTGTCGCGTCTGCAAGCCACTGCGAGTCGCTGTGCACCGAGAGCGGGGGTTATGCGTCTCGATGATGACCATGAGCGCAATGGCTGACGGCTTGGACGCTCCCCACGACTGCAGCGGTGGTGGTGGAAGCGGCGGTGGAGGCGACGGTAGTGGTGGTGGTCGTGGTGGTGGTAGCGGCAAGTCTGCTTTCCTGGAGTTCGGACAGAGCGGACTTCAGCACCAGCAGATGCTTAGCGTGCCCTCCTCCTCCTCCTCATCCGCGACGGCGTCAACAGTGGTGGGCATGGCTCACCACCACGCGCACCACTACCCCGCGCACTGCCTCTCCTCGACGGGGCACGACCCTTCCTCGTACGCGGCGGCCGCATCGTCCTACCAGAGTCGACCGCTCGGCTATCCCTACCTCAACCCCATCGGCGCGGGCGCCAGCAACTCGCACAGCGCCTACGGCCTCAACGCGCTCCCCTCGTACCAGCCCGGGTCGGGAGCGCTGAGCCAGACGCGCCTCGACGAGAGCGGTAAGGGAGGCGCCGCGTCCGCGCGGTTCGCTCGCTCGCTCGCCCGCCCGCCGCTTTTTGTTTTTGCGACGTCCGCGAGCAAAAAGCGCGCGACTCGAGCGAGCGAGCGCGCATCGCAGACAGCGCTTCTTCGCAACTCGCCGCGACGACGCGAGAACTCTGTGCTTTCGAGGGCAGATGCAAAACAGATATATGCAAATGGACTTAATGTGCAATGGCGACGTAAAATGATGCTTCGTCTATAACGCGCCTCGTCTACTTGGTTGTCCTAATCCGCCTAAGTCGTCTGCGAGCGACGCCAAACGCGGACGATGTCGCATTCAATGGGCGTAGGGCAGTTGCAGCCCGTGTTCAAAGTGCACTGCGTTGTTTGATGATGATGATGATGACGACGATTTACGATGATCATGGATGTCACGTTTTTGGGGTGAGGGTTTGGGATATTTGTTCCCTCTGCTCTTCGGCCGCCCTGTGCCAGTTTCCGTCGTTCCTCGTCCACGTTCTCAGCCAGGGGTTTACTCAAATTCCACTCCCACGCGAGCCCGAGTTGACCAAGCAGCAAACGTATTGGCGGCCTCTTCATGTACGTGCTGTACGGCAGGGGGCATGTCTCGAAAAGGCCACGGTGGTTTTTCTTTGACGAGCGAGTTTACTTTTTTTGTTACATATATACATTTAGTTCATTGTGCCCGCGCACAACTGCCAACGGAGCAGCAGCACCAGTACATCTTCTGTTCAATGGGAGCGGATATGTCCGGGTAAACGGGGAAGTTACCTCCGATTTGCGCGGTTGGCTACGTACGGTGCGAAAGAAGTTCAAAATGCATACGTACACACATACAAGGCGCACCTCGGCGGGATCGCGAGCATCGGGGTTAGACTCACCCGTGAGTCTGCACGGAACCGACTATGCTTTACCGGGGAGTTCATTGACGATTTACGATGATTAATCGTTGATTAATCGTAAATCGTCAATGTCGTCAGAAGGCGCGTTAACGCCTCGTTCGTAATAGGATTCGGCGGTGCGTAGGGACAACGTCCCGCGGGCCGTATTCGTTTTGCGATGTCTGTCCCTGTTTCTGCCAAACGCATTCGCCTGGAAGCACCCCCCCACCACCACCACCGCTTCTGTCGCCCCCCCATCTCCCCAACTTCCCCCGAGGGCATCAAATTGTGTTTGTTTGTTTGCGACGCTGATTTTAAGTCGAGCCCGATCGCGCATTCATCGGTGTTAGGGTTTGGGAGATGCGTTGCCTATAACCGACATCGACAAATGTCATCGCGACACGGGGTCCGCTCTAGGCCGCGCGTTCAATTTCCACGCAAAAAAAAATCAATCGCGTCGATCCGCCGCTTGGCCGATCGCTCACTTTCGTCCGACGTTAATTTTTTTTTTGACGAAGAGGTTCCCCCCACGTCTCCTCGTCTCGATCCGTCACCACTGAAACATCTTGCGGGCGAATTGTGAAGGCGAGGAGCCATCGGCATGCGCACGTTCGCGAAACGCCGTCAGACGCACGTCTCGTCGATGGAGACGCGCGGCGCGCTTTCGTTAACAACACACACACACACGTACATTAAATTCGCACGCAAATAAATGGCAAGTGTGTGAAACCACGCGAGCATAGGGTTTGCGGCGGATTCATTTGACTCTTCAAGTTCAGTCTCACAAACCATCTCTTTTCCTTCCCTCCGGCAAAACGACGGTCTCCTTGCTCTCCATCAAGCAACACGGCGACCCGCACGACGGTTGCGCCAAAACGCGGTGATCAATTCACGCTGCGCTCCGACGAACCCCGTGATATGCGACGCGCAACGTTAATGCGGAGCCTCTATTCGCCTTTTAATCATTCACGCTGACACATTCCAGTGTTGAGTTATTGAGCAGAGGTATGCGTTTAATTTAAAACGTGAACATTTGTATTTATGATTACTATGCGGTTTTTTTGTTGCACGAATTACAATATATATATAAAAAAAAACCTTGAGATCGGGCCAGATGTGAATCTGGCTCTGAGGTTTCGCGTTAATATAAAATGTTATTCGCAACGCAACGCTGAGAGAGCACGAGGGAAGCGGATTGAAACACGCGCAGTGTGTGTGGGTGGCTACTGTGTGCTACGCCGAGTCTAGGTCGACTCAGCCTTAAATAAAATTGCTATTGCGCGTCGCAAACACCAGCCCTTGTGGAGACAAAGGCGACCAGCTTGGTCCTGGTGCCCACGATGCTGCTACCCCCACCCCCCCTCGTTGTACCATCTTACTAAAGTGTTCGTACCGCAGGAGAGTTTTGTCCTTTGTCTTTGTGTGCAACGCACCTCCGATTAGCACGGCTGGCTACGGAGGGGGCGAGAGGAGTTTACCATACGTACGTACATACACGAGTGCAAGTGTGCACATTGTACGAACGTGACAAACACAATTGCAAACATTTGCTTTAATCGGATGTCGCTTCTTCTCCTCTGCTGCTCCCACAGTCTGGAACTTTCCTTTGCCCCGGCCATCCGTGCTGTCAGCTGGCTCTCCCTGTCTCAAGTCCATGCTCAAGACCTTCCTCTTTGTCTTTGACTATCACGGCCTCTATCTCTATCACGCAAAATATAGTCGAGTATTGTGTTCGCGCACAGCTTCATGAGAAGCGATTGCCCGTAGCCGCTATGTAAATATACAATTTGCAGTTTAACACTTCGGCTTTCGCGACCAATATTGTCCATAAGAGTTTTTTGGGGGGGATTAGATCGCGTAAATATAAATGTGTCGTAAAACCCGCCACCACCCGACACAGCCAATTAGTAGGGTTTGTCAAAAATCTGGCTGTCGCCCGATGATGCTAGTTGTAATTACTTGCGAAACGTCGTACTTAAATTGTAAATGGTGCGGATTTGCTCTCCAACACAGCGGTGTGTTGTACTAGTAACGAATTGGCGTGTTCTGTTTACGTGACAAACCCCTTACTAATTGGCTGTGTCGGGTGGTGGCGGGTTTAACGACGCATTTATATTTACGCGAGCTAATACAAAAAAATAAAATTCCCCACCTGTTTTTTTTTTTTACAATTTGCAATTGAATTTTACGACACGTACGCGTGTGGATCGCGTGCGTACGATGGTACAAAAAAAAGAACACCCCGTGTATACAAACCAGGTGTGCACGCGAGCACCACGTGCCGAGGCGCCTGGATAAGTATCCCTCGTCCCTAACACCTCGTGCACCAAGTCCAAGTACAGCATACGCCTTGGCGGCACGGCGCGCACCATAGTTGTGTACGCGTGTACAAGCTGGAGAGCAAACACCACCACCACCACCACCACCACAACGGGCACCGCCGTAGCCGCGTGGCGGTGCTGGCGACGCTGCACGTGGCTGCCTGGAATCCAGCCACTGTGGATGGCAGCAAGGAGGGTTGATGGATCACCGCACAGATGGTGCGAAAACTTCCTCCCCGTGGGCGTCGAGGAGGTGACATAACCCTGGCTCGCCATGAGAAAGCGGTACAGCACGTGGACTGATCTCCATCTGTTTCCGCCTGTACGGGGGTTGAGTGTTACCCGCCCGTCGTGCAAGGCGTGGGGGTTTCTCTGGTCGCTCCGGTTCCCTCGGACACATATAATAACAGCAACAACAACAACAATAAACGCACCTAATTATTTGACTGAACACGACTTTAATAAACAAATAAAACAAAATCCCCACGTAGCATAACCATCGTTGTGTAGCACGTCTGAGTCTTCAACGGCGTGTGCGGCAAGGGCACGCGCGTTCCGTCAGCACCACGGCGCTCTGGCAGCACGGCACGCGGCGTCTCGTCCACCGCCGATGTCACCTTCACTGAGCACCCCCTCCCCCCCGCCCCCCCGTGCGTGTCGCCTGCTCGGATCAGACCCCGAGAAGACGCCCGTGATTCAGAACGGGGAGCTGCGCTTCAACGGGAAGGGCAAGAAGATCCGCAAGCCGCGCACCATCTACTCGAGTCTGCAGCTGCAGGCGCTGAACCGTCGCTTCCAGCAGACGCAGTACCTGGCGCTGCCCGAACGCGCCGAGCTCGCCGCCTCCCTGGGACTCACGCAGACTCAGGTGCGGTACGAGTGTGAGTTGCTCGACTCTCCCCCCCCCCCCCCCACTCCAACCTCCCACTTCTCGCTACCATTTCCCGTCGCCGGCAGGCGTAACGCACGAGTCCTTTAGTGGGTGTGTTTTGATATAGTGCAGGTCGCGGGGCTTTTTCTCCGAGTCCTCCGGCTTTTCCCTCCACATTTCGAGTGAACATCGCGCGTTTTGATTATTTGGCTGCAATACATTTCCCGCGCGGTAAGCCGCTTCGTTGAGCTATCATTTGTGGTGGCCAGATTTGCTTCTGAAAACGAGCCATATAGCTCAATGCACCTTACGTGATAAAATAAAAATACAAAATAGTTTAAGGATACTGGTGGTGATGATGATGATGATGGTGGACGTATGAACTACAAAAGAGACATTCTTTGTAAGAAATCACATGGGAGATGTTCACGCCTGCGACCTCACGTTCGCCGTTACCGCGTGGGCTTACCAACACCTATCGCATTGCAGCAGTGACTAAATGAAGGTGCGTAGCTGCCCACGGTCTATGTCGTCGTGGTAATTAGGCATATGGAAAAATGTTCATTATTATTATGCATGTACAATATCTGTAGTTATTGGCGCAACTTGTTCATAATCGTGACCGTTAGATACAAACGCACGGGTGTTTTTTGTCGTCATTATCATCATCATGATCATTTTAATTTTTATCATCATTAAAGCACCATTTAATTCGTGACGTTTTAGAGTTTTGTCCACCTTTAGAATTATACCGATGGTGATAACAACAGTGGGCTCGATAGTAATGGTCGTGGAAATTTTGACTCGACACGGTAACCGATCAACGGTCAATGTATGGCTCACCTCTCGGGCCCTCTCTACGGGCTGTAAATAATGGTCATTGCCCGAAACGTCGTCTATTTTATATATAACGTTTCATTTTAAGGCCAAGTAGTGTTAGTATTGACGACTGCGTTGACGTTGTTGGGTTATTTGTACACCGTGGCCTCGACGCTGTAGCAACAACATGTATAAATCTGCTTAATATATATAAATGTAGTTAATATATACATAAATCTGGTTAAGATATGCCGAATTAACATTTCAATGATGATGATGGTTGCGTTCAAACGTTGCGCTCTTTAAAGCATGATAATTATGAAAATAATTTTGAATTAAGCCTGGATATGGAACATCTCGTTTTGCTAAAGTTCCGAAGCGTGTTGATTGACACATATCCACATTAGCTTCATTAATGAATAGCAGTGCATTTTCAAAGACACAAATTGTCGTCACCAACCACACGATGTCATTAGTAGCAGCAGTACCACGGCGGCGTGGTAAATCATGATGATACATAATTCTTCTTGTTCTTGTCTACATTTAAAACGCTTAGATCGTAGTAGTAACCGGGACTCGCGCGAGCTGATCGCATGCCCACAGTGAATTGATGACGCGTGCAAGCGTTGCTTTTTTAACATTTTATTCGAGAAAACAAAAACAAAATGTCATGTTAAAAGCGGAAAGAACAATACTATACATTTATACAGCATGGTGTAATTAAAGGATGATCAAAGCATCGTCGTGACCGCTGCCTGTACGGAACAGTGCGAGGTATCAACGTTAACTCGTGGAGGCTTCGGTGTGTGGGTGCGTGTGTGTGTGCCTTCATAGTTGCGGTAGTGTAGTGGTTAGGGCTCTGCTCTATTAAACCGGCGTCCCGGGTTCGACTCCCGCTCACGGCCAACACCAGTGACGATTAACTGAACCGTTCCCGGGCCTCCCCTAGGTCGATTCAGCCTCAAATGAGTGTCTGGTGCGGTGTGTAGTGAACATCGCCAGTGGGGAGACAAAGGCGGTCGGGCGTGGTGCTGGCCACACACCCCCCTCGTGTACCGTTCCGGCCTTCATAGGTGCTCGCTAACAGCACTTGCCCCTAAAGTCTGTTAAGGCTATACGGGGGATCCTTGTCTTTGTTTATTTTGCCAGCTTTCAATAGGTACTGCTCTCGAACAGCACTTGCCCCAAGATCCCTGCGTAAGGCTACACGGGGTGGGGGGGGTCTTTGTCTCTGTGCGCGCGTGACAGTGTACGCGGGAGTGTGCCCGTAGCCACACGGAATCTCGTGCAATGCGCGTTTTTTTTTTAACGGACAGAACTTTAATACGGATTTATGTGTGTTTACATTCTCATTACATAAGCTTACGTCCACTTTCAGTAACCAATCTAACAATGGGATTTGATTCGGGCGTCAGACAAGCAATGGCCCTGCCACTTTGTCAAATCGTTCTTCACTGGGATTTTAGTGTTTTCTATTGCGAAGCGGGTTTATTTTGGAACTGTTCGCGCGCCGCCGCTTTGGGGGGGGGGGGTCCACTTTGGGATGCGACGGCGATGTCCGGGGTTCTTTTTGTTTGCCTGCAAGTCAGCTTCTGTAGAACAAAAAAATTACTGCGTGTAACGTGCAGCAGAAGGCCGCTTCTGTTGACGCAGCGCAGACCTCCGTCACGGCGCTGTCCGGCACGAGGGAGGCGATTGTGTTTACCATTTTAAAACGCACGCCTGGCGAAGCAGATCTTACACCACCTGCATATCGCTGTCGGTCTCATTGCTACTGGCTTCTGTCGCACGGTATAGTCAAGGTTCATGTTTACGTTAATGAAATCTTCGGGTTTTCACGTAAATGTAGCGCTTTGGCCACGTGTTTAACGTGGTACATGGTGTTATCAGGGCGAATTTATTGCGTTATAACAACATGCCAGCATGTTTCAGAACATACCTATTGAAGGCCGGCACACATACATACACACACACGCACCCTCGCGCACGTATATCTTGAACAGACTATTGGGATACATGTTGTTAGCGAGCATCTAATAAGGCCTCAACGGCACACGAGGGGGTGGGTGGCCAGCATCACGTTTGGCCGCCTCTGTTTACACACCGCACCAGTCAACCTAGGGGAGGCCCAGGACCGGTTCGGATAATCGTCACTGGTGTTGGCCGTGATCGAAAATCGAACTCGGGTCTCTGGGTTCGTAGCACAGCGCGCTCACCGCTACACAACCGCTCCGCACAAACAACAACAACCGCCATTCGCCACTAAGTGGCGGTGACGTCACCACGACGCTTGTGCCAGGCCATGTGCACCTTGAGGCCACGTGAAGTGTCGAACGCCCGCGGGCAGGAGGTCACGGGGCAGACCCAGGTGCCACGGGTCGACTGACTAAGATGACTGGCTGATGCACCACCTGTGCCCCCTACTGTGCCAACTTGCTGTGCTTTAGCCACCCGGCGCTCCACTCATTGTTGTGAGCGTCGATCCTCCGCCCTCCGTTGTTGTTGGAGAGCGACTGCCTCCAACTGCCCAGTAGCGGCCTTCACGAGCCTCCTCCACAGAGGCCGATCTTGACACTGCTGGTACCAGTCATTGGCAAGTCCACTCAGCTCCACGTCCTCCTGTACCACATCACTCCATCTATTCTCTAGCCAGTGCCATGCCCGTTTAGCCCCCTCGATCCGGCCGAACAAAAGCTGTTTAGGCATGCAGTGGCTGTGCATGCGGGCTACATGACCCAGCCAACGCAGCCTTGCCTACCGGAGGAGCTCACCGATGGGACCTTGCCCAGATCTTTCAAGGATTTGTGAGCTCCTCACACGATCGTAGGCAGGCCAGCCTAAATGTTTCTAATCGGCGAAGATGTTCCATTAGGGTTGTCCACGTTTCGCAAGCGTAGAGAAGGGAGGGAATGACCGTGGCCGAGAAGACCTGAAGCTTCGTGCGGAGTTATAGACCAGGTAGCTTCCACACAGCGTTACACAACCGATGAAAAGATAATGCCGGTCGACTGATTCGGAGTGAGACTTCTGCTGTTAAACTGGAGCCGGTCATGAGCACACTGGCCAGGTATGGGAAACTCTCCACTCTCTCCACAACTGCCCCATCACCGATTGGGAGTTGTGGGGGTGGAGTGCCCGATGGTACAAAATACCCAGGCATGTGCGTCGTTTTGGTGGGGCTGATGGTAAGGCCCCACCTCTTAGTGGCACACTCCAGTTTCAGCAACAGCGTCTCCAACTCCTCCTCTGAGTGAGCCGCAATTACCAGGCCTTCGGCATACATAACGTGGTTGACCAATAGGGAGGCATCCCTTGACCGCACCCGGGTATCGATCAGCCTCCCATTGTATCTGTACCAGATGGAAATTCCTCCGGTACAGCTACTAAAGGCTTCACGAACTACGTGATCGAAATAGATGTTAAATAATGTTGGAGCCAGAGGACATCCCTGTCGCACCCCAAGGTGAACAGGGAATGGCTCCGACTCCCGGCCACGAAGTTTTACCCGGGCCCGCTTACCATCATGAAGGTCCTTAATGATCGTGAGCAGCGGGTTAGGGACTCCGAAAGCACGAAGAACAACCCATGGTATCATAGGCCTTGACCAGGTCAATAAAGCAGAGATGTAGGACTTGTTGGAATTCCCTACATCTCTGCTGTAGCAAACAGACAGACAATATGGCATCTGTGCAGGACAGCCCTTTCCTGAAACCACATTAGGGCTCCGCACGCCTCTGCTCAGCGTGCCTGGCAAGGCGGTGTTGAATAATCCTTGCCAGGACCTTTCCTGGCACACTGAGGAGTGAAATGCCCCTGTAGTTGTTACAGTCTGTGCGGTCCCCCTTCTTAAAGAGGGGGGCCACCAGGGCATCCTTCCAGTCCTGCGGAACCCGTCCAGTGGTCCAAACTGTTGTTATGATGTCATGTAGGGCAGTCTGTGCACAAACGCCACCCTCCCTCAGTATTTCGCTTGGGAGATCATCTCTGCCTGGTGCCTTTTCTGGTCTCAGACTCTGGATCGCCTTCAGTACGACCTTAACAGATAGCACCTCAGACAGCCACTCACAGGGGGTGACTTCCTCTTCCAATATTTGAGGCACCGCAGCCTCAGCAGGGCCATCCCAACTTTGTCCCACGATGTTTTCCATGTGGAGGGATTTCCCCTCCCACCGGGATTTCAGAGAAATGCTCAGCAAATCTGCAAACCTGTTCCTGGGGGTCTGATATTGGAACAATGTTCTTTCCCCTATTTATGGTAATAGGTGTGGCACTGCAGGTTACTTTTTGATGGAATTAAATAGGGATTTGTGATCGCAGGCCATTGAGGCAGACTCCTTCTTCTCAGCAACCCGCGACCACAACCCATCCTTGCAGCACCTCACGGCTCTCCAAACCTCCGAGCGAAGGCTGCGGTAAGCCTCCTCATTCTCCGACGTGGGATGCTGTAGCCGATGAGAGTGGGCCTGTCGCTTTATCTCAGCCATCTTGAACACCTCCTCTGTCAGCCAGGGTATCTGAGGAGGTCTAGACCGCGTACCCAAAGCAGCCATTGCAGCTGCATGAGCCACAGTCCTAAACTTCACCCATTTACCCTCGACATCTGTAGGAGTGGGGGACGATGCCAAACCCAGTCGCAAGCGATGATTAAATTCTCGCTTGCAACTTTCATCAGCTAGCTGAGACTAGGCCACCTTAGGTTTTAATGGGGTCCTGGGTGTACACCCACCACCAGAGTGGAAGAACGGCAGGCACATCTTACAGATGACTAGTCGATGGTCAGAGGGTAGATCAGCTCCACGGTAGGTCCTGGTGTCAAGGACATGGGCTCGCATTCACTGGTCCATCACTATGTAGTCCAGGAGATGTTCTTGCTTGGACCGGGTATGCATCCATGATGTTGTGTGGATGCGCCGCTGCCGGAACAGCGTGTTGGTAATTACAAGCCCATGGGCTGCACAAAAATCTAGCAGCCTCCTACCGTTTTTATTGAGCTGATCTGGCCCATGCCTTCCAATCACTCCAGACCAGGTGCCAGCATCATGACCAACTCGGGCATTGAAGTCACCCAACAAGATGACTCTATCCCGAAGGGCCACTTTAGCCAGCAACTGTGACAGGAAGTCATAGAAGGCATCTAACTCATCGGCCTTAACTGCATCCCTCCACGGATGTTCGTCTTCGGTGGGGGTATAAGTAACTACGACCACCACTCCTCGCCTCTGGTTGATGGGAAGGCGAGCCCAAAGTAGCCTGGGGCTTACAGCTTTCCCACACCTCACCGCCACTCTCCCACGCCCCCTTCATTCTTTTGTTCCGAAGAAGAGCCACACCCTGTTGTTTGGCAGTCTCCTGCCCCGAGTAGAGGACTGTCCACCCCTCATGGTGGCAGGAGCCAGAGCAGGTCCACCGGACCTCCTGAATGCCACAGAGATCCAGGCGGTACCAGTCCAGCTTCCGACAGAGGAGTGGGAGCCTCTCCTCCGCAGTAAGCATTCGAACATTCCACGTGGCCATCCATAGTCGCTTTTTGTTGTTTCTGGAGGAGCCCCGAGGGTAAATATTCAATCTCCTGGCTCCGCCAAATGGGGTTTGGCCAGGAGACGTCATAGACACCTGTTCCCCCGGGGCCTCCGGCACAAGCTTGTTAATTAAAATTTTCGGTCGTACTTTAGTGGTAGTTAATTGAAGGTGGAGGGGTTACCAGCCCCTCACACCCGTCCAGAGCCCCCATTTAGCCGCTGTGGTGGTCACAGACGCCATGAGGGGAAAGGCCAATCGGAATTGGCCCTCCCCCCCACAGCACTGTCCACGAGAGCGTTGCCCATCCGGCACCACGAGGAGGTAGGGGGTTGTTTTACCGGACAAACAACAACAACAACCGCCATTCACCACTAAGTGGCGGTGACGTCACCATGACGCTTGTGCCAGGCCATGTGCACCTTGAGGCCACGTGAAGTGTCGAACGCCCGCTGGCAGGAGGTCACCGGACAAACACACACACACACATACACACACATACACACGCACTGGCAGACATGAATATATATGTGCAAGAAGAGCGCACAAGTGTCGTCACCACGTCTACGCCTCCTCTATATAAGGAACGAAACAGGTGGACTCCTCCACAAATCTGGCTGTCGCCTGATGAAGCTAGTTGTAATTACTGGCGAAACGTCGTACTCAGATTGTAAATGTTGTGGCTTGGCTCTTCAACACACCGGTGTGATGTACTAGTGACGAATTGGCATGTTCTGTTTACGTGACAACCCTTACTAGTTAGCTGTGTCGGGTGGTGGTGGGTTTAACGACACATTTATATATTTACGTGATCTAACCATTGCCGGATTGTCCTAGTAGCAAAAGTAGCTACATATGTAGCTACAGGCCCCGCACTTTCATGGGCCCCGCGCTAAATGCTTTCAAGCTATCAATTTCGCTTCACTGATTCTGCACTTGCTCTATTACTATAGTACTATACTGCCTTCAACTTTTATGAACGACTGGGTGTTTAAGGTTATAGATTTGTCTTATTATCTGGCTGTATAGCAAATGAAAAAATACAATTACTTTACTATGCAAGTAAAAAAAAAAATGTGTTTTAATATTTATGTTTTATTTATTCAGGGCCACTTTATAACACATGCTACAGACCCCGCACTGGCTTAATCCGGCACTGGATCTAACCACAAAAACCTGTATTATGGATGATATTGGTCGCGAAATCCTACGTGTTAAACTGAGAAATATAACAACTGGTGTTGCCAGCGAATCGTCACTTGTTACGCGCCGATTCGGCCACATTCGCAAGCTCTGCTCCCGCGCGCTAGTTTTGATCACCCACGGGCGCAAGGGCCCATACGTGCGAGTGTGCGTCGCATGCCAAACCGTGTGATCGGTAAACGCGCTACGAATTCGACAGCGGGGGGTGGGGGGGGTGTGGCAGACTGACGAAGCATCTTGAGGAGAGAGGTATACACGGTGGACGCGTATGAAGGATGGACTCTGCAATCGAGGGTGGCAGGCGGGCGGACGTATGACGCACTTCAAAGGGTTGGACACGAATTGAGATGCGGAGAGTTAAGGTTGGACATGGAGAGCGGGTTAAGGGTGAATATTAATTGAGCTGTGGAGGGTAAGGAGTTGACATAGAAGGGGGTCATTGTTTTTTTTTCATATATATTGAGCCGTAGAGGGTAAAGTGTGGGAATGTATGGAGCTGTAGGCGATTCGAAGGATAGATGGTTGGCTACGATTAGTAAGGTAGGCTACGTATGGTGCGAAAGAAGTTCAACATACGATAAACGCCCGCTCAAAGCTAACGTAGCCCCAGCGAGCACAAATGACTCCCGACCTCTATTCCGCAGGTGAAGATCTGGTTCCAGAACAAGCGCTCCAAGTACAAGAAGATCATGAAGCAGGGAGGCGCAGGGCTAGAGAACAACCCCCTGCAGCTGAACACGGGCTGCCTGCCTCCCAGCCCGAGCTCTGTCGTTCACCCGCATCAACAGCAGCATCAACAGCAGCAGCAGCATCAGCATCAGCAACAGCATCAGCAGCATCAGCAACAACAACAGCAGCAGCAGCAGGGGCTGCCAACATGGGACTTGCAGTCAAGCGTGGCTTCTACCAAGGTGTGCATGCCTCCCAGCGCCTACATGAGTCCATACTCTCACTGGTACTCACCGGCCTCGCATCACGAAACTATGCAAACCCCGGGACTCATGTAGGCCGAGTCTGGAGTGGAGGATGGCAGGGCTGACTTGAGCATTGGCCACTGGTGTGATTAATATTATTATTGATTATGATAATTGCTATTACTGTTATGATTACGATTTCATTTTTTGCCGAAGACGAAATCAAGCAGTGGGCGCTTTTTTCTCAAGGTGCGTCCGTCTTATATGGGCGACGATGATGATGATTACGGCGGCGGTGATGTTGATGATGGTGACGGATCATGATGATGATGATTGCAGCTGATTTGAAGATTTAAGTAATTGATGATGACGATAAGGGTTAGGTTGACTATCAAAACGAAGATGGGAAATTATCACTATTATTGTTATTATCATCATCAGGGCGATTGTCACGATTGTTGTTGAAGATTACAAGATGATGATGATCATGGTGGCGAAGGTTACGATGAGAAAGAGGAGGCAGAGATATACGAACATTGTCTTTTTGGTAAAAAAAATAATTAAAAAACAAAACCAGTGAGCGATCTTCTCGTTTCACACGACACACGGGACCCACGTGTCACCCTTGGACAGTCGCATCGGATAAATTAAACTTACTTGCCTTTGTTATCCCTTTCGTTCAGTATCGTCTGTGTTGATCATCGTAGTGTCTTTGTTGTTTTGCGTGCGAACATGGACATGGACGCGTCATTGTCAGTCGAGAGCCAGCAAGATGATCGAGGAACTTATACATTTACACGCAAACACTCACAAAGACTTCCCCACAAAGACTTCCCCGATTTAGCGCGTTTGGCAACGTACGGCGCGAAAGAAATTCAACATACAGTAGAGAAAACAGGTTATTGGGGTAAGTGCTGATCGCGAGCACGCGAGTTACGGTTGGTGGCCAGCAACACGCCCGGCCGTCTTTGTCTGCCCATAGATAATCTTTACGCACCGAATCGGGTGCTCGTGTCGAGGTTGAGTCGACCTAAACGAGGCCCAAGACTGGTCCAGATGATCGCCACTGGTGTTGGCCGTGAGCAGAAACTGAACTCGGATCGTCGAGTTCCTAGAACAGCGGGCTAACCGCCACACTCCTGTTCCACACACACACACACGCGCGCGCGCACATGGACAAACACTCACAAACAAAAGACAAAGATCCCCCGTATAGCCCGAACAGAAATGTTGGAGCGAGTGCTGTTAGCGAGCACCTATGAAGGCCGGCACAAACACGGGAGGGTGAGTGGCCAGCACCACACCCGGCCGCCTTTATCTCCCCAGTGGTGATGTTTACACACCGCACCAGGTACTCATTTGAGGCTGAGTCGACACACACACATGCACAGTTGCCGTGATAGCTAGAGGAAAAAGAAAACATGAATATGTAAAAAAAAAATAACACAACTCTATGTACAATAACGTGACACACACGCAGTCCGCGTTTGTGTTTCCGTCATTATTGACTGAAATGTTTTGCAGGGCATTTCAACTCTTGTTTGTATATATTGCCGGGTTTTCTAGATGTAAATAATATATGACACATGTTTCGTAGTTTTTTTTTCCATACTGTCACAATAAAAAAAGTAACGTTAGACTATATAACATTTATGAATCGTGTGCACTCATTCCTGTGTTGTGCGTATGGTCGTGCGGTGTGGGGAGGGGTAGTTTAGCGATCAGCGCTGCCGCGCTACGAACCCGGCGACTCGAGTTCGATTCCAGCTCACGGCCAACACCAGGTGACGATTATCTGGTCTGGCTCAGCCTCGAATGCGTACCCGGTGCAGTGTGTAAACATCACCACTCGGGAGACAAAGGCGGCCGGGCGTGGTGTTGGCAACCCAGCTCCTCGTGTGTCGTACCGGCCTTCAAAAGGTGCTCGCTAACAGCACTTGCCTCCTTCACTTTTTGTCTTTGCGGGAGGTTAACCTGAGCATCACCACGGGTCACCAAGGCGCGCTTCATCTGCTGTTGTGTCTAAATGTTCCCGGCGAGCAGCGGGTGAGCCCAGACACAACGGCAGGAGAGTCTTACTATGCGGAATACAGCGCTCCCGTCACACCTAGGAATTGCGTGTCGACGTTTCGGGAAATGGTCCTTCATAGCAGATGAGATATGCGTGACAAAATAAAAAGCAGACGGCACGCAATCCTTCACGTCTCTGTCCCTCGACGTGCAGACACAAACCATGAAAGCATTTTTTTTACACAAACCATCAGCGCACGAGGTCGAATTATCGCCATTACCATCAAGCCTTCTGGGAGTACTACATTTCAGCAGCATTGCTTCAGCGCAGGCAAAATTCTGGAGCCGTTTGAACACGCCAGTGTCTCATCGGCGGTCAGGCTCGCTGCATGAAACCATTTGCCTGCACGGTGCACTGCTGCCAGACGTTAATTCGGCAAGGGACCGTCTCTGTTAGATATCCGAGTTCGATACTAAACTCTCGAACACACAACACATCGAAATCATTACATCTGCTGCTGCTGCTATTCACCAAGTCACCCCGCGATCAAGGCCTTGGTAATTGTGTTTCCCGTGGCCTTTGTTGACAGTTTCTTTTTGTTTAATAGCCGTTACACAATACGGGTGCGAGCCGAGGACAACAATCGCCCAAGATTATTGGAAGCGACAAAACATCTGTGTTGCGCACAAAGGATCAGATTGTAAAAAAAATAACTCCAGCAGCCATTTTCACGCCCCCTGCCCCCCACGTCACCTCCCATCCGTAAATTGCTTCAGCACATCCCCACCCCCCTCACCCCCTCCCAAATGGAATAACATTGCTAGAATCGAGAATGAAATGATGAATTAAAGAATCACCAGGTAGCATGGAGAAAAAACCCACGTCACGTGGTGTGTGGCGAGAGATACCCCCCCCACACCTCTCCGACCCACCCGCCCCCCCCCTCCCCGTTTACTCCCTTCACATCGGTAGTGACGTCATGTCGCTTTATTTTTGTTCTCTCGAAATAATCCGAAAAACTAAATTAGGATTTTGCCCGAAATGTTCGTATCTTGGCCAGAGTTCAGGATTTTGTTTGGATTTTTTATATATAAAAACGGGTACACATCCAGAGATCGGTACGAAGTGCGTAACAATATATATGTGTGGGTCTATGCGTGTACGTGTGTACGTATAAAGGGAGCGGTGGTGTAGCGGTTAGCGCGTTGCGCTACGAACCTGGCGACGCGCTTCGATTCCCGCTCACGGCCAACAGCAGTGACGATTATCTGAACCGGTCATGGGCCTCCCCTAGGTCGACTCAGCCCTCAAATGAGTACCTGGTGTTATGTGTAAACATCGCCACGAGGGAGACCAAGACGACCGGGCGTGGTGCTGGTCACTCACCACCTCGTGTGCCGTGTCGGCCTTCATACTGTAGGTGCTCGCGAACAGCACTTGCCCCAAGTCTGTTAAGCCTATACGGGGAATTTTTGTATATATGTATACATATGTATGCATGTGTAAATGTGTGTATGTACAGTGTACATGGGGAGCGGTAGTGTGCCAGTTAGCGCGATGCGCTACGAACCCGGAGACCCGAGTTTGATTCCCGCTCACGGCCAACACCGGTGACGATTATCTGAACCGGTCCTGGGTCTTTCTTAAGTCAACTCGGCCTCAAATGAGTTCCTGGTGCGGTGTGTAGCTATCACCCCTGGGGAGGCAAAGGCGGCCACGCGTGGTTGCGAGCCACCAACCCCGTCGTGTGCCGAGCCTCATAAGTTCTAGCTAACAGCACTTGCCCCAACAGTCTGTTAAGGCTATATGGAGGATATTTGTCTTTAAATACTGTATATACTTCGTAACATCCCTAGACCACCGCACCACTCATCATCCCAGCTCACGTTTGATGATGATGCATTCAGGGTAGCCGAAACATTCAGACAGTGCTATTTCAATTTATTTTAACAAATGTTCAGACTTCAGTTATAATGCATGCATGAATTATCTTGTGAAATAAATGTAGGATTTTTTTTGTTTTAAAGATCGCGCGCGTAATCTTTGAATATTCATCAACTGCGCTTTGCCTCAATTCATTCAGGTCGAGGTTTATAAACGACGGATTTGAGGTGACACCCTACAGCAAGAAAAATAACCAAAAATAAATATGAAATAATGATAACAATAGATCAAATGTTGACCTGAAGAATAAACAAATTACAATATTGTGATGCGAGCCTTACAGCAAGTGAAAACAATCCCCACGTGTCCCTGACCTTTGGGGCCACGCTGTACGATCCCCACCAGCGCCGAGCAGGTAGCACGCATGCCGCTGCTGCCGACGCTCAAGTGAAGAATTGGACGTTTCATTGCCTCTGGCTACATTTGGTGCGCGCTCGCTCACACGTCGGCCTGCTAATTAGGTGTAATTTTTTGGCACCATCCGAGATTAGGGGGGGTGGGGGGGGTGGGGGCGCGCTGGTAAAAGCTCCCCTGACAAAAGAGGCTGCGTAATTTGCACCGCTCCCGCGCGTGCGCGGAGGAGGTCCCCCTGTTGGGGAGTAACTGAGTCCCACGTGTGCACCGACAACACCACCCCCCCCACCCCCCGCCCCGAGATACCTACCCGAGATTCATAATGATCATCGTCATCAGCCATGATTTATCCACTGCTGGATGAATGCCACCCGCGCGCGTCGTCTCCATCCATCAGGGTCCTGCGACGTCCGCTGGCCTCATTTCGTCATCTCCACGGTGGTCGTCCTCTCAGGCGGGCTGTCCATTCCGTTATCCGCCCTGGCCATCGGTCGGGGCCGTTGTTTCATGACCCCCCCCCCCTTCCCTTTCTTCGCCACGTCTTCGGTCCAAGCCGACTGGCGGCGCGTATTCCAGTCAGAATGATGTCTCTATTTGTTTTGTTCTCTCATTCACGTCATTATCTGTATCTCTCTCTCTCGCGTGTAATTCCAAGCATGCACCCGTCTGCAGGATTTTCTGTTGACTTTGTCAGAATTTCTGTTTTCGATCCGAGTGTTCCATGGCAGGTATTCTACACCGATTGAAATTACATCTTCTTTCGGCTCAATACTGACTTTTATTTTCTACCCACGTGACTTTACCGAAAGAACCAAAGAGTATGGATTCCTGCAGTCACGAAAGCTTCAAATCAAGACTGACTTTCGATCGGTTTTAATTTTTTTTTTAAATCGAGCTTTGTTTTCCTCACAGCACTCAAACCTGCTCTTCACGATCTATTAAACATCACAAATGTAATCCCGGTACACCTTGAACAATTGCCTAATATACATACACATATATATGCTCTGTTGTGTTTTCAGAGTTCGGTCCATCAAATAATGATTACGTTTTGTTCCATCAACTTAATTGTACGTCACTTTTCCTTGCCTCTTATTTATCCTTAAGCGCTCGCTTTGTTCGGTTTTCAATCATTTCCTGCAGTTCATGAGCTTTATTTTATAATGTCATACCTCGTGTTAACAATAATAATAATAATAATTCGCAGTCTTGTGTCAATACATTACCGGTCTATACCCATGCTGGCTTGTTTCGCCGTACTATCGATAGCTCTCTAACAAAAGTACACCTGTATATATATATGTTTTAAAAAAACCGGAGACATCATTGCTAAACCCAACCACCGTCTCCAGCTGAGTTATACCATGCAAGTCACAATCCACAGCTATCACTGGCCTCGCCAAGCCAATGGCATCGTGGGGGACCGCACACATTACAGTTCCCAAAGGCAGACTTTGCAGCAGTGAGTATTATCGCAACTGATGAGTCCTAACTATGAGGAAAACCGGTGCTCGGCTCTTTTGAAACTAAACACTATAAACTAACCGACCTGGCCACAAATGATAGCTCAACGAAGTGGCGTATCACGTTGAAATTTATAGAAGCCAAATATACTCTAAACGCGTGATGTTTCTAAATGTGGAGGGAAAAACCGGAGGACCGAGAGTAAAATCCACGCGACTACGGGGAGAGAGACGTGAAACCAACTCCAAATATACAGGGGTTAGGGTCGGGATCGAACCCGCGACTTCCTGTATACCGGGCGTAGTAGTAAACATCTCGCTACCGCGGTGCCCCATTTTGTGATGGTGACCGAATAATAAGAGTACTCTACCACAATCGCATTGCTTCAGGAAATGATGATGGCATGTTTTTTATTTTTTTAACGTGCACAATTGTTTGCGGGTTTTTTTTTTTTTAGCGGGGAGCGGTGGTAAACCCGGCGAGACGAGTTCGATTCCGGCTCAAGGCCACCAACGCCAGTGACGTGTATATCTGAACCGGTCCGGGGCCTCCCATAGGTCGACTCAGCCTCAAATGAGTACTCGGTGAGGTGTTAAAACATCGCCACTGGGGTGACAAAGGCGGCCGGGCGTGGTACTGGCCACCCACGCTCTCGTGTGTTGTACCGGCCTTCATTAGGTGTTTGCAAAGAGCGCTTGTCCAGACAGTATGTTAAGATTACACGGGGGATCTTTGTCTTTTTTGCACGTGTTTGTGTCTCGTTTGAAACACAACAAAGAACGGGTGCCGAATGTGCTCTCGAACGGCGATATCATCGCGACATGCAAAGCACGCTGAGATTTATTTTACGTTATCCTGTTGATGGCACCTTGTTCATTGCGTGTACGGTGTATACAGATATATAGTAACATAATAAGCCATCATTACCAAGACATGAATACATTCAATGAGCGCATCGTTGTTATAATTAGGTTCCAATTTTGACCGCACAACACGCGCACCCTCCGACATCCACGCTCAATTAAAGCAATTATCTCTCGTTTATTAGCAACAAAACAAAAATTTGCGGCGTGCGCTCGGATCGTTGGGAGGCGGTGGGGGAGTTCTCTGATAATAATAATGCACTTTATAACGCGCACAAATTTGCGGACGTAACGGCCGCAACTCAGAGACGCGGAGCCAGGCTCAGAGTCGCTCGAAGTCGTGGTCATAGAGGTGAGTTTTTAAAGCGTCTTTTTGAAGGAGGCGATTGAGGTGATGCTGCGAATGTGCAGAGGGATAGCGTTCCAGACTGTTGGGGCTAGCACCGAGAAGCGGTTCATAGACATGGCCATCCTGGATCTTGGTATTAACAGCAGCATCCGTTGACAGACCCAGCGCGGAAGAACCCTCGGGTTTGATCCTCCACGAAGCTCACGGTGCACCCTAAAACGGCATCCACTGCACAAACCGTGGCAGCAGATGCGGATTCATCTGACGCACAAATGGAAAATAAATCAATCTCTCCAGTCGTAGTGTGCGACTGTGGTCATCCAGAACAGACCGTGCAAGGTCTAACGACGCAATGCCCCCGATCCATAAATACGGAAGAGACGTCACAGTGATAACACTCTGCTGATTTGACACGGTCATTGTCTGCCTTGACCACCTGAATGTGAAATTTTTACACGAGGGATGAATCCCCTGTTGCTGCAGCTGATCGTGTGCGCGCTCTGCGGACCCTTACCGCCAGGGATTGTTCGTCTATGACGTCCGACGTGTAATACAAACGATAAACACTTTGAAAATGTGCCAGGTATAGCACACGGAGCTATTAGCTCTGATTTCAGAAGCAACCATGGTCACAATTGATAGCGCAACGTAGTGGCGTATCATCACGTGGAAATTTATGGTGGGCCAAGTAATCTCAGTTTATGTTTCTGAATGTGGAGGGGAAACACGGGAGGACCCTGAGAAAAATCCACTCACGAGTAAGAGAGAAATCCGATTATTAATGTATAGACGTAAGACCTAATTAGGCGTGCACGTGGAGTGGTACCTTCAGTTAGATACAATGTTCATGTCGAAAGGATAGGCGTCTTTCGGTGGATTATCACTTAGCGTTTGTCACGGCGATGCCATGTGTCACAGTAAACAGACATACCTCGGTATACGACCACTTTGGAATACGTCCAATTTGGTATACGTCGTGTTTTGACGAGAATTTTTCTTCTTGGGATACGCCGCGCTTGCTAGAACTTGTATGGGTCGGGATGAGTCACCGCGTAGACCCCGTTAACGACTGAGACAAAGCGCCGCTCCTCAGTCTGCCTGTACATCTCGTTCAGTGCACAACCCTTGCAAGAACTCTCCGTGAATTTTCACATGCGTTTATTTTTAATTTATTTTAATGTATGTATGTATGCATTTTCGCAATAAGTAGTGTCTACATTATGTTATACAACCCACATTAATGTATAACGTGCCGTATAAAATACAATTTCTTATACTCTGGAACGGATTATTTCCTTTCCCTTTATTTCTTATGGGGAAAAATCCGTTTGGTATATACGTCATTTCCGGTATAAGTCATCCTACCTTCTGGAAGGAATTAATGACGTATACCGAGGTACCACTGTATTATAAATAATGGCGAAGACATTCGTTCATAAACCGATCAGGTGGATTCTGCGGTAGAGCGAGCAGCCCCCAATCGGAAGTTGCGAGTTCATAAGCCGGTTGGGCTGGTGGGGGAGCCGGGGTTATTCAGCTCATCATCCCTCGTGGGGGTCCATAAAATTAGTACCACGTTGTGTATAAGTCAAGAGTAGCTGCCTTATGGATAAACTCACCCCGTCATAGGAATTTCCACCACTGGCTCTCGATTGTAAACGGGAGCAGCTCGGTCTCAATGCTTACTTGAGAAATACGTGATTTTGAAATTTTAGTACCTTATTCGTAATAATATTATATTCTTAGCTCTTTCGGTAAAGTCACGTTCAAGGGAAACAATAAAATAATAAAATATATATAAAACAATAAAAATTCTCACGACGTTTCGACCATAACACAAACGGTCGTCATCAGGTGTGTCGGTTTGCATAAAATTTATTTATTTTTAAACGGTGTATTTATTTATAAAAAACGTCAGCGCCACGCGCAGCGATTTGGCAGTTTATTTAGAAGGACTAGTCCATCTATGTTCTGAAAAGAGGAGGGGGGAGACGAAAAATTAATGCATGCTGTCTGAAAGCCACCGTAAGCGTGAACAATCAATTAAGACCTGAAATGGTTTATCAAATCTTTCCAATGATTGCTAAGCCAGAATCCATCTTCTCGGTTGAAATTGTCTCTGTGCTTGTATATGTGGATAGCCTCATGAACGAATCTCTCATGGTAGCCAGATGGCTTACAAAGAACCTCTGTCTTGGAAAAGTCAATGTCATGTGAGCCTACTGAATTATAACAATGATCTGCCACGGCCGAGGTGTTGGTCCTACCGTGTTTAAGGTCTGCTTTGTGTTCACGCATGCGGTCCGAGACATGGCGTTTGGTTTCTCCAATGTAAGACAATTTCAACCGAGAAGATGGATTCTGGCTTAGCAATCATTGGAAAGATTTGATAAACCATTTCAGGTCTTAATTGATTGTTCACGCTTACGGTGGTTTTCAGACAGCATGCATTAATTTTTCGTCTCCCCCCTCCTCTTTTCAGAACATAGATGGTCTAGTCCTTCTAAATAAATTGCCAAATCGCTGCACGTGGCGCTGACGTTTTTAAAAAATAAATAAATACACCGTTTAAAAATAAATAAATTTATGCAAACCGACACACCTGATGACGACCGTTTGTGTTATGGTCGAAACGTCGTGAGAATTTTTATTGTTTTATATATATTTTATTATTTTATTGTTTCCCTTCAACGTGACTTTACCGAAAGAGCTAAGAATATGAATTACTGCAGTCACGAAAGCTTTAAATCAAAACGTAATAATATTTTTGTTTTTGCACAGCGGATCGGTGAGCAGTATGTATAGGTATGTGTTATGTTCGTATTGTGAACGTGTAGTGACATCGGGGATGTCACTGTATGGTGCCGGCCTGAGAGGGCCGTGGCACGTGCGATGTCCCTACATCGCGGACAGCACCAGGTGGGTTGCTGTGTGAAGCCGGCTCTCGCACAGCACGGCGTGCGATGCACCGTCATCGCGTACACCCCGTAGGCGGGTGTAGTACCAGCCCTAGCGGGGCTTGGCGAGCGCTGGGATAGCGCGGGCACCACGCATAGCGCGTAGTGCGGTCTCCCACAAGGGGGGAATGAGAGCGTGTCAGCCCAGGGGCAGGGTTGCCCCGGGCCATGGCACTCTGGTTGACCCCGTAGACACGTGATCCGGAGTGTCCACAAAGAGGCCCCCAGGTGGGAGGGCTAGGGGGTGATCACGTGTCTAGGAAGAGCTCTCGAGAAGGAGCTGGAAGGCTCCAGAAGGGGGCGGGGCCGAGGGCGGAGCGGCCCCGACCCGGGGGGGATATAAGGTGGGTCCCTGAGAGGAACCGGGGTCGCTGCATTCTACAAGCTGGAAGCTCTACGTCTACAAGCTGGAAGCTCCACGTCTACAAGCTGAAGCTCCACGTCTACAAGCTGGAAGCTCTACGTCCTACGAGGCATCAACACGTGGGCGGGGACCCGAGTGAGGGTCTGACCCTTCGTAGCTGTAACTCCTCAGTATAGAGTAGTTAGCTGGGTGGTCACCACCCTAGGCTGTATCTGGTGAAGGGACAGTTACCCTTTTGTGTTAACGGGTTGATGTTACAACGTCTGCGACTCAGTTGGACTCACTACAAAACGTGGCGTTGTCTCTAAAGCATATGTAAATCCGTTGTGCAATGGATATGGTTGCATTGTGAATTTATTTGCACACACTGCGCAACAAGATGTGGCTAATGTATTTACCGACTGAGAACGTGATGATGATGATGATGCCGACGATGTCTAAGAAATGGGATTGGTGTGAATTCACGTAATGCATTCTGTACATTGTAAACGTGGGCATGGAGCCATGGCACAGCGGTTAGGGCACTGCGCAACTGAACCCAGCCATCCGAGTTCAATTCCCGGCCACGGCTAACATTGGTAACGAGTGACATCTGAAACGTCTTCACCAACCCGCGCCGACAAGCGTGGTGAAGTATGGTCAAATAACACCCCGACGCTGCGTGGGAAGACTTCAATCCATCGGTGGATTGACAAAGTGCTTCACAAATGTTATTTTAACGATCTATAGATGTGAATAAGTAAATCGATACCAAGCGTGTCTATGTATGCACGTATATGTAGGTACGAACCTGGCGACCCGAGTTCGATTCCCGCTCACGGCCAACACCAGTGACGAATATCTGAACCGGTCTTGGCCCTCCCATAGGTCGACTCAGCCTCAAATGAGTACCTGGTGCGGTGTGTAAACATCGCCACTGGGGATACAAAGGCGGCCGGGCGTGGTGCTGGCCACCCACCCCCTCGTGTACCGTGGTGGCCTTCATAGGTGCATCGCTAACAGCGCCTGTCCCAACAGTCTGTTACAGGCTACACGTGGGATATTTGTCTTTGTTTTAATGTGTATGTCACTCTTCATTTAATCATGTCATGACGATAGCGTTGGCGATCATGGGTGTTCTATAAACGAAGAGATGTGTGAACGTACACATCGTAGTGCATGTTTGTGCGCTCATTAACAGCACTTGCCCCAACAGTCTGATGACTTTGATGTCTGATATCTGCCACTAGGGATGGTGCTACCCACCCCTGAGCGTTCCATGCCGGTCTCCATGTGTGCTCGATAACATCGACTTGCCCCAAACGTCTGTCGAGGCTACCCGGGGGTTATTTGTCTTCGTACCCTATATACGCGTCTTCACCGAGTGCGCCACATATAAAGCAAAGCTAGCTACAGACTCGTTTTGGCGATGGAGAGAAAGAGACGTCGGTGTGTAGCTTCCTGGGTGACCCGGAGAGGGAGGGGTGAGCGGGCGGGCGGGAGTGGGGGATAAGGGACAGGGGTATAGCGGTTGAGGTGGGGGGGGCGAATAAGGATGGAATGGTGCGGGGGTGGGGGGAGGTGATTGCGCTCCCTGGAGTCTCATTAAATTCTTTCCATATTTGTGTCAGCGCCGTGAAAACATCAAGCAGACTGCTCGGGCTAGGTGCGTGGTTACTGCACGAGAGTCGCTAAATCGTCCGTCAGTCTGTTCCCCATCATCACGACCCCGCGTGGCTTGCAGCGAGCGACTGTCGATCCATCCTCTCTCTCTCTTACTCTCATGTTCGGAGCCGCCAATGCGAAACGCAGCCGATGCGCTCGCTGTTTTAGCGCTCACATGGCCACCGTGCATTCTGTTTGCCACTGGGTGGGAATTACAAAGGACTCAGGATAGCGTCTAATGAGCGGGAAGAAGTGACCCGACTCCCCAAGATGACAACACACTAAATACATTAAATAATAAAATACGACGTTTCAATTGGAACACAAGCAACCGTCATCATGTAAGAATGAATGAGAAAACTAACCTAGTAAACTTAGAAATATAATGCAATACAACACAGAGAGTCGGCTAACACAACAGTCAACACCCTACCTGGTTGATTGCGTTCTTCCAAAAATTGCTATATTTGAGAGAGACGAAATACAGACACGGAGACACACAGACAGACACACAAGCAGATAGTGTCTGTATTGTCTCTCTCAAATTTAGCAATCTTTGGAAGAACGTAATCAACCAGGTAGGGTGTTGACTGTTGTGTTGGCCGACTCTGTGTTGTATTGAATTATATTTCTAAGTTAACTAGATTTGTTTTCTTATTCCTTCTTACCTGATGACGGTTGCTTGTGTTGCAATCGAAACGTCGTATTCTATTATTATTTTTATTTTCTTTTCTTTCAACGTGACTTTACCGAAAGAACTTACGATTAATGCCTGCAGTCACGAAAGCTTCGAATCTAGTTTAAAATAAACATTGTAAATTACAGCAATGGCATCGTAAACGGAGACGAATCTTACAAATATACAAAAAAATCTCGTCGTTATTCTAATAATTGTAAATTCTGAATTTGAAGTTTTCGTGACTGCAAGCATCCATACTCTTTGGTTCTTTCGGTAAAGTCATGTAGATGAAAAATAAAAATAATGTAAATAATAAAATGAAAATAACTAAATCATAGCAGTCTAGCTAATGAGAGTCTACAATTTGTTGAAGCCGATGAGATACCGAAGGACGAAACGGGCCCAGAGTTGTCGTGGCTTAAATAAATGCTGCTTGAGCTATCTTGGTCTGGAGAGCCAATAGGCTGATGGACTTGACGAAGACACTATATCCGTGAAAAAGAGCTTCATAGCTCATCGGATTCCTCCAATATTAATAAATATTCGGATTCGTATTTATACGTGGAGAGACGCGTGTTTAGTTCGGTGTCCTTCTCCCGCACCTGCGATTAGCACGGTTGGCTACGTACGGTGCGAAAGAAGTTCAACATATACACATTGAATTTTGATTTAAAGCTTTCGTGACTTTACCGAAAGAGCTAAGTATATACACACACATTGAGTTCAGCTTATATTGTATCTTACACAATTTAAACAAAACGGCTTCGCGCTTTGAGATTCGAATCACGGGTGAAGGCAAATCAGCTGAAAGGAGGGCCAATATCACCGAAGCTAAGCAGCGTTGAGCCCGGCTAGCATTAGCACTTGGGATGGGTCACCTCCCGGGCTGGTCAGGTGTTGTAAGGGATGTCTCCGAGTCCTCCGAGTTTCTCCGGCGTGACGCTAAACTCTCACGTTTGGCATTGGAAAACCAGCTCAATCGACGTAGCCAAGACTCTCGCGAAACGGCGTCTTGAGACTCGGTCAAGTTTTCCAGAAGGGAGAATTGCCTTTAAAAATAACACACAATTGTATAACGATTCCTGTAACCGCGATTTGTAACCAAGATGTGCGCTGTATAACATATGTACCGTCGCAGGACGCCAATTACATAATTGGAGGCTAAGCTGCTCATTGGGCCCCTTTCTGATGAAATAAATGAACTGAATCGATGTACCTCAATTGCTGTGCTACGTAGATAAGAATGGTACGATGATGTCAAGGTGATCGCGATGATATCGGAGAGATTAGACGATGTGGATGCTGCTTGTTGAAAACACACACACACACACACACCTGGGGTGCCGCGTAAACGCGAGTTCAATAACGACAAAGATAATTCACGGAGCAGATGACGGCGTTACCCGCACGCGTGCCCAAATGAAGCGAGACCACGACACCTTTCATAAACAGACAAACAAAAACAACAGCCAGGGTGCACCCTGGTGACGTCGCCGCAGTTATTCGTTACCATTTAATAAAACACCAACAGCAGCAAAAAAAGAGAACGGTGATGAACACGGCGGTGACATCACCGGAGCGCACCTAAAATTGTTTTGTACATTTAAAGTGCGGCGTCCTCATCGTAGCGACCCTGCAAAGCACGTGTCGGGCGGGGCGCGTCGGTCTGCCAAGCACGATGTCTTCCGTGATAACATTCTTGTATTCTTAGCTCTTTCGGTGAAGTCACGTTGAAGGGAAACAATAAAATAATAAAAAATATATATAAAACAATAAAATTCTCACGACGTTTCGACCGTAACGCAAACGGTCATCATCAGGTGTGAAAACCGACCGAAAGAGCTAAGAATATGATTTACTGCAGTCACGAAAGCTTTAAATCAAAAAGATTCTTGTATTTTTAAATGCCATAAACTTGATGTCGGCTTGCGCTGGTAACAACCGACATTTGAGGCAAGTTCCCCCCGAAACGTCAGCTGTCACATATATATGTGTGTGTGTATACATTTGACTTTTAAGGTCACAGTGTCTTTGACGTGTGTGTTTGTGCAACACTGTCAACCCACGAAAACGATGAGCGTGTATTATTTTCGGATTGTACCGCGGGGTTGTTCGGCATGATGTCCGACGTTTCGCCCCCCTCCCCTCCTCAAGATGCTAGGAGAGCTTATTTGAAAAAAAATAATCTGTAGCTTCTTTCGCCCATGAACGTGTTCTCTCTCGCAAAAAAACACGGGACGACTTGAGGGAGAGAAAAAAAAAAACACAAAACTCCCCAAAAACCTCCAGCACATTCACGACATGGTTCTTTAAAAAAAAAGCAACCGCATGGAAGATTCCAACATCCCCCCCCACCGCCATCCCCCCCCTCCCCTTCCTCCTCCTTGAGCTGATTATTTATATATTTACCCGCCTCCTGTGCTATTCAATTATTTATTTGCTTTGTTTGTCGCGTCGCAAGTGAATGTGGCGCGGCGCTCGGCAATCAAGGGAGGCTACAGAGCTGCGGGGCAGCGCCGTGATTGAAGCCGCGAATTTGCCGCGGCTAAGACGACTCCGAGCGAGTTTAAAACACGCGCGCGCACACACACGCGCGCACGCGTACACAGGCACAGAGACAAAGGTCTCCCCGTGCAAGCCTTTTGCAATCTGTTGGGGCAAGTGTTGTTAGCGAGTAGCACGATGGAGTTGGTGGCGAGCAACCACGTGCGGCCGCCTTTGTCGCCCCAGTGGCTGTACTTACACACCGCATCAGGTACTCATTTGAGGCCGAGTTGACCTAGAGGAGACCCAGGACTAGTTACGATATTCGTCACTGGTGGTGACCGCGAGCGGAAATGGAACTCGGGTCGACGGGTTCGTAGCGCAGCGCGCTAACCGCTTCACGGCCACTCCCCACAAAGATACACACGTACTCTCTGGCTCTTTCGTACGCAACAACAAGCGCCATTCGCCACGAAGTGGCCGTGACGTCACCACAGCGCTTGTGCCAGGCTACGTGCACTTTAAGGCCACGTGAAGTGTCGAACGGCCGTTGGCAGGAGGTCACGGGACATACTCGGGTGCCATGAGTTGACTGACTGAGATGACTGGCCGATGCACCACCTGTGCCCCCTACTGTGCCAACTTGCTGTGTTTTAGCCGCCTGCACTTTGCCCGTTGTTTTGAGCGTCGCTCCTTTGTCCTACGTTTTTGCTGGAGGGCGACTGGCTCCAACTGCCCAGCAGCGTCCTTCACGAGCCTCCTCCACAGACGCCGATCTTGACACCGCTGGTATCAGTCATCAACAAGTCCACTCAGCTCCACATCCTCTGGTACCACACCCTTTGATCTCATTTCTCGCCCGTGCCGCGCTTGTTTAGCCCCCTCTATCTGACCGAACAAAAGCTCCTTGGGCATGTGGTGGCTGGGCAAGCGGGCTACATGACCCAGCCAACGCAGCCTTGTCTGCCGGAGGAGCTCACCGATAGGACTTTGTCCAGAACTTTCGAGGATGTGTGAGCTCCTCATACAATTCAGGTTGCTGGTTAAACCCAGGATGGATCGTAGGCAGGCCAGCCTGAATGTTTCTAACCGGCGAAAATGTTCTATTAGGGGGGGCCACATATCGCAAGCATAGAGAAGGGAGGACATGACCGAGGCCGAAAGACCCGAAACTTAGTATGGAGCGAAACCCCAGGTAGTTTCAACACAGCATTACGCAGCCAATGAAAATATAATGCCGCTCGACAGATTCGGAGTGAGGCCTCTGCTGTCAAACCAGAGGTGGTCATAAGCACACTGCCCAAGTATGGGAAACTCTCCACTCTCTCCACAACTGCCCCATCACCAATTGGGAGTTTTGGGGGTGGAGTGTCCGATGGAACAAAGTAGCCAGGTAGGTGTTTAGTTGTGGTGGGGCTGATGGCAAGGCCCCACCTCTTAGTGGCACACTCCAGCTTCAGCAGTGCCTCCAACTCCTCCTCTAAGTGAGCAGCAATCACCAGATCATCAGCATACGTAACATGGTTGACCAATAGGGAGCCATCCCTTGACCGCACCCGGGCATCAATCAGCCTCCCACTGTATCTGTACCAGATTGAAATTCCTCGGCTACAGCCATCGAGGGCTTCACGAACTACATGGTCGAAATATATGTTAAGTAATGTGGGAGCCAGAGGACATCCCTGTCGCACCCCAAGGTGAACGGGGAATGGCTCCGACTCCCGGCCACGTACTTTTACCCGGGCCTGCCCACCATCATGGAGGTCCCTAATGATTGTGAGGAGGGAGTCGGGGACTCCGAAGGCATGAAGAACAACCCAGAGCCCAGGCCTACTGATGGTATCATAGGCCTTGACCAGGTCAATAAAGCAGATGTAGGTTCTGTTGGAATTATCTACACCTCTGCTGCAGCAGACGGACAAAATATATGTCATCCGTGCAGGCCCGCCCTGGCCTGAAACCACATTGGCACTCCGCAAGACTCTCCTCAGCGTGCCTGGCAAGGCGATTTTGAATGATCCTTGCCAAGACTTTCCCGGCACACTGAGTATGGATATGCCTCTGTAATTGTTACAATCTGTGCGGTCCCCCTTCTTAAAGAGGGGGACCACTAGGTCATCCTTACAATCCTGTGGAACCCGTACAGTGGTCCAGAAAGTTATTAGGATGTCAAATAGGGCAGTCTGCACACAAACGCCACCCTCCCTCAGCATTTCTCTTTGGAGATCATTTCTGCCCAGCGCTCTTCCTAGTCTCAGATTCTGGATCGCCTTGCGTACTTCCTCAACAGATGGCACTTCAGCCATCCATTCACAGGCGGTGACTACTTATTCCAATATCTGAGGCATTGCAGCCTCAGTAGAGTAATCTCCACTTTGCCTCATGATGTTTTCTAGGCTGCGGGATTTGCCCTCCCCCAAGACTTCACAGAAATGCTCAGCAAATCTGCAAACCTGTTCCTATTGGTCGGAGATTGGATCACCTTGATTTCCTCTAAGGATAGTGATATGTGTGGTGCTGAAAGTTACTTTTTTATGGAGTTAAAGATTGGTTTGTGATCGCAGGATACTGAGGCAGATTCCATCTCCTCAGCATCCCGCGACCATCACCCATCCTTGCAACGCTGTATGGTCTCCGAACCTCCGAGCGAAGGCTGCGGTAAGCCTCCTCATTCTCTGCTGTGGGGTGCTGTAGACAGTGTGAGTGGGCCTGTTGCTTATTCGCAGGCAGCCGGAAGATCTCTTCCGTCAGCCAGGGTCTCTGGGGAGGTCTGGACCATGTACCCAAAACAGCCATTGCAGTTGAATGTGCCCCAATCCTAAACCTCGCCCATTTCCCCCTCGGCATCAGGAGGTAGGGGGGACAATGCCAACCCCAGCTGCAAGTAGTGATGGCATTTTTGCTTGCAACTTTCATCAGCTAGCTGTGACCAGGCCACTGTGGGGTTTAATGGGGTCCAAGAAGGACACCAGAGTGGAAGTATGGCAGGTGCATCTTGCAGATGACAACACAATGGTCAGTGTGCAGAACTGCTCCATGGTAGGTCCTGGTGTCAAGGACATGGACCCGCATCTGCTATTGTGTCACTATGTAGTCGAGCAGATGTTCATGCTTGGACCCGGTGTGCATCTATGATGTTGTGTGGATGTGCCGATGATGGAACAGCATGTTGGTGATTACAAACCCATGTGCTGCACAGAAGTCTAGCAGCCTTTTACCGTTGTTATCCAGCTTATCTGGCCCATGCCTTCCAATCACTCCGTCCAAGGTTCCAGCATCATGACCCACTCGGGCATTAAAATCACCCAACAGGATAACGCTTTCCCGAGGGGTCACTTTAGCTAGCACCTTTCACAGGAGGTCATAGAGGGCATATGACTCATCGCCTTGCCTGCATCCCTCCACTGATATTCATCTTCAGTGGGGCGTAAGCAACCACTACCATCACTCCTCGCCTCTGGTTGATGGGGTGGCGAGCCCACAGTAGCCTGGGGCTTACAGCTTCCCACATCTCACTGCCATGCTCCCATGCCCCCTTCATTCTTTTGTTCAGAAGACCCACTCCCTGTTGTTTGGCAGTCTCCTGTCCCAAGCAGAAGACTGTTCACCCTCAGAGCCAGTCCACCGGACTTCCTGAATGCTGCAGAGATCCAGGAGGTAACGGCCCAGCTCCCGACAGAGGAGTGGCAGTCTCTCCTCCACAGTAAAGTTAGAACATTCCATGTATCCACTCGCAGTGACGTTTTGCCATCTATGGAGGAACCCAGAGGGTAAGGATTCAGTTTACTGCCTCTGCCAAATGGGGTTTGACCAGAAGACGTTATAGACGCCTATCCCCCGGAGCCTGCGGCACAAGCTTAGTTGATTTCCCCCCCGTAGTTTAGGGAGTGAAATTTAAGGTGGAGGGGTTACCATCCCCTCGTACCCATCCAGAGCCCCCATGCAGCCACTGTGGTGGCTACAAGTGCCATGGAGTTTGCCGTTCCCCCAATAGCATTGCTCACATCCACCACAGCATTACCGTCCAGCACTACTGAGAAGGTAGGGGATTGTGTCTTGCCAGACACACACACTCATATACATACACATTCATACACACATGTACACGTACACAATCATACACACGTAGCCACTCATATACATGTGCACACACGTACATATACCTAAACACAGAGGTATCCATACCTACACACGTACACATGTACACACATACACTCGTACACAAAACAACAGGCGCCATTCACCACTAAGTGGCGGTGACCACGCCGCTTGTGCCAGGCCAGGTGCACTCTGAGGCCACGTGAAGTGTCTAAGGCTCGCTGACTGGAGGTTCACAGAACAGACCCAGAAGGTCCTATGGGTTGATTGACCACCTGTGCACCACACGATGCCAACTTTGTGTAATTTAGCCGCCCGGCGCTCCGCTCATTATTGAGAACGTTGCTCCTCTGTCCACCGTTATTGTTGGAAGACAACTGCCTCCAACTGCCCAGGAGCATCCTTCACGAGCCTCCTCCATAGACGCCGATCTTGACACCGCTGGTACCAGCCTTCGGCATAGACTCATGGCTCACAGTTCCTGCCATCTATTGGAAGACCGTTAAACTGTTCGTCTCAACGATCTAATCTCACCTGTACTGGGATAGTTGTATTCGTTATCTGGCTAAGAGGCATCGAAGAAGCTTGGTCTTTTCTGTCCTAAAGCCTCTTTAACTGAACAATTACCGCTACAATACAAAGCACACATTTCGGCCAGGGTCGGAATTCTGTTGTCATATCTTTGGTGGAGCTCACACTTCCTACTTCGGATGGATGACACAGTATAAAATTTAAAGTAAAGCAGTCATATTGATTGAATATGCAGCGCTCACTAATCCACTACAACCACTCGTTCACCGGCGGTCAATCACCTCCTTATCACTCTTCTATTGCTACTATTATGATTACAGCTCACCCTCTGGCATATTCCTTTATTTTGCTACCACGCTGTCGTTAAGCCTCTCGACTAGCAGCCATCATCCCTTCGAGTTGCACGCGACTTGCATGATTGTGGACCATCTTCTTGCTCATTCCGTTCTTTGTTCACACTCGCTCTTGTCCCAGCGATTGATAAAACAAAAAAACTAGAGCCCTCATTTCAAGCCATCATCAGCCATAATCAATCCACTGTTGGATGAATGCCTTCCCAAACCGTTGCCATCTGTCTCTCGGTCCTGCGTTGTAATAATCCATCTAGCAGAGGGGTCGGCAAACAAAATAGCACCAAAATAAGAAGAGCCATTTTTTTCGAATTCGGTAAAAAAGAACCCTCAACATTTCAATATCTGAAATGCACGTGAGTACGATATGGTTCTTAAAAGACAACGTCACGAAGCAGTCCTTAAAGAGCCACAGGTTGCCGACCCCTCGGCTAATACCTGTGTAGTGTAATAGCGCCGCTGGTGACCAGCGGCGGCAACTGTGGTGGACAAACAATACACACGCCGGTGAGCATAGACACGGTGTGTGTGTCGGCAGGGTGGAGGAACTAGGGCAAGAGTCATGGAGGGCCCTATCTGGAAGCCCCTGGAACCTGTTACTGGGTTCGAGAAGGGAGGCGCGGCCAGGGCGGAGCCAGGCCGCTCTGGTAGCATAAAAGCAGCTGACAGCGGGAGCTCAGGGCTGCCGTTTTTGGGATTGGATCGTCTCGTCGTTTCTGTAGTTTCGTCGCGATCGTCGCTGCGGTGGTCGCTCGACATTGCGCTGATAGATCGCCTGTTAGCGGTCTCGGTCAGCGCCGTCGATGTTGGACGGCTAGTGTTGTGTATGGGCTAGCGAGTGGAGTGTGTGCAGGCGAGATCGTGTGTGTTCAATAAAGAAGGTGCCATTACAAACCTTGTCTCCGACTCACTGACACTACACCTGCATTGCCGTCCATGGGGGGGGGGGGGGGGGGGGTGGGGTGTGCGAGCTACCCAACGCCTTTAAACTAAACTGGAAGTATTACATCTGACACCGTTACGTAGAAGCGCACCCCCCCCCCCCCCCAAGCGTGGGGCCCGGGGCAGTCACCCCGATTCGCCATATTCCAGGAACGGCTCTGAGCACCTGCACACAAGCTGGTGTCATCCTTCGATTGACGAGGGTGGTAAAACCGACTCGGAAATGTAGAGAACTATTCGCCCTTTATCACGCGTGACATACATTGGTTGCTAAGGCCATTGTGAAACACATTAACGGAGCAATTTATTGCTAGCCAACCACATCAGAAAGCCGGATTTGGAAAAGGTTTCTCTACAATTGACCATCAAGGCTATACATGTTATCAATGCGATTCTGCAAAAAAAATCCACAAATGAATATCAGACATTATTAGTAATGCATGTCATCGAAGCTATCTTCTGTATCAAGTTAATTATCTCCGATTTCTTAAGACCAGCGAGGAGTCTATTGGGATATAACGATGGCCTTTCCGATGGCATGCACTGTGAAGGGCTTATTGCTCAAAACGTCGCTTATAATTTACTTGATCTGTTAAAGGCCACAGGACAGTTATTGGCGAACGTATGCAGCTTCCTTCTCTGTGTGCTCCTGCACCACTGCCACCACGATATCGCCAAATAACGTGCTCACCTTTCATATGGGCTGTCATTCCGTAATCAATATCTCGCTCTATCAACACTCATTTGCAATATCATCGGTGATCGATACAAATTATATATTAATTAGACGTTCTACGTAAACATTTCCAGGAAAACATACGCGACACTTGCTTTGAGGTGGTGAAAATAAACCCGACGCACGGCGCGAAAGAAGTTCAACGTACATACATAAAATCACAACTTCAGCTTCTTTTTACAGCTCTGAGCCAGCGGTGGACATTCCACATTCCTATGGCGGAGGTGAGTCTATCCAGAGGACAAACAATGTCGGCTTTTCCACCAAAGTGGTACCGATTTATCGACCCCCGAAGGAAAGATTGGTCAACTCATCACCTCCCCCCCGCCTCGGTCCAGGATTATAAGTCGCAGCGTTCCGAACCGCTCGCTCGACCGTTGAGTCAACTGGCCGACTTCACACGGCAATGGTACTATAACGTACTGCACTTCGAGATGGAGTCAAGTGCCGTAGGTCTACATCGCAGTTTTCTAAAGAGAGAGAGACTATGTGGTACCCCGTGTCAGAATCTGAATATGAATTTATACTGGAGGAATCCGATGAGCTATAAAGCGTTTTGTCACAGTGGGGGCGGTTGAAAACGTTACAACAACAAATAATTACAAAAACAAACACGATAGGTGTGCAAAATATAGGACAGGTAAGCAAATGACTCACAACTCTTTTGTGTGTGTCCTGCATTCAATAGGATACAAAGATCCCCCGCGTAGCCTTGAACAGACTGTTGGGACAAGTGCTGCTAGCGAGCACCTATGAAGGCCGGTGCGGCACACGAGGGGGTGGGTGACCGCCTTTGTCTCCCTCACAGCGATGTTTACAACCTCGCACCATGGCACCTATTTGAGGCCGAGTCGACCTGGGGGAGGCCCGGGACTGGTTCAAATAATCGTCACCAGTGCTGGCGGCCGTGAGCGGGAATCAAACTCGGGTGACCGGGTTCGTAGCGCAGTGTAGCGCTAACTGCTGCACCACCGCTCCCCAATCAATAAGCTACATGTACCCATACGAATGAGTATACTGCATTTTATTAGCATGAATAATACATACTGTACATTTAAAATAAAAGACCGCTTTACGTATTACAGCCCCCTCTCTCTCGATCCACTGCTGGATGAAGGGCACTCCATGCCGTATTGGTCTGGGTGGGAGGGGGTAACGGGGTGAGGGTGTTGGTGAACGTGGTGTCCCTAGGACCCGTTCAGGTACTTCACTCGCCACTGATGTTAGCCGTGCTCGAGTATGGACGTCAGTCAGGCCACCGGGTTCGTAGCGAAGCGCGTTCCATACGTCCTCGTTAAATGGTGTATTTATTAGCCAGGAAAGATGCATTTTTCAGGAGGTTCCTGCGCTTGGATGTTCGGCCAAGTTACGTCCGAGGAGTTTGTGTATTTTATAGATATACATAACACATGCACCCCGTGTGTGTACGTGTATATATATACGTAGAGCATTAGAGGATGTTCAGGAAATCACCCGGAAAGCTTCATGCAGTTGAGCTACATCCCAAAACACAGGTGGACGGTGTTAAAAATAACACGCAGACTTCCTGAACATGCATAGAATTCACACACAGAAATTACTAAAATATTTTAGACATTTTTATCATAATGTTTGAGCTGTCCCTCAGCTGCCTAAAAGTTTTTATTTATGTATTAATTGTATCATACATACAGCGTGTAGATGGTTTGTCGATCTATAGAGATCGTAGTCGTCTTATTATTGTGGGCCAAACACGCGTACACACAAAGCCAAAGACCCCCCGTATAGCCTTAACAGACTGTAGGGGCAAGTGCTGTTAGCGAGCACCTATCAAGATCGGCACGGCACACGAGGGGGTGGGTGGCCAACACCACGCCCGACCCCTTCGTTTCCCTAGTGGCGATGTTCACACATTGCACGATGTGCTCATTTGAGGCTGAGTCGACCTTGGGGAGGCCCAGGACCGGTTCAGATAATCGTCACTGGTGTTGGCCGTGAGCGGGAATCGAACTCGGGTGGCCAGGTTCGTAGTTGCAGCGCGCTAACCGCTACACTGCACGTAAATACACACACACGTACATGCAAGACAAAGATCACCCGTATATCCTCAACAGACTGTAGGAGCAAGTGCTGTAGGCGACCACCAAAGAAGGCCCGCACGGTGTATGTACGCGCGTTGACGCTAGCGCGTACATACACACAAACACACACTCATAGACGCGCGCGACCACATTCACGCGTAAAGACAAAGACATACGCCCCCATGCGTGTGCACACGCGTACACGAACGCGATCGTGAACGCATATACACAGACAATGATTCCCCCGTATAGCCTTCAACAGATTGTTGGGGTACGTGCCGTTGGTTGAGCACATCTGACGGGCACACGAGAGGGTGATTGGCCAACGACACGCCCGGCCGCCTTTGTCTCTCCAGTGGCGATGTTTACACACTGCATCAGGTACCCATTGAAGACCCCGACCCAAGAGAGGCCCAGGACGGGTTTAGCTATTCAGCTATTCGCCACTGTTTTTTTGGCCGTGGGCTATAATCTAATCCGGGTGAACCGGGTTCGTAGCGCAATGCGCTAACCACAGCGCCACCGCTCCCCACAACACTGATACACGAGCACCCATAATGCACGCGGACAGGTGGGCGCGCGCACATACACACACGTACACACGCAGACGAGCACAGCCGAACTTCAGTAGCTGTGCTGCTGTTCAACAATTAAAAAATATAAATAAAAACGTCCGCGACAAAGTAATAGCGCAAAGAGCATGGGAATCATCAACCATCGCTTACAGCTGGACCGCGAGACCCCTGAACAGAAAAAAATCCCTTTGAGCAACCCCGGAGCGAGACCCCTCCCCCTCCTTGAGCAAGACTGCGCGAGTTCCCTGCCCAGGAGCGGCAGAGAGAGATAACGCGTGGGTTAGAGAGAGAGAGAGATAACGCGTGGGTTAGAGAGAGAGATAGATAACACGTGGGTTAGCGAGAGAGATAACGCGTGGGTTAGTGAGAGATAACGCGTGGGTTAGAGAGAGAGATAACACGTGGGTTAGCGAGAGAGATAACGCGTGGGTTAGTGAGCGAGAGAGATAACGCGTGGGTTAGTGAGCGAGAGAGATAACGCGTGGGTTAGTGAGCGAGAGGGATAACGCGTGGGTTAGTGAGAGAGAGAGATAACGCGTGGGTTAGTGAGCGAGAGGGATAACGCGTGGGTTAGTGAGAGAGAGAGATAACGCGTGGGTTAGTGAGAGAGAGAGATAACGCGTGGGTTAGTGAGAGAGATAACACGTGGGTTAGTGAGAGAGAGATAACACGTGGGTTAGTGAGAGAGATAACGCGTGGGTTAGTGAGAGAGAGAGATAACGCGTGGGTTAGTGAGCGAGAGAGATAACGCGTGGGTTAGTGAGCGAGAGAGCGAGAATAGATGAAAGCCGGGGAGAGCGAGGGAGCGAGGCAGCGAGCTTCGCAACTCCCCGTTCGCTCGGCTGCCCCAACTCACCGGTGTGGTCGCAGCAGCTCCGGTGGTGGCGGGCAGGCGGGCGGGTTCGGATGACGAACGCTAAAATAGATTTCGACCAGGAAACGCTCAAAGTGCTGCGGCGTGCAAAGTCACCGGTGCAAGTCCTCCCCAAAGGCCCCTCTCTCCTTCTCTCTCTCTCACTCACTCACTCGCCTTTCCCCACTCTCTCCCTCCTCCGTATAAAAAAAAGTGCGGACCCGGTGTGGTCGTTAATGCTGCTGCTGCCGCTGCTGCTTCTGCTGCGGATATTTAAGGAAGTAAATGGTAGTAGTAGTAGTTCGCATGCGAGCGGACGTGAGCGATCGGGGGGGGGCAGGTGCAAAGTGATGCGTTTTGTCGGCGCAGCTTTACGCTTTTATATATCGCGAGGAAAAAGTGCCATTACCGGAACCCGTGTCGGCCCTTCATTAGGGCTGATGAAATTGGCGCAGTCACGAACTTGTTCAGCGTTCAAAATTGTGGGCAATTTGGAAAAATGCAGATAATTACAAATAGCGGACAATCTTCTCGTCGACGTCAGCTTTCAAATAGCGATAATTATCAGACATTAAAGGTATTTAGCAGCACAAAGGCGTATCATTTATCATTTTTATCACTCCGCCGAGAAAAAATGACAGATTTTGGCAGGGCAACTTCAAGTGGCCAATTACACGAGTCGGGTACGTAAATACGCGAGGCGCGGGGCTTTCGCGTTTGCAGCGAGGAAGTGCTCGGAGCGGGGTGCACGCACCCGCACATTCATCATCATCATCACCACCACCGCCGCAGTCGCAGCCGTGTGAACGATCTCTGGAAGCAAGGGGTGGCTGCGAGTGTGACTTCTAAGAACCGTGCTCTCACACCGGCTGTGTGCGTGCGTGTGTGTGTGTCTAACTGTTGAACCGCTTTCGCAGGGTACGTCTCCAAACCGTGCTAATCGGTTGGCTACGCGCGTGCGTGGAGTGGTAAAACGTGGCCAAATGTGTCACGCGTGCGTGTTCGAACGTGCATTACGCGACGGATGTACAAGCAAAGGCACGCACACACACACACGCGTGTGACATATGACAACACGTAAATATATCACAGCATACAAAGATCCCCCGTGTATAGCTTTAACAGATAGTTGGGGCAAGTGTTGTTAGCGAGCACCTCTATTAAGGCCGGAACGACACGCGAGTGGGTGGTGCGGCCAGACCGCCTCTGTCTCCCCCAGCGGTGATGTCTACACACTACACCAATTACACATTTCAAGGCTGAGTCGACCTAGGGAAGGCCCAGTACCGATTCAGATATTCGTCACCGATGTTGGCCGTGAGCGGGAATCGAACTCTGGACGTCTGATTTGTAGCGCAGTGTGCTAACCACTATACTACCGCTCCCTATAAATTATATATATACACACAAACATGCATACACACTTACACTGATACATATATAATACACGAATGGGTATGTATAAAGAGACACCATGCACTCCTGCATACAATATACACTCATACACATCCACAGCAATATCGCATTCCACGTACAACAAGTGCACACATATACAGCACACACGCAGCAACACATTACACATCTACACATGTTGACGAACGTGTGTATGCAAAATGTATTTTCATGTAAATGTGTCACATTGCCGTTATATTGTATAATCAATGCAACCACAATACAAATGGCTGTAGATTACCTGTAATAAGTACTATCATTATTTCATTATAACACACACACATACATGCTGGTACATCTCCCAATTTCCTTTTTGATATTCAACAACGTGACGCGTGGATGCGCTTTGACCTGTTCGGCTCTTTAGCATTCATCACGTGCACGTTCACACAAAGACAAAGCCAACATGCTCCGAATAGCCTCGGCACACTTTTGGGGCAAGTGTTGTTCGCGAGCAGGTGGAGGAACGGCCATTCCCAAGGCACTCCCGGTCCCCGTTGTCTCCCTAGCGCCGACGTTCTAACACAAACCCGCACCATGTACTCGTTTAAAGGCCGAGGCGACCCACGAGGGGAGGTCCAGGATCGCGCGATCCACGATTCACCACAAGAGACACAACGACAAAAAGAGTTCCCCGTGTAGCCTTCACAGAGCTGTTGGAGCAAGTGCTGTTAGCGAGCACCCGTGAAGACCGGATGCTTACACACACACACCGCACTTGGGTACTCATTTCATGCTGAGTCGACCTCGGGGAGGCCCAGAACCGATTCAAATAATAATCAAGGGTGTTGGCCGTGAGTGGGAATTGAACTCGGCTGGCCAGGCTTCGAGCGCAGCGCGCTTACCCCCCACCCACCACTCACCCCCCCACCCCCCACCCACCCACCCACCACCCCAACCACCACCCCCCACCCACCCACCCACCACCCCACCCACCCCCACCATAAGTACAAACGCTCACTCACGCACGCACACACTCGCACGCGCCTGGTATGCGCTCGGAATATATAATTCACCCATCGTCCCTCCTTTGTCGCGTGCTCAATGGGGCTGTCAAGTCGGCGCGTAACGCTATCTGCACAGTAAATCTGCGCTTCGACTTCTCAAAACAAAATGCAGATTGTGCTGCGGGGCACTCGCGGCACACCGGGACGTGACCGCAGCGGGGGAAACAATCCCCAACACTCCACGAATCACAACGTGGAATTTGTGTTACGAGGGCTTTTATTATTATTATTATGTCAATATGTACCCCGCGTTGGTCTGCGTTGTCGAGAGATGGGGTGGGAGGTGGGGGGGGATCACCGAGAGATGTATGGTCCCAATGGGTCTCTTTAAAATGTTAACGCCGCTTGACAATATTCACAGACCCGTGTCACTTCCACTGCTGGATGTATTGCAAGGTCTCGAACCTCCGACGCCGTGTCGGTCCTTGAGATTGTCGGTTGACCATACGTCACCGTACGTCACCACACGTCACCAACGCCGGGCAGTGCAGCGTGGCGAAGGGCAAGAGGGGGTGAGGGTCGGGTGGTGGGTTGCGCAATATTCATTAAAGTCAGTCAGCCAAGGTGAGCGATCGAACCCAGGCTGCCATGATCTGGCGCATGTCAGAGCGCGTCACGTCGCGGACGGACGAACCCCAATATTTCCCGTGCACAGCAATGAGATGACCTAGCCTCGCGGTTCGCTCAAACGTAACTCTCTCTTTTAAGTCGACGAGGGGGGTAAAGCGGCCAGGCTGATCTTCTGACGTAACACGATTTGCGGTGTTGATCAGACACAAAGCGGGCAGCTTAACGGGGACTTTCAAGTCAGCGTGCCACTCCTTCCTCGTCGAACACGAGGTGGAAGCAATTTCTGGGCGAGTCATCCGCAGCACGGGCAGTTTCTCGCTTAAGGTCGGGGTTGCGTTCGTGGAAAATACTTTAAACGGGCCGACGTCACGCGAGGACCGCCTGCGTTTTTAGTCCACCATCCTATTGCCCTGCTCGACCAATATTAGCCAGAAACTTGTTAAATCTTTTACATTATGAGACCTCCTTTGCCAGTAACAAGATATAGTAATAGGTTTTACTTGTACGCTTTTTGGCGTCATCTGGTCCAACACCAGTGGAGACTAGTTTCTAAGAAAAGCCGTCTCGGGTGTGGACCAATCAAATTCAAGGACAGTGCATATTATTATCAGAGTTTTCTCTTTTGTTTGCATTTTGACTGCTTGTGTTGTGGTTATTGCAGACATGATACCTTGAATAAAGGTGTCAGTTTTGTGCCAGTTAAAAGGGTAAAACCTATTACTATATCTTGTTAAATTTTGACTTAAAGCCTCCGTGACTGCAGGAATTCACATTCTTTGGGTCTTTCGGTAAAAGTCACGAAGAGAGGTTCAAAGAAAATAACAAAAAAACTACGACGCTTCGATCACAACACAAGCGGTCGTCATCAGGAAAAGATGACGACCGCTCGTGTTGCGATCGAAACGTCGTAGGTTTTTTTGTTATCTTCTTTGAACCTATCTACGTGACTTTACCGAAAGACCCAAAGAATACAGAAACTTGTTGTTCCAACACCAACATTCGACCGGGTTCTATCTTCCTCTGGGTCTCTGCAAAGTCCACGAGGGGAGCCAGGCGACTCAATGGTCACTAGCTGCCCCCCCCCCACTTCCGTCCACTCCTCCCGTCCGCCTTTGTTTCCCCGCAGGAACGCTGTTTCTAACCTAGGGGGTTCGTGACGAAAAGCGGAGGCGACAGCTTTTCGGTGGTGGACGCGGTGGAGGGATGTCACCTGTATGGGACAGGTAAAGAATCGTTGTCGTTGTTGTTGTTGATGATGTTGTTGGCCGCTTTCTGTTTGTTCACGGATCATTCCGTCCATGTGCATCGAGTGGTCGCGCAATGGTTAGCGCATTGCTCCTTGAACCCGGCGTCGTGAGTTCTTCATCCGACTACGGCTGACATCATTTCACCAACAAGCACTGACTAGAGTGGTGAAGTATGGTCAAACAACCTCCGTAACCGACATAAGAGCTGTGGATGGACACGCTGCGTTAAGTACTGTACATAATTGCCCCTTTTCTCATACCCACCCTTCACGCCACCACACGTGACCTGTCCATCGCCTAACTGTGGACTAGTTGTAGTCGTATACCGCTGGGTGGACATTGGCGTGGGAATAAAAAAAAGAATCCTGCCATATAATTCAACGACCGCGCCTGCAAATCGAAGTTTCCCTGGCAAGGCTGCAGAATCTCATCATCAGAATAGTTATACTGGAGTAATCCGATGAACTATGAAGCTCTTTTTCACACATGTCTAGATATACTATAATGCGACCCAATCAGTGACCTCGGCACGTGAGACGCTGTCACACAGGGAATCGAGCAGGGTCAGCCAGACTCCATCCTTCACTCCCACCCATCCTATCTCACAATCAAGATACAGGCAAAGGATTCCCCCCGTACAGCCTTCAGCAAATTGTTGGGGCCAGTGCTGTTTGCGAACACCGATTAATGCGGCTATGGCACACGAGGCAGTGGGTGGCTGAGCACCACGCCTGACCGCCTTTGTCTTTCCAGCGCCGATATTTACATATCGCACCAGGTACTCATTTGAGGCCCACGACCGGACCACGTAATCGCCACTCGCATTTGTCGTTAAGCTGGAATCGAACTTGGGTTGCAGGATTTCGTCATAGCTCAAAGCGCTAACCACTACACAAGCGCCCCCCACCCTATCTCAGACAAACATCACACACGAACCCCCGTCCCTATAGCCTTCACAGACTGTAGGGGCAAGTGCTGTTAGCGAGCACCTATGAAGGCCGGCACGGCACACGAGGGGGTGGGTGGCCAGCACCAGGCCCGGCCGCCTTTATCTCCCTTGCACCAGGTACTCATTTGAGGCTGAGTCGACCTAGGGGAGGCCCTGGACCGGTTTAGATAATCGTCACTGGTGTTGGCCGTGAGCGGGAATCGAACCCGGGTCGTTGGGTTCATAGCGCAGCGCGCTAACCGCTACACTATCGCTCCCCCGTCCCGTATAGCCTTCACAGACTTTTGGGAGAAGTGCTGTTAGCGACGCATATACAGGACACACATACACACACATCCTGCCCTGGAGTACGCACGTGCGTATGTTCATGCATTGCTCGAATTCGGTGCTGTCCTGACAGATGCTTCTAATCACGATTACGATTTGAGGCTATCGGAGTCTACGGCCGCCACGATACAAGAGACATTCCATTCAGAACACCCTCGCGGGGGCCAGCGAAATGTGACCCCGTGTTAGAGAACGGCCTCTGGAAGATGACATCAGTCATCGTGACTTCCGATTTCACCTTTCCTCGTGCCCAAGCGCGGTGGTGTTCGCGCGCCCCTGGTCAATGCATCCCTCAATAAGACTGCTTCATATATATAAATACACGTGATAGCAACGTTTCGGGCAACGGCCCTTGTTCATAGAACATACATTTGAGAGCGGCCAGAGAGATAGACGAACACCGAGGGTGTCAGTGACGTGCTAATAAAATTTTCGTAATTCGTTTACAGAGCTGGAATTGCGTGACAAACCGAAATGCAACGCGACTTGCTCGTCTGTGTTCAGTTACTGGTGAGACCATCAATCAACTCATCAGCGCTGCACTGGAAAAATCTGCTTGAATCGCGAGCGGCTAAAGCCTTTACGTGAGCGACACCGTTTCAGGTACTCTGACCCATTGCACCGTACCAACCCAGCAGGGAGCACTGAGCGTGAAACGCAAGTGGCTATTATTCATGTATTTGTTGACAAATATGTGCATGTATCGATGGGGTTTTGTCTCTCTCTCTCTCCCCCGGCTAATGCTTACAGATGTGGAGGAGTATTGTGAGTTACCAATGCAGGGGCGAGCAGAGGGAGGTGCGAGCGGGTTGCCAATCAAGAAAGACGTAACGTCACGGGTTACGGAACGGGCTTTGGAGAGCACCTTCGGGAACACGGGGGAGCCAAGCTGGGGGGGGGAGGGAAGAGCCGTCCAAAGGGTGACGGAGGCGTGGTCGTCGTAGGGAGCCAGGCTAAGGATTGGCTCGTGGCGGAGCGGTGTTGGCTGAATCCTCGCTCCGGGCAGACGAGTGAGAGTGCCCAAAGGGTAGCCGAGGGTAGGGTCCCAAATAGTATTCGGTCTCTGGGGTAAAGGACCAAGACAGAGTGCACCTACACTGGTGTGAGCGTAGGATGTTGAGTGTAACAGTGTTTCATTAAAGAGCAATAGCCCTTATATAATTCCTCGTCTCCACGTGGTTTCACTGCACTACACACAAACAAGGATCTCTGGCTTGAAGTTTAATTGACCGACATACAGGAGGCCCCTGGACAGGCTTAGGTACCGCTTGCCACTGGTATTGTCCACGGCCAGGAATGGAACACAGGATATATTGTATCGTGGTGCATTGGGTGAACTACTGCAACTCTGTTCCCCTAACACTTTACACAGACAAATAGCCCCATGTAACCATGACAGACTGTTGGTGGCAAGTGGTTTTAGCGAGCACGGTTTAAAGCCGGAATGGCACCAATATACTTTTTGAGTCGAACTAGGGGAGATCTGGGACCGGCTCAGATAATCGTCCCAGACGTTTGCTATAAACGGGAATCGAACTCAGGTTGCTGGGTATGGAGTGCAATGCAATGCTAACCACTGCAATTCCGCTCCCCAAACTATACACGAACACACTCGCATACACATGTAGTGTACTAATTCAGAGACACAAGTAGGAGGCATTCTCTCTTGTTTATTCCGGCCTTCACAGCCATAGGGGATAACTACATACCGGGTCGGGACAGCCAACATGCTGCCAGACCCACAGCTCGAAGAGGCGAAGACCACGACGACAGCAGCACGACAAGTTCCACTCCAGATGGCAGCAGCCCCGACTGTGAGCCTGAGCTCGCCTTTTATCCTCCCCAGCGTGGCCAGGCTCCGCCCTCGGCGACGCCCCCTTCTGGATCCCCCAGAAAGCACCGGGCTTCGCCCACGGGTCCAACTGGTAGAACGGGCTGCTACCCCCAATCCCATTGTCTATCAGTCCCCAGCGCAACGCGCTCCAGTGACTCATTTTACGTCACTACACATACAAGACAAAGACACAGAGCCCCCGTATAGCCTGAACAGACTGTTGGGGCAAGTGCTGTGAGCGAGCACCTATGAATGCCGACACGGCACACAAGGGGTTTGTGGCCAACAGCACGCCCGGCCGCCTTTGTCTCCCCTGTGGCGATCTTTATACACCGCAACGGATGCTCATTTGAGGCTGAGTCGACCTAGGGGAGACCCAGGACCGGTTCAGATAATTGCCACTGGTGTCGGCCGTGAGCGGGAATCGAAGTCTGGTCGCCGGGTTCCCATACATAAAAAAACAGAAGACAAAGATCCCCCGTGTAGCCTGTAACAGACTGTTGGGGCAAGTGCTGTTAGCGAGCACCTATGAAGCCCGGCACGGCACACGAGGGGGTGGGTGGCCAGCACCACGCCCGGCCGCCTTTTTTTCCCTATTGGCGATGTTTACACACCGCACCAGGTACTAATTTGAGGCTGAATCGACCTAGGGGAGGCCCAGGACCGGTTCAGATAATTAGAATTCGTCACTGGTGTTGGCCATGATCGGGAATCGAACCGGGCCGCCGGGTTCGTAGCGCAGCACGCTAACCACTATACTCCAGCTCGCCACATACACCCATACTCAAACAACTCCCGGGCACAACCAATTAAAAACGATCACGCACGTACGCGAACATTCTCAGACACACACATTCAGTGACTCACAGGCACACCCACTCAACTCACACGCACACACGCTCATCAACTCACGCACACACTCACTCGCCTAAATACAGTACTCAATATCTCACACTCAATGCCATGGAGACCAATTAAAGTTCAAGTTAAAAGTTTATTTTATTTTCATCAGGTAAGAAATCAAGCGACCAAGATGAGTCTCATTTTACAAACGTAATCTGGGACATTTGTCTTCAAATTGGGAGCGATGATTGCTGTTGTATAGTCACAATTAAAGATTAAGATCCCCCGTATAGGCATAAGGGGCCGTCCATAAATGACGTCACGTACCTATGGGGGGGGTGGGGGGGGGGTCGGACATTTGTGACGATGTGTGACGAGGGGGGGGGGGAATTAAAAAAAATGTGACGTCACGTAAAAATGCGCAACTTTAAATAAATATAGACAACACGTTCTACTTAAATATACTTTTGAATAAATGTTTTCTCCTACAACATCAGAGTGCAGCGCCACCTTAAATACGCACTACAATGACAATAGAGCTTTGTGACGTCATATTTGAGGGGGGGGGGTCTGACTTTTTGTGACGCCGTGTGACGATGGGTGTGGGGGGGGGTAAAAAATCGTCCAAAATCGTGTGACGTCATTTATGGACGGCCCCTAACAGATCTTGTATTTGTCTTCCAAATGTTCATGGTTACACATACACACAGCACCAGGTACTAATTGGAGGCTGAGTCGACCTAGGGCAGGCTCAGAACTGGTTCAGATAAATCGTCAAAAACACAGAGATCCCCCGTATTTCCTTAACAGACTGCTTAGGAAAGTGCTGTTAGCGAGCACCTATGAAGGTCGGTGGCCAGCACCACGCCCGGCCACGTTTGCCTCCCAATTGACGATGTTTACCACATCGCATCGTTTGAGGCCGAGTCGACAGCCCAGTGGTGCTAACCACTGCGCCACCGCTCGCGCACGCGCACGCACGCACACGGGGCAGCGTTGAAGAAGCTCGCGAGGGAGCACGCGGAGAGCGAGGTGCCTCGCTGTCGCCGGCGAAAAGGGCACGTCGTCACCTTCTGCCATTTCAACACTCGCCCGTCTGTTAGGAAGCGGACACGCGATGCGCCTCCTATCACCGGGCATTAAAGAGCCCCTCGCACGCTCCCCAGAGATGCGGCGGTGGTGGTGGGTGTGGTGGGGGGGGGGTGCAGGAGCGAGGTCGTGGGGAGGATGGGGGGTGGTGGGTGGGGGAGTGGGTGGGTGGATAATCGGTAGGCGGTGGTGGCGGGCGTCCTCTTTGAGCGAGACGCTGTGTTCCGTGCCGGTTGTGAAAGCCATTCTTCACCGAGTGCATTGTCGCGGCGGAGAAGTCTCGGAGCGAAGTTCAATGTTGTCGCGTTCCATGTCCGCCACCGTTATCGCCATCACGCATCAGCGCGCCGGCAGCGATCTGTCCTGCCGACTGGATACGCGCGCAAAACGCACGCATCGAACATGCGGATGCTTTTGCAGTGCTGTTTGCGAGCAACGATGAAGGGGCGAGGGCCGAAACGTCGCGCGACGAGGTGGTGGCGTTTGTCGAACGTCACTTCGGAAGCGCAATGCGCCAACTGCTACGCAGTTACCGCTCTCCGCAAATACAACGACAAAGGTCCCCCGTATAGCCTGAACAGACTGTTGGGGCATGTGCTGTGAACGAGTGCCTATGAAGGCCAGAGCGGTACACGAGGGGGTGGGTGACCAGCACCACGCCCGGCCGCCTTTGTCTCCCCAGTGGCGGTGTTTACACACCAGGTACTCATTTGAGGCTGAGTCGACCTAGGGGATCGGTTCAAAAAAATCGTCACTGGTGTTGGCCGTGAGCGGGAATCGAACCCGGGTCGCCAGGTTTCTAGCACAGCGCGCTAACCACGACACTACCGCTCCCCACAAACACACGCGCACACAACAACCAGGCAAATCACTCGCATTTATTGTTTCATTCGTGTCATTGTGACAACTCATAGAACCGTGAATTTAAAAAAATGCGTTTAGAGTATTTGTCTGCTATACATTTCCACACGATAAGCGACTTCATTGAGCTATCATTTGTGTCCAGGTCGCTTCTGAAAAATAGCTATATACAGTAGCTCAGTGGGCCTTACCTGGTTAAAATTCAACTCGTTTTTTTTATAGTTTAAATTACAAAAATACGCGTGCATAGAATTGTGTTTCCCAGTGATTATTCACGGCGTACTCAAATCATATCGACATTACATGCGTAATGTCGATATGATTTGACATGCGTAATGTGGCTTTTTTATGATAAAAGAACAACCAAGACGCGTCAGCTTCTTTGGTTCTTTCGGTAAAGTCACGTAGAATGAGAATAAAATAATAAATTAATAGAATAAAATAACACAACGACAGAGCTTGAAGCTCTGTCGTCCCGACAGGTCTGTTCCTTTCACCTGAAGAAGGCCACTTGTGTTGTGGCCGAAACGTCGCGAGAATTTTATTGTCTTATTTTATTAATTTATTATTTTATTCTCACTCTACGTGACTTTACCGAAAGAACCAAAGAAGATGAATCCTTGCAGTAACGAAAGCTTTAAATCGAAATTTAAGACGCGTCGGGTATACTTCATCGGCAATAAAAAGTGGAATCGATTCTTGAATCGTCATTCGGAATACTGGGAAGCAAGGGGCGCGTGGGGGCAGGATCGGAGGCGAATAACTTTCTATCCAAAAAACGTGGACGGAAGACTCAAGACTTCAGCACCACTGACCGTGATAGATTTATTCACTTCTAGACGATGCAGACCGGCATTCAATGCAGATTGGAAGGTCAGGCAGTGTGCTTACAGAGTGTCCCTCGGTGCTTCGGCAGTCTGCGTGAGTTTAAAATTGCCCTCTTGTCCTTGAGTAACCTGAACTTTGTAGATTATTTTCTTGAACATTTTTAGAGCCTGCTGACATATGTATATGTATCTAGCTATATATATGGTGACAGGTTAATTATAACATACGACGGTGCATGCTGCTACGCATATCCGCCCATTCGCTAATTTTTCATCGCAAGGCTTTATTGTTATTTTTAAGACGATCAATGAATCACGTCAGAAGTTAAAAGTCAAAGTGATTTCCTGCTCAAATGAGCGATGAGGCGGAGCTCCGTCTCCTGTTTACAGCCCTGCCTGATACACCAATCGAAATTCCACATTTATATGGCGGGGGAGTGTATATCCATAGGACGACCACTGTCAACATCCCCACGAGGTGATACTCATTGTATCTACCCCGGTCGGATGATTAATGTATGCATCATCTATTAATGTATGCATCATCTGTTTATGCATGTGTAGTGGGAACAAACTAGAGGGAGACTTCTCTCTTGGAGGCAACACGTTTATTTTCCAATAGCGATACGGCCCCTTCCACCCGCTACACGAGGGAGGTATATCCTCCTCACTGGCGTGCCCTAGACATTCGGGAGTAATGTCTATAGGGTCCTCCACTATCAGGGTCTAGGAGGCTATCTTACCCGACCCAACCAAGGTCCTCGGGTCCGGCTCTGGCTCCTAGGTCTTCAGGGCAGTCTTCAGGGCAGCCTCTTCATCTTCGAGTGGACGACAACTGCCGGTCCCATTCAGGGGTCCGGCTTTGAAACCGGTTCCCGGCTCACTCCATCACTAGCCACTCCTCCCTTCTGGAACCGTCTAGAGGGGCCTGGAGTGGAACGTTGTCAATCGCACACAGCGCTCAATGATGCCGCTACATCACCCCCCGCCCCTCGTAGCACACAGCCGTCCCGGCTGTCAACAACTCCCATCGAAAGAGGTAAGAAAAAGAAACGAGCAAGGTACATGTGCCTCACGAACAAGAACAACAACATCAACAAACGCAACAAAAAGTAAGTGACCCAACATAAATACCCCAGCCCACCTGTACAAATTTACACTATATATATACCAACACTAAGCAAGCAACGCGCGAAGCCCATGACCCCGCCTCACCCCCCCCCCCACCCCGTATTGTGTACCATAACGAACAATTTAATAAAGGCAAAAAGGAAATGGCCAACAGTGTGCGGTACTCAATGAGCGGTGTGCGGGGAGTGTATGTGGTTGGGGGAGGGGGGGTCAAGATAATCGAGGAGCTTTGGTCCGAGTCTTTGTCACCGGACTCCCGGTGGAGGCGGCCTCCCCCGACCCGGTAGAGCCGGGGGGGGGGGCGGGGGGGGTAGGCAAGTGTGGTGGGGCAGCATGTTCCGCACACGGAGCGTCCGGAAGAGAAGAGGAGCTCCCTGCGACCGGAGCCGGGGGCGCTAGGAGCGTCGTCAGTTGTGCGGCATCTGGGGGAGAAGGGGGGGAGAAGATTTTCATTAGCAGGCACACAACCCAGCTCGCCGGGCACACTCAGCCCTGGAATTGTGGAGGTGAGACAGGGTCACGTGGGGCAACGAATGGCTTCAGGCGTGATGGGTGCACGAACCAGCAACGGTGACCCTAGCGAATCTGAATGCATTGCGGATGGACAACGCGGATCACAACGACTGGCCCTCTCCAGGGCTTGAACAATTTGGGTGATGTCCCTACCGGAACCTGCGGGCAGTGGAGCCATGCCTTGTGTCCGACCCTCCACATATGTTGCGAAGTACGCAGGCCCTGCAGATGTTCATTGGCCAATTGGTGCGAATCAGAGTTCACCCTCGAAGCTTTAGGTGGCGTTATGCGCAGCTGAACGTCGATAGGGGGGTCGTGATCCTTGCCATACATGAGGAAGAAGGGCGAATAGCCGGTGGACGCGTGAGGGGCCATACGGTATGCAGCTAAGACGCCGGAATGCGTAAGTCTCAGCCCTGCTGAGATTAGCTGACCTATTGGCTGAGCATAGCTGTGAGCATCCGGTTCAGATGCTCAACCATACTATCCGTTTGGGGGTGGTACGGTAATGTCCGAACTTTCTGAGTTGCCCAGCAGGATGCACACTTCCCTTAGCTATTTTGATGAATTGTTTTTCCCTTGATCCGTCAGCAATCGCTCGGGGGCCCCCTTATCCATGACGTAACCATTAAGGAAGACTTCCGTGATGGCGGCCGCCGATTGGTTGGGGAGAGGCCAGGCCACGGGCCATCGTGTTAAATATTCAACCCCAACCAGTAAAAATGTATTACCCCGCGGAGTGGCAGGAAAGGGGTCCAAGATGTCTAAAGCGATGAGCTCATTGATGCGGGAAACCTGGATTGACTGCAGGGGCGGACAGCAGGGTTTTGCCGGACGATTTCGCCGTGCGCACTGCACACAACCCTTCAGCAGGTTAGCCATATCTGTGGCCATGCCTGGCCAGAAAAATTCCCGATGGATCGTGTCTAGGGTTTTATGCACACTCAAGTGCATAAGCCGTTCGTGAACCGCCCACACAACGCTCCCCCGCAGGGCTGTGGGCACAACGATGACATGTCAGCGAGCATCCTCAAGCATCCTCGGCCATCTACCCCGTCTGCATGCACGACACGGCAGCGCATCCTGACCAAGGAAGCATCCTCCATCTGGAGACGTCCCCATTCAGCCAGGTCAAGATTGAGCACGGCGTCACGTGCTACAGGATCGTGAGTCACCTCCGGGTTGACCACCTCAGCTGAAGCGGCAAGGGGCGGGGCTGAATTGCATGAAGGCTGCTTACAGCGGCCAGAGCCTGAAAGGCAAGCGCACTTGGCGCGAAGCGGCAAGTGCGACAGGGCGTCAGCAATTGAGTGCTGGGTGCCCTTCCTGTACAAAATAGTGAAGGAGAAATCCTGAAGGACCTCTCGCCATCTTTACAGCTGGCCGGACGGCTGGTCGACCCGCAGCGCATATTGCAGCGCAAGCGTGGTCAGATCACACCGTAAAATGCCTACCGTGCAGATACGGGCGGTATAGGCGTACGGAAAACACGATCGCCAGGAGTTCGCGGCGCGTAACGCAATGGAGTTGTTCGGTCGGGGAGAGAACCCTGCTACCGTACGCGATCACACAATCAACTCCATTGAGGATTTGCAACAGGACCACGCCAATACTGGTGTTACTTGCGTCTGTGTCGAGGATAAACGGCACAGAGGAATTGGGGTATCGGAGGGGAGGGGCGTTAACCAAAGCCTTCCGGAGCGCCCAAAACGAGGCCTCCTCCTTCCCCCAATTAATGTTTTGACCTTTGGCCGTCAACACGTGGAGTGGTTTTGCGATGGTGGCAAACCCGGCAACAAAGTGGCGGTAATATGATGCGAAGCCGATGAAGCTTCGCACTTCTCCAACCGACGTAGGGGTAGGCCACGTCCTGACGCGCTTAGTTTTCTTGGGGTCTGTTGCAATGCCGGACACGCTGACGATAGGCAATTGCCAAAACCCGGACAGGAGGTCAAGTGTGGAAAAGTACCGAGTGCCGGCCAGGGCATCTAAAGAATCGTCCATCCGTGGTAGCGGGTACGCATCTGCGACTGTAATTTTGTTGAGTTTATGGAAATCGAAACAGAAGCGGAAGCTTCCATTGTGCTTTTTAACAAGTACAATAGGTGCACCCCATGGGCTAGTGGATGGTGAAATAATGTCGGCAGCCAACATTTCATCAACGGCCAGCTGAACATGTTCCTTCTCTGCAGAACTGAGCCTGTAATCATTTCTGCGGATGGGAGCGGCGTCCCCTGTGTCAATATGATGGCTTTGCAAGGTGGTGCGGCCAATATCGAATTTGCCCGTCCTGAAGACATCCAAAAACTTGGGGCTCGACAACTCAGCCGATTCCGAGCATAGGGAGTCAATCCAGCGGACATCAGGTCCGGACATGACCCAGCCTCAATGCTACCCATGACGCACGCATCACGAAGTGCGGGTGATGCATGGGCAAGGACCGTGCCCTGCGACACGACAAATGTTGTCAACCCGGCATTCAGGACCTGGATGAACGGTTCCCTGTCAGCGGACACTAGGGTCTGCACACCCACGAGCTCCAACCCCCCTACAGCCGTGTTGGAAGGGCCCAACAGGATCCCTCTGGCCGTAGTAGCCAGGTCAAGTGGCTTACACAGGTGCAGGGGGACCAGTCTTTGCGCGCCATGGCATTTGCCACGCACAAACGGGTGGAAGACGGCAGGAATGCCAATCGGCGACCTGACGGCAACTCAACAAACATGGCCGATGATCTCCAATTTGGCCGATGATCTCCAATTTTGCCGATGATCTCCAATTTGGCCGATGATCTCCAACGAACCCCCGTTGGCGGCAAAACACGGAACCTCGAAGGGGCGCAGAGAGCGACATTTATCTGGCAAAATGCTGAAAATAAGCTCCGAAATAATGGTAGCGGACGCACCCGTGTCGACGAGTATTCAGAACTCAATGCCTTCTATGGAGCCCATAACAACGGACAACCCCGCGGTCGCGGTGACCACCCTGTGGGCCAACTCCGACCACTGACCCGGTCGGAGTGGCTAGTCCTCCCGGACACATTCCGTCGCCCTGCGAACCAACGTACGACCCGACCCTGAACCGGCGCGGTGAGATGTGTGAGGTGTAACCACGGGCCGAGTGTGTGAGGTGCCGCGACTCGCCTCAGGTTGACGTGAAGAGGATGGAGGTCGGTCGGACGAGGGTGGAGGACCAGGAAAAGCGGCGTCGAGGTGCCCAACAGCCTGAAGCGACGTGGTCCTGCAGGCCACAGTTGAAGCAGGACATGAGGCCCTGCTCCCAGTTGAAGCAGGACATGAGGCCCCGCTCCCGGCGCGGCGACGTCCTCTTCCAAGTGCGATCACCGTCCCAACGTGGCCGGTCGTCCCTCCTCCATCCCCTGTCAGGGGCAGACGCGAAGACTTGAGCAGGAGCTGGATCTTCAGGAGCACTGCGCACCTCACCGGCTGCAGAACACACCGTCAGCCCCGTCTCTCGCTTGAGGAGCAGGTGGGCTTGGACGCTCCGTGCAGCTTGCAGGGAGCACAGGTCTGAATAGTCGATCGCGTGGACGACCACGCCAAGCTCCCGAGCCAGCGCCAGCAGCTTCTCCATCACCAGCGTGTCGATGCCCACATCATCCATCCTCGGGTAAGCGGCCTTTGCCAACACCAGCAGCGCGCTGCGGAAGGCGACGGGTGTCTCAGAGTCCACGCGCATCCGCTCGGCGAAGCGATGGCGAGTGCTTGACGGTGATCCATAAATAGCGGCCATCTGCTGCATCGCCTGCTGTAAGGTGGCGCGATCAGCCGGCGGGATGGAGATGAGGGCTGCCTGAGCATTGTCGTCGAGGGGCGTGGGGAGCGTTCAGAGCGCCTCTTCCTCGGACTACCCCGCCATCGCAGCGTTGGTGAGGAAGCGCCTCTGGAAGGCAGCCCAGTGACCCTCGGCGGTGGAAAATTATTTCAGGGCGGGCAGGCGTTGCTGTAGCGATGGGACACGTACAGCCGGGCGGTGCTTCTCCCCACACGTGGCGGGAAATGCACCGCTCTCCCCTGGCAAGATTGCGGCTCCTTTTTCCGATCGCGGAGATGATGACGTGGCGGTTCCCGATTGGCGGGAAGTTTCGGCGGGTGATTTGAAAATTTCGGCGGGAGTCCTGGGAGCGTTGGTGGGAGCTGCAGCCCCACACGGTTCTACTTGCCTGTCCATCGCCGCTGGCTCCCCGCGATGTATTTTGTTAAGGGACGCCGCAGCATGCAGGCGCTTGGCGAGGTGAGAGTGCGCCGCCCGGAGCGCCCTCCCCGATGGCGGTGAGCCGCCGAGCGACCGGACGGCGTGATGCACGGCCAGTGGCGCTTCTCCCCCTTCCTCCGGGGTCCCCAGTCCCGGGGCTGTTGCATCGTTGTCGGCGTCTTCTGAAGCCCAGGTACGTACAGCTTTGCTTCTTGTCTCCATAGTTCCAACTGGATAACCAATAGCTATCTTGGCCACTTCAGGCACCAAATGTAGTGGGGACAAACTAGAGGGAGACTTCTCTATTGGAGGCAACACGTTTATTTTCCAATAGCGATGCAGAACACTGAGGGGTACGGCCCCTTCCACCCGCTACACTCGGGAGGTATATCCTTCTCACTGGCGTGCCCTATACATTCGGGAGTAATGTCTATAGGGTCCTCCACTATCAGGGTCTAGGAGGCTATCTTACCTGACCCAGCCAAGGTCCTCGGGTCCGGCTCTGGCTCCTAGGTCTTCAGGGCAGTCTTCAGGGCAGCCTCTTCATCTTCGAGTGGACGACAACTGCCGGTCCCATTCAGGGGTCCAGCTTTGAAACCGGTTCCCGGTTCACTCCGCCACGAGCCACTCCTCCCTTCTGGAACCGTCTAGAGGGGCCTGGAGTGGAACGTTATCCCCCAGCCCCCCTCTAGGGGGTCTGGGGTCTGTACCTCTGGTCCCGAGCTACCCTCACTCATCTCCATCAGCCTCCCTTCTGCCCCCAGTTGACTCGAGGCCATTATTACAGTCTGTAAGTAGTGGCAATCGCACACAGCGCTCAACGATGCCGCTACACGTCACATGCAAAGGATTGGTCAAATAACAAATTAAATATTTTCATTCATAAATGGTATTTAGTTCACATCGCGTAAGAACAAATGTGTCGTACTCCCTCCTCGACCCGACAAAGCCGAACATATACATTTGGCACGTCACAATAACTTAGTGGTGAACTGGCGGCTGTTTACATATGTACGGCGAACTTCTTTCGCATCGCACGTAGCCAACCGTGATAATAGGAGGTGTATTTGGGGCAGTCACGTGGCTCATCGGTTGCAAGTGCAGCCACAACACTGTTCCGATTAACACGGTTGACTACGTGCGTTTCGAATCTATTAGGCCACCCTGGTTAATTACTGTGACGGTTTTCCCCCCCATTAAACACGCACAGTTTGATTCACAGTGGACGTCAAAGATCCCGTGACATCATTCGAAGAAGGATAGGACATTGCATGCAGGGGTTGCGTATCGAATTTAGCCAGATTTGACAAATGTACTTGCTTGTTATTTAATTGACAAGCACATAACAATCATCACCCGTAACTACAAAACCGTACGTACGAGTCTTCAGACTCAGTCAGGCTCTCCCGAATAAACAATCGTCGTCGTCATCATCATTTGTGTTTGTCTGTGAGTGCGTAATTCGCTCTACGTGTGTCCATTCTTTTTTGTTTGTGATTGTGTTTGTGTGCAAATTGTACTGCTCCGCGGACTTATCTCCTTGACTCAAGGGAGAGATAATAGTAATGCCACTGATTGAGCCGGGAACGCCTCACTGAGTCTTGGTGGATGTCCCGCATCGTGACGTTTGTACTCACTTTCGTGACGATTAAATATCCGTGTGGGAGGAAACTGGTGTTGAAACTGGAGTGAGCCCACCACGCATGTGAGGAGACGATTCGCACGGACGAGTTCATCACCTCGCTTGCTGTATTGCCATCTCGTGTACGTTGGACTTCTTTCTCACCGTACGTAGCCAGCCGTGCTAATCGGAATTTGAGGGAGGGGGGGGACAACACACTTAACACAAAAAGCAGTTATAAAATTAATGTGGTAGCCCCGCTGGTTTGAGATTTTTCACAAATCGACGTGATCCACACATCCTTGTTTGCTCCTCGCACAAATGATTTTGCTGTAGGTTCTGCCGTGGAAGGCCGTGTGTGCAAGCATGGCGTATGTTCATTCGCATGCCAAGGAGAATCAAACCAGACTTTGTCCCTTTCATTATATTTAATAAATCGCCTATAGCCTGGCCATGAATCACCATGGTTACTCTTCCCATGAACTCCACTCATTGATTCCCCCATACCCATGAACTCGGTCTCTTCACCAGACTGGCCGTTTCGTCTCAGCCTACGATGTGTTCAACTCCCACCATCATCACTGCAGATCACAAGCACTCCTCTCTGTCTGCTTCTTACGTATGTACGTTGACCTTCTTTCACACCGTACGTAGCCAGCCTCGCTAATCGGAGGTGCGGGGGTTTCTGTACCTCGGACTGCTCAACTTTGGAATTCCCTTCCATTGTCTGTGTGTTTTCCTTGACGTGCCCGGTGCCTTCGGTGGGACTGTGCGCACTCGCGCGTTTTTCCAGCGCCAGCCACAATGAAACTCGAACGTTTCTAGACGCGCTGCACTGACGTCACGTTCAGCTATCCTCGTGCCCATTGACACGTGCGCGCGCCTGGCGCCCGTACTCCAGGGCTTGTGGTGCTGGCCGTGTGCTCGTTATAAATCACCATGGGACATGATCATTCCACTGCTGGTGTCTCCGCCGCTGCGGCGTGGCAGTTGTAGCGGGCGGCGCGCTGCGCTAAGAACCCGGCGATATCGGCCAACAACAGTGATGATTATCTAAACCGATCCTGGGCGTCCCCTAGGTCGACTCAGCCATAAATTAGGACCAAATACTGTGTGTGGACATCGCCAATAGGGAGAGAAATGCGGCCGGGCGTAGTGCTTGCCATCTACCCCCTCGTATGCCGTGTCAGCCTTCATAGGCTCCCACTAACAGCACTTTCCCCAAATGGTATGTTAAGGACATATGAGGGAGCTTTGTCTTTGCTCTGTATAAATCAGCATGGGACATGATCAATCCACTGCTGACTCCATCGACTCACGATGCTGCGATGTAACGATCCACCTAGCACCTGCACACGTGCTCCATCTTCACGCTCGGCGTCCCATCGGACACGTGCACTATATACGGCAGTGTGTGTGTTTCTACAGACCAATCATCTGGTTACAGTGTATAGAATGCAGTGTATTGAGAGGTCACATTAGGCCAGGTGGTTTACTTCCGCTCAAATGGAGAGGTTACATTAGGCAAGGTGGTTTACTTCCGCTCAAATGGAGAGGTTACATTAGGCCAGGTGGTTTACTTCCACTCAAATGGAGAGGTTACATTAGGCAAGGTGGTTTACTTCCGCTCAAATAGAGAGGTTACATTAGGCAAAGTGGTTTACTTCCGCTCAAATAGAGAGGTTACATTAGGCCAGGTGGTTTACTTCCGCTCAAATGGAGAGGTTACAATAGGCAAGGTGGTTTACTTCCGCTCAAATGGAGAGGTCACATTAGGCAAGGTGGTTTACTTCCACTCAAATGGAGAGGTCACATTAGGCAAAGTGGTTTACTTCCGCTCAAATAGAGAGGTTACATTAGGCAAGGTGGTTTACTTCCGCTCAAATGGAGAGGTTACATTAGGCAAGGTGGTTTACTTCCGCTCAAATGGAGAGGTTACAATAGGCAAGGTGGTTTACTTCCGCTCAAATGGAGAGGTTACATTAGGCAAGGTGGTTTACTTCCGCTCAAATGGAGAGGTTACATTAGGCAAAGTGGTTTACTTCCGCTCAAATAGAGAGGTTACATTAGGCAAGGTGGTTTACTTCCGCTCAAATGGAGAGGTTACATTAGGCAAGGTGGTTTACTTTCACTCAAATGGAGAGGTTACATTAGGCAAGGTGGTTTACTTCCGCTCAAATGGAGAGGTTACATTAGGCAAGGTGGTTTACTTTCACTCAAATGGAGAGGTTACAATAGGCAAGGTGGTTTACTTCCGCTCAAATGGAGAGGTTACATTAGGCAAAGTGGTTTACTTCCGCTCAAATGGAGAGGTTACATTAGGCAAGGTGGTTTACTTCTGCTCAAATGGAGAGGTTACATTAGGCAAGGTGGTTTACTTCCGCTCAAATAGAGAGGTTACATTAGGCCAGGTGGTTTACTTCCGCTCAAATAGAGAGGTTACATTAGGCCAGGTGGTTTACTTCCGCTCAAATGGAGAGGTTACAATAGGCAAGGTGGTTTACTTCCGCTCAAATGGAGAGGTCACATTAGGCAAGGTGGTTTACTTCCGCTCAAATGGAGAGGTTACATTAGGCAAAGTGGTTTACTTCCGCTCAAATGGAGAGGTTACATTAGGCAAGGTGGTTTACTTCCGCTCAAATGGAGAGGTTACATTAGGCAAGGTGGTTTACTTCCGCTCAAATGTAGAGGTTATGTTAGGCAAAGTGGTTTACTTCCGCTCAAATAGAGAGGTTACATTAGGCAAGGTGGTTTACTTCCACTCAAATGGAGAGGTCACATTAGGCAAGGTGGCTTACTTCCGCTCAAATGAGCATTTAGATGGTGACCATCTCCCATTTACAGCCCTGAGTTAATCTAGGAAATACCACATTCCCATGGCGGTTGGCGAGTATATCCACAGGACAACCATTGTAGACTCCCCCACAACGTGGTAACAATTGTATCAATCCCGGAGGGATGATGGGCTGAGTCAAACAGGATTTTAAAACTCGTAATATTATGTTTTCGTGCCGCTCACTCTACCGCCAAGATACCTCGCCAGATGGATTGGTAATGTGCACACTAGACAGACAGATCTCTTTATCTTGAATTATTACCAATCAAGCGGTGGTGCCATGCCTACTGGGCAGTTGGAGGCAACGACAATGGAGGGTAGAGGAGCGGACCGCCGGGCGGCGAAAGCGCAGCGAGTTCATACAGAAGGGACTATTTATTGATCGTGCATGTGCCAGTCATCTCAGTCAGTAAACCCATGGCACGTGGGTCTGTCCCGTGACCTCCTGCCATCAAGCGATCCTTCGACACTTTCACGTGGCCTCAGAGTGCACCAAGTCGTGGTGACGTCACCATCACTTAGTGGCGAATGACGGCTGCTGTTGTGCCTTGGCGCGCGCACGCGCGCGCGTGTGCGTTTGGATGCGTGCGGGGCGTGCGCGTTGCCTTGTTGGCGCGTGCGTACGTGCGTACGTGCGTGTGCCTGAGCGTGTGCTGGTTTCCTGCGTGCGTGACTCTTTATACTTAAGCGCGTGCGTGCGCGTGCATATTAAGACGTGCTCTAATGCCTTAGTGCGTTCCCGCGTGCAACTTGTATTCATGAATCCGTGCGTGTGTCCATTCCTGCGTGTCCACGCGTGAGTTTTTACGCGAGCAACGTGCGTCCATCCCTACGTGGCGTGGCGTGGCGTGCGTGCATTCGCGGTAATCGGAGTGATCTTGACGGCTACTCTCATGAGTAGCCCTGGCTGTCAGGGGGCGGGGGCGCTCTGGCTGAGCGGCTGTGTGATGTCCGCGCCTGCGGGCGCGCCCGCCGCCAGGGCTGTCACTCACGCAGCGCCGGGGCTCCACGGAGTCTGCCCGCAGATTTCGCGCGCGCATTTCGGTCGTGAGCGAGCGCGACTAAAAAGGAAGACTCCGCGTTGCACGCCTCCTTCGAGTCCCCAGTCAATGCGCGTACGCGCGCGTGTGTTACTGTGGGGGAGCGGTGCTGTCGTGGTTAGCGCGTTGTGCTACGAAGCCCGCCCACCCGAGTTCGATTCTCACTGCCGGCCACCAACACCGGTGACGATTATCTCAACCGGTCCGGGGCCTCCCCCTAAGTCGACTCGGCCTCAAATAAATACCCGGTGCAGTGTTGAAACAACCGCCCCGCTGGAGAGACAAGGTGGACAGGCGTGGTTGCTGGCCACCCCACTCCCTTTCGTGCGCCGTGCCGGCCTTCGTAGGCGCTCGCTAACAGCACTTTGCCCAATAGTCTGTTACAGGCTACACGGGACATCTTTGTCTTTTGTGTGTGACTGTGTGTGTGGGGGGGGGGGAGGGTGTTGGCGCGGCGGTGGTGAACGCGCTGCGCTGGACCCGGCGATCCGACTTCCGATTCCTGATCAGGGCGAACATCGGTGAACAAATATTTTGAGCGGCGTCTTGGACCCCCCTCTTGGCCAGGGGTCGGCAACCGGTGCCTCCGGATGCGCACGCGGCTCGTTGAGGACTGCTTCGTGACTTTGCTCACAAGCATTGCGGCTCGTGAAATATATAAATGTATATATTTTTTAGAATTTCCGAAAACAAATATTTTGGTTACCGACCCCAGGTCCTAGATCGTTAGATGTGTTCCTGGTGGAGGTCTTAAACATCGGTATTGGGGAGAGCGTTTTCCCCCACCAGCCCGCGTTGATTACACAGGGGAACTTTATCTTTGTGGGTGTGCGCGCGCGTGTAGTGTGCGTACGTGTCACGTCGACCACTCGCGCGCCTCGCCTTGCTCTTAATAGGCGCTCGCTGACAGGGCTTGCCCCGAAAAAGTCTGTTCAGCCGATACGTTGATGCTTTTGCTGTTGTTACGTGCATTGTGGGGAGCGGTGGGCACGGTGGTTAGCGCAATTAGCCGAGTTCGTTTCAAGGCCACGGGTAACGTCAGCGGGGCGAGTTTAATACCCGTGGCATGAATCGGGATGTGAGAAGTTACATCCCTACCTGCAGCGGCCTGTAGACATTGGAGAGACCAACGCGGTCGCGCATGGCCCTCTGACGTATACGAGAGTGTTATATTGTATATGACTGCATGCGCGTGTGTGTGCATGGCTGTACACGCGTGTAGGGGCGTATGCGGTTAGAGTGGGGATCGAGCGGTCGTGCATCGCTTTTGCGCGCCGCGCTCCGACACCCGGCCACGCGAGTTCGATTCCCGCTCGCGGACACCAAAGCCAGTGACGAACATCGCCCAGGTCGACGCAGCCTCGAATGGCTTGCCACTCTGGGGAGACAAAGGCGCGTGGATCTGCTGAGTAGGTGTGCTCCGTGACGTGACATTACTGTAGCCTGTAGGCGACAACTGTTGCGTGCTGTGTATGCGAATGGTGGAGGATATGTATTCGCTTGAAACTCGAGTCCATCAGCAATGCGCACTCGATGCATGAGTGTGTCTATTGTATGTGCGTCTAATATGGCTTTTTTTTGTGTGCACCCAGGCTGTTAAAATGCTACTGGGGGAACTGTGGCTGTGTTTGTATCGACTGTCGACTGTATGGTGTGGACGCCTGTGTATGTGTGTGTGAAGACTCAAATGAGTGCCTGGTGCGGTGTGTAAACATCGCCACTTGGGGAGACAAAGGCGGCCGGGCGTGGTGCTGGTCACCCCACCCCTTCGTGTACCGTGCCGGCCTGGTGCTAGCCAACAGCACTTGCCCCAGCAGTCTGTTCAGGCTATCTGGGGGATCTTTGTTGTTGTGAAGGTGCAGTATATATGTTGCTATGCAAGGTCGCGTGCGTGTGTGTTTTATATATATAGCTACACGGGGGAACGCGTGCTTGTAAGTGTGGGTGTGCCACTTCTATCGACTCAATGAGTACCGAGTGTGACTCAATGAGTTCCTAGCGTTCAAGACATAACCGTTAGGGGAGACAAAGGCGGCCGGCAAGCCACCTTGGTACGCCGTGTCACCTTTCATAGGTGCTCGCTTACGGCGCTTTGTGTGCCTGTAGGATAGCGAGTGTTGCCTGGCTGCGTGCATATTATTCAGAGTAGCACAGCGAGTCACGTTTTTTTGCGCAAACACTTGCGGCAAACAGGAGGAATGATTGCATCTGAACCTGTTCTGGGCCTCGCCTAGGTCGACTCAGACTTAATGACTAGCTGGTGCGGTGCGTGAGCATTTAGCAGGGTGTTTGTGTATGCAACTGTATAAGAGTGTGAGTGTGCGCGCGTGAGTGTTGACACGGGTCTTGTGTGCTGTGTGTATGACCGCGTAACGCCACAGATATATAACGCATTGCCGTACTAAGCCTTAAGGCATCTGTTTAATGGCTGTGATTCATGTATACAGAAACATAGTTGAAACATCCTCTGTTTGTGCAGCGCAGCTTGAGTTGACATATCTACAAAGTCTCAGTAGATGAACCCTTAAGATTTTTGCACTTGTTTAGCGACGTTCCTTCTCCGTGTGCGTATTTTAAACACGCATTAAACCACGTTGCGACAGGCTTGCTCTCAAAACCTTTGTATTGTCATCATTAATACGTACAAATACGCTGTTTCCAAATCGGCCGTGCCAATTCGACGTGACCCTACTCAAGCGGGGTGGCGCGTATTTTCTTCGCACTCGACGCTCGGGATCTCGCCACCTCGGCTCCGATTCCCGGCAGCGGTTTAACGACATCAGTCGAGAGCTGAAACCGGTTCTGAAAACACCGACTCGCACTGACCAGCGTGGTGAAGTATGGTCAAACAGGCCACATGATCCACACGACAAGGGTTGAGGCATTCGTCTAGCGGTGGCTTGACAAATTGAAAGTGTTATTATTGTCATACGCAGCGGTGAGTCCGCGTATGCACTGTGTGCAGTGAATAGGATGTTGTGAATAGGCCCTGTTCACTTCTCTACATACGGTTTTATATATATACACACACAGTGTATATAGGATGTGAAGAAAGCACGTGCTTAGTAATATTCTATATACGGAGATGTGTATATGTATAGATATAAACACGTGTATATATGGGATGTGTATTATGGTGAGACCGTGTATTGAGCTCTTGTATTTACATTATGGGCATTGTAAGTTCAATATGTATTTAGTCAGAAATTTCCCAGGGTGTATATTTGCATCCCATGTACACGGGATGTGTATTCATACAGCGTGCGTTAGAGGATACGTAGTGTCCTAATGACATAACGGGTGAACGGTGTATGTGTGTGTAGAACGCGTGCCCATCTCGTGTTCACAATGCGCGTGTGTGCTGACCCTGTGTGTAGAACGCGTGCCCGTTTCGTGTTCACAATGCGCGTGTGTGCTGACCCTGTGTGTGTACAGAACGCGTGCCCATCTCGTGTTCACAATGCGCGCGTGTGCTGCTCCTGTGTGTGTACATTGAACATGTGCCAATTTCGTGTTCACAATGCATTGTAGTGACCCCTGTGTGTAAGACCACGGTCTGACCGGCCGCTATCGAGTTTCTCGCATGCACGCAAGTGCTTCCATTTGCTCCGCAGGGGAAGGTCGCGCGCGTTTAATGTAAAAATACTGCGCGCCCATGCGTGCGTGTTATGTACGCGCGCGCGTGCGTTAAAGGTTTTGTGAGCAGCGGTTTTTTTCATTTCAGTTTCATCTGTTAGGTATGGCCCTGTGAGCCATGAGGCTCTTGACTCGGGTGCTACCGCAACAAACAAAAACGGTAGCTGGAGTGGTTAGCCCACCGAGTTACGAACCAGTGCAACATAAGTTCGATTCCCGCTCGCGGTCAACAGCAGCGACGAATATCTGAATTGGGTCTGGGTATGTAAACATCAACATTGGAGGGGGGGGGGGGGGGAGGACATGGTTCTGGCAACATAGGTGCCCTTTAACAGCGCTTTCCGCACAAGTATATGCAGGCTACACGGAGGATATTTGTCAGTGGCGACAGCCTTCGATACACAGAACCGTGATAGTCTCTTCAGCTTCGGGTCCGCACACAACACCAATGGCATGAACCTCATCCATCGTCACCACACGCAGAAGCAAAAGTGTTGCTGCGTTTGGTAGCATCACCGTTGCTGAATAACACTGGCGTCAAATGAAACGGAAAAAAATGGGATGTGTAACAGGCGACGTTTCAGGCAACGGCCCGTCCGCAGTGAAGCATGTGTTTGTCTTCTATTATATCCCTTGCCTGGTCGTGGGTTCGGTGCTCGACCCTGACGGCCTGCTGTATATATTTGGAGTTTGCGTGTTTTCTCCGTTCGTCGCGAGGATTTTTCTCCGTTTCCCTCCGGGTCCACTCCCCCCACCTCTCCACATTTAGAATCAACATCACGCGTTTAGATTATTTGACTGCTACTATACATTTCCACGCGGTAAGCCACTTCGTTGAGCTATCATTTATGATTGCCGGGTCGCTTCTTTAAAAAAAGAGCTATACAGCTCAGTGGACCCGTACCTGATAAAATAGAAATTAAATAGAACGCCGTCAATCATAAGCCGCGCGAGACCGATCCCCGTGTGAACAGAGAGGCGTCTTCGCGAACGTGAATGCAGAACTCTCACCCCGAACCTGCACGGCCGCTGATATCCATCTCGCTACCCGACTCTTGGTTCTTTCGGTAAAGTCACGTAGGTAGAAAAAAATATATTAATAAAAAAAATAAAGTGAATTAAAAATATCACGACGTTTCGTGCGCAAAGTCACGTAGATAGAAAAAAAAATATTAATAAAAAAATAAAGTGAATAAAAAATATCACGACGTTTCCATCGCAACGCACGGTGCGCTAACCGCTTCGCTACCGCTCGCGAAGCCCATCCAATATGTCCTGTGTATTTGATATGTGTAGAATACAATTCACGATAGACGATAAGTGCGTGTGTGGGCGTGTGTCTTTGAGCCCTGCAGTAGAGAAATAAAAACACCTCCCATCTCTCCCCCCCCCCCCACTCCCTACACCTTCATCCAGACATAGACCGACAACAAGGATTGTTGTCAGATAAAGATCCCCCTGATATAGACTAAATATAATGTTGGGGCAAGGGCTGTTATAACGAGCACCTCCGAAATGCCGGAACGGTCCATCAGGGAGTGGGTTGGACAGCAGCACGCCCGACCGCCTTTGGAGAAGTTTGCACACCGCACCAGGCACTCATTTGAGGCCGAGTAGACCTAGGGAAGGCCCAGGACCGGTTCAGATAATCGTCACCGATGGTGTTGGTGGACGTGATCGGGAATCGAACTCGGATCGCCGGGTTCGTTGCGCAACGCGCTAACCGCTAAAAACTCGTGCCCCATGCGGCTCCCATCTTCGGAATCACGAATCAGACCGAATCATTTGGGAAACAGAGGCCTGTGGAATATTATTCCGTGAAGCGCATTCATTGTACATCGTAGCGTAGGAAAAAGAGAGAGAGAGAGTGAGAGAGAGTCTCAGGTCAAGTCACCTGCACGCCTTGCGTGCACATGGCCACCGTACTCTGCCCCGTGCACGCACCCACTGCTGCACACGCGGCACGCATTAGTGCAGTGCGTGTGCACTGTGTATGTGTGCTATGTGCAGTGTGTGTGTGTGCAGTGTGTGTGTGTGTGCAGTGTGTGTGCACTGTGTATGTGTGCTATGTGCAGTGTGTGTGTGCAATGTGTGCGTGTGCACTGTGTATGTGTGCAGTGTGTACGTGTGCACTGTGTATGTGTGCAGTGTGTATGTGTGCACTGTGTATGTGTGCTGTGTGCAGTGTGTACGTGTGCAGTGTGCAGTGTGTGTGTGCAGTGTGTACGTGCGCAGTGTGTATGTGTGCAGTGTGTATGAGTGCAGTGTGTGTGTGCAGTGTGTACGTGTGCAGTGTGTGTGCAGTGTGTATGTGTGCAGTGTGTATGAGTGCAGTGTGTGCAGTGTGTACGTGTGCAGTGTGTGTGCAGTATGTACGTGAGCAGTGTGTGTGTGCAGTGTGTATGAGTGCAGTGTGTATGAGTGCAGTGTGTATGAGTGCAGTGTGTGTGCAGTGTGGTGCAGTGTGTGTGTGTGCAGTGTGTACGTGAGCAGTGTGTATGTGTGTACGTGTGTATGTGTGCAGTGTGTATGAGTGTAGTAAGGGGCCATACATTCAGTAGGTACGCAAAAATATGTCAAAACTTGACCCCTCTCCCCCTCCCTGTATGTACGCGAACTTTTACACCTATAGAACCGCCGATATTTAATCTACGCAGAAACGATAATGGATGCACAATATTAACGTGTTTAAGCAAACAGATAGTCCACCGCGGCTGCATTAAATAATAGAGTTGCGTACCTGTCAAAAGTTTGTCTGGTGTCCGCTCGGTTCAAACGCCGACTGAACCCAGTCGAACAGGTGACGTATTCTAGGGATTTCGCCAACAGGCGCGGTGTCAGGCTTGAAGCACAGCAGCGCGATAGCGAGCAGTCACGGGCACGGTGGCATACCAGTGGCACCTCTCCCACAGTCCCACTTCTCCCGGTAGCACTTGTTGTCTGACAGCTGAAGAAACTGAACTGTGGCTCATTTGAAGGCCAATCTAGACAAATTATTATGGAGGCTTCAACCCCACCCCCCGTTACCTATGCTACGTACATTGTCAGTAGGCCCCCCATGCGCCAGCGTACGCATTTGGGTTAACCCCCCCGCCTACCCCCTCCATGCGTACGTACTAAATGGATGGCCCCTAAGTACGCGTGCAGTACAAGGCCGTAAAATATATTGGGGGGGACACATCCCCCCCAATATTCAAATATGCTCAAAACGTCCCCCCCCCCCAATATATTGCTATAAAATAGATTTCTATTTATATGATTGTGGTTATGGTTGTAATTTATTAATCCCTAATCTCTGCCATTACATACAATGAAACAAGAAATGGTATAAAAGAAAAAAAAACAGAGCAATGTAATACAATACACTTTTAGACATTGTTAAAAATAAATAAAAAGTCCATCCTATGTGTTAGTGATTTATTTTTATATTTTAGGCAGGAAATTAGTTTTCAAATTTAGATTTTTTTTCTTGGGGGGGGGACCCACAGACCCCCTGGAAGATTTGGTCTCCCCCAATGTTTACTCCATGGCTACGGCCTTCGTGCAGGGTGTATGTGTGCAGTAAGTACCTGTGCAGTGTGTACGGGTGCAGTAAGTACCTGTGCAGTGTGCAGTAAGTACTTGTGCAGTGTGTACGTGTGCAGTAAGTACCGGTGCAGTATGTGTGCAGTAAGTACCTGTGCAGTGTGTATATGTGCAGTAAGTACCTGTGCAGTGTGTATGTGTGCAGTAAGTACCTGTGCAGTGTGTATGTGTGCAGTAAGTACCTGTGCAGTGTGTATGTGTGCAGCAAGGATGTCTCCAGTACGTGTACAGTAATTATGTGTGCAGTATGTGTGTGCAGTAAGTACGTGTGCGGTAGGTATGTGTGCAGTACGTGTGCAGTGATTGTGTGTGCAGCATGTACTGCACACGTGCTGCATTAGTGCAGTACGGGTGTTAGTATTTGCTTTATGCAAGCTCGCCCGCAAATGTCTTTAAATACACGTTGAATGCATTAATGTTTTAAATAAAGAACCATTTAATTATACTATGAAATCTAAATTTACTTCACGTCGCTATATCGTTATCTATATGTAATGTTACAATTGCTTCTGCTGTTGTCCTATGTACGTATATATATAAAATAAAAGCACCGGCTATACAGCTTATCTCAGATACACAACGGTAGTCGCTAAAGTTTCCTGCCTGCGTCCCCTAAAACCCCGTCCATGTTCAATCCACTGCTAGAGGAGAGGCTTCCCCACGGCTTCCCTGGTCGTTCGGAATACATTTCACCATACCTCGCCACGCGGGCCCGCCCTGGTGAGGCGTAACACCTCGCAAATGGAGCCGATTATCGCCTCCCGGTAATATTCGTGCTGTGTACGACACTGTGCGACAACGTTTACAGAAAGCGAAACACACAGCACGTGCGCATCGCTGTGAGACCTCGCGATCAGCATAATGCTAGAGGAGGAAAGGAGGTTGGGTGGGGGGGGGGGTGGGAGACTGGCGCGGGGCCTGGCAAGATCTCACGATTCGGTTGGCGAAACATCCCTAGATGAAATCACCACGGATGGCGAAGAACCGTCTTCTGGAGGCGAAGCATATTTCCTCACTCGCAATTGTGTTGATGTCCGGGACGCGTTACCATCTTTACCAAACGGTCGAAACTAAACCCACAACCTCCCATTGTTACAGGTGATACATTATTGCATATATTGTGTAGATGGGAAACTTACTTCTTCAGATTTTTTTTACGTTTAGTTTGTTTTGGCATTCCACCCGCACCTCAGATTATCGCGGTTTGGCTACGTACGGTGCGAAAGATATGCAACATACATACGTACGGTGATCAATTTAGAGACACCGCGCTTAGTGGTACAGAGAGTAAGCAACATGTATTAAATGTTCGTATCCTCCAAAGCAAACCTCCGTTCTCATGTATTCTTCACCTATAATGCTTCACAGCAACGAGACCAAAACAAAATAACGGATGATATTGGTTTGGAAAGACAATATGTCGAGTGAATAAAACGTAGTTTATTTATATGTGGCACCGAATTTAATTATGTAAAACATTACACATTATGTGTATAAACGTTATTTTCGGAGGAGCTGCTGTGTAGTGGTGAGCGCGCTGTACTGGCAATCCAAAGGTTGCCGTTTCAATACCATCTTCTGCTGCGACAGTAGAAATAATAAAATTACTGAAAACACAACACCGTAAAAAAAACCACTGAGGCCTTAAAGATGAAAAAAAATGACAATGATGATAAGTGGAAGTTTCGGTCAATGGCCCTTCTTTGTTGCACGTACGATCAGAAATAATAGGCGAGTTCTTCAGCAGAGACCCTTCAACCATGCAGATCGAGCGAATAATTATCAATGGCAGATTCATCCCAGCACGTGCGTAATCGCCGAGCCACGCGGTCGCGTCCTCGCTGGCTGCGTGTCGCTCTCGGTAGCCCTCCGGTGAACCTAATTAGAGGGCGATCATTAACGATACGCCACGTTGTGTTTTTTTTTTACAAAGCCACAACTGCAAGTCTGGAGATCGTCATGAAGGCATCAACGGTGGAGGTTGTCCGCACATAGGCGTTGCTCTGTGTCGGGAACCTGTCCAGCAGAGCCCATTGGCGACGTGGCAGTGTTGGAGCCTGCACGTGGACAGACTTTGACCGTACGATCCGCGATAATGAACTGGACTAGGTGCTGAAATACCCCTCCATTCCTCCTGGTCTCTGCCAAGCAGTCCAACGCCACGTTGGGTGTTGTGATTATGGGAACCGTGCGGTAACCGTCCGGTATAGGTGGACGTCGGGGATATTCGTTGTAGCTGTGAAGGGTTATGATGGTCGGCGTATGATCTTCACCAGGTGGGTTTTTTTTGCTCGTTGACAACTTCCCCGTCGGATGTGCGAAGGGCGGTTGCCCGTGTTGCTCGGGACCCAGGGGAGCGGCAGCTGCGAACACTCGGTCGCGTGTTCGCCAAGAGAAGAGACGTTTGCGGGACAAGGGAAGAATTGGGCGAATTCGCCGACAGCACGTGGAGCGACGCTGCCACCACCGCCGCCACCGCCGCCGCCTCGCGTTCTGCCCGTCCCCGTCCGTGGCACGGCGCGTGCTTCTATAGCCCCGTAGATATATTTATATATATGTTTTGACTCGGTCGTTTTTTTCTCTAAACACATGACTCTGGGCAGCACTTCAAAGCGCCCGAAAATTAGCAACAGATTTTCCGGACGAGTTGCCACGTGATGCCGGTACGCGCTCCGTGCTCTCGGTCCGTGCGTGCGCTGTGCCGCGCGTGGTGTGAGCTGTACACGACGTTCCAGCACCATCATCGCCGCGTTACGTGCGATGCGCGCAAGTGCGCTCCATTGACGTCAGGCAGGACTGGAATTGTACACCGCGTGAGATGAGTTTTTTGTTGTTGTTGTAAAACATATATATAAACTATCCCCAAAAGTTAATTGTGATAATAAAAAAAAATATATTGGCCGTCTAGAGACGGAGTAACCCCCCCCCCCTCATTTTGTAGTCATAATTAATAATCGTAATAACCAACGTTGATGAGTGCATGGATGTCACGCGAGTTGTGCGAACATACGAAAGAACGAATTGTATTCATGTCAGCTCCTTCGTCAGTCAATTCACGGCGGTGGGATGAGGACCTCCCTCGTGACGGTTTGCGCTACGGGGTAATTACGCGAGCGAGCACCCATTAAGATTTGCGTATGACAGCACGGGGGTTCCTGGCGTGGCTAGCACTACGCCAAATTAGAACCGGTTCAGATAGCACGAGCCACTGATGTTAACCGTGGCCGGGAATCAAACCTAGATGGTCGGCTTCACAGTGCCGCGTGCTCACCACCGCGCGTGTAGTAACTACGCGCACATATACAGTATACGTATACTGCATCATAATAGTAATTTTATCTCTCTCGCAGCGGCTGACGGGGCGCGTTGCAGCCACGCGTTAAGTTGGCTCTAGCAACTGCCCACGCTCTGCGGTCATCCACGTAGGTACGTGTGTACGGTACACTATATCGCAGCGTGGAGACAAGAGGCGGTATGCAGCAGAAGGAGAAAAATACCAGCTGACATGATTTAAAGAGAGCACGTTTCTTTATTAATGCATCGATTCGTAAATGGTGCAGTCTGTAAGTACATCGATAGGATGTTGCTTCATCGGCAGCAGCAGCAGCTATGTACATCGTAACCGAAGTGACGGGACGCCGCTTCGCAACAAACAAACCAAAATTAATCGGCGAGTTCCGTAACAAAATCATATCGCGGCGGCACTTAAAAGGGAATCAATAAGTTACATGCAAAACATCGTGATGCGCAAAGTGTTGACATTAGTTTTCCCCCTCGTTCAATCTCAACAATTGCTCTCTATGTACATTCTTGTATTTTACAAACGAAGCGAGTACACGCCGATTAAGTTAGAAATTCCATGTACAACCCAAAAAAGGCACTGCTGGATCATCGTACAAATGAGGCTCCATGCGTCTTTGACAGGAGCTCCGCGTAGCCCGCGTGTCTGTGTGTGTGCGCTCCCACAGTCTGTTAAAACACCTTAACGTGGAATCTTTGCTTTGAGTACGTATGTGCGTGTGAGCAAGGAGCGATGCAACAGGCGGTGCATGCGATGATGACGATGCCTCTGCCATTAACCTCAGTCAGTCATCCCGTAACATCTGGGTCTGGCCTATGACCCTCTGCCTCTTGACGCACTTGACCCCCAACGTGCACCTAGCCTGGTGCGGCGAGCACGGCGATGACGTCGCCACCCCTTAGCGGCGAGTCGTATCTACGTGCAGGAGTGGGCTCGTTGTATAACATCCCTTTCCCTGAGGCTAGCAACGCTATAACCAAGACGGACTCATTAATCCACTCGCTCGCGAACTATGAACGGGGAAGTCCTGTCGACGCAATGGTTGTTCATCTGCCGCGTGGGACAAGTGTGTGTGGGGGGGGGGGGGGGGTTCATGCGGGGGGGGGGGGGGCTCTCGGGATAGGAGAGTTCACCACGCAAGCACCGCGGGTGCTAACACACAGCCCCGTGCTGCACACAGCCTCGTGTGCACGCACGCGTCTATGTGTGTGTGCACGTGTGCGTGCGTTATGCACGTGTGCGTTGGAACACCGCGTTCGTTAAGTTAGTACACTGCCGAAGTGGCGCCACTTACATTCGGCTGCGCTAGCGCCAGCAGTGACGGCGGACTGTGCCTGAACGCGGTGGGACCTCCGCTCTGCTGCTGCTGTTGCTGCTGTTGCTGCTGCTGCTGCTGCTGGTGCTGCTGGTGCTGCTGGTGCTGCAGGTACCAGGGCGGCACGGGCGAGTAGGGGTGCTGCGGGAGGTGGTGCGGGGCTTGCAGTGCGGCCGATGGGACCCCTAGACCCCCAGCGGGGCTCAAGGGTGACTCCCAGGGCGCTGGCACTCCGTGCAGGAGTGGGGCGGCAGAGCCGAGCTGCTGGTGTTGCCGGCCCGGAGATGCGGGGGAGTTGCAGGCCATCGGGTCGCTGCTGCTCGGGCTGGCTTGTGCAGGCGCCATCTCGCCGTTCTTGCCCAGCTTCTTGAACTTGGAGCGCCGGTTCTGGAACCAGATCTTCACCTATTGCGAGGATGGGATGAATTGGGGGGGGGGGTGAGATATGAGGATGTTGATGATGATGCTTTGTAAATTCTACATAGTCGTCATTCGTGCCATAATGCATACATCGCCGTCATCCATACATGTCATTATTTTCGTTCAAACCTCAATCATCATCATCAATATATCAATCATCATACATATATACATCATATATCCATCGTCATCCATACACACGCTACATCATCATCACTTCAATTATTATCATCATCATCAAGCAAACGTCCATCATCGTCATCATCATCATCCATTCAACATATCAACGACCAACACCTTTAATTAATAATGCACAATGCAACATGTATAACACAACGGGGACGCATGCTATAAGAGGAAACAAAGTATATGTTGAATATAAAAGTAGTGTTTCATGTAGGCCTACTACAAAACGAGTACACAAGTAATATATAAGTAGACAACTATTGCACTAAATGATGTACTGTGTACAATTTGTATTCATCTTGTGTTAAGATAAATGTAAAAAAAAACTCATTACCTGCGCCATTAACACCATCCTATAACAGAAATTATTTACTAAGCTGATGTTTTGGGGAATGACCCTTCTGCAGAGCAAATACAGACCAAGAAGGACTGCGTTTTATATCTGGTGTTGGATCACTCTCCATATTATTTGGGGCCTTGTGAATACTCCTGATACGTTATGCTGTGCTGTACATTATCTTGCAGGGTTAATGATGATGTGAGATCTTTTTTTTTAACTTGCACAGTACTTGTACAGCACTGCATAACGAGTCTCCATTGTAAATTTTTCAACAAGTAAATAATTAGTGCAATGAGAGTTTACTGGTCTTTGCTATGGATGGGTTAATAGAGCAGTGCCCTAACCTCACCCACCCCCCCCCCCGAATGTGGTTGCTTGTACCAAAATAAAATTACGCTTGGATACAGAAAAAAAAACATTTCAGCACTGTAATCAATACAGCATTGTATACTGTATCTAATGAGCGGGGTTTTTAAATGTTTCATGTCCGAGATTATATTCCCGTGTACGTCATGACCTCGACGCGAGTGCGTTCATTATGCACGTACGAGTACATTTCAACATTCCAGTTTCGTGTGCTCTTGGCGACATTCATATATCTCGACGGGAAACTCTACTGGGGCCCGCGCTTACGGGTGTCCTCTGGAGTACATCTAAATGTGCATGCATAACGCGTTGCTGTGGAGTGTGGAACGATCTCACCATGAATAAATTGCACGGCGCGAGGGCCAATTCATCCAGCGGTGGATTTGACAAAGAGGCTGAAGTAATTACAATTCCTATGCTGTAAATGTGTGTTATCAAGGCGGTCGGGCGTGGTGTTGGCTACCCACCCCCTCGTGCGCCGTTCCGGCCTTTATCAGGTGCTCGTTTACAGCACTTGCCCTAACACACTTTGTGTGTGATAGTTGTGTTATTGGTATATATATAGTTTTTATGTTGTCCTTAATGTGCTAATACGCGCCATATTCTGTATTCACAATTATTTCTTTTGCAGTCTGAAAGTACATTGACATTTAAAAAAAATATATAAATGCACATTGTAATATGATACATTTTTCGTCGTTAAATATGCATTTATGTAGATCAATTAAATAGTGACCAATGTATCAGCTGGTTAAATTACGTACGTTTATATATATACATGCACACATATACACAAAATTAAATCGTCTCGGTCACATATCTTAAAATATTAACATCGCATAGCGTACATCAGGAGTTAATTGCACTGTTATCCACAACATAGAAATATAATATTAAAATACACATTTTAATTGCAATTATTACGCGTGCGTGTAAGTAGTAAGCCCGAAAGCACAAACGCGTGAATAAATAACTACGCGTGTATTCCAGCGCGGTCCAATTTAAGATGCAAGCATCTCGTAATAATATAATTACGGCAATCTTAATTCAGCACGCGTCTGAACACAGGTGGCATGCCTCGCAGGTAAACACGGCTGGAAACTGCAGACGGCTATGCGCAATGTTGCCTACAGCACGCGGTCAGCTATTTACACCCACCACACACAGAGACCGAGCAATGTCCCCCTTCCCCCCCGCACCCCGTAGAGGCTTTACAGACTGCTGGGGCAAGTGCTGTCTGCGAGCACATATGAAGGTCGGCACGGCACACACGGAGGGGGTGGGTCGGCCAGCATCACATCCGTGCTGCCGTTGCCTCCCCAGCGCGCGATGTTTTTGACACACCGCACCAGGTACTCGTCTGATGCTGAGTCGACCTAGGGGAGGCCCAGGTCCGGTTCAGATAATCGTCACTGGTGTTGTTGGTGGACGGGTTCGCAGCGTGGCGCGCTAAGCGCTACACCACCGCTCCCCGACAACGACGGACAAACAAAGACATACACACACAAGAGCGCATATACGGTACAAACACACACACAGCCAAACGTGCACACGGCTGAATCTTAATTTGAAGTCACAACCGCGAGTTTCCTGGCTCGTGAAACCCGCGTTAGCGTTGCGCACGAATTGGACAGAAAAGTTACGCAAAAAGCAATTTGAAAGCTGCATCCTCCAACTTGCCCCTGGCAGGCAGCCCGCCTGCTGATGCTGCTGCTGCTGCTGCAGCATCAGCCCTGCTGCATCAGCCCTGCTGCTGCAGCAGGCAGCCCGCCTGCTGATGCTGCTGCTGCTGCTGCAGCATCAGCAGGCAGCCCGCCTGCTGATGCTGCTGCTGCTGCAGCATCAGCAGGCAGCCCGCCTGCTGCTGCTGCTGCTGCAGCATCAGCAGGCAGCCCGCCTGCTGATGCTGCTGCTGCTGCTGCTGCAGCAACGCCCGCGACGAGGCGTGGACCAGGGGCTGAGCAAACACCGTGGATGCGTAGGAGCACAAAAACAGGTTTCCGAAAGTAACACAGTATAGCAGTGCTGGTGATGATGATGTTGCTAATAATAACAAAACTAATCGGTTTCAATATCGGTACCCGAATGTGCTTTTGCAAGTTGTAAATCAGCACAAGCGTAAGTTGTAAATCAGCACAAGTGGTTGGCCCAGGATTTATCCCCACAAGTAAAAGTGTCCGATGTGTCTCTCTCCTCGCACGCAAAGCAATGAATAGGGTGCTCGTAAATCGTTGGCGGTCCTGGGTAAATGAGTGGAAATTCCACATTCTCGCGGCGGCGGGGAAGGGGGGGGGGGATTGTTATTTTTTTTAAATATTCCAAATGTTGAGTTTATTTTTTAAGACTACGGTAAACTCCACTCGCGGTGTCAATGGCGCTAGACGGCGGTGTGTTGGAGCTGCGACGACCGGCGGGACGGGGTATGAGACTCGTACAAAGCGTCTCGACTGTGTGAGAGGGATGCGCGCGCGTCCCTGATCACACTACGAAGCTTCTGCGGGAACCGCGACGCGGGAACCAAACGCGGCCGAGAAGAGACGCCCAGGGCGATATTTAACAATACAAGGCGATTCGCAACAATACAACGTGATATATAACAATACAAGGCGATTCGCAACAATACAACGTTATATATAACAATACAAGGCGATTCGCAACAATACAACGTGATATATAACAATACAATGTGATTCGCAACAATACAACGTGATATATAACAATACAAGGCGATTCGCAACAATACAACGTGATATATAACAATGCAATGTGATATATAACAATACAACGTGATATATAACAATACAACGTGATACATTGCAATACAACGTGATATCTAACAATACAACGTTATACATTACAATACAACGTGATATCTAACAATACAACGTGATGTATAACAATACAACGTGATACATCACAATACAACGTGATATATAACAATACAACGTTATACATTACAATACAACGTGATATCTAACAATACACCGTGATATATAACAATACAACGTGATATATAACAATACAACGTTATACATTACAATACAACTTGATATATTACAATACAACTTGATATATAACAATACAACGTGATATATAACAATACAACGTGATGCATTACAATACAACGTGATATATAACAATACAACGTTATACATTACAATACAACGTGATATCTAACAATACAACGTGATATATAACAATACAACGTGATACATTACAATACAACGTGATATATAACAATACAACGTGATATATAACAATACAACGTGATGTATAACAATACAACGTGATATATAACAATACAACGTGATATATAACAATACAACGTTATACATTACAATACAACGTGATATATAACAATACAACATGATATATAACAATACAACGTGATATATAACAATACAACGCGATACGAAACAATACAACGTGATACATTATAATACAACGCGATACGTAACAATACAACGTGATATATAACAATACAACGTGATGTATAACAATACAACGCGATACGTAACAATACAACGTGATACATTACAATGCTACGTGATACATTACAATACAACGTGATACATAACAATGCAACGCATTACGTAACAATACAACGTGATACGTAACAATGCTACGTGATATATAACAATACAACGCGATACGTAACAATACAACGCGATACGTAACAATACAACGCGATACGTAACAATACAACGTTATACATTACGCTACAATATGATACATTACAATGCAACGTGATACATTACAATATAACGTGATACATAACAATACAACGCGCTACGTAACAATACAATGTGATACATAACAATACAACGTGCTATATAACACAACAGAACAATCTGATACGTAACAATACAACACGGGACGCAACAACACACCGCGCTTTAAAATATTCTACGCGCACGTAAACGTATTAACCAACACACAAACTTAGAAATCAACACACAAACATACAAAGCAACACACAAACACATACACCAACACGAAACATAACCAACACGCAAACATAACCAACACGCAAACATAACCAACACGCAAACACATACACCGACACACAAACACATAAACCGACACACTAACACATACACCGGCACATAAACCGACACACTAACACATACACCGGCACGCACTCGACCCCAGACACAGCCGCGCATTTAAACACACAAACGACACATTGTAGGCGCGATTCCTTACGAAACGACATCACCACCATCGTCATTAACCGATGATCAAACCACTGCTGGATCGATCGTACTTCCACATCGTTTATGATGATGATCGACGTCGATGATGATGATGATGATGACGTCGGTTTGTAAATATGTGTATATTTAAAAAATGTGTGTATTTGTTCATAAATCCCCCCCCCCCCCCCCGTCCCCGTAAATGCAACAGCCGCCAAGGGGATTCATCGAGACGGCCAGCGAGGATCGATTGAGTCAAATTGCCTCGGTGAGCGGTGCCGCCTTGAGTCTCGCGCCTCCACTCCACCACTCGCCACCACCACCGGGACCACGGCGCATTTGCCAGCGAGTCGCTCAAACTAGCCACGAGGTGGAAGCGCCTGGAGTCGACTATTTCAATCATTCTGTGCGGAGCTTCGGGTGTTACTGCTGATGGGTGTACCCCCCCCCCCCCCCACCGCGTACTCCTCCAGTTTCCTGCCGCATGAAGCAAGACAGCTCATTACTGGCAATGGTCAAGCATCGCGTGAAATATAAGGCCCTCTTTTAAAAAAGGTCTTGGTACGACTCAATGACTATTTTGTGTGAATACATTAATAAATAGCATCGGTGATGTTTTCTATATGTATAATATGCGTTTGTCGCTTCTGGTAGATATTATTTTTGAGTCTCTTAAACTTGCATTATAGTCCAAAGTAATAATATTATCACGTACACAAATAGGTATGTGGACATAAGCGATCACGACATATATACGCGCGCAAACGTTATGAATACACGCACAGAGAAGCATAGGATATGGCACATTTGTGAGTGTCAGATACAATGCCGTTGATGGAGACTCACGATAAAGATTCGTGTTCTTCGGCTTCGGCGTCAATTCCCGAGACTCGGAGTACCGGGGTAAACAAGGCAGCGGTCGTGAATTCATTTAGAGTGTTTGGATGCTATCGTTTGCGATAGTCGGCTCGCTTCTGAAAGAGAGCTATTATAGCTCAGTGGTGAGCCTTGCCTGGTAAAGTAAAATACAAATTGTAGTGTCGTTGATTCGCGGCTTAACCTGCTCACCAAAAAAATTACTCTAACCCCCCACCCCCACCACCCATATGTTACTGGACTTTTACTAATTTCACAAAATTATTGCTAACTTTTTATTCCTAACTCTCAAGTAAACACAACAATAAATGAAGCGGAAGAAAATTAAACTTATATATTCACACAGAAAAATCTCATGAGAGTTATTTTTTTATCAACACATTCGTCAATAATAGTGTGGCATTAAAATGAAACATAACTAGCGGCGTTTCGGGCATCGGCCCTTCTTCAGAGCACATACATTCCCAATAGATTAAGTTGTGGTTAAAATATCTGGCTAACTGGAGTTGGGTTTTTACTTATCGCGCGACGATTATCTGAACCGGTCCTGGGCCTCCCATAGGTTGACTTAATAACTCTTCATCAGTGCCATCGTCCCCCGAGCTCCTTTCACTCGGAATGAGCCCTCGTTCAACTCTGAGTGACAAAAACTTAACTGACGGATCGACCGTGACGAATATACACACTCGCAAGGCGTACAGCAGCGAGGCCTCTTACCAAACAAGAGTACTGTTATCCATGGGCAACGCACACGTTACAAACAATGATTTAATTCATCAGCCTGTTCGCTTTTCACATCCAACATCATCAAGCGGAATGTGTACCAGGGAGCAAACTGTACATCGGTTTCGAAAATCACCGGGGTTCTCATCAGCAGACTCACACTCGGCTCAATAAACAAACGCCGCCGTAGGTTAGCGGATGTTCTTGGCAAGAACGCTCCGCATGTATGTATATACACAGCGAGATCATTCCCGCTTCACGCATGCAGAAGCGGCAACGCACGGCGCGTAATTTGGGGGGGGGCGGAAGGGGTGGTGTTTGGGGGGGGGGGGGTGGGGTGGCGATGAAACGTTGACATCTTCCCTTCACTTCCCCTCGCGCAGGCAGAAAAATAAAGGGGGGAGAGTCGAGCAACTCACACTCGTACCGCACCTGAGTCTGCGTGAGTCCCAGGGAGGCGGCGAGCTCGGCGCGTTCGGGCAGCGCCAGGTACTGCGTCTGCTGGAAGCGGCGCTGCAGCGCGGCGAGCTGGAAGCTCGAGTAGATGGTGCGCGGCTTGCGGATCTTCTTTGGTTTCCCGTTCACCATGCGCACTCCACTCTGCCTCGACTCCTCCTCCTCCTCCTCGTCGTCGTCTTTGTCCGCCGCTGCGCCGAAGGCCAAGGCACATCACGCGGGACTTATGAGTTCGAGACCGTGTACGGGCGCGAGTGTGCGTGCGCGTGTGTGTGCGTGCGTGGCCAACGCCAGTGATGATTATTATCGGAACCGGTCCTAGGCCTTCCCTACGTTGAATTAGTCTCAAATGGGTACCTGGTGCGGTGTGTAAACATCGCCACTCGGGAGACAAAGGCGGTCGGGAGTCGTGCTGGCCACCCATCTCCTCGTGTGCCGTTCCGGCCTTTCATAGAACTTGCCCCAAAAGTATGTTGAGGCTATACGGGGGTCTTTGTATTGTGAGCGTACAATGCGGTGGTGATTAAAGAGATTGCGCGTGCGATTATACTCTGTTTTTGTTTAGCGTCTTGAAATAAAAAAAGTATATTCTGTGCAACCTCTCTCGATTCTAATAATACGTATTAACTATTTTCGATCGCATCTTCTAAAGTTATTCTTTGTTGCTATCCGCATCGCGTTCTGGACCTTTGAGCCTCCCCTTCAGCAAATGTGTATTAAGTTTGAATGTGCGCGTACTTCCGCGACTTTAAACCACATTGTTTCGTGGTGAGTTTAATTCTAATTATGAATAGGGATTTATAAACACAGTCCGGGTTTCCTGAAGGAGGCCAGTTGCCCAAAACGTCGAGATGCAGATTTTCTCTGAGTGGCGGCAAACAAACCTGTTCACTGAAGCGGAGAATGTATACAGTATAACCTGCGAATGCGCACATATATAGTTGAAAATAAACTGCGTGTAATAGACCACACGTGTGTACACTTAAAAAAAAAGAAATAAACCAGCATCCCACGCGCAGTCATACCAACTGTTGGTGACGGTTTATATTAGCAAGCACCTATGAAGGCCCGTACGGCGCACAAGCAGTTGGTATCATTCCCACAACAGCACACCGTACCAGATACTTATTTAAAGCTGAGTCGACCTAGGGGATGCTAACCGTGGCCGGGAATTGAGCTCATCTCGCCAGGTTCAAAGCGCAGCGTCCGATCCACTGCGCCGCCGCTGTCTGTATACGGTGCGTGTTCTCCGAAAACCGCACTTGTCCCAACCGATCGATGCAGCCTTTACGGGTGATATTTGTCTTTGTACACACACATAAACGCAAAGTCCTTCATCCAGCAGTGGATCGATCATGCCTGACGACGACGACGATGATACACGCGCATACTGTTGGGACAAAGTGCTGTTAGCGAGAGCACGCGTGTGCGCGCGCGCACACCGTGACATAAGCCTATACACATTTGTCGGAGATGGATGTTAAAGTTCAGTAGGCTATGCAAGTTTAGGAAGCTACTACGGCTACTGACGTGGTTCTCGCTTTGCGACGAGGTGCAACGTCTCGGCTGAACGCGTGAGTTTGGCGAATCGTGGACAACACCTCGGAATGTTCGGTGGCACAGATGACCACGGGTGCGAACGTGACAAAGATAAACACCCCCCCCCCCCCCGTATAGCCATTAATAGACTGTTAGATCAAGTGCCGTTAGCGAGTAGCAACCTATGATGTGACAATGCCGGCACACACGAGGGTGTGGCTGGCCAGCACCACGCCCGAACGCCTTTGTCTCCCCAGTGGCGACGTTTTTGTTGTCCTTCCTCCGAATGGCATGGTTGGCTACGTACGGTGCGAAAGAAGTTCAACATGCATATATCGCACTAGTTACTCATTTAAGGCTGAGTCGACCTAGAGGAAGACCAAGACCGGTTCAGATAATCGCCACTGGTGCTGGCCGTGAGCAGGAATCCAACTCGGGCGGCTGGGTTCGTAGCGCAGCGCGATAACCCCCCACACACACACACACAAGGTACACGTACACACAGATGCACCTGGAATACACAAAGAAGCACGCATTTAGACATGCGGACTCACACAAGCAGACACGGCGACAGACAGAGATATACATACAGATGGGCATACAACAGACGCAGGCGTGTAGACACACTCGCCGGTAGTATATACGACACAGAACGATGCAATTACAAATATGCCCCCCCTCCCATATAGATTTAACAGAAACGTTAGGGAAATTGCTATGCGCGGCATGACACACGAGTGCATATGCACGACCAGCATCATCACGCGCCCGGCCGTCTTTGTATACCCTAGTCGCACCAGGTACTCAATTAAGGCTGAGCCGACTTAGAGGAGGCCCAGGACAGCTCCCCCCCCCCCACCCACCACCACTACACACACACACAGTGACTGACTGACTCACAGCCCACACACACACACACGCGCGCGCACCTTCATCATCCTCGCTGGCCTTCCCAGCCGCGTCGTGCGTGAAGCCCTCGTAGGCGTTGCCCCCTCCCGTGGCCGCTCCTCCCGTGGCGCCGGGGCCGTAGCCCGCGGCTCCGTAGCCGCGCTGTCCGGGGAACGCCTTGGCAGCGCCGTAGCCCGCGTGAAGAGCATCCGCGCCGCGCCCCAGCTGGTGGTACGCGTAGGGGCTCAGCGGGGTCTGGTTGTAGGCGGCGACGGCGGGCGGGCAGTAGGGTCCGTACGCCTGGTAGGCGCTCGAAGGAGACGGGTGGTAGTAGCAGCCGGAGTCGGTGGAAGACGACTCGGGCAACGTGGGCGAAGACTGCGCCTGCGGGTGATGATGGTGATGGCTGTGGTGCTGCGGGTGATGATGATGCTGCTGCTGCTGGTGAAGGTGTTGGTGGTGTTGGTGGTGGTGGTGGCTCAGTCCGTACACGTCGGCGTCCCTCTTCATAAAGTCCGGCCGCGGGTCGGCTGAACTGCACTCGAACACCTCCGTCATTGTGACGTGTGACAGACCAACGACGGCAGAGTTCGCGGGCGGGCGGGCGGGAAGGCGCGCCTGTGTCCGTCCGTCTCAGTGTTTGTGTGCGCGCGTCAATGGAAGAGCGAGCCTCGTGTACAACAGGGGTGCGGGGGCTGGGCTGTGCCGTGTGGTTCCCGCTCGCTGCTCGGCACGAGAGGGCCCCCGTGGCTCGGGAACTGGGGTCTGGGTCGGGGTGCTCGCGAGGCGCGGCCCCTTTTATCGGGGGCAGAGCAGAGCGGAGCGCCTCCTCATTGGCCGAGGCGGCGGCGGCGGCGGCGGTGGTGGCGGCGGCACGGCGGCGGCCCCGAGGCTGTGCGCGCTCCCATTACCACACACAAAGACAAAGGTCCCCCGTGTAGGCTTAACAGACCGGTGGGGCAAGTGCTGTGAGAGAGGAGCTATGAAAGGGGTTAGGGGGTGGGGCGGACACGAGGCGGGTGGGTGGCTAGCACCACGCCCGGCCGCTTTTGTTTCCAAAAGTTATAATGTGTGTGTGTGGTTTTTTTTGCACACCGCATTCGGTACTAATTTTAGGCTCAGTCGATCTAGACGAGACCCACCCAGGACCGGTTTAGATCATTGTCACTGGTGGTGGCCGTGAGAGGAACTCGAACTCGGGTGGCCGGGTTCGTGAAGCAGCGCTTCACGACCGCTCCCCACACACATGTTCGCATGTACAAATAAACAGACCGTCGGGGCAATTGTTGTTAGCGAGCACATTTGAAGGCCAACACGGCACACGAGCGGGTGGGTGGTCAGCACCATTCCCGGCCGTCTTTGTATCCCAAGTGCTATTGTTTTTTTTTTATATACCAGATACTCATTTAAGATTGAGTCGATATTGGCCCTGAGCCGGAATCGAACTCAGGTCGCCGAGTTCGCTGAGCAGCGCGCTAACCACTACTCTCCCGCGTCCCATACACATGCTACACATATACATACTACACTTATGCAAACTGTATATACACGCACACACAAAGGCACACATATACAGTGCGTACATATATGTAAATAACTACGCAAAACGCACATACGTATACACACGTCTGTGACTCAAAATAAAGGAAAACGTGAGTGTGTGATGAGTGTGTGATTGTGTGTACGAGGCAGTCTGTGTGTGTGTGTGTTTGGGTCAGTGCAAAGTGTACGAGATATTGTGAGTGTGTACGGAGCATGAGTGAGGTGAGTGTGTGATTGTGCGAGTATATAGCGTGCGCGTGTAATTGTATTCGTGAGTGTAAAGTGTGCGTGTGATGTGTTAGATTGTGTGTAACAGAACTTGCCCGACAGTCTGTTAAGGCTATACGGGAGGTCTTTGTCTTTGTGTGTAATGGAGCGGCGGCGCCAGTGGTGAGCGCACTGCGCTACGAACCCGGCGACCCGAGTTTAATTTCGACTCAAGACCAATAAAAGTGGCGATCATCTGAACTGGTCGTGGGCCTCCTCTAGCTCGATTCAGCCTTAAAGTACCTGGTGCAGTGTGTAGTAAACATTTATACTGGGGAGACAAAGGCGGTCGGGCGTGGTGCTGGCCACCCACACTCTCGTGTATCGTGCCAGTCTTTATAGATGCTCGCTAACAGCACTTGCCCCAAAGGTCTTTGAAGGCTATAAGGGGGAACTTTGTTTTATGTAATGGAGAATGTATTTCAAAGTTTAAATGAGGTGTCGGAATCAATGTGTATGTGTGTCAAAAATAGAGTGTGATTACGTGTGTATGAGAGTGCAAAACGCGTGTGTTGAGTGTGTACGTGTTTTATAGTGTAGTATAAGTTTGTGTGAGAGTGTAAAGGGTTTCTTGTATTGCGTGTGTGAGAGATAGCGGTGTGAGTCTGCGTTTGTGTAAAGTCATCTCAGTCAATCAACCCATGGCAGATGGGTCTGACCCATGACCTCCTGCCAGCGGGCGTTCGATACTCCACGTGACCTTAAAGTGCACCTAGCCTGGCACTAGCCCCGTGGTGGCGTCACCGCCACTTCGTGTTGTTTTTGAAGTGAATGTGGGAGAGAGTACGTGTGAGTGTGTCACATCGTGTGCACATGAGTGTATCTGTGTGCGTTGTTTGAGCCGACCTACTGGAGGCCCAGGACAGGTTCAGACACCACTCGCCACTGATGTTATCCACGACCAGGAATCGAACTCAGTCTTCGCAGCGCGGTGCGCGAAACACTGAACCACCGCAACAAAGACAAATATTGCCCTGAAGGATTCGCAGACTGTTGGGACAAGTGCTGTTAGCGAGCACCTCTGAAGGCCGGCACGGCACACGACGGGGTGGGTGGCCAGCACCACGCCCGGCCGCCTTTGCCTAATGTTTTTTTTACACACCACACCAGATATTCCCACTCGTGGCCAACACAGTGACGATTATCTTGAGTTTGGTCTCTCCTAGGTGTACTCAGCCTAAAATGAGTACGTGGTGTGATGTGTAAACATCACCACTGGGGAAACAAAGGCGGCCGGGCGTGGTGCTGGCCACCCACCCCCTCGTGTGCCGCACCGGCCTTCAAAAGTGCTCGCTAACGGCATTTGCCCCAACAGTCTGTTAAGACTATACGGGGGTTCTTTGATGTGTATGTGTGGATAAGAGTGTGTGCACGTGTGTGGGAGAGTGTGTGAGAGTATGTACGTGGAGTGTCGTGCGTCCCTTCTTTGTTTACTTGCTCGAGGCTCGTGTGTGTGTGTGCGGGTGGCGTGCGTCGCACACACACACTCAGTCGGAGACGAGGTGGTCGCAGGAGGCACCGTCCTCCCCGTTTATTGTTGTTGAATTCACGCCACCAACTCGGGCCCCCCTCTCTCTCTCTCTCACGACCACGCTGCCGTACGACCCGGCCCAGACACGACCCCTGACCGCGTTGCACCGACGGCGTCGACCGCGACAGCCAATGACTGTCCGGCCGCGCAATGATCGGGCGAAGGCGGCGGCAACGAAGGCGGTGACGACGACGACAGAGACGAAGAGACGAGTCCACTCCCAGCACCGGCGGCCTGGAGCTCTCGCTCTCCGCTGCTTTTATTCCCCTCGGCGCGGCTTGGCTCCGCCCTAGCGGCGCCTCCCTTCTCGAACCCACTAGAGGGTTCCAGGGGCCTCCCCACGAGGTCTACCGTGACCCTTGCCTCAGTTCCTCCGCCATGCCGGCACACACACACCGCGTATGTGCTGAACTGCGTGTGTGCTAAGTGACCACCTGCAGTTGCGGCTGCTGTACAACAGGCAGCACTATGTCACTGCATCTGCATGCTAGTATGTGAGTATTGTTGTCCGTATGGATGTATGTACGTGTGTGTATTGTTGTATGTTTGTACCTGTGGGATTATTTTCTGACAAACCGGTGTAAATTTAAATTGATTACATTTAACGCATGTGTGCAACCCCTGGTATCAATATACTGTAGGCCTATATGCCTTTTAGTTTCTTGAATTGGCAGGACCCTTGTTAAATAGTCTTGAGACTCACTGAAGACTTATTGCGTAAACACGCGTCGTTATAATAACAAGAATGTTTAGCAATGACTCTAGAGGGAGATAACGATTTAAAAAAAATGTGGAATAAGACTATTTAACTTTTTTAAAAACAGGCCACGGTGAGATTGTGGCTATACAACCAAAACTATGGACCGTATAGTGAACCCATAGAAATACACAGAGATACATAGACGCACTCATAGATATACATACATCCCTCGTATAGATACATTGACGAGAGACCACAGTAGTTGCGATTGTGGCAATGCAACCAAAACCTTGGACGGTTGAGTTATCCACTGTAGTCTTACCATCCTTCAATGGAGGAGGAGGAACAGCAAAACTCCACCAACTTTCTCTTCCTCTCCTGAAGCCCTCTCATCGTAGCCAGGAGACCTCGGCATTGGCATTTAGGATTCTGAACATAATTGCTGCCATACGCAAGCGTAGACTAGATTGTAACTCTCAAATAACGAGATAAACACGACGCCTGTGGAAGGTATTTCGAGTTTAACGAGTGCAAGTGTTGTTGGCGCAGTGATTTGCACACTGCGCCAAGAACCCCGCAAATCTGGCCACCCGAATGCGATTCCCTGCCACGGCTAACATCAGTAGCGAGTGATGCCCAAGCCGCTCCTGGGCCCCCACCTTCACCAACGCGCACTGACCTCGTAACGGTGGCGGATGGATCCAACAATCCACGTGAGCAACTTGACATGGGAGGTGGCCTTCGTCCAGCGTGGGATTGACAAATGGCTTTGAAATGATGATGGTGGTGATTGTTATTATTCACGCGTGTTGACGCAGGACCTGCGTTGTATTAATCAATTGTATCTGGTAGAGGCGTGTCCTTCGCAGCATCATGTGCATTTGTAGAACTATAGTAATATTCAGCGCCCGCAGTCCTAATGAACATGTACCCTAAATAAATACTTCAGGGTACAATTTTTCAGGCCAAGCGGAGGGGCAGGGTGATCGACGAATTTTTAACTGTACAGTGCAGTCTTCAACAATTATCATTATTCATTCTCATGCCCCTGGTATCTCTGTGTGATAGGAAGTAGGGGAATTGCCCGAAACGTCTGTGTTGGGTTTTGTGATGGCCTGAGAAATCTGTGGTCAGGGTAAGAGAGTTGACAAAAGTCTGGATTGAGTAGCCAGCCACAAACAAACAATGCCACATATGTAGCATTAACGAGTTTAATCTAAAACCTATTTACTTCTCTAATTATCCATCCGTGTCTATATTTCTCTTGACAGATCACCATCATCAGCAGCAGTAGCGGCCATGAACAATCCACTGCTGGATGAAGGCCTCCCAAAGCCATCATGATCCTGCGATGCAACAATCGACTTCGCACAGGTACACGAGCTGGTACACAGGTACACGAGCTGGTACACGAGCTGGTACACAGGTACACGAGTTGGTACACAGGAATACGAGCTGGTACACAGGTACACGAGCTGGTACACAGTCACACGAGCTGATACACAGGTACACGAGCTGGTACCCGAGCTGGTACACGAGCTGATTCCATCGCTCCATCTCCCCGGCATAAACTAATTCGCAGACGCGCTCCATTCCTAGACAGCCTCTCCTTCACTATTCCTGACCTCACCATCATCCATCATTCGTGGCTGAGCCGGCTTATTCTACCTTCACTCACGTGACTGCGCGCACGTTCGTCCGTGTTATTATAATAATAATGTACAGCCCCCTTGTCAAATCCACTGCTGGGATGAGGTGACTCCGCACGCCGCATCAATCAGTCATGGGCAGGGTTCGGGGGATCGAAATAACAAGAGCCATTTTTTTTCGAATTCTGCAAAGAAAATTTTAATATTTCAATGCACGTGGTGAATGACGTCACAGAGCAGTGAGTGATTAAAGAGGCGCATGCGGTTCCGGAGCCGCACGTTGCCCTCCCGTGGTCATGGGTGGTTTTGTTTGTTGCCATGCTGCAATACGCTGGTCAGTGCCGGCGAGCGAAGGGACGTGCGCATTACGCTGTTTGCTACGTTAAACGTACGAAGAACACAACCGATGCTGTGGTCACATAGCCTCACAACACGACACGACGTCAGGGACGAGATACACACGTCAAGTGGAAATCCAATTAAGTCTATCTTAAATTTCGATTTAAAGCTTTCGTGACAAGGATTCGTCTTCTTTGGTTCTTTCGGTAAAGTCACGTAGAATGAGAATAAAATAATAGATTAATAAAATAACACAATAAAATTCTCACGACGTTTCGGCCACAACACAAGTGGCCTTCTTCAGGTAAAAGGAACAGACCTGTCGGGACGACAGAGCTTCAATGAACGTTGTTAAGATTCGTAGCGTCTCTAAACCAGCTTAAAAGACGCTACGAATCTTAACAACGTTCATTGAAGCTCTGTCGTCCCGACAGGTCTGTTCCTTTCACCTGAAGAAGGCCACTTGTGTTGTGGCCGAAACGTCGTGAGAATTTTATTGTGTTATTTTTATTTTATTAATTTATTATTTTATTCTCATTCTAAGTGACTTTACCGAAATAACCAAAGAAGAAGATAAGTCTATCTTTCCACGTCGGGGCAATGATCTGAGACTAAAGCCCGGCAGCGGTTTCATCTGCTGCATTGACGCTTTCAAGACGCATTCTCCCCACCGTGTTTCAACACCGGGCCGGCGACTTTAAGCGGCGTGGGCTCTGCGCCGCATGATCTGCCCTGCGTCGCATGATCTACCCTGCGTAAGGCGCATTCAAAATTTGATATTCTTGCCGTTCCGTTCACATAGCGGCGTGAAGGCTATCACGAAACAAAAAAATTGGCTGGTGGATTCAAATTTGCTGTTATTGTTTAGCAACATCGCCCCGAACGACGTAGCAAGGAGCTGCGGCTGCACGCGGCTGCCCTGAGATCCAGCAGAGTCGAGGCGGCAGCGAGGGTTGGTGGATCATCGCGCACACGGATGGGCTGTGAAACTCCCTTCAGATGGGCGTCGAGGAGGTGCCGTGACCCTGGCTCGCGCAGGAGAAGGCAGTGGACTAATCGCTATCCGTTTCTATCTCTACGGGGATGGAGTGTTGATTCCCCACCTGCCACCCCCCCCTTTCGCGCGCGTGGGGTTTCCTCCGACACGCACATCATTAATTGGATACAAAAAAAACACAGGAGTCAGTGGCGGTTTGAAGAACAGGGAGGCGGGTCGACGGGTGGCAGAACCGGTTTAGATATCACCAGCCACAGATGTTAGCTGTTGTCGGGAATCGAACTTTTGATAAATCGGGTTTATGGCGCTTATACCCTTACCACTGCACAGTCGCTCCCCCCGTAATTGTACAGTGCATGCTTTCAAATGTTTCCTTCACACGAGCAATGCGCGACCCTGAAGCCAGTGGATGACCCAACTGGGACCCATGTTCTAAAGAGAGGGCCTGCTGCTGCTGCTGTATATTTGGAGTTTGCGGTGTCTCTCTCTCTCCGTGGTCGCGTGGATATTTTTTCCCGGGTCCTCCGGGTTATCCCCTCCACATTTAGAAAAAAAGCATTGAGATTGTTTATATTATGTTGGTGCTATAAATGTCCAAATGATAAGGCCACTTGTTGAGATATCGTTTGTGGCCAGGTCGACTCCTGAAACATAAGTGAATACCTCAGTGGGCTTTGCCTGCTAGGATAGGGATGGTTTCGTGTTGTATTTGTGTTTTGGGTGATTTGTTTACCTTCCTTGTACTTTGCACTCCTATCACGTGTTGTGTTTGTATTGTTTGTTGTTGGAACGTTCCTACCCGTCCCTATTGGACATTTGTGAAAAGTGATTCATAGTTAATCGGATTCCTCTAGTATAAATGCATCTTCTGATTCTGATGGTGATCTGGCAGTTCACCAGAATCGGTGAAAGCGAGCCTGACACTGCTGTTGATGAGACACTGGGTGTTCAGACATGTCCACAGAATTTGCTTACATTTAATCAATTCTGCTGAAATTGTACACTCCAAAAAAGGTCCCGTGATTGACGAGAAGTGTAAAGTGTCCTTTTAATCTTTGCACGGGGGGGGCGGGCGGTGGTTGTTTGACCATAATTCACCGCCTTATGTTGTCTTATCACGTAAACACTATTTGTGTATCTCGGGGCTCCGTCTGAGACAAGGGCTCCCTGACACGTTCGCGTGACTCCGTAAAATATTCGACTGTTGAGCAACAGAGGGGTGGCGAACCCGCCGCCCAGGGGCAGTAACCCAGGCCCGTAACTTCATTTCATACTCGTCACTCGCGGCCACCTGAGGTCTCTTACATCCTTCGAAAAAGGGGCGCCGCAAAGATCTACAATTACCCGGCACTGCGAGTCACTCTCAGCCGCACCAAATCGGATGCTAAAGAGGGAGTATAATTTTTTTTGGAGCCGGCAACGAACACTCATGCTTCTAATTGCCGCGCGTGCTCATTCACGTAAGTCCAGCGCGGGCAGCCTCTTGCAGTGATGGAAGTGATTTGGCTGTGTGCGTGTGTGTGTGGGGGGAGCGGTAGTGTAGCGGTTAGAGCGCTGTGCTATGAACCTGGCTACCCAGGTTCGATTCCCGCCCAAGGCCAACACCAGTGGCGATTATTTGAACCGGTCCTGGGCCTCCCCTAGGTCAACTCAGCCCCCAAATGAGTTCCTGGTGTGTAAAAATCGCCACTGGGGAGACAAAGGCGGTCGGGCGTGGTGCTGGCCACCCACCCCCTCGTGTACCGTTCCGGCCTTCATAGGTGCTCGCTAACAGCACTTGCCCCTACAGTCTGTTAAGGCTATACGGGGGATCTTTGTTATCTTTGTTGGTGTCTGGTTGCCGGACAAAGGACTTGAAAGTCCTATTCGGCTGCCAGTAAGGGAAAGGTTTTCTTCCCCTGATTTAGTCGGAAGACATTTCATACAACGGGGACCCTATGGCCAGTACCCTCGTGGGCCCAAAACCTCAACAAACCCCACCCTGGGAGAAATTGGGGAGGGGGAGGGAGACGAAATTTTTGAGACGAAAGGTCTACCTTGCGTATTCATCATACTGACCAGCCATTGTCATCGTTCATAGTTTCATTTATTTGGTATAGCCCTGTGAGCCATTCGGCTCTTGAATCGGGTGCAACCGCAACAAAAAAACAAAAACATGAACAATAAAACATCTTAAAGTGACTTTGTGCATGTGCAAACAGAAAAACCAGGAAAACACATAAAAATATTCCTGAAATAGCACCGTACACCAACGCTGTGTGCAAAAATCCCAGTGGGATGCAAGTCAAACAACAACAAGAAGAAAACTTAGATTAAGGCCATCAGTCTATCCACCTCTCCCCACACTGTCGCCGTCTCTCACGGTCCAGTGTTGCTGACCGCGTCTTTCGCGCCTCCGATAAGCACGGTTGGCTACGTACGGTGTGAAAGAAGTTCAACACACGTACATACTTCATCCCCACAGTGGTTGTCCTCTTGGACGCGTTCTCTCCTTCGACTGTCGTGGAAAAAAAAGTTCATTCCGAACACCGACTCAATTTAATATTTGAGAGAGATACTTTGAAAACCATGTACACTGTAGGGCTGTATGCCTTGACATATACGTGTGTGTGTACACACACCGGAGGTGCGGTGATGCAGTGAGTCACATACTGCGCTTTGAATCCTGCGACCTGAATTCGAATCCCGGCAACAGCTAACTTGAGTGTCAAGATATGTCTGAACCGATACTGGGCTCCTCCTTCTCCATAAACCTGTACTGACCAGCGTGGTGAAGTATGGTCAAATCTGTCCCCATGACCGACACCCTGTGAGGAGCAACTCACCCACCAATCCCGAAACATGTTCCATTTTCTCCGGATTATAAGGCGCTCCTGAAAGTAAGACGCACCCCAAAGTTGTGCCCGGTGTCAATAAACGTTTACATATCTGGTCACACACACGCACGCACACAGCTACCGTACTATAAAACGCAGCCCCCAAAGTTTGTCTTTGAAATACAAAGCGCGTTTTATAATCAGGAGAATATGGTAACGTGTAGCCTTCACATCACCGAATAAGCAAACCCACTTTGAACTTTAACGTCTGGAAACTTGGCGCTTTAAGTGCCAACTCGTGTTTACTCGGGTTTTTGTTACTACTACCACTACACGAGCATGTGACGTCGTCTTGAAGCCCATTCGTTAATTTATTAATAACTGACCAAAGTGCCTCGTAGGTTTTTTTTTCCTTCTACAACGACGCGAAGCGTGGGCACGTGTGGGACACGTGGGCGCCACGGTGCCCACGTGATTCACGATCCACGGCGCCGAACACACGCGCCCTGTTTCACGAGTGCGTTACGAGTTTTCCAAATAAACGAGAAATCAAGGGTTTATTCTTCGCGAAAAACTGAAACGCACCCTTCCGTTGGAGTGATGTAATATCAATAATAATAATAATAATGTCATTTATATCCTGAGGAACGCGTCACTGAGTCTCAAGAAAAAAAATATATCAGCAGGGGTTCCTGATATATATATCTCTCTCTCTCTCTAGCTAGCTACATTTGCGATGTTCGGCCAATGTCATTAATGGGCGTTCGAATTCGTGTCGCGAGGAAACGATCATAGAGAGAGAGAGAGAGAAATTGACCATGCACACGGGGGGATGCAAACTCGACGCTCCGAATCCATTTCTGTAACTATCATCATCTGGCCACCCTTGCAGCCCGAGTCCACAATGCATGTGCCAAACTTGAAATGTGTCTTGCAATAATATTAACTGACGAAAACCGTCACTGTGAGGTTCAATACTATACATTATCACGTCCTTCACTGGGGAACTTTGGTCAAATGGCACACAGCGCTGTGACTCACACAAAAACATAACAAGTCGTCACTTTAGTAACAGTACCCCAGTGCGCGTGTTAGGCGAATGTTTCTTTGCGTTTGACTTTGAGAAGGGGGGAAAAAAAAACCTGGCGATATCACCAACACATTGGCAAATCACCCACGACCGTTCGACGAGTTGGGGGAATCTGGCCAGATGTTTGTGTTTTATCGTGGGTTGTCTGGAGCCTAAGGACATGTGTATTTTATAATCGCACGGGAATCCAATGGAAACTACAAATCTGTCCTGAAAAGTGGCATCCACGTCTCATTATGCGTGTTGGTTCTTGAGCGTCGATTATTGAACTTATACTGCACGTACGTACGTTGGACTTTTTTTCCGCACCGTCCGCAGCCAACCGCGCTAATTGGAGGTGCGGGGGAAAGAGCAATAAACTAAACACAAAAAGTAGTTCTCAAGGAAATTAGTTTGCAATCTAGATGATTTAAAAGTGCATAGCTCTAGTGGATCTCTAATATCGGAACGAAGAGCGTTCCAGACGGCCGTGCGGAAGCGCATCTGAAAGCGCGGTGGGCAGCCAAGAGCCCGTCATCGGCGTATATTGGGATCTGCAGGCCAATATAGTCCAACAACCGTTTGCTCTGAACAAAGACGGGACCGGTTTCGATCGACCACTCCTGGGCTTGCCAGAAATTATTGGCAAGGGCACCCCTCCCCCGCCCCCCGCGTCTCCCAGACAGTGCCCCGCTGTTCAACGCAGAAGCTCCGCGTGTGCGGCGGAGAGGCGCGGGGGCGGGGGAGAAGTGAGAGGCAGCCGCGCGCACCGCGGGTTCCCTCTGCCCTCTGCTGGCACGAGACGGGGACTCAGGGTCTCAGAATCGGGACGTGTATTTGTACTGCAGGGAGGAATCCGACGCTTGAAGCGATCCTGGTGAACTGCCAGATCAGAATCAGAAGATGTGTTTACACTGGAGGAATCCAATGAGCTATCAAGCTCTTGTTCACAGTTGTCAGAGGGTTACAACAACAAACAACACAAAAAACACAACATCAGTGAAGAGTACAGGAAAGGCAAACAAATCACTCAAAATATACAAATAAAACGCAACAATTTTCTTTTGTTTATCCTACCAGGCAAAGCCCACTGAGGTATTAAACGATTTTTCAGAAGCGGCGTGGCCGCAAATGACTGCTCAACAAAATGGCTTATCACGTGCAAATTTAAAGCGGCAAATTAAAATCTCAAAATCGTCTCAATGCATGTTTCTAACCGTGCAGGGAAAACCCCCGGAGGAAAAAAATCCACGCGACTACGGGGAGAAAATGAAAACTCCAAATATACCGGCGTTAGGATCGGGATCGAACCCCCGACTTCATCGTGTATACCAGGCGAAGTAGCTAACATCACAGCAACGGTTAAAGCCCAGTCATCGGAGCTGTAACGATCTAACCCAAGCGTTTTTCGCTAATTTTTAAAGGGGGGGGAGGGACACTTTCTCCGATAAGACATCATCAGTGTCAGGGCCGCCACGCCACACATTTGAAACCATTGGGGGGTTTAACAGCAGCACGATGATTTTGGGGGTGGGTGGTGGGGGTGGGGAGTTCACCATTGGTGTATTGTCAAGGGGCCGCCAGTGGAACCGCGGGCCTTAGCAATGAAGAACACTGATTTAACCTCTCCCGGTATCGCAACAATCAAATAATCGATTCTTTTGTTTAATTCTCCGCTTTGTGTCGTGTCTACACCGCCCGTCTCGTTGGCACCGCCAGGCCTACATTGTTTATTCCGTCTCGTTCTGTCGCGTGCCTTGCTCTGCTTGACAAACGCAACGTGGGGGGGGGGGGTGGGAGGGAAGGGGAGGGAGTAACAATTGTGCGGTTACGAACACGACACGCGCGGTGGTAGCTGATGTGGAACCCGTTCCACTCAAGAGTAGGCGCGTTCAATACGGACACGCTTGTGGGACGATGTCGCTCGGCTGGCCTGGGAACGCCTGGGAATTCCCCAGGAAGAGCTAGAGAGTGTGCGTATAGTGTGTAGTAGTGTATAGTAGCGTTATAGTGACGTGGAGCCATAGAGTCTGCCGCCAGGGGAAGGTGAGGTCTGGACCGCCCTAGTCAACATGCTGCCGCCTCCGAGGCCCTCTCCGGGACAAGCGGACTGAATAAACCAAGGGAACGAACGCATGCGCAGCTTGGCGAGTTCCGTGACTGTCTACGTTGACGTTGCGGTGCCAATGTTACTCCACGTTGAGTGTCAAACGCGAGCGGTTGTCGCCCTCTAGTCGTGAGAAAGTTGGTTGCATCGCTGTGACAGCTGCCTCCCGACGCGGCGTTGTTCATGATTCAAAGACAAAGATCCCCAACGGCGCAGCGTCAATGAAAGCCAGCAAGGCACACGACGGGGTGGGATGGCCAGCACCGCGGCCAGGCCGCCTTTGTCTCTCCAATGCTGATGTTCACACCACAGCGCCAGCGACTAACTTAAGGCCGAGTCGACCCAGGGGAGACCCAGAACCGGTTCAGATATTCGCCAGTGTAATCGAACTCGTGTTAGCGCCGCGCGCTAACCACTGCGCCACCACTCCCCACGATCATTCTAGCGATGCACACAGCGCAGATGTTTCTGTAGTCATTGCGATTTGAAGAACTACGTTGTGATGTTAGCGGCCTCTCCCGGGTCGCAGGGGGTTACATGAATCGCTTAACATTCGATATTCGGCTCGATAAACAAATATGGGGATTTCAGACGAGTGACCACCCGCGACTGTGCATAGCAATACTAACATAGCAATACTAACATAGCACTACTAACATAGCAATACTAACACAGCAATATTAACACGGCGATGCTAACACAGCAATACTAACATAGCGATACTAGCATAGCAATACTAGCATAGCAATACTAACATAGCAATACTAACACAGCAATACTAACATAACAATACTAACACAGCGATACTAACATAGCAATACTAACATAGCAATACTAACACAGCAATACTAACATAGCAATACTAAAACAGCAATACTAACATAGCAATACTAACACAGCAATACTAACATAGCAAAACTATCATAGCATTACTAACATAGCAATACTAACACAGCAATACTAACACAGCAATACTAACATAGCAATACTAACATAGCAATACTAACACAGCAATACTAACACAGCAATACTAACATAGCAATACTAAAACAGCAATACTAACATAGCAATACTAACACAGCAATACTAACATAGCAAAACTAACATAGCATTACTAACATAGCAATACTAACACAGCAATACTAACACAGCATTTAACACGTAGGCTTTCGCGACCAATATTATTCATAGTAAAGGTTTTTGGGTTAGATCGCGTTTATTTATAAATGTGTCGTAACCCTCCACCACCCGACACGGCCAATCAGCAAAAAAAGTGTCACGTTGACAAAAGACAAATAATTCACTACTTCAGCCCACCGGTGTGTTGAAGAGTTAATCCACATTTACAGTTTGAGTACGACGTTTCGCTGGTAAATACTTCCAGCATCATCGGGCAATTCGCCAGAATGGTAAAGCCCTCACTTGCTCCCGGTTTTATATAGAGCAGGAGGGTGACGTCATCACTTAACTCATCAGGTGCAGTGATTAGAGGCGGAGGGGGGGGTAATGTAATTATATAATCGATTAGTAATCAGTCATTGGTTATGATTAGTAATGAGTTGTAGATTAGTAATTCTTTAAATCAAAATGTAATGTGTATTATTTAATAATACGCTTCCAGGCCGCACTAAGCCGGTAGCTGTCAGAGCAATTAAAGTTATTCTTGTTCCTCTCAATTTCAATGGATTCTCTAATTAGTCTTTGCCAGTAATAATTAGTTTTACACACCACTGCAACATTGTCAAAATCAATTGAGTGTCCTTGTTGACAAGCATGTTCTGCCACTGCCGACAGTTGTGTTTGAGATAATTTAATATTTCTCTGATGTTCTTTTAGTCTTACGCTGATGTTACGTCCCGTCTGCCCAATGTAGCAGCTGCCACATGAACAATTAATCCGATATACACCTTCTGTTGATAGTTTAGGTAATGTGTCTTTAGTGCACGATACAAGTTTTTGAATTTTGTGTACTGTACCAAATCTTACTGTAATGTTTTGCTTTTGCAAAACGCGGGCTATTTTGTCAGTTACTCCTGAGATATATGGAATTTTTATTGTTTTAACAATCTGGTCGCTTTCAGTAGTATTGCTTTGCGATCGTGATTTGGCATTCAGTGCTCTGTTAATTTGAGCATTATTGTAGCCATTCTGTCGTAGTGCGTCTTTAACGTGTTTAATCTCAATCACTAGACTCTCACCATCTGACACTGTTTTCGCCCGATGTACGAGCGTCTTGATAAGAGAGGATTTTTGAGCTGGATGATGATGTGATTCTGCATTCAGATAGGCATCAGTGTGCGTTTGCTTTCTGTAAACGCTGTGTGTTATTTTACCGTTTAGGCCATGTCCAAGCAAAATATCTAGGAATGGGAGTGTGTTATTCACCTCCATTTCCATGGTGAACTGGATGGCCAGGTTTTGTGCATTGAGATGATTTAGAAAATCATTAATTGTATCTTTACCATGTGGCCAGACAACCAAAGTGTCATCCACATACCTAAACCAAAAGGATGGTTTTAATGTGCTCGAGGCAAGTGCTCTTATTTCAAAGTTTTCCATGTACAAATTTGCTATAGCAGGGGATAAAGGAGAACCCATTGCTGCTCCTTCCTTTTGTTTAAAGAAATCCCCTCTCCATAAGAAGTAAGTGTTATTTAAACAATGGCCAGCAAGTTTCGGAATATCTTTTTGTAAACCGGTATTCTTTACTAGTGTATCAAGTAATTTAAGCGATTCGTCCACTGGAACCTTAGTGAATAGATCCAACTAATACTTTAGAACGTAAGACCACTGCAATAATTGCAAATTCATTAATCCCTAAAAATGAGCAATACCAAATTAAGCCAAGGGCCTCAAAACCACCTAGACTCTATGGGCTACCAAAGATTCATAAAATCGGCATCCCATTACGACCCATAGTCAGTACAATTGGCTCTGCCACATATCAATTAGCAAAATATATAACCAAACAAATACAGCCCTACATCGGTAAGACATCTTCATTCATAACAAAATTCAGAACATCTTGTGAATGTGATTAAAGATATTAAACTTACTCCTGATGATATTCTGGTAAGTTTTGATGTGATTTCTCTATTCACTAAGGTTCCAGTGGACGAATCGCTTAAATTACTTGATACACTAGTAAAGAATACCGGTTTACAAAAAGATATTCCGAAACTTGCTGGCCATTGTTTAAATAACACTTACTTCTTATGGAGAGGGGATTTCTTTAAACAAAAGGAAGGAGCAGCAATGGGTTCTCCTTTATCCCCTGCTATAGCAAATTTGTACATGGAAAACTTTGAAATAAGAGCACTTGCCTCGAGCACATTAAAACCATCCTTTTGGTTTAGGTATGTGGATGACACTTTGGTTGTCTGGCCACATGGTAAAGATACAATTAATGATTTTCTAAATCATCTCAATGCACAAAACCTGGCCATCCAGTTCACCATGGAAATGGAGGTGAATAACACACTCCCATTCCTAGATATTTTGCTTGGACATGGCCTAAACGGTAAAATAACACACAGCGTTTACAGAAAGCAAACGCACACTGATGCCTATCTGAATGCAGAATCACATCATCATCCAGCTCAAAAATCCTCTCTTATCAAGACGCTCGTACATCGGGCGAAAACAGTGTCAGATGGTGAGAGTCTAGTGATTGAGATTAAACACGTTAAAGACGCACTACGACAGAATGGCTACAATAATGCTCAAATTAACAGAGCACTGAATGCCAAATCACGATCGCAAAGCAATACTACTGAAAGCGACCAGATTGTTAAAACAATAAAAATTCCATATATCTCAGGAGTAACTGACAAATTAGCCCGCGTTTTGCAAAAGCAAAACATTACAGTAAGATTTGGTACAGTACACAAAATTCAAAAACTAGTATCTTGCACTAAAGACACATTACCTAAACTATCAACAGAAGGTGTATATCGGATTAATTGTTCATGTGGCAGCTGCTACATTGGGCAGACGGGACGTAACATCAGCGTAAGACTAAAAGAACATCAGAGAAATATTAAATTATCTCAAACACAACTGTCGGCAGTGGCAGAACATGCTTGTCAACAAGGACACTCAATTGATTTTGACAATGTTGCAGTGGTGTGTAAAACTAATTATTACTGGCAAAGACTAATTAGAGAATCCATTGAAATTGAGAGGAACAAGAATAACTTTAATTGCTCTGACAGCTACCGGCTTAGTGCGGCCTGGAAGCGTATTATTAAATAATACACATTACATTTTGATTTAAAGAATTACTAATCTACAACTCATTACTAATCATAACCAATGACTGATTACTAATCGATTATATAATTACATTACCCCCCCCTCCGCCTCTAATCACTGCACCTGATGAGTTAAGTGATGACGTCACCCTCCTGCTCTATATAAAACCGGGAGCAAGTGAGGGCTTTACCATTCTGGCGAATTGCCCGATGATGCTGGAAGTATTTACCAGCGAAACGTCGTACTCAAACTGTAAATGTGGATTAACTCTTCAACACACCGGTGGGCTGAAGTAGTGAATTATTTGTCTTTTGTCAACGTGACACTTTTTTTGCTGATTGGCCATGTCGGGTGGTGGAGGGTTACGACATATTTATAAATAAACGCGATCTAACCCAAAAACCTTTACTATGAATAACACAGCATTACTAACACAGCAATACTAACACAGCAATACTAACATAGCAATACTAACATAGCAATACTAACATAGCAATACTAACACAGCAATACTAACATAGCAATACTAACATAGCAATACTAACACAGCAATACTAACACAGCAATACTAACTTAGCAATACTAACACAGCAATACTAACACAGCAATACTAACACAGAAATACTAACATAGCACTACTAACACAGCAATACTAACAGCAATACTAACATAGCAATACTAACATAGCAATACTAACATGGCAATACTAACACAGCAATACTAACATAGCAATACTAACACAGCAATACTGACATAGCAATACTAACACAGCAATACTAACAGAGCAATACTAACATAGCAAAACTAACACAGCAATACTAACATAGCAATACTAACACAGCAATACTAACATAGCAATACTAACATAGCAATACTGACATAGCAATACTAACACAGCAATACAAACATAGCAATGCTAGCACAGCAATACTAACACAGTAATACTAACACAGCAATACTAACATATCAATACTAACACAGCAATACTAACACAGCAATACTAACACAGCAATACTAACATAGCAATACTAACATAGCAATACTAATACAGCAATACTAACACAGCAATACTAACATAGCAATACTAACATAGCAATACTAACACAGCAATACTAACACAGCAATACTAACATAGCAATACTAACATAGCAATACTAACATAACTATACTAACACAGCAATACTAACACAGCAAGACTAACACAGCAATACTAATGCAACAATACTAACATAGCAATACTAACACAGCAATGCTAACACAGCAATACTAACATAGCAATACTAACACAGCAATACTAACATAGCATTACTAACATAGCAATACTAACACAGCAATACTAACACAGCACTACTAACATAGCAATAATAACACAGCAATACTAACACAGCAATACTAACATAGCAATACTAAAACAGCAATACTAACATAGCAATACTAACACAGCAATACTAACACAGCAATACTAACTTAGCAATACTAACACAGCAATACTAACACAGCAATACTAACACAGAAATACTAACATAGCACTACTAACACAGCAATACTAACAGCAATACTAACATAGCAATACTAACATAGCAATACTAACATGGCAATACTAACACAGCAATACTAACATAGCAATACTAACACAGCAATACTGACATAGCAATACTAACACAGCAATACTAACAGAGCAATACTAACATACAAAACTAACACAGCAATACTAACATAGCAATACTAACACAGCAATACTAACATAGCAATACTAACATAGCAATACTGACATAGCAATACTAACACAGCAATACAAACATAGCAATGCTAGCACAGCAATACTAACACAGTAATACTAACACAGCAATACTAACATATCAATACTAACACAGCAATACTAACACAGCAATACTAACACAGCAATACTAACATAGCAATACTAACATAGCAATACTAATACAGCAATACTAACACAGCAATACTAACATAGCAATACTAACATAGCAATACTAACACAGCAATACTAACACAGCAATACTAACATAGCAATACTAACATAGCAATACTAACATAACTATACTAACACAGCAATACTAACACAGCAAGACTAACACAGCAATACTAATGCAACAATACTAACATAGCAATACTAACACAGCAATGCTAACACAGCAATACTAACATAGCAATACTAACACAGCAATACTAACATAGCATTACTAACATAGCAATACTAACACAGCAATACTAACACAGCACTACTAACATAGCAATAATAACACAGCAATACTAACACAGCAATACTAACATAGCAATACTAAAACAGCAATACTAACATAGCAATACTAACACAGCAATACTAACATAGCAAAACTAACATAGCATTACTAACATAGCAATACTAACACAGCAATACTAACACAGCAATACTAACACAGCAATACTAACATAGCAATACTAACATAGCAATACTAACACAGCAATACTAACATAGCAATACTAACACAGCAATACTAACACAGCAATACTAACACAGCAATACTAACACAGGAATACTAACATAGCAATACTAACACAGCAATACTAACATAGCAATACTAATACAGCAATACTAACATAGCAATACTAACACAGCAATACTAACACAGCAATACTAACATAGAAAAACTAACACAGCAATACTAACATAGCAATACTAACACAGCAATACTAACATAGCAATACTAACATAGCAATACTAACATAGCAATACTAACACAGCAATACTAACATAGCAATACTAGCACAGCAATACTAACACAGTGATACTAACACAGCAATACTAACATATCAATACTAACACAGCAATACTAACACAGCAATACTAACACAGCAATACTAACATAGCAATACTAACATAGCAATACTAATACAGCAATACTAACACAGCAATACTAACATAGCAATACTAACATAGCAATACTAACACAGCAATACTAACACAGCAATACTAACATAGCAATACTAACATAGCAATACTAACATAGCAATACTAACACAGCAATACTAACACAGCAAGACTAACACAGCAATACTAACGCAACAATACTAACATAGCAATACTAACACAGCAATGCTAACACAGCAACACTAACATAGCAATACTAACACAGCAATACTAACATAGCAATACTAACATAGCACTACTAACATAGCAATACTAACACGGCAATACTAACATAGCAATACTAACACGGCAATACTAACACAGCAATACTAACATGGCAATACTAGCACAGCAATACTAACACAGCAATACTAACACAGTGATACTAATGTAGTGTTGTAAGGACGAGCAGACTTCTTATGGAGGCACACTCTGTTTATTGTATTATTTCCTTATACAACGCTTAACACACACAGAGGGATATTCGGTCCCCTCACCCAATACCCTAGGGAGGTACAGCCTCCGGACCTGGCGGGACTCACACGTCTACCGCTAACCTCCTTGATACCTAAGGAGGTACAACCTCCGGACTTGGCGGGACTCACACGTCTACCGCTATCCTAGTCCTCCGGCTAGGACCTAGGGGAGGCTATCTGACCCACCGCTGGCCCGGTGGGTCCTGACCACTGGGTATGCCGAGCCTTACCCCTTAGAAGGGCTGAAAGGCTGGTCCAGGGTCCTAGCTAGGCTTCAGCCCAGTCTTCTGTCTTCGTGCAGGGAGAGAACTCCTCGAGGTCCGTTGGGTCACCCGTCTTATACCCCTTCGTAGCCAGGTAGAACCAATCATACATTCCCACGTGGAACCGTCTGATTGGTTCGCACCAAACCCTGGCCACGATCCGTTTCACCTCGACTGACCCCAACCGTTGTACCCAGGGGTAATGCTGCACCGCCCTGGTGGCAACGCGGGTTACACAACAGCGCGTAGTTAACACCTCTACATCACCCCCTCCTTCGGAAGCTCCAGCCGTCCCGGCTGCAACAATGGGAAACTCCGAAATTACCAATGGTAGAAGAATTGTGAGTGTGCCTCACGAACAACAAGAACAATTAAACCCCTATAAATACCCCCCTTAACAACATAACGTATGTACAAGGCACTAGACATGCCAAAAAAACATGATAACAACCGGCGAGATTTCGTGCGCGTGCGTTTCGCGGGACCATCGTAGGGGATGGCAGGCTTTGTCGGCGGCACAAGGGAAGGAGGAGGATGAGCCAGAGCATCCGGTGGGCCTTTATGCATCTCCACGGGGACACCTGCTGCTCCACGGTCCATTGAGGCCGAACGTGGCCTGCATGGAGCCGTCACTCCCGCGTCATCTGCAGGAGGAATGACACGCCTGCGCTGTGGGTTAGGCACCAACGGGGCAACATCTGGCCCGTCGGACGCGTCGCACACTCGGCCCCCATGTCGTGTGTGTTGTGGAGGGACGCGTGGCGTGACGAAGGGTTTTAACCGAGAGGGGTGAACGCACCAGCGACGCCGTCCCCAGCTAATTTTAACACATTGGGGACGCAGGACTTCCACTACCTCAACCGGGCCTCGCCATGGTCTGAGGAGTTTGGCCGACGTGGACACCGGCACCTGGGGGCAGTGGAGCCATGCCCTGTCTCCCGGTGCCCACCGATGCGTGTACGACCGAGGGTCCCGCAGTCGCAAATTCGCCCTTTGGCGGGAAGCCGAATTTTCAATGGCGGCCTCCCGTGCCTCGGCCAACTTACGGAGGTTGAATCGCAAGTGGTCAACGAGCTTTGACTTTTGCGGTGGCTGTTCGATTTCCAGCCGAACGTCGGCGGGAGGAAAGGCATCCCTGCCGTACATTAGAAAGAACGGGGAAAATCCCGTCGCCGCGTGAGGTGCCATACGGTATGCGGCGAGGACCCCCGGAACCTGCAAGTCCCAATCGAGGTGGGATTCATCGACCTGATGGCATAACATAGCGGTGAGAGTTCTATGAAGGCGCTCCACCATGCCGTCGGTCTGGGGATGGTAGGGCGAAGTGCGCACTTTCTTAGTGCCCAACAGGTGGCACACATCAGTCAGCAAGGCTCCTGAAAAATGTCTTCCCTGATCGGTCAGCAACCGTTCTGGTGCGCCCTTGTCCAGGACGTAGCCTTGAACAAAGGCGTCCACAACGGCCGCCGCCGACTGGTTGGGGAGGGCCCAGGCCATAGGCCACCGTGTAAAATACTCTACCCCAACCAGAAGGTACTTATTACCCCGTGGCGTAGTAGGAAAAGGGCCCAAAATATCGAGAGCCACCAACTCATTTATACGAGAGACCGAAATGGGTTGCAGGGGTGGACATGCCGGTTTAGCCGGCGGTTTACGTTGCGCACAATGGGTGCATCCCAGCAAAATGTCAGTGACGTCGCGCAGCATGCCCGGCCAGAAAAATTGCAACCGCAACAACCCAATGGTCTTATGAACACCCAGGTGCAATAAACGCTCATGCGCCGCCCATACGGCCTTGCATCGCAAGGCGGATGGCACGACGATTTTATGTTGACACGAGTCAGCATCCCAATGCATCAACAAGCCACGCTTCATGACAAATGAATTAAATTTGCCCTGTCTTGGAACCGCATTATTCGCGTGGCGACGCAACCTCAATAATGACATGTCCTCGCCCTGGTGCCGACCCCATTCGGCCAAAGTTAGCCCCAGCAAATCGTCACTGGCCATTGGATCTGCATGATCCAACATCGGCGCTGAGGCGGCGGGAAGTGCGGCTGACACCATTGTGAGAGGCGCGACCTGCGCAGGCAGTGGCGGCTTACAACGGCCCGAGCCCAAAAAACACGCACATTTTTGAGCCGGCGGAAGGCGAGACAACGCATCGGCATTCGTGTGTTGTGCACCCCTACGGTAAGTGACATTGAAATCGTAGTCCTGAAGGACTTCGAGCCACCGAGAAAGCTGCCCGGACGGTTGGTCAACCCGCAGAGCGTACTGTAAAGCCGAATGATCAGATCGCACGGTAAAATGCTGACCATACAGGTACGGCCTGTATTGCTGAATAAAAAAAACAATGGCCAGCAGCTCACGTCTGGTCACACAGTATCTTTGTTCAGCAAGAGACAAGACTCTGCTACCATAGGCAACAACCCTTTCAATGCCATCAACTTTTTGTGACAGAACACCCCCAATCCCCCTATTGCTAGCGTCGGTGTCCAACACGAATGGCACGGAAAAATCGGGGTACGCAAGGGACGGTGCCGTCACGAGCGCGTTCCGCAAGGAGTCGAACGCAGCCTGTTCTGCGTCCCCCCAATGAAACGCCACCCCTTTTGACGTAAGGGCGTGGAGCGGCTTGGCAATCGTCGCGAACCCAGCAACAAACCGGCGGTAGTACGACGCAAAACCAATAAAACTACGAAGATCGCCCGCAGATGTAGGGGTCGGCCAATGTTGAACACATTTGTTTTTTTCAGGGTCGGTAGAAATGCCCGAGCGGCTAACTATGTGGCCCAGATAGCGCACAGACTCACGCAGAAGGTGACACTTCTGCGGCTTGAATTTCAAGTTAGCGGCCCGCATTTTCAAGAAGACAGCACGCAACCGTTCGATGTGTTCGCCGAACGTGCGGCTAAAGACGATGACGTCGTCAAGATAAATGAGACATGAGTCCCACTGGAGCCCAGCGAGGACCAGCTCCATGAGCCTCTGGAACGTCGCTGGGGCCGAGTGGAGACCCATGGGCAATCTATTAAACTCGAAAAGGCCCTGTGGTGTCCGAAAAGCAGTCTTAGGTTTTGACGATTCGTCGAGGGGGAGTTGCCAAAACCCCGACAGAAGGTCCAAGGTGGAGAAATAGTGCGCCCCTGCCAGGGCATCCAATGACTCGTCCATACGAGGGAGAGGGTAGGCGTCCGCTACCGAGATTTTATTTAGGCGCCGAAAATCAACGCAAAAACGGAGACTGCCATCGTGCTTTTTGACCAGCACTATTGGAGCACCCCAGGGACTAGTGGAGGGAGAAATTATATCGGCCTTCAGCATGTCATCCACAGCCGATTTAACATGCTGTTTCTCCGCCGGGCTAAGCCGAAACGGGTTTTGTCGAATCGGGGCAGCGTCACCAGTATCAATGTGGTGACGCAGCAGCTTGGTGCAGCCAATATCAAATTTAGATTTACTAAAGACATCGGAAAATTCTCGCAGAAGAGCGCACAATTTAATTCGCTGCGAATGAGACAGATCACCCGTGTCTGTGCAGAGCGCGTCCAACCATCTCTCATCCGATTCAGAAGGAGGTGGGACCTGCGGCGTGTCATGCACGTGTCCCGCGACTCCGGTCCCCAACGGCACCGGGGTCGCGTGAGCGAGCACAGTTCCTTGCGGAATGACGGTTGTGGACAATCCGACATTCAATACCTGCAAGAACGGCTCCCTGTCGGCTGCTACGAGGGTCTTTGCAGCCACCAAATCTAACCCCTTAGCAGCTGCGTTTGAAGGCCCCAGCAAAATGCCATGTGCCGAGGCCTCCGGGGCTAGCGGTTTTTTAAGTTGCAAGGGCACGAGCATTTGTGTCCCTGGTGGAATGCGGACTGTGCTCGCAACAAACGCCTGCACCGAGGCACTAGCCATGCGCGGATGTGAGGGTGTGGGCAAGAACGCCATCCGTCGACCCGACGGGAGTTCGATGCAGCCTTGATCTACAAGGATCTTAATAGGCATTTTCGCGAGAAAATCAGTGCCTAACAAACACGGCACGGCGAGGGAAGAAGAGACCAAAATAGGCCCTGCCAATTTAATGTCTCCAATCGAAATTTTCGCCCGAATTTGCCCAATAATGCCAAGTGAACTGCCATTAGCGGCGAAACACGGGATAGAAACCCGTTCCAAGGGGCGGCATCGTACGGGCAGTATATTGTAAATCAGATCCGAAATGATCGTAGCCGACGCACCAGTATCGACCAACACGCGAAATTCCACACCCTCGATTGATCCGACAACCACGGACGAACCTGCCGTCGCCGCGACTACCCTATGGGCCAACTCAGACCACTGCCCAGGTCCGAGTGGCCGCGAACAAACGCCAGAATACCCCCCATCACACGCCGAATCGCGAGCCCTTCTTATGGTGCGTTGCAGTGTGTATGGTGTGAATGAGGGCCGAGCGTGAGAGGCGTCGCGACTTGCCTGGTTTTGCCGCGATGCCGTGGACGTCCTGTAGTCCTGGCCCCGGGATGCGGAGGGGCGTCGTCGAGGCGCACGGCAGTCAGAGGAGATGTGGCCTCGTCGGCCACAGTTAAAGCACGTCACGTCGCCGCGTGGAGCAGGCTGTCCCCGCTGCTGGTCGTTGCGGCGACCAGCGTGGTCGGACGATCGCCGGCCCGTTGACCTGGTCGCCATGAAGGCCCGTTCGGGGGAGAACTCGGCATCCCTGCTGGCAGGCTCCGACGTCGAAGCCGAGGCGGCGATGGTCGATTCCCTGTGGAGCAGCAGATGTGCGTGGATGCACCGAGCGGCTCGTAGCGAGCACATACTGTCGTCGTCCACCGCTTGGATGACGATGCGCAGCTCGCGCGCCAGCTCCAGCATCTTCTGGAGAACGATGGCATCGATGGCCTCGTCGTCCATGCGAGGGTAACCCGCTCTTGCCATCGCCAGTAGAGCGGTCCGGAATGCCAACGGAGACTCTTTAGGGCGGCGTCGCCTGTCGTAAAATCGGCTGCGGACGTCAGATGGAGGCCCGTACACGTCGGACATCCGTCGAAGGGCCGATTGAAGAGTCGCCCTTTGTTGCCTGGGGATGGTGAGGAGCGAGGCGAGAGCGTCGTCATCCAAAGTGGCCGGTAGTGCTCGGAGCGCCTGTTCATCCGACCAGCCCACCATCTCTTGGTGGCTCAGGAAGCGACGCTGGAACGCCGCCCAGTCGCCCCCTTCATATGTGAATTCTCGGAAGATGGGCAGGCGTTGTTGGAGGGCGGACGTCGTCTCCCCCTCAGCTTGTACCGTCTCGAGCCGGAGATCGGCGATTTCCCGGCCGATAGAGTCTACTGTACCGTGTCGGTACAGTGATGACGCGGCGTCCGCTGAGAAACTTGAATGCGCAGCATCGCGTGCTGATGACGTTGCGGGTTGTGATGTGCCCCCCGCGTTCCCAGGATGCCCCTGGCTTCCGCTTCCGGCGGAATCACGTGGTTCCCCAGCGGGAAAATCAAAATGTCTGCCCTGGCCGATGGTGGGAACGTCTGCCGGCGGTTGACTCGGCCTGCCCGCAACCTCCAAGTTGATCTCTTCGAGAATGGAGGCCGCGGCATGTAGGAGTTGAGCGAGACGGCCGTGTGCTGCCCTGAGTCCGTCCCCCATGGCAGGGGGAGCAACCGGCTGCTCAACCGGTGGCTGGGCGGCCGTCAACGCGGCAGCGTTTTCAGCGGAGCTGGCGGTGCATGCAGGTGAGACAGCGTTATCTTCGTTCTGGCTCCGCGCGTGGGCTGAACTTCTGGTTTCCATTTTCAACCACTTCTGACTCCAGTTGTAGTGTTGTAAGGACGAGCAGACTTCTTATGGAGGCACACTCTGTTTATTGTATTATTTCCTTATACAACGCTTAACACACACAGAGGGATATTCGGTCCCCTCACCCGATACCCTAGGGAGGTACAGCCTCCGGACCTGGCGGGACTCACACGTCTACCGCTAACCTCCTTGATACCTAAGGAGGTACAACCTCCGGACTTGGCGGGACTCACACGTCTACCGCTATCCTAGTCCTCCGGCTAGGACCTAGGGGAGGCTATCTGACCCACCGCTGGCCCGGTGGGTCCTGACCACTGGGTATGCCGAGCCTTAGCCCTTAGAAGGGCTGGGAGGCTGGTCCAGGGTCCTAGCCAGGCTTCAGCCCAGTCTTCTGTCTTCGTGCAGGGAGAGAACTCCTCGAGGTCCGTTGGGTCACCCGTCTTATACCCCTTCGTGGCCAGGTAGAACCAATCATACATTCCCACGTGGAACCGTCTGATTGGTTCGCACCAAACCCTGGCCACGATCCGTTTCACCTCGACTGACCCCAACCGTTGTACCCAGGGGTAATGCTGCACCGCCCTGGTGGCAAGGCGGGTTACGCAACAGCGCGTAGTTAACACCTCTACACTAACATAGCAATACTAACATAGTAATACTAACATGTCAATACTAAAACAGCAATACTAACACAGCAATACTTACACAGCAATACTAACACAGTGATACTAACATAGCAATACTAACATAGCAATGCTAACATAGCAATACTAACTTGGCAATACTAACATGGCAATACTAACACAGTAATACTAACACAGCAATACTAACATAGCAATACTAACACAGCAATACTAACACAGCAATACTAACATATCAATACTAACACAGCAATACTAACACAGCAATACTAACACAGCAATACTAACAAAGTGATACTAACATAGCAATACTAACATAGCAATGCTAACATAGCACTACTAACATGGCAATACTAACATGGCAATACTAACACAGCAATACTAAAACAGCAATACTAACACAGCAATACTAACATAGCAATACTAACATAGCAATACTAACACAGCAATACTAACATAGCGATACTAACACAGCAATACTAACACAGCAATACTAACAGAGTGATACTAACATAGCAATACTAACATAGCAATACTAACACAGCAATACTAACACAGCAATAATAACACAGTGATACTAACACAGCAATACTAACACAGCAATACTAACACAGCAATACTAACATAGCAATACTAACATAGCAATACTAACACAGCAATACTAACACAGTGATACTAACACAGCAATACTAACACAGCAATACTAACACAGCAATACTAACATAGCAATACTAACACAGCAATACTAACACAGCAATACTAACATTGCAATACTAACATAGCAATACTAACACAGCAATACTAACACAGCAATACTAACACAGTGATACTAACACAGCAATACTAACACAGCAATACTAACACAGCAATACTAACATAGCAATACTAACACAGTGATACTAACACAGCAATACTAACACAGCAATACTAACACAGCAATACTAACATAGCAATACTAACATAGCAATACTAATACAGCAATACTAACATAGCAATACTAACATAGCAATACTAACACAGCAATACTAACACAGCAATACTAACATAGCAATACTAACATAGCAATACTAACATAGCAATGCTAACATAGCAATACTAACATGGCAATACTAACATGGCAATACTAACACAGCAATACTAACACAGCAATACTAACATAGCAATACTAACACAGCAATACTAACATAGCAATACTAACACGCCAATACTAACACAGCAATACTAACATAGAAATACTAGCACAGCAATACTAACACAGCAATACTAACACAGTGATACTAACATAGCAATACTACCATAGCAATACTAACACAGCAATACTAACACAGCAATACTAACATAGCAATACTAACATATCAATACTAATACAGCAATACTAACACAGCAATACTAACACAGTGATACTAACATAGCAATACTAACATTGCAATGCTAACATAGCAATACTAACATGGCAATACTAACATGGCAATACTAACACAGCAATACTAACATAGCAAAACTAACACAGGAATACTAACATAGCAATACTAACATAGCAATACTAACATGGCAATACTAACATAACAATACTAACACAGCAATACTAACATAGCAAAACTAACACAGGAATACTAACATAGCAATACTAACATAGCAATACTAACACAGCAATACTAACATAGCAAAACTATCAAAGCAATACTAACATAGCAAAACTAACAAATAAATACTAACATAGAAATACTAATATAGCAATACTAACACGGCAATACTAACTCAGCAATACTAACACAGCAATACTAACACAGCAATACTAACATAGCAATACTAACACAGCAATATTAACACAGCAATACTAACATAGCAATACTAACATAGCAATACTAACACCGCAATACTAACACAGCAATACTAACACAGCAATAATAACACAGCAATACTTACATAGCAATACTAACACAGCAATACTAACATAGCAATACTAACACAGAAATACTAACACAGCAATACTAACACAGCAATACTAACACAGCAATACTAACATAGCAATACTAACACCGCAATACTAACACAGCAATACTAACACAGCAATTCTAACATAGCAATACTAACACAGCAATACTAACACAGCAATGCTAACATTGCAATGCTAACACAGCAATACTAACACAGCAATACTAACACAGCAATACTAACATAGCAATACTAACACAGCAATACTAACACAGCAATACTGACACAGCAATACTGACACAGCAATACTAACATAGCAATACTAACACAGCAATACTAACACAGCAATACTAACACAGTAATACTAACACAGCAATACTAACACTGCAATACTAACACAGCAATACTAACACAGCAATACTAACACAGCAATACTAACACAGCAATACTAACACAGCAATACTAACATAGCAATACTAACACAGCAATACTAACACAGCAATACTAACACAGCAATACTAACATAGCAATACTAACACAGCAATACTAACACAGCAATGCTAACATTGCAATACTAACACAGCAATACTAACACAGCAATACTAACACAGCAATACTAACACAGCAATACTAACATAGCAATACTAACACAGCAATACTAAGACAGCAATACTAACACAGCAATGCTAACACAGCAATACTAACATAGCAATACTAACACAGCAATACTAACACAGCAATACTAACACAGCAATACTAACACAGCAATACTAACACTGCAATACTAACACTGCAATACTAACGCAGCAATGCTAACGCAGCAATACTAACGCAGCAATACTAACATAGCAATACTAACACAGCAATACTAACACAGCAATACTAACATAGCAATACTAACACAGCAATACTAACACAGCAATACTAACACAGCAATACTAACACAGCAATACTAACATAGCAATACTAACACAGCAATACTAACACAGTAATACTAACACAGCAATACTAACACAGCAAGACTAACATAGCAATACTAACACAGCAATACTAACACAGCAATACTAACACAGCAATACTAACACAGCAATACTAACACTGCAATACTAACACAGCAATGCTAACGCAACAATACTAACATAGCAATACTAACACAGCAATACTAACACAGCAATACTAACACAGCAATACTAACACAGCAATACTAACACAGCAATACTAACACAGCAATGCTAACGCAGCAATACTAACATAGCAATACTAACACAGCAATACTAACACAGCAATGCTAACGCAGCAATACTAACATAGCAATACTAACACAGCAATACTAACACAGCAATACTAACACAGCAATGCTAACGCAGCAATACCAACAGCCGATTCTATGAATCGTTACACCCACCCCCACTCCCGTGCTCGCAGGCCTTGTATGGCCCACCGTGGCTGAACTCAGTCTACATGACGATGTACTGACCCCCAGCATAATAATGTCGAATGTCCACTCCAGGTTCAGTCGTTGCACGAGCACGCGCTTCCATAGTACTGCAGGGGGCAGTCACGTGCGGCTGGGCCGGGAGTAATCTATGAGTTAATGGTCCTGCATCGGGTCGGTCCGAAGTAAACCAAGTACTTCAGGTGGAGTATATTCATGGCTTGCGGTTAGGGTGTGGGTCGGGTCATGCCCATCGCGAATGACTCGAAAGTAGCCCGCGATGAACCCCATGTAATAACGTTCTCTTGCACTGGATGGGCAGAATCACTGTGCAAGCACGTGCTCGAGCAAGTGGTCGCATGAGAGAAGCATTGAAGGAGCCTGGGTCCGAGTGGAGGAGCCTGGGTACGAGTGGAGGAGCCAGGGTCCGAGATGAGAAGCCAGGGTACAAGCGGAGGAGCCAGAGTCGGAGTGGAGGAGCCACTATCCGTGTGGAGGAGCCAGGATCCGAGTGGAGGAGCCAGGATCCGAGTGGAGGAGCCAGGATCCGAGAGGAGGAACCAGGGTCCGATTGGAGGAGCCAGGATCCGAGAGGAGGAGCCAGGGTCCGAGAGGAGGAGCCAGGATCCGAGTTGAGGAGCCAAGATCCGAGTGGAGGAGCCAGGGTACAAGCAGAGGAGGAGCCAGGCTCCGAGATGAGAAGCCAGGATCCGATTGGAGGAGCCAGGATCCGAGTGGAGGAGCCAGGATCCGAGTGGAGGAGCCAGGATCCGAGTGGAGGAGCCAGGGTACAAGCAGAGGAGGAGCCAGGATCCTAGAGGAGGAGCCAGGATCCGAGTGGAGGAGCCAGGATCCGAGTGGAGGAGCCAGGGTCCGAGTTGAGGAGCCAGGATCCGAGTTGAGGAGCCAGAATCCGAGTGGAGGAGCTAGGATCCGAGTTGAGGAGCCAGGGTCCGTGTGGAGGAGCCAGGGTCCGAGTGGAGGCGCCAGGATCCGAGGGGAGGAGCCAGGCTCCGAGATGAAGCCAGGGTACAAGCAGAGGAGCCAGGGTCGGAGTGGAGGAGCCAGGGTCTGAGCGCAGGAGTCAGAGACCGAGTGGAGGAGCCAGGGTTCTAGTGGAGGAGCCAGGGTCCGAGTTGAGGAGCCAGGATCCGAGTTGAGGAGCCAGGGTCCGAGTTGAGGAGCCAGGATCCGAGTTGAGGAGCCAGGGTCCGAGTTGAGGAGCCAGGGTCCGAGTGGAGCCGCATTCCACTCTGGCCCTGGAATAGTCTGTGTCTGTGTTCATTTTCCCAGCCCGTGTCCCCAGAGTGTAACGTACACAGATGAATCACACAGAACCAATCATACTCCGCTTCAGGGTTTTTCTTTTTGCTCACTCTCCAGGTCAGGTCATGAGCCCAAAAAAATCTGTAGAAATGCATTAAAAAGAGGAATTCATTCGGTTTTTAAAATGTTGGTGCATCTGTCACCCTTGTACTACTTTACGTGCTGGAGCTATAAACGGAACGACGAACCATAAATAAATGCGTGTCACTGATAGCGTCTTCGACGACACGGACATCCATGACGTGGCCTCATGCCTCACCTCCAACGGCACTTGGTCAGAGTTGGCAGCGCTATTGCACCTTTGCCCAGCTGGCTGAGATTACTGTCTGCAGTAAATAATGTAGTTCGTGCTCAAGGCACACGCACACAGATGTCTTTTTACTTTAACTTACTATTTATTTGTCTAACATTGCTAATACTGCAATGTTTTTAGTTTCAGATTCAGCATGAATGAACGTAAAGTTTTCGTGATATGTAACACGGCTAATGACCACTGGGCGCATCCGAGAGGACACCCGTGGAGGAGATGGAGTGATGAACTAATATCCCATTTGTTGCCCTTTGCCCGCACTTCTGATTAGCAAAGTTGGCTACGTACGGCGTGAAAGAAGTTCAACATATCCGTACATACATGGTGCAGGTGCTAGGTGGATATAATTGCATCGCGGGATTGTGACAGATGGCCACAGCTTCTAAAGGTCTTCATCCAGCAGTGGATCGCTACATCACGGCTAGTGATAATGAATGGCACTCATGACCACGAGGGATGTATGTATGTTGAACTTCTTTCGCACCGTACGTCGAGCCAACCCTGCTAATCGGAGGTGCGATGACGACGGCTTGATGCGACACCTCTCTCCAGCAGTGGCCAGAGCATGGATGATCATTGATGATGGCAATGCCGTAAACGTTACACTGGTGAATGTTTGCGAGCGTGACACGACGCTGGTAAGTGACTTCCTGTTTTTTCCATACGGGCCACTGATCGCATCACTCAGGAACTCGGTCAAAGGCCGAACGCGTAGGCGATTTTTTTTGTGTGTGGGGGGGGGGGCATAGGCCCCCCCCCCCCCCAGGCTCCCCATCCCCCATCCTTTGGTCTGGCATGAGGCTAACTCACACAGGTTTCCTTGACCGATTTGGCCACTGTGATTCGCTGTTATTCGTCCCCTATCATTCACTTACTGCCATTCATTCACGACCATCGAGTTGTCCATTCACATCCATCACGATTATTCGTTCCCAATCATTAGTTCGCTATCATTCGTGCACTATCGTTCATTCACGATCATTCGTTCACTATTATTAAACCTTCCCAATTACTCATTCACCGGCATCGACTATTATTCGCTCACAATCATTCTTCCATTCACGATCATTCGTATTCACTATGTCTCACTATTTGTTAATTTTTCACCATCGTTAATTCGTTTCACCGTCATTTATTCGCTATTGCTCATTCCCTCTCTCATTCAGTCCAGTTTTCGCCATCCACGTGGGGGGGGGGGGGGGCGGGGGACACCCGTTATCTTTTTTGCTGACGTCCTTCAATCCTGGGGCTCGATGAGCCCCCAGAATACAAGGGCAGAGTGACCACGTGGTACGGTAAAGAGCACTGCTGTTCGCCGCAGGTTTGGGATTAATGACGCCTCCTCTCTGACCTCCCTATATATTTTGCTACCTACACAGGGTGCTCCAAGCGACCGTTTGTGTTGCGATCGAAACGTCGTCGTTTTTAGTTACTTTGTGTTATTTTCTTTGAACTTATCTGCGTGACTTTACCGAAAGACCCAAAGAATATGAATTCGTGCAGTCACGAAAGCTTTTGGTCAATACTTCTGAGAATTGGCAACAGTACCACAATAAATGTGCTGCCTCCGGGCTCTGGAGACCACCTGGAGAATATTCCAGGCACGTGTTGACAATGATGGCGAACAAGTGGAGACTCTTTGACTTTTCGAAGCAATTAACATTACATTTGTTATCATGTTAGAGTGTACTATCCATTATTTTTCTATTAAAAACGATAGTCCCATATAAGTGTAGTGTTCTTCACTGAGGCACACACTTGGCTTGGAGGCAACCCGTTTATTACACAGCCCCAATCGGGCCAACTACATAAACGGACACACGTTAACTAGACCCCAACAGGGTGACTACATAACCGGGTCAGTAACGTCCTGACGATGCTGAGCGGAGACCGAAGATCGGAGAGCCGTAGCGCCGAGGGTTGATTCCAGAGAACAGCCACAAATGCTCTCGGGACTCACCCTTTATGCTCCTGAGCCTGGCCTGGCTCCGCCCTCGGCCGCGCCCCGTTCTGGATCTTTCCCGAAGGATCCCGACCGAGCATCACGTGTCCCTCAAGCCCCCTTCGCTACCCTGTCCCAGTCACGTGCCCTGTCGGGTTCACCCAGACAACCCCGTCCTCACTTGCCCTCTCTCAGGCCGTCACCACCACTATGCCCCCTAGGGCCTGCTCGCATGCCGTACTTACTCTGGCCCCCGAGAGAGGTCCCAGACGCACTGCATCACTCTTGTGACAGTGTCTGGCGCTAACACCATAGTGACACCATGAACGTCGCTACCCAAGTGTTAACATGTTTTAAAGCACCATGTATTACTCCACAACGACGCTGATGATTGCACTGTGTGTGTGTGTGCTGCATGTACGTATGTTAAACGTCTGTCACGCCGTACGTAGCCAACCGTGCTAATGGAAGCTGCTGGGGAAAGAAGGTCAACAAGCCCGGCTTGCTGACCAAATACGCTCGCTTCGTTGTGCGTGATGGGGGGGGGGTGGGTGCTGGGGTGGGGCGTGAGGGGGGTGGGGGGTACCGAGCTATTCCTACCACGTCCAAGGGCCACGCCTAAGTGAGCTCGCGGTGTACTTTTGAAATATTCCACTACGCGTGCAATTACCTCTTGCTCTGGTCTGGTGTTGTGACTTGTGGTCATGGCTGTTAGGGTCCCACGTGGTGTCAACAATATATTGTGCACATATATCGCCTATATAAATCGTCATCAGCAATCAATTCAATAATGCGACTTTCTTCTCTAATCGATTATTTAAATTTAGCGGCTCCTAGCGGCTGGCTGTAAGGGAGATGCAACACCACTGCTTCATGCAACGTATGCGGTTTGGAAAGCAGCGATTGCTATTCTCTCTTGCGATTTGAGTCGTGTATAGGGAGCTATGATCACAAATCGATATTTGATTGATCGATGCATTGTTACACCGCTTGTATAAGGAGAGTCGCCGAGTTGAACTCGTGTACTCACTGCTGTACCACCACCATCATTATTATCATCACCACCCACGAGCTATCCGCTGCTGGATGTAGGCCTCCCGAGCCTCATAGCCTCACAATCTTTCCACGTGTCGTGAGCGACTTCCGAGACAAGACGTGTAGAGGGCTCATTGTTTATTTATCACACTTCACAGGCAGAATCACTGAGCGACATATACACTGGGCTACGTAGAGCTGACCCACTCATACAGCCGCATCGCCGGCGTCTAACTTTCTAGCTGGCTGACTAATACAGCGACGACGACGATGGGGAACCGTGCAGCGGACCGTCCACACGGCCGGACGATGAAGAAGAGATGACGGCGACGACAGCGACGGCAGCCAGGACCCGAACCCCCACGACAGCCCCGAACCTCCGGTTACCTCCCTCTTATATACTCCTTAGTGTGGCCAAGCCCCGCCTCTGGCCACGCCCCCCCCCCCCCCTTCTAGAACTCTCATGCAGGTTCCAGGAGCTTCCCGGCTGGTCCGGGCCTCTGACCCTTGGCCCAGTTACGCCCCCCTTATGGTTGGCTGTTATATGGCGCACCCATACACGCAGTTATCCTTCATGGTCAACAGATGGCGCCCTGTCACTACACTTGCAGCAATCCATCTCGCTCCTGCATTGGAGTTGAACTCGTTGCTCAGTCTCCAGCGGAGGACGTCCTCTTCTCAGTAGTGTTTCCGCTCCTTTGTCTGCCACTCCGTCGTTAGTCTCGACCACCGGCCATCATCCCTCACCTCTCTTAACACTTTGAATGGTGCCATTGACCGGTGTTAGTTCTGTAATTCACGTGTTCCTTTTTCTGTGTCTCGGTAATAATTCCAAGCGCGCACCTCTGCACGCTTCTCTGCACATTTTTCAGCTCACGTTCCATTTTCTTTGTCCGTATTTCTCAACCCATTCAGCCCATAATCCCCCCCATGTGGTTAATACAATAGGCCCCACTTAGTGGGGAAGTTACCAGTGGTTGTCCTGTGAGTCGACTGGCCCCCACCATAGGAATATGGAATTTCCACCACTGGCTCGCGGCTGTAAACAATATATTTTGTATTATTTTATTGTTTCCCTTCTACGTGACTTTACCGAAAGAACCAAGAATATGAATCCCTGCAGTCACGAAAGCTTTAAATCAAAAGTAATCTTGCCACATTGGCATGTTGCTATTCGTTATTAAGTTGTACTCACCACGTGGTGGCATCATATGCTGTTTTGTTCTATGGCAACGTCACGAACTCATCACACGCCGCACCACGCTGCAAACACGACGCAGCCCGTGGACCAACAGCAGTTGAGGGGGGAACACTGTGGCGGTGACGGTGTGGCTCGTGGGCACATATCTCCTTACCATACGAGCGCGTCATGAATTCACGAGACGCAGGGGAGCTTGAGGTGGGGGTGATCGAGGCTAAATTTAGTGAGGCACTGGTCGCGTGCACTTTGAAGCGCAACCGGCCGTGCGGTAGGTTACGTGGCGTCTCTCAACAAATGTGCTTACCGCTACTGCGTCGGTGACCAGCCACGTGGAAAGAGGAAGAATGGAGAAAAGTTTTTGTTCTCGTGTCAATGTGTGTGTGGTTTTTCGTCCGTGATTAATTAGAAAAAAATATATTTAGAAAAAACGTTCTTTTACCAGGTAAGCCCCATTGGGCTATACAGCTCTTTTTCATCAGCGACCTGGCCACAAATTTCATCTCAACGAAGTGGCTTATCATGTGATAAGCCAAATATTCTAAACACACGTTGATTGTCTAAATGTGGAGGGAAAACCGGAGAAAAATCCACGCGATCACGGGGAGAGCATGCAAACTCCAAATATACAGCAGCAGGCGCCAGGGTCGCGATCAAACCCACGACCTCCTGCACACCAGGCGAGGTAGTTTGCATCTCGTCACCGCACCGCGGCGCTCCAGTATCATCAGATCACCCGGCACACCACGTTCACTGTACTATATCTCTCGCTATGGCGGTGGCTACTTTAATCAAGTGCCTCCTGAAGCCTACCGGCCACCCGGATAATATTCGGTGAGAAATAAAGCCCTCGTCGAGAATTCATCGCCTCATAGAAATGCCGTCAGTCCACACCAATGCAAGAGACAAAAGCCGGAGAAACAGACAGATGCAGACGAAGACATCCGCAGAGAGGCAAGGACAAAGATGCTCCGTATAGCCTGTAGCAGACTGTTGGGGCAAGTGCTGTTAGTGAGCGCCTACTCTCGTGTGCATGTGTGTGTGTGTGCGCACGCGTAGAAAGGCACCGTTTGAACCCGGGGGCGAGTGCGCTACGTGCCGCAGATGTCGCACTGACCCCCACTCCTCTGTGTCCCCGCCTTACCCCACGGTGCCAACACTCCGCGAAAACAACTCCCGTGACGTCACTGCAGAAGCCAGCTGATGGTGATGCGAGGCAACAACACGCGGAGCTGAGTGCACCGCAAGCTGCTCATTGTCGTCGTCAACAACCACGTCATGTCCACTGCTGGATGAACGCCTCTCCCCAAGCCGTCGCTACACCTTACGGTCATCATTGTCCGTGAACTATCCACTGCTCAATGAACGCATATCCCAAAGCCGTCGCTATCCCTTACGGTCATCATACCGGTTAGAATCAGGCGCGTTCTATCCACTGCTGGAGGAACGCAACTCCCCAAGCCGTCGCTATCCATTGGGGTCATCCTCATCATCCATGAACTATCCACTGCTCGATGAAGACCTCTCCCAAAGCCGTCAATTGCAATCGCGGTCATCATCAATCAGGATGGCGTAATGGCCGTGAAACTCTCCACCTAAATGCAAACAAGACAATGTGTGTCACTGTTGTGAGCTCAGACTAGGACCCATCGCACCGTGCAGCGCAACAATTGAGAATATTTCCTCGTACGAGTAACTTGGCATCATCATCATCAGCGCGGTTGGCTACGTACGGCGCGAAAGAAGTTCAACACGCATACATCAGGCCCGATTCCCATCTGAACGTCAAACTTTATTTCGAAATAATTTGAGTACAACATTCAGAATTAAGATATATAAACAAATCCCGTGTCTCAGCGTCTACACGGAAACATTGGATAGCTACTACCTGTATGCCGAACGTATAGACTCTGCTGAAATCAAACAACACGTAAAACCACGTTGAATTATCTGCATTGTATACCTTTAATAGCACCCTATACGCTTTATCTTACAGATGAACTGTTCCAATGATCATCGCCACGATCTCAATAACTCGGCAGGCATGGAATTGTTTGTTGACGTTGGGTTTGCCAGTGGTGTATCATCACGGGAAATAAAACAACTGAAACACGTTCGTGAATAACACTCTGGCCTTAAAAAAAAACATCAAAGGCGACGTTTCATGCAATGGCCCTTCTTCATAACACACTGTCCCTCTTCCATTTCTTCATATGCAACTAAACTGAAACATTTTAAATCAAATATTTCGCCAGGTAAGGCCCACTGAGCTATGTAGATCTTTTTCAGAAGCGACCTGGCCACAAATGAAGCTCAACGAAGTGACGTATCATGTGGATGTTGATAGCTGCCTGATACTCTAAACGCACGTGGTTTTTAAATGTGGAGGGAAAAAACGGACGACCCGGAGAAAAATCCACGCGACCACGGGGGAGAGAGAGACGCGCAAACTCCTCGCTGTCAACCCCTTATCAGTGTCCTACCTTATTAAAGGCCAATTCAGACCTTATTGGTTACCCCGTACCCTTATAAATCTCAACGTTCATCCTACAAAGTCCCATCGCAACGGAGAAACACAAACGAATAGACAAACATCTTTTTGCCCGTATTGAAACGGCTGTGCGCCGTATGGACCTGACGATAAGAAGGGCCATTACCCGAAACGTCGCCTAGTATATCCAATGTTTTCATGATCGTTGCAGCTCGCGGTGATGACCCACGCTGATTGGCCCCAGGCTCCGCTCGTGGGCGGCGCTTCGCGCATAAAAACTCGCGATGACCACGCCGCTGTTGACACGGACCGGCGGACGAGAGAGAGCGAATTCGCTTGGGCCGTGGCTTTGTAACTCGCTCTCGCCCGACACCCTGCCTGGCTCGGGCCCATCGTTCACTCCGTTTAACTTTTAAAATCCAACCCGGACTGGCCCCCTGGAGCCGAGCGAGCGAGCGAGTACATCGCGGCGTCCATCTCTCGTCGTGAGCCGCTTAAAAGGGGGTCAACGTTGTCGGTTCGCGAAGATCGAACCCTCGACGTCGTCTTGTCGCTGTGTTCCGAGCTCTGGTGGGAGTCACAGTAGTGGGGGGACGGAGTTGGGGGGGGGGGGCTTTGTCGGTTACTTAACGGGGGAAGGGGGTCAGCTACTGATCCGACGCCACCATGAAGCTCGTTCGGTTCCTGATGAAGAACGCGGGGCTTGTCCACCTGCCCCGGCAACTGGAACACTACTCCAAGTTTTCTCCTTCGCCGCTCTCAATCAAGCAGTTCATCGACTTCGGTAAGGCAGACGTCACCGCGCCGAGGCGCTCGACTCGTTTGCGGCTGAGTCGACCTAGTGGGGGGGGGGGGGAGGCCCCACGTGTGGTTCAGATAATCGTCGCTGGTGTTGGCCGTGAGCGGGAATCGAACTCGCGTTGACCACCACGCTACCGTTCCCCGTGCACCGTAGCTGCCTTCATCATAATAACTCTTGCCCCGTCTGTCCCATGCAGGATATAAAAGTGGGCTGGGGGTGGGGCAGGAGTCTCCGTGCAGCGAAAGTGGCAGTGCTGTGTGGAATGGCAGCCGATGGTGATTGCCGCTGGTGTTAATGGTTCTGGCTGCCGCTACTTGGGTAGCGTTGGTGTTTGATGACAGAGAGTGACGAACGTCGCGTGTTTATCCTGGTGGTTGGTGTTGGTGGGCACCGCGGTGGATAGGAGATGTTAACTACCTCGCCTGATATGCAGAGGGAGGTCGTGGGTTCGATCCCGACCCTGGTGCCTGCTGTATATTTGGAGTTTGCGTGTCTCTCTCTCTCCCCGTGGTCGCGTGGATTTTTCTCCGGGTCCTCCAGGGTTTTCTCTCCACATTTAGCAACGCGTTCGGAGAGCATGCGGCTGTTATACACCTCCACTTGATAAGCCACTTCGTCGAGTTGTCATCTGTTGCCAGGTCGTTTCTGAAACAGAGCTACTACGTAGCTCAAGTGGGCCTTACCTGTTAAAAATAACAAAAATAGTTGAGTTTAAATAGTTTAGTTTGGTGGGGGAGCAGCACCGTGGTTAACAACTCGGATGGATGCTGATGGTATCGCCGGTGGCTGCTGATGGTATCGCCGGTGGCTGCTGAAATCCGTTTGGGATTTTGCTGTAGCTGCAGGCAATCGACGTTGTTGTTGCTGCTGCTGCTGCTGATACTGAAAGTGGTGTTGATCGTCAGACGCAACGTATCGACAAAAAACACCGTGACCCTGGGACGTATTTCACAAAGTAACATTTGTTCTGTACACAGTGCATTTGCCTTTTTTAAAGCCCGCGGCGTTATTGACGAATGTGTTGAGGTGTCTGTTGTTGTTACTCGTACGCGTGCAAGTAGCATTGCGAACGCAGCAGTGTCACCAGATCATTTGTCGAATCGGACATCATGGGTGGGGGGGCTTTCTACTCACGCGAACAGACTCGAGAGCGTCGACTCCATCCATCCACTTCGTGAAAAGTTCGTGGCGACATTACGTGTCGAATCAAAGATTTCTGCCCCGAGACGCGGACCCAGCGTGCGCATGGCAGTGGGCTCAGTGTTGGCTGATGGCGATATTGTGATCTTACTGTTTGTTACTGCTGCTGACGGTGGCGGTGTTCTTGGTAAGACGTCATTGTGGATTTCGCATTCGTTGTGGTCGTCGTGGTGGTGGCGGCGGTGGTAATATGCTTTTTGGTCTTTAGTGTGTCGTCCTTTCCCCCGCACCTCCGATTAGCACGGTTGGCTGAGTACGGTGCAAAAGAAGTTCAACGTACAGCACGCACATAGGTGTGTTGCTATGCAAGTAAGAACCCGCTGAGACATTCAGTCGTTTTGCAAGTGCGAGATGGATGAATCAGGTCACGGGCAGTGCAGAATTAGCTGGTGAGACGACTCGACGGAAAGACATTCAAATAAAGCATTGCTGGATGACGACCGCTTCACGCCACGTGGATCATAGGGTTTGTTCGGCCATACTTCACCACGCCGGCCAGTGAAAGTTGCTGGAGGAGTGCAGCGGGAATGGCCCAGGACCAGTTTATAAATCACACGCCACTAAATGTTTGCCGTGGCCGGTAATCGAACTTGGAGTCGCAGGTGCGCTCACCACCGTGCCTGCCACCACTGCATCAGCTGAGAACTTATCAAAACGAAATGGCGAGCACATTTCAAACAATGCTGGCGGAACACAGAGAAGTGAAAGTGGTCATAATCTGCAGGAGGAATCCGATGAGCTATGAAGCTCTTTTCCACAGATGTCCGATATCGGCGGGTCAGCAGGTTTCAACAGCAAACAGTTCAAAGCACGATAGCGCAGAATAGAGAAAATGGCTAGCAAGTCACAAAAAAATAATAATTATATAAGTCCCATTCATCAAGATTGGGCAAGGCAGCAAAAACAACCACCAAACAGCCCCAGACCACACCGAGATAACGCGCGGTAGTCCCTCAATAACATGGCACATTAAAACTATCCATACACAGGTGATGATCAAAGTTGCACATCGCATTTTCAACGCAGGCGATGCAGATGACGCCAATTAAAACGCACTCGGTGCAACGACAGCCGCCAAAGTGCCATGCACATGGAACCAGTCACGAGCAAAGGTGTGAAACGCATGGCGCAGGGCCTTGGTGTGAGGGTTGGGAATGTCGCAAGGTGATGATGCCATCACGGACAGCTGTTGTCGACAAGAGCGACATCGTGATGGAATAATTTGCCACTTCCCCCTTACCTCCGCGTTACCAATCCCCTTTATTTAATTTGTCACAATTGTAGTTAATAATGTGTGAAGCAAAAATTATGTAAGCGTTTTTAAATATATCTTGCCTCTAGTGACTGGAGGTGCGGGGTCACTGTAATTGTCAGCTTGCGATTAGATGCGCATACCATGAGCGTAAGAGTCGATGTTAATACGCGAGTGGACGTGCCGTTACACCCCCTGCATCGGTGTGGTACGTGTGCGATGCGAATGTGTAGTCGTTTTAGACGTTCGTTATTCACACGGGAGCGCCACGGTGGCGAGATGCTAACTCCCTCGCCTGGTATGCAAGGGTTTGTAGGTTCGATCCTGACCCTGACGCCTGTTGTGTATTTGGAGTTTGCATGTTCTCTCCCCGTGGTCGAGTGGATTTTTCTCCGCTTCCTCTGCTTTTTCCCTCCACATTTACAATCAACGTGCGTTTATAGTATTTGAGTGCTATACATTTCCACGTGATGAGCCACTTCTTTGAGCTATTAAACGTGGCCAGGTCGCTTCTGAAAATTAGCTATATAGCTCAGTGGGTCTTACCTGGTCAAGTCAAAATTGTTTATAGTTCAGTTTTAGCATGCATGGGGCATGTGTAAGTGCGGTGGTTTAACACTTTCACAAACAAGTGAGAACACAGAGGAACCAATCAAGCCGTGTTGACTAAACGGATTACACATATTTCACGGTCAATACAGCACATTAAATATGCATTGTTTCAAGTGGCAAGACGGTACTGAAACGTAAAAATCTTTGCCCCGGTTTGCACTTTCCCGACGGTCAGAGTGCAGAAATGTTGTAATGGTATTCTGTGTAACCGTTTACATCGGCCTGTGTAGTGGATTAGTGTGAGTTTGTGCATTGTGTGTGCAAGTACCATGGCTGCCTTGCTATGTTGCGGTTGGGTGCGAATCCTATTACTTCATTAGCATCTACAATAAATATGCAGTTGTTGTTTAGGATTTTTGTTTCATTTTGCCACTATAGCACATTGGCCAAACACGGGCATGAATGTTTTCGTGACATTTCAAGTGCATGGCGTAAGTGCCCTTGACCAGTCATCTTTGTGGATGGAGTAATAAAATGCCCTTTTGTGTTATCGTAAGCTTGTCGCGGATGGTCTGTTTACACGTAACACTCATACAGGATTATTTTTTTATGAATAGCCATGTTATCACGCGCTCATTGGCAGTTTGCTTGTATTTAATTAGAAAGTAATTCATCACTAATAAATTCAAGATGGCTCGCTCGCGTTCAATTATATAATCACTTTGCAAATAACAGCGCGACCCGGTTTGGTGTTTTTTTGTCTCCCGCGTTCCCAGGATCGCGGAATGCGTGCGAGCGAACCTCGTACGTGTTCCTGCGGCAGGAGCTGCCCGTCCGGCTCGCCAACATCATGAAGGAGATCAACCTCCTTCCTGACAACCTCCTGAGCACACCCTCTGTGCAACTCGTGCAGAGCTGGTGAGCGCTCGCTCGTGCGCGCGTGTGTGTCTTTTTGCGGGGAGCGACGGTGCAGCGGTTAGCGCTACGCCGCGCTACGAACCTGGCGACTCAGGTTCGATTCCCCCCGCTCGCGGTCAACAACGGTGACGATTATCTGAACTGATACTGGGCCTCCCCTAGGTCGACTCAGCCTCAAATGAGTACCTGATGCGGTGTGTTAACATGGCAAGCGCTTAATTTCTGCTGGGTCTGTCTGCTGCTGTGTCGGCAAACACCCCACATTGTGGTGTTACTCTCGCTATGGCTGTGGCTCCTGGTTACTTGCCACCTACTCCAGTCTACCGGCCACGTGGAAAATAATCGGTGAGACAAGAATCTTTATTTAGACCAGAGGAATCCAATGAACTATGAAGCTCTTTTGCACAGATGTCCAGTAGGGGCAGGTCAGTAAGTTACAAGACATTCGGTCCTGCCTACAACCGCAATAATTCACATGCCAAGTCAAAGTGATTTTCTGCTCATATCCTGTTTACCAGCCCGAGCCAGTGGTGTAAATTCTGCATTCCTATGACGGGAGCGAGTCTATCCATTGGACAATCACTGATGAATAAAAATAATGGGTTTTATTCTTTCTGGCAATAAAACAGGTATTAAGATGTTCAAACACCAAAATATATACCTTTTTGCAAGGCATCAAGTCTGATATTAACCGCACAAACTTCAGGTAAAACATGCTTTGATAATGTATGCATTGTCATTGGCCTACACCAGAGACAGCCTTCCTTTATGGACTTGTCAAATCGGTGTTAAACCAGAGAACGCCAAAAGGTGAATAGCACAAAGACAATGCAAGTATCAGCACATTTATAGCTTGGGTCGAGCAGTTATATCTACGGGACCTTTTTGCCAGTATCAAAAATGTGTCAAGGACAATGCATATATTATCAGAGCAGTGTTTTTTGGCACGTTTTGCCGTAAGTTTGTGTGGTTAATGCAGACTTAATGCCTTGCAAAAGGTATCTATTTTGGTGTTTGAAAATCGTAACATCTGTTTCATTGCCAGAAAGGGTGAAACCTATTATTATTTTTCATAATTTTCGATACTGCCAAAAAGGACCGATGGACAATCACCATTAACTTTCCCCAAAAGTGGTATCTATTTTATTGACCCTGAAGGGATGATGGACTGAGTCAACCTACCAAACATGATTTGAACTTGCAACCTTCCAATTGTGAGCCACTCACTGCACCACTGAGCCACTTGGCCTAGCAGTGCCACGGTGGCGAGATGTTAACTGCCACTCCTGGTATACAGGAGTTCGTGGATTTTTATCCCGACCCTGATGCCTGTATATTTAGAGTTTGCAAGTTCTCTCCCCTCGGGGTCACGTGGATTTTTCTCTGGGTCCTCCGGGTTTTTCCCCCCACATTTAGAATCAATGTGCTTTTAGAATATTCGGCTGCTATAAATGTCCACATAATCCAGTCCGTTGAGCTCTCAATTGTGGCCAGATCGCTTCTGAAAGAGCTATAAAAATATCAGTTGGTAAAATATATATTTTTTAGTTTACCTGGCCAGATTATCACTGAGGCCCTTGGCCAGATTGCCACTGAGCTATGAGTGTGGGGACATAAGGGGTTGGGGTGGTTAGCCATGTGCTATGTGCTGCCTACATAAATGTACATGTACAGCCCTTTAATCAATCCACTGCTGGATGAGGGCCTCCCCATGCCTGGTGGGGTGTCGGGGGTTACTCCACTATACTTCAACACTATGGGCAGGTTCCCAACTGGCTGTCTACTGCTGCAAAGTAAGGACATATTTCAATTCTTGGAGAGCAGTAGGATTGTCATCCACCATCATCTGCACACAGGTGTTGCATGGCACATGAGGATGGGGGAGCGAGGTGGGGGGGGTCTAGCATCCCACATTGCCACCTTTGTTTCCCCAATGCTAATGTTTACACACCACACGCAGGTAAATCATTGAAGCTTCAGTCGACTCAAGAGAGAGAGCCTTTTGGCCCGGTTCAGATACTTGCTGCTGATGTTGTTGTCCTTAGCCAAGAATTGAAACTCAGGCCATGAGGTATTTGTGGTGCAGTGCGTTAACCACTGTCCATCACCGCAAAGACGAAGATCCCCACTTATAGCTTTACTAGACTGTTGGGGGCACAGCACCCGAGTGGGTGGGTGGGCCAGCACCACGCCCGGCTGCCTGTCTCCCCAGTTGCTATGTTTACGTATCACACCACACACGGAAATACAGACACGCATCAGCCAATCTGACAGCTGGCATGTGAAGGGTGTTACGACAATTGGAGATGTATTTTCCAAGCATCGTTGAAAGGCGAGGCTATTTTTAACAGTGCGGTCAGTTCAGGGCCGATACATCATGAGCGCGAGTTGAGAAATTACCTCCTGCCCAACATCCATTTGTGGTTGTGCTGCTGCTCTTGTGTGATCTACCTGTGAAATGGGCATGCAATATTTCACCCATATGAATTGTCATGTTTTACGGCTTGCGATTCAGCAAACAATAAATCCTAGCTAGCCGTGGAACAAAGGCACTCATTGCAATCGAGCGCTTTCAGATGCGCTTCTGTGGCCACCTGGAATGCTCTTCCTTCTGATATTAGGAAGCCACTGGAGCTACACACTTTAATATCTAGATCGAAAACTCATTCCTAACGAACTTATTTTAATGTTTAGTTTGTTGCCCTTCCGCGCACTTTCGATTAGCATGTTTGGCTACGTACGGTGCGAAAGCAGTTCAACATATGTACACTCTCTGTTGTCTCGTTTTATCCATCTCGTTTGTAGAGTCTTGTTCACGTCATTTGAGATGCACGCAACACATTGCTCCTGTAAGAATTGCTGTTTTTCTATTCGTATGTCCGATGTGATGGGTTCACTTGTCTCTCTGGCCATTGGAGGCCGCTGCATACAACACAATGTTCAAATTGAAGCGTGACCATTCATTGAATCGCGAATGGGGGCGAATTGTTAGGCCCATAATCTTTTTAAACTCAACGAGCTTGCAGAGATGACCTCACTTGACATGCACTTTATGCCCGGACATGTCCAAGTATCCTCCCACGTTTTCTCACGAATTTTTTTTCTAAATCCCACCGCCAGATAAATGAGATGATCTAATGAAATAAACCTCTCCCTTTGAAGGACTAGTTTTCAAGTATAGAGTTCAGCTGATGTGGAAATAGTGAAGCACAGCTTCAATCCCTCCGTGCTGATAAGGTTTGGGTGCCTTTGACCAGTTTCTTTATCTGCAGTTTCATCCCCTTATTCGAATAAACGTGGATTAATTCTAGATTTGAAGTTTTCGTGACTGCAAGGATCCATACTCTTTGGTTCTTTCGATAAAGTCACGTAGATGAAAAATAAAAAGAATAATGAAAATAAAATGAAAATAAAAAACGTGGATTACCTTTAATTATTTTCAGTGTACAGCTCTTTGTCGATCCAATGCTGGATAGAGAAGGGCCACCCCATTCTATGTCGACCATGGGAATTGTGTGACCATACTTCACCGCGCTGGTCTGTCCAGATTGGCGAGATCAGGCCCAGGACCGGTTCAGATACCATTCACCACTGATGTTTTTATTTAATCACAGCTATGTTACTCCTATACTCATTGGTTTTTTTTGTTCCGGTAAAGTCACGTATGTGGATATAAAATAAATTTTAAATAAACAAAATAAAATTAGATGAAAATAAATCACGACGTTTCGAATGCAACACAAGCGCTCATCATCAGGTGGAAATGGGGTAAAACACATAGCAAGGGAACACACAGAAGGACACCACGCACATAGCACACAGAGAACTAGAAACTGCACGGAGGCAAATACATCAAGAAGATGGGAGACGCGAACTCGGCAAACCTTAGAAACATTATGTGACACAAACCAGTCGGCCAACAACACAGTTAAGACACTAACCTGGTTGACCACGTATTTCAAAAGACTGCTAAATCTTGTGTTCTCATCCTCTGGGCTGAACATACCAACGTAAGCAGAGGACGTGGACTCGTGAACAGACACGAGGTACAAGAGATACATACACAGAGAAGACACAACAGGGAGGGATGTTTTGGGCAGCACAGAATGACAATCGGAGCAACGCCACACCAAGAGACATCCACACATGCAGAGGCACATGCAGAAAGATGCCTAGAGGAATAAGGTACAGGGACTTATATAGGATGTAAAGGTGGGGGAGGGGAAAGGGGCAGAGAGGGAAACAAAAACGCGGGAAACAGAGACAGACCACGGCAAACAAAAAACGAAGCAAAATTCCAACAAGTAGAGATACATGCTCCTCTTATGAAGAACGGCCATTACCCGAAACGTCGCCCATTGTCTACTTTTTACTCCTTTTAAAGGCCGTGCTATGGACGGGCTGTGTGGCGCTGTTTTAACGGTGCTATTTTTGTTTTTGAAGGCTGTCGGTAAGGTCAGCCACCTCGGGGTCAGGAAACGCGAAGCGTTTTTTTTTTATAACTGAAAAATGCAACTCGGGCACTTTTTTGTTTGCGCGCGAAGATAACCTCAATCGATTCCACCACCACGCACGCACGCTCATTTAAACCCTCAGCTTACAAAACAACAACTACTACTACTACAGCTGCATCCCCTCTGTATTGTAATTTCAGCATCTTAACCTGATGCTTTATATGAGCAGTGTACGGGACTCTGTGTTTTAGTGGCAATGTCGAGAGGGCCCACGCCAGCTGCTGGCTAAATGCACTCCTTTGGTGACCATGACCTTTGTCCCAGTTAGCCGAGACGAGTGGGGGATGGGTGGGGGAAGCTGGGCACGTGACCCCCCTCAACCCACACACCGCCCGCCCCCCCTTTTTTGCAGGGCTGTGCATTTTTGTGAGGATGTTGCCAGACCCGAGGTTTAAACCTCTGGGTTAGATCCCGAGGTTTAAATCTCATGGATCAGAGTTTCGGATCGTATGCGAGGTTTAAACCGTTGGGTCAGATGCGAGGTTTAACTTCTGGTTCAGATGCGAGGTTAAAGCCTCCGGGTCAGACGCAAGGTTTAAATCTCTGAATTATATGCGAGGTTTAAACTCTGGTTCAGATGCAAGGTTTAAGCCTCTGGGTCAGACGCAAGATTTGACCTCTGGACCTAGAAGGGAAATACATAAGTATTCAGTACTGAAGTGGACTTTGGGAAAGTTTAGTTCTGTTTCTCAGGTTTTATGGGAATAACAACCTTCCCAGTCTCCAACATGAGCTTTGAAGCTTGGTTAACGAGGAAAGAAAATACATTAAAGTTGCTGTCAAGTAAAGTTTCAACCAGTACTGCCTCATTTTCACCAGTCCAGTATCCTGTTCACACTCAAAACTGTTTGTGTGTATGTACTTTGAACTTCTTTAGCGCCGTATGTAGCCAACTGCACGGGAGAAGGATAACGAACTAAACACAAAAAGCAGTTCTGAAGAAATTAGCATTCAACCGATATTTAAAAGTTTATAGCTCCAGTGGCTTTCTTATATCAGAAGGAAGAGCGTTCCAGACGGCCACAGAAGCGCATCTGAAAGGGCACAATGTGATGACCGCCTTTGTTCGCGAGTTGGCCAGAAGCCGCTGTTGCGAGGATGATGACCGGAGTTTCCATGATGCTTTATGTTTGGCCATGTTGCTGCTGCTCCATTGGCAATGGTGCACAACCACAGGGAACAAAAAGACTCAACACTTTCGTCATTAATACTGCCCTTGAATGTTAATAATTGGCGACGTTTTGGGTAATGAACCTTCTTCATAGTGCATAAATGTAGCCACTAGGTCATTCTTAGTACCGCCTGCTTCACCTTCCCAACCGATGCCATAGCTGGAGGAACCACAGCTGCTAGGGCCAGGGGGAGTTGTGGTCGTTTTGTGAAATATACGTTGCGTTCGTTTGACCATACTTCACCATGCTGGTCAGTGCAGATGGGTAGGTGAACGCCTCACCTCTCACTGAGTACCTGACTGGTATGGGCGTCCAGATGTCCAGTTAAGCTACTCGGGTCTAAAATGCATCTCCGATCAGCACGTTTGGCTACGTATGGTGCAAATGAAGTTCAAAATATATACTCTCGAGCCTCAACTAAGCAATTGTTTTTTTATTTTTTACAAGATAAAGCTCATTGAGTGTTTTTTCAGAAGCGACCTGGCTACAAATGATAGCCGAATGAAGTGACATCACGTGGAAATGTATAGCAGTCAAATACTCTAAACACATGTTTCTAAATGTGGAGGGAAAAACGGGAGGACCCGGATAAAAATCCACGCAACCACGGGGAGAAAATGCAAACTCCAACTATACAGCAGTCGTCAGGGTCAGGATCGAACCCACGACCTCGTGTGTACAAGGCGAGGTAGTTAACATCCCGCCACTGCGGCATACTCTCATGCCACCGCGTCAAGAACGTGCCTCTCCAGTCAACATGGGACGCTGTGGGCCAACGTTAGTCCAACGCTTCCAACCACGTGCAAATGTTGGCCCAATGTTGGCGCATGTTTGCTGGGTCGTTGAAGAAGACCGCGTTTATATACGGGGCATTACTGAAATAATAATAATGAGACGAAAAACAAACGCTCAACATTGCACATTTGTGGTGTGCGCAAACACAAACTGCTTACTCCCATCACGCAATAATGTGTGCTTCTCGCCGCTGCAGCACTGTATTATGTAATGTTCACTTGACAACACAAAGATCCGTTTTGAGCTTGCTCGTCAGGGGGGGGAAATCGGTGTCACGATCGCTTGAGAAGTGTTGACTTGAGAAGTGTTTGACGTGGCGAGCTGAGTGTGTTTCGGCGTGCGTGAGCAACAACAACAGCAGCAGCAGCAACCTCAGCTGCTGCGTGTCCATCGCCTTGGCCGTGTAAGAACTGAGAGCGACAAACAGCAAGAGTCTTCTTGGTCGTGCGAACGGTTGAGCTTGTTGGATTTTTTGCTCCGGTCGCCCCCGCCCGCTGCCCGCGACATTTAGAAAGATGCGTTGAGATTAATTTGGCTGCTTTACATTTCGGCGTGATAAGCCACTTCGTTGAACTATCAGTTGTTGCCAGGTCGCTTCTGAAAAAAATAACTAATAACTCAGTGGGCCTTTCCAGGTCAAATAATAATTGTGTGGTTTTGTTTATTTAATTATTTTGGTGATTTTTCTTACCTTTCACTCCTATCATTTTTGTTGTGTTTTGTTGTTGTTGGAACTTTCTCACCCGCCCCAACTGGACATCTGTGAATAAGAGCTTCATAGCTCATCGGATTCCTGCAGGTTAAATACACATTTTGATTCTGACATACATTCCTATTCGCACTGCTGGAAATAAATAAACTACATCGTGCAAATCATGCACTTGCTCTCAGCACTTATCATGGGCCATGATGAATCCACTGCTGGTTAAAAGTCTGCACAACTCTGTCGCCACCTCTCAAAGGTGCTGTGATGAACTTGTTATAAATTGTGGGTAAAGCAAACGTAAATCAATGTTACATTCTAAAATTCCTGTGACGCAAGTCGGCTCGTTGCAGATAAGTTTTAGGCTGATCGTAGGACAGTTAAATAACACAATCAGCGTTGCGGAGAATATAAATAGCGAAATGAATACGCAGAAAATGTGTGTCCTTTGCAAATTCGTCTCTCCAAATAAAAGCAATTAAATGAAACAAATATTACACAACCCAACAACCTTTTGGGAGTGCATCATATCAGCAGCATTAATTCAAGACAAGCAAAACTCTGGGCCGGTTTCGACACGGTGTCTCCACAGCAAATTAAGGGCTTGCTTGAATCAATGTTAGTGAACTGCTGATTGATGCAGGCAAGGACCCAATTACAGTTAAGTTAGACGTGACACATTCAACTCGGGAGCCTGCAGGGAGCATAGCACGAGCGAACCCAGTGTTTGTTGTTTTTCCTTGTTTGTTGATCCCGACCCTGACGCCTGTTGTATATTTGGAGCTTGCACGTTCTTCCCGTGGTCGCGTGGATTTTTTTTCTCCGAGTCCTCTGGGTTTTCCCTCCATATTTATAATCAACGTTGCGTCTATAGTATTTGGCTGCTATATATTTCAACGTAATGAGCCACTTCGTTGAGCTATAATTTGTGGCCAGGTCGCTTCTGAAAAAGAGCCTAATCGCTCAGTTGGGCCTTACCTGGTAAAATAAAAAAAAGTCTAGTTTAGTTTTTAGCACTGTTGGTCACGTACGGTGCGAATTTTTTTTTCTTCTTCCAACATACAGCGAATGGCATGAAAAACAACCATGACCACCGACCACCGCTTGCCCATGGGGCTCCGTGAACGTGCGTGCCTCGGAACACATTACCCCGAGGTTGACCCGTGTTGGTGTGGAAAACGTCGAGCCCCCGGCATTCGCGCCTTCCCATTCGTCGGTGGGATGTGACGGCGCGTATCGCTATTGGTCGGCATCGGGACCCCGGGGCGCAGCCTTGTTTGCCCTCTTCTCGGCAGGCGGGGGAGGAGTGGGTGGCGGTGGGACGCAAATGGCAAGAGGCGTGTACACGGGGCAGGGCTGGTCTCAGGACTTGTCAAGCATGGGTGGAGGAGAAAGCGAGGTGGTGTATGGAGGCGGCGGGGGGGGGATGAGCAACAGATTAGCACGGTTGGCTACGTCCGGTGCGGTATACCGGCATCCCACGTTACGTTTGTGTTCATCACAAGTCAGGCGACACTGGAGAACCTGGGCCGGAGTTTGAAGCAGTCCCTAATTAGAGCCACATGTCATCGTTGTACGTGTGTGTGTGTGTTTCATCTCCCAGTCATCTCAGTTATAACTCATAACACCTGGGTCTGTCCCGTGACCTTCCTGCCGGCAGCGAGCCATCCACGCTTCACGTGGCCTCAAAGTGCACCGAGCCTGGCACAGAGCGCGGTGGTGACATCACCATCACTTACTTCCTGTCGGTTATTGTTTGTTGTTGTTGTTGTTTTTATCGCAAGTGCTTGCGAACACAAACTTGCCCAAGAATACTATCCAAGCAGTATTGCAAATCTTTATTTGTGTATTCCATTTCTAGTGAAATTATTTTAAACAAAAAAAACCCCACAGTTTTCACATCGGTGTCTGTTCCGTTGTCCATGTTCCCATTATTCATTTCCAGTTCTCATCCTGTCTCGTGCGCAACGTACAGCATATGAGCACCGCGGACATATACATGCCATGTCGTGACCGCTTGTAAACGTGGACTTGGTGGTGTCGCCAACATCACAACTTCCAGTGTTGGGAGGGTTCGGCTCGAGCTGTCTCGTTTGGGGAAAGGGTTGGTGGTGGGTGGGGATGGTTGTGGGGTCACGTGATGTTTTTCTGGACATTCGCAAGTGTGCGTGACGTGCTGCTGCTGCTGCTGCCTCCGCTGCTGCTACCCACACAATCCGCCCGTCCAGTTGTCTTCGATTACGTGCGAGTTCAACTGTAAACACTGCCCCCCTCCCTCCCTCCCCCCCGACAATGTGAACTCAACAAAACACCGCGTCCCCCTTTCCTTATTTAGAGCTTGCGTTCTTTAATTATTTCTCAGAGTAAGAGCCCTGTATTTTTTTGCCCGTTTCAATACGGGGGAAACAAATGATTGTCTATTTGTTTGTGTGTTCTCCGTCGGGATGGGACTTTTGTAGCATGAACGTTGAGATTTGTAAGGGCACGGGGTGATCGATAAGGTCTGAATTGGTATGTAACAAGGGAGGGCACTGATACGGGGTTGACAGGTATGGAGGTACAGAAATTACAACGAAACATGTATAACATTTGAAAATAACATCTCGTCCCCGGTGGTGCAAGATTTATCGATACATATCGATTCTTACGCATCTGATACGTGCATTGAATTGTGTGTATGAGAATCTACGTATATCGATTGTGCATATTGTACATGCAGTGAAACTGAGTACTGTACACTGATCTGCACTCCGAACACCCATAAATCATATAATTTGCGGGGGTGGAAATCCTAAATTCCACAAGTTTCCGCAATTTATTTTGAGCGTTTAGCCGAGCAGTTAAATGGTCGTAAAAATACTACGAACAAAAACGTCGTAAAATCCGTGAATTTCTGTAGATTTTTCCCAACAATTTTTTTAGGCGTTAAAACCGCACACATAAATCTGGATAATATGATGACTTTGCATCCCACTTTCGAGTTACTTCTCTGACACACGCAAAAGTGTATTCCTGTTATCCACAATTCTGCGGATAATAGGAAGGTCTGCGGATCGATTCTTAAAAATATTGCTGAGATATTAATGTAAGCAGCAACATGCAATTATAATAATACAACTTTATCAGGCATTCATAGTGATGTGTCAGAATAACGTTAAGCAAGTTTCATACGGACATGTACAAATAATGTCAATATCATGCATTTGTCTTTCCCACCAGGTATGTGCAGAGCTTCATGGACATTTTGAAATATGAAGGCAAAGATCCGGAGAGTGATGTCCTTTCAGGGTAAGAAATGCACGCGCGCAGTGTACACGTTTGCTGTACTCAAGCATTACGCTTTACCAAAGTATATTTTTTATTCAGTGATCAGTTACTGTTTACAGTGACATTTATCCATTAATAACACGCTTGGTTGTGGAGCGAGCGGTGGCAAAGCAGTTAGCACACACCACTATGAACGGTGGCTAGGGGATGTTAACTACCTCGATTGGTATACAGGAGGTCTTAGGTTCGATCCAGACCCTGACACCTGCTGTATATTTGTAGTTTGCGTGTTCTCCCAATTGTTGCGTACATCTTTCTTCGGGTCCTCCAGTTCTTACCTCCACATTTAGAAACTTGCGTTTAAAGTTTTTGGCTGTTATACATTTCCAAGTGATAAGCCATTTCGTTCGGCTATTATATGTGGCCAGGTCGCTTCTGAAAAATAGCTATATAGCTCAATGTGCCTTACCTGTTAAACATAATGATAGTTTCGTTTATAGTTAAGTTTAGAACACTTGGGGTGACCCGCGTTCAATTCACGGCCACGGCTAACATCAGTGGCGAGTGATATCCGAACCGGTCATTGTGCGATCTCCCCTCCCACCCTCAACTTGACAAACCCATGTTGTTGCATCAGAGGGACGGTGAGAGTAATTGTGTTCCACTTTGGGAGGCCTTTATCTTGCAGTCGATCGATCATGGCTGACTTTGCCTTTTCGGTTTTGCACACAAAGTGCTTGCCACAAATGAACTACAATACCTTGCTGACCTCGTCACGGAACATAAATGGTCATGCAAACTCCGGTGATCCTCGCCGCAGCGGCTTTTAGCTAACCACCCAACAAAGGGGGTCACTGCATCGCGCGCTTTCACCTGGGTACGCTCTTCCTTACAATGTTAGGAAGCCACTGGAGCCGTGCGCTTTCAAATCGAGATTGAAAACTGATTTCTTCAGAACAGATTTTTTGTGTTTAGTTTGTTGTCCTTACTCCACACCTCCGATTGGCGCGTTTGGCTACGTACGGTGCGAAAGATGTTCACCATACATACGGTACGTACATTGTTGCTGTGGTGGATTTAGATTCATGGAGACGCTGGTGAACATCCGGAACCGGCACAACGACGTTGTGCCCACGGTCGCGCAGGGTGTGATCGAGTACAAAGAGACATACGGAGTGGACCCGGTGACCAGCCAGAACGTGCAGTACTTCCTCGACCGCTTCTACATGAGCCGAATATCCATCCGCATGATCATCAACCAGCACAGTAGGTGTCCTCGGTGACTCGGAGGGAGGCGGTGGGAGTGGGGCGGGGGGGGGGTGGTTGTTCATCGTGGCCGTGTCAGAGTCGCTGAGCCGGGGCACCTACGTGGTACCCAAGTGCAAACCCGCATTTAAGCTGCCCGTGCTTGCATTGTGTTGTTGTATTGTATCGTGTTGACCAATGAATACAATTGCCAAAGAGTGCCAATGTGCTCTCAACCTGCGGAGGAAAATACACCGATGAATGGACGCGTTACAGATGAGCCGGCGTGGGAAGCACCGAGCCGGCGCTGTGATTTCAACTTCCCGCGATTTAACCGGGTTCCCAGGTGTAGCGCGGTGACAGCTGCAGCTCGGCCACCATCGGCTTCACGAACCGCGTTTAGATTTTAATTGTCTCCTCACTTCCCTGTGATCGCTGTTACATTGCAATTATGGCTTTATTTTGGTGATTTCGAAAAGTTTTTTTGTGGTTTGGCCATGTTTTTGTTTGTTGTAGTAGATTGATGGCCTTAATCTTAGTTGTCTTGTGGTTGTTGTTGTTGTTTGACTTGCATCCCACTGGAATTTTTGCACACAGCGTTGGTGTACGGTGCTATTTCAGGAATATTTTGATGTTTTTTTTCCTGGATTTTCTGTTTGCACAGTCACATAGTCACTTTAAGATGTTTTCTTGTTCACGTTTTTGTTTTTTGTTTGTTGCGGTTGCACCCGATTCAAGAGCCGAATGGCTCACAGGGCTATACCAAATAAATGGAACTATGGAACTATACTGTCGCCCGGTATTATAGTCAACGTTGCTCGCATTTTTGGCACACCTTAGCCGATCGTCCCCCGGCTTGGGCGGCCCAAGATTGAGTTTATTTGCCGAGAACCAACCGAGGACGTAGCTCCACGCTTTATGGATTCCAAGCGTCACGGCGTCATTATGCGGCAAGAGAGGGGAGTTGTGCTGACAGCAATGGAAACTTTGCCACGTAAATAAAAAAAACAAAAGTCTCCTCGTCGTAGAAAAGGAACAAACAAGTTCAAAGTTCAATGTTTATAGACAGGCGCGTGGCATTCAGCCGTGGTTAAATTTGGAGCATTTCGCCGATACGATCGCCACGGAGGCGTCTGCTTTTGCCGTGACCACCTGCCGCAATTTAAAGGGACCAATGCCCTAATGGCACCGGCGGTCGCCGCCGCGGAGAGGCAATCCAAACAACCTGACTAAACGCCCGTGCCTGGAAACGGAGCGGCTGGTCTCGCTAAGTGGCGCACGCGCGGACGTTTGAACGCGCGCGCACCCATGAGCGCCTCGTCACTCCGCCTTATCGGTTCCGCGCCATTTAGCCAGAGCCCCTCGCCCCAGAGTCGGTCGTGCTCACCGACCGCGGCAGCGCTGTTCCCACTGTGTCACGTGCGCGGACCGGCCGCACCCCCTGATCCCCAGATACCGACCTTGCGGCTGCGACGCGGTTTCTCGCCCAGGCGCCGCAATCGCCGTCGGCGTCATCAGCGTCGTCGCCCTTGCGATCGTTGGTAGATTATGAGCAGCCACGTGGTCAGCGGTTACAGACGCGTGGACGCGGTGTTGATGACGGAATTCACGCGAATGGAGCGGCGGTGGCAGGGGGAGGAATGAGACGTGACTCATCACACTCAAAGTTCTCGCCACTAATGAACCGCAATACCTTGCTAATCTCGTCAAGGCGCGTAAACCATCATCACGCAAACTCCGGTCATCCACGTAGCAGCGGCTTTTTGCCTGACCATCGAACGAAGACAGTCAACCGCTTTGCACGCTTTCAGACGTGGCTTCTGCAGCCGCCTGGAATGCCCTTCGCTCCGATATTAGGAAACGACTGGGAGCTACGCACTTTTAAATCTAGATTGAAAACTCATTTCTTTATAACTGCTTTTTTGTGTTTAATTTGTCGCCCTACCCCCACAGCTCCAACTAGTATGGTTGGCTATGTACGGTGCGAAAGAAGTTCAACATACATACCAACTCACATACAGACATTGGCGCGCGTTCTGCTGTCGAGCTCTCTCCGCTGTCCCTCATCCTCCCACTTTGCCTGTTGTTCGCCCGCTGCAGCGCTGCTCTTCAACGGGAGCTTGAACCCTGCCCACCCCAAGCACATTGGCAGCATCGACCCCAACTGCAACGCCGTTGAGGTCGTCAAAGGTGGGCCTGCAGCACCAGCAATTTCCACGGGGGCATTATAGGCGCCAAGAGTGCGAGGATGCGGGTGCTGACAGTGCTGACAGGGAGTGGCGTAGCTGTTGAGTTTGCAGGCGGGGCAATTGCATCGCGGGATATACGAAGAGTGGGGTATAAATTTGACGGGCGGTGGAATTTGGCGGGCGGTGGAGGTTGGGTAGGGGGGGTTCTCATTACGTTCCTGGAACGCCTGCGCCGGGGCCTGTGCCGACCGTGCACCGACGGCGCCCTCGCTACAACCGCGAGGCCGCCGACCGGTGCGCTCGCTCGCTTCCTCGCCTCGGAGCGAGGATCGTGCGGGAGTACGCGGAGCCAACTTCTCAGCCGCAACACGCAAACGCCTGCCGCTTTGCAATGGCCCGCGAGTTGTATTAGTAATATGCTCGTCACGACAGGCATCTCGGCCTGGCCCGACAGCGGATTATATTCTGGACCTGGCAACACAGTTTCTAATTTTAACGAGCTCCGTCACTCCTGTCACTGCACAGTCCTCTTACAGCGGATAGAAGGAAACTTGAGAAGTGCGTGTGTGTTCACGTGCGGTTGCCCGCCAGAGGGATTGATGCGATTCAAACGGCACGGTAATTTACAGTTGGTGATAAAATCACACAAAAATTAAACCGTGTTCACAATCAGAAGAAATATTCTAGCACTGTCATGAATGTAATTATCTTTTTTGCCAGATGCCTTTGAAAATGCCAAGATGCTGTGTTACCAGTACTACCTGGGCTGCCCCGAACTGGAAGTGTCGCAGTTCAATAGTACGTAAGCAAACAGCACGGCCTCACGGGCACGTGACAGCTGCACTGCCACACGCGCGAACACAAAGATCTCCCCTGTAGCCTTAACACACCGTTGGGAGAAGTGCCGTTAGCAAGTAGCACCTACATATGAAGGCCTGGCATGGCACACGTGGAGAGTTGAGTGGCCAGCGCCACTCTCGGCTGCCTTTGTCTCCCCAGGGGAATATACACCACACCAAGTGCTTATTTAAGGCATGAGTTGGGAATCGGATTAGTGTCACCGGGTTAGCAGTGCAGTGCGCCAATCGCTACATTAGCGTTTCTCATGTGCGTGCATGGAGGTGCGTGTGTACACACACACATGCACAACATTCCATGTTGACTGGGTTGTATGAGGGTACGATCCGGACAGGGTACAGTCTGGATATATTGACAGTGTTTTGCAATAACAAGGCAAGTAGCACTGCATTGATTCCATAGATTAAAACTGATTCTCGTGCTCATCGTGCGTGAATGGAATGCTGCGTGCGACATCGGATTATTTGAAACGAAACTGTTTTACAGCTACTGCATTAGCTATTTTTGAGAAGCAATTTGGCCACATTAGATAGCTCAACGAAGTGGCTTACATTGTGGAAATGTATAGCAGCCAAATGCTGTAAACGCGTGTGTCTAAATGTGGAGGGAAAAACCGGAGGACTCGGAGAAAAATCCACGCGACCACGGGGAGAGAGACACGCAAACTCCAAATATACAGCAGGCGTCAGAGTCGGGATCGAGCACACGGCCACCTTGGCGACTTCTGAAAATTACATGCTAACTATAAGCTCACGTCGCACTAGTCAACAAGAAATGAGAAAGAAATGCAAACGAGGTGGGTGAAAAAAAATTAGACGGCGAACTTTGGCTTATCGATGCTCAATTGACACTGCCGTGGGGGAGGCCTGCATCCAGCAGTGGATTGGCACTTGGCTGTGAATTATTATTATTATTTACAATTAGTATTATTTAGGAGAAAGTTAAGACCACCAGCCTCGTTTTCAAGCCTGAAACCTGGGTTTAAATACGTTGAGCGAAACAGCAACAGCAAAAAAAAAAGTTTCACCGTTGACTCAAACACACCGTTCGATTCACGTCAAGCAATGCACGTTTAGGTTGCATAATACAATTCTCAAACTTTACACAGGAGTAGAATGTGCTTAACTGCGTTACGACAGTCGGTTCTCCCCTGATTGCCAATGCGGGGAAAACATTTTTGAAGTTTGTGGAGGTTGTAGTGGTGGCAAAACAACAGTTTTGGTGCCAACTATGGAAACAAACAGCCCCTCACTTGGACCCTTTGTGTGTGCATGTTCCCTGGGTCCATCACAACCAAGCTGACAACGCACAGCCATAAAACCCCGCAGATTATTCTCCATGCGGCCGCTTTGTTTGAGACTTTCCACGACGGAACTCGATGTACAACGGATATGTAAAACATTTTTTTTTTACGAATCAAATAAAATGACGCCGGGTTTCCTTGATCGGGCCGCTGTTTTATCGATCCCCCCCTCCGGGCAAATGTACGCGAGTGTTTTCTTTGCTCCCCGATTAGCCGCTGTTGACACAGCGAGCCTCACGGAAACCCAGCCTGCTTGCGGTAAATTTGACAGCGTAAATATGACTGTAATTATCACCGCGGAGCGCCTGGCAAGCAGCCTGCCACTGTGCGCATGCGCAGGGCTGTGCCGCGTGTTCGTTGAACTTCCTTCGCACCGTACATAGCCAGTCGTGCTAATCGAACGTACCGACCCGCTTCTGGATGAGGACCTTTCCCCGTATAGTACGGATTGCGGGGGTTAGTGTACCGAACTTCAGCACACTGGTCGGGAGCGTACGAGTACAGTACAATAGGTTTGTCCGCACTGCCCTATCCTGTCCACCACGTAGCCCCCGCGATCCGCCTGTGACAACCTGGTGTGCATGGTGGTCGCCCATCCCTGGCACTATCCAGGCTCAAGCCTGCTCGGCTTTTGAGCTGTCATGAGATCAGGCTCATGTCAGTGGCGAGATGGTAACCTGGTATCAGGAGGTCGTAGATTTCATCCTGACCATGACGCCTGCAGTATGTGTTCTTCCCCTGGTCGCGTAGATTTTTCTGCTGATCCTCCGGTTTTTCCCTCCACATTTAGAAACATGCGTGTCGAGTATTTGACTGCTATAAATGTCCACATGATAAGCCACTTCATTGGGCTACTATTTGTGGCCCAGGTCGCTTCTGAAAAATAACTTATACAGCTCAGTGGGCCTTACCTGGTAAAATAAACATAGTTTAGTTTCGTATTTAGATATGGTCAGAGGCGTTGCTCACGTAAACACAAAGTGTTCTGCAGTCCAGCGACCTGCCGGTCTTGCAAACCTCATGACCCACGCAGACATTGGGGAACCCTCATCCAGCAGTGGACTGACAAACGTGGGGCTGAATTTGAGAAACACAATAACTGTACATTCTATGTATTGAGTCAACTATTCCCACTTGGTGCACGGCATAAAGCAACCTCACTTTGGAGGTATGGCATCATCTGAAGAAAACCTATGCAGGGATGATGTCATTATTCGCAACAACTGGGGACTCTCACTTCGATTTTTTTCATGGTGAAAGTTAAATATAAGAAAAGGTACACAGTGTCCTATAAAGTTCAGCAGGGCACCAGAACCCTTCTTTGTTTTGTTTTATGACCCAGAATTATTTAACAGAGCGGTAATCATGGATGAGAGAGATAACCACGGTGAAAGTGTGTTCTGGCCTCACTTAAAACATTCTGTTCCTGCGAATGACAATGTGGAGCTAAACGTCAACGTCAAAATCTGCTGGCCATGACGAGTGCTTCAGGACAGAGAGAGTTGGCGTAATTTTGCTGTTTCACTTCCATTGAAGGAGCGCAGGCTACAGCGGTTTACTATACGGTCCGTAGTTTGGGTTGCATGGCCACAACCGTCGCTAATGAGCAAGGAGGAGTTGATGACGATGATGATCCAGAATGCTCCACTGGAGCGCCTGCCGAGCTCTCGTGGGGAGCAGTAGTGTAGCGGGTAGCGCGCCACGCTACAAACCCGGCAACCCGAGTTGGATTCCTGCTCACGGCCAACACCATCGACGATTCTCTGAACTGGTCCGGGGGCCTCCTCCCCTAGTTCGACCCAGCCTTAAATGAGTACCTGGCGCGGTGTGTAAACATCGCCACTCGGGAGACGAGGGCGGTCGGGCGTGGTGCTGGCCACCCATCCCCTCGTGTGCCGTGCCGTGCCTTCATAGGTGCTCGCTAACAGCACTTGCCCCAACGGTCTGTTAAAGGCTACACGTGTGATATTCTTTTACGTCTCTTGCAGTACAAGGAGCGGAGGAGGAGGTGCACATGGTCTACATCCCGTCCCACCTCTACCACGTGCTCTTTGAGCTCTTCAAGGCAAGTGTTGCCGTCCTGCTCCGTACCGGACGCTCGAGTGCCGGCTTGCCCGTGCTCGGTGCTTGCATTTCAACCGGTTTTCTGTCACAGGAAATAAATATAAGGGGGCGCCATGGTGGCGAGATGTTAATTGCCTCGCCTGGTATGCAGGAGGCCGTGGGTTCAATCCCGACCCTGACGCTTGTACATTTGGAGTCTGCATTGTCCTCCTCGTGGTCGCATGGATTGTTCTCCGGGTCCTCTTTTTTTTTCCCTCCGCATTTAGGATCAACAGCACGCGTTTAAAGTATTTCGCTAGGCCACATCCAGCATAACCTCCCGCCGAGGCGGTGGCTTTTAATTGACGTGCCACCCACTCCGGTGTCAACCAGCCGCCCGGAAAATATTCGGGAGGAGAAACTAAGCACTGCCCTCAACCGTGGCTACTCGCACGCCATGGGTGCTGGAACAAAAGCTGGGAGAGGGGGGGGGGTAGGGAGTGCAGAGCAATCCATGTGGTGTGTGCCCCCTCCGATTAGCACGATTGGCTACGTATGGTGCAAAAGTAGTTCAACATACAGTACGTACATGCAAGGAATGTATGTGTCCAACCCTTTAGTCATTACACTGCAGGATAAGAGCCTCCCTGTACCTTTGAGGGTCGTGGGGTGTTATTGGAACGTGCTTCAGCACACGCCCGGCATGCCTCATCCCAGTATACTTCTCTTCGTGGCTCTGGCTACTTCGTAACGCGCCGCCTATTCCGGCGTCTACCGGCGGCCCAGAAACCATTCGGTGAAGAAAATGAATCCCCCATTTTCGCGTTGCTTCACGCGCTCGGAGGCGCGGAAACGTTTAACCCTTCGCCCACTGCCATTCCTAACCGCGCCGGGAGAACGCGGCCCTAATTATAAAGCCGGGCGATGGGTGAGACGTGTGTGTGCGTAAGCGCGTGTTTTGCGTGCATGTGTGCCGCTGAGGCATGCGCCCGTGGTGGCAAGGTCGTGGAGGCTGCTGGCTGCTTGGCTCGCCCGGGCTCTTACGCCTTGTCAGACGATGAGTTTATTTGTTTGTGCGAGCGCCGTCTGTGCCCTTTTACGACGGCTGGGAGGGTGGCCGGGCGGGCAAGCAGGCTTGACGTCGCTGGTGCCGTTCTCGCAATCGAATACGATTTGAGTTGCGCGTAATCTCGACGGGGATTCCACGACGAAGCGGAGGGGACTCGTGCTGGACGAGAGAAATTGATCCACGAGAGCTCATTACGCATTTGATCGGAGATCGCTGTCGTGAAATGTCCGTCCCAAAGAGTCATAGGTTGAGGGACTCGAGTTTTTTGTCTTGAGATTATAGACGTGGAGTCGTGCCTTGTGCACTGCACGATGAAACTCGATGATTCCCGGCCACGGCTAACGTCAGTGGCGAGTGATATCTGAATTTATCCGCAGCCCCCCCCCGCTTCATAAAAATCAAACTGACCAGCACGTCAAAGTCGCATGGTCTATCCACTGCTGGATGAAGGTCTCCCCAAATCCACTGCCTTTTTCCCCACGGTCCTGCGATGCAGTCAATCGACGTGGCCACCGCACACGAGCAAATTTCTCTGCTCCATCTCCATGGCGGACGCTCCTCTTGGGAGCGTTTCCTCATTTGGCCGTGCGCTCCGTAATTAGTCACGACTACCGGCCTCCATCCCTTCTTCCAGCGGCGTATCCCACCCCGGAGCCTACTCACTTTTCTTAAGCCAGTGCGATGTCTCCCCATGTGTGCATGCATGTCGAACGTCTTTCGCACCGTGCGTCACCAACCGTGGCAATCGGAGGCGCGATTAGCACGGCTGGCTACGCAAACTCGCGCCCTCTGTGGTGCTCGCTTTGCCCCCTGTTCCGTCGTTGTCGCCGAGTGTGATTCCACGCGTGAGGTCTGCTCCCCGCCGTGAATTGAACGTCCCCTCCTCGCCCTCACGTCTTGTTGGACAGAACTCGATGCGGGCGACGGTGGAGCACCACGACGCCCTGGGCACTGCGTACCCGGCCATCAAAGTGATGGTCTCTCTCGGCAAGGAGGACCTCAGCATCAAGGTAACGGCGGCAACGCAATGCGTGACAGTTGCCAACACGGCGATTGCAACCTGCACGCGACCGCAACTCAACGGCCACGTTTACGGCCGCACCAACATCAACAGCCACCACCACGGCAACCACAGCGATAATAACCACAGCAACGTGAACCATCACGACAGCCACCACCACGGCAACCACAGCGATAATAACCATAGCAACGTGAACCACCACGACAGCAAGCACCACGGCAACAAGCACCATGGCAACAACAGCGATAGTAACCACAGCAACATGAATTGCAACAACAACCACGACAACAAACAACCATTACAGCAGCCACGATAACAACCCACCACCACCACGGCGACCAACACAACAGCAACAGCAGACCAACTGAGTCTGTCCCCGCGTTCCCCTTCATCACTGGTGCACTGGCACGAGGCCGAATCTGTTTAACACGTAGCATGGCTTTCGCGACCAATGTTATTCATCCAAAATGTAGGGTTTTTTTGGATTAGGTCACGTAAATATGAATTTGTCGTTAAACCCGCCACCACCCGACACAGCCAATTAAGTAAGGTTTGTCACGTAAACAGAACATGCCAATTCGTTACTCGTACAACACACCGGTGTGTGTTGTCATTTTGAATGTTATTCATAAGAAAGTATTTTTTGGGTTCGATCGCGTCAATATAAATTGTCAAGTTTGTCACGTTAAACAAAAAACCTGCCAATTCGTTACTCCTTCAGCACTAACCGGTGTGTTGGAGAGCAAACCCACGACATCTAGGCCGAGTGTGATTGGCGTCTGGGGGGGGGTCGACGCGCCGTTCCTCAAGAAGCCCCCCTCGACGCTCGGCCCCGGCGCGCCAGGCGGGTCGGCTCTGGCAGGTCGAGGTTGCAACGGGTCGAGGGTCGTCGAGGTCGTCGAGGGTCAGGCCATGACGTTTGAGGCGCGCGCGTGGCTGTGCGGGCGAGCAGGTGAGCGACCGGGGCGGCGGAGTGCCGCTGCGCAAGATCGAGCGCCTCTTCAACTACATGTATTCGACGGCGCCGCGGCCCCACATCGACACGGCGCGCGCCGCGCCCCTCGTGAGTGCCGTCCGCCACGCCACGTGCTCTGTCCTCTGCCGCTCTGGGCGGACACCCCAGCCCTGCCGTCGCCCGCGAGCCGCCGCCGCCGCCCGTTCTCGGCGCCAATCGAGATCGGAGGCGGCGGCGCCGGCGCCGGCGGCGGCGCAATTGTCGTTCGCGACCTGGTGGAACTCGCTTGAACTCCGTCGCCCCGTGTTTTCGTTAACCGTGGTCTGTCCCGCTGCCGGGTGAACGATTGCTTCCCCCTCGTCGCTCCCGCCGCCGCCTGCCAGCGGCGTCACGATAGTCGGCCATGATCGATCCACTGCTGGATGAAGGGCAGCCTAAGCCAAGGCCATCCCCTCGTATGTACGCGTGTTGAACTTACTTTGCACCGTACGTAGCCAACCGTGCTAATCAGAGGTATGGGGGAAAGACAACGAACTAAAGAACAAAAAAGTAGTTGTAAGGAAATTATCCCGCCATGTAACAATACATCTGGCTCCTACGTACGAGCTCACATCTCATTCCATCTGTCCTTTGGCTGTCACTCCGTCGACAGTCTCGACACAACGGATGTGATCGCTATCAGCGATGGTGGCGCGTCATGGCCGGGCCCGGTCAATGTGACCTTCCTCTCGAACGTTGCGTTTAACTTCTTGACGTTGTCAGCATCCGGGTTTCTCATCCACTTGTCATGGAAAGGCAACGTGCACCTCCTGTTATTCCGGGCCAGGGATTACTCGCCGAGAGACCATTCTCAGAAAGTGTTCACCTTAGCAGTAGATAGATCACGCCTGTCAATGGTTACGCTTGGAGTATTTGGCCCGCTATGAATGTCCACGCGACAGGCCACTTCGTTAAGTTATCATTTGTGATAGCCAGGTCGCTTCTGAAAAAGAGCTGTATAGCTCAGTGGGGCTTTGCCTGGTAAAAAAATAAAAAAATAGTTCGTAAACAAAAATGGCGATGATGGTGAACTAGCGACACCGACACTCCGTTAAACATGCCAACGCCACCAGGCCAACGTTGGACCGCGATCAGAACCGATGTTTACCGAGTTAGCATGGCGGGGGTGGGGAGGGAGGGGAGGTGGACAAGCGTTACCCCACCTCCCATTGTTGGCACTCGAGCTCAGTATTGGGATTACTTTAAAGGCCCTTATCAGCATTAAGCGGTAGAGGATTTATCAGATTGTTTTTAAAGCTAACATTTCAGCGGGCCAATTAAAGAGTGGGCGGGGGGGGGGGGGCGTTGTTCGTTGGCCTTGTTGTTGTCACAGTCGGTGCCTGCTCAGCAACCGCCGATTCATCGGCGTAGGATTACAGCACACCTGTAGTGATGTGTGGGCCAAGGTTCAAGAGGTAAAGTTCTCCTGGCAGCTGTTGGCGTTTGCCTAGCACGGCACGTAAACAGGTTCTGGGGTAAACAGTATGGAAAAAAGCCCAAATGTGGGCGGCGTATGTATGCTGAACGTCTTTCACACCGTACGTAGCCAACTGTGCTAATCGGAGGTGACGATGTCGCGCCGACTTCACTGGTCAAGAACCGATCACGTGACATGCGACAGGCGCGCTGACTCTCCGCGACGTTACAAGCAACAACGGACATCACTACGAGATTATGTTCCATTCGTTTTTCACAATTTGAGATCCGATTTGTCATTCGTTTTTACTGCTTCAGTTTTTTCAGTTTTTTTTGTCCCCCTTGCATTGCCTTGTTCGTTCCATTAAGGTAATCGTGACGGCCAATCGTAATTAACGTGAACTTGTAAACAGTCCGTTCATAACCCGTGCAATTCGACACGCACGGGCTTGTGAGCGCAGGAATTCGATTTCAGTCGATGCACCATCAAACGGCCAGTGTCCAGCAGAGTGTGTGACCTCTGATTGTGGTGTGGCCGACGTCCGGTGCAGGCCGGCTTTGGCTACGGGCTGCCTATCTCGCGCCTCTACGCGCGATACTTCCAGGGTGACATCCAGCTCTACTCCATGGAGGGCTACGGCACGGACGCCGTCATCTACCTCAAGGTTTGCGACCCCCCCCCCCCCCTCCACCATCATCATCATCATAATCATCTTCATCATCGAAGCCGTGACCATCACCTTTAGGGCCATCGCCAGCATCATCACCGTCATTACCATGAGTGTCATTATTACCACCACTACCATCTTCAAAGCCACCACCATAATGTCCACGACCCCCCACCGCTACCATAACCACAACTGCTATCAATCACCAGCAATGTCACCAGAACCATCACTACCATCATCCCCATCACCAGTGCCCCCCCCCCCCGCCATTACTCCCACTACCGCTATCGCCACCACCGTCATCAACACCATCGTCGCCACTATCATCACTACCTACCATCATTATCCCCACTACCATCACGGCCGCCACCACCATCAACACCACCATTGTCGCCCCCCTCTCCCCCCACACCACCACCATGACCATTGTCCTTAGCAAATCCCTGGTGGCTGTGTTGGCGCAGGTGGCAACGGTCAACAGTGTTGCAGGCTCACTCGCTCGCCCGTTCACCTCGGCTCATGGAGCTCCCACTTTGTTTGCGTGCACCTCTGGAGAGTTTAAAGTTCGCTCAGAGTCAATGATCCAATGAATTTGCGGTTAATATGACCCCAGACTTATTAACTCAATGGAGAATTCTGCTGTGAGTGCTTTAAAGAATAATTCCGCTGCTATTAATTGAAGAATGCGAAGAAGAGTGGTACATTTGGATGCGTGTGTGTGCGTGTGTGCATGTGCACGTGTGTGCGTGCGTGATGTGTGCGCGCGTACATGTGTGTGGATATGTGTGCATGTGCACGTACGCATGTGTGCACGTGTGCGTGCGTGAGAGCGTTGTTGAAACTAGGAATAGAGCAGAGGGAGCAACACCGGGGTACAGCCCAGGCCACAGTAACCACTGCTGTTTGGTTTTCACCAATTTGTACAAAGTTTCCTTTCACCTCCTTCCCACGTTAATTTTTACAGAAAAGTATCAGTAATAAGAATCGATTACTCCGCCCTGTTCCACAGGCCCTGTCGAGCGAGTCGGTTGAGCGACTGCCGGTCTTCAACAAATCCGTATTCAAGCACTACCAGGTGAACCAGGAGGCGGACGACTGGTGCGTGCCCAGCAGCGAGCCCCGCAACCTCGCCACGTACCGCTCGTAGTCGCGAGCCGCCCGCCGATCGCGAGCCGCCCGCATGCCGCCCTGCTGCTCCTCTCTGCCACGCGTCGACGACGACCCCCTGCCTGACCCCAGCCACGGTTCTCGCTCCAGGATTGCAAGCCTGCGGATTTTCAAGCCGCGTTGGGCTCTGAGAGGGAGTCCGGTTCTGTTTTTTTTGTTTTCAACGCACAGAGAGCTGCAGTGAAGCAAAGTCGTACCCATTGGTTCGCTTCGGTAGCCCTGATGAGAGTGGTGCTATCGGTGGAGGCCCTCGCCCGCAGGCCTTAATGCCCAGTGCCGTGCCTATTCCGTCCAGAAATCCTCGGTCGCTTTTTACTTGAAATTGTCACTGACTGATGCTCCGCTTACAGATTTCCACTTCGTGTGGAATCCAGTCGGGACGCGATTGAATTCAGGGGGTTTAAAATCCAGGTACTCTTTTCCTTTTGCATGAAGGCAGCTGTGTTTTACGAACATAGGGAAGCCGAGTTCCGTCATCGGTCATGGCCAACATCAGTGGTGAGCGACGCCTTAACCGATGCTGGAGCTCCTGCCCCCCGCCTGCTCACCATCACGGGGCGACCAGCGCGGCGAAGTGCGATCAAAACGAGCGCAAGGAAGGACGTGGCGCCGAAGGGGAGCAAGCTGTCGTATGGCGATGTGGCGCTCCAGGGTGAAGTCGACGAAGCGCGCCGCTTGACACATTCGTAATAATCAGGCATTTACTTGTGCAGTGTCCATCGCGTTTTTTTTTTCAGGATTACGCGTGCATTCGCGCGACTGCTACGCGCCGCGCGGCGCTGCGCTCGAGTTATGAAACTAGTTTTATTCAGTGTGAGCGAATTGGAACTCACAAGGAGTTCCGTTGAATTGTGCCAGTAAATATATCTTCCTGTAAAATGTGACTCTCATAGTGAATGCAACCCAGACTCACCGGACAAAGGGACTAGGAGCTCCGTTGTCAAATTGACATTTCTAGCTTGACGCTGTCGTCCGCTCTAACGAGGCAGTCAGAAAGTGACGCCTGTGCTCTCAAAATGGTAAAGCTGCTGCCTGGCTCGGCACAATCGCACCCACGCTAAATGAAGCGATACGTACCGGCTTACCGGTACGTATCGTGTTCTCAGTGGAGGGATGACAAACCTACGGCTCGTGGGCTGGATGCGACCCGCTATTTCATATCGTACTGCCCGTGGCTAAAATCATCTTGGCCACACTGATTAGGTACTAGGTAATGTTAGTGCACTGCGCTGCAAATCCGGCGACTCCAGTTCAATTCCCGCTCACGGCCAACACCAGTGACGATTATCTAAACCAGTCCTGGGCCTCCCCAAGGTCGACTTAGCCTCAAATGAGTCCCTGGTGCAGTATGCAAACAATCGCCACTAGGGAGACGAAGGCGGCCGGGCGTGGTGCGGGCCACCCACCCCCTTCGTGTGCCGTGCGTGACTTTGTAGGTGCTCGCTCACAGGACTTGCCCCAAAAGTCTGTTAAGGCTATACGGGGGGTTGTTTCTATTTTGTTAATATGCGGCCGCAAAACATATTTTGAAAAAAAGGCTTCGTGGCCCGGCTCTTGCAGCTCCTGCTTGAGTGTGATGTTGCTGGGTAGCCGGCACAATGAATGAATGCCCTCAGGCTGAGAGGGCTTTGCAAGGTGCGATGTCAAGCCATGCTCTGGTTACCAAGAGACGCCGCAGAGTTAGTGACTGAACCCAGGAGGCTTGTGCATCTCTCGAGACTCGGTCGATGTCTCCTGTGAACGTGTAAACTGGACTGTTAAAGGTGTGTTTTTAATTTCAATGGTACATTTCTGCTCGAAGTGTTCCTTCCACGTTTGGGCCGCATCACCGTTTCTCGTCACTGACATGACTACGATTATCTATCCCTAAACCGCTAGGGAAGTGAGGGTGCCACTGTTTTTATCGAGGAGCAATAAGGTATTTTTGAATCTTCACTGGCTTTGGATTATTATTATTATTTTGGGACAAGCTCGGTTGCTGCCCGTGTGTGTAAACCGACCTCGTTTCAAGTGAAAACGTCGACGCTGACTGTCATCAGTTGCTAAGCGAGGCCGCGACTAAGTTTGGAGATCGGGACACCACCTGGGCTTCCCGGTGTCTTTCGACAAACTTCACACTACAGCCGCATACAAAAAATGCTTTGAAACTACATTCGAGCAATTGTTGTACGGCAGTCGTCGCAGGCAATTAGTTTGCTGCACCTTTTTTTTGTTCTGTTCGGTTACTCCGTGGCAAGGTTGGTGGCGGGCCACCCAATTAAATGAGGCACGTGCCACTTGGCACGTGACGTCACAGTGTTACTCGTACAGGATAGGCGTCATAGTGTCACCCGTACAGACAATGACGTCACAGCACCACGGGTACAGACATTGACGTCACAGCTGGAGGGGAGTTGCTAGTTGAGCCGCACTCGATGCCAGTTCCATACAAGTTGCCAAAGGCGGCTGTAGTAAATGCATTGCGAGTTAAAATTGCCGACGATAAAATTGCCCCCCTGATGTATCTGGACGTAACAGCCCGTCGCATTTGGTTGATATTTGAAATCCACGTGGCCTTCATCCAAACGTGCGTCCTTTCTCTGTGAGAAATAGCGGACGCCCCTTCGAATGGTTTCACTTGAATTTGGATTTTAAGTTTGAATTATTTGCCGCGATGCGGAGAAGTCAGATATGATGGGCAGTGGAGCGAGCGGGTAGAGTGGTCTTAGCCTCGGGTCGTCGTCTGTCGATGCCCTTTGACCCTAGACTGTCTGAACAGCAGCAGGAAAGGGGCGATCCACCGGGGGGAAAAATAAGCTGCTACATCCGTTTGAAAGATGAGAAAAGATGAGGATGTGAAGGATTCCGGATTAATGATTGGTTTTCATTGTTTGTGAAAATTTCTCGAACGTCTTGTAAGACTTCAGTGGTGCCAGTAAGTTAGAAATGGTTTTTAATTCAAAGAGGTTTTTACGTAAACATTTCATGTGCTTACATTATGCACAGGAATGTGTACTCGAATATTTTTACAGTACCCGGGTGAAAAAGAATAGTTGTTTTGTTTTAAAAAAATGCAATTAAATACAAATCTATTTTAATTTGTAAATAATAAAAATGTAATTCTAGAGTGTGAATATATATGCATGCTTCAGCGGGTGCGCTGGAACACATTTAATTTAGTACGTAATATTATTCAAACCGTGATGATATCGCAGCAACCAATGGCTCGTTATTTGCTCGGGGTGTAAGGATACCGGAGCCATAAGCTAAAGCATCAATCGTGCATGTAGCAATCGGCATGTGCTTTCGATGCTGTGCGTAATGTGCTCACCCCCTTCCAGCCACTAGATGCTGCTACATTCACGAAAATGTATTTTAAAAACATCGTCAAAATCCATAATTCAATTGAATTATGACCGAGTCGCGGTAATTCATCGCATCAACGAGGAAGGGTTGGTGGGTGAGTTGGGGGGGGGGGTGATCCGTTACATTTCTGTTGTCTTTTGGGACTTTATGCCAGTATGTTGCGATTGTTGGACTGTAGTGCTCTGACCTCTCTGTACATATGATGACATGACGTGTGTGCTTGGGGTTTTAAAACGCGTCGCTGTTCATAGGACATGCGTAACGTTCAATACCAATATAATCCTGTTATTCCTGTGTATGTGTTTGAAAACTCTCATAGCTCACCATGTGACTCGTGACATTAACGTCTTGTCCATCAATAATAAAAGCATTGTTTTTGCACCCACTTGGCATTCTTTTCACATTTACACAGGGCAGTGATGGGCGTCGTGAGTGTTGAGCTGTGGCCTTAGGTACGTTGAACTTATTTAATACCGTACATGGACATCCGTGCTAATCAAAGGTGCGGGGGAAAGCACAACAAACTAAACACAAAAAGCAGTTCTAAATAAATAAATATAAATCTAGACTTTAAAGTGGCTTCCTAATATTGGAAGAGCGTTCCAGACGGCCGCAGAAGTGCATATGAAAGCGCACGATGTGGTGGCCGTCTTTGTTCGATGGTGAGCCAAAGAGCGATGCTGCGAGGATGATAACCGCAGTTTGCGTGATGGTTTATCCGCCCATACGTGGACTGTGCAACTGCATCGGGGTCGTGCTAGGAAGATGGATGTGGGGAAATATTTGTCCGTGGGCCCAGATTTAATTCCATGCGCCCAGGGCCCATGCCCAACCACACACTACACCAATGGGGCTCCGTGTGTGCAGTAATAGATGGTGCGTGTGCCTGTTTTTGAGGCTGGAGTTGGGGGAGGGGGACTGGAGCAGAGTCCGACCTTGCGTTGGCCGCCCAATGCTGAGGGTCGCCGCGTTCGCGTTGACCCGGGCGATCACCCGAGGTCACCCGAGCAGTGAACAACAACACTGAAAAGTGTCTGCACTGTGGAGAGGGGGCCTGGCGATACGCCGGAGTTTGTTTTGTGGGTTAGAGACACGTTCATTGGGAGGGCTAAACACGAGTGTCTGATTGCCTGGTCAACTAGGGTCAGTGAGGTGGATAGTTCCAGAGACTGGTGGGTTAGGGCCAGTGCAAGAGTTGGTGGGCGTGACCGGTTGGCTAGTTGGTTAGGGTTATAGCATTGGGGCTCGAATTTAGACGGCTAAAAAGCTGCCAAAACTGCCTGCCCCACTTGCCATTGCAACTCAGTGCCTTGGGAATTTTTTTTACCCAAGCTAACATTAAATTTACGTTGCTCACATCGACTCGTCACGGCGGCGTCGCTACCGAGCACGCAGGCGGTGCAACAGCACCGGACCCACGGATTGGAGGGGCCCAGGCGCCGGGTTACGAAGAGGAGGTAAATTGGACATGGGTGGTAGAGGGGGTTACCATTGCATACCTTGCACCAGGACCCGCGGCCAAGCACGCTACGCCACTGACTCAGCGCTTTTATCCGCAATAATGCCAGACCATTCTTTCATTCCGACCGCGTGCTCGCCCTCAGCAGGGGGGTCTCCTTGATTGTGCAACTGGGTCCGTGGCAAAATGACAGAACTTCTTTGCGTCGCACGGGCTATGTGTGCAGAGCAACGTGACGAGATGGGAGCCCCACTTGCCAGGGGCGTAGAAGCGTGGTTGGCATGGGCCCTGCTGCAAAGGATCAAATGTCAGAAAACAGAATCTTTATTTAGACTGCAGGAGGAGGAATTCGATGAGCTATGATGCTCTTTTTCCCCCACAGATGTCCAGTGTGGGCACGGAGGTCAGCAAGTTACGACAGCAAACAATAATGACAAAAACGATAGGACTGCAAAATAGATGAAATGGTGAAACAAGTCACTAAATATATAAATGTCCTACCCCCACTCCCCTCGGAGTAGGCCCGTGCCTGGGTCCCGGTGCAGCTACACTGCCTGCACCCTCGATGGCTATGCCCACTGTCAGCAACCTCAGCTGTCCCAGATGCCCCTGAGCGACTCTCATTCACGAACGCGTTGCGTAACCAGGCGAGCCGGAGCACGTGGGTGACCTGGTGTTGCGCGAGTTACCAATCGATCATTCGATTCGCAAACTCGTCGTTTACGAATTTCGCCCCATCGTTGTTCGCGTCCTCCCCCGTTGCCTCTCTCGCATTCATTTGATTTAGAATTTTAGCCAAAACAGATGTGGAGGAGGTTGGCAGGGGGGTGGAGGGGGGAGGGGGCGTGGGTCCATCAGTCAAGTTTATTTGTGTGCGTGTCACAGATGCATCTTTGACTTTATCTTTGAGTTATATTTGAGTGAATGTGTACTGGGAATTGGGGGAGTGCGGTAAGTGAGGTGAGTGAGGTGTATGCAATGTGGGAGATGGCGGGATGGGGGAGGGGGGCGGTCAGCCCAGGCCACAGCGCGCTCATGTCGTTAAAATGTGTCGCGAGGACAACAGGTGGACACGAATCGTACTGGGAATTGGGGGAGTGCGGTAAGTGAGGTGAGTGAGGTGTATGCAATGTGGGAGATGGCGGGATGGGGGAGGGGGGCGGTCAGCCCAGGCCACAGCGCGCTCATGTCGTTAAAATGTGTCGCGAGGACAACAGGTGGACACGAATCGTAACACGCGCGGGAGGCCGTGGATGAGTCTCTGCACGTGGAGCCGAGCGAGGGTTGGTGCTTCTAGGCACAGGTCACCGTCCGGCAATGATGGCAGCAACGCACGTGTAACAGGATGCATGTGCTACAATTACGTTCACTAACAGCCTTGATATCTTGATATGCCATGGCTTCCCAACACATGCTGTAACCTCGCACCTCCGATTAGCACGGTTGGTGCGTAAAGAAGTTCAACATGCATCCATATAACGGGGAAAAAAAAATCCGACAAGCTCACCAAACAAGCTGTCCGGAAATAACTCACCATTAACTTGCGACGATCTAGGCAGATGTAGACATCTAATAGCAAACGTAATTGGGTAATGATGGGCTGGGGTTGGAGCGTAGTCTGCATCCGCATACACCTGCCTTGCCTGTTATACAGGGGGTCGTGGGTTCGATCCTGACCCTGATGCCTGTTGTATATTTGGAGTTTCCATGTCTCTCTTCCCGTGGTCGCGTGCATTTCCTCCGATTTTCCGTCCACATTTAGAAACACGCGTTTATAGTATTTGGCTGCTATACATTTCCACAATGTAAGCCACTTCGTTGAGATATCATTTGTGTCCAGGTCGTATCTTTAGGTCAGTGGGCCTTAACTGGTAAAAAAAAAAAAAAACAATAATTTGATAGGTGGATTGGATAATTGGGAATTGACCGAGGGTACTGGAACTGGATTGGGGACAAGGAAAGAGAAAGGGTTCTTCAGATGCCGGGACTGGAGCTGTCGTGGCTGTTTATTATGGTGGTTGAATTAAAGAATACATAGTCTAGAATCTCGATTTGGTGAAGTCCTTTCACAAGCAACAGATCTAACGAGGCCCCGTACACTGCCGCTGAAGTGAAGGCGCCCCTCAGGGCCATAACGTTCAACAAGGCACTGGGATTTGATGGCAATGTGCCCTGAGTTCCTAAGGAACCTGGGACTATAATAGTTTAAATTTACAAGGCGCAATTCACACAGGGATCTCAGTGCGCCATGCTACAACAAAGCCCTGAGTCCACTGACCATACATGGGAAGTGTAGGCCAGCGAAATAGGTGAGTATTTAAAGAAGACCTAAACAGGGCGAGTAAGCTCACCTGTCGAAATACTAATGGGAAGGCATTCCGTAGTCTTGGCACAGCAACATGCAAAGGCTCGGTCACCCCAGGTGCAGAGCCTACTTCTCGGCACATGGAGCGGATGTAAAATATACCGACACAAATTACGGCTCCCGAACATCTTCAATGTCACACTCAGGCCAGGGCAAATAATAAATACACAAACAATGGGGCACGTTGCATGGATGGACCCTTTGTGGCTAACGGGGGAAGCACGTGCTATCACTGGTAGGAGCAGAATCCCGAGAGCTAGCGGGGAACACGAGGAACTGATGTGACCCATTGTGGCATGAGCGAAGTGTGGACGCCCAATCTCGCGAATATTTATCGCGAGCATGAGAATCAACTTCACTCGATTCAGCAACGCAGTCGATCGGCTGTTGTGGGGTAAAGTGTGGGTAAACAGCCACCTCGCTGATCTCGGCAAGACGCATAAACCATCATGCGAACTCCGATCATCATTTCTCGTAGCAGCCGGCTTTTGGATAACCATCGAACAAAGACGGTCACCGGATCGCGTGCTTTCAGATGCGCTTCTGTTGCCGTCTGGAACGCTCTTCCTTCCGATAATAGGGAGCCACTGGAGCTATGCACTTTGACATCATCTAGATTTAAAACTAATTTCTTTACAACTGCTTTTTTGTTTAGTGTTATTGTCCTTCCCCCGCACCTCCATTAATCACGCTTAGCTACGTTCCGTACAAAATAAATTCAAGATAAATACCATACACGTCTTCAAAGACGTCTGGCCAGCTTTGGAAGAATAGGCCAAGTACCCTGTTAGATTGTTAGATTGTTAGATGGGCTCTTTAGAGTTGCCCCGAGTGGAGGAATTTCTGTCAGTGGTGGGTGGCGTGAGCGCATAATTTTCCCTTTGATTTGACCCGTGCCCAGCGTGTGGTCCAAATCAGGTGAGAGGGCATTCAGCGTACGACGGCACAGCGAGTCCGACAGGGGGCACTGCTGTCCCGTGTTTGGAAGGACAAAGCAGCAGCAGGGGGCCGTTGAACAGCGGCATCCCAATTCTAGATTTGAAGCTTTCGTGACTGCAAGGATCCATGCTCTTTGGTTCTATTCGGTAAAGTCACGTAGGTAAAAAAATAAAACAACAAAAATCACGACGTTTCGGCCACAACACAAGCGGCCTTCATCAGGTGAAGGGACCAGACTGTCTCGAGGACAGCGCTGGAGTGAAACACAGCCAAACTCAGACCGCGACCTTTAAGCTGTGTGAGAGTAATTAAGGTGCCTTGACAAAGGAATTAGCATAAAAAATTGCAACCATTGGAAAGATGTTCTAAATCGAACCAAACATTAAACTAATTTTTCAATGGTACAGTATATTTTTCAAGCAGTGGTACCCCAAACTTTCGCAGCTTCTTAAAATCCCCTTTTCACACCACCAGCATGTGGACGCTGCCGTGCCCCCTCGCCAGCCTGCACAGGTCGACCCCCTCCCCACCTTTCATCATGCTAAGTCCGGCTATTAAAATGCAAATTTTTATGCTAATTCCTTTGTCAAGGCACCTTAATTACTCTCACACAGCTTAAAGATCGCGATCTGAGCTTGGCTCTGTTTCACTCCAGCGCTGGAGTGTCTGGTCCCTTCACCTGATGAAGGCCGCTTGTGTTGTGGCCGAAACGTCGTAATTTTTGTTGTTTCATTTTTTACCTACGTGACTTTACCGAATAGAACCAAAGAGTAGCGGCATCCCAGTGTAAATTTAAGACAGTTCAGAGACCCACGTTTTCCAACTCGTCTGGCGAAATACGCAGTGCTTGTTCAGTGTCGGTATGGGGGGGGGTGCGGAAGGGATTTACTGATGAAATAAATATATATTTGTGTCTCGTTATATTTACCGTCTCGTTTATATTGTTTTGGGGATTTTTTTCAACGGTTTTACTTAACTTGATTCCTCTGTTTGTCGTGGTCAAATCTTGCAATCAAAATTTCGTCCACTTCCCGTTATCCAATCAATTCCACATTTTGCACACGTACTCAGATCCGGTGACAATGCATGCCTGCATCAAAATCGGCATCAATTAATCTATTAATTCGCTACTTTAACGAAATTTACATTTTGTATGGACGCCTTGTTATTTATATATATTTGTGTAGGTCAAAAACGCCGCGGTCCCTAAAGTGTGGAATCGGCTCGCACAAGAAGCAGGTGCCACGTGTCTCAGGCGCCATTAACGTACTTCTCGACCGTGAGTTAAACGAAGTTGTTAATAAAACCGTTGTTTAAAAAAAAAACTTTCTTAAAGGAGTTTTTTTTCTCTCTCTCTCTCTGCCTCCTTTATACATTTTGCTACATTAGCCTAAATGGATAATATTTGCAAATCGCATTCTCATCGTATTTGCTGGGCATCGACAAACCTTGATTCGTGCTCACGCGATGCAATTCGACGGATCGCGAGCCTTAGGAATCGATGTTCATCAACGCGATGATGAAAAGGTGCACTTCCCGAGGCTATATTCATTTCATCCACGTGAGAAATAAAATGATGTGGCGATGCTGCTACGTTGGTAGTGGTGCACACTCATACACGTTCCTCAATAGCACGGCCATAGGGCGACGTTCCGGGCAGTGTCCCTTCTCCACAGGGCGTAAGAGGAGCGATAACCACAAATTATTTGAAAGTGAATGGTCGCGGTCATCGGGGCGGGGGAGCGGAGGGCCGGGGGGGGGCAGAGGAGAGGGGCAGGGGCAGAGGGGGGTGGGGGTCTCAGCAGCGAGGATATTTTCATCTCCATATATATGTAGTGTTTGATTTCACTCGGACGTCTGTCTTTCTCCGAACACCGCTTTATTTACAACTCTCAGCATGTCCTCCACATTCCACAGTATCCAGATCGCCACGGCTCGCTCGCCGTGCTTCACTCGATTCGCTCGCCACCTTTGTCTCTCCACTCCCCACGATCACTTCGCTTGCTCGCACTCAGCGACTCCACACTCAGCGACTCCGCACACAGCGACTCCGCACACAGCGTCTTTGCACTCAGCGTCTTCGCACACAGCGACTTTGCACACAGCGTCTCCGCACACAGCGACTTCACACACAGCGACTTTGCACTCAGCGACTTCACACACAGCGTCTTCGCACACAGCGTCTTTGCACTCAGCAACTCCACCCTTCAACTCTTAACTCCAACTCTGTCTCTCAAACTCTGTCTCTCAAACTCTGTCTTCCCTAAGCTCTCCAACGTCAACCCATCTCCAAGCTCTCCGCTCTTCGACTTCTCTCCGAGCTCTTCACCATTCAACCCCCTCTGTTGACTCCCGCTCTTATACCCGCTCTCATTACCCCTAATTATCTTCTTTGGTTCTTTCGGTAAAGTCACGTAGAATGCGAATACAATAATACATTGATAAAATTAAATAACACAATAATATTATTGTTGTGTTATTTTAAACACATTGATAAAATAAAATAACACAATAATATTATTGCGTTATTTTATTTTATCAATTTATTATTTTATTCTCATTCTACGTGACTTTACCGAAAGAACCAAAGAAGATGAATCCTTGCAGTCACGAAAGCTTTAAATCGAAATTTACCCCTAATTAATTGTCCCGCGTGCCTGCCCACGCTTCGCGTCCTCAGAACACCTGTCTTTCTCCAGACATCTCGACGCCTCCTCGCCCTTGACAACAGCCCCAGCCAATCACCGCCGTCGCTGGTCCTCTGGCTTAATTGGCCCAACCATTACCTCATCGTCCCAGCCCTTGCACCTGGCTGTCCTAACATGACCCATACTATTCTTTGGTTATTTCGGTAAAGTCACGTAGAAATAGAAAATAACAAATTACACAATATCATACGACGTTTCGATTGCAAAGCAAGCAATCATCATCAGGCACAAATGAAAGAGAAGCAAACCTAGAAATATAATGCAACACAGCGCAGAAAATCGGCTGACACAGCAGTCAACACCCTACCTGGCTGATTATGTCCAAGAGACACAGAACCGGAGACACACACACAGACACACAAGCAGAAAGAGTTAACACAGAGATACAGAGAGAGAGACACACGCATAGGCACACAGAGAAACAACGTCTCTGTGTCGAGGCCTTAAATAGCCAGAGAGGGGGTACAGAGAGAGAGGGGGGGGGTAGAAGAATTAGCATGTCAATGGGAGATCCCACAACGAGAGTTCCACCACCAACGCTGAGGGGAGACAGAGACGGAGGCAACACTAAATCAAACTAACTTAGTAAAATTTGGGAATGTAATGTAATGCGACACAGAGTCGGTCAACACACAATCAACACATGGCCTGGTCGATTACGCCACTCCAAACATTGCTCAATTAGAAGTTAAGTGTGAAATTTGGGAGAGAGACAAGGCACAGACATTGAGACACAAAGACGGACACACAAGCAGAGAGACACAACAACGAGACACAGAGCAATTTGGGAGAGAGACAAAGCACAGACATGGAGACACAAAGACAGACACACAAGCAGAGAGATACAACAACGAGACACAGAGCAATTTGGGAGAGAGACAAGGCACAGACATTGAGACACAAAGACAGACACACAAGCAGAGAGACAACAACGAGACACAGAGAGAGAGGAAAAAAAAAATTTAAACCTCCCCGTAGAGGTGAATAAACTTGATTTTAAGCTTTTGTGACTGGAGGAATTATTCTTTGGTTCTTTCGGTAAAGTCACGTAGAAATAAAAAAATAACAAATTACACAATATCATACGACGTTTCGATTGCAAAGCAAGCAATCATCATCAGGCACAAATGAAAGAGAAACAAACCTAGCAAACCTAGAAATATAATGCAACACAGCGCAGAAAGTCGGCTGACACAGCAGTCAACACCCCACCTGGCTGATTACGTCCAAGAGACACAGAACCGGAGACACACACACAGACACACAAGCGGAAAGAGTTAACACAGAGACACAGAGAGAGAGAGAGACACGCATGGGCACACAGAGAAACAACGTCTCAGTGTCGAGGCCTTAAATAGCTAGAGAGGGGGTACAGAGAGAGAGGGGGGGTCAGAAGAATTAGCATGTCAATGGGAGATCCCACAATGAGAGCTCCACCGCCAACGCTGAGGGGAGACAGAGACGGAGGCAAGACTAAATCCATCTGTTTTTGCCTCCGCTACAGGCTGACTCAAGATAATCCGTACTGTCTGTGTGATCATGCAATCACGCCGCCTCCACAACGCACCTTCGTACTCCACTACATCTATAAAAGGCAAAGTTGTGAATGTGTCTGTTCATAATGTTTAGCGTACTTCCCGACATGCAACAAACTGGAAATTTGCCATGTGGGTACTTTCCAGACTGTACACCATGCAAAAATTATAAAAATACATTTTTTTTAGGGGGAAGCTCAATAATGCATTTATTTTTTGCACGGCAAGTCAACTGTGACGTCAAATCTGTCACGTGACCCACACACGTGGAAGCGTAACACATTGTAGTGTAGCGGTTAGCGCTACGCTGCGCTACGAACCCGGCGACCCGAGTTCCATTCCCGCTCACGGCCACCACCGGTGACGATTATTTCAACCGCTTCTGGGCCTCCCCTAGGTCGACTCAGCATCAAACGACTAACTGCTGTGGTGTGTGAACATCGCCACTGGGGAGACAAAGGCGGTCGGGCGTGGTGGATCCAAGTCCCGGGCGAAGCCGGGTAGTACAGCTAGTGTTTTATAAGCAGAGGTCCTCTTAGACGAGTTGGGCTTCTCAATCTCCAGTGGTTACACGCGGCACACGCCTCCTGATGATTGCGAAGCACGTTCCACGTGACGTGGACACAAAGCAGATGAATGTGGGATCGGTCTGGCCACATCACACGCGATTAGCATTGTTGGTTACGTACGAACGAAATTTGGTTTAAAACAAAGGGGCCGTCTATAAATGACGTCACGCGATTTTGGACGATTTTTGACCCCCCCCCATCGTCACAACCCCCCCCCCCCCTCAAATATGACGTCACAAAGCTCTGCCCCCCCCCCCCCCCAAAATAAAACATGCTTCAAATCGCTTTAAAAAATTGTCATTGTAGTGCGTATTTAATGTGGCGCTGCACTCTGATGTTGCAGGAGAAAACATTTATTAAAAAGTCTATTTAATGAAGTAGAACGCGTTGTCTATAATTATTTAAAGTTGCGCATTTTGATGTGACGTCACATTTCTCAAACACCCCCCCCCGTCACACATCGTCACAAATGTCTGACCCCCCCCCACCCCCCCCAGGTGCGTGACGTCATTTATGGACGGTCCCAAAAGAGAAATGGAGTTTGAGATAGTAGCCCTCCCGCTGTTCAGGATGCCATCTGTTCCGGTTTATTTAAGGGGTCAGTCCTCCGTTTCGGGATAGCCGTCTTGAAAATCACGTGTGTGTCCTCAACGGGACATTGAAGGTCGCCGTTTCTCATGTGCGTACTATTCTGAACTTCTTTCGCACCGTACGTAGCCAACCGTGCTCATCGGAGGTATCGGCGAGGGGTGGGGGGGGGGGGACAACGCATGGGACACGCACCATTCAAGATAACGCGTTCACATTGCAGCTCCAGCTGCCTTCCGATATCGCCAGGTAATCTCCTTACCCTAACACTTGCCGGTTGCATTGTTCAGTTTCAAGATCTGACACCGAATGCGTGCGGCAAAAGCCCGAACGCAGCCACGCGAAACGAGTGGTTTGTGGTCAGGCGAACACACACGAAGCCCCACCCCCTAAGCGGGTCTCACTAAGCGGCCAAAATATTTACACTGCCCTCGTTGCTCGCGCGTGCAATCCGCGCTGATCCCGACATGATCCGATTACATTGCGCACAGACTACAAACTCTGCCCGCGACCGTTCCAACCCGTGCCCGCCCCGCCCCCACAAATGCCCCACTGGGCACGTGACCATGATTTACGGTGCTGAAAGGCAAAGGTGGATCCCCGCGATTGCTTGCACGTGGCCACTGTTGGCGAAAGGGCCTCCACTAGAGGGGGCCCCTGAGCGCCGTGTCTTTGAAGAGGTGGGATAGGTATTCACATTTTTTTTTAAATATCACCACACGTGACCTGCTGCCGATCGACCAACTGCGGTGAACCTTTTCAAAACTGCTGGGTGGACAAGAAGCAGCCCGGGGGGAGCTGAAAACTTCCTCCCTAACACGCTCTTGGGAATGCGCAATGCAGTACAACCTGAGTTCATTCGATGAGCAAAGAAATAGGCTTTACCCTTTCCGGCAATAATGCAGGTGTTCACATGTTCAAACACCAAGCAGACACCTATTGATATCCATAGTTGTAGCCAGTTACCCAGCAAGTTCCGGTGTAAACGGCCCGCAGCAGCCACTAACAACAGAGCTAATCTTCGATTTAAAGCTTTCGTGATTGCAGGGATTTATCTTCTGGGTTATTTCGGTAAAGTCACGTAGAATGGGAATAAAATAATAAAAATAATAACAGGATAAAATTCTCCCGACGTTTCGGCCACAACACAAGTAGCCTTCCTCTGGTGAAGAAACAGGACTGTCCGGAAGACAGTGCTTGAGTGAACACTGCCAAGCATGGACAGCGTCTTTTAAGCTGTGTGGGAGGAACAGAGCGCCTTGACAAAGGAGTTAACATATAAATTAGCATGTAACTGGGGGATTAGCATGATGTTGGTGTGAGGGATTAGCACCACGGAGAGCGACGAGCTATGTTCAGATGGACGAGGGGAGGGGGGAGAGGAGTTTACATATAAATTAGCATGTAACTGGGGGACTAGCATAATGTTGGTGTGAGGGATTAGCAGCAGTTTACATATCAACAGTAAATTAGCATGTAACTGGGGGATTAGCATGATGTTAATATGAGGGATTAACACCACGGAGAACGACGAGCTTGTGTTCAGACGGACGAGTCCATCTATGTTCGGAACGGAGGGGGGGGGAAGAGGAGGAAGCAGCCACTGCTCTGTCCTGTGTTGCGTTATAACTATGCTATAAACTAGACTACTATACAATACAATATTATACCTTCCAATCTAAACTACATCGTATAATATGGTATCCATAGACAAATCCCACCCTTGAATTATACAATGCGTTACTATACACTACCCTATACTTTAGACTATAAAATATTAGACTTGTCGTATTACACTATGTATTATTCTATTAACCCTACTGTATACCACACTGCTGTATATTCATTATACAATTACGGTACTATATATTGCCTTATGAATTATGTTAAACATTACACTGTTATACTATTTTTTATTATACAAATGCTATAAACTATACTATTGACCGTAGTGTGATAGGTACTAATAGGCAGTGCCAGCGAATGGACTGCGGTCTGAAAGTCACCGTAAAATACAATCAATCAAGAACCCGAAATGGTTTATAATGTCTTTCCAACGTCGTGAGAATTTTATTCTGTTATTATTATTTTTATTATTTTATTCCCATTCTACGTGACTTTACCGAAATAGCCCAGAAAACAGAGCTAATCATTGGGGGGTGGTGAGGAGCCCAGTCAGCAGCCAGCCGGGAAACTCCAGGCCATGGATTATTTTCAATCGTAGTACGATGATGCGATCGGTCAGTCCACCTACAAATGAATGGGTTTTCCAGATGGGCTGCTCATCCGGTAGGCGATGATCAGTCCCGATATCATGGACTTTCCAGAACTGAAAAAAAACATCTCATCGTTCTTTCTCCTTTGTTTTTCTTTTGAATTGAGTAACCGACCCCCACCCACCCCACCCACCCCCCCGCATAATTTCAAGAGCCGCAATGCGATGTGGTGAATAAGAGACGGTCATGAAATCAGCAAAGGTCACGAAGCAGTCCTTAAAAAGCCGCGTGGCTGGCTCTGGAGACGCTGGGACCTGGCCCCAGTCAGAGAGGCTGTACTGCTCCTACCTCATTATAGACCTAGGCCTTAATGCATTTATCCAGTTCTATCTTACCTATAAAAGACATTTTTTTGTCTGTGTCTCCGTCCGTCCCTCTGTCCGTCCGTCTGTCTGTCTCTGTGTTTGTGTGCATGCAACTTGCGAAGGATTTGACTCGTAAACCGTGGGGTTTGCGTTTAAAAAAAGGAGCCGAGTACCACACCATAAGCCCCGTGGTGAGCCAGCGCTCTTCCGTTTTCCCATCCGCCAACTTTAAAGTAGTAAAATGAGCAATAGAGTGCGATTTTATTATTTAATTATTTCCTCGCGCTGCTAAAACTGCCCGGGGTTGCCCCTAGCAACACACGCGCGTCATCGGTGGAGGGGGGGATTTCTCATTCGCGTTCAAAACGCAAAATAAAATACACACAACGCTGAGATAAATTCATCAAAGTGTCATGTCCTCTTCTCCCCCCCCACCACCCCTGTGTGTACTTACTACTATAGGGTCGGTAGATACTAATATTATAGCGCTTAGATAGTATTATTGTACCATGGGCGGGGGGATGGTGGGGGAGGATAGCAGGCCCAGCCTCAGCCTGCCAAGGTGCCACCTCGGCAGGCTGGGCAATCTAGGCGAGGCCGGGGGCTCTGCACGGGACTAGCAGGTACCACCACAGTCAGTATGCACTGCTGTTATCATAGCAGTTACCACCACAGTCAGTATGCACTGCTGTAATCATACCTGTAATCATAATTATGTCAGTGCGAATGATCGATCGAACGTGAGGTGGAGCCAATAATCTGAATTGACGAATGGGTGGTTGGGTGAATTTTCACACTGGAATATTGATAAGAAAAAAACGAATGAAGTTATGATGCTCCTGAATTTATGTTGCAGTTATTCTCCAACATTTGTTCTTCCAAAAACAAAAATGCTGTTCTGACAAGATTTGTAAACCCAGTGTGTACAGGAAATTGCCTGAAAATATATACTGTATATCACAATTGTTACCTTCGCGACAGGCAACGATGTATAATAGCATCGCCTATTATATATTTTGTCTTGTAAGGCAGTGTTGTCGACGAGTGTGTTGAGTTTGTTACTTCTCCAGTATTTATGCATCAGCAATGCCGAGACATAAGAAGGCCCCGCGGGCTTCCACAAAAAAAATGTAAACGAACATTTAGAAAGCAACTTTTTGAAAAGCCTTTGTTTGGACGAAACGAATTGTGTTTTACACTTAACCACGATTCATGTTTTATTATTGTTTATGTCGTGCCAATTATTATATTTGTGCAAAGCTGCGCTTTGTTTTCGCTTGGCACTGGGGATCGTTATTTTGTCATCTCTCGTGGTCTCGTGATGTCACGATCCATCTCACTCCTGCGCAATGAATTGAGCTCACTGTTACATCTCCACTGTGATCCTCCTCTCTTGTATGTATGATGAACTGCTTTTGCACCGTATGTAGCCAACCGTGCTAATAGGATGCGCGGGGGGGGGGAATAACAAAGCAGTTATAAATAAATACGTTTTCTAAATCTAGATTTAAAAGTGAATGGCTCCCAGTGGCCAGTGGCTTCGTCTTGGAGTGTGTGTCCTCCGGTTTGAAAACCATTGTCACCAGTCTTGTCCACCAGCCATCGCCCCATTGGCAGCGGCGTTCTGCCAAAGCAACTCGGAGGGTTGCTGTCGAACAAATGGATACGGCGATGACGAAATAAAAAGCATTCGCTGGGATAATGGAACGTGAATTTGACATTGCTATGAACACGAAAATCGAGGTATATATGAAACAGCAATGATTGTACCGACCATTTTACACGGATCACAATGTTGCAGTTCGAGGACGGCAGATGAATAAAAAAAACAAACCGCATGCTGACATGTGACCAGCAGAAGTAAATCATGGGAGTTATGGGAGCTTCGAAAAACAACAAATGAAAATTACAAAATGACTAGGACGAGGATAAACACTGTTACGAAAGATCCCAGTGCACACCAGACTGCAGTCGTGTGTTTGGACCCGTCTCAAGAATGTATCCCTGACTTTACCAAAGGCGCGTGGCGATGCACACTGGAAGCCGCGCGTTGAGAAGCAAGAGACGGACGGAGACTGCGTTGGATAGATGTCGATGAGTGAAGAACAGGAGCCGACCTCTCCAGTGCTGCTGCGGTGGCCCACTTTACTCCAGTGACCCGGATGCTGCTGCCCTGCCTCCTCGCCCCTCCCCTTCTCTCTCCCCCTCTACTGCCGAGGCCTATATAACCTCGTGCCACGGCAGATCTCTCGCCTACTTCAGCAGTTTTTTTCTTGCTGTGGTTGTCCCACCTGATGATGATTGCTTGTGTTGCGATCAAAACGTCGTGATCTGTTATTTTTTGTTACCTACGTGACTTTACCGAAAGAACCAAAGAGGAAGGGGTGATGTTGGTAAACAACAGACGGGAGCGTGTGGGTGGGCGGGAGGGCAGTTTAGAAACACAGTTTAATCACAGGCAGTGGCTGAATTTCCAAATTATAAACCTGGATCTTAGTGGTTACCAGCTCAGCGCTCTAACCCCGTAAACCGCATGGCCCAACTCATTACAGCCATATCCGTTAAATGTTGCAAAAATCCGGTATGTCCGCTTATCGTAAGGCTGTGTTTACCATCATTATAATCATACTAGCTTGTTAGCCCGTCCTCGGACGGAAGCTGTAATATTAAAGATGTAAATTAACGTTTTATTGTGTGATTGTTACTTTTATTAGGAAATGTAGCACGTAAATATTTTATTAAATGAAATTAAGGACTTTGGAAGATTTTTCAGTATACGATATTTTGTGTGGATCTCTTCAAAAGGTTGCCCTGCAGTTGGCTCTCCTTGATGAATACTTTGATCCGCTGAGGATATCTTAATCTAGACAGAGCCACGTACAACTGGCCATGGGAAAAAACGGGTTCATTGAGATAAATACCCACATTTTCAAAATTCTCAACCTGCTACTTGTTGATCGTCATCGCATGCGCAGGACTTATCGGAATTTGTATTCGTTGCAGTACGAAAGGAAGACTGACATCACTTGGAGCTTGGTCGAGTCTCGGGATGAAGACGATTTCGCCTCGGTTGCAAAGGCGAACAACAATCTCTGTGGCTATTTCATTTGAAAAAAACCCATAACTTCACTTGAGCACTGTTTTCAAAGCACCTGAAGCTGCTAGCTGCCAAATGTATTTTCACCGATGGACGCTTGATAGCGAAGAGTAAAGAAAGTAAGAGTGCTGATACTGTCTTAAACAACTTAGCAAATAACGAAGACCAAAGAGGGACATTAGAGTTATGAATACATTGATCAAATTATAATTTTATCTTGTCTAAATGTAATGGCAGGGAATATTGAAAAAAAGAATGTCATCAAACATTCCACTGCATTTCACTGTAGCACTGTATTAATGGCAGTGAATGTTGCGCAGAAGGAAGTCATAAAACACCTCACAGCATTTGACCGCAGCACTGCATCAATGGCAGTGGTTGTTGTGTAGTGGTCGACTTGACGCGGACAACTTTCTTGTTTTCTCCCGACACCACTTTTATTACAACTCTTCACATCACGTCTGTGACTCTTCACATCACGTCTGTGACTCTTCACATCACGTCTGTGACTCTTCACATCACGTCTGTGACTCTTCACGTCACGTCTGTGACTCTTCACGTCACGTCTGGGACTCCGTCATTCCGCTTAGCCGCAGCTCGCTCGCCGCCCGTCTCGCTCACTCCGCTTCATCCCCTATCCCTCACTGTCCCTCTGCGTCGTCCCTGTCTCTCTTCGTCTCTCTTCGTCTCTGCTCGTCTCTGTCTCTCCTTGTCTCTGCTTGTCTCTGCTCGTCTCTACTCTACTGCTAGCCTGTTCTGTCTCCTATGTCTTCGCTCCGGTTCTCCCCGACCTGCTTCGTTCCAGTCCCAGCAACAACAACTCCCCTCGTTCTTCCCGTCTCCAGAATATATCCCCGTTCTCATTACTAACCAATTAATTAGGCCTCTATTCCCAGACATCCCGGCGCCACTCCGCCCTTGACAACAACCCCAGCCAATCACAGCCGTACATCGCTCTCCAGCTTAATTGGCCCGTCATTACCGCACAGTTTCCCACCGCCACATCTGGCCGGCCCGGCGTAACCCCACTGCCCATAACTCGCGCGTCTTTACCATCCCCCCCCTCGTATGCGCGTCTTAATCCACTACATCTGCACGCAACTAAGTCATCAAACACCCGACGTAATGTCACAGTAGCACTGTCTTTAACGGACGATCAATTACTTGCAATTCACTAGCTCTGATAACTTACTAATCGTCCGCTTTCGCTCGCTGGGGGGTTGAAAACAATTGGAATTCGATACAATGTCTGCAAGGCGGCGGAGAAATGTTTATCGTAGCATCATTTGGCAGCGTAAAGTAGACACCTGCCTTTCGTTGGACGTGCCCAGGAAATAAATAAAGGCACCAAATGCACTGTGATGCGGCGTAGAATTATTTATTGCCTTCACTTTCTATAAAGATACGAAAAATCGAAAGCGAATTTGGATAAAAAAATGTTTCATAGCCGCTCGACCTGCGTTAGTAAAAAAATGCAGGCACACGTGAATATTAATGAGGGGGGGGGGCATGTGGAGTGACGTCACGCGCGCGACACACACAGCGTTTTTTTTATGTCGTTATATTAGTTGCTGCGCTGATTTCTTTGTGAGCTTTACTTCCCATAAAGAAAGGTCAAAATTGAAGCTAATTTGCGTAAACAAAATTTTTGTTTCCGCTCCACTATACTCTTTGGTTCTTTGGGTAAAGTCACGTTAGGTATAAAATAAAAAAATAAATCACGACGTTTCGGGCGCAACACAAACGTCCGTCCACCTGATGACGGACGCTTGTGTTGTGCCCAAAACGTCGTGATTTATTTCATTTCATACCTAACGTGACTTTACCCAAAGAACCAAAGAGTATGGATTCCTGTAGTCACGAAAGCTTCAAATCAAGATTCCGCTCCACCTTCTTCATGCGGAGTGACGTCACCCGTTCATGATGATTAATGACGGGGGGGGGGGGTCCATGTGGAGGTCCCCTCTTGTTCATGATTATTAATGAGGGGGGCTGCTCGACGTTGAGTGACGTTAAGCACAGACATTCTTGGCTCATTATATTAGTGATAGCAGGCATGAGTGTTGTATGTTTTTTTTAATCCGGTCTTGCTGTGGTTTTACACCTGATGATGATGATGATTGCTTGTGTTGCAGTCGAAACGTCGTGAGAATTGTATTGTTTTATATTTTTATTATTTTATTGTTTCCCTTCTACGCGGTGACTTTACCGAAAGAACCAAGAATACCTTTCCACTCTGTTAAAATATGTCCTTGTTTAAATTCCACACTGGCTGAGGTTATGCTGAATTCACGTGACATCCGTGGGCAAACATTTCAATATTTAAAACCACGGAGTGCATTATTCAAAAGCTGACATCGCTAGCGCTTAGCTTCAATCAATATATACAAAGTATAAATATACACTTGCATCCTTGGCCATCGAAGTTTGCTTTAACTTCGCGACCAAAACCATCATCCTGACGAATCGCCTTCACGTGCGTCCGCCAACGCTGCAAAAATACATGTAATAAATAACAGAGGGTGCATATATATCACTTGCCAGTGTGGCAGAAATATAGGCTCTCGATCCATAAATACCTTTTTTTAAAAAAACGCCTATAGCCATGGCTTCACCGTGCAAACATCACACTCGTGGCAAACACGCGAGCCCGGCAGAGCCGAGATCTCGTAGTGACAACGGCATGACCCGGCGGGGGTGGGGGGGTGGTGGTCCTATACGGGGACGCGGAGTTAACTTGCACGCTGTTTAAACGTGCGTCTGGAATGTGGGGAAAGAGCACTGTGACGCTTTAATTGAAAACATGAAGAAGGCAATGTGGTGTCGATGACCATTTGTGGAAACGTGAAAAAAAACCCGCGAGGGCACTTTAGGTCAATCCACTGCTGGATGGAAAATTCTCCCGCGCCACGTCGCTTAGTGGAATTATTATTATTGTTGTTGTCGTTGCTGCCCTAGTTTACTCAGGAAAGTCCAAGTCTCATGGATATTTTTCAGGAGGGTCCTGCGAAGTTTTACGCAATGGGGGGGGGGGGGGGGGCGGCAATGTTGCTGCTCCTAAATGGGAAGTTTTTTTGCCAGTATAAAAGTATAAAAAAATAAGATTCGGTTTTGCTGCTCCTCTATGTATTTCAAATTGGGCAATTCGCGGTTGATTTTTTTTCTCTCTCCAAATTTGGACCATGATGCCAGCACACAACGGATGTTTAACGTTCACTGTGAAGCATCCGACGTGCATCGTTATGGCTAATACACCCGCAGCAGCATCCGGGGAAAGGCCGCCGACTCAGAACCGCTGGGGGCTCTGCAACAAGCGGTTAGTGCGCTGCCACGAGGCCATTTGACCATTGTGTCTATTATGAGACCTCCTTTGCCAGTAACAAGCTATAGGAATAGGTTTTACCCTTTTAACTGGCACAAAAACTGACACCTTTATTCAAGGCATCATGTTTGCAATAACCACAACACAAGCAGTCAAATGCAAATAAAAAGGAGGTCTCATAATGTAAATGCTCACCCCGAGCCCTCAATACTCTGATAGTGCGCTGTTTTTGAGTTGTACGCCTTTTGGCATCTTCTGATCCAACACCAATGGGGACTAGGCTCTAAGAAAAGCCGTCTCGGGTGTGGACCAATCAAATTCAAGGGCAGTGCATATTATTATCAGAGTTGTCTTTTTTGTTTGCATTTTGACTGCTTGTGTTGTGGTTATTGCAAACATGATGCCTTGAATAAAGGTGTCAGTTTTTGTGCCAGTTAAAAGGGTAAAACCTATTCCTATACATTGTGTCTATGTTTGTATATCTGGATGGCTTCATGGACAAATCTTTGCTAATATCCAGGAGGTTAATATCCGGAAGGTTACCAAAGATTTGTCCATGAAGCCATCCAGATATACAAACATAGACACAACTTCAACCGAGAGGATGGTTTTAAATTGAGCAACCATTGGAAAGATGTCATCAACCAAGTCAAACTTTAGCTGGCTTATAATTGTACCACCATTTCCATTTCTTCCAGTTTGTTGCGCCCGTTTTTGAGTACCGCTCGCCATCGCTTCCCCCGAACCCCCTGCAGCATAACAAAAGGCGGCTTATCTTAGCCCCCCCCCCCCTCACGGCCCTTCCTGGCTCCTGTATATAATCTCGGGTGTCTTAGAGCTCTCTTCACTTGATACAGCAATTTTGCTGTAACTGTTCCACCTGAAGACGGAAGCTTGTGTTGCCTCCGAAACGTCGTGATTTAATTTAGTTATTTTCTCTTATTTTATTTTACCTACGTGGCTTTACCGACAAAAAACAAAAAGTATGAATCCTTGCAGTCACGAAAGCTTAAAATCTAGAATTATTGGGCAATGGTTTGACAGTCGTGAGAGGGTTTTTCTTTGGCTTAATAGTAACACAACTTAATTCAAAAAAGGATGCGCATATTGGATCATCCTTACGAGAAATTATCACGAATCCCTCCGTTACATACAGGCAGACGAACAGAGCCGATGCATGAATACCTCCAACCTTAGTTGGAATGCATTCTTTAAAAAATACTTGTTTTAAAGATCGTAACGCTCTGTGGCGCAACGCTTTCATGGTGGGGCCACTCGGTTGACAAGACTTAATAAACCACGTGGGAGCAATGTTGCCAGACACGGATAATCACCTCCCCTTTCTTGTCAAAATGCTCGACAGCACCCCCGCCGTAGAAGACGGAGCGATGGAATGAGCTCATGTGCAGGAACAGGGTGGGGTTTTTTTTTTTTTTACACAATTCGAGGCTGTGACTGTGAGGAATAACGGTTCGGGGAGGCTGTCATCCAGCAGCGGATGAATCGTGACTGATTATGACGCTGATGATAACGAACTTTAATCACTTGTTGAACATCCTGAGATGCACAGCCGAAATAGGTAAAGTGATAGGCATGTAAAGATTCTCCCCCAACTCCCCTCCCATCACCACCCCCCCCCCCCCCCAGTGCCCCCCACTTGCGACAATCTTAGACTTTGTGATGAATACAATAACCTGTAGTGGTTGCAAGGAGGTCGTGGGAACACACTTCGACGAATGGCTGCAACGGTGCAGTCCTCGACACGTCCAACATCACAGATTATCACGCGCATAACTCGACGCTCGTATTGCGAGCGTGAGAGTCGAATGGGGGATCGATGCGTCGTTAAGTGCATCGGGTGCACGCGCGCACGTGAGAGCGGACCACGCGGGGTGGCTGGGCAGCGTCAAGCAGGGCAGCCAAGATGAAGTTAAGTGTAAAGAAAGGCAGCACATGAACAAGCGGCAGCATGAAGGACCGAGAGAAGAAGTGAGAACTTAAGCAGGGTGGCACCAAGTACAAACACGGTTATTGTGAAGAAGATGATTCTGGGAAGAGCAGCGAGAAGAAGGGCAGCAAGGGTAGAGCGAAGACGAAGAGCATTCTGGGAAGAGCAGCCAGAAGAAGGCGAGCGTAATGGGACCCTGCCTCAGGGTAGCGGGGAGCCGAACACCTCGACGAGAAGGGGCGTGAGGTCGTCAACGACGCCCTCCTTGCGAGAGATCTCCAGGTACTGCTTGGAGTGCTCCTCGTTCAGGTTGCGCAGGTCGGCCAGCTTCTGCACCATCTTGGGGTAGAGGAGGTGGCCGCCCGGCGGCGGGTGGTGGCACGAGATGTAGGTGCGCAGCGTCTCCGAGAGCCGCTCCTGGCAAGCCTCCACGCGGTCACGATCCGTCACGCCCGGACGGTCTGGGTTGACGGTTGGGGGAGGGGGGGGGTGATGGAGGCAGGAGCAGAGAGAAAGGTCAGCGGTCACAGGGTGATTTGTGCGAAGGTCTTGTGAAAAGTGCAGTTGCACCGCCCGCATGGTATACCCGTTGAGATTGAAAACTTATTTCTTCAAGATGCTTTTTTGTGTTTGGTTTGTCGTCCCCCCCCCCACACCTCCGATTCGCGCGGTCGGCTACGTACGGTGCAAAAGCAGTTCAACATACATACAAATATACAGATTACCGTTGGAGGATTTGGAGGGCCAACCGCTCCCATGTCACCTCCCCCCCCCCTCCCCCTAATGCGTTTGATGCCACCACACACTCTGCCAGATCCCATTCCAGTTGCACAGTCAACACGTGACCTCCAAACCCTGTACTTGTGATGCGATCCACGGTTGGCTATGTACGGTGCGAAAGAAGTTCAACTTCGGAATCGATGGCTCACGTTGGGCGGTAAAGTCAGAATCAGAATATTTATTTATACTGGCAGGAATCCAATGAGCTATGAAGCTCTTTTTTCACATGTGTCCCACACTGTTTATTTCACAGATGTCCAAAGTGGTGCAGTGGTAATGGCAAGAAGGTCCTGGGTTCGAGTCCCGACTCGGGTGCCTTTCTGCGTGGAGTGTGTATGTTCTCCCCCATATTCTGCTAACATGACCTGCACATAACTCAATTGGGATTAGACGTAGCGACATCACCACTCCCCTACTACAAAAACAACTTGGCAGGATCTTTCTAAATATGAGTCAGTGAGGCCTTCGTGGGTAAACAAGTGGAATAAAACAAATTATTATCTTCGCTTAGTCGACTCGTATAGCAATAAAACAAATTATAAACGTATTTTCACTGACAGTTATCAACACAAAGACCTCCCGTGTAGCTGGCAATGTAGGCTACACAGGAGGTCTTTGTTTCACGAATGTTGCAAATTCGAACTCAGTTGAACCTTTTTTTTCAATCAAATGGTTAATCGGTACCGAACCTTTTCAAAATGACGTGCAACCACTTGCATGCAGTGTTTTCCAGTTGCACTCGCGCCCAAACACATCGCTGTTCGTTTCTTGGCGCCGACAGTTCACGTGGCTTTCAGTGCACGCAAAACGCCCATGTTTGGTTTCTAGCGAAATGCCAGTGCCCATCTGCGGTGCATCGCTCATCGAGGCCACAGCCGTGCCTTCTCCACTTTAACACTGTCCAGACGATGTTCATGCGTTTGTAGTCACATCGGGGATGTCACTGTATGGTGCTGGCCCGGAAGGGTCATGCCGTTCGATGTTCCTACATCGTGGGCAGCACCGTGTGGGTGGCTGTGTGTAACACCAGCCCTAGCAAGGCTTGGCGAGCACTGGGATAGTGCGGGCACCACACACAGCGTGCGGTGGGGGCTCCTCCGAGGGGGAGGGGGTGAGCGTCAGCCCAGGGGCAAGGTTGCCCCAGGCCATGGCACTCTGGTTGACCCGGTAGACACATCATCCGGAATGTCCATACAGGGGGCCCCAGGTGGGGGGACTAGGGGGTGATCACGTGTCCGGAGAGAGCTCTTGAGAAGGATCGAGAGGGAACGAGATTGTTTGGGAAGGCAGGCGGGGCCGAGGACGGAGCTGCCCCGACCGGAGAGGGATATAAGGCGGGTCCCTGAGAGGGACCCGGGGTCTCTCTTCGTTCCACAAGCTGGAAGTTCCGGGTCTCAAGCTGGAAGCGCCTCGTCCTACGGGGGACCACGTGGTCGGAGACCCGAGCAAGGGTCCGACCCTTCGTAGCTGTAACTCCTCTGTATAGTGTAGTTAGCTGGGTGGTCACCACCCTAGGTTGTATCTGGTAAAGGGGCAGTTACCCCTTTGTGTTACGGTGTTACAAATAAATGTGTTGCCTCTAAAATGGACAACGTCTGCGACTCAGTTGGACTCACTACACGTTGATTGGTAACCGTCCCAATTGGATGCACACCACAGTTTTGTTTCGTCAAAGTGAACTTCTGCGTGGGTGACTGTAATGAAAGGGGCTTGTTTTTTTTAAAACAAGAGTGATGTGCATATTTGCTAAAAATAAAAGAGGATAACTCACGTGATGAATATGATTAATGGTTCATACTAAGTCTGACTAGGGGACTGTGCCTTCAGGGTGACCTCTGTTTGACAGCATACCCCCCTCCCCCCCTAGCCACTGCGATAGGTGCATCCAATAGCAACAGGAAACACATTCAGGGTCAATTATCGAGGTTTTAGTAAAAATCCAACACAACAGCTTTTTTTTTTATTTTAAAGCTTGCCCACTCCTGCACGCATGGTATTTGCATGCTGTGTTTTTCAGTTGAAAGTCGACGCGGTTTTATTTGCCACACGGGGGGCGTGTTGTTGTGCGCAGCGACGGTCTGAATTGTGAATGCTGCTATTGGTGCCACTTTTTGAGAGGGCAGGACTCTCCATTATAGGAATGCTCACACTGGGCAAGTGACGTTACCCTGTGTCGGTGATCGACCCCAGAAGTTTGCAGAAGAACTTCTGAGGTCGGTTCACTCGACCTCTTTGTCTCCACGGTAGGGGACACACATTTTCAAACCCTGCAAAAATTGTTTATTGTTTTGTCGGTCAAACACTATAATATTTATTCTCAGTACTGACTGTTTCTGAATAAAGTGTGCGATGAAATATACATGATTGGTATATCAGCTCGTTTTGCCTGAGTACAGGGCCGCCTAAGATGCGGCAGCAAAAAGGGGAAATGCACCCCAGGGTGGACACAAAATAGAGGGCCCCACAGCGGGGCTCGGTTTTTTGGTCGCCAATGAACAAGGCTCCCTCCCCACCCACGTGGCATTTGGGCCCAGGTCTCCCGCCCCATAGCCACCTCCAGGAATGTTTGTGTGGCCGTGCAGAGGACCCAGGATCTCGGCTATGCCAGCTCAGCTGTCTGACCTCGTGAGCCCCGACTGATCCATTTCCACAGAAGATTGTCGAATGCATTAGGTCATTGATGCTTTGCACTCTGCCAGAATTAGTGTCGCATTGGTCAATGTAGGCAAGGTGCTGTGACAAAATGTAACATGACTCAGATGCAGTATTAATGGGTACACCAGAGTTAAGTCAATCGGCAGGTCACGTGCGGTGGATTAAAGTGTGGGTACTCCCACCTCCTCCGAGACATTTCACCAGCGTGAAAGAGTAGGCCAAACATTCCGTGCACAGGAGCTCTCTGTGGAGGCCCTCATCCGCTAGCAATGACCAAGAAATTGGACCCTCTATTTGGGCCCTGTCTGGTCCCCCCAGAGCTCATCTTACCTCTCATGTATTCCAGCAGTGAAGAGGCAGGCCAACCCTATGTTTTTATTTTCTATTTTACCAGGTAAGGACCACTGAGTTTTATAGCTATTTTTTAGAAGCAACCTGGCCACAAATGATAGCTCAATTAAGTGGCTTATCATGTATACATTTATAGCAGCCAAATGCTCTAAACGCGTGTTTATAAATATGAAGCGAAAAAACGGAGGACCTGGAGAAAAATCCACACGACCACGGTGAGAGACACATGCAAATTCCAAATATACAGGTATCAGGGTCGGGATCGAACCCGTGACCTCCTGTATACCGGGTGAGGTGAACATCTCGCCTCCACGGCGCCCACCTGGAGAGAAGATGCAGATGGCCATGAGCAGCACATGCTCCGCTTCATGGAGATTCAGCTTCTTGAGGCCAACCTGGAACTTCACCAGGGGCTCCATGAGCTCCATGGAGTGGCCTGCTGTGGGAAGCAGGAACGCATATCTATATTTGCTATTTGTGGTTAATTTGGTGTCCTTCCCCCGCACCTCCAATTAGTATGTTTGGCTACATACAGTGCGAAAGATCATCATCATTGTCGTCGTCACCACAAACATCATCATCATTGTCAGCCATGGTCAATCCACCTCCAGATGAAGGCCTCTCCAAGCCGTCACGAACAATCCCGCATAGCTGATTTCGTCGCTCCGTCTCTCCCTGGTGGACGTCCTCTCTGTTGCGTTTGGATTCCCCGGCCGCCGCTCCGTCTCACTAGTCTGGAGCGGTTAGCTAGCGACACGTCCTGCCAAGGGCCCACTTTACTCTTCTCCACAGTTTTCCTCCTCCACGCCATTTCAGGAGGCAAAATAAGAATCCATCCGACGGCCCCGGACGCCGTCGGATGGCGGTCCAATCATAATGCAACCGAACGGAAGAGAGAAGGGAGGTGTTCAATGCGTTTGTTTGCATCTACGGGTGCTACGTGGTGCACCGTAGAGGACAGTGCAAGCAAAAAAAATTCCACCACCCGTTTCCAAAACCTCCACGTCTGTGCTCTGCCTTCCACCGGCTGGCGCTCACCAGCGTCAAGTACTGTCAAATAGCCCCCACGACCCGCACGGTGTACGTGGGCCCTCTCCCAGCAGTGGACTGAGAAGCAGGCCGTATGTGTGCACGATGTTTGCATGGTGGGAGGAAACTTGCGTGCCCATTAAAAGCCCGGTACTATGCGTACAAGGGAGACAGTACTCACCCTGGGTGACGTCCGTGATGCAGTACTTGAACTCGTTGCTGCCGCACGTCCAGGAGTTGTCCTCCAAGGAGAAGGACTGGTTGGAGCGCAAGATGATGATCTCGATCACACTCGACTTGAGCAGTGCGATCTGGTCTTCGGTGTGGAGTTCCCTGCAGTGCACAAACAGCAAACACGGCACGCAGCGATAACGATCAGCAGCGTCGGCAGCAGCAGCAGCAGCGATAATCATCAATCCACCTCTCTAAACTCCTGCCATGTCTGAAGGTAAAGACGGCGGTCACTGCGTCACGTGTTTTCAGATGCGCTCCTGCGGCCGTCTGGAACGTTCAACCATCCAATATTAGGAAGCCATTGTAGCTACGCACTTTTACATCTAAATAGAAAACTAGCTTGTTGTCCTTCCCCCCCCCCCCCCCCACACACCTCTGCTTAGCACGGTTGGCTGCGTATAGTACGGTGAAACAAGTTCAACATACACATAGGTATGTATTGCGATGCAACAATCCGTTGGGCTCCTGTGCGCGCGCACGCCAATTCCGCCGTGCCATCGGACGCATTCCCCTCTTTGGCTATCCCTCCGCGGTTGGCCTCGACTCTCGGCCACCATCACGTCCGGCGCCGCATTCGGCTCAAGCACCGCTCAACTTTTCCGAGAAGCCAAGAACGACGCCTCTAACGTGGGCATCGTTCTCCAATTGACGTGTTACTCTCCTCCTGTCTCTGCGGTGTATTTCACATTGCACGCACCTCTCGAATCCACGCTTCTTTTAGAACGCGATTCAACTCGTTCAATTATTGTCTTTGTTCCCGTCCATGTTTCTAAATGTGCGAGTCGCAGCAGGTGACATGCACAGGTTAAAAAAGTGTTCCTCTACAGCCACGTTGGGACGTTGCTCTTCGTTCTCGAGTTCAGCGTTTTCAATCGACACTCCTCCAACACTCTCCTGTCCACCTCTTTATGTCATCAGTTTGATCGTCATCTACTATCTCCAGTGATCCCCGCCCTCGGTGTTCATACGTGAGATGTATTTTCGACAAACTTGTTGTACGTGACTTTTGTTTAGCTGGCAATAACTTTTTTTGTCAGCGATTTCCCCCGCCCCCCCCATCATCTGTATATATGTACGGTGATCTTCTTTCACACCGTACGTAGCCAACCATCCTCATTGGAGGTGCTGGAGGACAACACATTAAGGGACCATCCCAACCACACTACGCCATTTTTGTTTCCCTGGCAATAACTTTTTTCGTGTCAGCGAGTTTTTTTCCCATCATCTGTAGCCACCTCCTAAACGTAAGCTTTGCTGTCGTTGTCATTGCGATGAAGATTACTTTAAGGGGCGCGAAGTCAGCGGAGGGACCCGCAGCAGAGGGCAGAGAGGGACAACCAGTGGCAGAGAAGGCACTTGCATCACGCGCGAGCAATGACGTAGCGTGGTTGGCATGGTCCCTGGTGCAAAGAATACATTTGGCCCTCCCCTGTCCATGTGTGTAAAAATGCACGTTGATCTTCTTTCACTGTCCTAATCGGAGGTGCTGGAGAAGGACAACAAATTAAGGGGGAAGGACAACAAGCTAGGACAACAAGGACAACACACCCCCCCCCCACCCCGCTTCCTCGCTCCTCGTATATCCCGATGCCCGCACGTTAAGCTGCTATGCCACCACCGCCGCCACCGCGCGAGAGCTGACAGGCTGCGTACTTGAACTCGGGGATGATCTTGGCGAAGCCGATGACCTTCTGGATGCTGTAGCTGACGAGGTCGGCGAGGTGCGGCAGCATGGTCAAGGGCGGATTGGCCGTGACCTCGTCGCTCCCGTCGTCCGTGCACATGGGCAGGATGCTGAAGATGTTCCCCAAGCTCATGCCCACGCTCAGGGCAGCTGGGATCCACGGAGATGCCCCCACGCACGCACGAACAACACGGCGCCTGTCACACAAGTTACCCCACCCACTGACCCCACCCACTGACCCCACCCACTGACCCAACCCACTGACCCCACCCACTTACGCCACCCACTGACCCCACTCACTGACTCCACCCACTAACCCCACCCACTGACCGCACGCACTGACCCGACCCACTGACCCAACCCAATGATCCCACCCAATGACCCTATCCAATGACCCCACCCAATGACCCACCCACTGACCCCATCCACTGACCCCATCCACTGATCCCTGCTCTATCAGCGATTGACCGATTTGCTGGACTGACGAGAAGGGCCGTGTGACCTCGGTCAGTTGGTCGGTGGGTCGATCGGCGCGATGCGTACTCGAGCACGGCGAGCGGCTTACCGGGGTGGGGTTGGCGGTACGCGTGCGCCACTTACAGGTAGGGGACGAGCAGGTGGAGTTGCTTTTCTCGAGATGTAAGCCCATTGGTGACGAGCAGAACCCCTCCTCTGAGCTGTTGTCACTCTTGCGAACCGGCGGCTGCATGGGGGGGGGGGGGGGGGTAGGGGGGACACGCGGTGCATTGTACCGGAAGGAACGGTAAAGCCCCTTTTCCACTGCCGCACCCGAGCTGAGCCAGTGCTGGGTGACCCTCACGATTGCGGGTGGTTTTCCCCTACTTGCCCGTTTGCCATGGCCGAGCCGCAGCAGTAGACGGCTGAGTTTGAACTTCCACAAAGCTCATGCTCCACCTTAAACTGCATCCATCGCACAATCCATTACAGTCCATGCGGATACCTGATGCACAAATGTAAAATTAAAAACTCTCCAGTGTGCAGCTGTGCTCATCAAGAACATACTGTACAATGCATAATGACGAAATGCCCGATCCACAAGCACGAAGGAGACAACACAGCGATGCACTCTGCTGCTCCTAATGCAGTTGTCTGGCTTGACCACCTGAATGCGAAATCATAGCTGTCGCTCTGCATCTACACGAGCCGTACGAAAGAAGTAGAAGAAGTAGAAGAAGTAGAAGATCCCCTCTCACTCGGAATTCCGAGAAGTCGGAGTAGGTGTCGTCGTAAGTCTTGCGGTGACCCTCGATGAGATCCGTGATGAGATGGTCCTGCTCGTCGCTGAGCTGCAGCCGCACCCTCTCGCTGCCGTCACACTCCATTTTGCGCTTGAGCATCATCTCCTTCTTGCGTTGCATCTCCTCCTCCGTCATTATCACTGCCGACACACATGGTGGGGGACGGGTGGGAGGGGGGGGGAGTTGGGCACGGAGGAACGTCAAGAGCGATGGTCGCACGTCCACATTCACGCCAATGCTGGTTTCCTCTCGACTGCTACCATCGCGGAAAAAAGCTTTTGTTGAGAGAGGCTTTAGAAGACCACGACCACGGCTGGGTCCTCTCTAAGGGTAGAGTTAGCTCTGTACGGGAGGCAAGGATGGATAACAGGATATCAGTTTGAGTTGTCGGATACCTCCACTCCAGGGCGTCATGGCACGGGTGGTTTTCCATTTCTGAGCCAGAACCAAAAGGGTGAAACTCTGGCTTCGCAGAACATCTTAATCTGGCTTGGGGCCCAGCAGGGCCAGGGGATAAACATTTTAATCACTGAGTGTGATGTCAGCGGCGGTGTAAAAACAAAGACATAGCGCCTCCTGAGCCATGGCAGGCAGGCTCGATCGACACAGCTGGCTCAATCGGGATTGCTGGCTCGATCGGCACGCCTGGCTCGGTCGACACGGTCGGCTTAATCGACACGGCTGCCTCGATCAACAAGGCCCCAGCGTGGCTCAGGTAGGGAGCAGAGGTCGGTCCCTCTGGTTCCCTCGTAACAGGTCCCTCGCCTATCTGACCCAGGAGCCTGTGTGCAGGTGCACCACCTGGACCCTCGATTGCTTAGTTGCTGATTATCGGCATACATTGATTCACCCTCCCAGCGACTGGTTGAAACCATAATTCGGGGTGGATGTTCTATTTTTTTACGTCTCGTTTTATGCAGTCTCGTTTGTATTGTTTCTCATTTGTAGAGTTTTGTTCGCTCCTTTACCCTAAACGTAGTCAGCATGTGGCTTGTAAGCAATGCGGACAAATCCCAAATAACCGATTTCCTGCACGTACAATTTGTCGTGTGTATTGTGAGGCTGAAACTCAATCGACAAGTCAGATCCCCTCTTTGACCCTTGGCCTAGTTTCTCCCCTCCTTGTGGTCGCTCGCGTGCATACTCCCTTCTGTAGTCTGTGTGCTGTTCTCCCACCCGTAATTAGCCCTTACGGCCGCCAGTTGTCTCTACACTTCGGAGAATTTGTTAATCTGTAACAGTCACATATCTGTCTGCAGCTCAAATCCTGTTGTGTGGTGGTTTTGATGCTCGCATGCGCTTGCTCTCTATCTCACTCTATCCATTGTGCATTCCCTCCCCAACTTCATATACTCATTGCTGGTGTCGGAATTCGATGCAAACACATAACCCAACCGTTTTTGTCACCCCTACCATAAATTTCGACGATATCCAAATCATTCGTTTTGGTTGGTACAAGACGGCGAATCAACTACGCAAGCAATTTGAAGAATTGGATGCAACTGGAAGGAGTACGTGATGCAAAGTTCTCGAGTCAATTTCAGGGACACAGCTAAAAGGAAGGATGGAAGGAAGGCCATGATCGTTGGCGTCGTCATTGTGTCTACAACCAAATCACATGGAAGTGTCCCCAATCTCATCAGATCTCAAAAAGCTAAGCAAAGTTGAGCCTGGAGAGTGCTTGGTGGGGTGATCACCACCGTGCTTGTGAGCATATGTGTGGGTGTGTGGGGAGCGGTGGTGTAGCGGTTATCGCGCTGCACTACGAATCTGGCGACCCGTTTTCGATTCCCGCTCACGGCCAATACCCAGTGAAGATTATCTGAACCGGTCCTGGGCCTCTCCTAGGTCGACTCAGCCTCAAATGAGTACCTGGTGCAGTGTGTAAACATCGCCACTGGGGAGACAAAGGTGGCCGGCTGTGGTACTCGCCACCCACCCCCTCGTGTGCTATGCCGGCACTTGCCCCAACAGTCTGTTACAGGCTATATGGAGGATCTTTGCTCTTTGTCTTTGAGTGGGTCAGTGGGAGGGTGTTGCGGTTGTATGGGTGTTATGGTTGGGTGGTTAGGTGGATGTGTGGATACGTGGATGGTTGTGTAGTGACATAGAATGGGTCACTACGGCACGTAGCGCTGGTTACTGGTAGAGAGCGGGATCGTGAGTGTAATAGCCCGGTCTACCAGCAGGGCAGGTGAAGAGTGCCACTGGCGCACGTAGCGCCGGTTGCTGGCAGAGAAGGGGCATTTGAGGTTACAGCAGCCGGTCTGCCAGTAGGGCACGTGATAGGCCAGGGTAACGGATCTAGGGTAAAGGTGACAGAGGGGACACGTGGGGCAGAGCCCAGAACCTTCTGGTAGGTTCCAGAAGGGGGCGTGGCCGAGGGCAGAGACAGGCCACGCTGAGGAGGATAAAAGGGAGTGTGTGGTGCCACGACAGCGAAGCCGCTCCATGGTGGCCGTGCCTGCGGTGGGGGTGCTGCAGCAGAGAAGCCACCCGGCTTCGTTTCCACCACTACCCCCCACATGAACACACGCACGCACTCACGTAGGGCCTCGTGGGGGGGTCACCTGCCCCTGACTTTTTACCCGAGGGCCCCCCCTCGTGGGGGTGCTCCACGGTTTCTCAGGGCCAGGGAATTGGCAGCCCCCCCCCCCCCAGGCCGAATGACACTGCGGCGCCGTGGATTAACCTAAAATTGTATGGCCACGGCGAACTCATTGACAACCGCGTTGAGGAAACACCCAAGGCACACGCGGACCAGCAGGCAGGTGGGGAGCGGGGCGGCACAGGATGCCCTTTACTATGTCCAAGGCACACGCGGATCGGCAGGCAGGCGGGGGGCGGGGCGGCACAGGCTCACCTTTAGTATGTCGTAACTCGGTGAAACAATAGAGGGCGGGCGTCGGAGAAGGGGGCTGATCTGATTGGCAGAGAGCGGGAAATCCGAGGCTCCTGATTGGATGGGAGGCCAGCGGATCGGCAGCGCGTGGGCTTTGAAGTAGAGGGATAAAAAGGGACGAAATTGAGAAGCAAGCTCTCTTTTGCCCGGGGTCTTTTGGAGTGAGGGGCCGAGGAGTAATCGTCCCCTGCTACTCGAACGTCCGTGAGACGGGTCGCAGAGCAGCCAGATCCAGTTCCCAGCAAAAGCCGCGTGCAGCCTCGTCTTTCCGCGACTTCCAACACCACGAGGTCGGATCGTAAGTACGAAGAGGAGAGGTAAGGCAAAGGGGAATATCTAATAGAGAGAGTGAGTCGGGAGAGTTCAGGCTAATCGAGTCTTAGACCGTAGAGAGATAGGTTAGTTCTGCCCTGCTGGTCCACACTGACACAGATAGGTTGGCTTCATTAATCGAGGAATAAATTGCCAGTAGACATTGTGCTGTCTCTGTGAGTACGGAGGGGGGGGGGTGCCTGGTGTTGTGAGCCTGTGCGTTGTGGTGTCCCGTGTATTCTGCCCACGTGGGTACTCTCCCCGCCGCGCAGCTCGTGGTTGGCGTGTACGAGAAGGGCACCGCGGTGTATTGGCGAGGTGGTTAGTGCGGCTGTTTAAATCACGCCACGAGGAGCAGTAGCGAGGGGGAGGGGAGAAGAGGAGAGTGGGGAGGGGCACAGGAGAACGGGGAGTCGAGGGGCAGCAGCCCCAACAAAGCCCCGACACTGGGTTGGGGCTGCTGCGGTTTGAGAATGGAGCCCGTCGTCTATGAAGCCTTCCTCCTCCTCGTCAGTGTTGGATCGGGCAGTGTGCCAGCTGTCCAGACCCGTATATAGTTATCCCCTGTACTGTGGAACGTGTAGAATAATTATATATATGCCTCCTACGACTAGTGTGTCTCTGAAGTGACCACTACAGCTGTGTTGGTGAGTGGGTCGCTGGGTGTTTCTTGCTGGTGGGCGGATGGGTGGGTGTGTGGATGAGTATGTGGTTGTGTGGGGGTACGTGTATGGATGTGTGGGTGAGTGGGTCGGTGTGTGGGTGTTGTGGGTGGGCGGGTGGGCGGGTGGATTCGTCGGTGGATCCGGGTGGCGGTACGCACGCTCCTTCATCATGCCGATCTCCGTGCAGCGTTTGAGCCGGCATGCTTGGCAGTGACGCCGGTTGTCCTTGGTGATGGTGCAGTGGCCACCCAGTGGGCAGGTGTAGGTTGCATCACGCTTCATGCTCCTCCTACCCGCGCACAACGACGGCAGGGAGTCACTCAGAGTCGGGACATCTCGTAACTTAACTGGTTGATCAAATATCAGCTTGATTACCCAATTATTAGGTTCGCACAAAATAGTTGAGGGGGGGGGCAAGAAAAAAATCCCAGTGTGCTACTGTACGGGCGATGATGGGTGGGGGCTCGTGACATCTTTAGCGGCATCGCGCTGGGTGTAGCTTGTAGAGGGTTGCCAGCCTTCAGGAGGCAGGATGTTTTAGCGACATCCAATTTTAAAGGGGCCCGGGTAATTGACCACAATTCGAATTCGATTAATCGATGCAGTCGACCGATCGTCGCTGCCCCATATTGAATGGGGTGGGTCGGGTGTTTGCAGGAGAAGACAAGTGGCTAAACCTTAGCCGGGTCTGTCCGGGTCAATGACCACATCCATTTCCCAAATTAGCGCGGTGGTCTATGCACGGTGCGATCGAAGTTCAACATACATAGATCCATTATACCCTTGCCGTTGCTATGGCTGCGGCTTCCGGTTGTGCCAGTGACCCGAAAAAAATATTGAGTAAGACATTAACGCGTGGGAAAAGGTCAACTACAACCCAGTGCTAGTCCTGGGAGCAGAGCGGTGGCGTGGCGTGGCTGGCGTCGGCCGTGGTGCAAGGAATTAAGTTAGGCCGCTGTATCCAATATCCCGTACCCCCCCACCCCCACCTCTTCATCATACAGTGTTTTGGCCCCCTCCCGGCTGTGAGGCCCGGTGCAGTTGCACCGCCTGCATACCAGAGAGCTGTGCCACTGTGCGGCATGTGAGCACTCCGGCACCGCCTGCGACGCACCCACTCGCGTACGTGAGGTCTCGCAAGGTAAGCAGGATTTTCCCAGCCTGGACAGCTCTTTGATAAGCGACCACCATTCAAGATCCACCACCATCACCACCTCCCAACTCACGGTCTCGCGATGCTACAGTCACGATAAATTGATTGTAGTTCATATTTCACAACGACGAAATGCAATTGATTATATTTTCGCAGTCCATCCAAACGTTTTTCTCGACCACTTTGCTCGTACGAAATGCGCTTATTTGACCCCCAGAGTGGGTAGGCGACACCGTAAGTGCGATTATACCCACGTAGACACGTCCTCCACCACAGCCTTCAAGGTAGGGGCTGGGCTATGCAGTACGATGTGAGTCAAAAACTGCGAGAATTATGGGGAAAGTAAGACTGAGTGTAAGCGGTGGGTCAAAGAGACAGTTTGAGGTCATGAAGAAGTACGGAAATAAACGGGGATCTCTGATGCTGTCCTTATAGTACAGGACATGAAGTGAGAATGGAGGAGGAATGAGGAGAGATGAGAGTCAACGTTAACTCTGGGGTGAAGAGCTTGAGAAGGCAAAAGAAGCAGATGACGACGGCGAGAGATGAGAGCGAGACGACGTCATGGACATGACGTTGACTCCTTCCACGTTTCAAGTTTATTTCGCTTAAAACAGAGTCCAGGATGAGTCACATTTGCGAGCCTTGATCTGCCAGTAGGGGAGAGGGAGGTGTGGGAAATGATTGCTGTGTAGAATACCACCTGAGTAATTTGGACAGGAGCAATAAAGGAAGGAAGTGGGAAAGATGGGAGTGGCCTCTCCTCAGCAGTGGGAAGTTACAGGCGGATGATGGCCACAACAAAAACAACAGCAGCAGCCGCCACTGTGAGACAAGAATGGGTTATTTTACTTCTGAATTAACATTCATCATGGGGCTGGAGCGGTGGTAGTCGTGCTGTACTAAGTATCCGGGCGAGCTGAGTTTGATCCCCAGCTGTGGCTGCTAACGTCAGTGGCGATCGTCGTCCAAAACGAACCTGGGCCACCTACCCCACCAACGCCCTTCTTTTCAGCCTCCCCCACCCCGCCCCACTGACCAGCGTGGTGAAGTATGGTCAAACAACCCCCATGACTGACCTTACCCGGGAGATGGCTTCACCAAGAAATGGATTGACAAAAGGGTTGTACAGAACAACTAAGAGAACAACAATCTGTTGCCAACTTGACAACACGTCTGCTCTGCCGCTACGCTAATAATACAAAAGGTCCACGCGGACTATTTTCACGTGTTGGTAGCACCTAAGTTGGAGGGGGAAAAAACAACTTTCGCGTAGCCGAGATCTTTTAATCACCACTGAAATACGAATTACGCAACGTCCACCTTGGTTGAATAAGTAAGTTATCACTTAATCCACTATTGCGAGCGATGGGGAGAGTAACTGATAGCCCTACACATTTGCCAATGCCCGTGATGGCCGCTAATTAATTATCACAAGCAACACGTCGCGAGTGATTCACTCGTTCGTCAATCACAACCACTGCACAGACGATCTCAAATTAGTAGCGGGGAGCGGGGGGGGTGCGCAATTTTCTATTTTTTGTGGATTGTTAATTCACTTATTCATATATGTGCGGAGCGGAAAGTGGACGGTGAGATTTCTGGGGTTTTAACCCTATTTTTTTCACAATGCTGTTAGACTGGCTGTGCAGTTGGGATTAATTATACACTGTGTAACAACAACAACAACAACAAAAAATTGTCCCTGGGTACTAAGTGTTATTTTCCAATTGCTTATGCCTCAAAAGTACAGAAAATGGCTATTATTATCCCCACAAACTTTGCTTTTGTGACCAGGACAGTGATATTTTGAAATGTACCTATTGTCAATGATGAAACGTGGTGTGCATTTGTGGCATTCCTTCACGTAAAGAATCCTGGTCACAAGAGCAAAGTTGGTTTGGAATCATAGCCATTTTCTGTACTTTTGAGGTACAGTATAAGCAATTAGAAAATAACACTTACTACCCAGGAACAAAAATTGTGTTACATCGTGTTATATTATCGACGTAAGACATTACCGACCACCCGCGTACAAGGTCCACCGAGCCGTAACAATCACGTGTTTTTGTGCCCTGTATCCCTCTAAGCCCTTGAACAGCTTCATGAACTTTAAATGCAGTTGCTGTGAGGGCTGCAACGATCAGATAATCGGCTCAAGATGTTTCGTGCTGGCCCCAAGTCCGGCAAAACCGTGGGTGATGGAAACGCAAAAAAAATATAACCAGCCGACGCTCTTTTAACACGGCAGCAACTTCACGACGTTCGTCAAACATTCGTGAAAAGGAAGACGCCGCCAGCCATCCCTCTCGCTGTACCCGACCGCGTCGCTCTGCTGCGCGCATTCTCGGCCGCGGGATGTCTGACCCAAAGTTATATATATATGTTTTTTTTAAACATCGTTGACTAATAGACGTCGTAAGAAATCGCTCGCTCGCTCGCTCGCGCACTCACTCCTTCAATCTGTGCTGCTGCTGCTGCCGCATTGGCGGTGTTGCACGAGTACAATGAACAAAACAAACAACAACAACAAAGCTCAATACATCCGTCAACCACAACAGTGCCCATAGAAGAGATAAATAATGCACAACACGAGACCCGTCGGGCAAAGGTCGCACCTCACACACGTCCTCCTGTGACGAAGGGCCAACGTCTGAAACGTCGCTTGTTGTCCTTGACTAATGTGTTGACGGCTTGTGTTCTATTTACACGTGTAAATATATATCTCTCTCCATTAAAAGCCAACAGCAGCACCAACGAGATGGGGAGGGGAAAATGCAGCACGAATAACAACATCTTGTGGGAGGGGTGATGCCTCAGTCGAGTTGTCCGTGTGAGCGTGGTGCGAGGCATCCCGTCGTCTCGGTGCCGTGAGTCACCGCCATCGGCCCCCTCCCGGCGTTCCCGTGGAGACGCCGAGCCTCGTCCAGGTCACGGTGCCGCGTTGGCGCTCCAAAGCGGCACCGTGAGCGTCGTCCGCCCACTCCTGATGCATCCCCCCCCCCCCCCCCCCACCAGCGCTGTTGTCGGCACACGCGACTCGGGTGCCAACGATGAGAATTGACGGCGGCGCGCGTGGTGTTTCGCGCGCGTCGTCGATTCAGAGGGTTGAACCGAAACCGAAAAGCAGAACGGAAAAACCGGTTACAACCATTAATTTCCCAGAGCGCAAAGAGAGAGAGAGAAAAAAAGGAAAACTGAATCGGATATATATTGTTTATGCTCCAAAATGATAAACGCTATCCACTGCTGGATGAAGGTCGCTCCGGATACGTTTGAAAGTAACAATTTATTCCGCACCTGCACATCAGCTGATATCATCGCTCCATCTCCCCGGTTGTACTCTTGGTGGACATGCAAAATTCACATCCTTGCGTTTGGTTTCGTCTATTTGTCTCTCTCATGGGTGTTTTTTTGTCAAATAGCCCGACTTGCTGTCCACAATTACCTGTCTAACTCGAAGCAGGTTGGTTTTTCTTCCATTCTAGTTTTTGCTCGACCTCACTGCAGCCTTTGGCACAATTGATCATCCCACTCTCATTTCTACCCTTTCTTCTCTTGGCATATCGGGCAACGGCTCTTTCTTGGGTCCAGTCCTATCTTTCTTTCCTCGCGCACTTCAGCTGTCTCAACCACGTTACCTCTACCCCTTGACCCGTCACTGTCGGTGTCCCCCAAGGTTCTGTCTTCGGCCCCCCTTCTTCTCTCTCTCTCTCTTTATATACCTCCACTTGATTCCCTTCTCTCATCGTTCAATCTCCCACATCATTTATTTGCTGATGACACCCACATGTGTCTCGCTTTCTCCTCCTTCACTGTGGACCTTGCTCTGCACATTGACTCGTGTCTCATCGCCATCCAGGCTTGGGATGACCCACCACTTTCTCTCCATCAACACTTCAAAAACAGAAATCCTCTTCTTCCCAGTTTCACGTTCTCTCCCTCTCTGTCCCACTATCCCATTTCTCCCACTTTCTCTTACTCCGGTAGAGTCTGTCCACAACCTCGGTGTAACTTTCGACTCATAACTCTCCCTATTTAACCATATAAACGCCACTACTCATTCCTGCCGTATTCACCTCTACAACATTCGTAAAATGCGCCGTGTCATCACAATCACTGCCACCAAACTCCTTATTCACTCCCTCATCTTTACTCGACTCGACTATTGCAATTTTCTAACTATCGGTTTACCATCATACGCGTTCAAACCACGCCAACAAATTTTAAACGCCTCTGCCCGTATAATCTTTAATCTCCCCTTCCATTCTCACACATCACCCCTCCTCATTCAGCTACACTGCCTTCCTGTTTATTATCGTTGCCTCTTTAAATTCCTTACCTTATATTCTGGGTTCTTTCGGTAGAGTCACGTAGAAGGGAAACAATAAAATAATAAAAATAGAAAACAATAAAATCCTCACGACGTTTCGACTGCAACACAAGCAATCATCATCAGGTGTGAAAACCACACCTGATGATGATTGCTCGTGTGAAAACCACACCTGATGATGATTGCTTGTGTTGCAGTCGAAACGTCGTGAGAATTTTATTGTTTTATATTTTTATTATTTTATTGTTTTCCTTCTACGTGACTTTACCGAAAGAACCGAGAATATGAATCCCTGCAGTCACGAAAGCTTTAAATTAAAAAAATGTCCTTACCTTAGTTAATAAATGTCTCTACTGCTTGGCTCCTCCTTCACCTCTCTTCACTCATCTCACTGAATGTTCCTGCCCGCTCTCTGGGTTCTAGATCTTTGCCGTCTCTTTTTGTTCCTCCTTCCCCATGCGCGCAGTCTCGGTTTCGCTCATTCTCTCTCCTAGCCTATCCTCACTGGAATCAACTGCCCTTACGCGTCAAACAATTACCCTCTTTCACTACCTTCCACTCTTCTCTTATAAACCCACTTATTCTCTCTTGCCCACCCTTCTCCCCTTGTCGTCCTCCCCACTCGTACTAACGCCGCCTTCCCAGTGCCCAACTCCCCACGGTCACCCAGCATCAATCCACCCATCTCATTTCCATCTTCGCTGATTCCACGCTTTGCCACCACCACCTAATTTTACACAAATCCCGTCCACTCACCTCGTTTCATCTCGCCAACCATCTTGTTCCATAGTTAGTTTACTGTACAGCGCATTGGTTTAGGCGCTCTAAAAATGTATGATAAGATAAGACAGTTTAGGGCCCAATTAATACAGGGTTTTTAGACTAACCCTACAGCCTGGGAGGGGTTCTGACAAAAACATTGCGAGTTGAAACGTCTTTACAACGATTAAAATGCAATACTGTAGCCCTGTGATACATCCTGTAAGCATCTATGATCTGAATTCTGTTCCGTGTCTCCACACGTAAATCGATTATTTAGTTCAACAGCCAATTGGCTTTCCAGACCAATACTATCCGGCACTCAGTACATATGTCAACGTTGGCACGTGGTTGGAATCGATTGGCCCAACGTTTCCCCCAACGTTGCACGTTTACTGGGGACGCTTGCGCACGATAAACCATGTCGGTGATTTGGTCATTAAAGCATCACGATGTCGTATTGCTGCCAGTTATGCGGCGAAGTGGAACTCGTTTGGTCCAACTCAGCCGCGTAGGACTTCACAGCGAATGTTACGATTCGTCGGACTGAGTCATAGTTTCGTCCGATGTGGCTTTGGGGTTGTTTTTTTTTACCGACAATTCGTGTATCACATGATTACAAAGGTGGAAGTTAAATAACCAAGGTGAAGAACAATGGAATAGTTGGCATAGGGCACGTGGGCCGGTGGTAAAACTGTGAAGGGAAGCAATTGAATAAACAATGAGGCCTCTCCCCCGCCCCACCCCCCCCACCAAACTTAATCTGACCGTGCGTGCGTACAACGTGCGTACAACCGCTGAGGATGGGATTCGTTAACACAACCGGAGAAACATTTACACGTTTGCTTGGATGATTTCAAATTGCTTTTGGGCGCTGCCAACTGCCAACTGCCGCTGCTGTGGCTGGGTGAACAACGGAAGCCGACAGCCCAGAGTGAAATGACAATTGCCCTGTAGGATTTCAGTGGTGCTCAAGGTTTCTTTGATTAAGAAGGCTGTGTGAGAACAAAGAACGGATGATACTCTTCAATGAGATCTAATGGCCTTACTTTATGAGCGCGTGTGTTTTGTTACCGACATACTTTTTTTCCTATCAAATGGAAACTTAAGGAAGCCTTAGGGTGGAAGTGTTACGTAGCAACAAAGGATAGGTCTCTTCCAGCCCACAGTACCCGACGAAGCCTCCCCCTTGCATGGTCCCACCCACCTCCAACGAGCGAGACAGCTCGTCAGCAATGGCTTGCAGTAGCAGATCCAGGGACAGTGGACGAAATTCCACGTTCCTATGGCAAGCATTGCTGACTCGCATCAAAGTTATAGGCGAATACTTTTTTATCGACCCCCATCGATATAAAGTGTGAAGTAGATACTTACCCACCTCCCCCCCCCCCCCCACATTATTTGAACTCATTGTGCCGAGAACTTTGACCGCAGATCTACCTGGCCAAAAGCATTAGCAAACTGCAGCGTGTGTACAATACTTTGGCGCGTGTCGTGGCTGTTACTGCAAGATCCGACCATATCAGCCCAGTGCTCGCTGAGCTGCTTTGGCTTCTAATTTTCCGAACAAATGCATTATAAGGTCGCACTCATTACACACAAAGTGTTTGTTTGCGAATGAACCACAAGGAGTATACATAAGCCGTCATCGCAGCGGCGGCTTTTGGTTAACCATGGAACAAAAACGGCCACCGCGTCTCGTGCGTTTTAGATGCGCTTCAGCGGCCGTCTGGAACGTTCTTCCTTCCGAAATTAGGAAGCCACTTGGAGCTATGCGCTTTTAAATCTAGACTGAAAACGCATTTCTTTAGAACTGCTTTTTGCTCTGTTTAGTTTCTCCCCCCCCCCCCCCCTCCAATTAGCACGGTTGTCTACGTACGGTGTGAAAGAAGTCCAACATTCGGTACACACATACATAACAGACAGACCGACTCGCCGCAGTCAGACAGCCTGTACACGGACGAGTGTGGCTGCTGCTGCTGCTGCTCCTGCTGCTCCTGCCGCTGCTGTCGTGCGTCCTCACCTGAAGAAGCCCTTGCAGCCCTCGCAGGTCATCGCGTTGAAGTGGTAGCCCGTGGCGTGGTCGCCGCACACGCCGCACACGCGCACGCCCCCCCTGCTCAAGTCCTGCATGTGCGCGTCGACGCAGAACGCGCTGCTGCTGCTGTTGTTGTTGTTGTTGACGGGGCTGTCCATGCGTACGTCCGTCATGCCTCCCCCTCCCACCGGCGGAGCAGCTGGCGGCGCCTGTCGGGGAGAGGCGCGCGCGCACGCACGCACGTGCTACACAAGGCGACATTGTTCTAAGTTACTGGTGGTGGTGGTGGTGGTCGCGGCGAAATGAAACAGCGCACGTAGAAACCAGGAGGCGCGCCGTGTGTGTGTGTGTGTGGTGGGGTTTTTCTTCTCGGAAAGAAACGCGTGCACCCATCTTTGTCGACCCGCGAGCCCAAGGGGGGGTCGGCAACCTGCGGCTCTTTAAGGACTGGCTCCGTGACGTCGTTTATTGAGGACCGCCACCATCGTCGTCTCGCATTCACCACGAGCATTGCGGATTTTTTACGGAATTCCCCCCCCCCCAAAAAAAAATGTCTCTTCTTGTTATTTTGGTTGCCGACCATTGTGCCAGCCGCAGTTCCTTCCATGCCATCCAACTCCCCCCCCCCCTCTCCTCACCCCCCCCCCCTCCCGAACGAATACATTACAAGGTCGCACTCATTACACACAGTCATTGCCACTAATGAACAACAGCACCATGTTTATCTCGTCAAGGGGCATGAACCATCACGCGAACTCCGGTGGTCATCCTCGCAGCAGCAGCGGCTTTTGGCGAACCATCGGACAAAGACGGCCGTCACCGCATCGCGCGGCGCTTTCAGGTGCGCTTCTACGGCCGTCTGGAACGCTCTTCCTTCCGATATTAGGAAGCCACTGGAGCTATGCACTTTTAAATCATCTAGATTGAAAACGCATTTCTTGAGAACTGCATTTTTGTGTTTAGTCTGTTGTCCTTCTGCCGCAACTCCGATTAGCACGGTTGACTACGTACGGTGCGAAAGAAGTTCAGCATACATCCCCTCTTCACGCTCACAGCCACCACGTGGTACACGGGGCTTCTTGAACCGTGACCACGTGGCTTCCCCCGTGCCTGCCTCAGCCATTGTGTGCAGATTAGCATCATTGCAGTGGCGTGGTCACGTTTCAAATCTGCTGTAGAGTTCGTCCGCGGGTACCCCAGCAGCAGTCAATGCCGAGGTGTGGAATACTTCGTGGGAGGTTGCTCATTCCCCTCTGCTGCTCCCATCGTCTGCAAGTACCTCCAACTCCCCCAGCCATGCGTGCTGCCGGCTCCCTTCCCCCAAGCCCACGATCTCCCTTCATTGCCTACGACTGTCTGCCTCTCGTCCAAGTGTATGGCCACTGTTCATTTACAGAGTCTTGCGACGCAGTCGCATTTAGACGCTATACAAATCCAACTGCTGTCGTATTGTATTCTGTTATTTCGCATTCATTGAAATTGCATCGCATAATCACGCCCCTGTGAGCACTCTCTCTAAGTGGTAGATGTGGTTTCTCGTACTGTCGCTTCGGAGTGTACGTCGAACAGAAGAGGCACTCGCGTGCGGCTTTGTCTGACTCCTCTTTTCACAATCTCCACATTTAGAGTACCCACCTGCTAACCTTACCACTGTTAAAAACGAAGCTAAACTTTTATTTCACTATGTAAGGCCCACTGAGCTGCACAACTCTTTTTCAGAAGCGACCTGGTCACAAATGATTGCTCAATGAAGTGGTTTATCGCGTGGAAATTTTTGAGCAGCCAAATACTCTAAATGCTTGTTTCTAAATCTGGAGGGAAAACCCAGAGGACCCGGAGAAAAATCCAGCACGGGGAGAGAGACACGAAAACTCCAAATAAACAGGCATCAGAGTCGGGATCGAATACACGACCTCCTGCATACCAGGCGAGGCAACTAACATCTCGCCACCGTGGCGCACGGCCTTGACCAGAGACAAAGACACCCACAGAAGGAGGGGGGGGGGGGATACCACAAAAAGTCTGCCAATGAAGAGAACCCAAGACAACAACAACAGTAATGGACACATCCCCGGTGCACATTGCGACGCGGTCAGGCCTCTAAAAGTGGAAGCGTTCCGAGGTGTGCACTCTCTTGAATCACATTCTGATAAGCGGAGTGCTGTCTAACAAATGAATCGATTGGCGGTGACCCGGGTCACCATCGTGACCCGGGGGTGCCAAAACCTCCATAACTCCGAAACCAGAAGGCCTATGAAGACGGGAGATGTCACCGAGCCCGATACGCACGCCAAATATGGAAATAAAAAACAAACGCAAAACACCCATAAAAAGGGGGGCTGCTGGGGATTTGTGCGTGGCAACGGCTGTTTATTGCTTGTTTTGAAAGTACATCAGGATGCTGGTCTGGTCATTCCCCAGCACGTTCTGCTTCTTACGGGGGTGGCCACCCCCCTTGTCTTTGGGAGCGAGACCACTTGGAGGCAATGGCGCATCAGGCGCTCTCTTGGTACGGCCGACGGTCATGGTTGTGCTGGCGGGATCGACATCGTCATCATCATCGCTCCCAGCGTCGCCCTCCGGCAGGACAGGGTAGTACCAGCGATGCTCCCAGAAAAAAACCTTAAACTATGCCCGGCCCACCAATATTTTGCGGTGACTCGGGCTACCGCCAATCGATTCAAATGGAGAAAGAGCGTACGCATTCCAATGTTCAAACGACAGCGGGTGTACAGGAATGCGCCAGCTATTGGCCAATGCATCCTTACAAAATCGTGATAGAAAATAGTGTCAAAAATATCGTAGAGAGGGAGTGCTGGAGATCAGCAAAAAATCAGTTTGCCTTATTTTCTGGGAAAACCAACAACAGATGCAAGATTTCGTGGAAAAATGATGCAAAAGAGAAATCGATGACAACACGGCGAGATTTAAATGTGATATTTATTGGTTTAGAGAAGGCGTGCGTTCGGGTGTCAAGTGGACTGTCGTGGAGGACTCTTGGGGACAGGAATGCTGCAGAAAGTATCTGTCAGAATTATCCAGGACACGTACAGAGACAGTGCCGCGCGAGTAGCGGGTGTTTCTGGGTACGCGAGTGCAAATCTACGTCGGAAGGGGGAATTTTATTTTTATTTGAACTTAAACCAATCTAATAAATTAGCAAACAAAAATGAAGGCAGTCGTGTTTCAGTTTCAGTTTATTTTGGTATAGCCCTGTGAGCCATTCGGCTCTTGAATCGGGTGCAACTACAACAAAAAAACAAAAACACGAACAAGAAAACATCTTAAAGTGACTTTGTGTTGACTGTGCAAACAGAAAATCCATGGAAAAAAAACAGCAAAATATTCCTGAAAAAAGCACCGTACACCAACGCTGTGTGCCAACAAATCCCAGTGGGATGCAAGTCAAACAACAACAACCACAAGAAAACTTAGATTATCAAAATTATAGCGTGAATACACAATCGATACTTTTTGTTCAAAATGAAATGCTGCCAGGTGTAACCCACGACCTTTGTAATCCAAAGGTTGTCGGTTTGAGTCAACCTCTGAGCGCGGCAGTTGTACAACCCGCAACCCTCCTTCCACCGCCACCGCCTTCGCCTCTGGCCACCGAGCGGTCTAAACGAAAGAGTAGATCAGGGCTAGCCGAACGGCAGGTCGCATCATGTGGTGTGGGTGAAGTGTATGGATGGACCACTCCCACCTCTACGAAGACGTCTGACCAGCGTGTAAAAAGATGACAAAAATGACCCCTCTTTAGAGGGACTCTCAGGGTACTTCCTTAAGCAGAAGTTCTCTGAGAGCACAAACGGGGGGGGGGGGGTACAAACGGGGGGGGGGGGGGGGCGGCTCGATCACACAGCGGCCCCAGCCAGGGCGATGCTCGCGTCTGGGTGTGTGCGCAGACGAAGTCGTTTACGGGTGGGGGCAGCCTAAGGCCTCGCGAGCCGAGCACGGCACCACTACTTCACGTCGTGCGCGGCCCGCGGCCTCGATCCGAGTCGCCCCTCATGGCTACCCGAGAGGCCTGCCAGACTCCACGTATTAGGCCGTCACTGGGAGCATCGGTAGCGATCCGCCCGGTGAAACTAAATACATTTTTTGGTCACGTATTTTTTGGGGGGCCCAGGTCAAAGGTCACACGTCAAACAAAAGAGCTCGATATCCATACCACAGTTGCGCCGGTTCTTTACGACCAGCGGCGACATGAGCGAACAGCTGCAGCGTGCTCGTCTTATCGTGTCTTCAGCCATCCTCGAGGGTTTGCTGCACTATGGGCAATCCTTCACCACTGACTTCGGTCTTCTGCTATCCACACTGTCTATTCCAGCGTGAGCCTCCTCCATGCTTTGACGTTATCTAACCATGTCATCGTCGCTCTTCCTCGCACACGTAAACCGGGTATTGTACCTTAAACAATCCGCTTTTCCAAACAAGTTCCGTTTTTTTATCGTGACATGACCACAGTAGGCTAGCTTTCTTAATTTTACCACTTGTGACAGTTTCCTTTGAAATCCAGCTTCCTCCAGAACCCATTCATATGTTTTATTTTCAGTCCACGCAGTAATATCTGCCCTAGTCCTTTCATTTCAAAGTCGTTTATTCGTGCCTCCTAGTTCCTCTCGATTGTCTAACTTTCACAACCCTATGTAACAACTGGCACACAAGGGCATGCAGAATGGGGATGCTGAATCACAGCATCCCCATTCGTTCAAATGGGGATGCTGTGATTCAATCGCCTGACCCTTACACAGTTTAGCACGAATTTATTTTGAACACTTAGCATCTCCAGTGATGACTGATCCAAGATATGGAAAGGTGTGAACGGCCCATCACTTTGGTCTTATCCACATTGATGAGGAAGTTCAATTTGCGACTAACCCAATCTAAGCGATCTGTCAACTCCTGCAGCTCCACCTCGGAACCGGCAAGCAAAATTATTTCTTCGGCATACCAAAGATTTGCGACTCGTGGCCATCCGATCTGGATTCCTCCGTCACCACCAAATGTGTCTCTCATTACCTTTCTATATACAGGTTAAAAAAAAATTCAACTTTTTTTCGCGGGTCAATTTTGGGTCCTGTAAAAATGTCCCATTGTTTTTTTTACCAACCTCTCAAATTAAACCCTGAATTCAATTACAGTCGATCATCGATTATCCGAAACCGCGCGATTATCTGGCTGCTGCTTCCAACATCATCTGGCTGCTACTTCCAACATTATCTGGCTGCTACTTCCAACATTATCTGGCTAACTGCTTTCAAAATTGTCCTGTGGTCCCGTGCAAATCCGGCAAAACCGCTCCAAAGGCTGGAACCCAGTCAGGCGATCGGCACCACGTGCGTGACAAAAAAAGTAGCTAAGCTTCATTTCAGTGTTAAATATTACATCGAGTACATTATACACTACATACATAACATTTAAACAATGAAAATACTGCACGTATATACAGTGAGGGAAAAAAGTATTTGATCCCCTGCTGATTTTGAACGTTTGCCCACTCACAAAGAAATGATCAGTCTATGATTTTAATGGTAGGTTTATTTGAACAGTGAGAGACAGAATAACAACAACAAAAATCCAGAAAAACGCACGTCAAAAATGTTATAAGTTGATTTGCATTTTAATTAGGGAAATAAGTATTTGACCCCCTCTCAATCAGAAAGACTTCTGGCTCCCAGGTGTCTTTTATACAGGTAACGAGCTGAGATTAGGAGCACACTCGTAAAGGGAGTGCTCCTAATCTCAGCTTGTTATCTGTATAAAAGACACCTGTCCACAGAAGCCATCAATCAATCAGATTCCAAACTCTCCACCATGGCCAAGACCATAGAGCTATCCAAGGATGTCAGGGACAAGATTGTAGACCTACACAAGGCTGGAATGGGCTACAAGACCATTGCCAATCAGCTTGGTGAGAAGGTGACCATGCAAGATCTTACCTCGTGGAGTTGCAATGATCATGAGGACGGTGAGGAATCAGCTCAGAACTACACGGGAGGATCTTGTCAATGATCTCAAGGCAGCTGGGGCCATAGTCACCAAGAAAACAATTGGTAACACACTATGCCGTGAAGGACTGAAATCCTGCAGCGCCCGCAAGGTCCCCCTGCTCAAGAAAGCACATACATGCCCGTCTGAAGTTTGCCAATGAACATCTGAATGATTCAGAGGACAACTGGGTGAAAGTGTTGTGGTCAGATGAGACCAAAATGGAGCTCTTTGGCATCAACTCAACTCGCCGTGTTTGGAGGAGGAGGAATGCTGCCTATGACCCCAAGAACACCATCCCCACCGTCCAACATGGAGGTGGAAACATAATGCTTTGGGGGTGTTTTTCTGCTAAGGGGACAGGACAAATTCACCACATCAAAGGACAATGGACGGGGCCATGTACCGTCAAATCTTGGGTGAGAACCTCCTTTCCTCAGCCAAGGCATTGAAAATGGGTCGTGGATGGATATTCCAGCATGACAATGACCCAAAACACACGGCCAAGGCAACAAAGGAGTGGCTCAAGAAGAAGCACATTAAGGTCCTGGAGTGGCCTAGCCAGTCTCCAGACCTTAATCCCATAGAAAATCTGTGGAGGGAGCTGAATGTTCGAGTTGCCAAACGTCAGCCTCGAAACCTTAATGACTTGGAGAAGATCTGCAAAGAGGAGTGAGACAAAATCCCTCCTGAGATGTGTGCAAACCAGGTGGCCAACTACAAGAAACGTCTGACCTCTGTGATTGCCAACAAGGGTTTTGTCACCAAGTACTAAGTCATGTTTTGCAGAAGGGTCAAATACTTATTTCCCTCATTCAAATGCAAATCAATTCATAACATTTTTGACATGCGTTTTTCTGGATTTTGTTGTTGTTATTCTGTCTCTCACTGTTCAAATAAACCCACCATTAAAATTATAGACTGATCATTTCTTTGTCAGTGGGCAAACGTACTAAATCAGCAGGGGATCAAATACTTTTTTTCCCTCACTGTACATCACCCCATGCAGAGTCTTCGAGATTGAAGTGCTAAGTACAGTACAGTAAATACAGAAACTTTAAAAGTAAGATTTTTTTTGTATGTGTATCTATATATATGAAAGGGAAATTTGTGAAGATGTGTGTCTGTTCAAAATGTTTAGCATACTTCCCGACATGCAACAACTTGCAATTTGGCACGTGGGCACTTTCCAGACTGTACACCATGCAAAAATTATACAAATTGACTTTGTTCTTTTTTTTGGGGGGGGGGGGGCGGGGGGCAATAATGGATATTTTGCACGGCAAGTGAGCTGTGACGTCACACCTCTGTCATGTCACCCGCATGCAGAAGCGTACGCAGTGTGCCTGCTGACGTCACGCATCCCCCCCAAACCCTCCGCGAGTAAAGTGCCATACAATTGTGTTGCAGGTCCAAGGCGTTCTTCGCGCAGCATTGGTTTATTATTTGAGTCGTTTACTGCCTTACGCACCCTGAACGTTGTGTGTGTCTGCTGCAAGCGCGTGTATGTGTACCTATGGACGCACGCGCGTGTGTGGGGGGGGAGTTCGATTCCCGCTCACGGCCACCACCACCGGTGACGATTATTTGAACTGGTCCTGGGCCTCCCCTAGGTCGACTCAGCCTCAAACGAGTAACTGCTGTGGTGTGTGAACATCGTCGCTGGGGGGACAAAGGCGGCCGGGCGTGGTGAATCCAAGTCCTGGGCGAAGCCGGGCAGTAAAGATAGTTTATTCATATAATAAACAAATTGAAAACATTAAAAAAAACATATAACAACACATAATGTCATACAAGAATGTGAAAAAATAAGCTGATTTAAAGAATTATTACTGATTACCCAGGGTTTTTGAGAAATCCGGCGCCCCCTCTTCATCCCCCAATAAAGACGCAGTTCACCCATATAGCCTTCAACAGGCTTTTAAAGCAAGTGCTCTGTCGCGAACACACCAAATAAGGCCAAGACGGTACACAAGAGATTGGGTGGTCACCACCATGCCTGGCCACCACTGTATCCCCAATCCTGATGCTCATACCCTACACCAGGTACTCATTTATAAAGGCTGAGTCGACCTAGGGGAGGCCCAGGACCGGAGAAGATTTTCGTCGCTGATGTGTGCATGCTGATCTTCTTTCGCACCGTACGTAGCCAACTGTGCTCATCGAACGGGATCGGGAACCGAACTCGAGTCACCGGGATTCGTAGTGCAGTGAACTCGATCACCACGACCCCACACTAACACGCGTGACATAGACCGGCACGCAGGTCTCATTCCAAATCGTAACTTTTGGTTGGGTAGTTACGCAACCTGCCACACTTGTTTACTCGTAGCGAAGCCGTATTCAATACACAATTCAATGCAATTGTTGAGCACTGGGGTGGCTATCGAGTGTGTTGGCGGTGCGACTGCAACCGGGGGTCCACGGGACGGAGGGGGTCCGGGTCCAGTTTTGAAAGAGGGGGAGGAAGTGTACAGGTGGGGAGTGGGGGGGGGTACCGTTTTCTTGCACCAAGGTCGGCGCGGACCACGCTACGCCCATTGGCCGTGAGCAAAGTCGCCCCGGCACGCGCTGCTCAGACGCTTTGATCAAGCCGTTGTGTTGACCGGTCACGTCGTCAACGCATCCGTAACATTACGACCCGACTCAAGCCCCTTGACTGGCATGGTGTGGGAAAGTCTTCAACCCAAGCAGTGGGGTCTTACTTCTCGTGCCACTGCTGCCGCTACCGGCAGCAATGGCACGAGCGGGCAACTTCAGGGCTGCGACTTTACCTTCAAGCCCCCCCCCCTCCTCCTCCCCCAGCCAAATTACACGCGTGCTGCACAGCCAATCACGTCACAGCGAGGGGGGTTAAGGATCGGCGGCGACATTTTTATAGAAACACTAGCGTGAAGTATCCAGTGTTGCCCGGGCGAAAAAGACACAAACACATCGACTTACACACACACACATCGATCCACACACACATCGACCTACACGCACACACATATGGACTCAACGACAACCGCCATTCGCCACTAAGTGGCGGTGACGTCACCACGACTCTTGTGCCAGGCTATGTGCACCTTGAGGCCACGTGAAGTGTCGAATGCCCGCTGGCAGGAGGTCACGGGGCAGACCCAGGTGCCACGGGTCGACTGACTGAGATAACTGAGACGACTGGCTGATGCACCACCTGTGCCCCCTACTGTGCCAACTTGCTGTGCTTTAGCCACCCGGCGCTCCGCTCGTTGTTGTGAGCATCGCTCCTGCGCCCTCCGTTGTTGTTGGAGGGCGACTGCCTCGAACTGCCCAGTAGCGACCTTCACGAGCCTCCTCAACAAAAGCCGGCAAGTCCACTCAGCTCCACGTCTTCCTGTACCACATCACTCCATCTCTTCTCTAGCCCTTGCCGCACCCATTTAACCCCCTCGATCCGGCCGAAAAAAAGCTGTTTAGGCATGCGGTGGCTAGGCATGCGGGCTACATGACCCAGCCATCGCAGCCTTGCCTGCCGCAGGAGCTCACCGGTGGGACTTTGTCCACATCTTTCAAGGATTTGTGAGCTCCTCACACAATCCAACCTGGTTAAACCCAGGATGGATCGTAGGCAGGCCAGCCAAAATGTTTCTAACCAGCGAAGATGTTCCATTAAGGGGGTCCACGTTTTGCAAACATAGAGAAGGGAGGGAATAACCGTGGCCGAGTAAACCTGAAGCTTCATGCAGAGTGATAGACCAGGTAGCTTCCACACAGCCTTACGTAACCGATGAAAAGATAATGCCACTCGACTGATTCGGAGTGAGACCTCCGCTGTTAAACCGGAGCCGGTCATGAGCACACTGGCAAGGTATAGGAAACTCTCCACTCTCTCCACAACTGCCCTATCACCAATTGGGAGTTGTGGAGGTGGAGTGTCCGATGGTACAAAATACCCAGGCAGGTGCTTAGTTTTGGTGGGGCTGATGGTAACGCCCCGCCTCTTGGTGGCAAGCTCCAGGTTCAGCAGCAGCACCTCCAACTCCTCCTGAGTGAGCAGCAATTACCATATATTCGGAATACATAACGTGGCTGAGCAATAAGGAGCCATCCCTTGACCGCACCCGGGCATCGATCAGCCTCCCATTGTATCTTTACCAAATGGAAATTCCTCCGGTACAGCTATTGAAGGCTTCACGAACTACATGGTCAAAATAGATGCTAAATAATGTGGGAGCCAGAGGACATCCCTGTCGCACCCCAAGGTGTACAGGGAATGGCTCTGACTCCCGGCCACGTAGTTTTACCCGGGCCCGCTCACCATCATTAAGGTCCTTAATGATCGTGAGCAGAGGGTCAGCGACCCCGAAAGCACGAAGAACAACCCAGAGCCAAGGCCTACTGATGGTATCATAGGCCTTGACCAGGTCAATCAAGCAGAGATGTTGGTCTTGTTGGAATTCCCTATACCTCTGCTGTAGCAGTCGGACAGAAAATATGGCATCTGTGCACGACCGCCCCTTCCTGAAACCGCATTGGGGCTCCGCAAGCCTCTCCTTAGCGTGCCTGGCAAGGCGATGTTGAATAATCCTTGCCAGGGCCTTTCCCGGCACACTGAGGAGTGAGATACCCCTGTAGTTGTTACAGTCTGTGCGGTCCCCCTTCTTAAAGAGGGGGACCACCAGGGCATCCTTCCAATCCTGCGGAACCCGTCCTGCTGTCCAGACTGTTGTTATGATGTCATGTAGGACACACATCGACTTACACAGCAATCCCCGATGATGCGACAGCTAGAGTAATCTTCTCCCTCTGGCGAACCTTAGCGAAGAGCAGGTTGAGAACAAAGGTCTTCCCATGACCGCCAGGTGCATCAAGGAAAAAATGACTTAATTTTTCTTCTCAATGTCTTCAACGATTTTCGTGTAGGCTTCTCTTTGTGCATCCATCAGCTTTGGTTAAAATTTCTCAATACATATAAGAAGCTCTAAACCATCATATGATATTTCACTTACAATCTCTTGAGCAAGGGCATGCACGTTGTCCCTGATAGGTGTTGGTAGTCCTATAGACATGAGGTCTTTTCCACAAATGGAGTGCAGTTTGTCCTCAAGGAGGATGAGGCCCTGTTTGAAGATGACATCAGAAAAGTTGACGTCGAGGTTTGGATTTTCTCGTTGAGCTCATGGGGTTAGATGGGCTGCAATCTTAGTTGGGAAGAGGACTGACTAACAGAAGCTTCTGTCATAGTTTTATCAAGATGCTGATCATCCTCAAGAATTCCACGAAGACTGCAAGCTTCCCTGTATGTTTGACAGACAACTCCTTCCACTGTTTTGAGGTCTTGGAAAGATTTGGGCCGTTTGACAAAATGGAGAAGCATTCGGAGAAAGTAGCACTCCTGATTGTTGGGATGAACTGTGTAGACTCTTCGTAAGGCATCAGATTCACCGTGAGCAGCACGTCGCTTCCACTTTTTTTTAGCACTCCGTGTATAGTAGGAGGGAACGTCATGGTAGAGCAGCTCGTCTGCTGGCTGCAGTTCCTCACTCTTGTCTTGGTTCCCAGCCAGTGCTGGTCGCTGTGTGTGTGTGGGTCGAACCCACGGCGCGCTCGCTGGCGCTGACACTCTTGCTCACGGGCGGCTGGTCAGGCTCTTTCCCCTGCTGGATGAGCCGAGTTGGCACAACGCTTGTCCGCTGGCAGCTGTCTCCCTTGCTTGGTGGCGCTGGTGGCGCTGCTGCGCTCTCTCTCCTGCTCCGTCTCTCTCTCTGGCGATGCTCGATTGCGCGTGCAGCTCGTTCGCTGGTGGCAGACACCCTCGCTCGGTGGAGCTGGTTCTCTGTGATGCTGGCTTGGTCGATGCTTGGCGCTTTCCGCCCTCTCTCCAGGTTGATTGCTTGTCGTCGCTCGGCACTCTTTCTCTCTCATTTCTCTTGCTCTCTCCTCGATCGTGCAGCTGCCAGCTTCACACGGACACCCGCCCTTACTTCAGGGCTGCGCTTTGTCGTTGCTCAATTTTCGTGCTCTTCGCCCTTCTTCCAAGAGGGCTCTTGCTGTGAGCTGCTCGTCGCTGGCTGCATCACTCACTCTCAAAACGTGAAAATTGTATTTGCACACCTCTTACACAACTCTGATAGCTTAGTACGATACAGCTTATCGCAATCCTCGATTCCGCAAGCGACTTAAAACATCAGAATGAGTGTAGAATAAAACTTTCAGCGATACTCTGTCGGTCCATGCCGAACTCAGCTCTTAACAACGCGTCGTCCCTTCTCGCTGTGAGACACGACACCCATGATTGATCTCGAGGCCATGCCCCGGAGCCAGCCTGCCCCTCTGCAAGACTCTTGTCATTCGCAGCGCTCCTCCTTGCAGAGCTGTCCCTAGCCGAGCTTAAAATGTGTGTGTCGTGTTGCTGTTTATATCTGAAAATGTCTCCCCTCTGCCCGTCTCTTACGAGAAAAAAACAGATGCTTTCTCTGTCAAGCTCTCCCCCTGCGGCCGCGCCTGATTGCCCCCCCCCCCCCGCCTCTTCCCTTGGTGACCCCGGGCGGGCTGCTTTACATCAAATTGATGTTTGTTTGCACTCCCAACCGCTCTCTTCGTGGTGTCTGCTAAGGGAGGGGACGCACCTTTCATACGTATTTATGGCTACCATGTGTTTTTGTCAAAGTGTTGGAAGACAAAGGCGGCCGGGGAGGCTCTGATTTCATGGAATACAGATTATCTGGTCTTTGTGTGGTTGACCTATTTTCTTGTATCTCTTTTGAGTTACCCTAGGTCTAATCTCTTGTGATTACTATTTGGTTTATGTTTAACCAAGATTTGTAATGTTATTAGATGTTACCTCTGGTATTTCAAGGGTTTTATTAATTTTTGCTCCCTGTCTGCATCCAGGGATCCGTGCTTAGTTCAGGAACTCATGTACTTTGGTTCTCTTGGTAAAGTCACGTAGATAGAAAGATACAATAAGAAATAATATAAGGAATAATGCAGTCTATAATGTCGACTTATTCTTATAGCCAAGCTTCAACTTTTTCCGTACAAAAAAAATATATATCAGTTATAATGTCCATTTGCCCTGTGCTCTGTGTCCGTGCCTGTGATTGTGGATATTTGTTTGTGAACTGTCCAAAGCGTCAAGCTGGTCATGGCATGCGGTCCTTTGGCAATCTGGAGATTTTGCAGATCGTCGTTAACCTCCCTTTGCCCCGGAGTTTATTATTTAATGGCCTTTTACGACCTCCAGATGCTTGGTGCTTGTGGGAGGTAGCGGGTTTGAGGGTGATTTATTTATTTTATCGATTATTATTTTAAAAAAATATTGGCAAAATCATTATTAATATCAATATTGGAAAAAGGCCTATACAGTGAGGGAAAAAAAGTATTTGATCCCCTGCTGATTTTGTACGTTTGCCCACTGACAAATCATCAGTCTATAATTATAATGGTAGGTTTATTTGAACAGTGAGAGACAGAATAACAACAACAAAAATCCAGAAAAACGCATGTCAAAAATTTTATCAATTGATTTGCATTTTAATGAGGGAAATAAGTATTTGACCCCCTCTCAATCAGAAAGATTTCTGGATCCCAGGTGTCTTTTATACAGGTAACGAGCTGAGATTAGGAACACACTCTTAAAGGGAGTGCTCCTAATCTCAGCTTGTTACCTGTATAAAAGACACCTGTCCACAGAAGCAATCAATCAATCAGATTCCAAACTCTCCACCATGGCCAAGACCAACGAGCTCTCCAAGGATGTTAGGGACAAGATTGTAGACCTACACAAGGCTGGAATGGGCTACAAAACCACTGCCAAGCAGCTTGGTGAGAAGATGACAACAGTTGGTGCGATTATTCGCAAATGGAAGAAACACAAAAGAACTGTCAATCTCCCTCGGCCTGAGGCTCCATGCAAGACCTCACCTCGTGGAGTTGCAATGATCATGAGAACGGTGAGGAATCAGCCCAGAAATACACGAGAGGATCTTGTCAATGATCTCAAGGCAGCTGGGACCATAGTCACCAAGAAAACAATTGGTAACACACTACGCCGTGGACTGAAATCCTGCATAGCCCACAAGGTCCCCCTGCTCAAGAAAGCACATATACATGCCCGTCTGAAGTTTGCCAATGAACATCTGAATGATTCAGAGGACAACTGGGTGAAAGTGTTGTGGTCAGATGAGGCCAAAATGGAGCTTTTGGCATCAACTCAACTCACCCTGTTTGGAGGAGGAAAAATGCTGCCTATGACCCCAAGAACACCCTCCCCACTGTCAAACATGGAGATAGAAACATTATGCTTTGGGGGTGTTTTTCTGCTAAGGGGACAGGACAACTTCACCGCATCAAAGGGACGATGGACCGGGCCATGTACCGTCAAATCTTGGGTGAGAACCTCCTTCCCTCAGCCAGGGCATTGAAAATGGGTCGTGGATGGGTATTCCACCATGACAATGACCCAAAGCACACGGCCAAGGCAACAAAGGAGTGGCTCAAGAAGAAGCACATTAAGGTCCTGGAATGGCCTAACCAGTCTCCAGACCTTAATCCCATAGAAAATCTATGGAGGGAGCTGAATGTTTGAGTTGCCAAACGTCAGCCTCGAAACCTTAATGACTTGGAGAAGATCTGCAATGAGGAGTGGGACAAAATCCCTCCTGAGATGTGTGCAAACCTGGCGGCCAACTACAAGAAACGTCTGACCTCTGTGATTGCCAACAAGGGTTTTGCCACCAAGTACTAAGTCATGTTTTGCAGAGGGGTCAAACACTTATTTCCCTCATTAAAATGCAAATCAATTTATAACATTTGTGACATGCGTTTTTCTGGATTTTGTTGTTGTTATTATGTCTCTCACTGTTCAAATAAACCAACCATTACAATTATAGACTGATCATTTCTTCGTCAGTGGGCAAACGTACAAAATCAGCAGGGGATCAAATACTTTCTTCCCTCACTGTATGCAAACACAGGGACAATTTCAACCGAGAAGATGCATTCTGGCTTAGCAGTCATTCGAAGGATTTGATAAACCATTTCGGGTCTTAATTGATTGATCACGCTTAAGGTGGTTTTCAGACCGCATCCATTATTTTTCGGCTCCCCCCTCCTCTTTTCCGAACATAGATTGACTCGTTCATCTGAACAAACTGTCAAATCTCTCTCCGTGGTGCTAACGTTAAAAAAAACCCGCCACTTTTTTCAAATGTTCTTGTTGTGGTTTTCACACCTGATGATGATTGCTTGTGTTGCAGTCGAAACGTCGTGAGAATTTTATTGTTTTCTATTTTTCTATTATTTTATTGTTTCCCTTCTACGTGACTTTACCGAAAGAACCAATAATATGATGTTTGTTTACCCAGGGAAAGCCACGTGACTCTCTTACAAGCGTTCGCAGTAGGGGACGATGGATGATGCTATTGCGGGTGATATTTCAGATTTGGCAAAAAATTTTGGCAAAAAAATTGGCTCACGAAGCCGATGCGTTGGCCCGCTCTTGCGAGTGACGCCACGGGGTCTTTAACGTCCGCCGTGAAATTAGCAGACGCAGCGTTGTTTGTTAACGGTTTAAAATCCCCCCCCCCCCCCACCGGGTTAGTCACCAGGGCACTTCGTGACTGGGCCACGTCACCGCACGTAGACAAAGACGCGCGTGCGTAAACATCACGACGCTCGCGAGCGAGCTCGGCGCTCGTCCGCGGTGGGGCTAGCACACAAGAAAGTAGGGACCCTTCCCATCACATACGTATCCAGAGTCATACTTTGTAAATTGTATCAATCACAATTCACAAATAATAATAATAATAATGTCTGATCATGATTTTGTATAAGGCGACGATTCGGAAAATGTCCCTTCAACTCTCCACCACGAATGGCCATTGACCGAAACGTTGTCCAATTACACTGTTTGCGTTTCGGCAAGTGCTCTGGAGGAATGTGTTCAGGTTGTTATCTGAGCTTTACATCACCAATGCCAATGCAGTGATCACGACACTTTGTTGTTGTTGAATATTAATTCGCACCCCTAAAACCACTACTGGCTGATTGAAGCGCTCACCACACCGTGTCGCTGATGGGAGGTGGGTGGTTTTGACCATACTTCGTCATGCTGGCCAAATCCCGCTTGGTGAAGAGAGGGTGGGGGCGGAGGGCGGGGGGTTTGAGGACCGTGGTCAGGAATTGAACTCGAATTAGCCGGTTTCAGAGCGCGGTTGCGCCAACAACGGCGCCACCGCTCCCACGCCGCATCAGTGGTCTACTACGTACCAAGATCAAAATAGAAAAACAAAATCCACGCGATTTGCCGCCACTTTATACGAGAGGATTACTGTATCGACGGTGTCGAAATAGGCAGTGGCAAAAACAGCCCGAGTGGAAAGACATTGTGACCTGGACCATTAAACTCTCACGAAGGCATCACAACACCAGCCTTTGGTTCTAAAACGAATCTCTGACTCTCCGTCAAGGCGTCTCACTGCCTCGTCCTGGCGACGCGTCTCATCTCCGTCCGCAGCCCAGCGGTGGGAATTCCACATTCCTACGACGGCGAGCAAGTTGTGGCATCCCTGAAGACCTCGGAGGGCATCGGCAAGCACCGAGCGCGCCCCGCCACCGACACTCTGCGTAAGAGGCCCTGGGGCCGCAGCATCGAGCATCGCCAATAACGGCAGCAGGGCAGCGGGAACGCGCGCGTTACATAACGCGCGCGCCCACCGCGCACACTGCAGCGACGACAAGCGGAATGTTTCAGTGGTCGTTCCAACAGCGGCGTGACCTACCGCGAAGAGCGCCCACGCGCTGTGCCGCAAACCTCCCGCGGCGCTGTCCCTGCCCTCCTCCTTCCCCTTGAGACGCGGCGACCGCCTCCCCGCTGGTCGCGACCCACGCGGCAGGCAGCAAAGCGGTGGGGCCGTCCGCTGTGGCGGCGAGAGGGATGCGGTCTCTGCTGCCCGAGGATCGCCCCCCCTCCCTCCTCCCTCCTCCTCGCCCTCGCCTCTACACCCCCCCCTTCCACCGAGGAACCCCCGACTTAAACGCGTGCCTCTGTTAGGTTCCTCGAACAATCGGCTCGTGGTCGCGCTGATGTCACGGAGGCTTCCCGTCCGCAGCTCCGGCTTGGGAACGGCGAATCCCGCCGGGTTTTAATTCCCGCCGTCCATCGCCTCTACCGCGGCGACGAGCCACCGCGGATCGCCCAATCTGGAGTTGACGTGGGAGGAGGGAGCGGCTGTTGAGTTGCGCACGCGGACGGGGAGCTCCCCTCTTTCTCTCTAGCGCGCTCTCTTTCCTCTCTCTCTCTCGTTCACTTTCTCTATTGGTGTATCCACCAGCTCACACCCAGCCTGCATGGGTACGCGTGTCAATCTCCCTCTCTCTCCTCATGTATGAGTGTATCTTGTGTGTCTCTTCCTCTGCGTGCGTATGTCCCTCTCCTCGTGTCTCTCTCTCTCTCCCGTGTGTGTGCGCGCGTGTCCCTTTCCCTCCGTGTGTACCGCCCCCTAGTGTATGTGTATCTCTATGCCTCTCTGTGTTCCTATTTCCTTGCGTCTGTGATTCCCTCTTGGTCTGTGCGTGTCTCGGTCTCTCCCCGTGTGTGTGTGTTGTTACTCTGTGCGGCATTCTCCCCCGCGCGTGGCTGTTTACTGGCTTGCCACCCGGCTGCAGTTATTGGTCAAGGGAGGAGGAGGGTGGTGTTTTGACGTCGCTCCTTGCACGCCGCCAACCCCAGCATCGCTGCTCTCCCGTTGCACGGTTAGGAAGAATTTCTCCCTGCAGCTAAAACTCTCGCAATGCAACTGCTGACGTTGGCACGACCATGCTGATGCCCATGACGATAACGACGATGAAGCTATCGCTTCTCATATCTTCATCATCTTTCCACAAGGCTACGTATGTTGATCTATATCATCGCTCAAGGTGAAAAGATAAAGGTGGAGCCCTGTACGTGCTCGCTCACCCCACTGCCTGTAGAAAGGGCCTCCGCCCGTAGCGATAGCTCTAGACGATCTCTCCAAGATGGTATTTTTGGCCTCCTCTTCGGCGCTGACCGGAAGTTTTGGAAGACGTGGGAGTGCCTTTCCTATACGTTGCACTCGAATCGTGTAATTACGTTGTTGGTTCTAACGGTTTGACCCGCCCACTACTGGACATCTGCGCAAAAAAGCTGTATATCTCATCGGATTCCTCCAGCCTAAGTGTACAATATTCTGTTTCTGAGTACCCACGCTTTACCCCACACGCGCCATGCGGATCGATAAACTAGCGGGTACCAATTTATACTGCTGGGCGGGGGCTTTGTGGGGGGGGGGGGTACATATTCTTGGTTCTTTCGGTAAAGTCACGTAGATAGAACATTTTAAAAATTAAAATAAGAATAAAATAAAATTAAAAATAAAAACCAAAAAAACACACTTTACCGAAAGAACCAAGAATATGAATTCCTGCAGTCACGAAAGTTTTAAGTCAATTTGTGGGGGGGGGGGGGGGGGTAGTTTCAGAAACATGGCAATTGTTTAACCTGCCTCGAGATCGCACGAGCGACCTTTAGATTGCCCAGCCAGTGCGCTCCCGTCTGTCTGTCCGTTGGACTTCTTTCGCACCCTACGCACCCAACCGTGCTCATCGGAGGTGCGGGGGAAAGGCAACAAACGAAAGACAAAAAGCGGTTCTCAAGATGTGTGTTTACAAGCTAGATTATTTGAAAGTGCATAGCTCCACGTGTTATTCGTAATAAAGCGTCAGGATGCGCGTCTGCATTGCTCTCGGAGTAAGCGTGTGACAAACACTATCGAGCGTCGTTTTGTTGGGTTATGAACGATACGTTTTAAAAATAACCAAGTGGACATTCAACTCGGGTCAGGAATATAAAACCCTCCAGTATCCCCCTCCCCTCCCCGTCCGTTCTCCCTTGGCAAAAGCCGTCGGAAGAATGCTCTTGAATCATTTAATCGATTCGAAGTCGTACGTGCGTATGTACGTTATGTAGAACTTCTTTCGCATCGTACGGAGCCAACCGTACTAGTCGGAGGTGCGGCGGCGGGGGGGGGGACCAAGCAAATGAAACTAAACACAAAAAGCACCACCGATTGTCATTTATCGGAGTTCACGTTGGACATTCGTGATGCGCGCTGCACTGTGAACCCGGACGGCCTCGAGTTCGATTCCCGGCCACGGGTGCCAACGGTGGGACCCCTCCCGCACGACGCCTCCACGTCCGCTCTGCTAAGCCGCAGTCACCTCGCTGCCGCCGGCACGTCCACTGATCGCGTCGCCACATCTTCCTTCAACCGCTGCAGTCGTCCTCTCGGGCGCGTGCTCTTCTTTCCGTCGGCTGCCATTCCCTTCACTAGCCCAGTCCGTCATTCATCAGCCTAGAAGAGTCACCGCGAGGTGCGCCGCCACAACTCGCATGTCTCAACGCGTGTCAATGCAATTGGCCGAACATCCAATTCAGGCGTCATACTCGGTGAGGCTTTCCGATTAGCACGGCCGGCTACGTACGGTGCGAAAAAGAAGTTCAACATACATATCGTTGGAAACGGTGGCGCAGTGGTTAGAGCACTGCGTTCAATTTATGACCACGGCTAACATTAAGTGGCGAGAGATATCTCGAAGGGTCCCCGGCTCCCCCCTCTTCACCAACCAGCACTGACCAGCGTGGTGAAGTATGGTCCTATAACGTTCATGACCGATCGGCACCGGCGTGGGGAGGCCTTCATCCTGAGCAGTGGACTACCCAAGTGCTGTACACATAATAATAATAGAGTTTCCCCCTTTTTTTTCTGGCAACAAAACTGAAACCTTTTTTACGAGGAATCATGTGTGCATTAACCACAATGCTTGTGGTCAAAATGCAAAAAAAATAAAACACACTGATAATATATGCGCTAATCGGAGGTGGGGGGGGGGGTAAAACGACAAACTAAACACACCATCACTACCACCACCGCTACATTAATAAACAAACATTCAGCAATACCATTGTACAGTGCCTTAACAAGAGAAATTACGTAACTTAATTATATAATAGGCTACGTCAGAGGCAACGGCCCTTCTTCTTAAGCGCATCAAATTAAATCATCACGACAACCACCGCTACGCAGCTGAGCCCCATTCGGTCTCGCCGGCTTTCCCTTCTTACGTAACTCGCGGCCACGTGCCGTAAGCCGCATCAGGAGCATATTAATCATGCGCTAAACGCGACTTGATCGCCTGCCAGAGCTGCCCGTGACCGACGAGGCGATAATTTGCCGCAAAGCGCATCACGAATATTTGCAACGCCACGCAAATTGGGAGCATTCGCACGCGCAGCGTCTCTCGATGCAACGCGTGGATTGTTGCACCACCGCCAGACCGCGAGAAATTGGCGTCGGATTGGGGTTGCCTTCATCCAGCAGTGGATGGAGACATGGCTTATTATGATGATGACGACGATGACGATGATGATGTTGATCATGACGACCAAATGTATCATCAATGGACCTCCCTGGGTTTTTTTTTGTTCACTTAACGCTGTACATATAGCGGTGAGTGATAAGGGTGAGGTGAGTTGATGACCTAATCGAGGCAAAATGACCTAATGTGTAGTCATTTGAAGCTGAGTGCCAAATGAGTACCCTAACCCCCACAATCCCTCCCACCCCGTCCCTAGCCAACCCCACCGATTACCGCAGAACGAGAAGCGGAATGTTAACTCCGCTCGGCCGCTGCTGCCCGATTTGAAGCGTCCATCTCATATATCCAACACCCCTCCACCCACCCACACCCCACCCTCGCAAACCAATGGCAAAACAACATGGCCGTAATCGCACTGACCAACCAAAGCCCGATCCGCTCCGACCTAAAGCTGTTCGCTGATGACATTGCTGCGATGGTGTTTAGCAGATCCGGTGTGCCAAGCTGAAACAAGATTTTTTGCTTACTCCGAATGCAACTAAATTATCTAAAACTTGTCCTGAATGAAAACAAGAGCCCTAAACAAATCGAATTTCGAGCTTGTTCCACTTCGAATCGCTTTTGAACCTCAGAATTTGTGTTCAAGTCTACACGCAGCAGATCGCTCTAATTTGCATACCGAAAGGCATTCATATTTCGTGTGCGTGTGTGATGCGTCCGACTGGCAGTGCATTATCTGTACCGGTTGTGCCGTGACGTTGATGAAGGACCTTGCCATTCATAACTTGTACACATATTCTTGTTTTTTTCGGTAAAGTCACGTAGAAGGGAAACAATAAAATAAAAATATAAAACAATAAAATTCTCACGACGTTTCGACTGCAACACAAGCAATCATCATCAGGTGTGAAACCCACAGCAATAAATTTTGACTATACAATCCGCAAAGCTATCACTCAAACCATGAAGAAGGACCCTCTTGAGGAGCCTTTCAAAACCATCACTTTACCCTGCATTGCGGGGATCACAAAAAAGATCTCCAAAATCTTCAATAAACACAAGATCCAGGTCTGTTTCAACACATTACATAAAATCCGTGATCTGGTTCCGTCTGTAAAAGATGTGATTCCGGACATACAGTACCCTAGTGTCTACAAACTAAGTTGCCTCTGTGGTAGTAGTTACATTGGAGAAACCAAACGACATCTCTCGGACCGCATTCGTGAACACAAAGCAGACCTTAAACACGGTAGGACCAACACTTCGGCCGTGGCAGATCACGGTTATAATTCAGTAGGCTCACATGACATTGACTTCTCCAAGACAGAGGTTCTTTGCAAGCCATCTAGCTACCATGAGAGATTCGTTCATGAGGCTTTCCACATATACAAACACAGAGACAATTTCAACCGAGAAGATGGATTCTGGCTTAGCAATGATTGGAAGGATTTGATAAACCATTTCGGGTCTTAAATGATTGTTCACGCTTACGGTGGCTTTCAGACAGCATACATACATTTTTCGTCTCCCCCCTCCTCTTTTCCGAACATAGATGGACTCGTCCATCTAAACAAACTGTCAAATCGCTATCCGTGGTGCTAACGTTTAAAAATAAATAAATACAAACCGCCACTTCTTTCAAATGTTCTTGCCGTTGGTTTTCCCACCTGATGATGACTGCTTGTGTTGCAGTCGAAACGTCGTGAGAATTTTATTGTTTTATATATATTTTATTATTTTATTGCTTCCCTTCAACGTGACTTTACCGAAAGAACCAAGAATATAAATGATAATGTAAAAAAATACATCAGGTTGATGAAACAAAGTAGTTGCGTACTTACGTGCCGGTGCTTAATTTGTGTTTCGATGATTTACCTTCTAAAAAAAATCTGCCCATGTCTCGCACCCCCAGAGAGGGCATCTCGCACGAACCAGGGTGTGCGGGCACCCCCAGGGGGTGCGGGCACCCCCAGGTTAAGAAGAACGACTCATGTCCAGGGAGCTCCCTCTCGTCGAGGCCCTTCTAGCAGCAGTGGCCGAGAGTCAGAATTTTCACGGCAGCACCTTTGCGTTCACCTTTATAATAGTCTAACAATAAGACTCATCGTGAACGTGCATCATAGATCGGTTGTTGCGTGGTACAGTTTCAGGCGTGTGCTGTATTTCCTTACGAGCAATTGCCTGGAGGACAGCGCTGTCCTCCAGACAGTCTCGTCCCTTCACCTGATGAAGGCCGCTTGTGTTGTGGCCGAAACGTCGTGAGAATTTTATTGCGTTATTTTATTTTATCAATTTATTATTTTATTCTCATTCTACGTGGTGGTGACTTTACCGAAAGAACCAAAGAAGATGAATCCTTGCAGTCACGAAAGCTTTAAATAGCAATTGTTTCGTTACAGCTTTATCGACCCACTGCTGGGTGGTCTCGCAACGCACATATCGAGAAAATAAAGTGGGTTTATTTTGACCTGGTCGGTACAGGTCAGTGAAGAGGAAGTCCTTGGTCTGCTTCGGGTATCACTCGCTAGGTCGCGGGCGCTGATGTTGACGGCGGAATCGAACTCAGACGCGTTTCATGAACCACTGTGCCACCGCTCCACCCCCCATCTATTGTTGCCGTTAAACGCATGATTTGGTGATACTGCTTAGAATCAGAATATGTTTTAATACTGAAGGAATACAATGAGCTATGAAGCTCTTTTTCACAGATGTCCAATGCAAAGTACAAGAAAGATAAACAAATCACCCAAACACATAAAAATACAAACAAACCATCCCCATTCTACCAGACAAAGCCTACTGAGGTATTAACTTATTTTTCAAAAGCGATCTCGCCACAAATCATAGCTCAACAAAGTGGCCCATCATTTGGGCATTTATAGGAGGAAAATAATCTAAATAATCCAAACGCATGTTGATTATTAATGTGGAGTGACAAACCCGAGGACCAGGATAAAAAACAACCACGCCACCACGGGATGAGAGACATGCAAATTGCAAATAAACATGCTGCTGCGTTGAAGATGTTCCCTTAGGGGGAGTCCACTTTCGCAAGCATAGACCCGAAGCTTCGTGTGGAGCGACAGACCAGATAGCTTTCACACAGCATTAGGAAGCTGATGAAAAGATAATGCCGCTCGACTGATTCGGAGTTAGACATCTGGTGTCAAACCGGAGCCAGTCATGAGCACATTGCCCAGGTATGGAAAACTCTCCACTCACTCCACAACTGCGCGATCACCAATTGGGAGTTGTGGGGGTGGAGTGGCTGATCGAACAAAATACCCAGGCAGATGCTTAGTTTTGGTGGGGCTGATGGTAAGGCCCCACCTCTTAGGGGTACACTCCAGGTTCAGCAGCAGCGCCTCCAACTCCTCCTCTGATTGAGCAGCAATCACCAGATCATAGGCATACATAACATGGTTGACCAATAGGGAGCCATCCCTTGCCCACACCTGGGCTTCGATCAGCCTCCCATTGTATTTGTACCAGATGGGAATTCCTCCGGTACACCTGTCGAAGGCTTCACGAACGAAGTGGTCTAAATATATTTTCAATAATGTGGGAGCCAGAGGACATCCCTGTCGCACCCCAAGGTGAACAGGGAATGGCTCCGACTCAGGGCCACGTAGTTTTACCCGGGCCAGACCCCATCATGAAGGTCCTTAATGATTGTGAGCAGAGTCAGGAACTCTGCTCACAATCAGTCAGCTCACCAACACCAAACTCACCACACAGCTCAGCAAAACCAAACTCACCACACAGCTCACCAACACCAAACCCACCTCACAGCTCACCAACACCAAACTCACCACACAGCTCACCAACACCAAACTCACCACACAGCTCACCAACACCAAACTCACCACAGCTCACCAACACCAAACTCACCACACAGCTCACCAACACCAAACTCACCTCACAGCTCACTAACACCAAACTCACCACACAGCTCACCAACACCAAACTCACCACACAGCTCACCAAACTCACCACACAGCTCACCAACACCAAACTCACCACACAGCTCACCAACACCAAACTCACCACACAGCTCACCAACACCAAACTCACCTCGCAACTCACCAACACCAAACTCACCTAACAGCTCACCAACACCAAACTCACCACACAGCTCACCAACACCAAACTCACCACACAGCTCACCAACACCAAACTCACCTCGCAGCTCACCAACACCAAACTCACCTCACAGCTCACCAACACCAAACTCACCACACAGCTCACCAACACCAAACTCACCTAACAGCTCACCAACACCAAACTCACCACACAGCTCACCAACACCAAACTCACCACACAGCTCACCAACACCAAACTCACCTCGCAGCTCAACAACACCAAACTCACCTCACAGCTCACCAACACCAAACTCACCAAACAGCTCACCAACACCAAACTCACCACACAGCTCACCAACACCAAACTCACCACGCAGCTCACCACAATCAAACTCACCTCACAGCTCACCAACACCAAACTCACCTCACTGCCCACCAACACCAAACTCACCACACAGCTCACCAACACCAAACTCACCACACAGCTCACCAAGACCAAACTCACCTCACAGCTCACCAACACCAAACTCATCTCGCAGCTCACCAAACTCACCACACAGCTCACCAACACCAAACTCACCACACAGCTGTGTGAGTCTACGGACCTCTGTAAGTCTATGCATTGATCTCTACGTTACTCTATACGGATATCTATGTTACTCTATGAGTCGCTATATTTCTATACGGTGTTCTATGTTAGTCTATGGGTCTCTCACTCCACGGTGCTCTGTACGAGGCTACGGGTCTCTTCGTGAGCCTACGGGACTCTTGTGTTAATCTACGGGTCTCTGTGTGTGTGCTGTATTAGGGGGAGCGGTGGTGTAGTGGTTAGCGTGCCGTGCTACGAACCAGGCGACACGAGTTTGATTCTCGCTCACGGTTAACACCGATGACGATTATTTGAACCGGTCCTGAGCCTCCTCCCCTCAGTTGATTCAGCCTCAAACGAGTACCTGGTGCGATGTGTAAGCATCGCCATTGGGGAGACAAAGGCGGTCGGGCGTGTTGTTGGCCACCCACCGCCTCGTATGCCGTCCCGGCCTTCACAGGCGCTCGCTAACAGCACTTGCCCCAACAGTCTGTTACGGGCTAAACGGGGGGATCTTTGTCTTTTTGTTATATAAGTACGTTTGTGCCCGCGGGCGATTATACGCGGTTCCGCGCGCGCACGTTTCTCCACGCAGTCGATCCCTCTGGGGCAATCGAAGCCACGGGCTTCCGTGAGCGGGACCGGCTTTCCGTACTTCGTTTTGGAACGCGGTGCCAATCAAAGCGGGCGTCCGTTGCGCTGTTGCACGCAAGCGAACAATCCCGCACGCAACGCGCGCACGCACGCACGCACACACACACACACACGCGCACACACGTAACGCACACACGCACACACGTAACGCACGCACGCCCGCACGCACACACGCACGCCCGCACGTACGCACACACGCACGCACACACACGCACACACGCACACACACGCACGCACACACGCACACACACGCGCACGCCCGCACGCACGCACGCTTGCACGCTTGCACGCACGCACGCACACACGCACACACACACGCACGTCCGCACACACACGCACACACGCACGCACACACGCACGCCCGCACGCACGCACACACGCACGCTTGCACGCACGCACGCACACACGCACACACACGCACGCACACACGCACACACACGCGCACGCCCGCACGCACGCACACACGCACGCACGCTTGCACGCTTGCACGCACGCACGCTCGCACGCACGCGCAAACAGAATCGCTCACATCTCGCAGCGACTGTAAAAAAAAAAACCGCGTGGAATAAACGTATGAAAGAGGAATAATGTTCACAACCAGCTGAACGTCGCGGCGATCTCGCGGTACGGGGAGCGGGGGAGGGAGGGGGCGGGCAGCCAAAAGCGACGCGAAGGGACAAATCGCCATAACGCTCGTGCGGCCACGCGCATTCACCCGCAGAGCGCTTAAGCCACAACCGCAATGAGCCGGGAAACATCGTGCAATAAAGCGACATACAGATAATAAGGAGATATATATTAAAGAGATTGCATGTTTGGGGGTGTAAATGCAACTACTATTTTGACAGCGCGTTCGCCACCCATAACAAGCGCACTCTTCAAGGTATAGAGAGCGCCTTTAATCAAGGTGCTTTTTAAAAGCGCACGTGTTCCATAACAGCGAATTGGATGGAACGCGACGGAGTGCACACAACTACGTCGCGCGAGTAGGAACAAGCGGTTGCACGGCCGCCTCGACGGAGCATCGCACAAGGCGGGATGCTGCTGGATGCTTCTAGATGCCTGCACACTTCTTCTCGCTGACTGGTGCTTTGCCCTCTGTCATTATATCAGATTTATTATAACGCGATGTTTCCACAACGCGGTGTTCTTCGGGAACGCAACTACCGCGTTATAGGAGAACATACTGTACTCGATTCATATGGCAGGGTGAGTGCAAGGCGTGAGGAATGTGTGGCCGCGATAGACGTGGAGGGGCAGGTTGAGGAAAGAAGACGATAACGGGCGATGGAGAAGAGGTGAGCTTTGAGCGAGGAACGGAAGGATGTTAAGGAGGGCGGACTGCGTTATATACAAGGGACGTTCATAGGCTGCGTGGTGGACAACAGAGGACCGTGCAGCAACAAGTCCTCGTCGTTCTGTACTGCTATGCTCTCGGTGCTCTCTCCCCGGCAGGGACGTGCGGGCCGGGGAGGCAGGGGAGGCAGGGGAGGCAGAGCCTCACCTGTCATACTCCAACGAAAATAGCTGTTACGAAAAGTAAAACAAAATAAAAATCAAATAAAGTAATATGAAGATTTGTCCACTGATCTGTGTTATAAATGTCATTTCTGTACGATACCAATCATTTTTAGAGTCAAAATCGCTAAATTTGCGGAGCTCCGCTGCAAAAACAGGGAGAGACGAGAGGTGATGCAGCGACGAGATCAGCCTCCCCTCTGATTGCGCAACCCCTCAGTAACCGGATTTAGCGCGGGCAATTAAGCGCGTGCCTGTTACTATCTCAGTATGTCACCAATGTAATGTTTGTAGACCCCTTCATTTCACGTCCTCGCCTTCCATACTCCAGGTAACTTATTTCACGTATGTGTTTAAAGATATTAAGGCTCGCTGGTCTCGTCATGAAACTGCAATGAAAAAGCACCAGGGGAGGCAGCTATCACATCCGCCTCACCGAGGGGGACGTGTCTAACACGCCCCCCTCCGTGAGGCCACGCCCCCCTCCGTGTGTGAATCTGGCTCTGACACAAGCCAGTGCCTCCCGAGCCGTCGACCTCACCGCACTTCACCGCTCCCCAGGCGTTCACCAAACCGCACCGGCTATCGTGGCGGGCACAAGACGAGGGCCATGACGCATTGACCCCCACCCCTCAACCTTCACTGACGCCCGGGCCGTGCCACGTGCCCGTAAGCGCGCACGTGCTCTGCGGCCTTGCGGCTCGGCGGCCAAAACGCGCTTTCCAGATCCTTCACGGATAAACCCTTGACGCTCCCTTAGCGTAGACAGAACACAGACGACGCCCGCGCCCACAGGGGCGTTAGATGTCGATTGTGCAGGCGGTGCAGCTGCACCTGGGAGTCACGGGGTCCGAGGGGCCTGGAGGGCTGGGCACCAGGGCCCCAATTTACAACCACGGGACGCCACTGCACGCCATTGGCAACACTCGCGACGGGAGACGCGAAACTCGGCGTCGCCACCGTCTGATGACTCCCAGAAATGTGGTCGCATATTTGTTTGCTTAATAGATTAAGATTAAATTAGCGTTGTCATTTTAGAATCGATCAATACACATATGCACTTTAAATCACGAGAGAGGCATCATCATCAACAGCAGCCGTGATCAATCCACTGCTGGATGAAGGCCCTCTTCCCCAAGCCGTCCCCCATCACTCACAGTTTCCGGCACACGAGATTATCTCATCGCTCCATCTCAGCGGAGGACGTCCTCTCAGGCGCGATCCCCTCCTTTGGTAACCAATCCGTTACTATTTGGTTCTTTCGGTAAAGTCACGTAGGTATTAAATAAAATAAATTAAATCACGACGTTTCGGAAGCAACACAAGCGTCCGTCATCAGGTGGAAGAGCCACAGCAAGAAACACATTGCCGTAGTGTTTATTGCTGTGGCATACATTCGCATAAATAAATACGATTTTCTCTCGAATTAACATAATTTATGTGCATAATTACAAACAAATAGCATATTTTCGGATAATTACGCTTATTTCCAAATTTCATTTAAATGTATTATTTTCATTCAAATTTTCAATACCCAACATATACAACAGTGTTCACGAGCGCTCTTCGTTCACATTGTCCAAGTGTAATTAATAGACGACTCAGGCGAAGAGATCTTGGGTTGGTTGGAGGTATCTTTAGGGGACATTACACAAGCGATGAGCGCATTGGCCCCGTCACAGTACAAAAAAAGCGCGTGTTCTCTAACTTGGCACGCAAATCCATGCACGCGTGTGCGTGTTAACCCTCTGTGCGATTGTCTTTCCAGAAAGAGAAACGCCAGCGAGGTTCTCCCAACCTGCTGCAAATCCAAACCATGTCTGCCTCTTGGTATTTCGTGGCTTCTACGTAGATGTCCCGTGTTCAGTTCGAGTCCGCCTGCCCAATACGGGCGTGGACGGACACTCTTTTTTTCCTGGACGGCTCCGAGCCCAATATTGAACGCGTGTGTTGAGTTTGTTTTGATGATGTTGTTTATGGTGTCTGTTCACCACAGCAGCAGCATCACCATATAATTTGTTTGAACTATTCCCAGTGTGATTCCGCGTTGGTAGAGGCGCACAGGCACAATCAACGATGTCCCAAACGCGTTCGTCAATTACACTGCCATTAAGAGATCCGCTCTGAACAAGTGCCATTGTACGAAACGTCGCCCACTATACACTATTTTAATCTTAGGCGTTGGGGGTGGGGGTGGGCGGTGGGGGCCGACATTGTGAGCGAATGGTCATTCCTCAAAGCGGGCCTCTTTGCAATGAAGAAGGGTCATTGCACCGAAACGTTTACTTTTTACCGACGTTCCCTGAATGGGCAGTGCTAGTGACGAACGTCGAGCGAGAGCGACACCTGGCGGTGGAGTCGGAGCTCTGCGGTTCAACAGCGCAGGGGCAGTCGTGGATAACTGGAGCGCCACATGGCAGCCCGTACCTGCGACAACGTGGCAGGACCCTCCTGAAAACGAGTCTTGAGACTCGGTACGTTTCCCCACCGCCCCCCGTGAGTGAACAACCCAAAGAATATGAACCCTAATAATGACAACAAACAAGACCAAAATATATGACCGTGATTTCATTTGAGAATCGACCTTATTTTCATCATTTTGGTGAATGGTGGCGCCTCCGGTTGTAAAATTATAATTTATTTATTATTATAATCACGCCATGGGTTTATCTGACTACTTTATACCAGGCTGGTCAGTCCGCTGTTCAAGGAGGGGCCGGGGACCGGTTCAGAAGAGGAATCGGAACTCAGATCGCCGGGTTCATACCGCAGTGCACGTACCACACGGCCACCACTCCTCACTACATCACAACGCATGCAAAGACCCCCCCCCCCCCCCCCCGAAAAGCCTTAACATACTCATGGGGAAAGTGCTGTTCGTGACCACCTATGAAGGCCAACGTCACACGAAGGGGCGAGTGGCTAGCACCACGCGAGTGGCGATGTTTACACGGCGCACCAGGTACTTATTTGTGGCTGAGTCAACCTCGGGGTGGCCCAGGGCCGGTGCAAATAGTCGTCACTGGCGTTGGTGGCCGTGAACGGGAATCAAAACCGGGTCGCGGGGTTCGCAGCGCGCAAACCGCTACACCACCGCTCCCCACACTCCGTCAATAGTCCACACACCACGTTGACTCGTGCACACGTGATTCGATGCTTGTTCCACGACCGTAATGATTAATCGGTTAAGTATTCGCTTATTAATCGGTGCATCGTTCTAAGCTAAGGTTGTTCATATTATCGGCATGATTTGGTAAACGAATAAAACAAACGGTTACCGGTTTTCCGCACACGTAGAAATGTATTGCGATAAACATTAAGCGTTTAGTTTTTTTTTTTTACTGAGACACGAGTGGAGAGCTGTCACAGTTAGATTCCATCTCCCGGTGCGGAAGTTGAAACAATGTGCCGCGTTTCTTTAATCCACCCAGCAGTCCACCACAGTTTCGTGGTCCGGTGAGGCAGAGTGGTGGGGTACGTCCCCGTCTTATCAGAGACGTCTGGTCAGCGTGGAAGAGTAGACCAAAGACATTTCAACTGAAGAACGAGAGGGTACATGTGTTGAGTTCGCCGTGCGGCTTGTACGATCGCGCGCGCCAATCAGCGCGTTCATTCCTTAAAAAAAATCCGCTCGAAACGATTATAACCGGTTGCTAACTTTCGGAACCGGTTACAACCCCAAATCTAACCCCGCGAGTCCACGTGGCACGGCGTTGCCAATAGAATTCCGCGGAATTCCCCGCCGTTTCTCCGTGCTCATCGTGGGGTTTTCGAGTTCGATCGGGCTGCACCCTGCCATTCGATGGACCTACGACTCTTCGACGCTGGACAGACGTCTCGGAAGAGGTGGGAGTTAGCCACACTTGGTCCCCACCACACGCGATCTGCCGACCAACTAACCGTGGTTGTGCCCTTTTGTACTGAGAGGTCAATGGGGTCGGCAACCTGCGGCTCTGGAGCCGCCTGCGGCTCTTTGGCTTCCCCCCTCCCCCCTCGCTTGCGGCTCTTTGGCTGCCGTTTTTTTTACTTGAAAATATGAAACGATTTTACGTAAATATAATGTATTGAATATGGCAGGGAATGGGTCACTGCGGAATGTCCTGCTGGTTTTTTTTTATTCAATCAAAATGTGTTAGTCATCTGCTGTTACCCGCTGCTGCTGTGTGTGTACAAGTAGCCCTGCGTGTGATGAGGCCCTCGAACTATTTTGGTCAAAGACAAAAACAAAACAAAAACGGCTGTTCTTCTTCTTCCTCTTTGAAATGTTTCCGACCCCTGTGCTAGGTGGACAAGACACGGAGGGCTTTAATAAACGTGACCGTTGTTTCAACTGCCGCGCCCAGAGGTCGAAACGAGCCGGCGACCTCGGTGTGCTAATACCCTAACACCCCATCGCTGTGGCAGTCCTGTTTTTTTTTCTTACTGAGGGTACAATATAACTTTCAAATAACTTCCGCGGGCAACAACACAACAACAACAACCGTCGTTCGCCACCAAGTGGCGGAGACGTCACCATGGCCGCTTGTGGCCAGGCAAGGTGCACGCTCCTGGCACAGGTTGGAGGCAGTCCCCCCACCAGCAACAACGGAGGGCGGAGGAGCGACGCTCATGACAACGAGCGGGGTGCCAGCACAGGTGGTGCATCTGTCAGTCATCTCGGGTCAGTCAACCCATGGCACCTGGGTCTGTTCCGTGATCTCCTGCCAGCGAGCCTTCCCACACTTCTCGTGGCCTCAAGGTGCAACTAGCCTTCTGTGGGCAACCACACATTTAACACACACACACCTCGGCCAATTATGTCACTGCAAAAGAAGCATTGGCAGTGGCAAAAGTGGATGTACGCGCTAGAATTATAAACACGGTGTTTGGTCGAACATTTTCTTTTATATGACCTAATTTTTTTGTTATGTAAGCCTCACTGAGCTATATTGATATTTTTCAGAAGCGACCTGGCCACAAATTATAGCGCAACGAAGTGGCTTATTGTGTGGACATCTATAGCAGCCAAATACTGATGACGCGTGTTTTTAAATGTGGAGGGAAAAAACCGGCGGACCCGGATAAAAATCCACGCGACCACAGGAGAGAGAGAGAGAGACACGCACACTCCAAATATACAACAGCAGGCGTCACGGTCGGGATTAAACCCACGACGTCCTGTACACCAGGCGAGGTAGTTAACATCTCATCACCGTGGCGCACCTTGGTGCGATTATGACGATAAATATAATTTGCATGGTTTGGTTCGAAAGGGGTCGATGGGGGGGGGGGGGGCATGCCTAACGTGGCTGTGGATCGTGTAAAATGAAGCATACGTGTTAAACCGTGTAAAATGAAGTCGCGTGTACGTTAAGGCAGGGGTGTTAGGAACCGGGCCGCACAGCATCAGGAGGAGGTGATAGCGGTGAGTCCACGCGTGGCCCGCCCCATTATTTTATTATTTACTACTTCCATCCGCGCCTCTTTACCGCACTGCGCACTCGTCTCAGTCACAGTGTTTGGTAAGCCCACAAGCTAACCCCTAGTAGGCACAATGAGTACAAAACAAACGTCCCTGGGGAAGTTCTTTGTAAAGGGGGAAAGACCCAATGATGACCCCCCCCCCTCCCCCCGGTCCGTGAAAAAAATTGTCCTCCACGAAACCGGTCCCTGGTGCCAAAAAGGTTGGGGACCGCTGCGTTAAGGCGTTAAGGTATATCTGTTAATGATCAGATGTCACTCATTCAGGTTACCAGCATCGAGCCACTAGAGGTCGCTACGTTCAACGCAGTGGTTTAAAAAAATACATACCAGACTGAATATGAATTTGAAATCGAATCGTCTATCTAATTCGCGACAATGCGGGCCGAATCGTTACACCGCTAAGTGGACATCAACACAACAACTCAACACGTGTGTCAACAACAACAACATCAACACAACATTAACACAACTCAACACGTGTGCCAACAACACTGCCTTTCATGGAAAACGACATGCAGTAAATATTTAATAGTTGACGTTTCGGGCAACGGCCCTTCTTCATGGCACCCCCCCCCCCCCCCCCCCCCCAGGTATTGCAGTGTAATTGACGAATTTGTTGAGTCGTCTTGTTAATTGTGCTTGGACACCACTGCCAATGCAGTAGCAACAGCAGCATCTGGACATCTGTGAAAAAGAGCTTCATCGCTCGTCGGATTTCCCCCAGGACACATACACATTATGATTCTGATCTCCAAGCAATTTGTTGAATTGTCCAAAATGCTGTTCGTTCGTATTATTCGTCCAGGTGCTGTCTTGTTTTGGCTCTGTCTCGTTTGTATTGTCTGCCTCGTTCGTTCTGTCACTTTTGAGTCACGTGCCCAAACGTACACACTTGCAAAAAAACAAGGCGACATGCGCACGTGCAGATCGAGTATCACATCGATACTTCTGCATGAGCTGGGTAACTGGCCATACTTCACCGCGCTGGTCAGAGCGGGTTGGTGAAGGCAGGCAGCGGAGCACAGAGGTGCAATGATAGCTCTGAAAAAAGAGCTTCATAGCTCATCGGATTTCTCCAGGATAAATAATGATTCTGATGTACACGGCATATATTTATTTACCACACTTCCGATGACAAAGTAGGCCCACATACATCGCTAAGCACGATTATCCAAACTTACACGCACGATCCAGTGCTTATATCGCGCGACTCTGATCGTCAATCGATGCCTTCAAAGCGCTGGATCACAGCCAATAATAACAACAATCATAATGACAACACTAATGTGAGCAGCACCCTTTGAGCCTCTTAGGAAGCACACTCAGTACTGTTGACGTGAATCTGAGCCGGGGGACGCTTTTAGAATCATTTTGATGTGCCCGATGTGATGTGTTATTGTCACGTGCACTCTCAAACATTGCCCAAGAACCAAGGCCAACGCGGCTTTGCCAACATTTTCCGTCAGAGTGAAAACCCGAACGGGCATCTCGTCGCTAGGAGGTGCTCACCCTCCGTTGCCTTGGGCACGTTGAGCGCACGAACACATTCTCCTGCGGAGGGAGCTGGTAGAAACGTTGGGTTGCTCGGTCAATGGCCAGGGTCAACGGCGGCACCACGTGGTGGTGTATTCCGCAAATATGCCCGACTGTGAGAGCGGGCACAAGCCGGCGTGAGTAGGTTAAACGTTGAGTTTTATAAGGGCACCACGGGGTGACCAGCCCCTCCCCACCCAGCCCCTCCCCACACTCCCCACCCAGCCCCTCCCCAACCTCCCCTCCCCACCCTCCCCTCCCCACCCAGCCCCTCCCCTACCCACCCAGCCCCTCCCTCCCCACCCAGCCCCTCCCCACCCTCCCCTCTCCACCCAGCCCCACCCCTCCCATTTTTGGATGCACGACGGACGGACACAATAATCCCCTGTGGGCTGCTGGTGTAACCAGGAGGTTCCTACCAGTATAAGCATCATCACTGTCGTGAGACGTCCACCCATGTTCTATCATCTGCCGGATGAAAGCCTCCAAACGATATCGGCACTTGCCCTAACGATCTCCTTTCGGCTACGCGGGGGGGCGGGGGAGGGGGCGGGGGAGGGGGCGGTACTTTGTACTTCTGCACCACTGCCAACGCAGCAGCAGCAGCAGCACCCATCACCAAATTCATTTCTGCGCGCATCTCTTCCCCCGGGTTGAGAACGTGGACCTGCCAGCAGTTGTCACCGTTGCGCCACACACAGCAGCTGCAGATGCTCTCAATATCGCCGCGAGCCGTGCGGGCCCTCCCCCCCCCCCCCACCCCCGGTGACAGACGAACACGAGGCTCCGGAAACCAGGTGATGGACAGGAGTTAGTGACGCCTCTAATTGTTTATCCGCGCGCAAGGAGCTGCGTCTTCCAAAGGGACTCAATGAAAAATGATCCCACGTGGCCTTTCGGGGCTGTGCCACTCCCCACCCCTTCCGCCCCACCGTGCGTGTATCGGTGTACGTGCAAGGTACATATCGAGGCTCGCCCAGTGGTGGGTGCAGGGGAGGGAGCAGAAGGGACGGTGGCACTCCCGCCCCCACTCTCATCAGGACAAAGATCCCCCGTATAGCTTTCACAGACTCTTGGGGCAAATGCCGTTAGCGAGCAGCACATGTGAAGGCCGGCAGAACCGCGCGCGACCGCCTTTGTCTCCCCAGTGGCGATATTTACACACAGCACCCGGTACTCATTTGATGCTGAGCTGACCTAAGCGAGGTCCCCGGGCCGGTTCAGATAATTGTCACTGGTGTTGGTGGCCGTGAGCGGAAAGCAAACTCGGGCCTCCGGGTTCACCCATCACCACCCACCCCACCCGCCCCACTCGCCCCAAATGTTTAGTCGAGCGTTTTATATCATTTATTTAAATGTGTTCCATAAAATGATTATTTGAAAGTAAATCGTTATTGATGGGTTTTTTTTTACTTGTTGTAAAATCTGGTGGCGCAACGCCTTCTTACAGAGCACTTTGGAGGAAAGGGTTGGTGGGTCACGTAGAGATTCCAAAGAATCCAACACCCACAGTTGCGTGTGCTGCGAAATGGTCAGGAGACTGTGGGTTCGTGAACCCATCTGTAAGGACCTTACAGAATTATCCCTTCTTCAGCGTAGTGGATTTTTCTCTGGACACTCTAGTTTCCTCCGAAGGCTAAACACTCCTTAAATGGAATTGACCAAACATCCAATGCAAACATATACAAAGGAAAGGGACTATTGAGACTAATCCAGGCTTTCCTTAGTAAATAAACGATATTTGTTTTTGTATGAACCTGTTCTAACCTCCCCTTCACCAACCCGCACTGACTCAGCGTGGTGAAGTATGGTCAAACAAACCCAATCGGCATGGAGAGGCCTTCATCCAGCAGTGGATTGACAAATTAAAGTAAATTATTACAGTGTTATCGCTGAACTTGAGAACAACCAAGGTTAAGCGAAGGGAACCTCGTGTGGTAGATGAAAGCGAGTGGAGATATTTAATCGTCATCATCATCAGCCATGAGCCATTCACTGGCAGATAGATGAAGGCATCAGCGAGGAACAATCATTGTCTAACCGTATTGTGGACGTCCTTCTTAAACACTTTGGCAATGCATACTAACGCTGCGAATATTGGCGCAGACATCCAAATGCTCGCAACAAAGAAGACACAAGACCGCGTGCCGGAGGATGGTCGTACCGCGTGACCGCGAGGGAGGTCGACGGCTTCTGGAGGCCTTTGACCATGGCTGATGATGATATTGATGATGTTAATGATGTGGAAAATGGTAAGCACGGATGCACAGTGGTGGGTGGCGCGGAAAATAGATATTGAAACTCTGGTGTGCAGGTTGTGGGAGGGTACGTTGTATCTGCGCCTCGGCTGTTACGCGTAAGAAAGGGTGGTGGTGAAACGGGGTCGTAGTGGTTATACGCACTGCTCTTTGGCAGTGGCGAACTCAAATCGAACTCAAGTCGCTGGATTCCACAGGCCTTGTGATCTCTTTATGATTGTTGTAATTCTTATTAAGCATGCGTCAGTCACGCGTGGTGTGTTGAGGGCTTCATTGTGCGCTCACAGAATTGCACGACCTTTAAGACCGGACACATTATACTCCGGTATCATGAAGCTCGACGCAGACTGAAAACAATTTGCGGGCGAGTTCGTTGCGTAATTAGTGTCAACGCCGTCTCGAGATGCATGCGTGATATTTCTCCACCATTGTGCTTCAAAGAGGAGCACACCCTGCCTCTGCCCTATGTATACACAGTATAAAAGGTAATGACATTTGTAGGTATGTGTGTGTGTGTAATTACGTACACTACCAACAAGATCGGCGAATATTGAAACCGGTCCTGGGCCTCCCCTAGGTCTACTTAGTCGTAAACTAGAACCTAGTGCGGTTTATAAATATCAGCACTGGGGCGACAAAAGCGTCGGGGCGTGGTGCTGGCTACCCACCCCGCCGTGTGCCGTTCCTGCCTTCATAGACGATCGCTAACAGCACTTGCTCCAACAGTCTGTGTGGGCTACACGGACCACCTTTGTTTTACGCGATAGGGCGTGAGGCTGGCCCAACCACACCGTTCCAAACGTTATAGGTCCTCGCTGACAGTACATGCACCAACAGCCTGCGTAGGTTATATGGAAGACCTTTGTCTTTTTTTTATGAACACGCGCGTGCAACAAAGTGCGTGCAACAACCACGTGCGTATGTATCATGCATGTGCGCGTGTGTAATTACGCGTGTGGTATTGTAACGGTTAGCGCGCTGTGCTACGAACTCAGCGGCCCGAGTTCGGTTCACAGCCACCAACAGTGAAGATGATCTGAACCGGTCCTGGGCCTTCCCTAGGTCGACTCAACCTCAAATGAGTACCTGGAGTACCTGGTGCGGTGTGTAAACATCGCCACTAGGGAGACAAAGGCGGTCGGGCGTGGTGCTGGCCACCCACCCCTTCGTGTGCCGTGCCAGACTTCTTTGGTGCTCGCTAACAGCACTTGCCCCAGTCTGTTAAGGCTATACGGTGGATCTTTGTCTTTGTGTTATACTCTGTACGTTAGCTTGCATTTATACCCCTTGCATCCGCGTGTATGTACGAGTGTGAATGTGCTAGTGACGGACGCGACTGGACAGTTGGAAGCAGTCGCCCTCCAACAAAAACGGAGGGCGGCAGAGCAACGCTCACAACAACGAACAGATCCCTGGCCGGTTAAAACGCAGAAATTTGGCATAATGAGGAGCACAGGTGGTGCATCTGCCAGTCATCTCAGTTGGTCAACCCATGGCACATGGATCTGTCCCCGTGACCTCCTGCCAGCGAGCCTTCGGCACTTACTTCACTTGTCCTCAATGTCCGTCCACCGAACCTGGCACAAGCGCTGTAGTGACGTCACCACCAATTTGTTCCGAACGGCGGTTGTCCCGGTATATGTTTACGTACTCGAATGTAATGCCCAGTTAGCTATGGATTTAATACAAATAAGCCGCATTTCCCAACTTCGACAGACTGCTCGCAAATTACTAAATTGGGATTACAGAGAGCTGCATCGCCCTCCCACTGTAAAACGACTGCAGGCTATCTCTGTGGAACACGGAGCCTTCGTTCGTGATAGCGCTATTAGAATGACGCAAATACCTATACGTATACGTGTGCGTGTGTGTTTATTGCGTAACACCGTGAATATTTGTGTCTACGTGTGTTCTTACCCTGCGTATGTGTGTGCTTTTGCATTACCCTGTATAAATGTTTATGATACCCGATGTGTGTTTAACGTGTGTGCGTGTGATGCCTTGTGTGTTTTGTACTGCGTGGGGGAACGGTAATGTTGTGGTTAGCGCGTTGGGCTGCCAACGCAGCCAACCGAATTCGTTTGGCGCTCACGGTCAACATCGGTGACCAATATCTGAACCGGTCCGGGGCCTCCCCTAGGTCGACTCAGCCTTAAATGAGTAGCTGGTGCGGTGGTGTAAACATCGCCGTTTGTTAGGTAAATTCAGTCGGGCGTGGTGCTGACCACCCACCCACTCGTGTGCCGTGCAGGCCTGCATAGATGCTCGTTTACAGCACTTGCCCCCAAATTACGTTGAGGCTACACAGGGTATCTTTGTCTTTGTCTGGGTGTATGGGTGGGAGTGGGGGTGTGTGTTCATTTTTACTCGGAGCCGCAGAGTTCCGCCCGCACGGCGCGTGTTTTGAGAGCCGCGCTTCACGGCTCCGCAATAAAAGCGGCGCACTGCCTCCGCGCGCTGCACAGACGCCGCGTGTGTGTGGGTGCGCGGTTCCGCCACCGCTAACATCACCACCAATATCGCTACCACCACCAAGACCACGACCAATATCGTTTGCACCAACCACCACCGTTGCCTCCGCTAACATCACCATCACCGCTAATATCACCACCACCAATATCGCTACCACCACCAAGACCACGACCAATATCGTTTGCACCAACCACCACCGTTGCCTCCGCTAACATCACCACCACCAACACCGCTAACATCACCACCACCAATATCGCTACCACCACCAAGACCAATATCACTTGCACCAACCACCACCATTGCCTCCGCTAACATCACCACCACCATAACCACTAATATCACCACCACCAAGATCACGACCAATATCACTTGCACCACCACCATTGCCTCCGCTAACATCACCACCAACTGATGATGCTACTGCCGACGCTGCTGCTGTTGCTGCCTCCGTGCGCACTTGCGGCTGGGCTCGCCTCCTCCGCTTCCCACCACCAGCACCACCTCTCCAACGGCGCTGCCCCTGCTGCCCCGCCGCAGCCTCCTCCTGCTGCTGCTGCTGTCTCTTCTGCGGGACTCAAGAGCTCTTCCTCGGCTGCCCGCGTCGCCATCGGCTCCCTGCTCAACATCACCGATAACCGGGCGAGCCACGGGGCGAGGCGCGGCTCACTGCACGATTTCGGTGAGCGCATGGAGGATCACTGTCGTCAGGATGGATGGAGCGTAAAGGCGGAGTTTGACTCCTATATTTTAGGGGGGGGGGGGGCAGGGGTTCGCTTTGTCCCTCACGTTAAGATTCAAGGGTACATACAGTAGAACGTGTTTTATTTTAATTACAAGCTGCTTAAAATACATTAATAAAGGTGTCCAGTTTTGGTGGGGGATTGGCCCTCCGTGCCCCCCCCCCCCCTCAAATTCCGCCCATGATGGGGCGGTTGATGCGGCTCGGACGGCCGCCCCGAGAACCCCTCCAGAGAATATTGCAGCCGAATATCTGGAAACGAAGCAAGCTGTGGAGGCTGATGGTTCATGACTATCTTTTTGGTAAGGCGGCGAAGACCGTCCGAGGAACGGGGTGGCTTTTTGTTGTTTTGTTTCTTCCGCAAACCCAAACGCCAATCTTGCGTGAGACGAGATATGCCACTGATACGTTCGTTAACGTCAAAAAATATCGGAAGCTCAGCAGGTTTCATACGGCTTCGTACGTGGGGGGGGGGGGGGGGAGAACCCTGGGTGATTGCCAGGTGTTGTAGGGCGTGCGACTGCGGGAATGAAGATTGAATGCACGCACGCATTGGAGCTCTATATTGAACACATACTGTATCTGTGAGCAGAGTTGAGTGTCACTTCACTCGTGTGCGTGGCTGTTTTTTTTCTATCTCTGGGTACTCCAGTTCCCCCCCCCCCACCATCCCTCTTGCATGCCAGCTCCTCGTTAATGATATTGGTCATAAATCCGACCAAACCTGGCAATGCAGGATTCTCTAGAAAAATAATCCTTCAGACTCGGTGTGAAAACCCGGCATCGTAATTGTTACTTGAAACGACATTGCACTGGATTTTATTTTAAGCCAATTATCACTTTGGCCCACCATTGCCCAGTCAACTCGTGTCCTCTTTTGGCGCTGTGATAGCAGCATCGATTGCATGTCGGTCACGATTTATTTTACCATCGGACCTCGCTTTCTTCCAGCCAGAATGAACCTCCCCTTTGACACTGAAAGACGCAAATTGTTGAAGTGCATGCTGTAACTGTAAGACAATTGAAGTTTTACACACATATATATGTGGATATTTATATTCCAGTGTTTTTTTTCCCAAACTCCGTGCCTCGTGACACACCGCCATAGAAGTGTATTCGTTCAAATAAAACTTGTGTTTACACGCTACACGTGTCCGATGATTGCTCAGCAGGGCTCACGTGACGTAGGTAACGCCGATTAAAATTAATGTCGACATCACGCGTGCACGTGTGTGTTCCATGTGACGCGGACAAAGAGGTTATTTCAAGCTCTACGTCACGCGGGGCGTATTTAGCAATAATCGAGCGTGTGCAGCGTTTAGCGACTTGATTCGTATCTGAACAGAAGTAAACAAATTCTTTTCCGATGCTTCTGCGTTGGCAGCGGTGCACAAGCACAATGAACAAGCTCAACAAAGTCGCCAATAACAATGTTGCCTTAAAATAAACATATTTAAGAGGCGCCGTTTCAGGCAACGGTCCTTCTTCATGGCACGTCAAATGTGAGTAAGCACCGTCGTATATTCCTTTGAAACGTGTTAAGTTATTTTATTTACATTTAGAACAACTTCCAATTGACGTACAACGTCCTCGTGCGATTACTGTAGAGACGGTAAGAGCGGCATTGCCTCTGCAGTAACGTCACTGCAGTCACCAGAACGCGCCCTGAAAGTTACTGGAAAGTGACTTTTCCCTTCTCATGAACAAAGCCATCAAACTGGTGACGGGCAAGCCCGCCGCAATGAGTTCACGAAGAGAGTCACGGTGGGGTCGATGTTAACTACCTCGCCTGGTATACAGCATGTCGTGAGTTCGACCCCGATCCTGACGCCTCTATATATTGAGTTTGCATGTTCTCCCCGTGGTTGAGTGGATTTTTCTTCACATTTAGAAATAACGTGCGATTAGAGTTTTCACAACGATACATTTCCACATGGTAAGCCACGTCGTTTAGCTATCATTGTGGTCAGGTGGCTTCTGAAAAAAAGTTACTCTATAGCTCAGTAGGCCTTACCGCGTAAAATACAAAAATATTGTTTCGTTTAGTTTAAGAGCACCATCAACGCAGAGCCAAACGCAACTAAACACCCACGAAACACGCGCTTGGGGTAACAAGGAACGTGCACAACGGTAAAGCGTCGGAAACTCCTCTATGTATGTTTGTGTTTAAAAAAAAAGAAACCCACACACACATCAACTATGATATCGCAAGAGAGAAATTTTAAGCGAGGAGTTTTTGTAAGCACGGAATTATTACCCAATGGCTGCCAATAGGTAAACCATTCGCATGTAAATTTAAACAACAGTCATCAGAAAATAAAAATAAAAGTTTATTCTTTTCAGGCCCCTTCGTGTAAACAAGTACAGTCTCCAACTTTTACTATTCACTTTGTCTCTCGGGGCTATCTATTCACGTGCTATGAAGAAGGGCTATTGCCCGAAACGTTGCCTATTATATTTGTATTATTAGCTCTGCCTGCAAGTCACTTTACAGTAACTGTCGTCAGTTGCTGTCTGTCGATACCAACATTTACCCTCGAGAGGAGAGGCTGTCTGGGGTTCCCCCTTAGCAGCGGCCCTTCCACCAGCAGTGGCGCAAGCCAGCAGTTGCAGGGCTGTACTTTTACCTCGTGTGTGTGTGTGTACGTAACCTGTGTGTACACATCTTTAAAATCACGCGCGAGTTGTGGTTACGTCCGCCGCTGTTGTGTATTACCAAGGCACGTCCGCGACAATTCGAGTTCGCAAAGCCTCATGACCGATTCTCCCGGAATGCGCGCGTCCTCGTCAGGTCTAGGAAGCTAAGCGGGCTCTTTATCCCGTATAATGATTTGGTTGGGCGACCACTATGCACACAAAGGTTGTCGGTAGGCGGTTTCGAGGCTAAGCGGTGGGCAGCAGCAGAGGGCAGCCCAGAAATATCAACTGTTGCGCTGTACCTCTATGCTCCCGGGTGGGATTATGCAGCCCGGCCTTCACGGACCCGCACTGATCCGCGCGGTGAGGATTTGCTCAAACGACCCATCATGAACGACGCGGCGTGGGTAGGTCTCCATCCAGCGGTGGAGCGATTTAAGTCTACAGTGCAGGGCATGTCATTGCTGAGCTGCTTTTCTTCGGTCTTCCTCTTACGTTAGCCGTAGACTAGTGTAGAGGAACACACCTTCCTTCGACTAATGAGGGCGGGGGGGGACATGGGCTTGGCAAGGACACGTGGCTAGAAAAGGATGGGCGGCAGATGGTCGAGACGAACGTCAGAGTGGCAGTCAAAGGAGAGAAACGCGCCAGAAGCCACGTCTACCGTGACGGCAAAGCGATGAAATCAGCAGGTCGTGTGCAGCGGAAGCGGCGATGGGTTTTTGCATCGAAACATCGTTACAGTTGGTGCTGGTTGGGAGAGATGTGAGTGGGGGTGGGGGGGGATGCTTCGTCCAGCAGTAGAGTGATAATGGCTGCTGCTGATGATGATTGTGACCACGTGTAAGACACGTGCAGTCGACGGCTCCAAACAAAAAAAACTATAAAATCCCAACACCTTCGTTGATAACGCTGCCTCGCAAAAATATATCACACGCTATCACTTATTATTTTAATTTCCTCTGACGACAGGCCATTGCCAGAAATGTCGCCGATTGTGCGTAACTCGCGTTAAGGCCACACCGCGCTATTGACGGATGCGTTGACGTCATTTTCGTTCGTTCGCTGTGCTTGCGGCGCCACTGTCAAACGCAGCAGCATCAGCTGCGCGAGATGAGTCGTTTAACGTGCAACGACGACGACTTGCAGACGACGTCGCGCGGACTATACTTCTGTAGGGAAGTGGGAGCTTGGCAGTGGAGACCGCGCAAACCGGTTCAACGGACGGGGGTCAAGTTTGCGACAGGCATCGGCGATTCCGCGGTAACGGACATGTGCAAGAAATAACGCCGTGACATTTGACCCCGGCAGTGGAAATATTTACGACGAAGGACGCACGTGCGAATGTCGCTTGTGTTAACGTGTCGTGACTATCAGCGTCTGAATCATGTTCTGGATAAGCCGACGTATCGTCGCTGATTATGCGTCCCGGTGTAGTTCCGTAACCGTGGAATTGGCCCGATGTACAGGGACAGTATATTTGCACGACGTGCGGTGTGCATTTACCCAGGGAAGCTTCGCTGGCATGTTTGGATAAACATACAAATGAGCATTTGGCTTCCCAGTTAAAATGTAATGCTGAGCCAACGTTTGCATATTGTTGGAACCGTGGGACAAAACGTTGGCCCAACGTTCCACGTTTACTGAATTGCGGAAGGAAACTGGAGTCCATTCATCTTAGCGCAATGCACGGATGGATAATGCACGGAGCGTGACTGAACGATGCTGACCATGCTTCCCACACCTCCTGCAACCCTCACCACCCCCCGACTCCCCTACTTAGACAAAGCCCATCTCGGCTGCCGGGAACTGCGCTCCACCAAGTACGTGTCCGACGGCGACTGCACGAGCGTGACTCCGGTGAAGGAGGTGGTGTGCGCCGGGGAGTGCCTGCCCACGGCCCTGCTGCCCAACTGGGCTGGCAGCAGGCACTTCTGGAGGCGGCGAGGGGGCGAGGACGGCTCCGCGTGGCGCTGCGTGGCGGAGCGCTCCCGCACGCAGCGAGTCCGACTGACGTGCGGCAGCGGCGAGACGCGCACCTACCGCATCCAGGTGGTGGCCTCGTGCAAGTGCAAGCGCATGGGGCGACAGCAGAACGCGTCCGGCGAGCCCGTGGGCCAGCAGTCATCAGGATCATCGTCGCCTTCGTCGTCTTCGTCGTCCTCGTCGTCTTCATCGTCGTCTGCCAATGAGCCTCCCTCGGGGCGACCGGCTCCGGGCAAGAAGGCGAGAAGTTTATTGTCTGGGAGCAGTAATGCGGCGATCGCGTGGGAGGCGCCCGGATAAAATGCCATCGTGGCGGCGGAGCCGACAAACGAACTCTTGATTTTGTTGGTGATACTGGGGATGGTAGTTGTGATTGGCGCAGTAGGGGGCACAGGTGGTGCATCTGCCAGTCAACTCAAGTCAGTCAACCCATGGCACCTGGGTCTGTCCAGTGACCTCCTGCCAGCAGCGAGCCTTCGACACTTCGCGTGGCCTCAAAGTGCACATAGCCTGGCATAGTGGTGAACGGCTGTTGGTGGTGGTGGTGATGATGATGATGCTGATGATGATGATGGTTGTGTTGGAGAGAGAAGCTTGCTGCGACGGATGGAGCCGAATAAAATGAGAAGAAAATGTTTTATGAGAACTTTTCCGACGCACTTTTATAATTTAAGGAATCTTTCGACAGATGTATTTAGAGGTTTGTTGAGCTTTTTGTAATGTGTGATTTATGGTACTGAGAGGTTTTGTACATCTATATGTATTTCTGTATGTATACCAAACCTATGATAATGTTGTAATATATTATAAAACTACATTATCGACCAGTGTTCATGTTCTGTAGGTAAGTCACTGCATTATACACAGTGTCCATGCCATTCAATCTGTAATCAGTAAATAAAGTGTGGGTGATGATGGAATTTGCTTCTACATATGTTATTGCTTACTCCGTACTGACTAGCGTGGTGAAGTATGGTCAAATAACCCCCGCAACCTGCACGGTCCGTGGGGCAGCACCTCATCCAGCAGTGGATAGAGAACAGAGTTGCACGTGTACACACGCACATTCGAGTCTGTGAAATCTTAAGTAAGCGGGGCTTAGATGAGCCACTTTGTGAGATCAAATGGTGGCTGACGATGCGAGAGCCCGGTGATGGAGTGACAGCCAAAAGGAAAGGAGAGATTGCGCCCACGAGATCGTGACCACTACGGAGACGGAGCGATAAGTTGAATTCATGCGCAGCAGTCAGGTGGATTGTGTGATTCGCAGGACCGTGAGGAGAGCAAGGGGATGACGTAGCGTTCATCCAGCAGTGGATCGAGTCAATAGACCATGGCTTGTGATGATGATGGCGTGGGGAAGTCTTCGTCCAGCACTTGACAATGATGATGATGATTACAATGAAGAGATTGTCGTAGGGATGTTTTCATCCAACAGTGGATTGACAAATGGTTAATTGGTCAAATCACGCAGTCAACCACTGACTAATAAGCTTCTCACCAAGACCTGACGCACATCCACCAATGGGCCTAGCCACCGAATGATCAGCAAGTCCATGGCACACGAACCAATGGATCAGTCATCAGGTGACCAGTGGGCTCGTCACATCCTAACCAACGGGTCAATAAACCACTGACCACTGGGCCGGTCACCCAAACCAGTAACCCGTTGACCAGTAATCCGGTCAGCAAGGATCACACCGATGACTCTGTTCATAACACACTTTCTTTAACCGGAGACTACTTTTCAAGAGGATCCTATATTTGGAGGTCTCTTTATGTGCTCAGTAATTCATTATTATATATGTCTATCTTTCAGTATCTGGCTCTGTGTCTACATCTATGCTAGTCGATGGCACTCTGCATTTAGCAAACCCAGAGAATAAGTGATAGTCACTAATTAATGCTCGGCAAAACGCGCGATTGCGTACCATACCGGCAATCCAAGCCTGCTTGAAGCGCACCTATATACACCGGAGTGAAATAATATTCACTAATACCCCGGTTTACGTCTGGGGTGCGTTCCTGAAAGATGCAACGAATATCGAAACAACATTAATCAAATCAATTTACGGGGTAGCTGGAGACGACAGCCGACGCGACGCATACGAGAAAGGACGGACGATGCTGTTAGCAACGTAAATGTGGGTTGAGGTGACGCAAATCAGGTAGCGGTGTTAATAAAGTGACGACGTGTTTGAGAAACCACGTTAAAAGGGAGACGTAAATCAGGGTATGCCCGTTTAAGCAGAACTCCATTCTGTCTCCACATACACGTGGCCGCCGATGAGAGACAACTCCCTATTGGTTGGACGTCACGGGTTTTGTTTAAACGGTGATCAGTAAACGTCTCTCTTCTCACCGTCAAGTGCTACATCTCCTCCGACTCGTGCTGCGGCCGCCTTTGCGTGTTTCTCGATGCTCAGAATTTCAAGTAATCGACCATGGTTTATCCACTGCTGAATGAAGGCCTCTCAACGGTAAGTCAGTCATGGGGGTTGTATGGCCATACTTCACGCCTCTGGTTTGTGCGGGCTGGAGAAGAGGGACAGAGGGAGGGGAGGCATGCATTAAAATATCACTTACCAATGATGTTAGCCGTGGCTGGGAATCAAACTCAGAATTTTCTTTATTCAGTCAAATTCCTTCCATTCTTAGAGACAATTGATTCCACAGATAGCCATTGCACAATAACAACATTTTAATAATGTCACTTTATTTAACCAGTAACACAGTGTATGAGCAAACAATATGCCTCATTTCCATATTTGTCCCTCCACGTAAAACATAATAAGTCTAATACATTTTGAACACATCCAATCAGCTTAACGGCCTTTTAGAAGTCACAATTTCAGCAGCATTAGTTCAACAAAAGAATAATCTGGATCGGTTTAAAAATCCAGTGTCTCATCAGCAGTCAGGCTCGTTTGAACCATGCATCTATAGGGTTAGCCTCCATGAGTTTTCAGACGCATTTTCAGTTGGGTGAAGCATTGGGTTGTAGGCGTTTGACACGTGGGGGGAAACCGGAGGAGTTCACCACGCATACGAAGGGAGGTGCACGCTTAAAGTTGCGCACAAATAGATTCAAGAATCCATGTCTGTACGCCTAGCAACTCCACGCCGACAATGCATGGCTATTCCCAGGAAGTCTTCCACCTTCGTACCAACCAGGCTCAAATATTGCTCGGCTTACGAGGTCTGGCGTTGATGGTGGGTGATGGATGCTTTGGTGGTGGTGGTGGTGGTGGGAGCCAGTGATGATGTAGGAGGTGGTGACGGTGGACAGGTACATAGTATAAACTAATGTTGGTAGTGGGGAGCCAGGGATGATGATGGTTGTAATTTGTAGTCATTGTGTTGGTTGCTGGTGGCGAGAGGTAATGATGATGTAGTAAGTGGTGATGGTAGTGGTGGTTGAGATGTTGGGTCCGCTCCTTGGAGAAGGGAATCGAGTAGATTAGAGACTAATCCGTCATCTCTTGCAGTCATCATCAACAATGAAAAGTGGTAGTGTTCTGCCCTACGGCAGACATGGGGTGGGTTTACACAGGAACTTCCTGATATGATGGTGTTGAGTTTGGTCACGTGACCAGGAAGTTACGAGTTAAGGCGGGGGTGTCAGCCATTACACAGAGTACAAAATCGAGGCACAATTAGCGTCTCAGTGAAGACGGGTGCATCTGTTCATTGCGGGTCTTTAAGAAGAATAGTCTGTAAGTTCGTTTATACTCTTATGATACTGGTGGTCAGGCGTCGTTCAAACAACCCCAATAGCCGAGCTGGCATGGGGAAGCCCTCATTCCAGCAGTGGAACACAGGAACCATAACTTCACAACCAATTGGTTTCAATTATTAAATTGTAAGCGAACTTCCTCCACTTTCTGTTGATTTCAGCATGGTACTCTTCCAAAAATCTTAAACTTTTGATTTACTGATTATTTTTTAATTGTTGGAATATCTGGATTCGGAAACATTTTAAAACATCCATTCAGAGGCTAAGGTTGAATACCAACCGTTCGAAATACCCCCCCCCCCCCTATTAATTATATATATGTTGGGGGTGTGGTGGAAGGGGGTAAAATATATATTTTTTATATTTCTCTATAGTTATAAGAAGACTCAACGTTGCACATGTACACTGCTTTGTCAATCCACTGTTGGACCCAAGTTTCCGGGTCCATTGCAATGCGCTAACCACCACACCACCACTCCTCACACACGCACATAAATACAAACGTATCCTGTACAGCCTATCGAGACTGGTGGGGCAAGAGCTGTTTGCAAGCACCTGTTAAAGCTGGAACGTCAGACGAGCAGGTGTTTTGTCGAACGAATACATTATAAGGTCGCACTCATTACACACAAAGTGCTTTCCACAAGTGAATCACATATAACAACAAAATCCAGGACATTAATGATGGCAGTTACACCAAAATTTACAAGGATCCTACCAACCGCCTGGCTACAAAAACCAACAATATAATCAACAATTCGACTTCTCTAATCGAACCATTCAAGCGGCTCTCCCTAAAACCCTCTGCTGCTAGACCACCCAGATTCTGTGGTCTTCCAAAAATTCATAAAGAAGGTACTCCACTTCGGCCCATCGTTTCCACTATCAACTCACCTACCTACAAACTGGCCCGATTTTTGTCTAAGACCTTGCTTCCATTTACAGGCAAGACTACCACAGCAGTCCATAATTCAGCTGACTTGGTCTCTCTAATCAAGGGCATCTCACTGTCTCCAGATGATTTGCTTATCAGCTTTGATGTATTCTCTCTGTTCACCAAGGTTCCTGTACCTGACACCTTAGCAATAATTGAAGACTTGGTCTAACATGGACTGAATCCTGATATACCAACTTTGGTTGGAAACTGCCTTACCAACACTTCACCTGGAATGGTACTTTCTACAAACAAAATGAAGGTACCCCCATGGGTTCCCCCTTATCACCAGTGATGGCGAATGTTTTCATGGATAAATTTGAAACAGATGCCATCCAGACATCCACCCTACGTCCTTCCTTGTGGAAGAGATACGTAGATGACACTTTCGTCATTTGGCCACATGACCTGCCAGCATTGAACCAATTTCTCAACTACATCAATTCCATACACCCATCCATTAAATTCACCATGGAGGTGGGGAAGGATGGTAAGCTACCATTCCTGGATGTTCTGTTTGAGATGAGGCCTGACGGCTCGTTGGGACACTCTGTCCACAGGAAAGCCACCCACACAGATTCCTATCTGAAACCTGATTCCCACCACCATCCGGCACAGACGAATTCCCTCATCAAGACACTACACCACAGGGCCCACTGCATCTCCGACCAACACCACCTAGCCAGTGAACTGGAACACGTACACCAAGCCCTCAAGATGAATGGGTACTCGGACTGCATTATTTGCAAAGCTGTTTCTCCAACGATGGAGAAACAATTTCCTGAGAATCCAATCAAAACCATCACTTTACCATACATAGCAGGTGTTACCAAAAATATTTCCAAAATCTTAAACAAACACAAGATCCAGGTCCGATTCAATACAGTACACAAAATCCGCGATCTAATCCCATCTGTGGAGGTCATTCCTGACATGCAATACCCTGGAGTTACATTGGGGAAACTAAACGACATGTCTCGGACCGTGTTCGCGAACACAAAACAGATCTGAAACATGGCAGAACCAATACCTCTGCCGTAGCTGACCATTGTTATAACGCTGTGGGCTCGCATGATATTGTTTTTTCCAAGACCAAGGTACTCTGCAAACCTTCGGGCTACTATCAAAGGTTTGTTCATGAAGCCATCCAGATATATAAACAGACAAAACTTCAACCGAGAAGATGGATACAAATTGAACAATCATTGGAAGGATGTTATCAACCAGGTAATGCCTTAACTTGTTGTTGTTTCCATCATTACCTGCCGGTTTACTGCTAGCCCTGCCCACGTCCCCCCCCCCGTCTCACGTCCTCTTCCCCTAGCACTCACGCACCCCCCCTACCCCACACCCCCCTCCTCTCTCTCTCTCTCCCCCCTTGCCTCATCCCCCCTCTCCTACCTATATAACTTCTTGCCATGGCAGCTCTCCCGCCAACTTCAGCATTTTCTTGCTGTGGTTGTCCCACCTGATGAAGATCGCTTGTGTTGCAATCGAAACGTCGTGATTTGTTTTATTTTATTTAATTTCTACCGAAAGAGCCAAAGAGTGGAGTATTAACCACAATACTTTGCTGATCTCGTCAAGTTGCATAAACCATCACTCCAACCCCGTTCATCCTCGCAGCAGCGACTTTTGGTTGGCCATCGAACAAAGACGGTCACCGCATCACGCGCTTTCAGATGCGCTTCTGCGACCGTCTGGAACGCTCTTCCTTCTGATTTTAGGAAACCATTAAACTGGAACACATACTAATTTCTTTATAACTGCTGTTTGCGTTCAGTTTGCTATCCTTCCCCCGCACCTCCGATTAGCACGAAGGGCTAGTACAGTGTGAAATAATTCAACATGCATTCATACATGTTACGTCTCAAAGTCTATGCAGACCTAGGGATGGCCCAGCACCGATTCATACAGTGAGGGAAAAAAGTATTTGATCCCCTGCTGAATTTGTACATTTGCCCACTGACAAAGAAATTATCAGTCGATAATTTTAATGGTAGGTTTATTTGAACAGTGAGAGACAGAATAACATGAACAACAAAAATCCAGAAAAACGCATGTCAAAAATGTTATAAATTGATTTGCATTTTAATTAGGGAAATAAGTATTTGACCCCCTCTCAATCAGAAAGATTTCTGGCTCCCAGGTGTCTTTTAAACAGGTAACGAGTTGAGATTAGGAGCACACTCTTAAAGGGAGTGCTCCTCATCTCAGTTTGTTACCTGTATAAAAGACACCTGTCCACAGAAGCAATCAATCAATCAGATTCCAAACTCTCCACCATGGCCAAGACCAAAGAGCTCTCCAAGAATGTCAGGGACAAGATTGTAGACCTACACAAGGCTGGAATGGGCTACAAGACCATTGGCAAGCAGCTTGGTGAGAAGGTGACAACAGTTGGTGCGATTATTCGCAAATGGAAGAAACACAAAAGAACTGTCAATCTCCCTCGGCCTGGGGCTCCATGCAAGATCTCACCTCGTGGAGTTGCAATGATCATGAGAACGGTGAGGAATCAGCCCAAAACTATACGGGAGGATCTTGTCAATGATCTCAAGGCAGCTGGGACCATAGTCACCAAGAAAACAATTGGTAACACACTACGCCGTGAAGGACTGAAATCCTGCAGCGCCCGCAAGGTCCCCCTGCTCAAGAAACACATATACATGCCCGTCTGAAGTTTGCCAATGAACATCTGAATGATTCAGAGGACAACTGGGTGAAAGTGTTGTGGTCAAATGAGACCAAAAGGGAGCTTTTTGGCATCAACTCAACTCGCCGTGTTTGGAGGAGGAGGAATGCTGCCTATGACCCCAAGAACACCATCCCCACCGTCAAACATGGAGGTGGAAACATGCTTTGGGGGTGTTTTTCTGCTAAGGGGACAGGACAACTTCACCGCATCAAAGGGACAATGGACGGGGCCATGTACCGTCAAATCTTGGGTGAGAACCTCCTTCCCTCAGCCAGGGCATTGAAAATGGGTCGTGGATGGGTATTCCAGCATGACAATGACCCAAAACAAACGGCCAAAGCAACAAAGGAGTGGCTCAAGAAGAACCACATTAAAGTCCTGGAGTGGCGTAGCCAGTCTCCAGACCTTAATCCCATAGAAAATCTGTGGAGGGAGCTGAAGGTTCGAGTTGCCAAACGTCAGCCTCGAAACCTTAATGACTTGGAGAAGATCTGCAGAGGAGTGGGACAAAATCCCTCCTGAGATGTGTGCAAAACTGGTGGCCAACTACAAGAAACGTTTGACCTCTGTGATTGCCAACAAGGGTTTTGCCACCAAGTACTAAGTCATGTTTTGCAGAGGGGTCAAATACTTATTTCCCTCATTAAAATGCAAATCAATTTATAACATTTTTGACATGCGTTTTTTCTGGATTTTTGTTGTTATTCTGTCTCTCACTGTTAAAGTAAACTTACCATTAAAATTATAAACTGATAATTTCTTTGTCAGTGGGCAAACGTACAAAATCAGCAGGGGATCAAACACTTTTTTCCCTCACTGTATATTCGTCGCTAATATTATCCGTGGCCGGGAATGGAACCCAGGTCATAGTACAATGCGCTAACGAATACACTACAGCTTCCCAATTGTAGATTCACACACATACAAAAAAAAGACAAACTTCCTCTGTAAAGCCTTTAACATACTGTTGGGACAAGAGCGGGGGGTGGGTGGCCAGCCACACGCCTGGCGATGTTTACACACCGCACCAGGTACTTATTTGAAGTTGAGTCGACCTATACCAGTTCAGTTAATCGTCACTGGTGTTGGCCGTGAGCCGGAATCCAACTCGGATCGCCGGGTTTGTAGCGCAGTGTGCAAACATCGACAGACTCTTGGGACAAGTGCTGTTAGCAAACACCTATGAAGGCCGAACGCCTTTGTCTCCCTAGTGGCAATGTTTACACACCGCACCAGGTACTCATTTGATGCTGAGTCGACCTAGGGGAGGCCCGGGACCGGTTCAGATAATCGTCACTGGTGTTGGCCGTGAGCGGGAATCGAACCCGGGTCGCCAGGTTCATAGCGCAGCGCGCTAACCGCTACACTAGCACTCCCCACACACACACAACATATCCACACACACACACAAGGATATCCACACACGTTCACACACACGCACGACCGCGCGCCGAGCTCGAGGGCAGAGGAAGCGAGCTGCGGGAAGCTTTGTGTGCGGGATGAGATCACCTGCGGGCCCGTTACCTGAGCCGGCCGTGCTTGACAAAAGGCGACACTGGGGATGTAACTTATACAGACAGGGCCGAGCGTGGCGCCTCGCCCCGAGATCGAGGCAGAGCGGCCAGAGCCACAAAGGACAATGCGCATTCTTGGGACTACCGCTTTCTCATCTGTCGCCCAGCGCTCCAGCTCCGGCGGAAAGCGATTATGGAAACGCAAACCTTCCGACTGCCCGGCTGAAAGCGGCGGGGTCGAGGCTCGCGGCTGGATGGGGGGGGGTTTGTGTTTTGTTGTGTTCGGCTCAACCAAATTTTTTTTTCTTTCTTCATCCACTCTTCCGTGGCCTCATGACATCCCCCAATGTCCATGCCAAATAATTAACGACCGTAGATCACCTCCACCACCACCACGCAACTCGACCCCTTATCACCCCACATTCCCCTGCGCTGTCTCCCCACTCAGTAATCAGTGGCGCAGCTTTCCGATCGATGCGTCTTCGGGTTGTACCGCGTGTTGTTCGGCGTGAAGTCCGACGTTTCGCTCCACGCGGTGGGTGGGAAGCATGTTTTTCTCTTCCAACGGCACGTGCAGCGAAACGTCTGTTGATGTCATAGCGAGAGTTGTTGGGCAAGGGCACCCCATGTAATTCCTTGCACGAGGGCCTATTAAATTTGGCCCCCTGTAAAATTTCCTCCTTTTCGTAGCTCGGCGTCTGGGCCCTTCTGGACCGTGGGTCCGGGCGCACACTGGACAGCTACGCCACTGATCCGCACTGCCCAGCACCAGGGTTTGAATACATGTTTTAGTCGCCGGGATTGCATCGAGTGTTTCTATCATAGCGAGTTGATGGTGTCGACCAAATCACCAATGACGAAAAATGAGAATAGGTTTTACCCTTTACGGCAATAAAGCAGGTGTTAAGATGTTCACACACCAAACAGATACCATTTGCGAGGCATCAAGTCTGCATTAACCACGCGTACTTGTGGCAAAACATGCAAACAAACGGGGTCTGTGTCTCGGGTGTAACTCTCGAGGGCAAAGTTTTAATTTCTCGATATTTTCCGGAACTTTGCTATAGGCTGACTTGGAGGAAGGAGTTATCGTGTTAAGGCACCGTCAGTACAAGGTACGCCTATTTATATTATAATCGTCCCATGTTATTTCATTATTACTATAACCCAGCTATGAGCAAGTTTAGACAATGAGGACAAAATGAAGTGGGATGAATGTGGCCTGTCAAAATAATTAATGGAACAGCGTTCCGGACTGTTCCGGCTGAAATTATTGACAAAGGATATTATTGAAACAGTGGTTTTGGAATTGGTATGTTGATTGCATTATTTATTCATGCATATACACAACCTTGGGGTGTTTGTGTCCCACTTGATTAGGGCATTAGGCATTTTCCGAAAGTTGCTGTCTTAGGGAGGCTTATTGGGTGTCACGGTTCGCCTGTCACTTTCCCCAATTCCTTTATCCGATTGATGTTTGAAAAAATAAGAATTTAATAACAATGGGTAACGTTTTGGGCAATTGCCTTTCTTCACAGATACAAGGAACATCCCCCGAAACGTCGCCTATTATATACTGTATTTTTACAGTCTATTCTCTGATCACGCGTGTATTCGGAACACCAATTGGATGCAATGCGATAAATGTATTAGGGAACACATTTTTTTATAACGCAAATGCGAATTGGATATAACGCGATTGCTACGCATCACACAATGTGGGATTATAAAACAGACTGGAACTTTAACGCAGTGTTATTGACGAATGTGTTGAGATTGTTTATGTTTGTGCTTTTGCACCACTGCCAACACATGATCACCAAGTAATAGGCATTTTGTGACAGGGCATTTGTGAAAGCAAACGCAGACAGCACAATCCCTTTTTCAACGAGGCAAAGGAGCAGTCCTTCATTTTATTACTTACATCTCTGCTCGGAGAAGGGCATCTTAGGGGATATTTGATCCACTATTACACGCTTGTCAGACTTCTTGGAAGACATGAGAGTCCCACACTTTACAACACCACACTGGACCCGCAAATTAATCAACCGGAGTGTGTGCCCGCTTATACCGCCGCACTGGGAGATGGAATCGAACCAGCGACCTCGAGATTACAAGTCCATTGCGCTCACCATACACTGCGGTAGGATCCCTACAGTCCCTTGTGTTTTATAACCGACTAGCGGGAAGTACCCGGCGTTGACTGGGCGAAAAAGATACACACACACATCGACTTACACACACACAGACATCGACCCACACACAAACACACATGGAGTTACACACACACACACCGACTCACACACACATAAACTTACACACACACATCGACTCACACACACATATGCATAGACTCACACACACATCGTCCTACACACACACATATAGACTTACACGCACACATATCGACTAAAACACACACACATGGACTTACTTACACACACATGGAGCTACGCACACACATCGACTTACACACATCGACTCACACACATACATAGACTCACACACGCATCGATCTATACACACACACACGTGTACTTACACACACAAACATATCGACTCACACACACATCGACTGCCACTCACACATCGACTTATACACACACATATCGACGCGCACACACACACACACATCGACTTACGCACACACACATAGACGTACACAGACACACTGACTTATCAACTCACACGCACACACATCGACTTACACCCTCACATATCGACGCAGACTCACACATACATGGAACTACACACACACAAACATATGAACAGACACACACATATAGACTAACACACACACATCGACTTACACACAGACATCGACTTACACACACACAGACATCGACACACACAAACACATCGACTTACACACACACATATACATCGACCCACACAAATATCGACTTGCACACAGACACAGCGACTCACACACACACATCGATCTACACGCACAAACATCGATTTACTCACACACATACATCAACTGACACACACACAGACATCGACACACACAAACACATCGACTTACACACACACACATATACATCGACCCACACACACATCGACTTGCACACAGACACAGCGACTCACACACACACACATCGATCTACACGCGCAAACATCGATTTACTCACACACATACATCAACTGACACACACACATCGACTCACACACACACAAATACATAGACTCACACACACATCGACCTACACATACACATATGGACTTACATACAAATCGACTAAAACACACACATGAACTTACACACACACATTGAGCCATGCACACACATCGACTTACACAACAACAACAACCGCCATTCGCCACTAAGTGGTGGTGACGTCACCACGACGCTTGTGCCAGGCTATGTGCACCTTGAGGCCACGTGAAGTGTCAAACGCCCGCTGGCAGGAGGTCACGAGGCAGACCCAGGTGCCGTGGGTCGACTGACTGAGATGAATGGCTGATGCACCACCTGTGCTCCTACTGTGCCAACTTGCTGTGCTTTAGCCACCCGGCGCTCCACTCGTTGTTGTGAGCGTCGCTCCTCCTCCCTCCGTTGTTGTTGGAGGGCGACTGCCTCCAACTGCCCAGTAGCGGCCTTCACGAGCCTCCTCCACAGAGGCCGATCTTGACACCGCTGGTACCAGTTATCAGAAAGTCCACTCAGCTCCACATCCTCCTGTACCACATCACTCCATCTCTTCTCTAGCCCGTGCCATGCCCGATTGGCCCCCTCGATCCGGCCGAACAAAAGCTGTTTAGGCATGCGGTGGCTGGGTATGCGGGCTCCATGGCCCAGCCAACGCAACCTTGCCTGCCGGAGGTGCTCACTGATGGGACTTTGTCCAGATCGTTCAAGGATTTGTGAGCTCCTCACACAATCCAGCCTAGTTAAACCCAGGATGGATCGTAGGCAGGCCAGCCTAAATGTTTCTAACCAGTGAAGATGTTCCATTAGGGGGGTCCACGTTTCGCAAGCATAGAGAAGGGAGGGAATGACTGTGGCCGAGAAGACCTGGAGCTTCGTGCGGAGCGAGAGACCAGGTAATGCTAAGGCCCCACCTCTTGGTGGCAAGCTCCAAGTTCAGCAGCAGCGCCTCCAACTCCTCCTCTGAGTGAGCAGCTATCACCAGATCATCGGCATACATAACATGGTTGAGCAATAGGGAGCCATCCCTTGACCGCACCCGGGCATTGATCAGCCTCCCATTGTATCTGTAGCAAATGGAAATTCCCCCGGTACAGCTACTGAAGGCTTCACGAACTATGTGGTCAAAATATATGTTGAATAATGTGGGAGCCAGAGGACATCCTTGTCACACCCCAAGGTGTACAGGGAATGGCTCTGACTCCCTGCCACGTAGTTTTAGCCAGGCCCACTCACCATCATGAAGGTCCTTAATGATCGTGAGGAGAGGGTCAGGGACTCCGAAAGCATGAAGAACAACTCAGAGCCCAGGCCTACTGATGGTATCATAGGCCTTGACCAAGTCAATAAAGCAGAGATGTAGGTCTTGTTGAATTCCATACACCTCTGCTGTAGCAGACGGACAGAAAATATGGTATCTGTGCAGGACCGCCCTTTTCTGAAACCGCATTGGGGCTCCACAAGCCTCTCCTCAGCGTGCCTAGCAAGGCGATGTTGAATAATCCTTGCCAGGACCTTTCCCGGCACACTGAGTGAGATGCCCCTGTAGTTGTTACAGTCTGTAGGGTCCCCCTTCTTAAAGAGGGGGGCCACCAGGGCATTCTTCCAATCCTGTGGAACCCGTCCAGTGGCCCAGACTTTTGTTATGATGTCATGTAGGGCAGTCTGCGCACAAACGCCACCCTCCCTCAGCATTTCGCTTGGGAGATCATCTCTGCCCGGTGTCTTTCCTGGTCTCAGACTCTGGCTCGCCTTAATTACTTCCTCAACGGATGGCACCTCAGCCAGCCACTCACAGGGGGTGACTTCTTCTTCCAATATTTGAGGCACTACAGCCTCAGTAGGGTCATCCCCACTTTGTGCCACGATGTTTTCCTGGCGGAGGGATTTCCCCTCCCCCAGGATCTCACAGAAATGCTCAGCAAATTTGCAAACCTGTTCCTGGGGGTCGGAGATTGGATCACCATTCTTTCCCCTAATTATGGTAATAGGCAGGGGCGGAGCCAGGGGGGGTGACAGAGGTGACATTCTGCATATAAGTGTACGACACTCGGTCTGGCGGACTCCGTGCAAATGCATTGTCAGAGTGTGTCACCAAACGATGGCGTCTAGTTCAACAGCCTGACTCTCTAATCATTCTTGAAATTAAAATTTGTTGAATGTCGCCCCGGCCTGAAATCCTGGCTCCACCCCTGGTAATAGGTGTGGCGCTGCAAGTTACTTTTTGATGGAGTTAAATAGGGATTTGTGATTGTGGGCCACTGAGGCAGACTCCATCTCCTCAGCAACCTGCGACCACCACCCATCCTTGCAGCGCCTCACGGCTCTCCGAACCTCCGAGCGAAGGCTGCGGCAAGCCTCATTCTCTGACGTGGGATGCTGTAGACAATTCGAGTGGGCTTGTCGCTTTTTCTCAACCATCCTGAACACCTCCTCTGTCAGCCAGGGTCTCTGGGGAGGTCTGGACCGCGTACCCAAAGCAGCCATTGAAGCTGCATGAGTCACAGTCCTAAACCTCGCCCATTTACCCTCGATATCAGGAGGAGTGGGGGACAATGCCAACCCCAGCCGCAAGCGATTATGAAATTCTCGCTTGCAACTTTCATCAGCTAACTGAGACCAGGCCACCTTAGGTTGGAATGGGGTCCTGGGTGTACACCCACCACCGGAGTGGAAGAATGGCAGGCGCATCTTACAGATGACAGTCAGAGGCCAGATCAGCTCCACAGTAGGTCCTGGTGTCAAGGACATGGGCTCGCATCCGCTGGTCTGTCACTATGTAGTCCAGCAGATGTTCTTGCTTGGACCCGGCATGCATCCATGATATTGTGTGGATGCGCCAATGCCAGAACAGCGTGTTGGTAATTATGTAGTGTTGTGGATTCAGGAGACGTCGGAGACGGTTCTTGGAGACACTATTTATTAAAACACCTCGCTCGGCAGTACAGTCCCAGACCACTCAGGGCTACTGTCCTCCTACACCACTGTCTGGGGAGGTACTGCCTCCGGTCGAACGTGCCCTAACACAGGACTAAACTCAGGGTCCTCCGGCTATGGGTGCCTAGGGGGAGGCTATCCTAACTCGCCCTAGCCAAGGTGCGAGTTCCGACCACTGACCCACTGGACCCGGCCCTTACAAGGACGTCGGGCCAGGGGTTTCCAGGGTCTCACCACTGAGCCACCGAGGGGCTTAGCTGTCTAGGATCCTGAGCTCCCAGCAGCCCCTCCCCTCTTGGGCTGGCACTGCAGCTCCTCCCCTGATGGTACGAGTTACCGTTCCATCTACGGCCCTACAATTACAAGCCAATGGGCTGCACAAAAATCTATCAGCCTCCTACCATTGTTATTGAGCTGATCTGGCCCATGCCTTCCAATCACTCCAGACCAGGTGCCAGCATCATGACCAACTCGGGCATTGAAGTCACCCAACAAAATGACTCTATCCCGAGGGCCCACTTTAGCCAGCACTTGTGACAGGAGGTCATAGAAGGCATCTGACTCATCGGGCCTTGCCTGCATCCTTCCACGGATGTTCGTCTTTGGGGGGGCATAAGTAACCACGACCACCACTCCTCGCCTCCGGTTGATGGGAAGGCGAGCCCAAAGTAGCCTGGGGCTTACAGCTTCCCACACCTCACCACCACGCTCCCACACCTCACCACCACGCTCCCACGCCCCCTTCATTCTTTTGTTCAGAAGAAGAGCCACACCCTGTTGTTTGGCAGTCACCTGCCCCGAATAGAGGACTGTCCACCCCTCATGGTGGCAGGAGCCCGAGCCGGTCCACCGGACCTCCTTAATGCCACAGAGATCCAGGCAGTACCAGTCCAGCTCCCGACAGAGGAGTGGCAGCCTCTCCTCCGCAGTGAGCGTTCGAACATTCCACGTGGCCATCCGTAGTGGCTTTTCGTTGTTTCTGGAGGAGCCCCGAGGGTGAAGATTCAATCTCCTGGCTCCGCAAAATGGGGTTTGGCCAGGAGACGTCATAGACGCCTGTCCCCCCCGGGCCTCCGGCACAAGCTTATTAGTTAGATATTTCAGTCGTGGTTTAGTGATAATTTATTGAAAGGTGGAGGGGTTACCAGCCCCTCGCACCCGTCCAGAGGCCACACACACACAGACACACAGACAGACAGACAAAAAATGACATGTATATGTAAGACGGCATAGAAGACAATTAAACGATTTCCTTCTATCAGGAAGGAAGAGTGTGATGAACGCGAATTTGATCCGCGTGTAAAACATCCCCTAGGGGGTCGTCTGTCTGTAATACCCCTGTAAATGAAGGTGGGCGGTGGGGGTGGGATGACTGACCCCGGGTCTCTTCCGTTCACCCCCCCCACCGTCGCACCCCCTTCACTCCCTCCCTCAGTACCACACACACCGTGTAATTCCACAACACCTCCACAGCCCAGGCTCCTGTCTGGCGCCGCCTTTGTGGAACGGTCATAAACGACGAACGCTTCATTCAGTCGGTGGATGAATTGGAAGAGAGATACATCAAGCGGTGGGCTAGGAGCGTGTCGGGTTCACGGTTGCGTGCGTGGCGTGCCGTGCCGCGCCGCGCCGCGCTGCCGTGTGTTGTGAAGCGACTTTTGTTAAGAGCCCCTCGCTCAGAGCAAAGCCATTGACAAGCGAACGCCGCTCTGACGTGCACGTTTACTGATCGCGGCTACTGATGTGCTCCGGGCGCGATGGTGATGGTGATGACGACACGGCACGTTGAGTGAAAGCCTCGCTCTGTTGCACAACCACCCCCCCACCCTCCAAACACACCACCCCTCAAATGCCCAGTGGAAACTTACATTGGCCGTGAAGGCTCTGTGAACACATTGGGTTTATTATTGTTGTTAACGCTTTCCAAATAATGGTAAAAGCGGTCTGTGCATTCGCTCTGTCCATCCGTCTGCATGCCCGTCTGGCATGGGAGAGGGCACGATAACTCTTGTGAGAAGTTGCCAAAAATGAATTAAACTTGTGTGTGCACTTGTGCTGTTGCAAGGGACTAACACGAGAGATGAACGACGATGCAGCACTCCGCTACTCCTGACGCAATCATCTTCGATGTAAGATTGAAGTTATTGTTCTACATCAAGGGTGAGGAACGTCCGGCCCGCGGGCCGTATGAGGCCCGCGAAATCATTTGGTATGGCCCTGCCAAGGCAACCGCAGGCGCGGCTCGAAATTCAATGAATCTAGGAGAGCAAACCTGGAAAAGCAGTTGCGATTAGCAGCAACATCATCAATACTAGGAACATCACACGCCTCGCCAAAGAGAAGCAGTTCCAGCCATCACATTAGAGGTGAGTTAATTAAATGTTTGACCAAATATAACAGGCTAATTTTTAAGTTGATCATTTTTATGGCCCACGAATGATGTTATATAAATATCCAAATGGCCCTTGGCAGAAAAAAGGTTTCCCACCCCTTCTCTACATCATAGACATCAGCCCATACGACGATGACGAATACTGCAGAAGACTGGTCAAATCGCTCAAAGGTGGTATGCGAAGCTTGGAGACGCAATCCAGCACTCAAGGGACTCAGAGTTACGGTTATTTACGTCTGTAAAATATTGTTGGCCTTTACATTGCATTGTTGTTGTTAGTATTGTTGTTGTTACTTCGGCGACCTGGCCCCGCCAGGAAGGGCTAGTAGGGGGTTAACCCGACAGAGCCTCTCTCTCCATCTGAGCCGTGTTTCTCTCTCTCTCATCGTGGACTAAGGGGCTTCATAATGAACGTGTTTTGGAAAGCCTACGTGTTAAACTAAGGAGCTGTTGTATGTGTGCCTGGCGTGAGCGTTATGCCGTTACTGCCGATCATGCAATGCTTCAGAGCACACAAACGCATGTTGGAAAGCGTTACATAATCCGTGGGTAGGCATGGTTATCTTCCTTGGGTGACTTTTCAGTTTGTTTTATTCCAGGTTGTATTAATATTAGTACAGCCATTTCGTCAATGCACTGCTGGAGGAGGGCCTCCCACACAATAAATGGGTCGTGGGGATTAATATGACCGTTCTCCACCACGCCGGTCATTCATTAATTATGCCATTAATAACCAATATGAATTCAGTCCACATTGTACCCTGTATCGTACATAAACTAACCATCAGACTTTATTTGTCGTGGGCACAGATGTTACTAGTGCGCATATTAAAGCGCTCTGCTAGATGTTGCGGAGGCAGTGGCTGGCGTAGCTGTGTAGTGTGCAGGCGGTGGAACTGCACCAGAGCCCATGGGCCGCAGTGGCCCATGGGCTCTGGGCTACGTAGAGGGCCCACACTGGTGGAAGATCCTTTGTTAAATAAGCAACGACCATCCCCTAAATTGTCCATTGCCTTGCTGCTAATACATACACAGTGCTGTATTATAAAATACTTTCCCCATCACTCACTCCAAGTCTGCTAGCCCCCCGGGGCCTACAGGTTTATATTGCGAGGAGCCAGTCTGCTTGACAGAGTGGAAATTGACTCGAGACTGCGTCGGCTTAATTTACTCGCCCGCGGCCAGTGCCCGAGTCCTCTCTGTCTGAACGGACGTCCGCCCTGCCTGTCTGCGGGAACCATCTTTCCTTCGGCAACAACCCCGACAAAGCTTATTGCCAGCAAGACTGCGGGGGGCTGTATCACACTGATCATTCCTAATGAAAGGCGAAACTTATTATTGCGCTTGCTTACCCAGGAAAGTTTCACTGGGTCTCAAGACTCTTTTTCAGGGGGGTTTTTGCCAAATTATCGCAGTGTGCTGGTGATGTTCTTTTGTTATCCCAATTGAATAATTTGCAGGTAATTGTTCAGCATTGAGGTGTTTGGCCAATGCCAGTCACGTTGTGTTACTATGGGAATGCATAACTCAGGATCAATTGTGTATGTGACCTGGCTTCTGCAGTGAGGGAAAAAAGTATTTGATCCCCTGCTGATTTTGTACGTTTTCCCACTGATAAAGAAATGATCAGTCTATAATTTTAATGGTAGATTTATTTGAACAGTGAGAGATAGAATAACAACAACAAAAATCCAGAAAAACGCATGTCAAAATGTTATAAATTGATTTGCATTTTAATGAGGGAAATAAGTATTTGACCCCTCTGCAAAACATGACTTAGTACTTGGTGGCAAAACCCTTGTTGCCAATCACAGAGGTCAGACGTTTCTTGTAGTTGGCCACCAGGTTTGCACACATCTCAGGGGGGATTTTGTCCCACTGCTCTTTGCAGATCTTCTCTAAGTCATTAAGGTATCGAGGCTGAGGTTTGGCAACTCGAACCTTCAGCTCCCTCCACAGATTTTCTATGGGATTAAGGTCTGGAAACTGGCTAGGCCACTCTAGGACGTTAATGTGCTTCTTCTTGAGCCACTCCTTTGTTGCCTTGGCCGTGTGTTTTGGGTTATTGTTATTCTGGAATACCCATCCACGACCCATTTTCAATGCCCTGGCTGAGGGAAGGAGGTTCTCACCCAAGATTTGACGGTACAAGGTCCCGTCCATCGTCCCTTTGATGCGGTGAAGTTGTCCTGCCCCTTAGCAGAAAAACACCCCCAAAGCATAATGTTTCCACCTCCATGTTTGACGGTGGGGATAGTGTTCTTGGGGTCATAGGCAGCATTCCTCCTCCTCCTCCAAACACGGCGAGTTGAGTTGATGCCAAAGAGCTCCATTTTGGTCTCATCTGACCACAACACTTTCACCCAGTTGTCCTCTGAATCATTCAGATGTTCATTGGCAAACTCAGACGGGCGTGTATATGTGCTTTCTTGAGCAGGGGGACCATGCGGGCACTGCAGGATTCCAGTCCTTCACGGCGTAGTGTTACCAATTGTTTTCTTGGTGACTATGGTCCCAGCTGCCTTGAGATCATTGACAAGATCCTCCCGTGTAGTTCTGGGATAATTCCTCACCGTTCTCATGATCATTGCAACTCCACGAGGTGAGATCTTGCATGGAGCCCCAGGCCGAGGGAGATTGACAGTTATTTTGTGTTTCTTCCATTTGCGAATAATCGCACCAACTGTTGTCACCTTCTCACCAAGCTGCTTGGCAATGGTCTTGTAGCCCATTCCAATTTTGTCCCTGACATCCTTGGAGAGCTCTTTGGTCTTAGTCATGGTGGAGAGTTTGGAATCTGATTGATTGCTCGCTTCTGGACAGGTGTCTTTTATACAGATAACAAGCTGAGATGAGGAGCACTCCCTTTAAGAGTGTGCTCCTAATCTCAGCTCGTTACCTGTATAAAAAACACCTGGGAGCCAGACATCTTTCTGATTGAGAGGGGGTCAAATACTTATTTCCCTCATTAAAATGCAAATCAAGTTATAACATTTTTGACATGCGTTTTTCTGGATTTTTGTTGTTGTTATTCTGTCTCTCACTGTTCAAATAAACCTACCATTAAAATTATAGACTGATCATTTCTTTGTCAGTGGGCAAACGTACAAAATCAGCAGGGGATCAAATACTTTTTTCCCTCACTGTATGGTATTAGGGATACGTAGCACTGATGATTCCTACAGATGGCTAAACTGTATTTTGATGGAAAGGACAAAGTAGCAGAGACATATATGATGACGCTAATAATTATTTTGTGCCATGTATTCATCATATGTTGTGTTGATCAAGGACTCAAATCTTTAAGGACTCATATCTTTAAGATATATCCTGCAGATGACCGGTATTAATTCAAGCAAGCCTGACTGCATATGAGACAGAATGTAACAACCGGTTTTGGGGAAACATTTGTTTTTATTCCGTGGAGAAACATGATATATGAATCTATCTATTTTGATATTTATTATTTTTCACAGCGATGCTAATTATTCTGTGTTACTTATGACCCGGGTTATTTAAGGTTGTCATGCATGGCTGTCCAGCACTGACGATTCACAACGGTATCGAAACGGATTCGTAACGCAATGGATAATGCAAGAGATAGCGTGACAGAGCGATATTGCAACTCACGATCCCTAAACGAGCATATACAGGACATGTGTATCCAGCGCAGAGCAAAGTCAAGTCAAGTACGGTCAAAGAACAACCACGACCCCGCACGGGTAGGAGCACATCCAGCAGTGGGATTGATAAAGGGGCTTCTCTGCCTGTACTTCACGGTAGCAGATCTGCACCATGCGGTTGATCCCGAATAGAGACAAAACACACATCAGCCATGATTCAGGCCGAATTAAGTTTCCAGTGATGATAGTGGTTTCCAGGTACCGATTGAGGTCGTGAAGACGACGTTTTTTTTAGCCGGTACTGTGCGCTTTGGATCTGATTTACTCTGGAATAACGGCGTCGTGGCGAGCAGAGTTTCTAATCAAGTGTTCATCAATAATTTTCCCCGTTAAGACATTTTAGCGTGCGGTTCCAAAACACATTTGAAAACATTGGCGGGGGGGGGGGTTGACAGCACGATGATAGGGGGGTGGGGGAGCGTTTCACATTCGTGTCCTGTCGGGGGTCCGCACAATGAATCCTGAATTTGGCAATTGCGGAGCGCGGCCGTCGACTGTCGTTCGCTGCGAATAGCGAGCGTGGAACGCGGCCGCCTGCAAAAGGGAATCTCGACGTGGAATTCGCCGCCGCCGCCACCGTGAGAGGCCCGCGACTCCGAATGAGCCGCTCGGCGAACAAAGCCGCCAACTCCAGCGGCCGCCGCGGCCGCCGCAACGTTCTCGACCGAAGCGGCCATCGCTTCCTTCTCGGTCGGCTCGCGGCACGGTCGCTCCCTTCGCTCGCACCACTTTCTTTAGTAGTGTGTGTGTTTGACGGAAATCTCGAGAGGTGTTTTAAACGTCAACCGATTCATTCCCCCCCCCGGGGGTCGCTTCCAGCTACGGGAGGCCACACTCGCCCCCCCCCCCACTTGGCCTAAAGTGTGGGGGAGCGGGGGGGTGTAAGAGCGCCAAAGTCTCGCCCCTTCACGGGACCTTGGGGGCCCCGGTGGGGGGAGGAGGGCGAGGTAGGGGGGGGGGCGAGTGGGGGGGAGCGAGTGGGGGGGGGCGAGTGGGGGAGGGCGAGCGGGGAGCGAGCGGGGGGGGCGAGCGGGGGAGGGGCGGGGGCGAGCGGGCGGGGGGGAGGGGGGGTGAGCGGAGGGGGGGCGAGCGGGGTGGGGTAAGGAAGGAACGGTGGGGGGCCCGAGTCCCGAGAGGCCCCCCACAGTAAGGCCTGTAACAACCTGAGTACTATATATATTCTTGGTTCTTTCGGTAAAGTCATCATATGATGACGTTTCGACTGTAACACAGTCATCATATGATGACTGTGTTACAGTCGAAACGTCGTGAGAATTTTATTGTTTTATATATATTTTATTGTTTCCCTTCTACGTGGTGACTTTACCGAAAGAACCAAGAATATGAATCACTGCAGTCACGAAAGCTTTAAATACAAATGTAACCTTAGTACTGCGCTAAACTGATGTGTCAAAGTACAGGGGGCTGGATATCACATTTCACACCGACCACTGTCCGCAAAGATCCCCCGTATACCCTTAACACGAGGGGGGTGGGTGGCCGGCAACCACGCCCGACCGCCTTTGTCTCCCCAAGTGGCGATGCTTGGCACACCGCGCCGGGTACTCATTTGAGGCCGAGTCGACCTCGGCGAGGGAGGCCCGGGACCGGTTCAGATAATCGGTCCCTGATGTTGCGGGATTCGAACTCGTGCAGCCGCGCAGGGTCGCGCCCCCCCGCTCCACCACCGCTCGCCGCAGACAGCAGCTGTTGACACGAGCACTGCCGTTGTGTTCCACGCCGACTAGCTACGCGCAGAAGCCGCGGTCCACTGCCAGCCGAACCAGACAAGACAGCGACGCGACCCCGCGGCACGCAGACAGAAGCGATGGGCGAGAGCGGGCCGGAGCCCGCGGCGTTGCGCGCCTGGGCTGTGCTTCCGGCGGCGGGGAGCGGTGAGCGCCTGGGCGGCGGCGCCCCCAAGCAGTACCGCGCCGCTCTCGGCCGGCCCCTCATCGCGCACACGCTTCTCGCCTTCCTCAGGTCAGAGCTTGCGCCTTCCATTTCGGTTTGTGTGTGTATATATAAAAAAATGTCTCGGGAAATGACGTCACCCTGACGCGTTAGGGATTGTTTCGCCGTTTTTGGATGACGTCATTAGTCAGGGTTTTTTGCCAGGTTTGAGGTGACGTCATGTTAATTTTCTGGTCTCTTATGCGTGACGTCACGATTCCCTTGTGCGTAACGTCATAGATTGGTGCATGGCGCCTAGGGTTTCCGTTATGAGGCCAAACCAATCGACGACCAAATGAAAAAGCGGGGTTATGGAAAGGTTTCTCTACCATCGGCAACGTTCTTGACCAGATTCTGGAATACACTCGTCAATTTCATTTACCACTGCGCTTAGCTATTGTTAAACAAAAAAAAAACACATTCGTAAATAACACTGCCATAATATAGGTTTTTTTTTGGCTTCGATCGCGTAAATATACATTTTATATGAATTTGAGTTAGATTACAGAAATATACATTTTATATAAATGTATGTGATCTAACCCAAAAAAAACCGATTATGGCAGTGTTAATTTATATACAATGTATATTTACGCGATCTATCCCAAAAAAACCTATATTATGGATTATATTGGTCGCGAAAGCCTACGTGCTAAACTAAATAACACAGGCCTGAAATGTTTTAAAATATATAGGCGACGTTTCAGGCAATGGTTCTTCTCCAAAGCACTATTGTGCTTTTGCACTGCTGCCAACGCAGAATCACAATAATTAGTTTAGCTATTGTATGTCTAAATTAATTTTACTCTGGGGACATGAATTTAGTCATCAACGCTTATAAAGCAAAACCTCAATTGAAATCGAAATTATACATCCGTTTTGAAACAAATAGACTGATTGATACCAAATAAATATGAGAGCAGTTGTCAAGCACAGAGACCCGCACATTCTGCTGCAGTAACGAAGGCTCTTTGTCGAAGCCCCTAGTGAAATGTTCTTCGTTCATTTCTTGTAAAACAGCTTAAGGCTGAAATGTTCTTACCCACATAAACAAAATCAATACTAAAAACATTCCCCTTTGTCAATGACTGACTGCTGCTTTCACTCTTGAAAATAAATATGCTCATCGATCTGTGTGGACGAGAGATGCGTTTGCATTTAATTCGCAATGTGAATCCGTATTGCTTTGCATTCGGTGGATTAATTTTGCGTGCACTTTTTGGCCACTGCAAGACGAAACTAAATGGCGACGGCTTGAGAGATGGTGACGGCTTGTGGAAGCCATCATCCAGCAGTGGATTGATCATGGCTGATAATGCTGTTTGTGGTTATGAGAGATGGCACTGACCTGCAGGTCACCCTTGGAAAAAAAAAACTTTTTAGCTCAAAGGGCCTATCCAGGGTGAGCAAAAATAAGCAAATTAATGAAGAGATGGAGAGGTCTTCATCCAGCAATGAATTGAAAATGTACGATAATGATGTTGGTTATTGTGAGAGATTGCAATGGATTGGTTAGGCATGCATCCGAACGTGTATTAATCATAGCTAACGATGGTGTATACACGCAGCTGAACGTGTGCATTTTTTTCCAATTTGTGTGTGTGTGCAAATCCGTGTGTTTGTGTATGCGTGAATTTGTTGTGGTGGCTGATGATGATCGATGTGCTCGCGGTGTCTGTGTGTGTCTCCTCCCCAACATCTCCCCCCCCCAATCCCCCTCAAACGGGCCGCCGCAGCACGCCGTGGATCGAGCACGTGGTGATCGTGGTCGCAGCAGACCACATGGAGACCATGAGTTCGTTCTTGGAGCGTGATGACCTGACGCGCGAGGGCCGCGTGACGCTCACGCAGGGAGGCACCACGCGCCACCGCTCCATCAGGGCCGGCCTGCACGCGCTGGCCCGCCGGCCCGGCACGCGGCCGCACGTGGTGATCTTGCACGACGCCGTGAGGCCCTTCGTGGACGTGGAAACGCTGCTGTCAGTGGCGCAGGCCGGGCGGGATGTCGGGGTGGGTGGCACTAGTGTCTGGAGTGGTGCGGTGCGACGTGTCGAGGTGCGACGAATTTCACAGTGACCCAATGGTCCTGTAGCAAAGCAATCAACTCACTTGAAATGTGGTAAATTCGAATCCTATTAATATACTCGGCTTCTCATCCCTTCAGGGTGACTCAAATATAAACTATCTAAAACTTTTAAAAAAAATATGTTATCCGGTAAGGCCACACTGAGCTATTTGGCTCTTTTTCAAAAGCAACCTGGCCACAAATGTTAGCTGAATGAAAAGTGGCTTATGTGAAAATGTATAGCAGCCAAATACTCTAAACGCACGTTTCTAAATGTGGAGGGAAAAACCAGAGAACCCAGAGAAAAATAAACGCGACCACAGGGAGAACATGCAAATATCCAGGCATCAGGCTCAGGATTGAACCCACGACCTCCTGTATACCAGGCGAGGTAGTTAACATCTTGCCATCGTGACGTTCTGGAAAGTCAATTCTGTGGCCTTTGGACAAACATGTCTGTTATCGGAATATGGAAGTTATACCACTAGCTGAGGACTACCATGGAACTTGAGGCAGCTTAATGCTTGATTGAGCATTGAAATACTTGAAAATTACTACCATTGGTTTCTCGCCGCCCGACTAAATCACTTCAACATGCTAAAGTACATGTTAAAGGATAATAGCGGACAATGTTTATTTTGGTTGCGGAAAAGACAGACTAACATATAGGTTTACTGTATTTAGCTGGCGAGCCAAAAAGCTTGAGGGTTTTAAATCCGCAAGCTGTGTAATTGAGGCAGTGTGAGATCACTAAAGTAGCAAAAAATATCATTTGTTTTATTATCAGTTTGTAAATATTTGGATAAGCCATGATAAATGCCCTGGGGTGGTTGGTGTTGGCGCAGTGGTTAGAATGTTGCTGCGCTATGAGCTAAGCGTTCTGAGTTTGATTCCCAGCCAAGGCTAGTGGCAGGTTATACATTAACCAGTCTTCGCAGCTACCCCTGCGCTCATTTGCACTGACCAGCATGGTGAAATGTGGTCAAATATTGCCCATGACGAACATGATTTGGAGAGCCTATGGTCCAATTGTATGAGAGGCCATGATGTTCAATGCAAGTGGTGCAATTGGATACATTTACTTAATGTACACAAATCCGATTACCCGGGCATTATTCCTTCCAATCCAGGGCTGTACACACTTAACAAAATGCAAAATCTCCCAAACAGCTTTTCATTAACTAAAAACCAGGACAATGACTCAATAAGAAAACAAAAAGTACAAAAAGATTCTGACAAGCAACAATGAGCACCACGGTTTATGGTGCTCATGAAACCAGGGAGCAGAGGAGACTCGTCAGTAGTAAAAGATGCGCACCCCCCGGTGTGCAATTGCTCTCACTGGGGAGAAAAACAGAAACATTGTCCCATTTTGCCGTAACAAACTGCTCCCAATTTCTCACAGACATCAAATAACAGACGTGAACAGCCGTAATCAAGCCGCAGCTCCAGCGCACCTGCCGAGATAAGATGCGGCGATAAGCGGTGCCGGCGTATTCATTAACACGTCGAGAGAGCCGTCTTTCTGGCGACGCAGAACTGACTGATACGCCCACGAACATGCACTCTGCGTACGTACAAAAGGAATGGAGAGAGATTACCTTGGGCACCATTGATTCTCTGCGGGGGTTTTTTTGAGGCTTTTTTTCTGCCACTGCCGTCGCACCACAGACATCACGGCAATTATGTTAAAGGTCAGGCCGTGGAGTTTTGTGTGAATTTAATCTTGGCGAATCGGGCACAGCGCAATGCACATCCTTTAATTGCAGGCCACCGTGAATCCAGCAATGCTTTCATGGGACTGTGTTATCTGCTCCCGCGTTGCTCTGCAGATGACGCAGTCTGACATGGGTGAATAAATTGTGATTTGGAGATCGTATTGTCCGCAAATAATGCAGCCCTAACTGCGTTTGTTGACAGGTGCGATATGACTGTGGTAATTCACTGGAGGGGTTCATATTTGCCCAGCGTGGGGTGTTTTTTTTTTAAGTTACGCGCTGCCTCACGGACACGTTCGTTACCATACCTCCCACGCCGTCATAAGTCGCGGGAAAACAACTGCACGTTGCAGTAAACAATTTTGTCAGAAATTGGGAGTGCCCATGAGAAAAAGGTCCGTACATTCCGTAGCCACTTGAGTGATCGCATGTTTATATCGTTGAAAGCCTTAATTCACCGAACAGCAAGGTTAAGTTGACCTGGCACAAGCCTTGGTTTATTGGTGTTTATTCCATTTTGACGGCTGTTTGTTTTCAGGGCCGGGGTTCATTTGTCTTTAGGTTTTCTTGCACTTGCTTTATAATTATGGCTGTTTGTTGTATGTTTTAAGGCATAGTTTAAAGGAAATATTGTGTCAATCCACGGTCCTGGCTGAATATTAACGACACCAGAGCAGAACTTTCAGTCGCCTTCTCGATGCATCGCAATCTTTGTAACAAAAATAAAACTTACCTATTCACGTTTTCAAATAATATTTGATTTCCTCGACTAAAGATTTTGGGAGAATATGAATATGTGCATGATATGGTCTGAAGTAAAACTTGGGATTTAAGTTTCACGTCCACTTATTATAGATGCTCACATTGCATGGAGGAATCCACACAGGCACACGGACATAAGCAAGCCAATGTTATCTCGAAGGAGCGGAAAAGGGAATCAAGTAGATTCGAGATTAATCCGTCATCTCTTGCAGTCATTGTCAACAATGAAAACTGGTAGACTTGGTCAGGATGCGTGGCTTACGTAATTGAATTGGCAATCGGATTGACGCATCTGGAGATTAATTGCTGTAAGAGAGAGCGTGCAAGGGAAGCACTGAGATTTTTTGGAGAGATGACATCATAGCATGCAGCATTGGGATGCCTTGTATATTTGTTGAACTTCCTTTGCACCGTACTTAGCCAACTGTGCTAATCGGAGTTGCGGGTGAAGGACAACAAACTGAACATAAAAAAAACAGGTCTTAGGAAATAAGTTTTCAATTTAGATTTAAAAGTGCATAGCTCCGGTGGCTTCCTAATATCGGAAGGAAGATCATTCCAGATGGCCACAGAAGTGCATCTGAATGCGTGCCTTCATCAATAGATGATAGTTGTTGTTTTTGTAGAGACTTCTGTCAATCCGCTGATGGATGGGGGCCTTCCCACGCTAGATTAGTCATGGGGAATGTTTAACCATACTTTGCCACGCTGGTCAGTATGGTTTGGTGAAGATGTTTAGAGGAGTGGGCGGAAAAGAGGGGTGGGGGGGAGGAGCAGTTCAGAGATGACTCGCCACCGATGTTTGCCGTGGCCGGGAATCAGACTCGGTTTGGGGAATTCATAGCGAAGTGTGTCAACCACTGCTATCGCTGGCTCACCCCATTTGTTTAAGTTATTGCATCACAAAATATGTTAATCGTGATTCTGTGACCACAATGTGATGAATTGCATCTCTATTTCCTGTTTGTAAGAGGTTTGCAGTGGTGGGAGACAGCTAGTTAATGTAGCTGTGTTGGTTCTGCATCAGCTGCAAGCAATTTGGCTTTCTTTCAGCAATAGAATGGCTTCTTGTGTCTTGTTTTTTTTTAATCACCTCCTCCAGAAAGTGTAGCACATTCCTTGCAAACTGAAACCAGGCAGTTTAATTTCTGGAGCACGAGTTAAGAGGGCACGGAGGTGTAAACGTGCATTTCACTCAAGGAATTAATCAATCCCTCTATTGAAACTTTGACTATTATTTTAAGAGAATAAATACAAATTATGTACCGTCACTTAAATCCATGAATGAAAGCAAACGACAGTAGTGGTGTGGCGGTTAGCGCGCTGCGCTATGAATCCAGCGAGATTAGTTTTGATCCCCGACCACGGCTGACATCAGTGGTGAGTGATATCTAAATCGTGCCTGCCCCAACCCAACCAATCTAAACTGACCGGCGTGGTGAAGTATGCTTAAAACAACCCTCATAATCGACACAGTGTCGAAAGGTCTTCATCCCCCAGTGAACTGCCAAAGTGCTGTACGTAAAATTAGCAGGGAACCCTATTGATGTGTCAGCTCATCGATTAAGCGCAGTGTCCACTGTCGCCAATATGTGCATAGGTGGGTCTGTTCATGTAGGCAAGACTTGATTGTTTAGGATTTATAAAAAAATTATCACGTGTACATTTCATCTATTAAGGCTCATGGTGGAGATAAAATTGCACAAACGAGGCCGAACCAATCTGAAGCAATGAACAGCGCGGTACAGGGCGGTCTTCATCCAGCAGTGGATCGACAAAGAGACGTAAATTATAAATCGAAATGCAAAGGTGCGTCTCTGACCACACCACGTCCTCGTGTGCTGTACCTGCCTTAATAGATCCTTGCTCATGGCACTTGACCCAGCAGTTGGTAAAACGACACAGTGCATCTTTGTCTCTTTGCGTATCAAGGACTGGCATTGAGTCTTGGTGTGATGACGCACACGCATACGCACGCACACACACACACGCATGCCACACACGCACACGTGCGGTCACAGACGCACACAGCACAAAACTGAATTCTGGCAGGCAGACTTCTGCCAATCAGCGATGTAAAGGAGTGCAATGATGCATATTTTGATGTGGTATACTCCACGTCTGACAGCTACAGCTTAGCTGAATTCATCCTGATTGACGGTAAATTTGTGTGTATTTATTTATTTTGTGTATACACGGGATGTATATGTGCACATACTTATTTTTTTCTTTGTGCATGTACGATAGCGGACGTGCATTCAGTTTCCGCGCACTCTTTGCGCGTGTCTTTGGGGAGTGACGGCGCAGTTGGGTAGCGTAATGCTTTATGAGCGTGACCAAAGGTTGCATTGTATTTCTGTGTGTAAGTGGGTCTGTGTGTGTGGGGAGTGGTAGTGTTGTGGTTAGCGTGCTGCGCTACGAACCCAGCGACCCGGCCAACACTCGCGACAATTGTCTAAACTGGTCCTGGGCCTCCCCCAAGTCGACTCAGCCATAAATGGGTACCTGTTGCGGTGTGTAAACATCGCTGCTAGGGAGACAAAGGCGGCCCGGGCGTTCTGGCCACCCACCCGCTCATGCGCCGTACTGGCCTCAATACGTGCTCGCGAATAGCACTTGGCCCGACAGTCCGTTTAGGCTATACAGGGGATCTTTGTCTTTGTGCGCACAGGCGGCCGGTGTGGTGCGACCGCTCGTGTCCACGGTGGTGAGCGTCTCGCCGGATGGCACGCTGGACCACGTGCTCAAGAGGTCGCACTACTGCGCCAGCGAGATGCCCCAGGCGTTCCGCTTTGACGTCATCTACGACGCCTACGAGAAGGTGGGGCAAGCCGGGCCACGTGCCGCTCAGTAACGAAATAACTGCCGAACATCATCATCATTTTGATTTAAAGCTTTCGTGACTGCAGTAATTCATATTCTTAGCACTTTCGGTAAAGTCACGTTGAAGGGAAACAATAAAAGAATAAAATATATTTATTATTTTATTGTTTCCCTTCAACGTGAATTTACCGAAAGAGCTAAGAATATCATCATCATCGTCATCTTCATCAGCCATAATCTGTGTCCTGTGGAAGGGAGGCTTCCCCAAGGCATCGCCATTTCTCGCAGTCCTTTGACGTAACAATTCACTCGGTACCTCCACATGTGAGATAATACTACCGCTCCATCTCTGTGGTGGACGTCCTCTTGAACGCGTTCCCGCCCTTGGCTGCCATATTGTCGTTAGTTCCGACCACCGGCCATCGTGCCTGAAAGCCATGACGTGCTCTGCCCAGGGCCACTTACTTTCTCAACAGTCAACATTGCTTTATAACACTGTGCTCCCTAATCCGCGTGTTCCTCGTTCTATCTGCCAATGTAATTCCATATTATGCCTCTGTCCATACTTCTTTGTGCACTGTTCAGCTTTTCGTTCCGTTTTCTCTACCACCGTCCATGTCACAGCAGGTAGTACGCACCTACGTGGTGCTCTTTAGCACGTCACTTTTCATGATCAGATTCAGTTCTCCTTCTTCGGGGACCTTTATTTGGTTAAATTCGTCTGTTGTTAGCAGTGTCAGTGGCTTCATCACGAGCGCTAGAGACACATAGACTCACACAGAGACCCATATACTCACACAGACACCAGTAGACTCACACAGAGACCTATAGACTCGCACAGAGACCCGTAGACTTACACAAACACCTGCTGAGAAACTATAATGCACTTGCAGTGGCTTCATCACCATCATCATCAGCGCTTCCTCCAGCAGGCGGGTGCATGCAGCCCATGTAGCTCCCAGGAGAACTGGTCTGGTGGAGCCCAGTGATGGCGGTGCATCGTCATCCCATGTTACCTTTGTGTTTCATCCATCAGTTATTCCTCCTGCACGCTTTATCAGCCGAGGCTGATAACTTTACGTGGGGTTTGTAGCTACCCCAGAGTGTAGCCATGTGATTCATACAGACAACTTCACAACAAGTCGTCTGTTTATAAACGTGTTGTCTGGTTAAAGGTGTTTGTGTTGAACATGACATGCACTGGCAGTCATTTTGAACGTTAGGTTCATGTGACCGTGGGTTTTGGTCATTTAAATGACAGCAGTGGATGAGGAATGCATTTCACAGTTAAATACAGCATCATACGTTTTACAAGGGGATATGAAGGAACCTTCTTGGAATCTTTCTCTTTGTGCGTTCGTGTATTCATGTTTAACAATAGACTGCTGTTTACAAAGGCTTTTGTCCCAAACGTAACTTGTTAAAACGCAAAGCACACTTTTGTAATGTTCCTAAACTGCCAATCAATCAATCTTGATGCCCGATAGTTCAGCTTACATTCCTTTGCGATTTCACAACTGCTTCGAAATGTTAAAGAACACGGAGCTTAAATACTCCGTATCATATGTTTGCAAAGCTTTTGTGACGTAAAGATAAACCCGGAGAAAATATCTCGACTACGCGGCCAGGAAAGTAGCACCTTTGGCTTTGTTACCAAACCAACCGGAGCCCTTTCGCAGCTTTGGACACAGTTTCGAGTCTTTGTTTTGTGATGTAACACAGGAATTTTTTGTTTAAAGAACAACCAAAAAAAGTAAAAAAATAACTTCCCGTTCGCAGCGATATGGCCCCGTGTGTTTGTTTTGACGCAGAGATCTGAGCATCGAATCAAGCAGGTGGGGAAATTCCTTGGGTGTTTGCCACCGATAATTCCGCAACGATCCGCCTCACCGATATGACTGCCGACGTTCATGACCCCCTATCGCTGGCCTGCTTTGTGGTGCATTTCAAATAATTTGTCTAGCGGCCACGCAATCACAGCCGCTCCTTTGTGTCGCCTCATGAATATGGCTTGCCATTGAGCGACAACAGTAGCCCCTTGTGTGCGTGGGTGTGCGTACGTGTGGCGTGAAATACGGTGTATTTTTAGCCGTCTTTTTTTGTGTTCGTAATTTTAATTTTTGTTTGTTTGCATTATCAAAGTTATCTTTATTTTCGTTCTGATAGTACCCTACATTTCTCACAGAGTGTCTGCCCTCGAGTATAAGGGACTTATCAGCTATCAAGGCAGGCTCCAATTGCAGGTCATGCAGTAGTTAAAACAAAAACAAAATACGATCGTTCTAACGGTGATATAAGATATTTATTTTTGGCGTGCTCTTTACGTGTTTTCAAAATGTCATTCAGGATCAACAAAATACAATGTTTATTGCTTATTTATCAAAGTTTTCTTTATTGAAATAAATATGATGATAAAAGCTTCAAGGCTGCATCTACAACTTTCTTGCATATCCTTATAGAACAGCAATTTAAGATGCCATATATCATGTATACAGGATGGAGCATTGGCGGAGTGGTGAGATGGCTGTGATTTAAAATCACTAGCTGAGTTCTACTTCTGTCCATGGTGGGGTGATTGGGATGTATATATATGTTTGGCAAGCAAACACGCATTGGCTTAAATAACTTGGCGTGACAAAAATAATTCAGGCTTACCTTTGTATTCAGACTGCAAATATAAAAAAACACAGTGTCTCAATATGGTTCCCTCTCGTACCCGATTAGTGCAGCAAAGATGCTTGCCGGTGATGAATAAATATTGTTTGCTCGCCATTTCTGAGTGGTAGAGGAAGCGTCGACATCTGCAATTGCAGTTCGAGTGAGAACGCCGCCGTGGGCTTGTTTTAAGATAAAGCTGTCTTTCAATTGCTCAATGGAAGGTAATTACGAAGCTCCGTGACTGTGGCAATATTATGCTGGAGTGAAACGCGCAGACGCCTTCCTTCGCGAAAAGAAAAAAAAACGGTTTCAAGATGCACACGGGCCCCGATGGCCTGTGTTGGAGTTTCTCTCCGCGCCAGCCGTGCATCATCGATTGCATCAACTCGTCAACCCTGATGAAAGCAGCGGTAGCAGCAGCGCCACACTCAGGCCTGTGCCAATCGTGCTATTCGCAAATGTCCATCTCCACTGTAGAACTTGAGCCATTGGTGAAAAATCCACATTAGGACAACCACAGTTGATTTACCAAAAAGCGGTGATCATTTTATAGATTCCCCTCGAGGCAGGATGGGTTGTGTCGAGACCAACAATTCAGAATTATTAAAAAACTCACTCTCTTCAAGTGCTCTACGAGAGGGATGAGACCTTTTGTTATGATGCTGCAGGTCTTGGGAACTCCTCACCGCACTCATTCACGTTCGCCAGTTGAGTGCCCAGTTCTTTGAATCCCGCCTGAAAACATATGATCAAGAAGGCTTTCAGGAGCATTCAACTTTAGACCAATGAGCTGTGATCTATGTATCGGATTTTAATCTCCTAATTGTTGTTTTTTTTTAGTAACTGTCGATCACGGATGTGGTTTTGATCCTGAGAGGTGCTACGGAAATGGGATGGTATCGTTGTTGATTATTTTTCAGTGGGCGAGTCAATTGCTTTAATCACACACAGCCAGTCCCATTGGGGAAACTCACAGAATGGCAGCAAACATAGCAGACATAAATTTTGGTTTTTATTCTCATTTGTCTTATCCCGCAATTTCATGCCAATTATGTATTTTTGGGAAAATACCTTGAGATCAAGAATCCATTGGGAATTCGCAGAGAGCAGTGCATCACCCCATCTTAGGGAATGGCCCGCTGACGTGGGTGTTAGAGGAGACTTCCAAGATCCCTTCACGTGCTCTTCGATCCACACAGTAGGGGGCACCTATTTCCCAGCCATCGGGATCCAGAGAGTAGTAATGTTCCTTGGATGATAGTCACGTCAATATTTTTTGTTTGCCGTCATTGGAATTCAGTCAATGATGGTGTTTTTAAAATATATTTCCTTATATTGTGAATGGTGATCGGACTGAGACTATCAACTCACACTACTTGAGATCCCGGTTTTGTCACAGGCGGTTCGCTACCTGCATTTTCAGCAGACCCGTCGGTGCAATCATAGTCCCCGTGCATAACTCGTGCTGCGAGTAGCGGCATTTATGCCAACTGGAATTAGTCGATAACCATTGTAAGCAAGGGGAGGGCGGTTGTGTAGTGGTTCACGCACTGCTGTACGATCCCAGCGACCTGAGTTTGTTTCCTGCTCATGGCTATAACATCAGTGAACCAGTCCTGGGTCCATCCCCCAACCCCTTCACTAACCCTTCATGACCAGAGTGGTGACGTATGCTCAAACAACCCTGATAGCTTCGCACGGACGGCTGTGAATTAATGAAAGACGCAATTTTTTCCACGTTTACTCAAATCGTTTGTAGCTTACTCCGGTGCACGATGACGACGCGCTGTTAGTGCAGCTGCAGTCCTGTCAGTGCGTTCGGCCGATCGGTTACGGCGAGATCGGCGCTCGGTGAATAAATAAGCGTTTGCTCTCCTGATGTTTCAGAGGCGTGGAAAAAACCCAAAAAATACATTTTCATCGTTTGACGCCAAGGTCGCGCAAATGGGGCCCTCCACTTAAACGCGTGACGCAAACGGAGAGACACGTTCGTGTGACGTGCTGATTGTCACATGTCAGCTCGAGAGGCAAGATAGTGCAACATAAAGGGGGGCTTTTGGAGAGAGCTCACCACCCACGTGGGGCCAGATAAAGGGCATTCTTGTTAATATCATAAAATCAGCGAGCCATTTCGTCGCCGTACTCACATTCTGTGTATTGTGTAAGTGGAAAAGGAAAGAAAAATAACCATAGCTTTCATGGCCAACGCGATTGCAAAGATCAAGAATTTTTTAATTTGAGAAATTGTTTGGCGTGTGGGGGCTATTAATTTGTGTTTCAGCAAACAACGTTTGGATTGGACTTTGTTGAATAAGGGCCAGCGAATTGAGAGATCAACAGTGAAATAACCCATCCCTCTTCACACACTTCCCTTGCTCGCTCGATATTTTTGACAAGTTTAAAGCAAAAGCATCCCAGCAGTTATTGTGTTTTGCGGTATACTGATCTGTGTTACAATGCTCTCACTTCGATCATTAACCTGTATCTAACGACAACATTAAGTCCCCGATCAGTGTAAGTGTAGTGAGTCCAACTGAGTCGCAGACGTTGTCTTAGGAGCAACACGTTTATTAACTATTTGCACAACATACTCCAGGGCTATTAACACAACATACCATCGGGTGGTGACCACCCAACTAAACACGCTACGGCGGAACTAGACACGGTTCCGCTATCCCGGTCCGGACCACAAGCTGGGTCCCGGACCGCGTGGCTGGAGGCTTCTTCAAGCTTGACGTGGATCTCCTGCCTCTCCAACAGTAAGAACCCCGAGCCCCTCACAGGGCCCCCCCTTATATCGGGTCGGGCTGGGGCTGGCTCCGCCTCTCGCCCCGCCCACCTTCTCGATCTCTCTCGCCCTTGCCCGAAGGCTCTCGAGAGTTCTTCCCGGACCACGTGACCACCCATTGGCCCCCTCCACCGGTGCCCCCCCCTCCAGTATCATCCGGTCACATGTCCCCAGTTCAGCCACAGTAACATGCTCCCAACGTAACCCTAGCTGGCTGACACTCTCTCGCTCTCTCAACGGGAGCCCGCAACGCACGCTGTGTGTGGTGCCACCGCGCTTAACCACCACTCACCCATGCCCCCACTAAGGCTGATGCTACACCCCGTATCCGGGGTGTACACACAACAGTATACATCCCGCCGTGGCCTCGCAGGCCCGGCACCACACAGTGACATTCCCAGTCACTACATAAGTACAAGAATGCACTTCTCCATACTACTGAGACAGAAAGAGGAACACATGGATTAACGATCATACACAAGTTAGAGACATCAATGTTGACCGTTAAGAACTGTAACTGGGCTTGGGCAGGACATGTCGCTTAAGGAAACGGTGGCCGTTGGCTGCGACTAACGATGGAATGACAGTCAAAGGAGGAAAACACATGCGAGAGTACGTCCACCGTGGAGATGCAGTGAAGATAATGGTTCTTGTGCAGGTGCTAGATGAATCATTGTATCGCAAGACTGAGAGATGGCCGCAGCTTGGCGAGGACTTCATCCAGCAGTGGATCGACCATGGCCGATGATAATGACTTACTACATTACTACATTCCCTGATTTACCATTTCCTCCAAGTCTAACACTGAATTTTGTTGGTCCTCTGTACATAATTGACGTTTCACCGTATACGGGCCAGGATATCTGCTGTGTTTGATCTTAATGACACTGTTTTCTTCTTCACATAAACCACTTCTTCTTGTGAATACAAGGCACTTATGTAATGTGCACCCTCGCAATTGTCAGTCAAGAGTGTGCAGATGCAATGCAAGGAGCAGTGGCGCAGTGATTAGCGCACTGCACTACGAACGTCAGTGGCGAGTGATATCTGAGCTGGTCCAGTGCAGCCTCCTTTACCAACCCGCACTGACCAGCATGGTGAAGGATGATCAAACAACCTCCGTAACTGACACGAGGTGGGGAGGCCCATCATCTAGCAGTGGATTGAGTAACGGACTGCCAATTATCGTTTTGTAATTATGAATAGGAACGAAATCGATGCACGGCCCATGGAAAAATTCCCACTGCCGGCTCTCGTGACCACTAGTTCAAATGAGCACCGGCCTAAAGTCGTTTTGAGCCGGGAGACGCTTTGACTTTGAGTTGGATTTGAGGATTCGAATCATATCCACAACTTTCAGGGAAGATGCCACATATACGTTTCCGTTTGAAAGTACTAATAAATAATCGAATTAGTGTCACGCTAATTTGTGACACCTCTCGGTGCTATAGCATCTTTTCGCACAAAATGAAATGTCCATTTCTAAAAAAAAGTTCAGCCTCTTCATATTTGTTGGGCAAGTTTCTGCAGCTGCGATCAAATTAGCCTGAATGCTCCCAGTCTCATCAGGTCTCAGAGGTTAAGGCCGGTTAGTACTCTGGAAGGTTAGTCTGGTTAGCATTTTCTGAAGATTAGCCCCGTTTGTACTGTGGAAGATTGGACCTGTTAATACACTGGAATATAGGCCTGGATAGTGAATGGAGGAGACTGCCTGGGAATGGCAGGCATCGTAGTCTCGGGGATGCGGAATGTGCTGGCTTTGGAAGTTTATTAATAGATGCTGTAATCTCTTTGTGCAGAGTTTCACCTCCCAGCATGCATGGGTGTTCTCCGGGTGCTCCAATTTTTTCCCACAAGCCAAACAGTCGTAAAAAAAATGTTGGCGAAACATCTCAATGCAGGAAGGAACACTGTTGAGACTCAATGAGGTGTTCCTGTGCAAATAAAGTCATTGTAATTGACGATTAAATTATATATAGTTTTATCATTCTGCTGTGGGCCGAAGGCCTCCTCCTTATGTCGTGTCAGTCATGGGCGTTGTGTAAGCTTCACTTCCCGTTGATTGATATGTTAGCTGCGCCCAGAAGTCTAACCCAGGCCACCAGTTTCAGAGTTCAGTGTGCAAACTATTGTCCCACCTACATTAAAAAGAATAATTATGATGACGACGATGATGGTGGTGAGTTAATTGTCTCCCGTGCCATGTGTCCTGGCAGTGCTCGGAAGAGGAGCTGGACGTCGGCACGGAGTGTCTGCACGTGGCTCTGCAGTACGGGGGCACACGCGCTCGCCTGCTGGATGGCCCCGACAACCTGTGGAAGGTACATAAGCCCTCTCTACCCCCTCCTCTACCCCTCCTCTACCCCTCCTGGCCAGTCAGCCTTTCCTCGCTCGACCACTTCTCCCTCCCGTGCCACCCCAAACACGAGGCTTCTGCCCTTAGCCAGCCTGGCACGGCTGACGGACAGTTTTGTCTTGTCCCCTTTAGCCGAGCTTAAAAGGCTCCTTTTGACCTCTTGACCCTTTCGCTCTGCAATCCCCCCCCCCCGCCCCAATGCTTGCCCCCACCCCCCTCGACTGCGTAAAGGCTCCATAGCGTAGCGCACTGAACCCGCTCCTGGCTTCTCGCTTCCCCATAAAACCTGGAACACAGCGAATCATCGATCGCTTTCGGACATCGCACCCCCGACATGCTCGCCCGTCTCCCACGCAAGACGGCTCCACCTGAGACTGCAGAGCAGAACAACAAACGGGACTCACGTGGCCACCTACCACGCGCCCATCAAGAGCATTTAGCGGGGCGCGATCCAGCGCCGTCAAACGGCGAAGGGGATTCGAGACATCGCTTCTAGAACCTTCGTTTCCATCCCAAAAGTCGCTGGCTTTTCTCTGCGACGTGCCGTACGACAGAAGACGATGCGCAGTGCAAGTTGGGTAAACGCGACGAGACTTTTAGAGGAAAGCCAGAGGCTAACGTTGTGCTTGTAATTGACTTTTCAGCAGCCGTTCTCACTTAAAGGCCCACTCTCGATGTCACTCGGCAGCGTAGAGTATATTTTATGAGGCTCATCTTTACGAGACGTCTCCAAAGGCCCTCTTGTGCCGTTTCATTTCGTCTTTGGGTTCCTTATTACCGTGGACTAACGGGCATGCTTTAGTGAGGTATTTTTTCCGGCCCTTTATTAAATAACCGCTTGGTTTTAAAAAGGAACTTGTGGTGAAAGTCGGTGTATAATGTTGATCTCTGTTTTCCGTCCAGGTGACTTACAAAAAGGATCTGTACGCTGCGGAAGCCATCATGAAAGGTATGCAGCGACACGCGTGTTCCACGCTTTGTGTCGTGTGCCGTGGTCATCAAATGCTGTACAGAGACAAAGATCCCCCGTATAGCCCGCACAGAGAGCATCTATGAAGGCCGGCACGGCACACGATGGGGTGGGTTGTCAGAACCATGTCCGCCCGCCTTTGTCTCCTGAGTGGTAATGTTTAGGCACCGCACATGGTAGTTATTTAAGTCTGAGTCGACCTAGAGGAGGCCCAACACCAATTCAGATTATTGTCACAGGTGTTGGTGGCTGTGGGTGGTAATCATACTGGGATCACCGGGTTCATTGTGCAGCACGCTAACTGCTACACTACCGGTCCCCCAATGTCGTACACACACACACATCGTGCACACTTTGTATGTACAATGCACACATGCTCAAAAAAACACACACACAGAGGCGATTTATCAATTTTCCTAGGTTTATTTAACGTCATGAAAACGCCCGAGTGCTGGTGAAAAGAATTCCCCGCTGTAATTGGCGGCTCTGCGGAATTGCATTCCAGCGCAGATTGGATTAGTGGTTCATATTTAGGATGTGTTGCTGCTTTGGAAGAGCGTGACACAGGAAATGGCACACTTTGAAAGCGGAAATCTGTAACATTTGCCAGGGGGGGGGGGGGGGGGCGAAGGGGGGCGAGCTGAGTTGAGGTCATTAACGCATTCTAAGTCACGACACATTTATCGGGCTTAGGTCAATCAGTCTGTTGCCTTTGACCAAAGTCGTTCGGAATTAACTCGGTCTGGTTGGATCTTACATTCAGGAGGCTCCTGACAAGTTTTTTGCAGGACCCTTGCTATGGAAACGTCTGTCGAGTGATTTACAGGTAATTTTTCAAATTTGCCAAAATGTGGACAGTTGACGCCAGCACACGATGGCCTACTCTTGTCACTGGCGTCCCGGGACCCTTGACGTTTGCTGTGAAGCAGACCACGTGTATTTTTTTACGGTCGCTTCACCCGCATTATTGATTGGAGTGGCCGCTGGATTCGAACTATGAACCTCTGCGACAAGCGACGAACGTGCTACCACATTGGGCCATGTCGCTGCCCTCGACAGTGTTGTACTGTACTATGCTCCAGCGTCTACGCTCTCTGCCTATGCCAACCCGTACCGACCAGCGTGATAAAGCATGGTCACGATAACCCCCCTCCCACGACTTAAGCGGTGTCGAACGGCCCTCATCCAGCAGTGGATTAACAAGGGGCTGTACGCTTTGTCAATCAAACCAAGCCCCAGTGGTTTCATATCGAGCAACCCATTTTTTGTTTCCCGTCACGAGAACGCTAAATAGGGGCTTGCATTGTTCTGCGGTGAAGGGGCACGAAGTCGAGATGCCACGCTTTACTTTAAAGTCGCTCATGGGTATTCTGAGGGCACAAGCCGTGACTGATGGAGTAAGAGAGTACTTAGCGTTTGGCGCAGCATCAAGAGGCATTATATTACCGGCGCATTACAGTAATGTGCTACGTAGGGAAATGAAACAATAGAAACACCGGATTATGTTATATTTATCTTATTCTTCTTGAATTCTCTGCCGAAGGGCAGGCTCTTTGTGTCAAGTTAACTCCCCCACTATTTGATCGAGCGCTCTGATTTTTATTCGGCATAGGCGCACCGCCTGTGCACAAGTCACTGAGCGGCATCAGCCTCTTCTTCCTCCTGGCCTGTTCCCCAACATCCCGAGCAGAGCTGGAATTCAGCCAAATTAAGTGCAGAATCAAATTTGACGTGATGGGGTTTTTGTTGTTGTGTGCAGACCATCAACTCGCTACACTTGAGAAGCCGATTTATTTTGTCACAGATGACTGAAATGTGGATTTGAACCCAGGGTCTCTGCAGTGGCAGCTCAGTGCTCTGCCCTCTGAGCCACGTGGCCTTTTCTAGACGTCTTCTGAACCTAAAATATAAAATCAACTATTATTATTTTTTCCATTTAAGGCCCACTGAGCTATATAGCTCTTTTTCAGAAGCGACCTGGCCACAAATGATAGCTTGACAAAGTGGCTTATCACATGAAAATGTATTCCAGTCAAGTACTCGAAACACACGTTTCTAAATGCGGAGGGAAAAAACCAGAGGACCCACAGAAAAATCTACACGACCATGGGGAGAGAGATAAACATGCAGACTCCAAATATACAGGCTTCAGGGTCGACATCGAACCCACGACCTGTATACCAGGCGAGGTAGTTAATATCTCACCCCTCTGGTGCCCTGAACCTGCTCTGGCACTCTGCACATTTACTGTTGGCTTTTATCGAGGGTTTTTTCATCCATTTGCCGTGATATCCACATCCCAAAACTTGTTTACGGTCTAATTCCGTTATTTATCAACACCATTCAAGTCGTCTTGTTTTGTCAACATGCACAAATGTGACTTTGAGCGCCACCGTACTTCATGGGTTTCACTGCATACGTCCTTTGTCACGTGATGCTCACGATGGGCAGCAGGATGATGCACTGTTGGCTCTTGTGCCTCACAGCAAGAAAGTCCTGGGTTCGATTCCCGACTCGTGCGCCTTCTGCGTGCAGATTGTACGTTCTCCCCCTGTTCCGCATGATGTTTCCTCCTGGACTCTAGCGGTGGTTTCCTTTCGCTGCTAAAGAATCAGAATCTTTGTTTAGACTGGAGGAATCCGATGAGCTACGGAGCTCTTTTTCACAGATTTCCAGCAAAAAATATCCTGCTTCATGGTCCCGCTTGTTCACCAGTCTCTCGAAGCGGGCGTGAGTCACCCCGACCGTTCGTCTCTCACTGTCCACGGGATAGGCAAGCGGCCTTCTTCTGCCACCGCGGTTCCAACAATCTGCGCGCCCATTTAAGGTCCTTGCAATACGAAACGAAAAAAAACAACAACAACAAGGGATTGTGGAAGGAAACGGGGAAAGGAAAGCATTGGGGAAAGAAAGAGGCGTTTATTCAACCGCTGGGACGTTGGGGTCGCGCTCGCCGCTTGAAAGCAAGCCGAGGCTGCAGGCAGACGTGGCCCTCCGCTGGCATTTCCAGGCGCATCCCCGCCGATGCCCTCCTCGCACGCGCCATCATCTCGCGGGACGCAGATCCTATCTTCGGCCGATTTTAGCTTTCTGTTTTTGTCGCTGTTATGTCGTGCAGCGGAGCGAGTCACGACAACGCGGTTCGAAGGGGGTGGGCGGGGTGGCTGCGCAGTTGGGGGGGGGGGGGGCGGGGGGGGTTGGGGAGGGGAAGTCTTAGGGGGGTGCGCCAGGGGGGCTTCGTTTGTCGGGAGAGGCGACAGCCGTGCACGTTTGGGGGATGGCGGAGACATCGCGGGGGAGGACGAGGCGCTGGTCGGATGCGCGCCGATGCGATATGCGGGGGTGGGGGTGACAGGAGTGAGTGCGTGCGTGTGCCGTGAAGGAGGAAACAAAAGCACAAACATAAAGACTCGGCAGAGAGAGAGAGAGATGGTCGCATGTCACGCGAGGTGCGATATTGGCGCTTTGGTTTAGTTGGTTTCGTTTGTGAACAATCTTGAGGCTAAATCCATCCCAACACTTTCATGGAACGCAATGGCAAACTCATCCGAGGGCAAAGTGCATGCAGGCTTGGAAACACATAGGACTAACGATGCATGCGAAAGGCTTCGTCCGACATACGAGATGAAGCTATTTGTAGCTATTGGCGAAACGTCGTGCTCAGATTTTAATGTTGTGGCTTGGCTGTCCAACACATTGGTGTGCCGTACTAGTGACGAATTGGCACGTTCTGTTCACGTGACTAACCTTAATAATTGGCTGTGTCGGGTGGTGGCGGGGATTAACGACACATTTATATATTTACGCGATCGAACCCCAAAAAAAAAACCTGAATTATGGATATACGGGTCTTGGTCGCAATCGTGCCTTTTGCCGTCTAGAAGCCACCCGTTGTGGGTATTACTGCTATTAGTCTTGAGTCTCTTGGTAGGATCCATAACCAAGAGCGCGTGCTGTGGCTGAGAGAGGGGGCTTCGGTCTCCCCACGGTGAGACTGAAATCGCTTCATCGCCGTTCTTGCCCATTCGTCAAACAATCCCCCACATCAACGTTTGGCCGCACGCTTTGATGAGGCGATGTCTTGTAACAGGATGAGCATGCGCTCGGGAATAGGCGACGACGAGGTTTGTTCAAATGTTGCTTGGTCAGTGTGGCCATACCGTCGCTCATCATACGCTGCGATGTGATATGGTAAAGTAATGATAACAAAGATAATGTACAGCCCTTTGTATGTATGTATGCTCAACTTAGTTTGCACCGTGCGTAGCCAACCGTGCTAATCAAAGGTGCGGGGGAAGGACAACAGACAAACTTGTCAGATTAGTGCTGGATGAAGGCCTCCCCACGCCGTGTCAGTAATGGGATTTGTTTGGTCAGTGTGGGTTAATGAGGTGATCGTGGGCTTGGGGGTTGGGGGGGGGGGGCAGCAGGGCCTGTTCAGATATCACTCGCCACTGATGTTAGCCGTGTATGTCTAGGAATAAGACTGAGATTTATGGCACGGTGGGCACACCACTGCGTCACAGCACACCCGTTCGTCGTAAAAGAGAATAGAGTTCGGAGTTAGAGGCGATAAAAATACAGCTCCGCATTATGGTGCCGTACAAATTACAAGTAGAACATGCACAGTTGGAGAGTTCAGAGAAGAGGGCATTTTTAAGTGCAGGTTCTTGTACGTGGGTTGTGTTTTCAATGAGGTTTCATGAGGTGTTTATGCGCTGAAGATGGCTCACGGTGCAATTGGCGGACGTGTTGGGTGGTTTTTTTGTTTGTTAGTGCAGGGAAAGATGAGGCATACCGATGCTCATAAGCCCGCCGAGGTGCAGGTTGTCAAAGGGATTTTGACGGTTCGGAGGAGGGCCTTCATCCAGCAGCGGAAAAATCATTGGCTGATGATTAGGATGGTTAGAATCTTAATGCGAGCACTTTGCAAGATGCTCTACGAATAGGGTAAAAGCCGCGGGGTATGTGGGCAGTGTTCAAGAGGAGGCGAATATTTTTAATCTCTCGAGCAAAAGTTAAGGGTCTCATTTTGGGCTTTTTCTCAACTCGCGTTGGTGAGAGCCACGTCTCTGCATCGGGTCGCCACTTCTGCCTTCCCGCCGAGCGACAGCTTGTGCACTCGTTTCACCGAGCCTAAGAGGAAAGGGATTCTGAATGAAGTCGACTCTCAACCGCGATTTGACCTCTCGGCATTCCAATTGTGTGAGTCGCTCGCTGCGACCGCTGCGCCACCCGCCCAGTTCCTCCCATGGAGACGAACGATTTCCCGTCGTCGCGTGTCGGCGCGTGCGTGCGTGCGTGCGTGCCCCCTCAATCTGGCCAAATTGCCCTTTGATGTGCGACTCGGATTAGACTTGCTCCGAGCGGAGGTTACTTCCTGCGACTCGCGCCACCACCCGTCGTCCTCGCTTCCGCGGTTATCGCTGTTCCTCTGGGCACGAGAAACCGCGAGCGGAGCAAGCGTGAGCGAATGAGCCGGCGTATGTTTACTCGCAGGGTCACTCTTAAACAAAATACAATAACAGGAAGTGTTTTGTTGCTTAACCCATGCGACACCCCTCAATTGCCCTTCCTGTGTTGGAAGTACTTGTGTAATTAAACTCATTTCGACGTGGGGTTTTTTTTCTCGCATTAACTTTTCGTGGCAACAGTGACACGGCAGAAAAATACAAACCTCCGTAGGTTTGAATGACGAACGTGGTGGGAGGGTGGGGGGTGGGGTGCTCAGGACGATTTCAGATATCACTCGCTACTTATGGTTAGCAGTGGTCGGAAATCCAACTCAGGTCGCCGGTTTCATAGCGCAGCGTAAAAATCACTGCGGCACTGCTACATTTGAATGATATTCGTGTAACAATGTATCAGTGAAATTTTGATTTAAAGCTTTCGTGACTGCAGGGATTCATATTCTTGGTTCTTTCGGTAAAGTCACGTAGAAGGGAAACAATAAAATAATAAAAATGTAAAGCAATGAAATTCTCACGACGTTTCGACAGCAACACAAGCAATCATCATCAGGTGTGAAAACCACAGCAAGAAAATTGTTATTATTTTATTGTTCCCCTTCTACGTGACTTTACCGAAAGAACCAAGAATATAATGTATCAGTGGTGAGATGGTGTTTCCCTTGCTTGGTATGCAAGTTTAATCTTCTCGTCGTGGTGAACAGAGTGGATTTTCTCCACATTTATAAACATGCGTTCAAATCTTTTCGCTGCTCCTATAAATTCGCATGTATGAGTGAGCTCTCATGTGTGTGCAGGTCGCCTTTGAAAAAGAGCTAATAGGTCAGTGAGCTTTACCTGGTTGAAAAAAAAAAGTTTTGTTTTAGCGTTCATTAATTAATTTGCCCTTCACCTATTCAAAGAGAAACGCTGAATATATTAGTTATGTAATTGTACATACTACGCGTAATTGCGGCTTCGCTAATCCAGCAGTGGCTCACCGGAGGGCGGTAAGTTATAATTTAACACGCTGCTGCTGCGATGTTTCGCCACTTGTGGTAACACTCAACGTGTTAAGACGCTGCTGGCAGGCCTCTGACGCAGACGTTGCGTTCATTACTCCAGATGAGACGTGGGCGAGGGGGGAGTTTTTCGAACTTGTATTCAAAGGGAAAATATTCGTGACCAATTAGGGCTCGGTTGTCTTGCACAGGGGTCAAAGTGCAAACGAGCGGGAGGGTGGGTGAAACACTCCCATTCTTGTAGAACCTAACAACAATAAGCATTCAAATGTGTGCAGTTGCTCAACACAGAACTGCGTGTGCAGTGTGATAATTATTTATGTCAAGGGTTTTCAGCCGCATGGATCCTACGAAATTTTGGGATCATGATTTGTTGCTGTTAACATACAGGTTGGTGAACGTAGCACCTCCTGTGCACTTGCCACGAATGAACCACAATACCTTGCTGACCTCGTCAAGGAGCATTAACCATCATGCGAACTCCGGTCAGCCTCGCAGCAGCGGCTGCTTTTGGCTGGCCATCGAACGAAGATGGTCACCGCATCACGCGCTTTTCTATGCGCTTCTGCGGCTCTCTGGAACACTCTTCCTTCTGATATAGGAAGCCACTGAAGCTATGCACTTTTAAATCTAAATAAAAAAACTAATTTCTTTAGAACTGCTTTTTGTGTTTCATTTGTTGTCCGTCCCCCCCCCCACCTCCGATTAGCACCGTCGGCAACATACGCTGCGAAAGAAGTTCAGCGTACGTACAGTGAGGGAAAAAAGTATTTGATCCCCTGCTGATTTTGTACGTTTGCCCACTGACAAATAAATGATCAGTCTATAATTTCAATGGTAGGTTTATTTGAACAGTGAGAGACAGAATAACAACAACAAAAAATCCAGAAAAACTCACGTCAAAAATGTTATACATTGATTTGCATTTTAATGAGGGAAATAAGTATTTGACCCCTCTGCAAAACATGACTTAGTACTTGGTGGCAAAAACCTTGTTGGCAATCACAGAGGTCAGACGTTTCTTGTAGTTGGCCACCAGGTTTGCACACATCTCAGGAGGGATTTTGTCCCACTCCTCTTTGCAGATCTTCTCCAAGTCATTAAGGTTTCGAGGCTGACGTTTGGCAACTCGAACCTTCAGCTCCCTCCACAGATTTTCTATGGGATTAAGGTCTGGAGACTGGCTAGGCCACTCCAGGACCTTAATGTGCTTCTTCTTGAGCTACTCCTTTGTTGCCTTGGCCGTGTGTTTTGGGTCATTGTCATGCTGGAATACCCATCCATGACCCATTTTCAATGCCCTGGCTGAGGGAAGGAGGTTCTCACCCAAGATTTGACGGTACATGGCCCCGTCAATCGTCCCTTTGATGCGGTGAAGTTGTCTTGTCCACTTAGCAGAAAAACACCCCCAAAGCATAATGTTTCCACCTCCATGTTTGACAGTGGGGATAGTGTTCTTGGGGTCATAGGCAGCATTCCTCCTCCAAACACGGCGAGTTGAGTTGACGACAAAGAGCTCCATTTTGGTCTCATCTGACCACAACATTTTCACCCAGTTGTCCTCTTAATCATTCAGATATTCATTGGCAAACTCAGACGGGCATGTATATGTGCTTTCTTGAGCAGGGGGACCTTGCGGGCACTGCAGGATTCCAATCCTTCACAGCGTAGTGTGTTACCAATTGTTTTCTTGGTGACTATGGTCCCAGCTGTCTTGAGATCGTTGACAAGATACTCCCGTGTAGTTCTGGGCTGATTCCTCACCGTTCTCATGATCATTGCAACTCCACGAGGTGAGCTCTTGCATGGAGCCCCAGGCCGAGGGAGATTGACAGTTCTTTTGTGTTTCTTCCATTTGCGAATAATCGCACCAACTGTTGTCACCTTCTCACCAAGCTGCTTGGCAATGGTCTTGTAGCCCATTCCAGCCTTGTGTAGGTCTACAATCTTGTCCCTGACATCCTTGGAGAGCTCTTTGGTCTTGGCCATGGTGGAGAGTTTGGAATCTGATTGATTGATTGCTTCTGTGGACAGGTGTCTTCTATACAGGTAACAAGCTGAGATTAGGAGCACTCCCTTTAAGAGTGTGCTCCTAATCTCAGCTCATTACCTGTATAAAAGACACCTGGGAGCCAGAATTCTTTCTGATTGAGAGGGGGTCAAATACTTATTTCCCTCATTAAAATGCAAATCAATTTATAACATTTTTGACATGCGTTTTTCTGGATTTTTTTGTTGTTATTCTGTCTCTCACTGTTCTAATAAACCTACTATTAAAATTATAGACTGATCATTTCTTCGTCAGTGGGCAAACGTACAAAATCAGCAGGGGATCAAATACTTTCTTCCCTCACTGTACATACATACAAACCTCGAGTGGCTGCCGAAGTGATGTGAACCATAGTCCAATACTAAATGCACGAATGGGAAACAGTCTATCCGTACCCGCGCGAGCGTAAGGGCCGAATTAATCCTCTAAGTGACGCATTGTTACATGCCCGGTAAATCGAGTGCTTTTTAAATAGAAAACCTGCATGAACTTAAGACGTAGCCTACAATCGTAATCCTAAGAAATCTACACGACTGCAAAGCACACACTTATGTTGCTCTCGCACTGGTATATGTAAGGCTTACACATGTAAAACGGTGTTCACACTCGGAGGAAACACAGAGTGTAATGGCTCCAATTACTCTATGATCCCGTCATGCAATGTGCCCATGAAATATCGTTTATCTGCGATTGCCTAGCCATTGCGAGATGCACTTCGCACAAGCGGTGGCGCCGTATGAAACAAAGCAAATCATTTGGTGGTGACGCTGCTGCTGCATTCACAGTGGTGCAGAAGCACAATTATCAAACAAAAAAACCTCAACACATTCGTCAATAACACTCTGGCCTTCAAGGGAAAACTACATAATAGGTGACATTCGGGGCAAAGGCCCTTCTTCATAGCACGCAAATGTATGCTTTGAAGAATGACTGAAATGTCAGCCTTCTTTTAAGGCCATGGTGTTATTGACGAATGTGTTGAGTTTAGTGGCGAATGATGGCTGTTGTTGTTGATGCTGATGGTTATGGCAGCGACACTGATAACAGAGCGGCGCTGATGGCGACGATGATGCTGTGTGCTCTGTGCCCGTCAACCTCTCCGTGCAGAGTCTCTGCACCGTCGCGTCGGCTGGGTGTCCGCAGGGGACGTGCCACTCTCTGACGCCGCCCTGCAGTTTCGCTCCGCCCTGCACGACTCTGTGGTGCTGGTACGGAAGGGGTGGGGATGGGGGCGGGGTGATGGGTGGGGGGGTCACGACCCTGACTGCCTGATTCCTGGGGTGACAGCTTACCCTGGCATGCTGCCTCCAGGCAGGATGATGCGTAGACGACTTAGCAGTTGATCAGTGTCTACCCAGTGTGGTTATTAGAGTAGGAAATGTAATTTGTTGCAATACAGGTTAAGAGAAGAATATATTGCATGGGTCACGTGTCTCATTGGAAATCACCTGCCCACTGGCCTGCCTGTGGTTTATTCTACCTGCCTGCTTAGTAGCATACCTACTTCTATACTTACACACATTTTCAATAGTCTACCTATCCACCTATCCTGCCAATCACCCACCAACGTTCCTGCCTTCGTATTTGTGTAACTGCCTGCCCACCTACCCAACCGCCTGCCAACTCGCTATCTCCTTATCATCGCACCCACTTGCATGCCTACTCACCAACCGGCTCGCTCGCCTCCTCACCACATATAAAAGGACGACTCTTAAGAACCACCTTGCGAACTCTCTTAAAGGACGACTCTTAAGAACCGCCTTGCGAACGCTCTTAAAGGACAACTCTTAAGAACCGCCTTGCGAACTCTCTTAAAGGACAACTCTTAAGAACCGCCTTGCGAACTCTCTTAAAGGACAACTCTTAAGAGCCGCCTTGCGAACTCTCTTAAAGGACGACTCTTAAGAACCGCCTTGCGAACTCTCTTAAAGGACGACTCTTAAGAACCGCCTTGCGAACTCTCTTAAAGGACGACTCTTAAGAACCGCCTTGCGAACTCTCTTAAAGGACGACTCTTAAGAACCGCCTTGCGAACTCTCTTAAAGGACGACTCTTAAGAACCGCCTTGCGAACTCTCTTAAAGGACGTCTCTTAAGAACCGCCTTGCAAACTCTCTTAAAGGACGACTCTTAAGAACCGCCTTGCGAACTCTCTTAAAGGACGACTCTTAAGAACCGCCTTGCGAACTCTCTTAAAGGACGACTCTTAAGGACCGCCTTGCCAACTCTCTTAAAGGACGACTCTTAAGAACCGCCTTGCGAACTCTCTTAAAGGACGACTCTTAAGAACCGCCTTGCGAACTCTCTTAAAGGACGACTTTTAAGAACCGCCTTGCCAACTCTCTTAAAGGACGACTCTTAAGAACCGCCTTGCGAACTCTCTTAAAGGACGACTCTTAAGAACCGCCTTGCGAACTCTCTTAAAGGACGACTCTTAAGAACCGCCTTGCGAACTCTCTTAAAGGACGACTCTTAAGAACCGCCTTGCGAACTCTCTTAAAGGACGACTCTTAAAAACCGCCTTGCGAACTCTCTTAAAGGACGACTCTTAAGAACCGCCTTGCGAACTCTCTTAAAGGACGACTCTTAAGAACCGCCTTGCGAACTCTCTTAAAGGACGACTCTTAAGAACCGCCTTGCGAACTCTCTTAAAGGACGACTCTTAAGAACCGCCTTGCGAACCCTCTTAAAGGACGACTCTTAAGAGCCACCTTGCGAACTCTCTTAAAGGACGACTCTTAAGAACCGCCTTGCGAACTCTCTTAAAGGACGACTCTTAAGAACCGCCTTGCGAACTCTCTTAAAGGACGACTCTTAAGAACCGCCTTGCAAACTCTCTTAAAGGACGACTCTTAAGAACCGCCTTGCGAACTCTCTTAAAGGACGACTCTTAAGAACCGCCTTGCGAACTCTCTTAAAGGACGACTCTTAAGGACCGCCTTGCCAACTCTCTTAAAGGACGACTCTTAAGAACCGCCTTGCGAACTCTCTTAAAGGACGACTCTTAAGAACCGCCTTGCGAACTCTCTTAAAGGACGACTTTTAAGAACCGCCTTGCGAACTCTCTTAAAGGACGACTCTTAAGAACCGCCTTGCGAACTCTCTTAAAGGACGACTCTTAAGAACCGCCTTGCGAACTCTCTTAAAGGACGACTCTTAAGAACCGCCTTGCGAACTTTCTTAAAGGACGACTCTTAAGAACCGCCTTGCGAACTCTCTTAAAGGACGACTCTTAAGAACCGCCTTGCGAACTCTCTTAAAGGACGACTCTTAAGAACCGCCTTGCGAACTCTCTTAAAGGACGACTCTTGAGAACCGCCTTGCGAACTCTCTTAAAGGACGACTCTTAAGAACCGCCTTGCGAACTCTCTTAAAGGACGACTCTTAAGAGCCACCTTGCGAACTATCTTAAAGGACGACTCTTAAGAACCGCCTTGCGAACTCTCTTAAAGGACGACTCTTAAGAACCGCCTTGCGAACTCTCTTAAAGGACGACTCTTAAGAACCGCCTTGCGAACTCTCCTCGGCAATTCTGTGGGCGCGGATGATAATTCCGCGACGGCGGCTTGCGAGGGCCGAAAGCGACTCCTCTGCGATTCCTTCGTCCGACGGTGGATAGTCCGTGGCAGGCGACGATGAACCGCGAAAGGGAAAATAAACTCGACACGTCTCGGGCTCCGTCGAGCTTCGTGCTTTTCCGCGAATGGCCGATCGCGACGTGGAGGAACGGCGCGGCGGGAGCGGCGGTGACGGCCCTCCAGAAACCTCTCTACCCCTCGACGGGGTGCCGCCCGTAGGATCGGGGGCGCGTTGACAGACTCACAATGGCCGTGCCTTCTCTTGAGGAGCCGCGAAACCGCTGTGCGTTTCGTGAAAAGGAGTTGGGCGGGCGGCCGGGCGGGCGTGCGGGCGGGCACGGGGGAGCCTGCGGACTCGCGCGCGAGCGAGCATCCCGAGCCCGGGCTAAACGTGACGCCGTGGTTCTGGCAGCTCGGCTCAACACGAGTTGGAATGCCTGCTGGATTCCAACTCGTGTTGACCAGACAGGGGGCGAGCTTCAAGCCGGGGCAGCTTGGCTTCGCTAATTGTCGCTCGCCAACGTTTAGTCCGGTCACCCGTCTCACTTGACACCGCGTTCGTGTCGCGTTCTCATCGCGTTCGTGAGGCAGGCCGCGTTCCGCGCACGCGCGCGCGCAACAATGAACAACTTTAACAAACGCGCAGACGCCACGCCGTTCGGTCACGTGAGCGTGCACGCACAATCCAAAACGAATAATTACCGAGCAAGGGAAAAGAGAGACTGAAGCACAGTTCGATAAAAGCTCGGTCGTGGAATGGGGGATTTGCGTGCCTGCGTTTTGAAGTCACCCGGAGCGGACTTGTAACCCCCGAGCGGGCTCGCGTCTCCGGAAGGGGTTGGCGTTGGAGCGCGATCTCCCCTTTCATGTGGCGGCCGTGCGGGTACCTGCGGGTTCCAGCGTCCCTGTCCTTCTCGCTTACACCACCACCGGCACGCCCCCCCCCTCCACCCCACAACCTCCGCCGTCCCCCCTACCGACTCGCTCGGACCCCCCCCCCCCCCCCCTATTGTGTCGTGCCGCTGTTTGCGACCCCCGGCTTCCTGTCCGATAGGGATCTGGGCCCCGGCAACTGCCGGCAGCACGTGGGGACTGAACACACCGGGAGGATCGGCTTACCTCCCGGAGACAGGGAGAAAAAAAAAAGACGGCAAAGCGCGGGGGGTTCAGAGACGATGGGAGGGTGGGAGATGAGCGGTCACTACTGCGTGTGTTTACATCGGGGGCCTTCGTTTTCACCCGGCTTTGTGATTGTGTAAAGGAGACGTGTGTTTAAGTGCGGCATGCCGTGCAGGATTTCAGCGCGCGGAACCTCCGCACTTGGTTTTCGCGTCTCGCGGCGCAGGTAATTGCCGATTTTAGGCGCATCCCGTTACACCGAGTACGTGACAGTGATTGATGCCTTAACGAGAATGTAAATTTAAATGATTACGGTCACTTTCTCACGCGAGTATCTGTGCTATCTTGAAGCTTGTGTTTCAGCCGGAGAAAGGGGGGGAAGGTGTCGTGTTTTTGGTAAACGTGGAATAGAAGAAAAATAGCTGTGCGGTTACGTCAGGCTTAACCCCGTTGCCTCCCAAGGGGTCACTTCAGAAAGCACCCCCCCCCGCCCACCCACCCAACCAGAAAAACCTAACTGATAATTGTAACTTGAATACAAAATTATATATATATCAAAAATAAACGTGTAGTAACGTAATTACGATTGATTTAAGATTCGTTTGTGGAACTTTTTTCCACGAGTTAATATTTTGTCTGCCCCCCCGCCTCTGTCGTCAGGTGAAACGGGACGTTGCCGTGGCGACGCACAACGGCCAGGGGACCTCGCTGCTGCTGCAGGAGGAGGATGAGGAGGAGCACCTCCACAGCTTCGTCTGTGTGCGGGTGAGCAAGCACAGCGAGCACCTCCACAGCTTCGTCTGTGTGCGGGTGAGCAAGCACAGCGAGCAGCTCCACACCTGGCAGGGGATTAGATGTTACGTGTGTATGTTGAGCTTCTTTCGCAGCGTACGTAGCCAGCCCTGCTAATCTTGCGCTGTGCAAGACCCTCATATGCAATGCAATAACGTTTGGATTTTACATGGGGGTCTAAACGTAATCGCATCTCAAGACGCTGGAAAGAAACAGGCGGTGTATGGTTTATTTCTGTCGAGCGACGCGGTCGGTCTTCGTCGGAGAGAAAGAAAAGGAAGGTCATGAGGCTGGACTTGTGCAGGGAGGTCCATGGTGTGGATCGTTGGGTGAAGGGAGTTCCGGACTGTGGGGACAGCAGAGGAGCATGAGTGACCTCCCGCTGAGCCAAAGTTGACCGTGGGTGGTGGGCGGGGGGGAGGGGGTTTCGACTGTCACGTTCTCATGGTGGTGAAACGTTTAAGTCCCAAGTTGTATCGAGGTGGCTGGGTGGCTCAGGGGTCAGAAATCCTGGGTTTGAATCCAGGTTTCCACCACCTGTGATTAAAATGGGTTATCAAGTGTAGTGAGCCGATGGTCCTAGCCCAGTCAGCGATGAATTATACGGGGGGGGGGGAATAATTAAAATTGGGTTTTCACTTAATTTAACAAGATTTTCCTTGATCTAAAAATAACATTTATTGGTTTGGTTGCCATGATGTGATGAACATCCCCTATCACGAGAAATGTGGGAAATTGTGGCACTTCTGGTGTGGGTGAAAGATCACTTAAAGGTTATCTCAGAAGTGGTTCCGGGATGGCACCTTCTGCATAACTTTCTCGAATGCTTGGCATGATGTGTTGACCTTAAAGAACTTCAACTTGAAATTTCTCTGAACAATGTATTCACTCAAAAAATCATCGCACCTATATTCCAAGCAATCCAACTGGAAATTGAATGTCACATACTTGGCTTTGTACAAACGAATTGCCCGTTTTCCTTCGGCATCGTGAGATGTTTTGCAGATCTATGCTTAAAACGATTACCTTCCGCTTAATAACACGGCCGCCGGGGGGCAAATGCAAGCAGCGCATTCGGCTGCATGCAATCTGCACGGCCGGCAAGACGGGGAAGCTGGAGGGCGACGAGCCCGGGTGTTTAGGAGTGGCCCCGGGAGTGAGGTCATTGCAGGAATGTGCGAGCGCTGATTGGAGGCACACGAGGCCAAGGCACCTGCACAGAGGGGCGCCACCTCTCTCCTCCTCCTCCTCCGAGCGCGCGCCGCTATATCATCGGATACTTTGAGAGCCAGCAAGCGAGAACGCATCGCCCCCCCCCCCCGGAGAACCGCTTTCCTCTCATGGTCATCGTCGCTGTCGGTGTCATCTCCGTCTGTGTCCCGCAGCGGATGGCCGGACGGGCTAACGTGGGAGGCTAGTGCGGGGGCTGTCTCCAGCCGATTTGTCCGTAGCTCGCTCTTTTTTGTAAATCGTTAAGCGAAACGATGCACTGCTCTGAGCGCACGTGTGTGCGTGTGCGTGCGTGTGTGTGTGTGCGTGTGTGTGTGTGCCTGTGTGGGTGTGCGTGTGTGGGTGTGTGTGCGTGTGTGCGTGTGTGGGTGTGTGTGTGTGGGTGTGCGTGTGTGTGTGCGTGTGTGTGTGTGCGTGTGTAGGTGTGTGTGTGTGTGTGCGTGTGTGGGTGTGTGTGCCTGTGTGTGTGTGCGTGTGTGTGTGTGCGTGTGTGCGTGTGTGGGTGTGTGTGTGTGTGTGCGTGTGTGTGTGTGT